>NC_084468.1:22911875-24393750 GCF_027409185.1 Cynocephalus volans | reverse complement strand
AAAATAAATTGTTTGTGACCAGTATTATGTAGTTTCAGCGATCTTATCATTCTCTTCAAAAAGTAGCATTTGCTTCATTCTTAGTGAGGTGAAGCACCGAACTAGGTGAGTTACAGGACTGGGCCCCTTTAGAAAGTCAGCATGTGTATGTTGCAGTCCAAAGATCTCCAAGCAGGAAGAAGTCCGCGGAGCATTTTGATTCATTATTGAATGGCTCACGGAGAGCATCTGCCTTGACAAACCAATAGTGAGTTATATAGGTGAGAGTTAACAAAAATGAATACTCCTAGCAATGCAGTAGAGTGTAAAGTTAAGAGCCAAGCTCTGGAGACGTATAACTTAGAGTGCTAATCCTAAAGACAGCACGGAATGGTGTCACAGCAATTAGTTTGTTGGTTAACCTCATGGGCAGTACATTTTTTCATACGTGTATTTCACCTATTTAAGATTGATTGAGATAATGAGATAATATTTGTAAAACCCTTGACAATTATTGTCAGCCCTTTACATTGCTTATGATATTCTTATATATGTATTTCTATTAGGGCACTGAAACTTACATGTTAGATTGTTGAACAGATAGGCTTGCTCAGGATACAATCACCCTGTTTGATTTTCTTTGGAACACTCCAGGCAACATGGTTGAATTTTGGAATGACCCAATCAAGTGGATTCACTTTTTCTTATATAGTAAGAAAAAGTAGCCACATTTTCTTATATAGTTTTAAGTTCATCACAGTCCAAGTGGGCATGGAATAAACATCAGAGACAGATATTTGACTGCGGTCCCTAGAAAAGGCAAAGCTACCTACAATACCCCTCTCCTGGACTGGCCATGAAAATATAGCTTTTTGGATGAAATATTGAAGATATCTATGTAGACTATTTTTTCATATGTTTTAGGTGAGGTGGGAGAGAGTGTTTATATCAGCTTTCAGCTTAGGACTCAGATAGAGGTGGGATACCAGATAGATCTGAGCTATCTATGGAGAACAGTAGGAGAAACTATGATGATTAACATTTCAAAACATGTAAAAATTATAAAATAAATAAAAATGTTAAGAAATTTCAATGGAAAAGGTTAATAGGAAAAATTCAATACTTGAGTAGTTGTAAAGGATTAGAATTGTGAAACACAAGCAGAAGAGGGCTTTTAGAAAGATTCAAAGTAAAGAACAAAAATGGTTTCTTCCAGCATTCAGTATTCATTGCTGCTTATTAACAATGACCAAAGCAACGGCAGGCCAGTGGGCAGGGACTGCCCTTGCCACATTTCTCAGCTTCTTTGCTTCCACTTATTGAAGAATCACCCTACAACTCAAAGCTCACTTTATTTCCTGACTCAGTCTCTTCTTTTGGGGGGAGAATATCATGAGCTGAAACTCCATCCATCCAGAACTACCTTAAAGTTGCTCTCCACACACCTTATGGCCTTACAGATTAATATGGATAGATCTGGGCATTCCTGGGTCTCAGAGACTCAAGATTCCCTATGTTCTCACTTTAGCCTATGACAAAGAAATGGTGTTGACCTGGTTGTATCAGAGCACTCCTGTTCCTCAAAAAGTTTAAAAGCTTAACCTGAATCCTAGCTTACTAGCCCGGTACCCTGGAACCTTGCCTATTTCTTGCTGCCTTCTCACAATTGCTCCCTTTCCCCGGGTAAACTATTGCAGTCCCTACATAAGCGGCATCATCAGCCAGAGCGTATCCCCAACAACACTCCCTACCTGAGTTAGAGCAGATGAAGGGATAATTTGTGGGAGACTGAACATGAAATGCATTAAGACATCACATCAGGGGTTATTTATTTTTTTTTTTTTTCCCAGTGACCAACCTCATAATGAAAGCCAGAAGAAAAATGCTAAATCTTGTCTTGGAGTTCAAAAGATACCATAACAGGTGTGATACAAAAGTAATGAGAATTGTTTGCATACCAGAAGTATAGCACAGATATTATTAACTCCTATGAAGGTGAGATGAAATGTAGAAAGAGTAGACCGGAAGTGTTTGTGCTCCCTGAATTACCCCCACCACCAAGAGAATGGTAGGGAGACCAGGGGCATCCTATTGGTGTTTGAGGTGAAGGTGGGAAGGATAATGGTCTAGATTGCCACCTGTATCTGACCCATCCAGAAATCCAGGAGGTGGTAATCTTAATGTGATTGCTTCTTCCAAATAGGGAGGTGGGGAAGCAAAGAATGGTATAGGAGAATCCAAATGTTTCCCTTGAACTCAAATATAGTTATATCATTTAGGAGAGAATGAGCAAATGCTCCCATTTGTCCTAGTCAGTGTTTGATCAGGGAGCAGAGTCACTATTAGTGCTGTAGTTATTATAAGAAGTAGATCAATTTGGGGAAGAAATGGGGAAGTGAAGGTCTAAAAGTGGGGAGGAGGGATGGGAGATCAAGGATGAGGCAAAGTAAATCAATCTAGTCAATCTGAGAAGCCAAGTGCTTCCAGAGTTAAAAGTGGGACCATGAAAGGAGGGCATGAGCAAAGGTCTATGGGAATCGATCTCTCAGTAGAGCAGCAACCTCTGAGAATTCATGGTTAAGGTTGTGGTGGTAGGGCTAAGGATACTGTTGGCCAGCAGAGCCAGCAGTTGGGGAAAAAAATTGCATACCGACCCCAGGAGAGTGAGGACAAATTGAAACCTACTGGTTACCTGTGCATCTCTCTTTTACTGCCTCCGGTTGCAAAAACAGTTTCAGAAGCAATGATTGCTGACTCAGTTTTGCCTTCCAAATTATATGTGGGTGTTTCTCGTGGCCAATACTAACCTGACACCAAAGAGAGAAAGGGATTGTGGTACATATAGTTCCAAGCACAACAAAGGTGACACAGCACTTTCCACCATTCCATGGCAAGACTGAGGGTCAAATGAAAACATCACAGCAGTGATGGGTGGGGGTGGCCTCTGTTTTTGAGTAACGGACTGACAGCTACAATTCTATAGGGTTCCTGACACCACGGTTACAGACAGGAACCAAATCCCTGAGAACCATCAAAAGTACTGCCCATCTTCTTGTATCCTCTCTAATTTCTCTCAGCAGTGGTTTGTAGTTCTCATTATAGAGATTTTTCACCTCCTTGGTTAACTCAATTCCTAAGTATTTTATTTTTTTGGTGGCTATTGTAAATGGGCAGGCTTTCTTGATTTCTCCTTCTGCATGTTCACTATTGGAGAAAAGAAATGCTACTGATTTTTGTGTGTTGATTTTGTATCCTGCTACTGTGCTGAAATCATTTATCAATTCCAACAGTTTTTTTGTAGAGGTTTTAGGCTGTTCGATATATAGGATCATGTCATCTGCAAACAGGGACAGTTTGACTTCATCTTTTCCAATCTGGATGCCCATTATTTCCTTCTCTTCTCTGATTGCTCTGGCTAGTACTTCCAACACTATGTTGAATAGGAGTGGTGAGAGTGGGCATCCTTGTCTAGTTCCTGTTCTTAAAGGAAAAGCTTTCAGCTTTTCCCCATTCAGGATGATATTGGCAGTGGGTTTGGCATATATGGCTTTAATTATGTTGAGATACTTTCCCTCTATACCTAACTTATAGAGGGTCTTTGTCATGAATGAGTGCTGAACTTTATCAAATGCTTTTTCAGCATCTATAGAGATGATCATATGGTCCTTGTGTTTGAGTTTATTAATATGGTGTATCACATTTATTGATTTGCGTATGTTGAACCAACCTTGCATCCCTGGGATGAATCCCACTTGATCGTGATGAATAATTTTTCGTATGTGTTGCTGTATTCTGTTTGCTAGTATTTTAGTGAGGATTTTTGCATCTATATTCATCAAGGATATCGGCCTGTATTTTTCTTTTTTGGTTATATCTTTACCTGGTTTTGGTATCAGGATGATGTTTGCCTCATAAGATGGAAAGATATTCCATGCTCTTGGATTGGAAGAATCAACATAGTGAAAATGTCCATACTACCCAAAGTGATATACAAATTCAATGCAATCCCCATCAAAATTCCAAAGACATTTTTCTCAGAAATGGAAAAAGCTATTCAGACATTTATATGGAACAATAAAAGACCACGAATAGCCAAAGCAATGCTCAGCAAAAAAAATAAAGCTGGAGGCATAACACTACCTGACTTTAAGCTATACTACAAAGCTATAATAACCAAAACAGTATGGTACTGGCATAAAAACAGACACACTGACCAATGGAATAGAATAGAGAATCCAGAAATCAACCCACACACTTACTGCCATCTGATCTTTGACAAAGGCACCAAGCCTATTCACTGGGGAAGGGACTGCCTCTTCAGCAAGTGGTGCTGGGATAACTGGATATCGATATGCAGGAGAATGAAACTAGATCCATACCTCTCACCGTATACTAAAATCAACTCAAAATGGATTAAGGATTTAAATATACACCCTGAGACAATAAAACTTCTTAAAGAAAACATAGGGGAAACACTTCAGGAAATAGGACTGGGCACAGACTTCATGAATACGACCCCAAAAGCACGGGCAACCAAAGGAAAAATAAACAAATGGGATTATATCAAACTAAAAAGCTTCTGCACAGCAAAAGAAACAATTAAAAGAGTTAAAAGACAACCAACAGAGTGGGAGAAAATATTTGCAAAATATACATCTGACAAAGGATTAATATCCAGAATATATAAGGAACTCAAACAACTTTACAAGAAGAAAACAAGCAACCCAATTAAAAAATGGGCAAAAGAGCTAAGTAGGCATTTCTCTAAGGAAGATATCCAAATGGCCAGCAGACATATGAAAAAATGCTCAACATCACTCAGCATCCGGGAAATGCAAATCAAAACCACATTGAGATACCATCTAACCCCAGTTAGGATGGCTAAAATCCAAAAGACTATGAACGATAAATGCTGGCGAGGCTGCGGAGAAAAAGGAACTCTCATACATTGTTGGTGGGACTGCAAAATGGTGCAGCCTCTATGGAAAATGGTATGGAGGTTCCTTAAACAATTGCAGATAGATCTACCATACGACCCAGCCATCCCACTGTTGGGAATATACCCAGAGGAATGGAAATCATCAAGTCGAAGGTATACCTGTTCCCCAATGTTTATCGCAGCACTCTTTACAATAGCCAAGAGTTGGAACCAGCCCAAATGCCCATCATCAGATGAGTGGATACGGAAAATGTGGTACATCTACACAATGGAATACTACTCAGCTATAAAAACGAATGAAATACTGCCATTTGCAACAACATGGATGGACCTCGAGAGAATTATATTAAGTGAAACAAGTCAGGCACAGAAAGAGAAATACCACATGTTCTCACTTATTGGTGGGAGCTAAAAATTAATATATAAATTCACACACACACATACACACATACACACACAAACCGGGGGGGGGGGGAAGAAGATATAACAACCACAATTATTTGAAGTTGATACAACAAACAAACAGAAAGGACATTGTTTGGGGGGAGGGGGGAGGGAGAAGGGAGGGAGGTTTTGGTGATGGGGAGCATTAATCAGCTACAATGTATATCGACAAAATAAAATTAAAAAAATAAATAAAAAATTAAAAATTAAAAAAAAAAAAAAAAAAAAAAAAAAAAAAAAAAAAAGTACTGCCCAAACTGAAAGAGTCAATTATTTTAAAATCAGCTGCTCTTCAGCACTATTGTAAGGTTGATAACCAGTTGAGATGGAGGTCGAAAATACCCCAGAGACACACAAGCCCACGAGTACACACAACATGCACATGCACATGAACAGGCACACTACCTCGCTGGCTTGGCAGTAGCTGGGAAAGCTTTTGTTGCAATAAAGCCATGCGAAGAGAAGTAAAGTGGAGGGAGCTTGGGGGTAGGAATATAAATTGGACTAGGACTAAATATAAATTATACACTTGAATGAGAAAAAAATTCCTGATTTGGACTAAGCTGTCTTGAATTGGCAAGATCAGTTTTTCTAACACTAAGCAGAAATAGGGCCTCCAGTAATAACATATGTTCTAAAGTGAATATTTTTGAACACATAAGTTTATGACTTTAAACTGTTTCAATTACCATGTGGACTTCCTTGAAGCTGTGTCATAAATGCTGAATGAATATGATCTCTTTCCCTTGAGTACTCTGCTGAGCATGAGCTTGCCAACTCATCAGCCCCCTGCTTTAGGCTTCTAAGCTGCTCTCATAAGACCCAGGCTCTGAAACTAAAAGTCTGTTTCCCAGCCCCAATCCTGCATGTTCTTGTCCTTTTACATCCCCTAAGGCTGATGCTACTACTATAGCTCCTTCATGCTTTGCCATAGAGTCTGCTCCCAAGATGACATTTACAGAAGCTGAAAAAAACATGTCATTTTAGTGGTTTACATTCCAATGAATGACAGTAAGTGCCTTTAAATATCTGCTCAGTTTGGAGCCTTTCTATTGGGTTATAGCTTCTCCTATATAAACTGTAAAGTGTTTTCACCTTAAATGTGGGTAAAATGCTGTGCGATGTTCAGAGAGATTAACAGAGGCTTAGAAAAGCACTTGTCACAATAATTCTACAAAGGAAATTATCAAAATGTTTCATTCTGATACCTCGCAGAGAGGACCCTTCAAAAAAATTCTACAAATGTTCAGGTCAAAGGTTATACTATAAAGGATAATTTGAGCTTCTATAAGAAATAGATACCTGTGTGATTTTAATAGATTCAAAAGATTGGAGTAATCATATGAGCCTGATTATTTCTGTGGGTCCTGAAGAAAATACTTCTGCATGCTTCCAGTAGATTATTAGAGACTCAAATAGAACCATTCACTTACTATTTTTAACTCAGCATAACATGGTTCTAAACATAATACTAATTTAAATTCTAGAATTATGCCAGAGTTCCAGCCACTATAAAAGAATAATGAGATAGAATACAAACAAAAAATGTTAACAGTGTACCAAAATGTCAAATATTATTTTTAACTTGACCTACTTGTAGATCAATAAATGTAGCAGTGTTGCTTTTTATTAACAATCAGTCCTACAGGATAATACTAAGTTTTTCCACTGGGGGAAAAAGAAATAAAGGAAACATAAGTTGTAGTAGCAACCAGGGACAATATATTGATATATTTTCTTTAAGTAACACTAAGAGAAATATATACAAATTGTAAATAGTTGGATTATTGATTTTTAAGAAAACTTGTAAAATAATGTGGCTAAACATGAATTCAAATGATCCTGAGTCTAACATAAGGCTGACCAATTGGAAATCATCCCTTATTAATCCTGGTCATAAATGTTGAGGAAAAAAGCAATTAATTGTTTATATTTTGTAATTTGAAGGGTGATGGGAAGATTGTTCCTTTCCAAAATATCTCTTACAGAAAACCACGACTGTGCTTGAAATATATATATATTCATATATATATATATATATATATATATATATATATATATGAATATATATATGTTTGTTTGTTTGTTTGTTTGTTTTTCCGGTGGCTGACTGGTTTGAGGATCTGAACCCTGACCTTTGTGTTATAAGCCTATGCTGTAACCAACTGTGCTAACTGGCCATATCTTTATTCTTGGCTAAAACACTACCCCTCCGGATAATTATAGTAAAGACACAAATTACCTTTTGCTGAGCATTCATTGTGCACTGGAATTCTGCTAAATCTGTTAAGGCATTATTTCATATAATCCTTAGAGCAAAACTATGAGGAAATTATTAGTATTACCTTCATCTTATAGATAAAAACTAAAGCTTAAAGAGATTAAATAACTTACCAGAGGTTGCACAGATGGATAGTGTGGAACTCTATGTTCAAATTCTTTGAGACCTACCTGATTCTTTATGTACGCATTTGTCTCTTGGCAGGAGTACTCTTCCTCTTGAATGTCAACATTCTATTTATTCCTCAATATGAAACTTTCTATGATTGTCACAAATCTACTTCTCTATGTGAGCTGATGTTATCTCTATAATAGTCCATGTTATACTGATTTGAAATATTTTTTATTTCCATATTTCTTACTAGGCTACATTTGGTAAGGGCAGTGAACATGTTCTATTACAGTTATTATTATAGTTATTGCTGTTCTAGGTATTCTAAGCACTGAACACAATACCACCTGTCTATTTGGTGCTCCATAAATATTTGCTGAATAACAGTTTATAAAATTAAATTAATATCACCATTGTCTTATAATGTTACTTTTCTTTACAAATGGCAAAATCTAGGATAGCATGAACAACTTGAACACCTAAGAGATTAATAGATATTGAATATTCAGTTATAGAAACAAAAACAAAAACAAAAGTATGGAAGTAATTTATTGCTTTACCTTGAGACAGACCTGCTTTCTGCTAAATAGAACAAAATGTCCTAATGAAGCAGTTTTCACGACAAATAAGACTGGTTGGAGCCTTCAGTTACAATTGGTAGACTAAACCTTCATTACTAGCTTTGTGCCACACTAAAATCTGAACAAATGATATTAAAGGTTTAAGAAAAACAAATCCACAAAGATGACAATAGCAAGGAACAATAAACACTAGAAATAAAATTTTGAAGGCTGCATAATAGATGCATAAAGAATAAATAACACTCTAAACCTGGGGTCAACAAATAATTTATCTAAAGATAAATACAGATAATAAATATACTTGGCCTGTAGAACATACAGTCTCTGTCATAACTACCAAACTCTTCCATTGTAGTGTTAAAGCAGCCATTGGCAATACAACGATGAATGGGCACAGTTATGTTCTAATAATTTTATTTACCAAGCTAGGTGGATAGCAGGCAAGACACTGTTTTCCATCTTCTAATGAAAATCCACACACTTATGAAACTGAACTGAAGCCCACAGTGGAAGAAGCTCAAAAACAGCTCAATTTAGACCTGAGTATGGTAGAGGGTTCAAAAGTAGGCAGTGACAAATTACACTAAAACTTGGCATGCACTTGAGGCATTTAGGGTGCACTATTTGATAATCTATGCAAGAGGCAGTTAGACCCCAAATTGCGCTATGCCATATTTTATGGACTGAATGCTGTGTCCCCCAAAGTTCATATGTTGAAATCCTAACTCACAATGAGGTTGTATTTGCAGGTGGAATCTTTGGGAGGTGATTAAGTCATGAAGGGAGAGCCCTCATGGAGGAAATTAGTGCCATTGTGAAAGAAACCCCAGAGAGCTCTCTTGCCCTTTCCACCATGTGAAAATATAAGAAGTTGTCAGTATGCAGCCCAGAAGAGGGCCCTAACCAGCACTGACCATGCTGGCACCCTGATCTTGGACTTCAAGCCTCCAACTGTGGGAAATAAATGTCTGTCATTTATAAGCCACCCAGTCTACATTATTTTGTTGTAGCAGCCCAAATTGACTAAGAAAACATTTCTTGTTTTCTTCCCCCATGGGTGGACTGTCAGGAATCTGGACTCAAAAACACCAGAAATCATGGAAAGAAGTGGTAATTTTCTGAAAGTGGTAAATGGTAAGAGCTCTACCCCCTCCATTTCTAATAGTTGGTTTTAGCAGGCTGGTAGCCTAGTTTTCCCTCCAGGAAGGATATTGGAAGAAATTTACCTGATGAATAAAACTAGCCCCAAATAATATGTTGAAGATAATTGAGGACCTGCAATGTATGGTAGAGTCATATTAATGTATAGTCAGCTCATCAATAATAAAACACACACACACAAAAAACACAAATTAAAAATGTGCTTTGAAATTAACAATATGTTAGTATACATTTTAAAAAATATATTATATTGAGAATCAAATCCAAAGTTGAGGGGTTCTCTCAGAAAGTCGATCAAGAACACACAGAAAAATATTAGGAGAGAAAAAAATTATTTACAATTAGAGTATCTGCCCAGGTGTTACAAAATCTGAGTAAAAGGAGTTACAGAATGAGCACAGAAAAAAACGAGGGGGAAATAAATAATTTAATATTTTTTCCGAGAACCAAAACCCATGCATTTATAGATTGAAAGAGTTCAACAAGTTCTCAATACAGCAGTTAAAAAAGATCCAAACCAAAACATGTTACCATGAAATTTTAGAACAGTGGGGGGAAAAGAGAATATACTAAGAATATTCATAGAGATTTTTTTTTTATTGTTTTTTTTTTTTTTAATTTTATTTTGTCGACATACATTGTGGCTGATTATTGCTCCCCATCACCAAAACCTCCCTCCCTTCTCCCTGCCCCCTCCCCCCCAACAATGTCCTTTCTGTTTGCTTGTCGTATCAACTTCAAGTAATTGTGGTTGTTATACCTTCCCCCCCCCCCGGTTTGTGTGTGTGTGTGTGTGTGTGTGTGTGTGTGAATTTATATATTAATTTTTAGCTCCCACCAATAAGTGAGAACATGTGGTATTTCTCTTTCTGTGCCTGACTTGTTTCACTTAATATAATTCTCTCAAGGTCTATCCATGTTGTTGCAAATGGCAGTATTTCATTCGTTTTTATAGCTGAGTAGTATTCCATTGTGTAGATGTACCACATTTTCCGTATCCACTCATCTGATGATGGACATTTGGGCTGGTTCCAACTCTTGGCTATTGTAAAGAGTGCTGCGATAAACATTGGGAAACAGGTATACCTTCGACTTGATGATTTCCATTCCTCTGGGTATATTCCCAACAGTGGGATGGCTGGGTCGTATGGTAGATCTATCTGCAATTGTTTGAGGAACCTCCATACCATTTTCCATAGAGGCTGCACCATTTTGCAGTCCCACCAACAATGTATGAGAGTTCCTTTTTCTCTGCAACCTCACCAGCATTTATCATTCAGAGTCTTTTGGATTTTAGCCATCCTAACTGGGGTTAGATGGTATCTCAGTGTGGTTTTGATTTGCATTTCCCGGATGCTGAGTGATGTTGAGCATTTTTTCATATGTCTGTTGGCCATTTGTATATCTTCCTTAGAGAAATGCCTACTTAGCTCTTTTGCCCATTTTTTAATTGGGTTGCTTGTTTTCTTCTTGTAAAGTTGTTTGAGTTCCTTATATATTCTGGATATTAATCCTTTGTCAGATGTATATTTTGCAAATATTTTCTCCCACTCTGTTGGTTGTCTTTTAACTCTTTTAATTGCTTCTTTTGCTGTGCAGAAGCTTTTTAGTTTGATATAATCCCATTTGTTTATTTTTCCTTTGGTTGCCCGTGCTTTGGGGGTCGTATTCATGAAGTCTGTGCCCAGTCCTATTTCCTGAAGTGTTTCTCCTGTGTTTTCTTTAAGAAGTTTTACTGTTTCAGGGTGTATATTTAAATCCTTAATCCATTTTGAGTTGATTTTTGTATACGGTGAGAGGAATGGATCTAGTTTCATTCTCCTGCATATGGATATCCAGTTATCCCAGCACCATTTGCTGAAGAGGCAGTCCCTTCGCCAGTGAATAGGCTTGGTGCCTTTGTCAAAGATCAGATGGAAGTAAGTGTGTGGGTTGATTTCTGGATTCTCTATTCTATTCCATTGGTCAGTGTGTCTGTTTTTATGCCAGTACCATACTGGTTTGGTTATTATAGCTTTGTAGTATAGCTTAAAGTCAGGTAGTGTTATGCCTCCAGCTTTATTTTTTTTGCTCAGCATTGCTTTGGCTATGCATGGTCTTTTATTGTTCCATATAAATGTCTGGATAGTTTTTTCCATTTCTGAGAAAAATGTCTTTGGAATTTTGATGGGGATTGCATTGAATTTGTATATCACTTTCGGTAGTATGGACATTTTCACTATGTTGATTCTTCCAATCCAAGAGCATGGGATATCTTTCCATCTTCTTGTATCCTCTCTAATTTCTCTCAGCAGTGGTTTGTACTTCTCATTATAGAGATTTTTCACCTCCTTCGTTAACTCAATTCCTCAGTATTTTATTTTTTTTTGTGGCTATTGTAAATGGGCAGGCTTTCTTGATTTCTCATTCTGCATGTTCACTATTGGAGAAAAGAAATGCTACTGATTTTTGTGTGTTGATTTTGTATCCTGCTACTGTGCTGAAATCATTTATCAATTCCAACAGTTTTTTTGTAGTGGTTTTAGGCTGTTCGATATATAGGATCATGTCATCTGCAAACAGGGACAGTTTGACTTCATAAAAAATAAATACATAAAGAGGGGAAATATAGAAACAAAATCAAATTATAAGCACAGAGTTAAGATTAAGAATGGCAGGATAAATACAAATAAAACTACACCCAAGCACATCATTTTCAAACTACTGAAAATCAAAATTAAGGAAGAAGTAATGAAATCAGGCAGAAAAAATGACATATTACATGCAGTGTATGTTCGATTAAAGTTTAATTCCTATTTTCCCTTCAAGATGTAGAATTTATTCACTTGAAATATTCTGTGTCATTCATTTCTGCCATATTTTCCTTTATGCCCTTGAACAAATTTATATCTGCTTTAATTTTTTTCTGCCAATTGCAAAATGTCAGGCACAATAATGTCAGTATTTATTAAATTCTCTCTTTTTTAATTACAATTATATTTTAAGCATGTCTAGTAGTTTTCTACTGTGTGTTGTACATTATGGATGATTTTTTATCTCTTTCTTCAAAAGGTATGTATCTTTATTCTGCCAGGCAATTAATTTAAAGGTAGTATCTTTGGGTTGGCCACCCTTAGTTTTATTCTTTCTTAATTAGCGTTCACTTAGGGTTGGAACTCAGTAGTAGAAAGTGCCCTTACTCTAGGTTCCTTGCTCTTTTTTTACTTTATTTTTTAATTTATTTTTATTAGCATATTCGTTGCTACAAATCATACTTATTCTCTATGCCCTTTATCTAATCTCCCTCCTCCCCTTCTCTTTCCTCTTTCCCTCTCTAATAAACTTAGATTTGTTCTCTCCATCTGATAAACTGTTTCTCTGTTTGTTGTTGCCTAGATGATCTGTCCAGTACTGAGACAGGTGTGATCAAGTCCTCCCCTATTATTATATATCAGATGCTTCTTCTATTACACTGGAGTGTGCTTTGTGGAGAGAGAGGACCTCCTTTTTTTTTTTTTTTTGGTCTCTACTGGTGCCTCTCCTTGTGTCAATGAACTTGAGAGTCTGGCATGCCATCTGCATGGTGGCTGTGACTGCTGCTATAGAGGCTAGCTGCGTTTGTGGCAGCCATGGCTAGATTCTTTTCTTTATCTCTAAGTTATGACTCCTAGGGTCTCAGTTGAATGCCTGAGTTTTGTCAGTTAGATCTCTCCATTCTGATTGTACTGTGACCACTTCAGTGTCTCCCAGTACTGCATATTTTCTGCAACAGGTGATCTCTGCTACAACCTTAACATCTCACCCTGAGTGTGTGCTTCTTGTCTGTTAGCCAAGAACCTATGCTGAATGCCCAAACACACTTCTGTGATCTACCTTCTCTGTCGTTGCCTCTTTTTAGTTATCCTTTCCCACAAATCCTGGCTACTTTAGCAGCTTAGAATTCTGATCTCTGCCTCTCTCAGCTTGTTGAGACCAGTGCTCTCCTTAGAATTCATTTTTCTGTTTCTTGTCAGAAAAGTACTCCAAGACAGAAATTGTTGGATATTGTGGCAGTGTGTATTGGGCTCACTTTACATGTTTTTTTCTTCTCTTAAGATTTCAGTTCTGCATTGCATATTGTTCAATTCCCCAACATTATTTCCTAGCATGCTTTTTTTTCCCCCCAGTTTTAAAGAATTTACAACAGGGAAAGTGAGTCTGTTACAAGTAACACTTTTATGTCTGGAACCAAAGAAGACTCAATTTTTATTTTCAAAGATAAACTTTTTGCTTTTAGTGTTTACAATTTAAAATAATGTTGTAGGATTGGTTCTGGGTATCCAATGTACTTGCTTTCTTTCCAGGCCACACTCTTTTTCCCCATTCACCTTTCAAAGGATGCCTTTCCATTAACCTTACAAACCTAAAATTGCACAAACTATTATATGGCAAAATATTATAAAATGTGTGATGTGCCCATAACTTATCAGCTCTCTGGGAAAATTGTAAGCTTTTTGCTTTGTTCCCTGAAAACCTGGCCAATATCAATGACTTTAACTGAGTTCATTTCTTTATGGCCTAAGCAGTATTTCTTCAGTTTCTGTACCCGTGCATCTGAATCACAGACTCTAACCTCTAAGCTATTTCTTGAAATTTTGCGTTAATGAATGTCATTCAGCTAATCATCACCCTAATAATGGCAGTCAGCATAAGCTGTTATCTCAAACCACATTTTGTCGTCTTAAAATTCTCATCATTATCATCCTCATTAAAATCTGCAAGCATACTTAGTCCCTCCTAATTATTTGATCTGCAGTGACAGGAAGGATGAGTTGCTATTTGTTAGATTTTCCCGGTATGTTCTATAGTTGCTAGGTGATACCAGCCAGTACCAGCCAAAAATTCTTAATTATCATCAGATTAAATTTTCTTGTTACTTTTCCTTTAAGCAGCACAAGGCACCTGGACCAGAGTGATTTAGACTGCATTATAAAACTCCTTGGATTAAAGAAACATTTTGATTGGTCCACAGATTAATGTGAAAGGAAGATTAATTTTTGTAAACTACTAGCTCAACTGAAGCAGCTGCTCATATTTTAAACCACTAACATCATCATATTTTAGCACACAGAAGTATGGTTTTCCTAAGAATGAAGATATCCAAAAGAGAAACTAATAAGGCATATCTAAGCAGGGTGTTTGGTAATCATGAGATAACACTCTGGAGGGATTAGAAGCATGAGGCTGAATTTCTGTCAAATTATTCACTCATGATAACCCCTTCCTCCTTGTCACACCTGACTGCATAATTCCTATCCAATTAAAAGTGACATTTTCTGGTGATGTTAGCAATTTACGTGCATACTTTCTTTTTTATTTCAGAATCTTTTTGGAAGACAGATCATTGAAAATTGGAGGTGTCTTTGTTGCTCTGATGCTCTCATATACACTTGGGGAGGGAAATTGTCTAGAACATATTAGATAGGGCCAAGCTATAGAACAAGGAAATCTATTCTCCCAGGTCAAGTAGGTGAGCCTATCTTATTTTATCAAAGGCCATGACTTGGTGTGTTCCATTTCGTCTATCTCGGCAATAACTCCTGAGAGCTACCCATATATTTTTAAGAAATCTCTATTTATTGCAGTGAAATAGGTTGGTGGTTTGTGGTAGGTATGAAAATTTTACAAATTTAATAGTCAAGATAAGTTTTATGTTTTATATGTTATTTTACATAATGAACTCTATACACACACACACATACATATATATGTACACACACACATACTTATAGTGTGCCTTGAAAGACATTTGTAAAGATATTCCATCAGTATAACATAGATTTTTAATTTTTAGTTTCATATAATAACATCTGGTTCTTAGCAACATGCCAGCATATGTGTTAAGAAACAATAGCTGCCTTAAATCATCATTTAATACACTTTTATTCATTTAATATTGTGTCAAAATTTTTTTGTGTTTCTATACAGTTTTCACAATGATATTTTTATCTCTTAAATAATATCCCAATTTTGTTGAGGTTCCAAAATTCACTAAAATATTTTCCTTTTTCTCACTTTTTTTTTCCATCTTATTAACGATTCGAAGAACATATTTTTAAACAAAGATTTTGCTTCCTTGTTTGAAATTATTTTCCAGGATAAATTCCTTAGGATAATATTTCTAGACCTAAATTTATGACTTGCTAGGTGTGACCATATTGCTATCTGTAGTTATGGATCTGGCTCTACCACCAGCATAGTAAACTTAATAGGCCACACAAGGCTCCATCCCTGCCCTGGTATTAAGAAGAGAGTTAAATCATCACTTGCTCCAACTTCAGAACAATTGCATTGTTATTAAATTCATACTGATAATCTATGACCATTTCTGTCAGCTCCATCTTTCGCCTTGCTATAAACTTCCAGCTGGGTGTCCCAGTTGGTAAATTTCTCTCTCTTATTGCATTTTTTTGACAATATTATTTTTTTCTGCTCTCATTTTGTGTATCACATCCACTCTAATTGATATTGGTAACAGACCACCTTAGGGCTCCCCTTCAAAAACTCTTTAATTCTGATTTTATATGACTTTGTCATATAATTTGCCCTTTTCTTTGGTTGTAATCATTTATGGGGACAACATTCAAAATGCAGAAAATAGTTTATCTTGGACAGTAATCACCAGAGCCAATCAGACAATAAAATTATGATGATGATGTATTATTATTCTAGTATGTTAATGACGAGTGGTGATGTGACCCAGAATGGGCAGAGTGATGCAAATCATAAAAATGTATCCAAAAAACTCTACAGGAAGTTATTTCATGCTGTCAAACATCTCTGAGATTGTATAAAATGAATATAGGTAAAACATAGAAGGAAATACTACAAGCCTAGAGAGAAATTTGAATACAAATATAACAAAATATTAAAATATCTTGAAAAATGTTTCCATCTAATCAAAACCAGTAGGGCTTTCCTGAAAAATACCACAAGTAAATTTTATAATTTGTCTTTGGACTGTTCTAAGAAAATGGGCATGCATTTAAAAACCTAATTTTTAGTGCAAGGATCTATAAATAAAAGGTATGCAGTGTGTTTTTGTCACTAAATAAGGAGAATTTTAAGTAACATAATTTATGGTAGTGCTATAGTTTGAATGTGTCCCCCAAAGTTTATGCACTGGAAACTTAATCCCTAATGCAAAAGTGTTGAGAGTTGTGACATTTAAAAAGTGAGTAGATCATGAGGATTCTGCCTTCTTAATGGCATTATCATAGGCATGGATTAGTTTTTGTGAAGGTTGGTTCCTGACAAAAGGATGAGTTTGGCCCCTCTCCTTTCTGTCTCTCATGTGCTCTTTTGCCCTTCTGCCCTTCCTCCATGGGATGAAGCAGCAAGAAGACCCTCACAAGATGCAGCTGCTTGATCATGTACTTTCCAACCTTCAGAACCATGAGGCAAATAAATTTCTATTGTCTATAAATTACCTAGTCTGTGGTATTCTGTTATAGCAAAACAAAACAGATTAAGACAGGTAGGCACCCTTTATATTTTTTAACTGGTGTATAATGATGGCAGATAATCAATATATTCTTCAATTTATTTGCATCTTATACTAAATATCCTTTTAAAAGAAGACATATGCATTTTTAAAGTTTTTATTGTGGTAAAAAATACATAGAATTTTCCATTTTAAAGTTTTAAATGTATAATTCAGCACTGTCATGTACATTCACCACGTTGTACAACCATCACTACCATTTTAGAATGTTTTCATCAACCCCAATAGAAACTTTTCATCCATTAAACAGTAATTCCTCATTCCTCCCTTTCCATAAACCCTAGTAACTTTAATCATACTATCTGTCTGTATAAATTTGTCTATTTTAGGTACCTCATATAAGTAGAATCACAAAATATTTTCCTTTTTGTAACTGGTTCATTTAACTTGACATAATGTTTTCAAGGCTCATCTGTTTTGTACCACATATCAGAATGTCATTCCTTCTTAAAGGTGAGTAATATACCATCGTATGCATGTATGTACCATATATTGTTTACTCATTTATCTGTTGATGAACACTTGGTTGTTTCCACCTTTTGGCTAATGTAAATAATGCTTCTGTGAACAATAGTAGCCAAATATCCGAGTCTCTGCCTGCACTTCTTTGGAGCAGATGCAAAGAATTGTTGGAATTGCTGAATCGTGTGTTAATTTTTCATACAACTTTTTGAGAAAGAGTCAAACTTTTTCTAATAGCAGGTGCACCATTTTACATTCTCTCTAGCAATGCACCAGGGTTTCAATTTTTCCACGTCCTTAAAAATATTGGTTATTTTCCATTTTTTGGTTATAGTCATCCTAAAAGGTGAGAAGCAGTAAGGCATATGCACTTTTAAACCCTTAATTTCTTACCATAATTTGTGACTTACACTAACCACAATATTCATGTTTGAAAACACTCTAAATATTCTTTCTTTTAGAGTTACAGTAATTAACAACAGAAAGTTTGCTAATCTGAAACAGGTTTTTTTGTTGTTGTTGTTGTTTATGTTAAGTTATCAATATACAATGCAGTTAATTTTCATGTCCCTTTACCAATTCCTCTTTCTCCCCTCTCTCTCCCCCCTCCCCCATCAGCATCATATCTATTCACTTGTCTTAACAAGTTCAAGGAACTGTTGTGATTGTTGTCTTCTTCCCTACCCCCACCCCCACCATTTGTTTGTAAATTTATTTACGTATTTTTAGCTCCCACAAATAAGTGAGAACTTGTGGTATTTCTCTTTCTGTGCCTGACTTACTTCACTTAATATAATTTTTTCTAAGTCCATCCATGTTGCTGTGAATAGTAGTGTTTCATTCTTTTTATAGCAGAGTAGTATTCCACTGTGCATATATACTACATTTTACTTATCCACTCATCTGATGATGGACATTTGGGCTGGTTCCAACTCTTGGCTACTGTAAATAGTGCTGCAATGAACATCGGAGTACAGGTATCCTTCGACATGATGATTTCCATTCCTCTGGGGATATTTCCAGCAGCTGAAAGAGATTATGTCATTCAATTGGTTCTGGGAAAATGATAAATAGCTTATGGTACTAAATTTATAATGCAATCACTGGGATACTGTGATAATCATCTGCCATATGATTATCTAAATGTGCTTTTGTGTACAATTATTTTTAATGTTTTTGTCTGTTGATTGCGTGGAAAATGCAGTGTTCTCTAAAATGTGCTGTTGATGGTTTATTATGCTTCTAAATTTGTTTTGTTTTTATCAGTGCAGGAATGTTGGCACTAAGAGGAGTATATTTTCTTGTGTCTGTACCTATCATTAATCAGCATTTCTTTAATCTATACTTAATATCTTATTTCTTATTCATTCTTGCTTTTGCAAATAGATCTAATAAAAATACATTCAAAATCTTTCATTAATTCAATGTAACAAATGAGCGTCTTTCCAATTCTCTGCCTGAAAAACAAAACAAAGATTATTCAAAAAATTCGAGAAAGTTTTCAAAAAATAAGTTGTAATTAAAATTTACTTTTTATTTTAAGTGTGTGTGCGTGCTTGAGAATCCTGAACTACCCTTCTACAAGCTGAATTAGGACACTTACACAGATGGAGGAACTCGAATATGTTAGAATATGAAAGGTGTCTGTACAAATTTATAAGACAAATTAGCTCATACAGTAAAAATTTAGAAAAGGTACCAAATGAATCCTCAACATCAGATTAAATACTAAAAAAAAATACCAAACCACAAGTCAATGGATATATTGTTTAACACAAATCCCCAAATGACTCACAGAAAGTTTTTAGGACGTTGGAAAAGAGAGGTGGATATAGTTGTGTGGGTGGGGGAGAGGAGGGAATCATATATAAAAATAGAGAAAATAGCTAGTTTAAAATGCAAAAGCTGTCTTAGTCCATTTGGGCTACTATAACAAAATAAGTTAGACTGGGTAATTTAGAAACGACAGAAATGTTTTGCTTACAGTTCTGTATGCTGGGAAGTTCAAGATTAAGGCACAAACAAATTCAATTCCTGGTGAGAGCCCATTCTGTATGAATGGCACCTTCTATGCGTTCTCACATGGTGGAAAGGCAAGGAAGTTCTCTCAAGCTTCTTTTATAAAGATACTAATCCCATCTCTGACAGCAGAGCCCTCATGACCCAATCACCTCAAAAAGTCTCCAGCTCTTAGTACCATCATCATGGGGTTAGGTTTTAACATATAATTGTGCGGGGACACAGACATTCAGACCACAGCATTGTGCCCTTGGCCTCCCAAAATTTGTGTCCTTCTCCCATGAAAAATACATTCATTCCATCTCAATAATTCCTCAAATCTTAACTCACTCCAGCATCAACTTTAAAGTTTAATATTTGATGACTCATCTAAATATGATCTAAATCAGATATATGACACTTGGATGATTCACTGAGGCAAATTTCTCTCTAGCTGCGAGCCTGTGAAACTAAACAAGTTATATGCTTCCAAAACACAATGGTATGATAAGCATGGGATAGACATTATCATTTCAAAATGGAGAAACAGGAAAAATGAAAGGGATAACAGGTCCAAAACCCAAAGGACAAACAACATTAAGTCTTAAGGCTTGAGAGTCATCTCTTTGCCTCAGTGTCCCACCTTCTGAACACACTGTGCCCCCAGTCTCTTCAGAACATTCTTCAAAATCTAGGTGAAGGTAGCCATGTCCTCATTGCTTGTGCACTATACACACCCCTAGAGATGGGACTATGTGAATGCTCCCATGGCTCACCACTTGTGCTCTCCAGATGGGTGACCCAAGCCACACCTGGATCAACTTGAGTGACAGCTGAAGAAGCCAAGGAGTGATGCACCAAAATGCGAGGAGCAGAGCCTTAAAATCATTCTGTCCCCAAAGCCCTGGCATTCTGGACCTGCGATGATATCCCCAAAGATCTTCAAAATGCTTTCAAGGTCATTATTTCATTGTCTTGATAAATAGCATCTAGCTTCCTTCTATCCATAACAAATGTTTGCTTAGGTACACCCTTGATTTTCTCTCCTGAATTATGTTTTCTTATTTTTTGAAGTATGGTAAGGCTTATAATTTTCCAAAACTTTGAATTCTACTTCTCTTTTGATTATAAATTTCATCTTTATTTATCTCATTTTGCATTTTATTATAACAGGCAAGAGAGCCATGCTGCACCCTTGCCACCTTGCTTAGATATTTCTTCTGCCAAATGTCCAATTTTATCACTCAGAAGTTCTACCTTCCACAAAGCATTAGAAAATAAACACAATCCAGCCAAGCTTTTGCCACTTTATAACAAGAATCACCTTTCCTATAGTTTTCAATAAGATTTTTCTTATTTTCTTTTGAGACCTCATCAGAATGGCCTTTACCATCCATATTTCTACTCACATTCTGTTTGTGACCACTTATGTAATCTCTAAGAAGACTGAGGCTTTCTCTACAGCTGTCCTCTTCTTCTGAGCCCTCACCAGAAGCACTTTATGGTTCATTTACAGCAACATAGGCTTCTTCTAGCATGCACTTCAAACTTCTTTCAGCTTCTATGCATTTCCCAGTTCTAAAGACATTTCTGCATTTTTAAGTATTTGTTATAGCAACACCCCACTTCTTGGTATTAGTTTCTGTCTTAGTCCACTCAGGCTGCTATAACGAAATACCTTAGATGATCTATAAACAATAGAAATCTATTGTTCCCAGTGCTGTTACTTGGGAAGAACCAGGGTGCCAGCAGATTTGGTGTCTGAAAAGGGCCTGTTGCTCATGAATGTCTTCTTCTGTGTGTGTTCACATGACGGAAGGGCAAGGGGATCCTTTCAAGCCTCTTTTATAAATACAGAAATCCATTCACAAGGGCAAAGCCCTCACAACATAATCACCTCCCAAAGGTGGTGATATTAAGATATTAGGGCTACATCTCTTAATATGATCACTGTGGAAGTTAGGCTTCAACGTATGGATTGTGGGGCAAAACAAATATTCATACCGCAACACAAGCTATCAAGCCATAAAAAGATTTGAACATTAACTGCTATTTAAGAGAACTTTGATATAGAAAAAGGTATATCAAAAAAGTCGAATCTCACCAACAATTTCAATCAATTGTTCCATGAGAACTGCACTAAAAGTCATTATTAGGCTGTACTTTGGACCCTGGGAAACTAGGACAGTAACAAATTTTCTATACATAAACTTTGGAGTGGGAAGTGCTAGAATCCTACTGAGAAATTTGCCATTTCTTGCCTGTAATTAACTTCTCTTAGCTACCGTTATATAGATAGATAAAGATCAGTTTGCTTATAACAAATTTTCCTTAATTCTAAAATATTTCTGCTGCTTGTAAACAGCAGAAATATTAATTAATATAATACTAGAACTTTTAAACACAAACATTTATTAAATGATTAAGTGAGTTCTATCCAATAAAAATATAAAGATAGTATAAACAGTGGAATAGAGGTTGATCAAAATGAGTTGCTAATATTAGCTATAAACCAGTAAGAATAAAATGATGTCATGAAGGGATGAGAGAGTGAAAGGAGATAAAAAAAAAAAAAAAGTCCCAAATGTTGATAATGAGGTACATTAAGAAAGGTATCTTAGTCAGGGAGGGTCATCTTTAAGGAACTGACAGCTAAACATGTAACAATTCATGATTTCTTGAAAATGTCTCTGAGGCAGAACCATTTCTAACATAAACATCTAAGGAAAGGATGAATATATCTTAATTATTGAACCTTAATTATTTCTATTTAATTTAACATAATGTATTATTTTTAAAGTCCTGTATGTAAAATCATTTGTCATATGTGCAAATTTAAGGAAATCACCAGAGGATTATTTTCTTTAAAATATTTAAAGCATAGTCATTTTCCTTCTCTCTCTGCAAATCTTATTCTTACTGCAAGAGTCTGTTCTTCAGCCTCCCCACTCGTACTAAATAGATTTCCTCCTAATGTACACTTAGCAAAACTTGTCTCCTTAAAAGAGAAACTAAAAAAAAAAAAAGAACAAAAAAAAAAAAAAACTAACACTCAAAGCACTCAGGGGGAAGGAGAGGAGAGAAGAGCATGTCATTTCTTGGGCCTAAGAAGGGATAAAAAAAAAACCTATGAGATATGGTCCTATGGTCATATGATCACATCTGCAGTGATAGGTAGCTCAGAATTGAGGCAATTTTAATCAGAATGTCGTCAAACAACCATCAGCTATCAGACAGTATTGTGTTTGGGTTCCCAAATTTCATTTTGATGGGGACAAATTATCTGCAGCCTAGACATATGAACAGATGATTTTATTCAAAGCTGTACATATAGTAAAAAGCTCTAGATATGGAATCTAGTCTTAAATTTTCTAGTCTTCTATTTTCTTAGTGACTTTAAACAGATGACGTAAAGTATTTGAAACTGTAGCTTTATCTGCTGAGGAATAATGTTCTGCCTATAATATCATGCCCTCACCATTTAGGTTTTTCACCAAAAATATAATTCCCTATGGCCATATCTAATATCCTACATTCCTTTTCACATACTCTAAGGAAATTCCTCTTAGCCCAAACCTCTGCTTGCAGCTTTCCACTTCCTTCCGTATTACCCTCTAAAATAATACATATTCCCACTTATGAAATTCTTTCAAGAAGCCTTCTTCTACTTGTTCACATTAACTACAGAGTACTCTCTTTGCACTCTTTCTGACTAGAGATAAAACAATCACCAATACTCTCTAGTCTGAAAACGAGAAGACCCAGCCGATATTTTCATTGATTACCACTGATTACAACTGAGACTAATGCTCACCCACTTTCTATATAAACCCACTGTCCTGTGAAGTTCATGTCATTTTACTATAGCAATCATTTTCCCTCTTCATCTATTAACCTCTGGACATTACTTCTCAGTCATAGGAAAACAGAACAAAACAAAACAGAACACTTGAATTATATACCCAACCTGATGGAGTTTGGATGTGTTGTCCCTTCCAAAACTCATGTGAAATTTGATCTCCAATGTGGCGGAGTTAGAAACTGATTGAGTCATGGGGGCGGATCCCTCATGAATGGATTCATGCTCTCCCTGGAGGAGGAGGGGCAGTGAGTGAGTTTTCACTCTATTAATTCCCAGGAGACCTGATTGTTTAAAGGACCCTGGCACCTCCTCTCTCTCTTTCTCTTGCTTCCTGTCACCATGTGATCTGCTTGTACCTGCTGGCTGCTGCCACTTTCCACCATGAGTAGAAGCAGTCTGAGGCCCATGCCAGATGCAGCTGTCCCAGAATCGTAAGCCAAATAAACCTCTTTTCCTTATAAATTACCCAGTCTCAGGTATTTCTTTTATAGCAACACAAAATGGACTAAAACACCAACCCTTTTCTTTTCGTACCTTATCCACTGTCTTGAGAAGAACCCATCTACTCTAGTGGTGTTAACTCTCCTAGCTACACTAGTAATTCAAATATATACTTTATGCCACAGATTTATTCTGGATATCTTAACTTGGAAGTCCCACAGATTCTTCAAATTCAATGAGTTCAAAATATTACTTTTCATTTTTAACTTTTACACTTTCCTGCAATTGCCATATCTGTGGTCTCCAATATATTGTATTCTTTAGGAACGGCATCACCATTTACTTTTAGCTGCCTAGATCATAAACCCAAAGCATAAATACATTTTTGACTCATGAGACAGACTGATAGTTGTCCCTCAAGTCCATTCTCTCATACTTTTGTAGTAATATGGTTATGCCTAAAAATCTGGCCACCCAGCTGAGACTGTATTTCCCGTCCTTCTTTGAAGCTAACTGTTGCTCAGATAACCATGTTTTCATCATTGGAATTTGACCAGAAGTGCTTTACAATACCAGTAATAGATAGAGTGATGTCTGCTTCACTTGCATAAAGTTTTGCTGGCCTTGAACTTTTTTTTTCTTTTTATTTTCTCTCCCCTTTCTGCAGGCTAGACAGCAGATATGTAAGCAACTCAGCTCCAAACATGCAGATGATGGTGATTATGCCATAGAGAATATTGTAACAAGAAGATAGAAGAATCCTGAGTACTTGAAAGACATTATGGAACAGAGCCCCCTGATTGGTCTCTAATAGACCTCTTTAAAAAAAAAAAAGTTCATGCATTGGGAACTTGATCCCCAGAGTGGCAGTATTAGGAGGTGTGACCTTTAAGAGGTGATTAGGTCATAAGGACTCTGCCCTCATAAATGGATTAATACCATTATCATGTGAGTGGATTTGTTATTGTGAGATTAGGTTTCTTATAAAGAATGAGTTCAACTCCTCCTTCTCTCTCACACCCATGTTATGGCATCTGCCACGTTATGATACCAAGAAGGCCCTCACCAAATTCAACCCCTTAATCTTGGAACTCCAGAACTATGAGGAAAATCAATTACTGTTTATTATAAAGTACCCAGTCTGTGTTATTCTGTTATATGATCAAGAACAGACTAACATAGGAAATTGGTACAGAAGAGTGGGGTGTTGCTATAACAAATACCTGAAAATGGCTTTGGAACTGAATAATGGGTAAAGGCTGGAACAATTTTCAACTCAATGCTAAAAAGGCTTGTATTTCAGTGAATGGGGCATTAAGGGTGATTCTGGTGAGAACTCTGAAGAAGAGAATATCTGTAGGAAAAGTCTGAAACTTCTTAGAGATAACATAAGTGGTTGTGACCAGAATGTTGTTAGAAGTATGAACATTAAAAACCATTCTGATGAGGTCTCAGATGGAAATGAGAAATTTCTTATTGAAAACTGCAGTAAAGGTCATTCTTGTTATAAAGTGGAATAGAACTTGGTTGAATTGTATCCGTGCCCTAGGGCTTTGTAAAAGACAGAATTTAAGAGTGATGAACTAGGGTATCAGGCAGAAGAAATTTCTAAGAAAAATATTGCAGAAGGCACATAGCTAACTTTAACCACATAAAATAAAATGTGAGAGGAGATAAATAATTTAAAGTTAGAATTCATAATTAAGAGAGAAGCATAGCAGAGATATTTGGAACATTCACAGCCTCATTATGCAAAGAGTGAAAAAGGGTCTTTAGGAGAGCAAACTGAAAGTGTGGCCAAGCAATAGGTTACTAAAGAAATTGCTATGGATAGAAAAGAGCCAGGTGCTGTTAATCAAGACACACAGAAAAAGACCATGAAGGCATTTCAGAGATCTCTGAGCTTATCCTCCCCATCTAGAAACCTGAGGGCAAGGTTTTCAGAGAGGTCCTTATAAAACCTCAGCGTTTACTTCCCTATGCCACATCAAGTGTCAGCTTCCCACATTTTGGCACATTGCTTTTCAGCCACCCCAGCCATGGCTCAAGCAGGCCCAGTCACTGCTCTGAAAGGTACAGGCTGTGAGCTTGGCGGTGTCCATGTGGTGCTAATTCTTCAGGTTTGTGGTATGCATGAGTTGAGGGGCCATGGCAGCCTCCACCTAGATTTCAAAAGATATATTAGATAGCTTGGAGGCCCAGGCAGAGAGTTGTCACAGGGACAGAGCCACTGCAGAGAACTTTGGATAGGGCCATATCCAGTGGGGCTATGAGAGTGGGTCAACTCTGAGACCCAGAACTGTAGAGCTACCAGTATACATCTGTAGCCTGGAAGAACTAAAGGTAACCCCTGAAAGTTGCTGCATGGGCTAAGCCTAGCAAAGCCATAAGGGTGGGATTGCCTAAGTCTTTAAGGGCCAAATTACCCCAGTGTGACAAGGAGGTGGTACATGGAGTGAAAGATCATTCTGGAGTCTTAAGATTTAACATTGTCTATCCTATTGAGTTTTGGATTTACCTGGGGACTATTGCTCTTTGCTTCTTGCCTATTTCTCCCTTTTGGAATAGGAATGCCTATCACATGCCTGTGCCACCGTTATATTTTGGAAGCACATAACTTGTTTTAATTTCACAAGCTCCCAACTGGAGGAGAATTTGCCTTAGGAGGAATCGTGCCTGAGTCTCACTTACATCTGATTTAAGTGAGTCTCTAGACTTTGGGCTTTTTAGTTAATACTGGAACAAGTTAAGACCTTAGAGGCTATTGGGATAAAATGAACATAATTTACATGTGAGTAGAATATGAATTTTAGAGACCAGGAGCAAAATGCTATGGTTTGAATATGTCTTCCAAAGTTCATGGGCTGGAAATTTGATCCCCAATGTAGCACTAGTATTGGAGGTGGGACTTTTTAAGGAGTAATTAGGCAATGAGGCCTCTGCCCTCATGAATGGATTAATGCTGGTATCGTGGGAGTATTTTTATCTTGGAAGTGCGATCATCATTGCAGGAGTAGATTCCTTTCTAAAGGTGAGTTTGGTCCCTTTATGTCTGTTTTTCACCCACATGATGCCTTCTACCATGTTATCACAAAGCAAGAAGAACCTCTATAGAACCATGAACCAAATAAAGTTCTGTTTATTATAAATTACCCAGTCTCAAGTATTCTGTTTATAGCAGCATAGACCAACTAAGACACAGAGCCACTCGTGAAATTAATATGAAACCTGTGATTAAAATTCTGATAAATCAGGCTAATTGGTTCTCAATCACACCAATTAAAAGCAGTAGAATATTTAAAAATATTTAGAAAAGGATTAACTAGGACTTAGACTCATCGGAAAGCCTTCTTGAAATGCATCATTATAAATAAGAGGATAATTAGTAATAAAAATTGGGACCCGACTGCATGTGCTTCACTCCCTAAGAACAAGAATCATTTCCATCTAATGCAGTAAATAATTGCATTTGCTGCAATATTCAATGAGCTATAGAATCTGAAATGAAATCAGAAACTTAATTTTATGCTTTATCTACCTCAGGCATGTTAGTGAAATTAAACTTTAAGTTAATAACTATAACATGAAAGCACATGATTTCCACAGAGTATACTGAAAGGGTCATTTAGTGTGTAAATAGCACAGAGGCATTTTCAGTGTATAATATAACATCTAAAAGTTTATTGCATTGAGGACAGGGAAAATCATGTTTTCCATTGCATTTTATAAGTTTCCTCTTATAAACAATTACATTTTAAGAAGAAACAGGCCATAGATGGCAATAATTGTAAATTTTGTGAAGACATGGAATATGTAGCAGTTCAAATATTTTTAGCTGCAAAAATCAAATAACCAACTAAGCTTACTTTAAAAAGGGGTAAAATGTATTTTCTTGCATAACAAGAACCCTGGGACAGGTGTACCTTATTTGGTTCAGGCACTCAGTGATTATAATCATTGACCTGGCTCTTTTCATCTTTCATCCTCGGTATTTTACCTTGGTCTTTAGATGTGTTCTCTCAGGATATACAATGGCTGTCCCAGTTCTTCGCATCAACTATATATCTTGCAATATTTCAGCAAAGAAGTAGAGCACTTCCTTTTTTAAAAATTATTTTCTCCCCTAAAAATAATTATTTTTAGGGGAGAAAAAAAGTTTTCAGTAGTCCCTCAGGAGTCATTTTCTCTAGTATCACTGATCAGGAAAAGAGCCAGGTCCTATTAACCAAGGCAAAGTGAGAAAGACCATGAAGTCATTTCAGTGTTGGTGTTGCCCATGTGGTGCTAATTCTTCAGGTATGCAGAGCACACAAGTTGTGGGGCTATGGCAGCCTCCACCTAGATTTCAAAGGATATACTAGACAGCTTGGAGGACTGGGCAGAGAGTTCTCACAGGAGCAGAGCCACTGCACTGAATTTTGAATAGGGCATACCTAGTGGAGCCTGTACAATAAAACCATAAAAGGTTGAGGCAGTTATTGTCTGGCATTTCCAGCCTCTATACTGGAAGCAAGCTTCATTATACCCTGTGCGTATTTCCACAATTACACTTATTCCATTATGCATGTCTCTTCCCCTAGACTCTAAGCTTAACAATGAAAATAATTTATTTTATTTGAACTTTAATATTTGAATAAATTCTCTTTTAATAAGTAAAAGAAAAAAGAAGAAAAGAGAGAAAAGGAAGGAAGGAAGGCAGAAAGAGAAAGAAAGAGATGAAAGAGAGAAAAAGAAAGGAAGGAAGGAAGGAAGGAAGGAAGGAAGGAAGGAAGGAAGGAAGGAAGGAAGGAAGGAAGGAAGGAAGGAAGGAAGGAAGGAAGGAAGAAAGATTTTAAGAAAATTTTAAGCATGGAGGACATTCCCCCTTTCTCAAACTATGTCACTCCGATTAATAGACTAAAGAAAAATGTCAAGTTAAGTGAGCATCATTAGAATAGCATATCAGTCTGCTTTATTTATTGAAGCTCCATTGGAATCTTATTATGTATATTTACTCTCAGGAATTTCTCCAAAAGCCAAGCTACTAATTCTTTCCCTGTGGCTCAATATTTATATTAGTCCATTTCTGTTGCTTATAACAAAATACACAGAACTGGGTAATTTATAAGAAAACAAAATGTATTGCTAACTGTTTCAGAGGCTGGGAAGTGTAAAGTCCACCATGTGTAAAGGAACACATCTGGTGAGCATTTTCTTTGGTGGTGGCTTTACAGCAATGCAGGGGTCTCCCATGGCAGAAAATGATACAGCAGACAGAGAGGAAGTTCCTCATGCCCTCTCCTTTCGAAGCCCTCAGAACCACGCCCACAACCAACATTAAACCATCAGCTTAATCATCTCTCCAAGGCCCTGTCTTTCAATTACCATAATAGGATTTCCCACCCTCTTAACAGTCACAGTGGAGTCAAATGCATACCACGTAGAACATAGAGTTTAAGTTTTTGTGGTAAGTTCATTTTTCTTATGTTAGCCTATGCTATATGTTAAAGAAGGGCATGACTTCACCATATTATAATGCTGTTCAGCAGGTATGTTATATTATGGACCCAATCTTACTAAAATTGAAGTTAGCGCACTTTTTAGAGCTCCATGAGAAACAAAATAAAGTAAAAAACATGCCCCAGAGTTAGTGATTTTAAAATCACCAGCACTGCTATCTGTTTCTTAATACATAAATAAACATTGACAAAATTAATGGCATTACGAGAGCCATAACATAAATACTGAAAAAGTGGATATTTTGGCAAAGAAAAACATATGGAAAAAAGAAACAAATTGTCCTTTGTTGTTGATAAGCATGACTTGGATTTAGGCATGCTTTATATATGCCAATTAGATAATAAACATAATTTATTTCAAAGTATAACAATTCTTTAATGGTCATTGCCTAATTTAGTTTGTCTACATTTCTTCCTTTGACTATTGTAATAACTGCATATATACTATGCATTATATGTCAAATATATCTATTGGCATAATATATATATATATATATATATATTTGACATATAATGGGTCTTTAGTATTGTTGAATGTGTAAATGAGTAGATTGGAAAACTCCCTTTCACCTTTTCTCTTTCAACTTGAAGTTTTCTTTCCACAATATCAATGCTTTATGTCAATGCTTTACATGTTTCACACAAAATGACCATTATAGTCATTGATTCTCTCATATCTAAATTTCTTTTCTAACACTGTCTATAGCATTTACAGAATATGTTGCATTTGTAAGCATGTACCATTATGATATAAAATTTTTCCTTGCCATATATATAATCAGGCTATTAAACTATAGTTAATTTAGCATTTTATGATCTGTATTTTGGTCATTGTATTTAGCTACAAGTTGGTTAAATATTTAATAAATATTTTTTTAAACAAGTAAAAATTATAACAAAAACTGCTAAACACTGTAGAAGTATCTAACAAACGACCACAGATGATTCTTACTTTCAGGATAATTAAAATCTCGTGAGAGAGAACATAAAAATGGCAAAGCCAATTTACAGTTATAAATAATTTTAAAATTATTTGTTCATGAATAAACAAAGAGTATATTTTCTCTGCTGATATTTAGTGATTTAGGCATGTTGCTTTGCGTTGCTTCGCTCCCCACAGATTTGTCATTCCACTTCCCCTGGGTGACGGAGATGCCAAAAATTACTCAAAGCCCATCTCTACTGAGCAGTGAGAGGCCCCAAAGTGGTTAATCTCCCTTTGGGACACTCAAGTGAGAGCCATCCCTTCCTTGGGAAATTAACCCCGGATTGGGGTTCTCTTCCTGCATTTATTTTCCAGACCTGGAAGTAACAGGAAGAGAACAAAGGTGGGGTTATAGTTTAACAATATAGGCTGGTAACTTTCAGTGAAACAAGCCAGATGACATTCTAGTAAGTCAATTAAGTGGTCCTATCAACACAAGTTTGATCTTAGCAAACATTCCTTCTTATAGCAATTTCTCAGTATCATTACATAACAATCAGTAACTAGTCTGTCTTTGAGCCAGCAACCTGTTGTGCCACAATCCTTATCTTGCAACAGAGACTTATAGCCTGAGGGAAATTTCCTGTCCTTGCAAGGTCAATATTTAAAACTGCAAGGCTTTGGAAAACCAGGCCCTGTGCAGTACATATGCTTTTTAGTATATTCCACATAGGCACATGACAGATAATCAAATATTTTGAATAGTGCTGTAATTGTCTAATGACACCTCAACATAGAAGGGGAAACAAACTTTTGATGGGGAAGTTTTAGAGAAAATGAGATATTTCATCTGAGTAAATACATAGAATTGCATCAGTATAAAAAAAAGGAAAATTTAGAGGAAGTATCAGAAGCTGAGTTTCAGGAGTACTCACAGCATGTATTAAAATAAGAGGAAAGAGTATGTTGAGGTGAGCCATATACTTTATGGGAAGTTGGGGGTGGGGGATTGGAGAGATAGAAATGGAACTTCCAAAGTTGGTTGGTTGTATATTTTGAAGAAAATAATTTAAAATATAGATGATGCCTATGAATAAAAACTTAGAACATACCTATAACAATTTTAAAACCAAAAGTTTTGCTAGGCAAAACCCAGAACTCAGAAGTCAGGACCCACTGGTGGGAGGTAAAACACAATTGAATGTGGCATTATGGGTTTGGAAACCATTGAAGGTAAGATTATACAGCTGGAACTCAGTCTACAGAGGAAATCAGTGACAGGGAAATCTCTTGATGGTGAACAAGAGAGGGAGATTTATAAAAATCTCACTGAAGACAAGTTATAGTTAAGGCTGTAGCCATATGAAAGCTATAGGGAGTCACAAAAACATTTTATTTAAGGGAGTAGCCTAATCAAAATTAGGATTTAGAAATTTTAACCAAATAAAATGGAAGACAGAATTCAAGATGAACAAAATAATCATTGGGAGACTAGAATACTGACCCATTTGGAAATGGTATATCTTGAACTTGGGCAAGAGCTGTAGGAAGGGAGAATTGACCTCCAAGAGAGGTATTTAATTGAGTTTGGAAGAAACATCAGGTTAAGAGGAAAACATGAGAAGCTCATAGTTATACATAAGGATTTGAAGGTCCTTGAAAAATAGCCAGGATTTGACAATTGGATATTTAGTTAAGGTACAATTTGGAGGAGCTTTAGCATTTGGAGATAGTTAAAACAGTGGGCATAGGTGAGATGTCAAACTATAGCATATAGAGGTAGACAAGAAGATGGCTGAGATTAAAACCCTATGAATGCTATGAAGCATTAAAATTAAAAGAGCAGTAAATAAAGAAGAAACCAATGAAAAAGAGAGTAAAATCAGAGCTGGAGTTGTAATGTTCTTGGGCGTGAATGCATTTAAATCCATTACTTGCATTCCCCTGTTTGGCTCTGTATATGCAAATAGGCTGACCCCTTCAAGATGATTTTCCAGGCTCTCATGCCTCAGGTAGCATATCAACCCCCAGCTTTTGTTCACTCACACCTTCTTCTGGGGCTCCAACTGCCTCACTTGTCTATTATAGTTCAAGCTTTTGGACCATCACAAAACTCTTTGCTTCTTTATCCTGGTGGTGCTGCTCACTGCTGACTTTTGTTAATCTCTGGGTTGCCTCTCCATCCCCTGTTGGCTTTTCTAGCATCATTCTAATCCATTCCCTGCAGTAAAATTACTGTGTTTCAAAATCTTAATGTGTTTTCTGTTTTCGTTATTAGACTTCGACTGGTACAAAAAGGTACTGGGGTTATACAAGCCAAGAAAAGGGCATTTTAAAACAAGGAGGTAAATGCTTCAGAGAGGTTAAGAGAGTTGAGAATAGGAAATCAATAAGCCACTAAATAAGGCAGGATATCTACTTGTTTAAAATGTTCCAGCTAGGACTGTTCAAGATGGCGGCGGCTGCGGCGGCTGGCGCGGAGTAGCTGAGGTGGAAAAGGTGGCCACTGGGCCTCAGGCAGTCGGGAAACTTGTGGACCTTCCTCTGGCCATCTCTTAAGGGAGGACTGCTGCTGCTGGCCGGTCGTGGGGGCTCAACGCCACTTTGCCCCTGGCAGGAGAGGCTGCCTCATTTACACGCAACAGCTTTGAAGTGTGGAGCAGGAAAAGAACTGATTCTTAGCTGCAAAAGCGAGTCTTGAAACAGGGAACACGGCGCCAGGGCTGCTGTGGATGCAGCCAGGATCCCGGAGGCTGGGGCCGCGCTGAAGGCGGCCAGCTGCCCTATTCAGGATTCGAGGTTTCAGGCTGGCATTAAAGAAGATTCCTGGGAGCGCCCGAGCCGCGCCGCGACTGAACAGCCCGAGGCGGCAGCGCCGAGAACACGGAAGGCAACAAACCAGAGACAGAGCGAGCGCCCGACCTGGCACAGCACTGTGAGTGATCCCTGGCACAGCTCTGTTCGGGGGATGGATGCCCACGCGGCTCCCACCTGCACCACCAGGCCACTCACTGCCCCGGTGCTGCCTCCATTTTCCCAGGTGCGGGCAGCTCCGCCCTGCTCGGCCATCACTGAGCCCATTTGCTTGGCCTGGCGCGGGGCTTTCCGGACCCGGCGGGCCGGCCTCCTCTCCCACTCCCTCCGCGGTTCTCTGGCGGGGCTGGGGGTGTGGGGCGTCCCGACCAGTGTTGGGGGGGCTAGGAAGTACGGGCGGGCCGACTGTCACTCCACCACACCCTGGACTCTGGCCCCAGTAAACTTCCTGTTACTGGGAGGCAGATACCATCTCTGCGACCACCAGTTTGGAAAAAAGCCTAACGAATTTCTGGTTGGGAATAGTGTGGCAGGAGAGTTCCCAGGTCCGCTTGAACCTGCCGGAGAGCAGGCTGCAGGCGGGCACTAGACTCGGTTTATACCGGGGGGATACAAAGGTGAACAAGACCCGAGAAAGATCTACACAGTGCTACAAAGGCACCCAGAGAGACCGGTCGTCTGTGCCTAGAAACCTGGTAGACTTCCTGGGCAAGGCGGTGCTGAGCAGGGTCTTGAAGGCCCAGCTGATAGACGAGGGGTGCAGAAGACACACCCCAGCCCAGCACAGTGTGCACAGAGGGTGAAGACGTGCGGCCAGGGAGGCGGAGACTCGACAGAAACCACACACCCGGTGGGGTCGCCACTGCACGATCTAACAGCCTGGGCCAGAGCACACGGAACAGGGAGAAGTCCTGTACAGAAAGTGAAAGCTCAACAGAGATCACACACCCTGTGGTACGTGATCCACCAGCCCAGCAGAGTACAAGCTGACCAGAAAGGTGGATCCCCGGAGAAGCCCAAGACCCGAGGCAACCACACACACAAGACACTAGAGGCCAACTGAGCAGTCACGGCGGGAGCCATACCAAATTGGCAACCACAGCAACATCCTAGTTAGTCATTAGTCTCAAACCGGTGGTCTTGAAACCCCCTGCCACAATGAATAAACACCAAAAAAAAGACACCAGAAATACAAAAAATCAAGAAAGTACACCACCAAAAGTTAATAAATCTCATACTCTAGAGCCTATAGAACAAGAAGCCCTTGAAATAACTGACAAGGAATTTCGAGTGATAATTCTAAGGAAACTGAATGAGATACAAGAAAACTCAGCTAGACATCATGATGAAATGAGGAAAAGTATACAGGATCTGAAAGAGGAAATATACAAGGAAATCAATGTCCTGAAAAAAAATGTAGCAGAACTTGCTGAACTGAAGAAGTTATTCAGCGAAATAAAAAACACAACGGAGAGTTTAACCAGCAGGCTTGTCGAAGTTGAAGAGAGAACCTCTGAACTTGAAGATGCGCTGTTTGAAATAACACAAGCAGACAAAAAGAAAGAAAAAGGAATCAAGGACATGGAAGAAAATCTGAGAGAGATATCAGACAACCTCAGGCGTTCAAATATCCGAGTCATGGGTATTCCAGAAGGGGAGGAAAATGGAGATTCCATTGAAAACATATTCAACAAAATAGTGGCAGAAAACTTCCCAGGTATAGGAAAAATCACAGATCTTCAGATCCAGGAAGCTCAACGATCTCCAAACGTATTCAACCCAAAAAGGCCTTCTCCAAGACATGTCATAGTCAAACTGGCAAAACTCAGAGACAAAGAGAGAATCTTAAAAGCTGCAAGAGAGGGGCCGAGCCTGTGGCGCACTCGGGAGGGTGCGGCGCTGGGAGCGCGGCGATGCTCCCAGCGGCCGCGGGTTCGGATCCTATATAGGAATGGCCGGTGCACTCACTGGCTGAGTGCCGGTCACGAAAAAGAAAAAAAAAAAAAAAAAAAAGCTGCAAGAGAGAAGCGTCAAATCACCTATAAGGGAGCCCCAATCAGGTTAACATCAGACTTTTCATCACAAACCCTAAAAGCTAGAAAGGAATGGGATGATATTTTCAAAATACTAAAAGACAAAGATTGCCAGCCAAGAATACTCTACCCTGCAAGGCTATCCTTCCGAAATGAGGGGCAAATAGTATATTTCTCAGACAAACAAAAACTGCGGGAGTTCACTACCACAAGACCACCCTTACAAGAAATCCTCAAGGGAGTACTGGGTTTGGTTCCTGAAAAATAACTACCACTGCCATAAAAACCTAAGAAAAATCTAAACCCGCTAGTACAATAAAAATGGCATTCATGAAGAGAAAACAAGCTAACAAAAACACTATCTACAACCTAAGGAACCAACAAACAAAGAAACCAAACAGTATATCAGAAAGCAAGGAACAAAAGACACCTAAGACAACCAAACAACCAATAAAATGCTAGGAATAAATCAACACCTTTCAGTAACAACTCTTAATGTTAAAGGCTTAAATTCCCCAATTAAAAGACACAGACTGGCTGACTGGATCAAAAAGCAGGACCCAACTATATGCTGCCTACAAGAGACCCACCTCACCCATAAAGATTCACACAGACTAAGAGTGAAAGGATGGAAAAAGATTTACCATGCAAACAGAAAAGAAAAACGAGCTGGAGTGGCTATTCTTATATCAGACAAAATAGACTTTAAACTAAAAACCATAAAAAGAGACAATGAGGGACACTACTTAATGATAAAAGGACTCATCCATCAAGAAGACATAACAATCATAAATATGTACGCACCCAATGTTGGAGCAGCCAGAATTATAAAACAAACTCTATTAGACCTAAAGAAGGAAATAGACACTAATACCATAATAGCAGGGGACGTGAACACTCCACTGTCAATATTAGACAGATCATCTAGGCAAAGAATCAGTAGAGAAACACAAGATCTAAACAAGACTCTAGACCAATTGGAATTGGCAGATATCTACAGAACATTCCACCCAACAACCTCAGAATATTCATTCTTCTCATCAGCACATGGATCATTCTCCAGGATAGATCACATATTAGGTCACAAATCAAGTCTCAATAAATTCAAAAAAATTGGAATTATCCCATGTATCTTCTCAGACCACAATGGATTAAAACTAGAAATTAATAACAAACAAAACTCTGGAAACTATACAAACACATGGAAATTAAACAGCATTCTACTTAATGATATATGGGTCCAAGAAGAAATCAAGCAGGAAATCAAAAAGTTTATTGAAACTAATGAAAACAATGATACATCATACCAAAACCTGTGGGATACTGCAAAAACATTATTAAGGGGAAAATTTATTGCATTAAATGCTCACTTCAGAAGAATGGAAAGATGGCAAGTGAACAACCTAACACTTCACCTTAAAGAACTAGAAAAACAAGAACAATCCAATCCTAAAGTTAGCAGACGGAAAGAAATCATTAAGATCAGAGCAGAACTGAATGAAATTGAAAACCAAAAAACAATTCAAAAGATCAACGAATCAAAAAGTTGGTTTTTTGAAAAGATAAATAAAATTGAGAAACCATTAGCAAGGCTAACAAAAAAAAGAAGAGAGAAGACTCAAATAACAAAAATTAGAAATGAAAAAGGCGATATTACAACTGATTCATCTGAAATACAAAGAATCATTCGAGACTACTATAAACAACTATACGCCAACAAATTTGAAAATCTGGAGGAAATGGATAAATTTCTGGACACACACAAGCTCCCAAAACTGAACCGTGAAGACGTAGAAAATTTGAACAGACCAATAACAATAAAGGAGATTGAAGCTGTTATCAGAAGGCTCCCAACAAAGAAAAGCCCAGGACCAGATGGATTCACAGCAGAATTTTACCAAACATTCAAAGAGGAATTGACACCAATTCTTTACAAACTATTCCAAAAGATTGAAACGGACGCAAATCTCCCAAACTCATTCTATGAAGCAAACATCATCCTGATACCAAAACCAGGTAAAGATATAACCAAAAAAGAAAACTACAGGCCGATATCCTTGATGAATATAGATGCAAAAATCCTCACTAAAATACTAGCAAACAGAATACAGCAACACATATGAAAAATTATTCATCACGATCAAGCGGGATTCATCCCAGGGATGCAAGGTTGGTTCAACATACGCAAATCAATAAATGTGATACACCATATTAATAAACTCAAACACAAGGACCATATGATCATCTCTATAGATGCTGAAAAAGCATTTGATAAAGTTCAGCACTCATTCATGACAAAGACCCTCTATAAGTTAGGTATAGAGGGAAAGTATCTCAACATAATTAAAGCCATATATGCCAAACCCACTGCCAATATCATCCTGAATGGGGAAAAGCTGAAAGCTTTTCCTTTAAGAACAGGCACTAGACAAGGATGCCCACTCTCACCACTCCTATTCAACATAGTGTTGGAAGTACTAGCCAGAGCAATCAGAGAAGAGAAGGAAATAAAGGGCATCCAGATTGGAAAAGATGAAGTCAAACTGTCCCTGTTTGCAGATGACATGATCCTATATATCGAACAGCCTAAAACCTCTACAAAAAAACTGTTGGAATTGATAAATGATTTCAGCACAGTAGCAGGATACAAAATCAACACACAAAAATCAGTAGCATTTCTTTTCTCCAATAGTGAACATGCAGAACGAGAAATCAAGAAAGCTTGCCCATTTACAATAGCCACCAAAAAAATAAAATACTTAGGAATTGAGTTAACCAAGGAGGTGAAAAATCTCTATAATGAGAACTACAAACCACTGCTGAGAGAAATTAGAGAGGATACAAGAAGATGGAAAGATATTCCATGCTCTTGGATTGGAAGAATCAACATAGTGAAAATGTCCATACTACCCAAAGTGATATACAAATTCAATGCAATCCCCATCAAAATTCCAAAGACATTTTTCTCAGAAATGGAAAAAACTATTCAGACATTTATATGGAACAATAAAAGACCACGAATAGCCAAAGCAATGCTCAGCAAAAAAAATAAAGCTGGAGGCATAACACTACCTGACTTTAAGCTATACTACAAAGCTATAATAACCAAAACAGTATGGTACTGGCATAAAAACAGACACATTGACCAATGGAATAGAATAGAGAATCCAGAAATCAACCCACACACTTACTGCCATCTGATCTTTCACAAAGGCACCAAGCCTATTCACTGGGGAAGGGACTGCCTCTTCAGCAAGTGGTGCTGGGATAACTGGATATCGATATGCAGGAGAATGAAACTAGATCCATACCTCTCACCGTATACTAAAATCAACTCAAAATGGATTAAGGATTTAAATATACACCCTGAGACAATAAAACTTCTTAAAGAAAACATAGGAGAAACACTTCAGGAAATAGGACTGGGCACAGACTTCATGAATATGACCCCAAAAACACAGGCAACCAAAGGAAAAATAAACAAATGGGATTATATCAAACTAAAAAGCTTCTGCACAGCAAAAGAAACAATTAAAAGAGTTAAAAGACAACCAACAGAGTAGGAGAAAATATTTGCAAAATATACATCTGACAAAGGATTAATATCCAGAATATATGAGGAACTCAAACAACTTTACAAGAAGAAAACAAGCAACCCAATTAAAAAATGGGCAAAAGAGCTAAGTAGGCATTTCTCTAAGGAAGATATACAAATGGCCAACAGACATATGAAAAAATGCTCAACATCACTCAGCATCCGGGAAATGCAAATCAAAACCACATTGAGATACCATCTAACCCCAGTTAGGATGGCTAAAATCCAAAAGACTATGAACGATAAATGCTGGCGAGGCTGCGGAGAAAAAGGAACTCTCATACATTGTTGGTGGGACTGCAAAATGGTGCAGCCTCTATGGAAAATGGTATGGAGGTTCCTTAAACAATTGCAAATAGATCTACCATACGACCCAGCCATCCCACTGTTGGGAATATACCCAGAGGAATGGAAATCATCAAGTCGAAGGTATACCTGTTCCCCAATGTTCATCGCAGCACTCTTTACAATAGCCAAGAGTTGGAACCAGCCCAAATGCCCATCATCAGATGAGTGGATACGGAAAATGTGGTACATCTACACAATGGAATACTACTCAGCTATAAAACCGAATGAAATACTGCCATTTGCAACAACATGGATGGACCTTGAGAGAATTATATTAAGTGAAACAAGTCAGGCACAGAAAGAGAAATAACACATGTTCTCACTTATTGGAGGGAGCTAAAAATTAATATAAATTCACACACACACATACACACACACACACACAAACCGGGGGGGGGGGGGAGAAGATATAACAACCACAATTATTTGAAGTTGATACAACAAGCAAATAGAAAGGACATTGTTGGGGGGGGAGGGAGAAGGGAGGGAGTTTTTGGTGATGGGGAGCAATAATCAGCTACAATGTATATCGACCTAATAAAATTAAAAAAAAAAAAAAAAAGAAAGAGAAAAAAAAATAAATCCATATTAATAAACTTTTCATATTCTGTTACATTAAAAAAAAAAAAAAAAATGTTCCAGCTAGTATGTGATGGAACTGAACAGCAAAGCTATAGCTTCTAGTCTCTGACTGCAGGATTTCTCTATAGCACACACTGTGCAAGTGTTAAACTTAGGGGGAATCTTTCTTGATAATCTACAGTTCTTGGATTCTCATCCATTGCTGCTACCATGGCACTGAGTCACATGATGTAGCTTTTCATGCCACCTAGCTCTGCAATAACAAGGCTTCTCAAAAGATTTGACATGATGTCAATTTAACAGCATGCCACAGGTCTCTGTGGGGGTGTGAATAGCATAGGTATAGCTATGTTACTGACTCAACAAGATGCCAAGTTAAAGAGTCAGTTTTTATATAAGGGTACCAATGTCCTTGCATGACATTCAATGGTATAAGACATTCTCCATTCTACCTAGTGATGTAGAGTAGACATATACACTTGTCATGTGTGAAAGATAAACATGTTATCAAAAAGTTCTCACCATACAGAAATATATATTTGAGGTAATAGACATGCTAAATAGCCTGATTTGATCATTCTGCAATGTATATATGTATCAAAACATCACATCGTACCCCATAAACATATACAATTTTTGTCAATTGAAAATAATAAAAAAGAGAGATGATAGTAAATTTAAGAAAAAAGCCTTCGCACATCAAAATATTAAGAGCTTAGAAGACATTACTTCCATCTTTATAATAAAAAAAATTGAACCAACTGAAACTCAACAGCTTTGCATGGACCCATCAAAAAACTGAAGTCACTAGATAAACTACCATCCAGAAATGTGGAAGGAGAGGTAGATCCAGAATGTTACAGCTGAGACCTCCTTACCTTGGAACAGAAACCACTGGATCCATGTATTAGTCTGTTTTGTGTTGCTGTAACAGAAATACTTGAGACTGGGCAATTTATAAAGGAAAGAGGTTTAATTGGCTTATGATTCTGGGACAGTTGCATCTGGCATGGGCCTCAGGCTGCTTCTACTCATGGCAGAAAGTCGCAGGCAGCTGGTGGGTACAGGCATATCACATGGCAGGAGGAAGCAAGAGAGAGAGAGAGGGGAGGTGCCAGGGTCTTTTAAAACAACCAGCTCTTGTGGGAACTAATAGAGTGAGAACTCACTCATTACTCCTCCCACCCCCAGGGAGAGCATTAATCCATTCATGAGGGATCCGCCCCCATGACCCAATCAGTTTTCAACACTGCCACATTGGGGATCAAAATTCCACATGAGTTTTGGAGGGGACAACACATCCAAACTCCATCAATCCATAAACTGGTGGAAACCCTTAAATAGTAATTCCGAATAATTGGTAGAAGCCGAGTATGGACTTGTATGAGCGTGAGAAACTTCTGGGAACTGCAGTTTTAGGGAGGCCACAACAACTTGTAGTTTATTTCTCCAAGAACATCAACAGATTCTGATAGGAAAGAACCAAGAAAGATTCTGTCTTGTCTTTAGCAGGGGAAGAGGAAAAATAGTCAATGTGAAATATGAGTATGACCAGAGTGTTTTTCATGACAAAGTTCTACTGTTCAGGGGAAAAGCCTTTATCTGAGTTTCGTCCATCCTCTGGGTAGGGGGGTGTTTCTCCAGCTGTAGCCCCAACTAAACTTCTGGTTTCAGTTAAAGGCAAGGGAAATGAGAAGCTAAGAAACACTTGTGAAAATTACAGCCTGGGAACACAGTCAACTAAAAGAATGAGTTCACTCATACAATTACAGAATGCCCCGCAACCTTCATGCCTTACTTACTATCGTCAACAGGGATCTAGTATAATAATACCTGAAAGACTTTCGAAGTGCAGATAAGGAAACAAAGAGCATTTACAGCCTCTGGCACCTACAAGTACAGCAAACATTAAACACAGCCTGACTCCTCATGAGATTAGCATAAAACTTCACACTGAGGACCTTTTATATAAGTTCCTACTACGTGATATATCATGTCCTGCATTAAACAAATGAACAAAAAATAATAATAAGGCATGCTAAAAGATAAGGAAGAAAAAAAGCACAGTCTGAAGAGACAAAACAACGATCAAAACCAGACTCATATTTGATACAGATTTTGGAAATACCAGAGAAGTAATTTACAATGATTAATATCTTAAGGACTCTAATGAAAAAATAAACAATAGTATATGAGAATCTCTGTACATTTTGTGCAATTTTTCTTTAAATCTAAAGCTGTTCTAAAATATTAAAGTTTATTAATAAAGTTTTACTGGAAAATATCCCTTAGAGAAACACTAAATAACATGCAGGAGCAGATATCAGTGTAAACAGAGAAATAGCAAAAGTAAAAAAAAAAAAAGAAGTGTGAGAAATTAAAACAAAACACTGAAAAAGAGATAAAAAGTGATTCTGTTGGTCTCATTGGTACACTGGAACCAATAAAAGAATCAGTGAGCTTGAAGGCAGGTCAGCAGAAACTTTCCAAAATAAAACACAAAGAAAAAAATGAAAAAAAAAAAGAATTGAATTTGCAAGAATTGTGGGACCATTTCAAAAGCTGTAAAATACACATTATTAGAATAACAGAAGAAGAGAAAGTGCAGCAGATAAAATATTTGAAGTGGTGATGGTTGAGAATTTTTCAAAATTAATGAGAGTTACCGAACAGAACATCCAAGGGTCTTGGAGAACACCAAGCAGAATAAATGCAAAAAATTCTAAACCTAGGCATATCATATTTAAACTGCAGAATACCAAAGACAAAAACAAAGACTCTTGAAATAACACAGAGTGGGAAAACACACTCTACGTATAGAAGAACAAGAATAATAGCACTTTTTTATCAGAAAGCATGAAAGCAAAAAAGAGAGTAGACTGATACTGGGCTAAAGTGTTGGAAGAAAAAATAAAGCCATGAAGAATTCTATATCCAGTGAAATTAAAGTGAAGATGTTATAAAGACTTTCTCAAACAAAAAAAAAAAACTGAGGGAACACTTGGTCAGCAGACAAGGTTTTCAAGAAATATTAAATGAAGTTCTTCAGATTCAGAGAGAAAGAAAAAAATATAGGTCAGAACTCAGATCTACATAAATAAAGGAAGAGCACTGAAGTATGAATGGGGGTAAAATAAATATTTTGATTTATTATTATTAATTTACTGAAATAACCTTTGGTTTAAAATAAAAGTAAAATTACATATTTTTAAAGTATACAAAATTATATATTTTACAAGTAAAATTATGTATTTTATATATGTATTTATCTGCCTCATACAGAATATGGATAACTGAAATGAGAAACAGTAATGTACAGGGATAGGAGGGAAGAATTGAGAGCACTCTGTGTACACGTGCATATATTACATTTGAAATATTACAGTGTTACTTCATTGTGAACTTATATTAACTGTAAATGTCTATTTTAAACTCCGTGGCAAACACTAAAATTTTTAAAAGAATATATAATTAAAATGCTAAGAGAGAAGAAAATGGAATCATATGAAATGTTAAATGAAAACAAGAAAAGGAAGAAAAAGAGGGAAAGAAAAAAATAAAACAAAGAACAAGTGCAGCAAATAGAGAACAATTACAGACATAGAAATGACAGTGCAAAGAATCAAACTTAGTATATGCAAATGTGAGAAAAATCACTCAGTTGGTCAGGGGATCACAGAATGGAATGAAGACTGTGATGAAAGAATCTAGCTGCATTACAAATGTATAAAACAGCTTCACAGGAGGTGTTTGGGAAAAAAGGTGCTGACCTAAGTCACTTTGAATAAGAGTGGAAATTGTAAGACTAGAGGCAAAAGGAACTAAACATAATCACTACATTCTAGCTGATAAAGCTGTTTACCATGGTGGTACAGGCTAAATATTCTTATATTGCTCTCTCTCTCTCTCTCTCTCTCTCTCTCTCTCTCTCTCTCTCTCTCTCTCTCTCTCTCTCTCTCTCTCTATATATATATATATATATATAGGTCAACATTATATAACTTTTTTATTGAAAAATAATTGATCATACATATTTGTGGGGTACAGAGTTGAAGATCAATACCTGCGTGCAATGTGTGATGATCATATCAGGATAATTAAGCATATTCATCCTTACAAAATGTGATTGTTTCTTTCAAACATGTTCATGGCTATATTAGCTTTTAAATAAGCTGGGTTTTGGGAGGGGGGTTGGTTGTTTGTTTTTGGTTTGTTTGTTTTACTTCCTTCTTCCACCACTGTCTAGGGGAGAAGTGTTGAACCATGACTTCCTTGCACATGGTGGAAGAGAAGCAAATGAGAACATTAGACTGGAGCTTTAGCAGAACGTTTTTGGTTCCTCATATGACACTTTTTAACACATCAAGTTTTATTCTAACACTTCCCAAATCCACCATGTTCTACCGTTAGTATTGCCTGTTAATATTCCAGTTCCTAACACTCATACACTCTTGGTGGGACTGCAAAATGGTGCAGCCTCTATGGAAAATGGTATGGAGGTTCCTCAAACAATTGCATATAGGTCTACCATGTGACCCAGCTATCCCACTGCTGGGAATATATCCAGAGGAATGGAAATCATCAAGTCGAAGGTATACCTGTTCTCCAATGTTCATTGCAGTACTATCTACAATAACTAAGAGTTGGAACCAGCCGAAATGTCCATCATCAGATAAGTAGATATGGCAACTGTGGTATATCTACACAGTGGAATACTACTCTGCTATAAAAAAGAATGAAATACTGCCATTTGCAACAACATGGATGGACCTAGAGAGAATAATATTAAGTGAAATGAGTCAGGCACAGAAAGAGAAATATCACATGTTCTCACTTATTTGTGGGAGCTAAAAATAAATAAATAAATACACAAATAAACTCGGGGGGGGAGGGAGGGAAGAAAACACAACAATTACAATTCCTTGAAGTTGATACAACAAGCAAACAGAAAGGACATTGTTGGGAGGAAGGTTTTGTTAATGGGCCACAATAATCAACCACATTGTATATTGATAAAATAAAATAAGTAAATAAATAAATAAGTAAATAAATAAATTTTATAATTTTAATATTATAAAATTAAATTTAAATTTAAAAATATGTGTATATATCCCAGTTCCTATCATAGTATTACATATAATCACATAGTTCCTCATACATTACATTATTTTTAAAAGCAAAAGTTTATATGACAAAATTCAGTTTAACCAAGCACTCTTTACAGCACATTTCAAAGAATTTGGTTAGTAGGAAGAAATATTTTAAGGGCTTAGTATTATGAGGTTTTTATACTGAATGGGACGCCTCTAGAGAGTTTACAATTGGCTGATAAAAAACAAAATAATTCCGCAGTCCATCGAAATTATTTGAATGATGCATCAAGCCAACGAATCATTAATATTTGCAGTAAATGTTCAGAACATTTGGTGCCTTATAAAAACACTTTTACTCATGTTTAAAATTTCAGGTCATTGGGGCAGCTGATGCCTGCTGGGAGGGTAGGTGATGTGAGTTACAGCAAAAAACCAAATAATCCAATTTAAAAATGGGCAAAGGAGCTGAATAGACGTTTCTCAAAGAAGACATACAAATGGCCAACAGGTACATGAAAAAAATGCTCAACATGACTAATCATCAGGGAAATGCAAATCAAAACCACTCTAATATATCATCTCACCCCAATCAGACTGGCTATTATAAAAAAGACAGAGAATAACAAATGCTGGTGAGGATTGGAGAGAGAGGAACCCATCTGCACTGTTAGTGTGACTGTAAGTTAGTACAGCCATTATGGAGAACAGTATGGAGGTTCCTTAAACAACTACAGATGATCCAGCAATCCCACTACTGGGTAATACCCAAAGGAATGGAAATCATCATGTCAAAGGGATACCTGCACTCCCATGTTTATTGCAACTCTATTTCCAATAGCTAGGTGATGGAACCAACCAAAATGTCCATCACTGGATGACTGGATAAGGAAATTGTGGTGTATACACACAATGGAATATTACTAGGCCATAAAAAAGAATGAAATTCTACCATTTGCAACAACATGGATGAGCCTGGAGAAAATTATCCTAAGTGAAACAACCCAGGTTCGGAAAAAGAAATACCACATTTTCTCACTCATAACTGGGAGCTGAGTCAATAAATAAACAAATGAACAATAAAGAGAGACAGACAGAAAGAAAGAAACAATAATCACAGTAATACATTGAACTTTTAGAAAACTAGAGGTGGAAAAAGGGAGGTCAGAGGGAGTGGGAGGGGGGCTAATGAGGAACTGGTCAGCAGACACATAGAATGATTGCATATTGTTAAAAAATAAATAAATAAATAAATAGATAGATAGATAGATGAATAAATAAATAAATAAATAAATAATTGATTTTTAAGGTTAAAAAAGGAATAAGTATAATTTGTAATAATGAATATGCTAATAATATTGATTTGATCCTGTGTGACTTTTGGCCATTTGATTATGATATATCTTTGTGTGGGTGGGTCTCTTTCAATTTATCTCATTTGGTGTCCTTTTGGCTTCCTGAATGTGGATTTCTATTTTATTTCTCAGGCTTGAGAAGCTTTCCTCCATTACTATTCATTTATTAAGAAATATGTTTTATATTACTATCTCTCCTTCTCATACACCAGTCATGTGTAAATTGATCCTCTTTGTGGTGCCCGAGTCTCTTAATCTATGTTATTCATTCATTCATTCATACACACATGTGTACACAAGTGACAGTAGTCAACATTGAACCCCCAAAATATGTATAGTGAGTTATGCTTAAATAAAAATTTTTTTAAAAAAGAATGTCATATATCCCTAAGAGAATGTGGGCCCCTAAATAACAGATCTTTCCTTCCTTGTTCATCAGTGCCCAGCACAGGGTAGGTTTTTAATAATAAACTTTTGTAGGAAAAAAAAATTCAGATCATTGAAACCCTGTGATTTAAACACTGTCTTCAGAGCAAATAACTATTTACTCCTAATTTTAGAGAGAACATTAGATATCACCTGTTCTATATTGCTCTCTATCATACTTTTTTTTTTTTTCTTTAATCTGTAATAAGGCTGTGTGGAGTGTTTTAAATTCAGGAAGCCAGAAACATTAAACAGTCAATTTCTATGCATGAAAGTAACGTAACTTATGCTACCTAAGGAAAATAGGCCCTTGAAAAAGTGATGAAGTTTCTTTTGCAGTAAGTCAGATATATAAGTTCCATTATGCAAATCACTAATAATTATAACAAAATCAAGATGAGGCTTTAATTCTTTACAGGTCATTTTCAGATATTGGTTTTGTATCAGCAGTACCTAATTATGATTTAGAATGTCAGACATGTTTGCAAAGTGATTCATGAGCTGCATGTGTACAATATACATACAGGTGGTTCCAGAATTAAAAAAAGAATAAAATAACTATAAAAGTGGAAAGTCTAGTGTGTAAACTAAATATTTAAGAAAAACTTCTAAGATAATAAAAATAAAATATATAATTCCTAATGCTGGTTAGGGAACAAAGAAAATGCGATGACTCTAACAGAAACCCGGAAAAAGGGAAAAAAAAAAAAAAAAAAGAAAGCAAACAGTAAGTGGTAAGATTGTACATTATTAAAAATTAACAAAATACACCCAAATGCAATTTTTGAAAAACAAAAACTAAAATATTAGTACTGCGGAAATAGAAAGTAGGAGAGAAAAATAACTTCTTCAAAAATAATAAAGATAATAACAGTTGATTGACTACATAAGTATTAAAACAGACTCTCATATTAGAAGTCTAATTAAGGAGAAAGAGATTCACTAGTAATGGATAAAATGTAATCAATGGATAAAGGAAAAAAGTTCAGTCAAAAGGAAAGGTTCAGTCAAAAGGAAGGTGCAATGATTCAGAAGAACTAGGCTACAAAGGGTGAGTTGGGAGTACAGGGAAACTGCGGCACAGCTAACCCATAAATTTTATGTAGCATGTTGAGGAGGAGGTAAGAAATAATGCATCATTTGGTGATTGGTGATGTACTTTAATTGAAACTTATTTGACTTTATAAGGAATTTAAAATATTCTTGAAATAATTCATATTATAATTTTATTAGGAAGAACAAAATATTGTGCCAGGTATTGGTTTTTAGAAGTGATTAGATGAGGTAGAAACTTTCTATCAAGCAGCTGACAGTCTCATGAGGGGTTAAGTTATTGAGCCACTTATTACAGTATAAGTAAGAAGTGAGTGGTATATCAGAGGTGTGATTAAAAAAGCCAAAAAAAAAAAAAAAAAAGAAAGAAAAAAGAAGTCACTTAGGTTTTCCATATAAAGAGAACTGGTTACTTCATTAATTAATAAACTGAGAAACCAAATGGTTTCAGTGAGGTAAGCTTGCTATTAAAACTACCAGGAAACCAGGACCACCTGGGGAGATCTAGAACCACAGTTGGGGAGTGGGGAAAGTGGCCTGATGGAATTTGGGACCATGGGGGGAGATAACTAGAGTTACAGAGGGAAGAGGCACAACCCATATTGGAATCACTGGGTGTGGCAGAATAAGAGGAAAATCTATCCTGCTTATTTTTCTTCTCATTGGCTGGACTTTCTTGTAAGACAATAGTTAAGGTATTCTTAAAATATGGTTCCCTAAAATGCAGATCAGAGGCAGTGGCAGGGAGTGGGAAATGGACGTGAAAAGGAATAAACAAATCATTAGCATCAGGAGGCTTAAGTGGAGGATAAATAGATAATAAGTAGATGACCAAAAATGCTTCTTGGAATATGTGATTAAATTACAGTTTGAAGAAAAACTTAGGATTAGCTATATGAATGACAAACGAAAAGTGTTTCAGAATATAATTTATTTTAAGCACACATGAAACATTCATAAGAAAAAACTGAAAACACTGACCATGAAACAAATGCAAACATATACTCTGTTATTGGATACTAAAAAGCAATTGGGACAATGTCAACATCTTCATATTAAAAGCAATTCTAATCAAAATAACAATAGGATTTCTCCAAGTAGCTTGATAAACTAATATTATAATTTATGTATAACTTAAAATGGCCCAAAATAAATAATACACTCATGAAGAAAAACAATAGGACAGTGGTAAGGATGTTACTGGCACAGAAACAGGAAAATAAAAGATCAACAGAATGAAATAGACTGCCTAAAACAGCCCAGAACTTATAGATTTAATATATGAAATAGGTAGCAGTATGCATAAGTGAAGAAATCATCAATACATTTTGCTGGGACAATTAACTCTCTGCATTGAAAACAAATTAAAATAATGTCCTATCTCACATCTTACACAAAAATCAAGTTGTTTTAAACCACACATGAGAAGGACAAATGTCAAAATTTTTGAAACCATGAAAAACTATTTTGTAATGTATTATTTAGGTTAGATTTTTTACACCAACTGTGCAAAGCAGAAAAAACATTGAAAAATAACATCATATTACATTTTAATATATTAGATCAGTAATCTATTAGTGAACAAAATTCACCTTAACACCAAGTAGGTTAAAACAACAAATATGTATCATTATCATGAGTTATGTCAACTAGGAAGTTTTGCTATCTGGCCATGCCCAGTTGGTCTGAACTGAGCTCACTCATGCATCTGTGGTCAACTGATGGAACAGGGAGTTGGTTGACTATTGACTGGAGCAAATGATACCAACTGAGACATGTGTCTCTTATCATCTAGCAGGTAAGATGGATATGTTCACATTTCAATGGCAGTGTTATGAGAGAGAGAGAATAGACACATGAGAAGCTGAGGCTCTGAATAAGTGCAACCTTGTTTCCACCATATTATTTTAGCCACAAGTCCATCAAGATTTACAAGGTGAAGAAATAGCCTCTACACCTTTAAGGAAGGAGCTGCAAATTCATATTATGTTACTGTAGGAAAAGTACAAAGATAAGCCACAGAGAGAAGATATTTATAATAAACCACCAAATAAATTGTTGTACAGCTATTGTATTTAATACTGTGGATTCTTGTAGAACAGATATATTTAACAATTAAATAGAAAAGGGAGTCTGGAAGCTGATCCATACTTACATGGACATTTGACATCTAAGAAAAGAAAAAGACAATTTTTTTTTTAATAAAATGAAGCTTCAAATGTTTGGTTTTATATATGGCAAAAACTTTTAAAAATGTACGCTACTTCTCACCCAATACAAAAATCAGTGCAAAAATATATGCCAGGATCATGGTTGCAGCATAGATTTTTGAGATAGCTAAGCTGCAAATTTCATGTGCAATGAAAGAGATAAGAGGACAATCAGACAAAAAGACACACACTAATAATAGTTACACGTCCTAAACAATTTAAGTAGATTAAATAACATTAAAAATGTCGAGAACTTATACAACATAATAAACAAGGTAAGTGTAATAAATACATGCATCACCCACAAATTCTAAAATACTAATATATTTATTATATATTGTATGCCGATAATAAATAAAGCACATTCTTTTCAAGGGTACATGAGACATTGACCAAAATTGACAAAGCAGATATATTGGACCACAAAGGTAAAGACAACTAATTTTTAAAAGTAGAAGTAACTCTCTCTATTCTTTACATACAAAGCTAGGGCTGGTCCGTGGCTTCCTTGGGAGAGTGTGGTGGTGATAACACCAAGGCCACAGGTTCAAATCCCTATATAGGGATGGCTGGTTGGCTCACTTGGGAGAGTGTGGTGCTGACAAAGCAAAAACAAATATTAAATAATTAAAAACTTTCTATTTGAGACATTAGATAGGCAGATGGACAATACATGCATACCTTATTAAACAACTCTTTGATCCAAGGGAAAGTAGTAAGGAATTACAAATATAAGGGAAAGAAAACCATGACCCAAGGAATCGTTAGAAGATAGTTAATGCAGTACTCAGAGGAAAATTCATGGCATTAATTACTTAACCTAGTCAAAGGAGAAATTAATCAAAAATTCAAAATAAGAAGTTAGAAAAAGAATATGAAGAGAAGGATGTAAAAACTGAAGAAAGTATCTAATGAAAATAAAAGACTAAAATATGCATTTATGAAAAAGTTGATTCTTTAGAAAAAATGAATATAATAATCAGCAAACTATTAGGCAATCTAATTTTTCAAAAAGATGGAGAAAGTCCAGAAACAGCTGCATGAACATATGTAAGTGTAAGAAATGACTGAAGAGAACCAGCTAACAGTATTCAGAAAAATTCTTAAAAGGTAGAAACTAAATTTTCAATGTTATAAAAATAAAATTTGAAAACCTACATGAAATAAGTATTTTCTTAAGAAATTAAATTTTACTGGCATACAATTGTGCTTACAAGTAGAATGAGTGTATTAAAGACTAAAATACATGTACAAAATTTATTATATATTTAGAAAACAATATAGAGGATTTTAAAAGTATGCTATCTATACTAAGTGAACTGCTTTGAAGTGTATGCTTGTATTGAAAAAACACCCTGTACCACACAAAAAATGTGCAAGTAAATGTTAAAATAAAAAAAATGAAAATATTTAAAAAAATTAAAACACAGTGTAGGAAAATGTTTTATTTAACCAGACACAAAAGTGCAATCTATAAAGAGCAAAATAGATCAAGTACATTAAAATTATGGAGTATTGGTTATCAAAAGGCATAACACAAAAGCAGGAAGATAAGCCCTAATGGACTTCATATGTAACTTATGGCCAATAAGAAGTAAAATGTCAAAATATATAAAGAATATCCACAAATCAATAAGAAAAATATTTTTAAAGGGCAAAATAAATGAACATTCATTTCAAACAATAGAAAACAATGACTCACAAATATATGAAACAATGTGCAACCCCACTAATAGTTTTATAAATCAAAAGTAATATGTTATGCAAATTACAATTGATGTATTTATCAAAATGTAGGTATATAAAGTATTATGGATTTATAATGATTTGAATATATCAGACGATATTGAGCATTCCGAAGAGTGAGTTTTTACACTTACTTTCTAAAACACCTTAGCATTATGTAGGGAAACATTAAGCAGAAGTTATAAATCAGCCATTGCACTTTTTGCACATATACACCAGAAGATGTGTGCATGAGTGGTTATAGAGCTCTGTTTTTTGTAGAATATTTACTTTTATTTAGCCTATAGACTTTCATCCTCACACTATAGTGCTGAATTGTTTTAAAGTGAAAATACAAGCTTATACTACCATCAGCAAAGTATAAGAGTTCAACTTGGCTCATGTTCTCACCAACACTCATTTTCAGATTTTTCAATCTTTACTAATCTCATAGCTATAAAATTTTATTTTATGATTTAATTTAATAATCTAAACATTAAATAGATTGACCAGCTTTTGGGGGGAGAAATTTTTAGCAAAATGATTTATATATAACAGAAATCACTTTTTAAATATACGTATTATATGGCAACAGGGAAAGGAACATGATGGTTCTATTATAAACACAACTATAAATTAAGATTATTTATTGACTTAGCATGCAGTGGATGGGTCTTTTCATTATTTATAAATTGTGAAATAAATCATGCATGCATATATTTACATGAATATACATGTTTTTAACAAAATACATAAGCGCATTTTTAAATCATGTATAATTCAGACTCTATTTATAATGCACCCACTATTATTACAAAATAATTATTATAAAATAATCATTAGGAACCAGGAGAAATGTACAAAAGCTTTTGAGGGAGGAAAACAGAAACAGGGATCATGAGAAAATGGTGGATTAGGGGTGCACAGGGCAAGTTCCTCTGTAAAAGAAGACCAGAACATTGCCACCACCACCACTGCTGCAGTCACTGCTGCCATTGCCTGGCTTCAAAACCTTCACCCATCTTCCCACAGAGAAGTTCTTTCTGCTCCTTGCCACTTGGCTGCTGTCACCAATGCAGACAACCCCACTGTGTGGGCCCTGTCATTGCAGCAGCCACCTTGCTGCACTGGCCCTGCTACTGCAGCAGCCAAGCCCACTAGGCAGACCCTGCTGCCTCCACCCACTCAACTGCATTGACAGAGGAAGGATCACAAGTACAGCCACCAGAAACAGGTGAGGGTGTGCAGACCTGCAATTCAGTGGCCAGACTCAGAGGGGGAACTACACTGCCCCTGTGGTCATGCACCCTTGGTTGAAAGCTACATGTGCAGTCCACATGACTGCCTTGACCCTGGAAGAGACACATGCAGAAAGCCAGAGACTGCAGAAATGCAACACAGCAAAACAGAGTATGGAAGAAAGTTCCAAGCAATCAACAACCCATCTCTCCAACCAAAGAAAACAAGGACCCAGGATATGCCTCTGCCTGTTGCAAAGAGGAAAGAGAAACTCTGCTGAGTGTTACATATTCAAACTGAGGAGCTCCAGTATACCCTAGTGAACCAAGCAGAGTCATGGGACACTAGCCAGTATTCCAACAAGCCCACCCAGTGTCATTGACCCAGTCAAAGAGCAATGATACACTCAAGGGCTTCTCCCAAGAACCCAAGATTTTGCTCATATTCTTGGTGACACAACAGCATCACTAACCTCAGCAAGGAACCACTAAGTACTCCAGTGCTTAGATCACAGAGGTACTCACAGGCAACTCCAACATTGAATACAGCCAAGTAACCAGATAGAGACTGCACTACTCTGTCTACCTGGAACCAATACTAAAACACCCTACTCAGTGGTCAATATACAGCACATCTACAGGAAGGAGTGTCTCTCCTCAAAAGCCACTCAAGTGTAATAAAAGAAGCAACTGCTCTACCACATGAGAAGCACAAAAAAGAAAGAAAGAAAGAAAATATGATACCACTAAAGGTATACAATAATTCTCAAGTACTAGACTCCAAACAATAAGAAACCCTTAAAATGACTACAAAAGAATTCTGAGCAACAATTATAAAGAAACACAATGAGATCCAAGAAAACTCAGGCTACAACACAACATCAAAATACTATCCAGGATATGAAGGAGGAAATTTACAAAGAGGTTGATTACTTTAAAAGGAATGTAGCAGAACTCCTGGAAATGAAGAATTTGTTAAATGAAATTTAAAAAATCACAACCAAGGGCTTAAGCAGCAGGCCAGAGCAAGCAGAAGAAATAATTCCTGACCTTGAAGACAGCTTTCCTTGAAATAAGCCAGGCAGACAGAGAAGAAGAAGAAGGAGGAGGAGAAGGAGGAGGAAGAGGAAGAGGAGGAGAAGATCTATCAGACAACCTTAAATGCACAAACATCCAAATCAGGGGTGTTCTGGTAGAGGAGGAGAAAGGAAAAGGCATTGAAACATATTCAATGAAATGACAGCAGTAAACTTCCCAGATATTGGAAAAGGAATGAATTTTGAGATCCAAGAGGCTTGAAGATCTCCAAACAGATTAAATCCAAAAAGGTCCTCCTCAAGACACATTTTAGTCAAAGACAAAGAGAATCCTAAAAATAACAAGAAAAAACAAAACAAAACATGAAGTCACCTATAAAGGAGTTTCCATCAGACTAACAGTGTATATTCAAAGCACTAAAAGAAAAAGGAAAAAAAAAAAAAAAAAACCTGTCAGGAAGAATACTATACTCAGCAAGGCTGTGCTTCAGAAACGAAAGAGAAATAGTGCATTTCCCACACAAACAAAAACAGCAGAGTTCACCAGCATGTGAACAGCCATACAAGAAATCCTCAAGGGAGTCCTATATCTGCAATCCAAAAACTGATAATCAACACCAAAAATACATGAGAAAGAACAAAACTCATTGGTAGAACAGAGGCAAACAAGAAAAAGAAAGAAACTATATCTTAGTACTGAAAAAAAATGAAAACTGAACACAAACTATAAAAAGGAAAGGAATAAAAGATATTTAAAACAACAAAACAAAAATAAATAAATTGCTCAGAATAAGACAGTACCTTTCAATAACTACCCTAAATCTAAATGGATTGGATCAAAAGACATAGACTGGTGGATTGGATTAAAAAGCTAGACCCAACTATATGCTGCCTACAAGATACCCAACTTACCTGTAAAGATTCGCACAGACTAATAGTGAAGGGATGGAAAAAGATATACCATACAAGTGGAAAACAAAAATAAGCAAGAGTTGCTATTCTTATACTGGATAAAATAGACTTTAAATCAAAAACCATAGAAAGCAATAAAAAAGGGCATCACATAATGATAAAGGGATCTACCCAGCAAGAAGACATAATAATGATCATAAATATATATGCACCTAACCCTAGAACACCAAGGTATATAAAGCAAACTCTACTAGACCTAAAGAGAGAGTTAGACAACATTACGATAATAGTGGGGGTACCTGCACATCTCACTCAACATTGAAAATATCATCTAGGCAACAAATCAACAGAGAAACACAGGATTTAAACCACACTTTAGACCAGTTGGATTTGGCAGACATCTACAGAGCATTTCATCCAACAACTATAGTATATACATTCTTCTCTTTAGCACATGGAACACTCTCCAGGATAGATCACATGTAAGGTCACAAATCAAGTCTCAACAAATTTTTTAAAAAATTGTTATCATTTCAAGTTTTTCTTCAGACCACTGTGGATTAAAACTAGAAATCAATAACAAGTGAAACTCTGGAAACTATACAAATACATGGAAATTAAAGAACATGCTCTTGAATGACATTTTGGTCAAAAAATAAATTGAATGGGAAGATAAAATTTTCTTGAAACTAAAGAAAATAAAGACCCATCATACCAAAACCTGCAGAATACTGCAAAAGCAGTGCTAAGAGGGAAGATTATTGCAATAAATGCTTACATAAAAAAAAGACATCCAATGTTACACCTCAAAAAACTAGAAAAACGAGAGCAATCCAATCCAAAAATTAGTAACTGGAAAGACATAATTAAGATAAAAGTAGAAGTAAATGAAATAGACATCAAAATATGATACAAAAGATGAATGAAACAATAGGTGGTTCTTTAAGAAGATAAACAAAATAGACAAACCATTATCTAGACTAATGAAAAATGGAAGAGAGTATATCCAAATAAAAAAATCAGATATTAAAAAGTAGACATTATCATCAATATCACACTACTATGAAGAATCATTGGTATTTTGATGGGGATTGCATTGAACCTGTAGATCTCTTTGGGTAGTATAGACATTTTCACAATGTTAATTCTTCCAGTCCAAGAGCATAGAATGTCTTTCCATCATTTTGTGTCTGCTTTAATTTCTTTCAATAGTGGTTTGTAGTTCTCATTGTAGAGATCCATCACCTCCTTGGTTAAATTGATTCCTAGGTATTATATTTTGTGTGTGTGTGACTGTTGTAAATGGGCTTACTTTCATGATTTCTCTTTCTGTTAGCTTATTATTGGAGAATATAAATGTAACTGATTTGGGGGCATTTATTTTGTATCCTGCAACATATTACTGAAATTATAACCAGCTCTAGGAGTTTTTTGATAGAGTCTTTAGGTTTTTCCATATATAGTATTATGTCTTCTGCAAATAGGGACAGTTTGACTTCAACTTTTCCAATCTGGATGCCCTTTATTTCTTTCTCTTGCCTGATTGCTCTGGCTAGTATCTCCAGTGCCATGTTAAATAGAAGTGGTGAGAGTGAGAATCCTTGTCTGGTTCCTATTCTAATGGGAAAATTCTTCATTTTTTCCCCATTCAGAATGATACTCACACTGGGCTTCTCATAGATGGCTTGTATTGTTTGGAGATACGTTCCTTCTATACCTAATTTTTTGAGAGTCATTATGATGAAGGGATGTTGAATTTTGTTAAATACCTTTTCAGCATCTATTGAGATAATCATATGGTTTTTGTCCTTGAATTTACTGAGGTGATATGTCACATTAATTTACTTTCATATGTTGAACCATCCTTACATCCCTGGGATGAATCCCACTTGATCATGGTGTATAATTTTTTTGATGTGTTGTTGTATTCTGATTGCTAATATTTTGCTGAGGATTTTTGAATCTATGTTCAGCAAGGATATTGGCCTGTAATTTTCTTTTTTTGTAGTGTCTTTATCTAGTTTTGGTATCAGACTTATGTTGGCCTCATAGAATGAGTTTGGGAGAGTAACTTCTGTTTCAATTTGGGGGGAATAGTTTGAGAATTGATACTAATTCCTCTTTAAAGGTTTGGTAGAATTCAGCTGTGAATTCACCCGGACCTGGGCTTTTTTTGTTGGAGACTGCTGATTACTGCTTCACTCTCGTTGCTTGTTGTTGGTCTGTTCAGGTTTTCGTCCTCTTCTTGGTTCAGTATGGGTAGTTTGTATGTGTCCTGAAACTTATCCATATTTTCCAGGTTTTCATATTTGCTGTCATACAGTTGTTTTATAATAGTCTCTAATGACTCTTCTTATTTCCATGGTATCAGTTGTAATGTCTCATTTTTCATTTCTGAGTTTTACTATTTAGGTCTTCTCTCTCTCTCTCTCTCTCTCTCTCTCTCTCTCTCTCTCTCTCTCTCTCTGGTTAACCTAGCTAATGATTTGTCTATTTTATTTATCTTTTCAAAAAACCAACTTTTTGTTTCAATGATCTTTTCTATCATTTTGGGGGTCTCTACTTCATTTAGTTCTGCTCTGATCTTAATGGAAACATCAATTTCAACATTTGTATGGAACAAGAAAATACCTCAAGTAGCCAATGCAATCCTGAGCAAAAAACATAAAGCTGGAGGCACAACACTACCCTACTTCAAATTATACTACAAGGCTATAGTAACTAAAACAGCATGGTACTGGCATAAAAAATAGACACTTGGAACAGTGGAGCAGAATAGAGAAATTATCCCTCAGGCTTACAGCCATCTGATATTTGTCAAAGGGAACAAGAACAAACATTGGGGAAAAAACTGCTTCTTCAATAAATCATGCTGTAAAACTTGGATATCCATATGTAGGAGAATGAAACTACACATATACCTCTCACCATATACTAAAATCAACTCAAAATGAATTAAAAACATAAGAATAAGACCTGAAACTGCAAAATTACTAAGGGAAAATGTATGTGAAACCCTTCAGGAACTAGGTCTGGGCAAAGATTTTATGAACATGAGCCTGAAAGCACAAGCAACAAAAGAAAAAATTTTAAAAAATGGGATTATAGAAAACTAAAAATCTCTGTACAGCAAAGAAAATAATCAAGAGAGTGAAATGACATCCTACAGAATGGGAGAAAAATTTTGCTAACTATGCATCCAGTGAGGGATTAATATCTATAATATACAAGGATCTCAAGCAAGTACACAGTAAAAAAAATCAAATAACCCAATTAAAAAATGGGCAAAGGAGCTAAATAGATATTTTTCAAAGGAAGACATCCAAATGTCCCATAGGTACATGAAAAAATGCTCAACATCACTAGTCATCACGGAAAAACAAATTTAAATCACATTGAGATATCATCTCACCCCAGTTTGACTGGTTATAATAAAAAAGAATGAGATTAACAAATGCTGGTGAGGATGCAAAGAGAAGGGAATGTTCCTACACTGTTTGTGGGACTCTAAATTAGTACAACCACTATGGAAGATAGTATGGACGTTTCTCAAACAACTACAGATAGATCCTCCATATGATCTAGCAATCCCATTTCTGGGTATATAACCAAAGGAATGGAAGTCATCATGTCAAAGGGATTCCTGCACTCCCATGTTCATTGCAGCTCTGTTCACAGTAGCCAAGATGTGGAACATACCTAAATGTCCATCAACAGATGATTTGATAAAGAGACTGTGGTACATATACACCATAGAATACTACTGTCTCATAAAAAAGAATGAAATTCTCCCATTTGCAGCAACATGGATGAGCTTGGAAAAACCATGTTGAGTGAAATAAGCAAAGCACAGAGGGATAAATACCATATGTACTCTCTCATAAGTGGGAGCTAAGAGGTAAAGAAGAAAGGAAAGAAAGACCACAGTGGTGTGTTGGACTTGCAGAGGGAGAGAACATACCTAGGGATGCAAAGTGGAGTGGGGAAAGTGGGATGGGTATGGAGGTCCTGGATAATTGAGGGGATAATTGGGTGAGGGACATGGGGTATAACCACAATTGGTGGTAACGGACATGCTGCCAGTATGGATCTGGCCATCACATCTTAGGCATGTGTGGTGACAATTTGCTTTGTACCCCATGAATATTCATAACAAATATAAACAAAAAAAAAATTTTTAAAAACAAAGAATCATTAAGAAAATATTATGAACAGCCATATGTCAACAAATTTTAAAACCTGGAGGAAATGGATAAATTCTGGACACATAGAAACATCCAAGACCAGGGCAAGGAGAAACAGAAAACCTGAACAGACCAATAGTGAGCAATGTGGTTGAAGAAATAATAAGCAGTCTCCCAACAAAGAAAAGCCAAGCACCAGATGTCTTTACTGATGAATTCTACAAAACATTTAAGGAAGAATTAATGCCAATTCTCAAACTGTTCCCCCAAAATGAAGCAGAGACCATTTTCCTAAACTCATTCTAGGAGGTCAGCATCACCCGACATCACCAGACAAAGATACAACAAAAAAAGAAAACTACAGTAGAGCATCCTTGATGAACATAGGCACAAAAATCCTCAAGAAATTATTAGCGAATAATACAGCAGCACATCAAAAAGATTATACACCATGGTAAAGTGGGATTCACCCCAGGGATGCAAGGATAGTCCAACACATGAATGTCAATAATTGTGACACACCACATCAACAAAGCAAGGACATAAACATGATTATTCAACAGATGCAGAAAAAGCATTTGACAAAATTCAACATCCCTTCATGATAAATACTCTCAACAAATGAGGTATAGAAGGAAAATATCTCAACACAATAAATGCTGTATACAACTAACCCACCAGCAACATCATCCTGAATGTGGAAAAAGTGACAGCTTTTCCTTTAAGAACAAGAACAAGAAAAGAAATCATGAGGAAGATGGACCTCTCAGAATGGTCACAGAATGTGAAGACATTGTGTTCCATGTTAACATTCACCAAAAGGCAAGGAAGCTGTAAAACTCAGGTGAACAAAACAATATACCTAGTGGATTTCATTCAGGATTCTTCTTCAACCACTCTCATATATTTTCAACTGGCTTATGAATAATGACAGGGACAGAGGTTTTGTATGGGCTTAAAAAAATGGACTTCCCCTTACCAAAGCTTTATGCTACCAATTGTATTAGTCCATTTATGTTGGTTATATAACATAATACTTGAAACTGGGTAATTTATAAAGAGAATAAAATTTGTTGCTTACAGTTTCCGAGGCTGGGAAGTCCAAAGTCCAACTGGTGGTGGCAACAGTGACCCAGAAGTGTCACATTCCAAGATGGTGGAAGTAGAGACAGCAGAGAGAGAGAGAGAAAGAGAGAGAGAGAGAGAGAGAGAGAGACTCTCCTCTTCTTTTAAAGCCTTCAGAACCACACCCCTGACCACCATGTTTAATCCATTCACTACTGCATAGTCCTACAATCCAGTCACTTCTTCAAGGTTCCACCTTTCAGTTTCCATTATAGGATTTTGCACATTCTTAACAGTCACAGTGGGGGCCAAGTTTCTAAGACATAAAACTTGGCAGACACAATTCAAGCTTCAGTGAGTCTTGGGAGAACATTACTCAATCCACTACACCAATGACTTTACAAATATTATGGAATTCTGTGCAGCACTGCTTCTGAGCAATTCATTTATTTCACAGCAAATGAAGTGCAGCAGTGCACTCACATCCAGTGAATTAACTGATTTCTCCTCATATCTCATATCCTAAAAAGTGGCAGTCTTAATAGAAAGTTCAAAGGACTTACTGAACACTCATTTACAGTGACACTTAGGTGTCAACCTTCTGAATAGATGGGATTCTGTCTTACAAATGCAGTATTTGCTTTGTAGCAGAGACCATCATATGGTCTTAATTGCTGACAGAATACATAGGTCCAGGGATCAAGGGGTGAAGTGATGTTATCTCTTCTCCCTATTATTACATGCCTTATAACCTCCAGGCAGAATGATTGTTTCCCATTTAAGCACATTTGAGCTCTGATATTTTAGAAGTCTTAGTTCCCAAGAGGTTTATGTTTCCACTAGAGCATAAACAGTGCTTCTATTGAATTGAAAGGTGAGATTGATGATATGATGGGTTCACAATATCACTGAAGCAACAACAAAGAAGAGGGCCTACTTTCCAAGTTAGAATAATAAATCCTGATTACCCAGGGGAAGATGGTTTGTGACTACACAAAGGGACAGGGATGACTATCTGGAGCCCAGATCATTCTCTGTAGTATCCCTTATTAATTCCATGTTCAATATAAGGGTTAAGGGAAAATGACAGTAACCAAAAATAAACCAGTGAGTAAATAATTCCAACAACCTGAGATTCTGGCCGAGAGCAGAATAAATATAGAATGTGTATCAGAACAAGAAAGTTGTAATATTACAATGACCTTGTGACCAGTTACAAAAGTAATAGTAGTAGTTTGTATATTTCATTTGGCTCATTAGCATATATAGTTATGTCTATTTATTAACTACTTTTACTTCTTTTTCTTTCCATTGCTATTTTATATCAATTGTTTAATTTTAACTATATAGTTAAATGTGTAGGTAATGGGTTATTAAGTGTAGTTTTTAATGAACTTTAATAGAAATTAATATAACTAGCACTGGGTACAATGACATTGGGACATGTATATCTTTATTAGGGAGAGAGGGTGAATACCTCACAAATATGAAAGATGGTTTTCTTTTCTTAGGTAGACACATAAAGTTGTTTCATTGTTGTGTGAATGTTCAAATATGTGTAGAAGGGTGCCCAGGGTAGACCAAGAGGAAGAACTTTTCTTCTTTCTTTCAGTGTGTTTTTTGGCACAGCATTCAAATGAACTGTGTGTGTGTGTGTGTGTGTGTGTGTGTGTGTGTGTGTGTGTGTGTGTGTGTGTGTGTGTGTGTGTGTGTGTGTGCGCGCGCGCGCGCACATGTGCGTGTGAGTGCATAGCCTGTGGACTTCCTTGGTCCATCCCCTCTGGCAAGTTTCATGCTGAACAGCCAACTGCTCATATATTTCAGCTATAGCTCATGCCCTCTGACATTTAATTGAAGTCCTCACCCTCTGACAAGTTTCTTTTTTTACTTTCTTTCTATATTAGTTTTTAATTGACAAGTAAACATTGTATGTGTTTATGGTGTACAATGTGATGTTTTGATAGATGTATACATCATTGAATGATTAAAACAAAGTAGTTAACACATTCATCATCTCACCTAATTTATCATTTTTTTCTAAGAACATTTAAAATCTACTCTTTTGGCAATTTTTAAGTATATAGTGCATTATTAACTATTGTCACCATCTATACAATTTATCTCAGAACTTACTCCTTCAGTCTAAATGAAACTTTGTACCCTTTGATTAACATCACCTCATTCTCCTTCTTCTCTCCCACCCTGGTAATCATCATTCTACTCTCTGCTCCTATGAGCTCAACATTTTTAGATTCCAGATATAAGTGAGATCACGCAGTATTTGTCTCCCTGTGCCTAGCTTACTTCACTTGGTACAATGTTCTCCATGCACATCCACGTTGTCACAAATAACAGGGTACTCTTCTCTTTCAAGGCCGAATACTCATAGTATTTTATCGTGTATAAATACTATATTTTCTGTAGCCATTCATTCATTGAGAGATATGTGGGTTGATTTCATATCTTGGCTACTGTGAATAATGCTGCAATGAACACGGTAGTGCAGGTATCTCTTCAACATAGTAATTTTATTTCGTTTGAATATATAACCAGAAGTAGAATTGCTGTGTCACATGGTAATTCTATTTTTAATGTTTTGAGGAATGTCCATACCATTTTCCATAAAGGCTGTTCTAATTTACATTCCCACCAACAGTGTAAAAGGGTTCCCTTTTCTCCATATCCTTGACAAGACTTATTATCTTTTTTCTTTTTGATAGTAGCCAACAGGTGTGGGGTGCTATCTCATCGTGATTTTATTTGCACTTCCCCGATGATTCATGATGTTGAGCATTTTTCACATACCTGCTGGCCATTTCTATATCTTTTTGTGTGGAATATCTGTCAAGTTTCTTCTCCAACAGAAGCTTAGATATTTCTGTAGCAGTCGTATCATCTTCTCAGAGCTCTGAGTATCAGTTTTGGGAGCTCGGCCTTCTTCTAATTTTCTAAGTTGGTGATTCCCCCTGGGGAGTTCTCCACTTACCCTGTTGTTGATTCATTTTGAGTTAGTTAAGTCTCCAGAGGGGCACACGGTGAACAGTTGGACTGATGATTTTAAATATTTGCAAGTACTGGACAAGGATCCCAAACACACAGGAAAGAATGGTATGGGGACGACAGATTAAGGCTTGCTCTCCACATAAGAAGTAACATCTTGGGGGCACAGACAATGATCAGTATGTACGTATTGTTAAGAATGGTTGGAGTTAACCTCAGGAGGCCAGAGTCTTTGTAGAACTGAAGTGAGGCTGTAAGTTTGATTGAAAAATGGTGGAGAAGAAAATAGCGGTTACTTTTAAAATAGGAATAAAGGTGCTTACACATTTTTACCAACACCTGATCATGGGGAAGAAGAGTCATAAAATTTGGAGATTTCAAGAGAAGAATTATGACAGGAGTTAAGATTCTGTTAGGACCTGCAAGAGGTTGGGATTGATAATGTGGGGCAGTTAAAATATCAATATGGAAAATCAAAGAGAAAGTCTTTCTTGTAAGTGCTGAAATCAATGGCAGTTAGATGTTGGTCCTGTGAGTTTGGTTAGGGGGTAACATATCAGTAAGATCAAAAATGGTAGCAATAGTTTGAGAAAATCATATGAGGAAGTTTTGTTCCCCTTTTGTATGATGGCAAAGTAAAAAAAGGAAGGACAGAGAAGAAAAAAGTCTAATTAGAACATTGGATAATAAGGGGAAAATTGGATCAGAGGTCAATGAAAGAAAAGGATTATGACAAATAATAGAGAAAGAAGAAAGATGGCAGAAATGTGTGTGCGTGCGTGTGTGTGTGTGTGTGTGTGTGTGTGTGTGTGTGTGTGTGTGTGTGTGTGTCTAAAACAAACCCAAAGTTGCAATCCTTGTAGTTTTGCAGAGATATTGGTTGTTAGGAGAACAACATTAGGTCCCTTCCTTCTGGATTCAAGACTGAACTTTCTGTAGTGTCTTTACCAGAATATTAGGTTTCCAATCTGAAGGGCATGTAAAGAGCTATCGTGGAATGTATGGAGGAAAGACAGGATTGACTGGTTTCTGTTAAGTATTTAATAAACCTTGGTAGCCCTTAAGGACATCCAATTGGATCAGATTAAAGTCTCCTACATTGTAGGAGGGGTAAATGATCCTCATTGGCCTGCTGATAATTACTTCATAAGGGATAATAATTGTAAAGCAGAGGGTCATCAGAGATAAATGCAAGACTTTGAACAAAAACAGATTGAATTATCCAGAGACCTTGGCTAGTTAAAATTTAAGAGTGCATTGGCCCATACTCTGTTTCTGTAGAATTCATGGTAGTAAGGGCAGTGAAGTTTTTGTGAAAATAAAAATACTTGTTGAATATCCTGAATAACCTTACAGGTAAAGTGAGTGCCTCTATTGAGAAAAAAAGAAAAAAAAAAAAAGAAAAAGATTTCCCAAGTTGTTAATCTCAGCTATAGTGATGAGGGTAGCCTGTTTGCATGGAAAGCATTGAACCATCCAGAAAACATGCAGACTATGATTACAACATATTTGTACCCATTGAATTTGGGAAGTTGAACACAATTTATTTGCTAATGAAGAAAGAGATCTGTATTTTGATCCTTGCCCCATTTAAAACATAAATGCTATGAATATACCCAGCATATAGTTAGAATATAACAAGAATATTTAAAAAGATCTTCAAGTATATAGTCAGTAAATCTGGAGTAGTTCCTAAACATTTGGATATTAATAAAACTCCATAGATAAATGATGTGAATCCCCAAATAAAAACAACTGGCTTAGAATATACTAAATCCAAAATAAAGAAGCAAAGTAGTAATATAGTTAACATTTAAAAAAAAAAAACTGAAGTTTGGATAACACTTTGTTGTTGTCTAATTTCACATAAAGCAGAAACAGGACTCTGTTAAATATAGTGATATCATTGCCAACAAAGACAATGACAATTTTCTAGAGACTTCATGCAATTTCTGAAATATTTATATAAATAACATTTACTCATATATATTTAACTTGGAAAAGGCTAAGCATTTCTTCTGATTTGACAGTTCTTCCCATTCAACTAATCAATGGTAATATATCAAAATAATTTCATTACTATAGCATGTCTCTTTTCAGAAAGATTCAAAGAACAAATCATTTGTGATTCTCTAGAGGCCCCCTTCTCATTTAGGATTTGAATTGGGGGATGGAAAAACAACTAATACTTTCAAGAGATTTGAACACTTAATTTAATAGAATTGTGTTACTTTGAAAAAATAGTTGGTTACCTATTTAGAAAAAGTGGCAGTAAAATATTTTAAAAGGAGGCATATGAGGCAATATGTTTGTAAATAATAAAGCTCTTTCAAAAGTGAAAAGACACTGCTCTCCCATCCCAAACTTATATAAGACAGAATCTGTTCATTCTAGGCAGATTACTCAGAAGGTAAAGAAAGACCATACAGAACTTTTCAACCAAAAGCTGCAGAATACACATTTTTAGCAGCACATGAAACATTCTCTAGAATAGACCCTATGTTAGGTCACAAAACAGCCTCCACAAATTTGAAAAATTGAAATCATACAAACTACCTCGTCCAACTACAATGGAATAAAGTAAGAAATCAACAGCAAACAAAGCACTAGAAACTGCAAATATATGGAAATTAAATAACATGCTACTAAATAATTAGTAGATCAAAGAAGAAATCAAGAAGGGCATTTAAGAATTTCTACAGACAAATGAAAATGAGAACACTGCATATCAGAATGTATGTAATACAGAAAAAGCAGTTCTAAGAGGGTAGTTTATATCAATAAATGCCTACATCAAAAAAGAAGAAAGACTTCAAATAAACAACCTAACACTACACCTCAAGGAGCTGGAAAAACAAGAACAAACTAAACTATAAATCAGTAGAAGGAGAGAGATAAAGTTCAGAAAAGAAATAAGTGAATTAGAGATTTAAAAAATATGAAATATTGATGAAAACAGAGTTGGTTTTCAAAAAGATAAAAAAAAAATTGGTAAACCTTTAGCTAGACTAATGAAGGAAAAAAGAGAAGATGCGAATAAATAAAATCAGAAATGAAAAAGGACACATTACAACTGATACTACAGAAATACGAAGGATACTAAGAAACTCCTATGAACAATTATATGCAAACAAACCATAAAACCTAAAGGAAATGGATAAATTCCTTTACACACACAACCTACCAAAGTCGAACCATGAAGAGTTAGAAAAACTAAAAAAAAAGAAAACAATAACAAGTAATGAGACTGAAACACTAATAAAAAAGTCTCCAAAGAAGAAAACCCCAGGACCAGGCTGCTTGACTGCCCAATACTATCAAACATTTAAGGAAGAAATAATGCTGATTCTTCTCAAACTCTTCTAAAAAATTGGAGAAGAGGGCATACTTCCAAACTCATTCTACAAGGCCAACATTAACCTCATGACAAAACTAGAAAAAGACACAGCAAAAAATAAATCTACAGATCAATATCCCTAATGAACACAGATGTGAAGATCCTCAATAAAATACTAGCAAACAGATTTCAAAAACACATTAAAAAGATCATTCCCCCTGATCAACTGGGATTCATCCCAGGGATGCAAGAATGTTTCAACATATGCAAATCAACAAACGTGATACATCCTGTCAACAGAATGAAAGGGGAAAACAAAACATACAATCTTCCATTAGATGCAGAAAAAGCATTTGATAAAATCTAACACTTCTTCATGATAAAAACACTTAACAAATAATACACAGAAAAAATGAACCTCAACATAATATAGGCCATATATGACAAAACCACAGCTAATATCATACCAAATGGACAAAAACTGGAGGCTTTTCCTCTAAGACCTGGAATAAAACAAGGATGGCCCACTTTCTCCACTTTTATTCAACATAGTACTGGAAGTTATACCCAGCACAGTAAGGCAAAAGAAAGCAATAAAGGGCATCCAAATTGGAAAAGAGGAAGTTAAACTATCCTTATTTGCAAGTGACATGGTCGTATACGTAGAAAATCATAAAGGCTCTATCAAAAATATTACCAGAACTAATAAATGAATTCAGTAAAGTGGCAGGATAAAATATCAACATGCAGAAATAGGTAAAGAAATCAAGAAAGTAATCTCATTCACAATAGCTACAAAAACAATGAAATATCTAGGAGTATATTTAACCAAGGAAGTGAAAGACCTCTACAATTAAAACTATAAAATATTGGCAAAAAAAAATAGAAGAGGACAGAAATAAATGTAAATGTGATCATTTATCAATTCCAACAGTTTTTTTGTAGAGGTTTTAGGCTGTTCGATATATAGGATCATGTCATCTGCAAACAGGGACAGTTTGACTTCATCTTTTCCAATCTGGATGCCCTTTATTTCCTTCTCTTCTCTGATTGCTCTGGCTAGTACTTCCAACATTATGTTGAATAGGAGTGGTGAGAGTGGGCATCCTTGTCTAGTTCCTGTTCTTAAAGGAAAAGCTTTCAGCTTTTCCCCATTCAGGATGATATTGGCAGTGGGTTTGTCATATATGGCTTTAATTATGTTGAGATACTTTCCCTCTATACCTAACTTATAGAGGGTCTTTGTCATGAATGAGTGCTGAACCAATTGATAAATGATTTCAGCACAGTAGCAGGATATAAAATCAACACACAAAAATCAGTAGCATTTCTTTTCTCCAATAGTGAACATGCAGAACGAGAAATCAAGAAAGCCTGCCCATTTACAATAGCCACCAAAAAAATAAAATACTTAGGAATTGAGTTAACCAAGGAGGTGAAAAATCTCTATAATGAGAACTACAAACCACTGCTGAGAGAAATTAGAGAGGATACAAGAAGATGGAAAGATATCCCATGCTCTTGGATTGGAAGAATCAACATAGTGAAAATGTCCATACTACCCAAAGTGATATACAAATTTAATGCAATCCCCATCAAAATTCCAAAGACATTTTTCTCAGAAATGGAAAAAACTATCCAGACATTTATATGGAACAATAAAAGACCACGCATAGCCAAAGCAATGCTGAGCAAAAAAAATAAAGCTGGAGGCATAACACTACCTGACTTTAAGCTATACTACAAAGCTATAATAACCAAAACAGTATGGTACTGGCATAAAAACAGACACACTGACCAATGGAATAGAGTAGAGAATCCAGAAATCAACCCACACACTTACTGCCATCTGATCTTTGACAAAGGCACCAAGCCTATTCACTGGGGAAGGGACTGCCTCTTCAGCAAATGGTGCTGGGATAACTGGATATCCATATGCAGGAGAATGAAACTAGATCCATACCTCTCACCGTATACTAAAATCAACTCAAAATGGATTAAGGATTTAAATATACACCCTGAAACAATAAAACTTCTTAAAGAAAACATAGGAGAAACACTTCAGGAAATAGGACTGGGCACAGACTTCATGAATACGACCCCAAAAGCACGGGCAACCAAAAGAAAAATAAACAAATGGGATTATATCAAACTAAAAAGCTTCTGCACAGCAAAAGAAACAATTAAAAGAGTTAAAAGACAACCAACAGAGTGGGAGAAAATATTTGCAAAATATACATCTGACAAAGGATTAATATCCAGAATATATAAGGAACTCAAACAACTTTACAAGAAGAAAACAAGCAACCCAATTAAAAAATGGGCAAAAGAGCTAAGTAGGCATTTCTCTAAGGAAGATATACAAATGGCCAACAGACATACGAAAAAATGCTCAACATCACCTAGCATCCGGGAAATGCAAATCAAAACCACATTGAGATACCATCTAACCCCAGTTAGGATGGCTAAAATCCAAAAGACTCTGAACGATAAATGCTGGTGAGGTTGCGGAGAAAAAGGAACTCTCATACATTGTTGGTGGGACTGCAAAATGGTGCAGCCTCTATGGAAAATGGTATGGAGGTTCCTTAAACAATTGCAGATAGATCTACCATACGACCCAGCTATCCCACTGTTGGGAATATACCCAGAGGAATGGAAATCATCAAGTCAAAGGTATACCTGTTCCCCAATGTTCATCGCAGCACTCTTTACAATAGCCAAGAGTTGGAACCAGCCCAAATGTCCATCATCAGATGAGTGGATACGGAAAATGTGGTACATCTACACAATGGAATACTACTCAGCTATAAAAACGAATGAAATACTGCCATTTGCAACAACATGGATGGACCTTGAGAGAATTATATTAAGTGAAACAAGTCAGGCACAGAAAGCGAAATACCACATGTTCTCACTTATCAGTGGGAGCTAAAAATTAATATATAAATTCAAACATACACACACACACACACACAAACCGGGGGGGGGGGGGGGAAGAAGATATAACAACCACAAGTACTTGAAGTTGATACGACAAGCAAACAGAAAGGACATTGTTAGGGGGGAGGGGGGAGGGAGAGGGAGGGAGGTTTTGGTGATGGGGAGCAATAATCAGCCACAATGTATATCGACAAAATAAAATTTTTTAAAAAATAAAATTAAATAAATAAATAAATAAATGTAAATGTGTCCCATGTTCTTGGGTTGGAAGAGTTAATATTATCAAAATGTTCATATTACCCAAAGCAATCTCCACATTGAACACAGTCTCATCAAAATACCAATGACATTCTTCACAGAAATAGAAAAAAAAATCTTAAATTTTGTATAAAACTACAAAAGACCCCTTATAGCTAAAGCAATCTTAAACAAACAAACAAACAAAACACAAAGTTGAAGATATCATACCTTTTGATTTCAAAATAAAGGTATCAAAACAGCATGGTACTGGCATAAAAACAGGCAAATTGACCAGTGGAATAGGATAGAGAGCCCAGAAATAAACCCACATATTTACAGTTAACTGATTTTCCACAAAAGTGCTGAAAATATACAGTGGGGAAAGGACAGACTGTTCAACAAACGGTGCTAAGAAAACTGGATATCCACATGCAGAAGACTGAAAGTAGACCACTATCTCTCACCATAACATAAATCAACTCCAAATGGATTAAAGATCTAAATTTAAGACCAGAAACTATGAAACTAATAGAAAAAAACAGTGGAATTGACAAACAAAATGAGGGTGGGCAGTACTTTTTTGAGTAAAATCACAAATGTACTAAAGCAAAAATACATAAATGAGACTAAAGCAAATTAAAAAATTGCTGCACAGCAAGAGACACTGTCAACAAAGGGAAGAGACAACCTATAGAATGCGAGAAAGTGTTTGCAAATTAGATATCTGACAAGGGGCTAACATCCAGAATATATAAGGAATTTAAACAACTCAACAGCAAAGAACAAAGAACCCAATTAAAAAATGGGTAAAAGACCAGAACATTTCTCAAAAGAAGACATACAAGTGACCATAGGCACATAAAACAAAGAAACAAACAAACAAACCAAAAACCTCAGCATCACTTATCATTAGGGAAATGAAAACTAAAATTACAATGAGATATCATCTCACTCTAGTTAGAATGGCTATTATCAACAAGACAGAGAATAATAAATGCTGACAAGGATGCAGAGAAAATGGATGTTGGTGGGAATGTAAATGGGTACAGCCCTGGTGGGAAACAGTATGGAGGTTCTTCAGAGAACTCACAATAGTTCTGCCTCATGATCCTGCTATCTCACTGCTGGATACCCAAAGGAAATGAAATCAGTACATCAAAAAGATATCTGCACTCCCATGTTCACTGCAATGCTCTTCCCAATAGCCAAGAGATGGAATCAACCTAACTGACTATCAACAGATGAATAGATTTAAAAATCTTTGTTATATGTATGAACAATGGGATACTATTCAGCTATGAAACGAATTGATATCCTATCATTTGCAGCAAAATGGATAGAACTGTAAACCATCATGTTAAGTGAAGTCAGTCAGGCACAGAAAGACAAATACCACATTATCTTACTCAGATGTGAAATCTAAAAAAAGAATATAAAAAGCAGTTTTCACAGAAGTAAAAAGTAGAATAATGGTTACCAGAGGCCAGGAGAGGAAGGGGTTATGGGGGAGGACAAGTGGTGGACTAACAGGTACAAAATTGTGCTGTTTATCCTAAGTGAATCATTGTACAGTTTATGAGTTAAAACAACACACTCTACCCCACAAATATATACATGTTAAAATAGAAAATACAAAAAAAGAAAAAGCAAATGACCTTTAACAGACTGTTATTAAGAGCAAACCAAAAATTCAAGAAAATGTTGTCATCTTAATGAGAAAAAAATAAATTTAGCTTTGTATTAGTATAATATTCGATACTAAAGTTAAACCCACAAAACAAAAGCTAGTTTTGATGAGGGCAAGTGAAATTACTTTTCCCCAAGCTTTCTATAATATTCTATATGAATTCAGATTTTATCATACACTTTGTTCTTTGTCTTTCTGAATCAATCAGTCATTTTGCTTTGGGGCAATACTACTTTCTTTTTCCTTAATACATTTTTCACACCTTGAATACAAACTTGTTCTTTTCTTTATTATTGCTCATACTATACTCTCATTCACATATATTAACTATAACTTTTAACCACAGTAACTTCCATTTCAAAGAGAAAACTAAGTGGATAAAGGTGAACTATATGTCATAAACAAGCATTTTGAATCAGACTAGCAGAGCTCACAAATATACATCTCAGAATTTTTTATAGCCATACACATCTCTTGTATTGCAAATTCTATGTTGTCAAAAATAAACACACTTATTAATATCCCTATTTTATATATAAAAATGCATATATACATACACATATACATTATATATATATATGAACTATGGTTCCCATTTGTCCTACAAAGTTTTATGTTTTGAAAATTTAATCCCCAAAGCAACAGTGTTTGGAGGTGGAGCCTAATAAGAGATGACTGTGTCATGATGGCTTTCCTTAATGAATGCATTAATGTTGTTACAGTGGAAGTGTGTTAGGTGTCTCAAGAGTGGGACTGTTATAAAAGCAAGTTTTACCTCCTCTTGCTGTCAATCGTGTCCTCTCTTGCTCTTCTGCTTTCTGCCAAAGACTGATGAGGTATTATAGACCCCACCAGATTCTGGCACCATGCTTTTGGACTTCTCAGCCTCCAGAACTATGAGCTAAATAAACTCTTTTATCTTAAAAAGTTACCCAGTCTGTGGTTTTCTGTTATAGCAATATAAAATAGACTTAAGATTCTGAGGGTACTTCAAATATTATGGAAAAATAAAAGACAGTACAAATCTTTCCATGAACTTTTTGAAGCACCCTCACACACACACATACTCACACACACACAGTCGTCCCTTGGTACCTGTGGAGGATACGTTCCAGGACCCACAACAAATACCAAAATCTGTGGCTGCACAAGTCCTTTGTATAACATGACATAGTATTTGCATGTAACCTATGCACATCTCCTAATAAATTTTAAATTATTTCTACCTTACTTATAATAACTAATACAATGTAAATGCTGTCTATATAAATGGTTGTCATACTGCATTATTATTTTTATTTATATTATTATTTATGTAGTATTTTAAAAGTATTTTTCATCCATGTTTGATTGAATGTGAAGATGCAGAGCTGGCAGATTACAGAGATCCAAAAACTAGGACAAAAGTATATAAACTTAAAATTAAGCTTAATTTTTAATGTTTCAATATTCTCAGAAATAATTTGGGTAGGTAATGATAATCCATTAGTTAATTTTGTATGTGCTTTGGTTTTTAGGATGGCCTAAAGTTCTTAAAAACTATCTTCAAGTTGACATGGTACAAAATATGATTGTTAAAATAAATTGTCAGAGTAATACTTTAATTTAGTTAAGTACAAATTTATGTTATTCAAAAATCACATGGGTCACCACCACATGTGCAGTCTCCCAAAGAGTCAAGATCCTGAGAAATTGTATGTTTCACAAATTCAGATGTGCAAAAGGGACATCTCTTCAATTACTGAGGAAGTTTCAACATGTTTATGTTCACACGCAATGCTTACACACACAGTAAACATTGTGATAATGCACTTTCATGGACTTAAATTTGCACACAAAAATATCTTTAAACAAATTAGAGCTCTCCAAAGTTTTACACAATTTATACCTTTAGTATTGGGAAGGATGTGAAGATGAAATACAGAAAAAAGAATTTGGGCAATTTAAAATAGTGGAAAGAAAAACAAGAAAGAAAAAAGAATATTGCCTATTATGATACAACTATCCTGTGTAAACCTTAAAACACGCTAATTATTTCCCCGGAATTCAGCTTTCAGGATTTCAACATTTGGGTTTTTAACGTTTTGGGATCATGAGTTTTAAAATTTTAGACATTAGGGATTTCGATCTTTAGTGATATTTATCTTTCAGGATTTCAACATTTGAAATTGTTGCACTCAAGATTGTGTCTTTTGTGATAATGGCCTAAACCTCATACCGAAGTATGAAGATAATACTTATTCATAGATACACAAAACATACGTACAGATACAGAGGGCTTATTGCTCAATGGTTCATATAAAAGAGTTGTTCTCTTTCCAGTGGGTTTACCAGAGTAGAGCAGCTAAACTAAATTCATGCTGTGTAGTAAGAGGTATAGACAAAAGGAAGTCATCTGGTAGTTTATAAAGTCCCACCAGAATTAATGGTTTGTGCCCTCTGAGGGAGAGTTCTATAAAACTAAGAGGCAGAATATCTTTCCACTATGTCTACCAGGAGTAAGGCAGAATTTCCATTGATAGAGATATTTACTTCCCTTCAGCATTGAGACATCAAGGGTGTGGATGCAAGAAGGAAGATCCCTGCAAAGAAAAGAAAGTTACCAGGGAGACTGAATTTTGGACTTTATTTTTTAAATAAAGGTGAAATTCAGATAACACACAAATAACCACATTAAAGTGTACAATTCAGCAGCACTTAGTGCATTCACAAAATTGTGTAACCCCAAGTTTTAAGACTTTTCATCACCCTAGAAGTATCCTGTACCCATTAAGTAACCATCCCCAATTTCTCCCTCTGCCTATACCCCAGAAACTATTAATCTTCCTTCTGTCTCTACGGATTTACCTATTCTGACTATATCATGTAAAAGGAATCATATAATATGTGACCGTTGTGTAGCTTCTTTCATTAAGCATAATGTTTTTGAGATTCACTCAAGTTATAGCATGTTTCAGAACTTGTTTATTTTTTATGGCTGAATAATTATTTTATTGTATATATGAGTATATCTCACAATTTGTTAATCCATTAATCCACTGATGGAGATTCTAGTTGTTGCCATTTTGGGCTGTTATAAATATTCTGCAATAAATATTTTGGTACAAGTTTCTGTGTGTACATATATTTCATTTCTCTTGGATATACCTATGAGTGGAATTGTGGGGTTATATCTAGGTTCTGTGTTTGACATTTTGAGGAACCACCAAACTGTTCCACACAATGGCTGCACCATTTACATTCCCAGCAGTAATGGACAAGGGTTCTTCCTTCTCCATATTCTTGCCAGTGTTTGTTATTTCTCTTTATTTTGATTATACTCATAGCCACCTGAGTGTGTGTGAAGTGGTTTCTCACCGTGGTTTTGATTTCCATTTTCTTAATCACCAATAACGTTGAACATCTTTTCATGTGCTTGTTGGACATTTATATAAACTATTTGGAGAAATGTCTATTCAAGTAATTTCCCTAACTTTTATTGGGTTGTTTGGGGATTTTTTGAGTTGTTATAAGGGATTTTATATATTCTGGATATTAAATCTTTATCAGATATAGCATTTGCAAAATTTTCTCCCAATCTATAGATTGCCTTTTCACTTTCTTAATAATATCTTTTTATGCACAAAAGTTTTAAATTTTACAAAGTCAAATTTATCTATATTTTCTTTTGTTGCTCATGCTCATGGTGTCAAATCTAAGAATTCAATGCCAAATCTGTACTAAAGAAGATTTATGTTTTCTTCAAAGTGTTTTATAGTTTTGTCTTACGCATTTAAATTATTAATCTCTTTTGAGTTAATTTTTGTACATGAAGTGAGATAGGGATACAACTTATTGCTTTTACATGTGGTTATTCAATTGTTCAGGAACCATTTCTTAATAGTAATGGTCTTTCCCCATGGTCTTGGCACCCTTTTAAAAAAAAAATTGGCTATAGATGTTTGTATTTATTTCTGGACTCTCAATTCTATTCCATTGTATATCTATCTATTCCACTCTTTATATGTATGATTTACTTGTATACTTATCATTATGCCAGTACCACACTGTTTTGGTCATTGTAGGTTTGTAGCAAATTTTGTAACTGGGAAGTGTGAGTCTTCAAATCTGTTCATCTTTTTCAAGATTGTTTTGGTTATTCAAGGCCCCTTGATATTCTATATGAATCTGAGGATTATCTTTTCCGTGCTGCAAAAAACAATGTTGAGATTTTTTTAGGGGTTGAATTGAATATGTAGATTAATTTAGATAGTACTGATAACAATATTAAATCTTCCATCCTATAAACGCAGAATATTTTTTTCCATTTACTTAAGTAATTTTTAATTTCTTTCAGCATGGTTTGCAGTTTCATGTATAAGTCTTGCATTTCCTTGGTTGTATTATTTCTAGACATTTTATTCTATTGGATGCAATCGCAAATATAATTGTTTTCTTTATTTCCTTTCAGATTGTTTATTGCTGACATATAGAAACAAAACTGATTGTTGTTTTTTGCTCTTATACTCCACAACTTTACTAAATTTCTTTATTAGCTTTAGTAGTTTTGGGGAGGATTCCTTGGGATTTTCTAGATATAGAATAATGCAATCTGCAAATAAAGATGGTTTTATTTCTTCCTTTCCAATTTGGAGGTATTTTATTTCTCTTTCTTGCCTAATTGTTCTAGATAGTGTTCTAGTAGAATGTTGAATAGCAATGATGAAAATAGTCATCCTTGTCTTATTCCAGAACTTAAAGGGAGAACTTTCAGTCTTTCACCCTTGAGTATCATGTTGGCTGTGGGGTTTTCATGAGTGCATTTTGTCATGTTAAGAAAGATTTTTATTTCTAGTTTGATGAGTGTTATTATCCTAAAAGGATGTTCAATTTTGTCAAGTACCTTTCATGCATCTGTTGAGATGACCATGTGTTTTTGTTTCTTTGTCGTATTGATGTGCCATATTATGTATATCGATTTTTAAATGTTAAATCAGTCTTGAATCTGGGGAATAATTTCCAATTGGTCATTGTTTATAATTCCTTTCATGTGCAGTCAGATTTGGTTCTCTAGCATTTTATTGAGAATTTCTATATCTATGTTTATAAGGGATATTGACTGGTAGTTTTTATTTGTTTTTGTACTGGCATCTTTCATCAGCTTTTGGTATCAGGGAAATTCTGGCCTCATAGAATGTATTAGAAATATTCTGTCCTCATCATTTCTTTTTTTTTGGAAGAGTTTGAGAAGGATTGATGTTAACTGTTCAAGTACAATTCACCTGTGAAGCAAGTCCTCTAGTCCTGAGCATTTCTTTGTTAAAAAATTTTTGAGTATTGATTCAATCTTCTTATTTTTTATAGATCTATTCAGATTTTCTATCTTTTGTTGTTTACATGTTTATATGAATTTGTCTATTCCATATGGGCTATCCAATTCATTGACATAGAATTTCTCATGGTATCCTTTTACCAAACTTGTTTCTATAAAATTGGTTGTAATATATCATGTTTCATTTCTAATTTTAGTAATTTGAGTCTTCTGTATTTTTTTCATAGAAAATCTAGATAAAGCATTATCAATTTTATCGATCTTTTTGAAGAAAACCACTTTTGGCTTTGTTGATAATCTTTATTTTTTTATTTAATTTATTTTTTTATTGAAACATAATTGTACATATTTGTGGGGTACCACATTGAATATTGATACCTGTGTGCAATACATGACACTAAAATCAGGATAATTAGTATATTCTAAATTACACAATGTAATCTTTTTTTGTGGCCCTTTACCAGTATCTCGATAACCCCCCTCCCTCTCTCACTTTTCTTCCTCTGATAGCCTTGGATCTGTTCTCTCCTTTTGAAAGTTCAATGTATTATTGTGACTGTTGTATCTTATTTTATACTCTATTTTGTTTATCTCCATCCTAATATGCATTATTTTCTACTTGTGAATGTGATTTGCTCTTCTTTTTCTAGTTATACTTCTAGTTTAAGGTATAAAGTTAGGTAATTGATTTGATATCTTTCTTCTTTTTTAATGTAGGCATTGATAGCTATAAATTTCCCTTTTGCGCTGCTTTCAGTGCAACTCATTATTTTTGCTATGCTGTGCTTTCGTTTTTATTCATCTCAGTGTAATTTCTAACTTTGCTTGTGATTTCTTCTTTGACCTATTGGTTGCTTAATAGTGCATTGTTTAATATACACATAATTGTGAATTTTTCTGTTTTCCCTCTGTTATTGATTTTTAGTTTTATTCCATGAAATTGGAAAATATACTTAGCATAATTTCAATCTTTTTATATATGTTCAGGCTTGTTTTGTGATACAGTTTATAATCCCAGAGAACATTCCATGGACACTTGAGAATAATGTGTGTTTTGTTCTTGCTGGCTGGAGTGTTTTGCATACACCTGTTAGGTCAAAATGTTAACATTTTCTTCATATCCTCTGTTTTCTTATTGATCTTAAGTCTGATTGTTCTATCCATTGGTGATAATGGAGTATTGATGTCTCCAACCTTTATTATGAAACCATCTATCTTCCATCAATTTTGTCAATTTTTTTTTCTTTGTTGTGACCAGTAAGGGGAACGCAACCCTTGGCTTGGTGTCGTCCGCACTGTGCTCAGTCAATGAGTGCACTGGCCATTCCTATGTAGGATCCAAACCCGCGGCGGTCCCAGCGCCGCACTCTCCTGAGTGAGCCCCGGGGTCGGCCCAAATTTTGTTAATTTTTACTCATAAATTTTGTTGCAGTTTTGGTATGTGCACATATATTTGTAATTGTTGTATCTTCTTGCTGGATTGAAAATGTTATCTATTTATAAGGTTTTTATTTGTCTCTTGTAAACCTTTCACTTAAATTTTACTTTGATATTATGATAGCCACCTTTAGCTCTCTTTTGGCTACTATTTGCATGGAATAACTTTTTCCACACTTTTACTTTTATCCTTATTGTGTCTTTGTATGTAAAGTGAGTTTCACATACAAAGCATATAGGGGGATCACATTGATTTTTTTTTTCATACAATCTGCCAGCCTATGACTTTTGATTGGAAAGTTTAAACCATTTACATCTAATTACTGATAAGGAAGGATTTACTCTTGCCATTTAACTGTTTGCTGCCTATATGTCATATATATATATATATATATATATTTGTTCCACAATTCCTTCATCACTGATTTTCATTTTTGTATTTTTTCATCATTATTTATTTATTTATTTTTGTATTTAGATTCTCCTTTCCTTATCTCTATACCTATTAGTTATTTTATTAATGGTTACCCTGGGGATTAAGTGAATGTATTACTTGTAAACAACCTACTTTGTATAACAATTTCAATAGTATACACTCTACTATTATACATATTCATCCATCCTTCTTGAATTTTATTGTCACAGATTACATCTTTATAAATTGTGTATCTATTAACATAAATGTACATATTTGCATTTAAAATAATGTAAGAAAAGAGGAAGCATTACAAGCCCAAAGTACATCAATAATGGCTTTGCTATTTACCTGTGTAGTTATTTCTCATGAATTTAGGTTATTGTTTAGTATTTTTTTTTTATTTCAGAGTAAAGGACTCTACTAGTTCCTGTGGGGAAGAATGCTGGTGGTGAACAACTTGTTTGTTTGTCTTTAAATGTCTTAATTTATCCTTCATTTTTGAGGAATAGCTTTTTTCAGATATAGAAATTTTAGTTGGCAAAATATATAATTTCACTACTTTCTGGCCTCCATGCCTTCCAGTGGGAAATCAGCTGTTAATCTCATTGAGAATGTCTTATACAGGATGAATCGCTTCTCTCCTCTTGCTACTCTCTCTTTTCCTTTTGACAATTTGATTACAAGGTGTGTCGATCTGGATCTCTTTGGTTTTACTCGGCTTGGTATTCATTGAGTTTCTTACATGTGTCGATTCACTATTTTAAATACATTTGGAACATTTTGTCCATTGTTTCACCAAATATTTTTCTTCCCCTTTCTTTCTCTCTTCTCTTCCTGGGACTGTCATTATTTCTATGTTGCTACACTAGTTAGTGTCCCATATGCCCTTTTGTCTCTGTTCATTTTACTTATTTTTTTTCTTTCTTCTCCTTAGAATGGGTAATTTCAATTGCCCTATACTCGGCTTTACTTGTTCTTTCTTCTGCATGCCCAAATCTTTTATTGAAACACAATACTGTATTTTTTTTCCTTTCAGTTATTTTAATACTTAGCTCTAGAATTTCTATTAGGTACAATTTAAATTTCTGTCTCTTAATATATATTCCCTATTTGCCAGGACACTATTCTAGTTTCATCTAGTTTTTTGTTCATAGTCTCGTTTAGCTTTTTGAGCATAGTTAAGATGCCATTGAGGGTCCTCTTGTTATTAATGGTTATACATTTGAAAGTTTGAAATAAAGAAAGAAAGCTTTTCTTTAAATAAGTCCATTTACTTGGATATAGACAATAGTGGGCTAAGAGTTTGACTTACCAAAATTGGGTTTGCCAATCCAGCTGAATAAATTAAAGGAATATAGAGAGTTTAGGCTTATGCAAGGTGGAAGTCCTAATTAAAATCCATATTCAATTAGAATCCAAATTCAATTAGAAAGGTGTGAAGGTCTGTGGGTTTTCAAGTGACATTAAGAAACTAGTAGGAATCATTAGTCAGGATGGAACCAAAACTTTTTGGGAAATGAAATAATGAAAGCATAAAAAGTGATAAGTAGGAAACTTAGAAAATAAGTTACTTGGAACTGAGATTACATTGGGATTGAAGCTATGGGTAAGAACATTTATTTCACTAACATGAAAAAGTGTCTTCTATGTGTATTCATGGTAAATATTATTTAGCTTCTATTCAGTAAGAGATAAGAAAACCAGTTGTAAGGATGTTCTTGCTCCTGGCACAGTGAGCGAATAAGATGTGTGCAAAAGCTTGGTAAGTAAATAAATGCATATTTCTTGAATAAAAATTAAATGAAAAAGAAAGCCCTGATAGATGTTTATCTAATTAGAATAGGTGTAATTGGAAGCCCGGGAACATGACCAAGAAGCAGGGATGTGCTGGTAAATGGACTCCTCGGGGACTTTGGCCAAGAGGGCACCATTGACTTTTAGTGTTTATTTTCATGATGCAAATACCCCCACCATGGCCAGTTTGAAGCTACCAACGTGATGTTACATGATGCAATGTTAGGAAGTGATACATAAATAGTCTTTCATGAGCTGATATGACCTAGCTCCAGTACAACAATTCTGACTTTTTTAAAAAGCAAAAATAATTGAGTGAATTTGAAAGTATTACCCTTAATATATTTTTTCAAGCTTCTTAGGTATATGTTCTAATTATGACTAAATTTAGTTTGTGTAGTAAGATTTGAGAAGATTGGTCATAATACAAAAATACTGGAGTTAAAAACAAGTATACACATTAGATAGGATGATGTTTAATTATTAATCATTAAACTTTCTAATTTTATGGATGTAAAAAATGAAGACAAGTAAAATGTAATTATATACATCTTAAGAGAACTGACCAGGGATTAACACATGGAAAGTAACTTATAAGAACAAGGTTATAAACTAATTGAACAGGAGAGATAATTAAAAGGGAAAGATTATTTAAATTAGAAAGAAGAACACAATAACAACATATTCAACACCTACCACAATCTTTCCTAGACTGCTTACATGTTAAATGTTATTTTTAATGATGGTTAATTATATTTGTAGTACCATGCCCAATTTACATAACACTTCCTCATACATTTTATCTTTTAAATAGCTGTATTATTTTTGTTTTTCTAGAAGAGTATAAAAAGATGCAGAGCTATAAAATTTATTTTACACAGAAAATATGACCCTGATGATACTGAAATCCAATTTTAAAAAAACAGAGAAAACAAAACTATTGGCTAGTCTTACTTATGAATATAAATATGAAAGCATAAAAAAGTTAGTGCATAGCATTCAGCAATATATTAAAAGAGTTACATAAAATATAATTTAGTGCTTAACTCAGAAACATAAGGATACTTCAATATAAGTAAATCTGTTAACACTAATAGAATACAATATCAAAACAGTAGGGTACAGGAGAAAAGTGTGCTGGCTCTGGAACTGAACAGCCTAGGTTTGTGTCCTTGTTTTGCCATACTGTTCAAAATTTATTTTTCCCTTTCTACTCTTATAATGGTTTTCCCTTAAGAGTATATACTCACTTACCCCTCTGATACTGAGCTTGGTCATATGGTTTGTTTTGCCAATGGAAGGAAGGTACTAGATAAAAGCTGAGGCTTTTACTGTTATGACAGGTTGGCACCAATACTCCTGAGTGGCCCATCCCTCCACCATGAGAATGGAATGCTACAGCCAGCACCCTTTTTGCCCGGGTCTGAAAATGAGAAATATGTGAAACAGACCTGAACCAAATCCAGTTTATAGTCCAGCTGGACCAGATTAGTCCAGCCCAAATCAGATGAACTGAAGCCAGCTTGCAAAGCCATGAGCATAAAATTAACGAGCACAAATTAATTTAAGCCACTGATACATTTCAGTTATTTGCTATACTGCCTTATGCACAGAATATACTAGCTCTGCAAACTTGGGCAAGTTATTTTACATTTACAGCTCAGTTTCATCTTCTGTAAAAGGTAAAATAATGATACCTATATTAGTTATTATTAAATGATTTAGTACAAGTAAAGTACTTAGAACAATGTACTATATAACAAGTATTTGATAAATCTTGACATTATTATTCAAAATGCAGTATTATTTCATTTGATGCTAAAAATATGACATTTTAAGTATTATTTTAAAGAGTAAAAATATATTACATTTTCAACATTTGAAGAATGTTTTCTTAAAGTGAAAAGCCAAATTTACATTTTGTATGAAATTATGAACTATGTAAAATATAGAACATATATACCATCTATGTATTATATTCCATTTAATAGTCAATGCTCAGAAAATTATCGTCCCTCTATGTGATATTATATGCTTTCCTTTGAATGAAAATAAGAAATATATAGCCTTTATATGTTTCTTCTTATTATGGCTGTTAGGAATCTCAAAACCAAATATACTGTACAATTATAATAATCAAAACACCACGATATGTATTACATCTTTTTTTTACCATTTTTTCTTAGTTTTAAGTGGTTTAATTGTTTTATTACATTTATAATATTTTTAGATATTGCTAGTGTATAATTCTTAGACTTTTTTTAAAAGCTTGATTCTGTATAAATGTTAGAGATGATCCATTGAACTGGAAAAGGGTGTAATGGTGCTTTGGACCGGCAGAAGGAGAGTACATACCTAGGTTTTCCAGGGATGGAGGAGAGGGGGTGGAGGGGGAGAAAGATTGGGGAAAGGCTGGGTGGGGGACATGGGGAATAATGGCAATTTGTGGTTATGGGCATACCGATAATATTGATTTGATAATTACATCTTGGACATAAGTGGCTGTTGTGCTCTTTTACCTGCCTGTAATCCTCCCAACTATGCCAATTGTAGAGCTAGGGCTGGATCTGGAGCTCACAGACCCCTCAAGCCTGTTGTCCAGACTGGGTCATAAACCATTCACACGCAGGTCTACGAGCTTGGTAACCAGAAAAAAAAGGTCCTTGGAGCCTTGGTTGAAGAAAGAGTAGTTTTTATTTCTGCGCGCACACACGCACGCACGCACGCACGCACACACACGTGTCTAGGAGCTAGGCAGTCCAAAGAGAAATTCAAAACCCAACTGCTACTGGAAAGTCCAAAGAAAAACTGAGCAGCTGCCAGCAAAGTAAATATGCTCTCTTTTTAGATGCTCTATTTTTCTCTGGCAGAGCGCTCCCATCTAAGGTGAAGATCAGCTTTGTACCCCATGAATATGCATAACCAATAATAATAAAAAAAGAAATAACTGGATTCTATTCTTGGCTTCATAAATATATTATCATGCATTTGGGGTAATATGAGTATTGTTTAACTTTGCCGGGCTTCTTCCCCCACTTATAAATTGATAATAATAATTATTATTTTCTACGACACCCAAGTTGTTAAAAGGATCAAATGTGATCATAAGCCTAAAAATATTTTGAAAAATATGAACTGATCAAACGTAAGGAATTATTATTTAACTGAAGTTGAGACCAAAGGCTATGTTATTTAAATGCTCAAATTCCTATTTCCTCACAGATATCTTTATTTCCAGTTTAGTTTCAGAATTCTGCTTCTTAAAGAGACATTTGTTTTATAATACAGTCAGCAACCAATTTTTATACCTTTGCTCAAGGTGATATAAAACTTCCCTAAGTCTCCCCAAACATAAAATGAAACTTATTAATATTTTATAATAAAAAGTTCATTTTTAGCAGGGTAAAAAATGTGAACAATGGAAAATCCTAGAATACTTTATCAAGATTAAACTTATTGTATTTATGTCAGTTTCAAGTTGAAGGCGTATGTAAAGCTATACAGCAAAAAAAATGGAGCTACTTCTAATTGCATGAATCATCTATCAGTAAATATAGATTGATACACAAAAAAGGTAGAATTCAAAAATCAATCACAGTAAAATACTAATTCGGTCATCCTAAATTTAACCTCACAAAATATTCGTACTTTCATGGCTCTTTAAGATCCCTACATAGCAAGATTTACAGACTCAAATGTCAACAGGGTCCAGACAAATAAAGTAAATGAGAGAAATAAGCAGTGTGGGGAAACTGGCAAACTGGAGAGTTTATGCCTCTGAAAAGTGATTGTCAAGTACTTAGCTCAATTAAGTGTTACTAAGCACAAATAAAATTTTAATATTTTACATCAGTTTTCAAGAAAAAACAATAGTTGTCATATTTATGTTAACCCTCTTGAATATAAATGTTTTAAAATCACTAAGCAGCCCAACAAATCAGTTATACAGTCCAACAGTTTTCAATTTCTGTCCTATATCATAGCAAGATATTATCTCATCCCTGCTGTTTTCAAATTCTCAATCATCTCCATTTCTTTAACAATATATCCTGGCTCCCATCCTCTACTAACAAAGCCCTCACATCTAACTGTGTAATGTGTCACCCAGTAATCTAGATAGAAAGTATATTCATTCTTGATCATGTATCTTTGCTCAAGGTATACACCAAAAAAAAAAAAAAGAAAAAGAAAAAAAAGACTCAAAATTAGTTGCCTTTTATTAGCAAACTTTTTTGAATGTTTAATGGAGAGAAGCAGGGCTATATACGTTTTGAGTTGGAGAAACACAGAAGGGCAAGGAAGACATTTCATTCCCTATCCTACTAGAGCTCTAAGCCTGACATTTCACAAATTAGTTAAGGGCTTACCACGTATTGACAATGTGTTAGGCATTAGGATTAGAGAAATTATAAAAGTCATAGACTGATTTTACGTAGTTTAACATCTAGCAGAGAAAGAAACAAATAGACCAGTAATTGTATCGATATAGATTTACTTACAAATTGAAAGCCACATAGGTGAAATACAGTGTGCTATAAGATATCTAATGGGGTGCTCATCTAGATCAGAAGAAGCTGCCTTTAATCTTGGACCTGCAGAATACACAGGAGTTAGCGCTGAAAAGAAAACAAGATGTCTAGGCAGAGCACATGGCATGAATAAATAGTCCACATTTTGCCCTATGGCTCTATCCTCTCTCTTCCTCTCCACCTCACATACACATATGCATTTTTTTGAAACTTTTGAGAGTCAGTTGGAGAAATCACGACCCTTTAACCCTAAAATAATGCCACTTGTCATTTTTTAAAGAAATAGTAGAAAGGTAGGCCCCATTACTAGTTAGGAGTTAATTCTAATAGAAAATTCTCATTCATAATGGACTATGAGTTTTTTGTTCCTTTCAAGTTGGAAGAGAATACTACCTTTTAAATAGTTTCTGAACTTTTATAATTGTCTCACCCATACTTAATTTGGCAACATTTCTTAAGCAACTTGATTTTATCAGGTATTTTCAAAGTGTATTATCACTGTTTCTGTCATGTTTTGTCAATTTTCAGTACTTAAATATAATGTGAATGTCTTAGAACAACAGTAAGTAAATTATGAGGTTAGTTAAGACAGATTCTGCTTTAAGTTAAAATATTTAAAGTATACATGTCTTTTTTTCAGTTAAGATTGATTTTATTTTATTTTTATATAATTCAAGTAAACTAAGGTATGTACATGTTAATTTATTTATGCTTTATTGCCTTAGTTGCTCTTCGACTGTCCAATTAGCTGCTAGTCCAGATAGGATAAAATAAGTACTCTTTTACTGTGCGTCACCAGGAAAAACATTTTATTTTCATTATTACTGACTAAAAGTTGGACAGAGGAAATGCTTTTGGGTATCAGCTAGTGTTGTAATATACATTTCTCAATGCTATGCTTAATTTAAAATGAGGTGAACCATCTAATTCAATAATCTGGCATTATCTTTCAGCCCCATACTATGTTTTTAGCTAAAAAATCTCCCTCTGCTTTTGAGTTCTGAATATGTGTAAAGTCAGCCCAACATGTCTTTCAAATTTCTATAAGTAGGGAGAGGTGTAGGACAAACACTCCTTATGTCCTCATGACAGTGCCTGGATTCAAGCGGGCCACATTGAATTTCTCTGAACTCTTTCAGATGGTGATCCTTGAAGTGAAAACTCTGACAAGATCCATGCTCTGGAAGAGAAAAATGGTGGTAATGGAGTTGAATATGTGCCTGCCTTGTGTCTGAATTAGAAGACCAATATTCATAGTTTATTCAAATTAAGTTTACTCAAAATTGAATTAAAGTATTCATTTTCATAATAAAATATGGATTTGAGTTACTCTAAAATGCGAAAGAAAATTTTTAAAGTGTGTGTGATTTGGAGAAGAAAAATGAAGAGCTTAAAGAATTAGCACAGGACCATATTAGCACAGGTATATTTAAAGGCAGAAATAATGAGTTTCTGTTATATAGTTTTAATGATATTTGTATTGCCCCATAATGGATTTGGCCTTTATAATTAAAAATAAAAAATAAAGTTCATTGGGATTAGCTCTGCCTTAGAATTAATATAGCTTAATTTCTTCCTACAATATTTTTTTTTTTTCATAAAGCTAATATTTGATGTTCCCTAGGTTTGAGTCTATCTTCTCATCCTTTGGCTTCTTTCTAATGTGAAAAAACTTTTTTCAGGTTTATGACACATGCTGTAGGTAAAAAGTTTGTTCTGAAAAGAAATGATTGGGCCTCATAAAATTTTTCTTTTCCCAAGAATATTTGATTCACCTTAAATACACCCTTGAAAATTATTTCCTGTCAAGCTTAGGCCTCGGGGAATGTGTCACAAAATAGCCTATAACAGAATTCTGTCCCTACATGATGACCAGCTAGAGCTATTTTAGCTAATATTTTTAAAGTGTTATAAAATATGCTTGAGGCATATCTATATATTAGTTCCCTGCTCAGCATGACCAAAATGCTCTATTATATCAAGCATTATCATTTTCTTCAGTATGCCTATATATTTATTTTCACATGGTTTTCTTCTATTAGTGCTATGATATAGGAAGAACACATATCATTTCCCATGAGGATGGATGAAAAATCTGTCCTTTGAACAAGGCTGTATGACAGACAATGAGCAGGCTCCATTCAATATTTATGTTATCATAAGTATACACCTACCCAAATATCCAATTGCAGGTATGAAGATTCAAATAATAATACTCTGAAATAACTTCTGAAAGATTCATAAAATCAGTCTGTTGTAATATATACATATGATTTCCTTGGGGAGTTTGATTTGACAAGTTAGATGAAAGAAACTTCAGAAGAAGGAACAACAGGTGCAAAGATGACCTTTACAATGGATGAAGTTGATTGAGCTCTTGCTTATGGTAGCACTGTACAAGACGTTCCTGAGTGTGTTATGCTAGTCCTTATTTTTATATATTGTTAACACTTGTAGGTTAAATTCACAACTGTTGTTTCAGATTTGAACACACATAAACATTTAACTATAGAAATGGGTGCATTTCAGCAATATAAAATTTATATTCATATATTCCCTCTGATCTGTTTTATTTATTAATTCACAGTTTGTTTATGGTTATTCCTCTGTATAGACAAACTTTTTTAAAAAAATAAATATACTAATCCATTCCTAATCACAGGTGCTGAGTTATTATGGGTAAGCAAGACTTGATATGATTTTTTTTTTTTAGCAATTCACTAGACAAAGGACTTAAAAAGTATCAAATAAAAGGATCATCTGATCTCATGTAGATTTTAAACAGTTAAAATGACTATAATAGTAAACTATCTAATCATACAAATTAAATGATAAAGCACAAAATCCCATTCCACTGTTAAATATGGGTGTTATAACATAAACTAATTTTTAAAAGAAAAGCAATAATGGAACCTCATCATCCATCTAATTTCTTACTATAGGGATAAGTTTTGTAGTAGAAATATTTCTAAAGTTATTTACATTTATAACCAGCACATCATCAGAAAGATATTTACGAGACATACCCAACACCTAATTGCTATATGAACAGCTTTACATCAGTGATTCTTTCCTTTTTTTTTCTTTTTTTTCATTTTAACTTCTCAACATGCATTGTAGTTGATTTTCTTGTCCCTTAACCCATTCCTCTTTCCCCCTTTCTCTATTCGCCCCCCCTGCCCACTACATCATATCTGCTCACTTGTCTTAACAAGTTCAAGGAACTGTTGTAATTGTTGTGCCTTCTTCCATTTCTCACTACCCTTTATTTGTTTGTATATTTATTTATTTATTTATTTATTTTTAGCTCCCACAAATAAGTGAGAACATGTGGTATTTCTCTTTCTGTGCCTGACTTGTTTCACCTAATATTATTGTCTCTAAGACCATCCATGTTGTTGTGAATGGTAGTATTTCATTCTTCTTTATAGCAGAGTAGTATTCCATTGTGTAGATGTACCACATTTTCCTTATCCACTCCTCTGATGATGGACATTTGGGCTCGTTCCAAATCTTGGCTATTGTAAATAGCGCTTCAGTAAACATGGGAATACAGGTATCTCTTCAGTATAATAATTTCCATTCCTCTGGGTATACTCCCAGCAGTGGAATAGCTGGGTCATATGGTAGATCCATCTGTAATTGTGTGAGGAACAACTGTACCATTTTCCATAAAGGCTACACCATTTTTGCAGTCCCACAAACAGTGTATGAGAGATCCTTTTTCTCCATAATTTTGCCAACCATTACCATTCTCAGTCTTTTGGATATTAGCCATCCTAACTGGAATGAGATGGTATCTCAAAGTGGTTTTGATTTGCATTTCCTGAATGCTGAGTGAAGTTGAGCATTTTTTCATGTGTCTGTTGGCTATGCATATATCTTTCTTTGAGAAATGCCTATTCAGCTCCTTTGCTCATTTTTTAATTTGGTTATTTGTTTTTGTTTGTTCATTTGTTTGTTTTTTTGTGGGTTATTTTTGCTGTAAAGTTGTTTGAGTTCCTTGTATATTCTGGATATTAATCCTTTGTCAGATGTGTATTTTGCAAATATTTTCTCGAAGTCTGTTGATTGTCTTTTCACTCTGTTGATTGTTTCTTTTGTTGTGCAGAAGCTTTTTAGTTTGATATAATCCCATTTGTTTATTTTTCCTTTGGTTGCCTGTGCTTTTGGGGTCCTATTCATGAAGTCTGTACTCAATCCTACTTCCTGGAGAATTTCCCCAATGTTTTCTTTAAGGAGTTTTATTGTTTCAGGATGTATATTTAATTCTTCAATCCATTTTGAGTTGATTTTGGTATATGGTGAGAGGTATGGGTCTAGTTTCATTCTCCTACATATGAATATCCAGTTTTCTGAGTACCATTTGCTGAGGAGACAGTCTCTTCCCCGGTGTGTAGACTTGGTGCCTTTGTAAAAGATCAGATGGCTATAAGTGTATGGGTTGATTTCTGGGTTCTCTATTCTGTTCCATTGATCAATATGTCTGATATTATGCAAACCATGCTGCTTTGGTTATTAGAGCTTTGTAGTATAGTTTAAAGTCAGGTAGCGTTATGCCTCCAGCTTTTGAAACAGAAGCCATGTTCCCAAACTCATTCTGTGAGGCAAACATCACCCTGATACCAAAACCAGACTTAGATACATCAAAAATAGAAAACTACAGGCCAATATCCTTGATGAATATAGATACAAAAATCCTCAATAAAATATGAGCTAACAGAGTAAAGCAACACATACACAAAATTATACACCATGATCAAGTGGGATTCATCCCATGGATGCAAGGTTGGTTCAACATATGCAAATCAATAAATGTGATACACCATATCAATAAAATCAAAGACAAAAAATATATGATCATCTCTACAGATGATGAAAAAGCATTTGACAAAATTCAACACTCGTTCATGATAAAGACTCTCTATAAGTTAGGTATGGATGGAAAGTATCTCAACACAATTAAAGCCATATATGACAAGCCCATTGCCAATATCATCCTGAACAGGAACTAGACAAGGACACTCACTCTCACCACTCCTATTCAACATAGTGTTGGAAGTACTAGCCAGAGCAATCAGAGAAGAGAAGGAAATAAAGGGCATCCATATTGGAAAAGATGAAGCCAAACTGTCTGTGTTTGTGGATGATATGATCCTATATATTGAACAGCCTAAAGCCTCTACAAAAAAAGATCTCTTAGAGTTGATCAATGATTTTTCTTTCTGTTGCAACTTTCCATTGTAGGATACAAAATCAACACACAAAAATAGGTAGCATTTCTATACTCAAACAGTGAACATGCAGAAAAAGAAATCAAGAAAGCTTGCCCATTTACAATAGCCACCAAAAGTAAAATATTTAGGAATAAAGTTAACCAAGGATGTGAAAAATCTTTACAAAAAGAACTACAAACCCCTGTAAGAGAAATGAAAGAGGACATGATAAGATGGAAAGATATTCCATCCTCTTCGATCAGAAGAGTTAACATTGTGAAAATGTCCATATTAGCCGAAGTGATCTACAGATTCAATGCAATCCCCATCAAAATTCCAATGACATTTTTCTCAGAAATGGAAAAATCTATCCAGACATTTATATGGAATAACAAAAGACCATGCATAGCCAAAGCAATCTTGAGGAAAAAAAAAAAAAATATATATATATGTGTATATATATATATATATACACAGACATATATAAATAACACTGGTGTGTGTGTGTGTGTGTGTGTGTGTGTGTGTGTGTGTGTGTGTGTGTGTACACATACATACATACATACATACCAGTGATTCTTACACCTGTCTTTAATTTGGAATTACCTGGAGAGACCTGACAAATTGTCATTTCTGAGACCAACCCAAGTCCAACTTTTTAAAAAAATCTCTGAGGACAGTGTCCAAGTGAAGATATTTATAAAAGTCTCCCCAGGTGTTTCTAAAGTTTGAGAACCACTGGTCTACCAAAGATAATCTGCTCTCTGGGGAAGAAATAAACTGCTAGGATAAAAGGATGCTGGTCTATTGTGATTCTTCCAAATGGAAATTGGAGTATTTCCCCCAAAAGAGTCCAATAATTACTCTCTAAAGTATGATGTAGAATTGAGTATTTTTCTAGTCTTTGCTTCAATACCACCTTTAACAAGCACTTTGTATGATAACAGTTGTTAGCTAAAAAAAGAAAGAAGAAAGATGAGAAAGTGTCAAAAATAGTTGGGTATGAAGATGAATCATAAAAAAAAAAAACTGTTATGAGGCTAACACAATAAAGACGACCTTTTACTGAATTGTATATAATAGAATTAGCCCAGTTGGAGTACTTTGAGAAGTAAAAAAGTCTTCTCTTTCCCTATCTATCTTACTTGTTGCCCTGAAATAATCACCTTTAGAATCAGTAATAGATTAGATAACAAAATTCAAAATATTTATATTTAAATATATTTTGGACACAATAAAATAACTGGAAATTTTAAAAAGGGTATAGGCAAACTTCTCATACCATAGAATGATTGAAGGAGTCCTAGGTTAGCAGTCATAAAATGAGCCCTGCTATCTCTTTGCTTGGGCAAATTACAAATTACATGAACTTATTTCATTATTTGTTTTTGCCTTCTCTATAGTGATTAATTAAAATTGAAAAATCTGGAAGATTCAAAGGCACTGTAGAAAATGAGGTAAAATTCTCATCAAACTATACAAGTACACTACTGAAATCTCTACCAGGGCCTTGAGTAATTTGAGGAAATGCTGATAAGGTTCAGAGAAGAGAGAGCAAATGACATAACAGTGTAAGTTTGATGAACGTCAGTGCTGTTCACTGCTACATACTCAAGTGTTACAGAGCCTAGCACATACAAAATAAGAGCTTAATATGTGTGACGTTATAGCGAACTCAATACCTTCATACATTATTGCTAAAACTATAAAACAATGCATCCACCTTGGAATACAATTTTGTAGTTCTTCAAAATTTTAAATATAAATTTACCATATTACTCATGAATTTTAGTTCTAGGAATGTGCTCAAAATAAATAAAAACCAACATCAACCTAAGAACTTGTACTCCCATGTTCATAACAGCATTATGAATAAGATCCAGAAAGTGGGATAACCCAAATATCTGTAAAATGATGAAACGGCACATTCATACAATGGAATCCATACAATGGAATATTATTTGGCAACCAAAAGTAATGAGGTATTGATAGATACTACAACATGAATAAACCTTGAAAACATTATGCTAAATTAAAAAATGTCAGTCATAAATGTCCAGAATAAGCAAATCTATAGAGATAGAAAGTAGACTAGTAATTGCCTGGGACTGGGCATGAGGTAGGGAGTCATGAGATGTGTCTGCTAAACAGTGATGTTACTCCCCTCATGGGTGACATATGTGTTCTAAAACATGATTGTAGTGACAACTTTGAAAATATATAAATACCATTGAATTGTATACTTTAAGTGGGTGAATTGTATAGTATATGAAGTATATTTTAAAAATCTTTTAATACATGTTATTAGAATAACTGACTAATTGGCTGATTTTTACATGGAAAGGAAAGTTTAGGGTTTGGCCCCCAAAATGCAAATAAAAGCAAAAAAACTCCTTGAGGGTGTAGCCTGTGTGTCTAGGGTTTTGTGATAGATAGGGGGCAAATTACTTCTCATAATGCTACCAGAAGTAATTAAGGATCAACACAGTGGTTATTTTAAAACTAATCAAATAGGTAAACATATTATCTACACTTTAAAGTTTTTAAAAGCTATTTTTATCAATAAAAAATTGAAAGTCTTTATTTAATATTTGGCCTTATGCATGAAACACGATTTCTTCTCTCGGAATAATGTGTTTGAAGAGAATAAACATGTTAGAAATTGAATTCTGTTGTGGTTAGATCCTTCACACCCAGAGAGGTGAATAGAATAAATATTTTAGGAAGGAATTGTTTTAAAGAAAAGGGAGGTATTTCTCAAGCCTTTTACACTTATCCATACATTTAAAAGAGCCAAAACAGTGGACTCTGGTTTGACTAGAAATCCCAGAAAAGCACTTGAATTTCATTTGTGACTTAAATTCCTTAATCAAATGGTTTCGTCTCTCGAAGTTCAGTTTTTCCATCTGCAAAATGATCTTCTTTTAGGTAGGGTTATGAAATGAAAAAAGTCACCCAATATGTGCAGACCAACATTTGTATTTCTGAAAAAGAAGTAGGAGTAATATTTCACTTAGCCACATCTACCTTAAAATTGAATATAGAAATGAAATTATGCTAAAGAAAATCTTCCGTTTAGTGTTAAGTTCTAAGAAAATATCATGCCACGTGTAGCATATGGAATACAAGTCATGATGCTGGCTTCCTTTAGGATATTATTTTAGACTCCTCACACTCTCCTTCCTCACCATACCCAGTCAGTCAGAGCCCCTTGGCTTCTCCACTGAATTCCTCAGCTTCATTGTAATCCTTATTGCTACTTCCTTACTAAATCAATTATCTCTCTCAGACTAGAGCAACATTCTATAGGTTTTGCTGTGTTGTGGTTTGCTCTCAGTGAATTAGAATAAAGTTCATAAAACGAAAAATCTCACTATATTAGTTAAGATAGACTTACTGCTCTAAGTTATAGACATCCCCATCTCCCAATAGCACGGTCATAGCAGGAGTTGATTTCTTGTTCACAACAGCCATGAGCAGGTGCATCTGTCAGCACAGCAGCCATGCTTTATGTAGCCATTCAGGACCCAGCTGGCAGTCTTTTCCATCTCCTACAAGCCACCAAAGGTAATCTCATATCATCATTTGATCCAGCTGTGGGGGAGAAGGGAAAAAATAGTATGGCTTGGAATGTCTTCGTATCAGCCCTGGGAGCGTTGCTCCTCACTTAGGTTCACATTCTTCTGGCTAAAAAAAAAAAAAAAGTCACTTGAGCATATGTAAATGGAAATGAACATAAAAAGTTCAAGAAGTGGAAAATACAGGTCTCGGTAATTGGCCAGAAATTTCTGCCACTTTTCAAATATCATTCCTCTCAGTGGAAACTATTGTTAACAGAACTGAGATAAAGTTGATGTGAGCAGTGAGAGAGATGGATAAAGAAGGCAGAGGTGAGAGATCTCAGATACAGGTACCAATTATTCTAAAAGCGGTAGTCTTGATGATAGAGGCCGTGAGGATGAGTAGTCCAGCCGGTGTATAAATCAGGGCATGACGGTGCTGGTGGGAAAAGCAGTCCTGCGACAGATTATGAGAAACAAAGAGAATATAGCTACTGAGAGGTGTTATTTTTTTAAGAAACAGTCCTTCACTCTATCAGTACAAGTTGTACGAGAATTGTAAAGAAACTCGGGGTTCTATCCTGGCCCCTCCTCCTTTTCCATGGATATTTCTTATTAATAGCTGGTCCAAGAAAATTCAACACAGTTTAATTTGAGTTAAAAAAGATAAACACAACATCTATATAAAGATCCTAAAACAAATATGTGTAAAATAGCAGCAAAACAACTAAAAAACACATAAAATGCAAAGAAAAGTGCCATCTCAAAACAACAAAATTTGTAGCATACCATTAAAAATTCGATATAAGTATTAAGAAAAACTAAGAGGATAGTTAAGCATATTTAAAAATAAAACAGTAAATATAAGAAAATTAATTCTATTGAATAAATTTAGGGAAGGTTGACAAAAGCTAATTTGTTATTCTTCTTGCTCATATCAGAGAGATGTTAGAATTTGTCTAAAAATAGAGATTGAATATATTATATAAAGCATACATGTATAAAGGTAACCACTCTAATAAAAATACAAACATTCCCAAATATAAATGCTATAATCGTTAAACATATGAGAAATGTTTAGTATCATTCATTAACAGGTACACATTCAATTTTCAGATACTTTTCATTGACTGTCAGATGTGTCAAAATCTAAAATTAACTGCATGCTCGGTCACTGAGGCTACTGGAAAATAGGCTCACTTCTGCATTTCTTCTGAGAGTGAAAAATGTCATAACTCCTAGGGAGAACAATCTATCTATTATCTAACATTTATTAGTATTATCAATAAATTTACTTGTGCTGCAATAATTTCATTTATGGGACTCTATGCTATTGATATACTTTTATTTTTATGTTTTTATTATACATGCATGTGGGGTACAATGTTAATTTTCAATAATCGTGTAGAATGTGCAGTGGTTAGATCAGCATAGTTAGCTCATTCATCATTACAATACACAACCATTCTTTGTGTCCGTTGACCAGTTCCTCATTAGATTCCCTCTCCCCTCCCCTCCCCTTTTCTACCTCTAGTTTTCTAAAAGTTCAACATATTGCTGTGATTGTTGTTTCTTTCTTTCTCTCTGTCTCTCTATTGTTCATTTGTTTATTTATGGATTCAGCTCCCAGTTATGAGTGAGAACATGTGATATTTCTCTTTCTGTACCTGGGTTGTTTCACATAGGATAATTTTCTCCAGCCTCATCCATGTTGTTAGAAATGGTAGAATTCCATTCTTTTTTTATGGCTGAGTAGTATTCCATTGTGTATATATACCACAATTTCCTTATCCAGTCATCCATCGATAGACATTTAGTTGGTTCCATCACCTACCTATTGTAAATAGAGCTACAATAAACATGGGAGTGCAGGTATGTCTTTGACCTGATGTTTTCCGATCCTCTGGCTATATCCCGGGAGTGGGATTGCTGGCCCGTATGGAAGTTCCATCTGTAGTTTAAGGAAACTCCATACTGTTCTCCATAATGGCCATACTCATTTCACACAAAATGCTGTATACATAATGCTACTAATTACAGTAGCAATTACAATTTTAAAAAGCTGGAAAAAAAATGCTCATCTACAAGGGACTAGTTAAATGAACAGATACATTCACACGATGGCATACAATGAGATGTAAAAATGTACTGGGAAGTTCTCTCTTACAGATATGAAAATATTTCCAGAAAATATTGCCAATTTTTTTTAAAAAGAAGAAAATAATGGAAAAATAACTACTGAGATAGATAAAAACCAGATATATTGAGACATAGAGAACCAAATACATTTCTACGTGTTCTTCTTTCTACTGTTTGGATTTAAACTGGTTGAATGTATTATCAATTCAATTAGTAACATATTTATAAGACTCATTTTATATATATATATATGTCAAACACCTACTAATGGCTAGTAGTGGCATAAATGCATCAATGAATGAGACAGACAAGGACCTGGATCTCAGGATGCTTAATGTGTTGTCAGAAAATGCTGTCATATAAAACTGATCTTTCACATCATAATTTTACTGCTGCCTAATTAACATAATTATAAATTCACATGATACATATGCCCCAGAGTTCTTCGATTGGGCTGTTAGTGTAATTTTTAATGAAACCATAAATTACTATAAATAATATGACAATCATTTTTAGAGACTGAAGACTTTAAAGCAATATTTTTAAATATCCAGGGTTTTTTGTTTGTTTTCAAAAAGAAAGACTAAAAGTTTCTAGTGTATTCTGTTGCGAGGTTAAATATAATTTGCTGGAAAATTTGCAAAGGAGATGATTACTAGTTATTAATTAAAAAGAAAAATACGTATGAGTGTATATAGAGACCTATATAATAAAAACACATTTAATCACCTAATGAAGCCACAATTTTTACAAACATTTTCATCTGAGGTTTGACTTTAATTAAGTCAAAACTATTGATGTAATTTCCAAAGCAACAATTACAGGACATGATTACTGCAAAGGATTCCACTTTCAGTTCCTGTTGAGTAGCATATATTATGAGGTGGATTGATCCATAGTGGAAAAAATTAAACTGATTCATTGTTTGGACAAACTTTTCAGATTTTTGATTAGATGAAAAAACAATTCTTTCGCTTGCCCTTTAAGACAAAAAAAAAGAAGAGTTATGAATTGATATATTTTTATATTTTAACTAGAAAATACTAGTATATCTAAAATGCATATACAGAAAAAAATTGTGAATACAGAAAATCATATTAGTAATAAAATGAGCAACTGAATAAGAAGCACTCAAATAAGAAACAAAACTTTCCCTATACTTTTGATGGTTCCTAGAACATCTCACTCTCCTGATTTACATTGCCCTCCTAAAATACATATTATCACTTTTGCCTTTATAAGCATTACATATATTGAACCTCACTGTGTGGAATTTTGTGTATTTTTTCATTTCCTCAAAATTTTATTTTACTATGCTTCAGTTCACACAAATTGATGTGTTAGCTATAGCTCATCCATTTTCAATAATTTATAGTACTTCATTATATAAATGAAGCTTATGTTTTTGCTCTATTATATAATAGATAAATGTGTGGTTTTCCATATTTGTGCTGTTATGAATAATGCTTATAGGAAATGTTATATGTTCTTAGGAATGCAGTGGTAGGTCCTAGTTTATGGTTTTTATCTTTTCATTAGTTGCTTTATGTTAATGAATCTTTACATTAATTGCTTTAATGTTTATTTTTCCTCATGTTAATGAAGTTCCTCCAGTTTTCTTTGTTTTATGTTTACCTTGTAAAGTGTATTTATTTACGCTCAATGAATAGATCATTCGATAATGATGGCAAACAGAAACGGAGATTTTATGTCTCCAAAAGTTCTACCCTAAAAGAAAAGCAAAGGAAGATGGAAAGTTGTTCCTGATATAAACCAAACAAATAGAGAAAGAAAAGAAGAGATCCAGAAAGAGTAAAGAGAAATAAATATTTACTATGCAAAAAAAAAATACTAGCATTGACTTATGAGGTTAAAGTATAAGTAGAATTTAAGAGCATGAAAACAGCAACACAAAATATAGAAAATATGAATGGATATACAATTTTTCCAAGTTCTGGTTATCATCAGAGGAATGTAAAGAGAAATAATTTATATTAGACTTTAATATGAAATAATACATATCCAAATCTGTAGGGTGATATTTGTACTGTTCTATATGGTAGCCTAGGCACAATGACCACTTAAAATGTGACTTTTGTGACTAACTGAACTTTTAATTGTATTTAATTTTATCAAATGTAAAGGTAATCAGACAGGTGTAGCTAGTTGCTATCATATTAGACAGTAAAACTCTAGGGTAAGAATTGAAATAATAAAGAAATTTAACTAATTAGTGGAGAAAAAATGATGTGACACAAACATTTGATTAATCCAAAAACATGAAATAGTAGATAAAAGAGAATATAATGCAAGGAGTAAAACTGAAAATTAATAACAAATAAATACAAATGTATCAGTAATTATTTTAAAGATAAACGAAGTAATACTCAAGGTAAAAAAAAAAAAAACTGCAATTGTCAGAGTGTATTAGAAAATAAAACCCAATCATATTACTAGATTTTGTTTACAACAGATATAAGTAGTTGGGTAGGTAGACAGATGTATAATATATAGAGAGATAGATAGTAACAGAATGGAAAAAGATACACCGTGAAAGTACTAACCAAAAATAAAGTTTATTTTGGTATCTCAATATCAAACAAGAAAGAATTTAAAGCAAGACACATTTCTAGGCTTAAAGAGGGACTTAGGAGCATATCAGGAACATATAGGACTGCTTTACTCCTATGCAATCAGTAACATAGCTTAAAAATACACAAAGCAAAGTAAATACATAAATACTCACATAAATAATTTATTTATGTGATTATTCACAATCACAGCTGAATAATTTAACATACCTATTCATTGATGACCTTATCATCTGGCTACTGTAGTGTTTGTGAGTTCTTCCAGTTTACATTTCCTCTTTTTTCTTCTGTCTATATTGTATCCTTACCATGTTGAGTTTTGTATAGTTTATATTTTTTTAGCACTTCCTTACTTTCTATCACTACAAGATATTTCAGATTTATTTTCTGTATTCCATGTGTCAGCCTTAGAATCAGCCAATTTTCCAAGGAGCTCTGGTTCCTTTTAACAATGTGTGGGTGCTAGATGTTCTTAAAACTTTTCCCTCTTTATATTTACAAGCTTCTCTTTCATTTCTTTAAGTCTATTAAATAGAAATATAGTAGTATTAAAGTCTGAATCTGATAACTTCAATAATTGAACTATATGTGGGTTTATTTTTGTTCACTATTGTTACACTATTGTTCTATCCCAGGGCACATTTTCTGTTTCTAAAAGTATATCATTAACTTTGGAACTTTATTGAAAATGAATTTTTCAGAGAAAGTTGTGTTTGCTTCTGCTAGTTACCTGCAGGCTTCACCACCTTGGTGTTACTTTAAATTAAAATATCCTTTTAAGGTTTCTATGAGAAAAGAAATTTGAATTTTCATTGCAAAGGCATGGAATGCCCATGGTTATGAATTCTCGGTAGAAATATATAACTTCCTTCTCCTGCAGTGTTAACTTTGAGACAGAAAAGTCTCTTGGTGTTGCACTCTTCACAGTAAGATTTCTTTTTATCTCACCCCTTACATTGCAGCTATATCCTCTGAATTTTCTATGAAATCTTCAATATTGCTCGTATCTAAAATTTTGTCTCTTATCTACAAACGCTAAACTAAGGGCATACATTCTTTGACTCAAAGTTTGTCGGAAACATTCAGTAGTAAACTCATCTTTGGCAGTAAGCTACCTCATAAAATGTCTAGTTTCACCTTTTCTTTGATTCTTAATTTCACTCCAGTTCTGGGATGCATTTTTATTAATTCCTTAACTATCCAGAATATTAGTTGTTTTGGTCTGAAGGGACTTGAGGTTTTCCTATCACACTATGCTATCAAAAAATATAGGGTAATAGGTTCTCTGACCTTTTAGCCAACGTAACAACTGTTTATTCCTGGCAGAAATGGAAACTTTTTAGTTTCATCATTAATGTGTACAAACTAATTGGTAAACTTTTGATTTTATGCTTATGTATTATTACTACTGAAATTAAAAGATATATTTTGAAAAGAATATAAAATTTAAATTAACATTTTATTTCATTTTCTAATAAGTGTACTGTGAAAATAATAAAAGTCTAAAATAATGTTAAATAATGTATTTCTCAAGATTTCTAGAATGTGTAATGACTACAGTATATGTTTCTCCCCCCAAAAAAGGAAGGTACAGAAGGTAAATTGGGAAATAACCTCTGAGGTACCATGGTCTAATTGAGAAAGAACCAGTTTACTTAGAAGAATTGAGATTTTTTTGTTGTTTGTAGGAGATTAACATCTTGTGATATGTTCTGCTAAGAGGACGGTCATGACCTCTGGCCACAGCCAGAAGAGACACACAGTGCCAGTACCCATGTGGGACATGCTGCACACAGTGGTTCTCAAGATGATAACACCAGCTGTTAGAAGCTGCCGCATAGACAGGATCCTTGAACTCAAGGGAGTATGAAGTACAGTCTATTCAAATAATGTGTCAGGAAGTTCTGCTACGAGGGCTCCCCCTCCTTTATCCCTGTTTGCGTACTTGTCTCATGGCTTTCATAATAAATATCCACTGGACTTTGACTCTCGGCCTTCACTTGCTTAGTGAAGGGTCACTATTTTTAGTCCCTTGGTTGCAACTGCCCTTGTCTCCGAGTAGTTTATTACCATCTGCATTTCAACATTTGCTGCAATTGTTGTTGTTAATCATTGGGGGTTTTTTGTTTGTTTTTGGTTCTTTTGGACTTTCTGTGACCCTGAAGCATGGACTTTAATTTTTAATTTCTCTGTGATTCCATTTTTTCCATGAAAGAAATAAAACACTTATTTGAGGATACTATGTCTATTCAATCTTTTTTTTAATAGGGAAGAGTATTTGTAACCCTTTTTTGTTCTCTCCTAGTAGAATGAGTAGATAATTTTTATCTCCTACATCAAAGCATTTAAAATTTGTGGCTTAAAGCTACGTCTGGTATACTGCCTAACCATTATTCTTAGTAGTAAAACATTTAAAATACATTTTCCTCATTATTTTGCAATAATTGATATAAAACTTTAAGAAGATTCTTGAAAAAAATGTTCAGTGCTTTCTTAAATAACAATTTGCACCCAAGAAAGCAATAAATTATTAAAGGCATAAAACCAAATGGTTACCATTTCTTGTGAATCAAATTAATAATAGCAATATATGTCTGATTGCATGACTCTTGATGCCCAGAAATTCATATTTAGAGTATATCTTAACAAAAGTTCATTATAAACCTTCTAATATTTTATTTTGGAAACATTTTGTTTTTTCCTATTAGTTTTATTAAATGTTATTTTCATACTTAATTTGAATCACAGAATCAACAAATTTTGAAATCTAAAGTGACTGTTGAAGGAAAATCCTATACATAACAGAGGCTTGCACATCAGGAAGACGTTTCTTTTTTTTTTTTTTTTTTTTTTCCAACTATCCAGTTTTGTGGTCATAGCCATGTTTAGTTACCCTTCCTGGTCTCAGTTTCATAATGTAAAGATACAGAATTAATGTCTGCTTAACACCTAGTATGACACCTGGCACATAGGAAGTATTACATCTAAGTCCCTGTTATGAAAAGAATATACAATATGCAGTCTAGTAGTACAGAACTTATATCCTGGCTATTTAGTCTTGTCCAAATGGCATTGGTTTTCTCAACAACAGACAGGGAAAATGATAACTCCGTAACAGCAACGTGGTGAGAATTATATAAAGTGGCATATAAGTACCTACAACTGTTCTCATAGATATTCAATAAATATTATTCCTTTTGCCTTTTGTACCCTTTTTCTTTCTTTTCCCCCCAAACTCTATCTTCAATGACAAGATAACTGAGACTAAGTGAAGCTCTATAGTTTACTCAGAATTAGGAACTAGTTGCAGCTGGTTGACACTTGCATTTGGGCTCCTCATTCTTGCTAAGATACAGTTGTTATATACCATCTGATAGTAATTATACATCATCCTGAATGTGCTTTTGTTGTTCACTTATTGGTACATTTTTCTTGGACTCTTTCAGAATTTATTCTAATTCACCATTTTGACTAGTTTATATGGAGTCTTTGGAACCAAATACATTTGCATTTTTTCTGATTATAGAACAAAAAAGAGGAAGGCTGGGAAAAGATGGAAGGGATTCTTGATTTTTCAGAGTGATTTATGTAGTTTTTATCCCCCAACTTTGAAGATATGAAATGCCAGAAATCATACATTAAGTAAAATTCTTCTTTGGACTATTACTTTAAATAATATTAAAATTAAAAAGTGATAATGTTTCTTTGACTATCCTAGTGTTAACATTTTTTCAGCAATTTTAAATGTCATCATATTACATGTAAGGGTCAGTTTATCTTGAATTTCCTAGCAGAACATATCTCCAGGCATATCTCAGTATATAATGAAAGCCAATAAGAAAATCAATTTTAATGCCTGAGAATTTGATTTATAGGCAAATGTTCAGAAACATATCTGTTCAGCAAATGGGATATGCACTATGTGGTGAAATATCTATTTCTGAGCAACTAGTGTTCACTGCAACATACTGTTTGCTGCTAATGCAGAGTAACCTCAGTATGCCCCTTTCTTGAAACCTAGAATAGATTTATTAATACAGAGGGAAGACAGGGTAGCTGTTTGATTCACCTAACCTATCATGTGGCAAAGATTTTAATTGAATTGAATCCTCCTCATGCTTTGACTGAAACAATATATTCTGGGCTGCCTATTTGGTCTCAAGAATAGAATTTAGTAGAATTATTGATGCAGCAAAATCCAGCCAACTTGAAATTCATCAACCCAAAATCTCCATTAATTATCATTTTGCCAAATTTAGGATGCACACTCTTGATAGCGCCACAAAACATCACTTATGAATTCTCAAAATTGTACAGATTATTAACCATTAATTTATTTTTAATATATTATATTCATTTGAAAGGAAGTAATGAATGTATTAAAAATCCAGATAGAGTCATTGCACACTTAGACAAATTCATTTTGTGACGGCTCCTCTAGTGTGGTCAAAAGATGTATTATTCTGGAGAGAAACAGAGCAGACATACTCACATGAGAACCAAAGGAAAATAATCACAAATTAGTTTGTGCAGATTGTAATGGCCCATGTGTGGCAAAGAAGAACTTGATATGCATAATTTCATATCCTATCTCAATAAATCCGTAATAGGAGCATTATTATTATCCCCAGTTTTTAAATAAATAAGCTGAGGCTCAGAAATGTTAAGTAACTACTAGATCTTTGCTTTGCATGTTACTTTGCTACAACATGTTGAAGGCAAAACCCAAGCATGTTTTCCTTATTCTAAACCTGGAATCCTCACCACTTATGTTCCATGGTTAGCCATCATTCTAAGAATAGTTTTCCACCAGTCAAAACAAGTATGGCTTCTAATTAAAGGAACTAAAATCTACCTTCTGGCACATGAGTTTAGCATACAGGGGAAAGCAATTTGCCTGTAAAGAGTCAAGCAACAATTGACCAAGAGTACAAAAGTTTATCAATACAGACAAACCTTGAAAGGATATGAGCAGAGGGAAAAAGGGGAAAAAGACATCTAGAAAGAATCAAAGAAATACTACCTATTTCTGTTTCAATCAATAAAGTCAAAATTTTACATTTTCCCAAAATTCTCATTGAAATAAGCATAACATGTTTGAGTAGTAACTTTAAAAAATGATGGTATTAAGCTGACAGCAAAACACATCACTTTAAGAAGCAGTTTCTGCTTAAAGAACCAATTACCAAACATAGAAGGGAATCAATTAATAGGTACAGAAAGCGAATAGAAATAGAATGAAGAATGGTGGTCCTGTGCTTTTAGCTCAGGCCTCTAATTTTTCAGCTACCTCTTCATCATTTCACTCAAAGGATTGAGAAATGCTCTTTTAGAAATCCTAAAATTGCTCTTGGTTGAATAAAATTCATAAGCACCCTCACCCCTCCAGGGAGAACTTTTGAGGATAAAATTTCATGTTTGGCATTTACTGCTGACTCTTTGCTTTCAGAAGAAAATATTTCTAAAGACAGTAAAATAAAAACAAAGATTGGCTTCTTGTCATTAAGAAGAAATTAACTTATACTACAAGAATATTAACATGAATAAAAGAAAATTGAATAATCCTTCCTAAATAACATTTTTGTTGTTTTGTTTTTTGCCTGCAAACTGGAGAAATGTATTCTTCCTCAGTCTCAAGAAGCAAGCTCTGAGAACAGCAAAAATGTTGTTTTAAACATCTTCCTTAGAATGCAGAAATAGGAATGCTCATTCTGCATATTAAGTGATTAATGAAACTTAGATTGGTTTTGACTGAGTTGCTGTTGAGCTTTTGCCTAGGATAGTTTGTCAGCACTAAAGTTGCCCACAATGTTTTACATAGGAATTAAATCATTCCAGGAATTTGCAGAATGCTTATATAACATTCCAGACAGTATTGAAAATTAAAACTATCCAAATAATATATATGCTGATAAAGTCACAACCATTTGGGAAAAAAAATGTACATAGTGAATACATTAAATTAATACCAATCCATTTTGGTTCAATGGAGGTACAGCAGTAAAAGATATTCATGACACACATCATGAGCCATTTAGAAAGGTGTCTCAGTACAGACCAAAAATTATGAATTCTGTGTAAAAATATATAACCAGCTGCAGACATGGTTACTGTTGACAACAAAAGAGCCTGAAGGTCACACACTCAGGTAGTTCTGAAACACACAAGATTATGAATGGGCCTATAATTCAAGTGTTGCCTTGAGATAAAAAGGAGTGTAAGTTCTCTATGTCTTATATCTAATGTGTTTTTTTTAAGTGTTTGAACTTTAAATGACTACAGTCATTTTAAAACTGTATTTATTTTTAATTGACGTATAATTATTGTACATATTTATGAGGTACAGTATGATGTTTCAATACATGTAGGCAATGTGCTATAGTCAAATTAGGGCAATTTGGCATATCCATCACCTTAGACATTTATCATTTCTTTGTGGGGAGGACATTCCTTTCTTCTTGCTGTTTTGAAATATACAATGTATTATTGATAACTATAGTCACCCTACTGTGTGATAGAATACCAGAACTTATTCCTCCTATCTAAATGTAACTTTGTACCTGTTGACCAGGGGTAATATGTATTTCTGGAGTAAAAATAACACAAACTTACCTCAGGAAAATTGAAAAATACGTGATAAATAAAGAAAAATATTTAAAATGCTCCTACTAACACTTTTCAGAGAAAATTCCTGTGAACACTTTAATAGATTTGATTTCAAGATATTTCTTATGTCACATATATTCAAGATTAGATTTAGAACATACATATATGTTCTATTTGTGTATGTTATGTATTGAGAAAACATAAATGCCTGTATATAAAATTTTGTTTTTCATTTTTATGAACATTTTTATTTTTTTAAATTTTAAAACCTGGTGTTTATTGTTTTCCACAATATCATATTTTAGTTATAGCAAAATATATTCAGAATTCTACTATTAACTGAACTTTTAAATTTTACCAAGTTTCATTATCATAAATAGCAATATATACATTTTTGTAACTAAAGTGACAGTACTGATTTTTATAATGGAACAAACCCGAGCTTTGAATTCAGAATGATCTTGTTCTTACTCTAACTTCACCATCTCTGTCTATTTGCACTTGCACAAGTTCTGCACATTTTTGCACCTTAGTTTCTTTATATGATGCATTGGGCATGGAAAACTAGACTGTGGTACTGTAGAAATAAACCCTGAAATCTCAATATTTTTGGATAAGTACATTATTTCACACAAAAAAATCAATTCATCTGTCCTTCACTGACTGGATGGCAATCCTAGGTGACTCTCCCCTAAGTGATGCATTCAGGCATCCTTTCTCCTTCTTTCTTGTGACATTTGTCTTAGAATCCTTTGCTTCCAGTTTCCATGGTTGCAGGAGAGAGAGCATAAAAGACTGCAAAAGCTGTCTTATGGCCAAGTCAATAAGTGACATATATTATCCCCACGCTTCCTTTCATTGGCCAAAACTCAGCCATATTGTTTCTACCTAACTACATAGAAATCACACCTTGTGCATGAGTGGTGACAATCATGAATATTCATAACCAATAAAAAAAAAGTGCTATAAAAAAATAGAAATGTAGATTTTCTGAGTGCCCAGAAGGAAGTTGGAAGTGTCTCTTTCACAAATACCTTACAGGATCATTGAAAAGAATCAATGAAATAATACACAGAATGATGACAAATAAATGGCATTACCAAAGTGAGGACCACAGTTTAGCTTTTAATGTCTAGAGTAGGGAGCTGATTAGTTGTTAATGCACATAGCCTAAAGTAGGAACGGCCTGGAGCTGAGTAGTTTTAATTGCAGTTGCTGAACCTGAAAGTTGATCCATCACAAAACAATTAGTTACAAAAAATAGATTCTACTGATGTACAGTTGAGCTAAACATCTATAATTAACATTAATTTACTGCATGGTATGAAATGACAAGAACACAGGAGATCAAATGTCCTCAACACAAAGAAATGATTGCATAATGCAATGATGAATATGCTAATTAGCCTGACTTGATCATCACACATTGTACACAGGTATTGATATTCAACTCTGTATCCTACAAATATGTGTAATCAATTACATTTCAATTTTTAAAAAAAACTGTTTAAAAAATAAAAAGAAAGTAAAGCTGATCCATGAACTTGAATGATACTGAGACATATGACCAAACATATGTATTGGAAGTTGATAACAGACTCGGAAGGCCTTAGATTTTGACATTTTATTTCTGAATTTTTAAATTATTTTTTATCAATGATAAGGGCACCAGAATTAGCTCATTTTTCATGTTATTTCCTCCATTTTGTAAATGACATTTTAATACTTAGAAACTATTCTGTTAAATGGTTTAAAATTTCCAAATTTTCATGCCACGAGAGGTGATCAGCATTGTATCTCATGAATATTCATAATAAATGAATAAATAAATAAGTGAGTAAATAAATAAATAAATAAACAAACAAATCGTGCTAGAATGAATACTTTCTTTTCCTCTAGAAAATATAATATTTTTGTCAATTAGTATTAGTTCCTTGGGATAAATTACCAAATGAGAAATTCCTGAGAATATGCTTATAGAGATATTCAATCATTTTTTAGCATATTATTCTGGTTTCTTAAATATTCAGGTGTTGGGTAAATAAAATATTGAACATAGTAAAACTTTGTTTTTCCCCCCAGTGAAATTTTTATCATTAATTATTTATTGTGCTGATTATATGTAAATTACTGTGCTACCCAGTAAGTATTCAAAGATCTATAAGGCACTCTTCCTAAATTCAAGGAAGTAGAGTAAGCAGCTAGAAAAGTTTTTAGATTCAATTTGATATTTATTATAAACCCCCTTGGTCATCAGCTGTGTGATTTTGAATAAGTTATTTATTTAATCTTTCTGATATTCTGTTTTCTCATCTTTAAATTGGAAATAATTAATCTTGGATTAAGTAAATACTGTACATAATGTGTCTAGCAATAGTAGCAATTATATACTACTTGTTGCATTCTTATTGTTTGCCAGAGACTGGGAGTTTAATTATAATTATTATCAAGAACTTACATATTGACAGGGATTAGGCACAAAATAAAAAATGGTACCAGGTAGCATATGGCTAGGTATCATGAAAGCATGAGAAAGTATTACCGGGGTAAGGAAAATGGGCTACTCCCAAGAGCTGATGTACTTGAAGAAGTCTTCATGCTGGATGTAGGGATCAGAGGGCATTACAAGAATGAGAAAAATAAAATGAGCAAAAGTTCAGAGATGTGTTGAGACACCAGTATAAGGATAACTTAGAATGGGAACAATACGTAGATGAATTCATGCAGGAAAATAAAAGAAATAAATTTTAAAATATTGGACATTACGTCCGAGGAAGAGGAAGCAGGAAATTTAGAGGTATTTGGTGGCAATCCAGTATCCTCCAACAAATATGTTTAAGTACAGAGGATGGCCAGACTGCTTGCTTCCCCCAAGGGTAGAGCTTTGATGTGTTACATATTCAAACAAGTTTCTTTCTGTCAATCCTAATTGAAAATAAGCATCAAAGGATAGTACAGAGTGGAGTAAGTGGCAATACATCCCTCGTCTCTCACTAAAGATTCAAGACCTTTTCAGAGACAATCTAGTTCTAAGGAAAGATAATATGTAGCTTAAAGGGTTTGGAAAGTCCATATAAATCAAGGGAAAACTAATTGAACTCTGGCCAAATTATATAATATTTTGTGTTCTCAATGTCTGTGACTTAAATATGCGAAGTAAATTAAATTGTTGTTCTGTTGCTTGGCATGTAAATTGTTAAAAAAGTATTTACTTGCATTATGTTTACTCATCTCAAATCTGGATTATGATGCCAAACTCACAGAGTCATTGCGAAGATAGAATATGACAATGCCCAGTATGATATTGGGTGCATATTAGACTCTTAATAAAACTTAAATGCCTAGAAGACAGATTCAGGTCTTGATAGACTAGTTCCATTTTACTTCTGTCTCTCGGTGGGTCAAGGGAGCTCACACTGAATCAGATCCTAATACTCAGAGGACGTGGGCAGGGAGAGGGGAGCCATTCAATTATAAATTTAACTGTACTTTCTTGTGCCCCTCCCCTCACTTCTTGACCCACCTATCTCACCAGATTTCTGTGTGGACCAAAGAAGACAATAGGACTGAAAAAAAATGAGAACTATAAAATGCTAATTCAATGCCAGCTACTCATAAAAGTATAACAATGTTGAGGTCTTTGTAACCTCTGATATTCAAGGCTGCTCTTGAACTTTATACACACAATAATTCTGTACAGAAAGAGCAGTGAATAGTATTCTTTCATTGTTCTAGGGCTGGGGCTGTTAATGATCTAATCTCACTAAATCCTCTGAATACTTGACAAAACAAGATGAGATAGCACTATATGAATCTTGACAGCCAGGTAGGGAAAAGACAGAAGGCAAACTGTCATTTACCTTATTAAAACACTTTCAATATTATACATGTCTACCTAATAGCATTGCCCTCTAACCGAATGTAGTTTTTTCCAAGTGTACAATGAGCAATACTCTCTGAATGTTTCCCTGTGTCCTCATCTTTGTCAGATTTTTTTTTCTTTTTCAAAACTGAGCAAGGGTTATCTGACTGCATTTGACAGTCTGTAGTCAGGTGAAGAATTTCAAATGAATGTTCAGACAGGAGGTCAGCCCATGAAGTGTTTTTCTGGGTAAGATGATGACATAAACCTGCAGGGTATGAATGAAAGCAATCTTGTACCACAGAGCCAGCAGATGCCACCTAATCAATTACTATGACTTTAGGTATGACCTTTGTGTAAAAAAGTTTGCATTTGTGTTATCATTTTTTAGTTTACGGAATGCTAGAAGCACATGGGATATACGATTTAGCTAAGGACGCTGAAGAAAACAATAAAAAAGGGAGGGGGATGCTAATGATTATGTTTAATATATGCACACATTTGTGCCAAAACATAAAACTTTGAATGGGAAATTTTAAAAACATTTCCTTTACATTTTGACTAAGGTATGATTATAGTTTCAGTAAAGGGTAGGGCTTCAGTTACTGGGAATTATAATAAGAAGAGAGTTTGAAAAGGAAGTCAGTTATCAAAATAAAGCCACTTATTCAGGTGTATAATATGAAATGTAGTATTTAATTTAAAATTAGTAACAGATTTTAGCTCTGTATCTGTTACCTGTTGCCACAATAATGATTCTTGACAAAAACTGCAAAACCTCAGGGGCATACAACAATAAATATTTATTTTTGCTCACAAGTCAATTAACCACCTGTATAGTTCTAGTTATCTGGGCAGGGCTTGGTTGATCTGGGCTGGGACCCTTCATGCAACTATAGTCAGCTAAGGAGTTGTGGAGGCTAGCCAATCTGGGATTGCCTCAGCTAGTTTGCGTTTTCTCTGCACAGGCTATATTTTCCTCCAGCAGGCCAGCTAGGACTTGTTCACAAGGCAGTAGTAAAGTATTGAGGGAGAGGGAGGGGGAGGGGGAGGGGGGAGGGGAGGGGCGGGGGGGAGGGGAAGGGGACGGAGGGGGGAGGGGAGGGGGAGGGCGGAGGGGGGGAGAGGGAGAGGGAGAGGGAGCACACGTCCTTTTATGGCCTAGAAACTGGAAATTGGTCACCTCCACTGCATTTTACTTTTCAAAGCATTCACAAGATCAGTTCAGATTCAAGGGGTGGGAGGAGCTGCAGGTCACATTGCAAAGTGTATAGATACATACGGAAACATAGGTCAGGGCCTAGAGAATTGTAGCAATTTTTACCCAAAACAGGACAAAACAAAAACAAAGCCTACACTCTCTTTATTGAAGGATTTATATTAAGAAGAAAATTGTCTAGTACATTTTTCTCATTATTTTCAATAAATATCTTTTGGCTATTGCAATATACAAGATATCATGTATGGTGCTATTTTGGATAGAATATGAACAATTACAACTAAGGAATTTATAATCCAATAGGGAAACATGATTAGTATATGAAGACCAATAATGCAAAGAAGAAGAGAATACATGCCATTAGGGCAATACAACTCTCCACTGAGGGAGCCAAAAAATGGTTTACTATGGAAGTTACACTTGTGTGGAATATTGGGTATATTGAAAATGGAGTGAAAACATTCCAAATGTATGCAAGGTAAAACATGTATTTTTGTGTATAAAAAGGGAAAATAGGAATATTAAACCTCTCCATGGTGATAGAAACTAAAAAATTTCCCTCCTTTCACCTCCCACTTTCAGAAAACATCCTGGGATAAGTAACACGTGTAAAGAAAAAAAGGTAGCTGTAGTTATAAATATTGCAAAGGATATCAGTCGCATACCCAAGGCAAATTTTTTCTATTAAATATGGCTCTTAGAAAGCTAGGCAGAAGGCTAGCACAGGAAAAGAATTATGATGATGTGACTTGAAAGCCCTTGGAAAATCTCCCATACTTCCTCCCAAATGACTGGTGATCAAATATATCAGTCATTTCAGAGAATTTCCAGTGGTTTACGGGTGATTTAGGAGACCTCTGGATTCCTGCTCAAGTAATGTTTTTGGAGGGTTTAGAAGAGATATTTCCCATCTACAGAACACAGAGGAGCTCTGTAGTCAGACTAGTTCTCACTAGCATTTCAAGTGGTAGGTAGGGAAGATCTTACTACTTACTCCCCAGTGATGGCTGGGATCTATGTTCTTACCAAATGACTGTTCAATTGCTCAGTTCAAATCCCAGATATTTGAAATTACCTGCTTAAAAATGATCCTGTCTCATGTTTCAATCTGGATCCTGGAAAAAATCTGGGAATTTTGAGAAAATGGCTAAAAATAAAATAAAGCTATAAACACAAGGAAATTAAAACTTGTCAAAGAGACAATGGTGAAAGAGAGAGAAGGAAAGATTCTATAGGTAATCCACTTCCACCTGTTCCATGGCCCTGAAAACTAGGTATTGGCTACATGATTAGCTTTTAAAACAAACAATAGCAGTAAATGGTAACATAACACCAAATTTTAAGTATATAAAATTAAATTAAGCTAAAATTAAATTAAGAATGGATGAAACAAAACTAAACCTCACTGTTGATTACATTATTCAGAAAATTTCAAATGAAAATAGTTTTGCTGCTATTCCTGGATATTTTTGATTTCTCTTTTCTTTATTTTTGTTGTTGTTGTTGCTGTTGCTCATTTCTTTCAGTGTTTTTTTTTTTTGTTTGTTTGTTTTGCTTTGTATTTGGGGGTGGCTGGTCAGTATAGGGATCTGAACCTTGACATCTGAATACTGTGTTCTGGCTGGTATGGAACTCTCCTCTGTCACATTTTGATTGATTGATTGACTTACTAATTTTTTCCTTTAATTGTATTTTATTTGTTTCTGCAAGAATGTCATCTTTCTGTTCCAGAATCCAATCCAAGATTTCATATTGCATTAACTTTTTATGTGTCTTTAGTCTGTTCTTCGCTGTAACTCTTAGTCTTTCCTCCTCTTTTAGGATCTTGATGCTTTCCAAGAATACCAGTCAGGTATTTTGTACAGTATTTCTGAATTTGGGTTTGTTTGATGTCCCTCATGACTAGATTAAAGTTATAGATTTGGAAGAAGAATTGTACAGAAGTGAAGCTATGTCCTTCTCACTGTGTCACATCAGGGGGCTACATGATCTCAATGTTTTATTACTGGTGATTTTAAGTTTGGTTAGTAGGGTAATCTGGTGTTTCCCAGGCTTTACTGTTGTAAAATTAAATTGTTTCCTTTTGAATTAATAAATATTTGAGGGAGAGATAACCTCAAGAATATACTAATATTTTATTTATCCTTAAACTTACTTTCACTAATTTTAGCATTTATCAGTGAAATTTTCCTGTAGTAATTACTATTGCGGTGCTCTATTGGTGATTTTCTACTTGTATTTTCCTCATTTACCAACTGAAATTCTACATTTACTAGTTGAAATTGTTTTGTAAGAAAGAGTTTCCCTTTACCCACTTTTATCAATTTTATACAATGAATTATATTAGTATGGATTTACATACATTTACTTTATTTCCTGCATTATAATCCAATATAATTGCTATTTACTTCCTGTCCAAATTGTTTCATCTTTGTCTAGTAGAAGCAATTTCAATTGGCCCTCTGTCATTTAAACATATCTTTATTATTTATTTATTTATTCAAGTACTTTCTTAATTTCTGGCATCACAAAACTTGAGGCTTACTTTTGTTTTTGTGTGTTTGGTGGGTTTTCATTGTTGTTGTTGTTGTTATTTTGCTCTAGCCCTGGAATCAACCACTGCTCTGAGGATACCTGGTTTCTTTTCTAGGTGTGGGTATTTATAAGCCAAGACTTGTCCTTTTGGTGTGCTCATTATAATATAATTGCATTTTGTGGATGTGGTGGATCATATTTATTGATCATTACTGAGCCATCCTTGCATCCCTGGAATAAATTCCACTTGATCACACTGTATAATCTTTTTGATGTAGTGTTGAATTCTGTTTGCTAGTATTTTCTTGAGAATTTTTGCATTTATGTTCTTCAAGGATATTAGCCAGTAGTTTCCCTTTTTGGTTTTTTCCTAGTCAAATTTTAGTATCAGGGTAATGCTAGCCTCATAGAATGAGTTGGAAGAATATATTGGAATAGCCTATGCTTCAAATTTTTGGAATAGTTTGAGAAAAATTCATATTACTTCTTCTTGAAAAGTTTTGTAGAATTCAACAGTGAAACCATCTGGTCCTAGGCTTTTCTTATTTGGGAAACTGCTGATTACTGATTCAGTCTCATTACTCATTATTGGTCTGTTCATATTTCCAGTATATTCTTGGTTCAGTCTTCCTTAGTTATATGTGTCCATAAATTTACCCATTTCCTCTAGGTTTTACAATTACTTGACATATAGTTGTTCGTAATAGTCTCTAATGATTCTTTGTATTTGAGTAGTATTGGTTGCAGTGTCTCCTTTTTCATTTCTGATTTTCTTTATTCAGATCTTCTCTCTTTTTTCTTAGCCTAGCTAATAGTTTGTTAATTTTGTTTACCTTCTCAAAAAATCAACTTTCATTTCATCTATCTTTTGGGTGTTTGTATGTATACATATATTTTTTTTTCTCTATTTCATTGAGCTCAGCTCTGATCTTTATTATTTCTTTGCATCTCCCAATTATGCGATTAGATCATTTTTGCTGTTCTAGTTCCATGAAGTGAAATATTAGGTTGTTTATTTGAAGTCTTTCTACTTTTTTCATAAAAGCTTTTATTGCAATTAACTTGCCCTTAGTATACTTTTGCAGCATCCCATAGGTTTTGGTATGTTGTGCTTCTATTTTCATTTGTTTCAAAGAACTTTTTGGTTTCCTGCTTAATTTCTCCTGTGACCTATTGGTCGTTCAGGAGCATGTTGTTTAATTTCCACATATTTATGGAGTTTCTAAAATTTTGCTTGTTACTGATTTCTAGTTTTATTTTGTAATGGTCTGAAAAGATACTTGATATAATTTCATTTTTAAAAAAACATATTGAGAGTTGATTTGTGGCCTAACATGGTCTATCCTGGAGAATGATCCACATGCTGATGAGAAGAATGTGTATTCTGAAGTTTTGGATGAAATATTCTGTAAACATCTATCAGGTACATTTGGTCTGTAGTTCAGTTTAAATTCAGTGTTTCTTTTTTGATTTTTTGTCTAGATGATTTGTCCAATGCTTAGAGAGTGGTGTTAAACTATTCAGCTCTTACAGTACTGGGGTCTATTTCTCTCTTTATATCCAATAGTATTTGCATTATTTGTCTAGGTCCTCAAATATTGGGTGTACATATGTTTACAATCATTAAATCCTCTTGCTGAATTGATCTTTTATTGGCTGGTATTTTTTTTTTCTTTTATTGTTTTGTCCTAGTCTAACTTTGGCATCAAGGTGATGCTGGCTCCATAGAATGAGTTTGGAAGAATATTCTATGCCCTTCTTTGTCTTTTTAAATTTTTTATTTAAAGTCTATTTTATCCATTATAAGTATAGAAAGTCTTGCTCATTTTTGGTTTTTATTTTCATGGAATATCATTTTCCATTCCTACACTCATAGTCCATGTGTGTCTTTTACAGGTGATATGACTCTCTTATAGGCAGCATATAGTTCACTCTTGATTTTTAATATATTTGACAAGTCTATATTTTTTAAATGGGAAATTTAATCCATTTACATTCAAGGTTGTTATTGAAAGGTATTGACTCACTTCTGATATTTTGTTGTTTTATGTTTGTTTTATATATATCCTTTTCTTCTTTTCTTTCTTATTACAGTTTGTCTTCGCTATTTGGTGTTTTTTGGTAATGATGAGATACAGAATTTCTCTTTCTCACTTGTGTATCTGTTCTATCAGTGAGTTTTATTTTTCCACATGCTATCATGATGACAGTTATTATCCTTTTGATTTCACATGTAGGATTCCTTCAAGAATTTCTTGTAGAGTCGGTCTGACAAATTCCCTCAATTTTTGTTTTCCTAGGAAAGACACTAGTCCTCCCTCATTTCTGAGGATAGCTTTGCTGTGTATAGTATTCTTGCTGGACAGTTTTTCTCTTTCAGCACTTTGACCATGCCCTCTAATTATCTCCTGGCCTGTAAGGTTTCTACTGATAAACTTGCTGTTAGCCCCATGTGAATTCTCTTATATGAAACCTGACACTTTTCTCTTGCTGTTTGTATAATTCTTTCCTTGTCTTTGACTTTTGACAATTTGACTACAATGTGATTCAGAGAGGGCATTTTTGAGTTAAATTGTTTGGGGAACTCTAAACCTATCAAAACTGGAAGCTCATTTCTCTCCCAATACTTGAGAAGATTTCAGCTATTGTTTTGTTAAATAGATTTTCAATGCCTTTTCCCTTCTGCTTTTAGAAAACTCTTAATATGAATGTTTGTACACTTAAAGTTTTCCCATAGATCTCATAGGCTTTCTTTATTCTTTTTATTTACGTTTTCTTGTCTGACTGAGTCATTTTGAAAGACCTGTCTTTCAGTTTAGAAATTCTTTCTTCTACTTGGTCTAGCCTGTCACTTAAGCTCTTGGTTTTTATTTTATTTTATTTTATTTTATTTAATAAATTCTTTATTTCTGAGATTTCTGCTTGGCTCTTTTTCATATCTATCTCTTTGTTGAATTTATTCTTCAGCTCATAAATTCTGTTGTGTTGTCTAAGTATTCTCTTACATCTCATTGAATTTCCTTATGATTATTACTTGGAATTCCCTTTCAGGCATTTCATAGGTTTCATTTTCTATGTGAATTGGTACTGGAGAATTATTGTATTTTGCGGGGGGGGATGCCATTTTTTTTGTTTTTATCATATTTCTTGTATACCTACACTGATTTCTGGGTATCTGGTGGAAGAGTCACTTCTAATATTCTGAAGTAGCTTTTGAAGGGAAAGACTCTTTCCCGTTGATGTGTTCTATAGTGTCAGTTGGATAGCATGTTTTAGGTTTGGTTCTGGGTGAATGCAGTAGTATACTCTTCATGTGATTTCTGTGACTGTATTCAATGTCAAAGTTGTCTGTGAGTGCTTCCTTGTCCTAGATGCTGGGGTACTCAGTAGCTCCTCTCTGGAGGGGTGACACTGGGCAGAGTTTCTGTGATTGCGTGTGAGATCTCAGGCCTTGGGAGAAGTGTTGATGTGCTTGGAAACTCCTCAGCTGGAGTAGGTGTTGGGCTGGATCACAGACCCCTCTGCCCCATCCTGTGCAGGTCCTGAGTAAGATAAATTTAAGAAGAACTGAGTAGCTGCCAGTAAAGTGGACATGCTTTATTCCAGATGCAAGCTCTGTGCCAGCGCTTCAGAGCCCCTACCTTTTATATCGAAAAGTACACAACAGAGGCCAGGAGCTGAGAGGTACCTGGGTGCGCATGTGCACTAACTCTACTCTTACATAACTTGCTTACAATGGATGTGCTTAATAACACCCAGCTGGATATGAGGCGAGAGGGCCTGACTCTACTGACCACATTTTCCTCACAGTAGGCAATGTGGACAGGTTCACTGGTGCCATGGCTAGGATCCTGTGACCCCAAGGGAGGTTTCTGGGGTTCTCTGAAGCTCCTCAGCTTAAGTGGATGACCTTGGGCAGGACTGCTTGGGCCATAGCTTGGACCTTGGACTTTTAGAGAGGTGCTAAAGTGTTCAGCAGATCCTCAGCTTAAGTGGATTAATCAGAGTAGGGTCACTGGGGCTTCGAGTGGGATCCCACACCCCCAGAGGAGGCACCGGGGTGCTCTGTAGCTTCTCAGCTATAGTGGATGACTCTGGGTGAGGCCATTGGGACCATGGGCTGGACGCAGCATGCCCAATAGAGATGCTGGAATTCTCTGCAGCTCCTCAGTTGGAGTGGGCCTCTGTGGGCAAGGTTGCTGGGGTAATAGGCGAACCCTGAATTCCCAAGAGAAATGCTGGATTGCTCCTCAGCTCCTCAAGAGGGAGTGGGCCACTCTCGACAAGGTCACTAGGATTGTGGGAAGGACTCCATTCTTCCAAGAGAGATGCTGGTACACTCTGCAGCTCCTCAACGGAAGTTAGCAGGATCCTATACACCAAAGAGATATGAGGGGGTTCTCTGAAGCTCCTCAGCTGTAGTATGTGACTCTGGGTGGGTTCACTGGAGCTATGAAAGGACTTTGGGCTGCAGTAGAGACACAGTTACTCCACCAAAGAGAGCAAGGCCACCAGTGGTGCAAGATAAACTGATGGATTGGCTTTCTGTCTTTGGAAAGTGTGAGCACTGATTTGGAAGTGGTCTCTGCACTGTGCTGTACTGTTTATTCCCAGGTGTGCAGGGCACTTCATAGGTTCAAGTGCCTGTGTCGTGGTGTGATGAGGGAGCTTTAGAGATGTGCAGATGCAGGGGCCACTGGGCCCAAGGGCAAAATTCATTCTGGTGTTGGCTTTAATTCCAAAAAAAAGATGTGCTACCCACTGTGACTTGGGGGATAGAGATGCTCAGTGTGAATTCCCTCTCTGAAATAATGGAGTTATGAGAGCTCTAAGCAACTCCCGAAACTTGCGTTCTGACCTGCAACAGCTGCAGAGCTCTCTTGTAGCTTGGATTGCAGTAGTTCAAGCCATCCTCCTTATTTATTTATTTATTTATTTGTTTGTTTGTTTGTTTGTTTATTTATTGCTTACCTTTTTTTCATAGCAAGGAGTCTCTTCTGGCTCTGAGCCAATCTTAGTCGGTCACTTCATTTGCCTTTCTATGCTGTCATCTCTAGTTTCTGAGCCTCACAGGTCTTCGCCAATCTTTGTCTGAATTCTAGTGCTTTCTCCTAGACACTCTATTCCACATGTGTTTATCTATTTTGAACTTTGTGTCAGAGTTGAGAGCTGGGCACCTCTAGTCAGCGATCTTGAACCTCTTTCTCACTGTGATTTTAATTTATATTTCCCTTTTAACTAATGATTTTGAACATCTTCTGATATGCTTATTTGCTACCTGAACAGCTTCTTTGGGAAAGTGTGTCTTTAAGTCACGTGCCTCTATTTCTTATCAGATTTGTCAGTTATTTGATTGTTGAGCTTAAGAGTTCTTTATATATTATGAATCCAAGTCCTTTATCAAATATCACACTTTCAAATATTTTCTCCGTCTTTACACTCTCTTGACAGTATATTTTGAAGACAGTATTTTTTTGTCTCAGAAGTTTTTAATTTTGATGAAATTCAATTGAAGATTTATTTCTCTTTTAGAGATCATTCTTTTGATTTTATAACAAAAACCCTTCGTCAAACTCAGTCACTCAGATTTTTCTTCTAAATTGGCTTATGGAAGTTTTATAATTTTATGCTTACATTTAAGTGTATGACATACATTATGTTAAATTTTTTGGAAACTATATAAAGAATAAATTGAAGTTTATGTTTTTTGCATATAGTTATCCAATGCTTCAAGCATCATTTTTCAGAAAATTCCTTTCTCCACTGTATTGTTGTTTCACCATTGTCAAAAACCAATTGTCTTTACATGCATAGATTTGTTTCAGGAGAGGAGTCACTTATATTTTGTTGATCTATTTATCTATAGTATCAGAAATATCAAGCCATCTTGATTACTGTAGTTTTATAATAAGTCTTAAAATTAGGCAGTTTAAATATCTTCACTTTTTATTTTTCAAGTGTTTTGTCTATTCTAGTTCATTGCCTTTCATACAAATTTTCAAATAATTTTGTCATTATCTACAAAAAAATTTTGCTGGGATTTTCATTGATTTCATTGAATTTACAGATCGAATAGAGAAGACTGACATCTTAATAACAGTGAGTCTTCCAGTCCAAGAATGTGGTACATAATTAGGTCTTCATTAACTTATCTCAACAGCACTTTGTAATTTTCAATATACAAGTGAAAAACCTGAACATATGTCAGTAAAGTGAAAGACAGATATTTCTTTATTGTTGTATTTTTTTAAATTTCAAATTCCAACGTTTTATTATTATTATACACAAATAAAATTTATTTTTTACCTTGACCTTATATCCCACAAACTTGTTAAATTCATTAATTCTAGGGGATTTTTTTGTAGGTTATTTTGGTATTTCTGAATAGAAAATATGTTGTTTGATAATAGAGACAGTTTTATATCTTCTTGTCCAATTCATATTCCTTTTATATCTTTTTTGTCATATTGGACTGCCCATGAGTGGTATAAGGCCTGAAATTAATATTCAGTATTAAGCACTGAGTTGACATCGCAACTAGGTGCATTAGTTCCTAGGACTGCCATCGAAAAGTATGACCAATTGGGTGGCTAAAAACACCAAAAATTTACTGTCTTATAGTTCTGGAGGTTAGAATTCCGGAAGTAATTTGTTGGCATAACCATGCTTCCTCTGATACTTATAGGGGAGAATTTTTCTTTGCATCTTCTAGTTTCTGCTGTTTGTCAGCAATCCTTGGATTCTCTTGGTTTATAGATGAATCACTTCAATCTCTGTCTCTATTGTCATATGGCCATCTTATCCATGGATCGCTGCCTCTGACTCTTTTTTCCTATTCTTATAAGGATGCCAGCTATGTTGGATTAACAGCCTACCCTATTCTTAACTAATTAGATCTACAATTACCTTATTTTCAAATAAGTTCACATTCTGCGATACTAGAATTAAGACTTCAACATATCTTTTTTTTGTGGGGGGGAGAGAAGATTACACGATCTAATCCATAATATCTAGTAGATTCAAGAGGGCTTCAAATGCCCTAACCTTCTACCTCTCCTCCAGTGGATAATATCCCCTAGCCAATCAGCTCTCCTCATCACAGGGACCATACATTGTGCCCACTTATCCTTGAGTATTGGATATCAGTTCCCCGCCAGCCCATGAAATTATTCAAGTTGGCCAATTGCATCCTTCTACAGAAATCAGGGTCTACTTCATCCTCTTGTTACTGTAATGTCTATCTCTGAGACCAGCTCATCCATTCAGCTCCCAAGTGCAACCCCTGTGGTTCCATCCATGGGGTGCAGTGTCCTTCTTCTCCTGGACTGTGAATTATGTCACTAATGAACTGCAGTCAATCTTATCTGTCCAGCATCTGTTGTCCTATGCTCACGCATCTGAATAACTTTAGGGTGGCATTCCCTCACTGACCAACAGTGTGAAGGAGAGGCTAATAAAAAACTAGGATTTTCAATACAATGTCGAATAGGGGAAGAAGACATCCTTGAAATATTACACATCTTCAGGGGGAACATTCAGTTTTTCACTACTAAAACTAACGTTAGTTATAAGTTTTCAATAACTAATCTGTATCACGTTATAAAATATCCCGTCTATTTCTAATTTGCTGAGAGTTGTTACCACGAATGGATATTGAATTTTTTCTAATGATTTTTCTACATCTATTGAGATTATTAAATGAGTTTCTTTCTTTAATCAGTTATTATGGTGCATTGATTGATTTTCAAATATTGAACCAGCCTTTTATTTGAGGGAATAATGACAGTCTCCTAAATTGAGTTATGAAGTGTTTTCTCCTCTTCCATTTTTTGGCAGAGTTTGTGTAGAATATGCATCTTTTTTTTTTTTTTTTCTTTAAATGTCGGGCAGTGAAACCATTTGTATTTAGAGTTCTCTATGTTGGAAGGTTTCAATTATAAATTCAATATCTTTAATATATGTAGCACATTTTTTTCTTGATTTAGTTTTAATATTTTGTGAGTTTCAAAGAAATGGTCTATTTCTTCGAAGTTATGGAGATAGAATTTTTTGTGGTATTCCCATTTTATCCTTTATGCTTGTGTAATCTATACATATGTTTCTCATTTCTGATTTTGGTAATTTGTGTCTGTTCTCCACAATCTCCTACCTTTGGTCAGAATAGATAGTAGTTTTTTGTTTGTCTGTTTGTTTGTTTTTCCCAATGAACAAGATTTTTGGTTTTATTTTCCTAATCGTATTTCTATTCCGTGTATCATTGAATTTTGCTGTTATCTTTATGACTTCCTCCAATATGCTTGCTTTCAGTATAAATTTCCCCTCTTCAGTTTCTTAAGGTGGGCTCTAAATTATTGTTTTGAAGTCTTTCTTTCTTTAAAATATGTGTTTATTGCTATACATTTCATTGTAAACAGTGCTTTAGCTACATCTCACAAATTTTGATATGTTGTGTTTTATTTTCATTGAGTACAAAATATTTTAAAATTTCTTTTGAGACTCCTCTCTGATACAAAGATTATTTAGAGGTTTTAAAGTTTCCAGATATTTGAGAATTTTCCACATGTCCTTTTGTATTTTATTTTTAGTTTGATTCCGTTATAGTCCAATAATATTCTTTGTATGATATCTATTCTTTCAAATTTATTAATGTTTGTTTTATTGTAAAGTATATGGTTTATCTTTTTAAATTTTCTACATGCCATTGAGAGGACTGTGTGCTCTTTATTCTGCTATTTTGAGGTATGAAGCCCGTATATGACCTATACACCCCGAGTTGAGTGAAACCTATGAATATGAAGTGGTGTCACCACCATGAATGCAAAGGTACTTCAAAAAGTGTGTGGAAAAGTTGAATTAAAAGATAATAAAAGCCACCTTGTCCAAACACAAGGGAATAACACTAGAAATCAACAACAAAAGGGAGACTATGAACCATACAAACACGAAGAAATTAAACAATATGCTCCTAAACAAAAAGTGAATCAAAGAAGAAATCAAGAAGGAAATTTTTAAAATTCCTGGAGACAAACGAAAATGAAAACACAACATTCCAGAACCTATGGGATACAGCAGAAGCAGTTCTAAGAGGGAAGTTTATAGCAATAAATGCCTATATCAAAAAAGAAGAAAGACTCCAAATAAACAACATAATGTTTCACCTCAAGGAGCTGGCAAAACAAATACAAACCAAATCCAAAATCAGTGGAAGGAGAGAAATAATAAAGATCAGAACAGAAAAAAATGAATTAGACATAAAATAATACAAAAGGTTGATGGAAAAGAGTTGGTTTTTTGAAAAGGTAAACAAAATAGATAAACAATTAGCTAGACTACCAAAGAAAAAAGAGAAGATGAAAATAAATAAAATCAGAAATGAAAAAGGAAATATTACAACTGATATCACAGAAATAAAAGACTATGACAACCAACCATATATATGAACAAACTGGAAAACCTAAAAGAAATGGATGAAGTTCGGGATGCATACAATTTGCCAAAGTTGAATTACAAGGAACTAGAAAACCAAAACAGACCAATAGCAAGTAATGAGATTGAAGCACTGATAAAAAGTTTTCCAACAAAGAAAACCTTAGGATCAGATGGCTTCAGTGCCAAATTCTAACAAATATGTATTTATTTCTTTTCTTTTCTTTTTTTATTTTTTGAATTAAAACACAATTTTTCATACATATTTGTGGGGTACAGAGATGACTACCAGTATCTTTGTAGAGTATAAAATGATCAAATCAATATTATTAGCATTTTTGTCACTAAAAATCATAATTGCTCCCCAACCTCCCACCACCTCCCCCTTTCCCATGTTTAGTAATTATGGGTCTATTCTCTCCTTCCGAAAGTTCAACTTTTTATTATAGTCTTCCTTCCTTCCTTCCTTCCTTCCTTCCTTCCTTCCTTCCTTCCTTCCTTCCTTCCTTCCTTCCTTCCTTCCTTCCTTCCTTCCTTCCTTCCTTCCTTCCTTCCTAGCTCCCACTTATGAGTGAGGATGTGCTGTATTTCTCTTTCTGTGCCTGGCTTATTTCACTTAACATAATTTTCTTCAAGCTCATCCATGTTGCTGTGAATGGTAGAATTTTTTTTTATGGTTGAGTAATATTCCCTTTTGTGTGTGTGTGTGTGTGTGTGTGTGTGTGTGTGTGTGTGTGTGTGTGTGTGTGTGTGTGTGTGTGTGTGTGTGTGTATCAAATTTTTCATATCCAGTCATCTGTCAGTTAACATACAGGTTGATTCCATATCTTGGATATTGTACATAGAGCTGTGATGAACATGGGAGAGCAGGTATCCTTTCAACATGATGGTTTCCATTCTTTTGGTTATACACCCAGAAGTGGGGTTGCTGGATCATATGGTAGTTCTTTCTATAGTTGTTTGAGAATCCTCTATATTGTTTTTCATAATGCCTTTACTAATTCAAAGTCCCACCAACAGTATAGAAGTGTTCCCTTTTCTCTACATTTCACCAGCATTTGTTATACTGCCTTTTTGATAACAGCCAGTCTAACAAGGGTGAGATGATATCTCAATGTGGTTTTTATTTGTTGTTTTCCCTAATGATTAGTGATATTAAGCATTGTTTCATACACCTGTTGGTCATCTGTATGTCTTCCATTGAAAAATGTCTATTCAGTTCCTTTGTCCATTTTTTAATTGGGCTATTTGCTTTTTAATATGAAGTTGTTTGACTTACTTGTATATTTGGATATTAACCCCTTGTTGGATGTAAAGTTGGTAAATATTTTCTCTGATTCTTCAGGTTGTCTTTTCACTCTGTTAATTGTTTCTTTTGCTGTGCAGAAGCTTTTTTAGTTTGATATACTCCCATTTGTTTATTTTTTTCCATTGTTGCCGGTGCTTTTGGGGTGATACTCACAATGTGTTTGCCCAGTCCTACTTCCTAAAGTGTTTCCCCTATGTTTTCTTCTACAAGTTTTATAGACTGTCAGTTATTATATTTAAGTCTTTAATCCATTTTGAGTTGGTTTTAGTATATGACAAGAGGTACAATTCTAGTTTTATTCTTCCATTTATGGATGTCCAGTTATCCCCACACCATTTGTTGAAGGGCAGTCTTTTCCCCATTGCATGTTCTTGGTGCCTTTGTTGAAGATCACTTGGTTGTAAGTATGTGAGTTGATTTCTGGGTTCTCTATTCTGTTCCATTGGTCCAAGTGTCTGTTTTTTGGCCAGTACCATGCTGTTTTGGTTATTATAGCTTTGTACTATGATTTGAGATCAGGTAGTTTAATGCCTCTGGCTTCATTTACTTATTTAGCTCAGGCTTGTTTTGGCTATTCCAGGTATTTTTTTATTCCACATGAATGTTTGAATTGTTTTTTTCGATTTCTGTGAAGATTGTCATTGGTATTTTGATGGGGATTACATGGAATCTGTAGATTGCTTCGAGTAGTATGGACATAGGTGATAGTAGTACCTGATAACAACCAGCAAGGAAACAGGGACTAAGTGCTTCATCTTTAACGACCTGAATTCTGGCAATAATTGTTGAGTCTGGAAGGGGATCCTCAACCTCAGATGAGTCAGTGCTGGCCTTGGGAGATCTGTAGCAGAGAATGGCCATGTTCAGACTTCTGGCTACAAAACTATGAGATAATAAATGTGTAACATTTTAAGACACTGACTCTGTTGTAATTTTTCATGTACCCATAGAAAACTAATACAAAAACAATTTCATTTTGCCTTCATTTATTTCATTAATGTGGCTCTTCATTTTTTTTTTTTTACATAGATATAACATATTTATTGTATCTACCTGGTATTATATTCCTTTTACTTGGATAACTTTCTTTAGTACCTCTTTTTTTTAAGGGAGGGAAAGTGTTGCCTAAAGGTTTCGATTTTTTTAATTTTTATTTTCATTTTGTGTGAATTTGTGTCTGTGTGTGTGTGTTCTGTGTATTTTGACCTATTCTCAGCTTTTGATCTCTTTGAGCTATACTTCAGAGTGGGATTGTATCTTGCTGGTCATTAGTGGCTCAATGCTTTATAGCTTGGCAGGGGGTTAGGTGTGAAGAGGGGGTGAGATTCTGTTATGCTAATTAATCCTCAGTTACTGGTGGGCACTAAATCATGAGGATGGAGTTTCTAAGGTGTAGTTTCAATGCTTCCACCCTCCCCACTTCTTTTAGTTCTGACTCTGTCCCAGGAGTAGAGGGATTTTTTGTTTTGTTTTTCTGTTTCCTTCTCCTATGTGGTAATAGATTTTTTAACTTATGGGTGATTGTGTTTGCATTCCTTCTTCCCACAGATTAAGAACAGGCCTGTGCGAATAGAGTGCTGAATCCCTCTTGGAGCAGCTGCTATTTCCTTTCCCATGGATATTTTTTCAGGACTCTTCCACTTTCAACAATGCATACTTATCCAGCCTCCTACAATTATCATTCACCTTCTCCAAACTCTTCTCACCAGTGTCCAGATGCATTTTGCTCAGGTAAGCTCATTCTCTTCTCTTGCTTCTTCCTGCAGGCACCTTACGGTCCTTGGATTTGGGGTCACTTGGTTGCCCCACAACTGCAGCTCTCTGAAAGGTGAGGAAAAGTTGTAAACTTGCTCTTTGTTCAGCTTTTGAATTGTAAGTTTGGGAGCAATTCTCTTTCTAGTTCTCTAAGTCATTCTTTCATTTTAAAGTAATTAAAATGCTCTGTGACATCGAAATGCAAAATCAGTATAAAGAAAAAAGTAAGGAGGAAGTTAGAAAACATTCTCACTCTTACTCCTAAGTAATAAAATTTTTTTTTTCAAATTTTATTCTATCAGGAGATCCTAGTATTAGCAAAATACTCAATCAAGCCTTGATACCTTGACTATTCTGAAATATTGCTCAGTGTTCTGTCTATGCATATAATCAGAAAGTTCATTATCAAATACTATTGTGAATACTGAGGTTAAAACACCTCCACTGAAAGGAACTTATATTGGTCACATTTTATCTTAATAAACATGCAGCTGTGTTTCAAAGGGGGATGATTTCCTCAACCTGTCTGTCCTGTAATACAGATTTTGGGTGATCCAGTTGCTTCTGACATCAGATCCTTTATCTTTCTTTTAATATTCACCTCATGTGTCACTTCTTCACAAAAACAGTCAAACAGCACAGCTGGAGTTAATAAACTGAAGGAGGATGCCCATTACCAGTTACAGACGATTCTGTTGTTGGGGGTTTTCAGTATTTCATTATCTCTGCATCAGCACCAGTAGTCTCACAGTTGAAAAGCCATCAAAATAACACAGCTTGAAATGATAAATGAAAGGAATGTAACAACTGTAGCACTGAACATTTGATTCTCTACACTTTTTTTTTTTTTTTTTTTGCAAAGATGTATTTGTTTATTTGTACACTTTCTTTGTTGGCAGTCACATTCCACCTCTCAAACACTCCATCTAAATGTGATGGTGGGAATGTGAATCATCATTCATTCTCATTAAAAAAAAGATGTAAGATATTCTCGGTGAATAGGACTGTTCACAATTTCAATTTTCCAGAGAAATATCTTGAGACAAGTGAAAAAATAAAAGGTGCTACAATAACATTAAATGTGTTTATGTTTTGCTTGTTTGGGGACCAACTTATTATTTAAAAATTGTAACAAGTTTGCCTTATTCTCTATTCTTTTGATTTAGCCCCCAAACTCCACCACACCAAATTCTAAACCTGAATGGATATTTCAATTAAGTAGCAGTATATATCATACTCATTAATACCCTCATTCCCCTCCTTAACCAGTATAATTCCATGATCTGTTATTATAATTACTCCTTTGCCTAAATTGTCCAAACTCATGCCTCTGTCTCTTGCTTCATTGCACTCCCTTGGCAAAAATCCTATGGCAGCAAAATTATCCAACTTTTATCTACCTATTTACTGACTATTCTCATGTCGTTAAACATGGTTAATTACAATGAATAACTATGATGGCTAGCTTTAATAAATTCACAACCATGAACTCAAGTGGACCCTCTATGCTGCCTAATAATCTGAACCTATGTCAGATTGACCCATTTATTCTCCTTCTCTCCTAGATAACTATGCCTTATCTTTTTCACATTCCTCAACATCCCAAACCTCTTCTCCTATTCTCACTCTCAGTTTGCTTTCTCCTTTCCTGAAAAGATTAACACAACTTTTGAAAGTTTACTTCTACATCCTCAACCTAGCAGTGTCTAGAGGAATATAAAGTGTCTCCCCTCCTGCTAATACAGATGAACAGTTTCTGAGCTTATGTAGAGCCAGTTCCTCCTCTTGTACACTATAAGCAATCCCCTCTTACTCTCATAATTCTACCCATTGTCTTTTATATTATCAGTGATTCCCTCTATTCTGGATTATTCCATCAGTATACAAAATTGCTGTCTTTTTTTATTATTATACATACATGTAGGGATACAGCGTTGATTTTCAGTAATTGCGTACAATGTGCAGTGGTTAGATCAGTAGAGTTAGCTTATTCACCACTACAATATGCAATCATTCTTTGTGTTCAGTGACCAGTTCCTCATTAGCCCCCCTCCCGCTTCCCATCTCTTCCCCTTTCCACCTCTAGTTTTCTAAAAGTTCAATGTATTACTGTGATTGTTGTTTCTTTCTTTCTCTCTGTCTTTCTTTATTGTTCATTTGTTTATTTATGGATTCAGCTCTCAGTTATGAGTGAAAACAGGTGATATTTCTCTTTCTGTACCTGGGTTGTTTCACTTAGGGTTATTTTCTCCAGGCTCATCCATGTCGTTGCAAATGGTAGAATTTCTTTCTTTTTTATGGCTGAGTAGTATTCCATCGTGTATGTACCACCATTTCCTTATCCAGTCATCCATCGATGGACATTTAGGTTGGTTTCATTGCCTGGCTTCTGTAAATAAAGCTGCAATAAACATGGGAGTGCAGGTATCCCTTCAACCTGATGTTTTCCAGTCCTCCGGATGTATCCCCAGGAGTGAGATTAAAAACAAAATTCTCTTGACCCATTTCACCTCTATCTTCCAATGAAAACTTTTCAAGAGTTACCTGTTCTCATTGATTCCATTTCCATTTCCTACCTACTCTTTTGTAAATTCACTCTAAAAACTATTTTGACCTATTGCTCTACTGAAGCTACTCTTTTGAAGGTCATCAAAGACCTCCACATTGTAAAGTAAACTGATCCATATACCACCTTTAAATTCCATGATCTACAGCATTTGACACAATTGATCACATCCTTCTCCTACAAACTCTTTCTTTGCTTATATTCCTGAAGGAACACTCACTTAATTTATCACTTAGTTAGACCACACTGTTGCATCTTTCTCCTCTTTTCCCCAAAAGCTTAATGTTGCAATACCCTAGGAATCATTCCCTAATCCTCACCTGTTCTGCACTACATCCAATGCTATATAAATATCATTCATTCTCATAGTGATAAATACATGCTGTAGGCTCTGCAAGTCATATCTCCAGCTCAGATCTCTTCTAAACTTTCAATTCATTGTGCAACAGCCTCCCAGATAGCTCTACTTACTATAATTTCCTAACAGATATTGAAAATTTAGTATGTTCAACACTGAACTCCCAATCTTCCCCTCAAATCTTATTCTCTCTACAGTTTTCCCTGTCTTAAAGTAGGGTGCCCTCTTTTTTGTAGTTACTCTGACCAAAATTCTCCAAATCGAGTCAGCCTTGACTCCTATCTTTTATTTGTGATCTTTTTAATTCATCAAAACACGCTATTAGCTCTAATCTCAAAAGATATTCAGAATCCCAAACTCCTCACTACCCTGACTACAATTAGCTTGTTCTGAATCACCCTTATATAGCACTGAATCACTGTGACTGCATCCAAACATGTCTTTCTGCTATTACCATACAGGATTTTGGGGAGGTCTTGGTTTAATGTGACTGATTTCATTCAAGAGTAAAAACATCTATAAACATGCTATTGTCTTTAAGACTTATCTTAATTTTGGAGCCCTGTGAGATTTGAGTTATTTACAAATACAAAGACAGGTGACAGTTATCTATCTTAAGCTCCAACTGAAACATAATAATCAAAGGTGTTTTGTTCTCACCCACAATTAACACTAATTTACAAAGTACTTACTAGGAATTTGTGTTAATGGGTATGCTGCCAGCATGAATCTGGCCCTCACATCATGGACACGAGGAGTGACAATCAGCTGTGTATGACATGAATATCCATAAACAGTAAAAAAAAAAAAAAAGTAAATAAATAAATAAATAAAAATTATCCTAGGAGATGAAGTTGTAGCCACAACCATTTCACGGTCTGTGACCTGAAAATTTCTCAGTCTAATGCATGCTACAAACTACTAACCTGGTAAATGCCATGGGCCGTGGTAAGTGCTTAGATACTGTAAGTACAAATTGTAATAAATACCCCAAAGGATCTCTGCTTAATTCAGTATTGAAGGCTCAGGGATATTTCATAATCTCTTGGACTTAGTTTTGTTTTTGTTTTGTTTTTTTTTTCCAATTTTCGAAAAGTGAAACATTATGACAAATTAATTTTATCCTTTAGCCTTAATAGTCTATAATTTTAAAGTTTAAATCAAGTGTATCAAGTAAGATTCTAATGTCACTACTTTCTATAGCCATGAATAAAGACAATGTGCCCATTTTTCTAACCAAATGATTGGAAATATTCTACTAAAAACTTAAAAAGGGAAATTCTTCCTATGAAGAGGAAGGTAGAGCAAATTATCTTTATTAAAGTAGAATAATTTAGTACTGCATGATGAAAGAGTTATGGAGCCAGAACCAAGAGGTCTGAGTCCCAGTGTCCCTTGGCAGGAGTTGTTTTGATAGCTCTGTCTCTGTCTTACCCTCATTCCAAGAGAGGTATTCAGTTCAAACCACTGAAATGAACAGTAACCTATTATGTGTCAGATACTGTGATAGGATTCCTGGGAGATACAAAGAAGGTGAGACATAGTCCCTGGACTAAAGATTTCATAATACACTGAAGAACATAAATGTATTCAGTCAAGTTTAGCTATTTACAAAGTAGATACTATGAGTGCAAAGTACAGATGAGGGATCCCAGGCAACTGAGAAATAATTACTGCCAGGGAGGCTCAGGAAGGCTTTTCCCTAAACTGTCTTTCCCAAACTCCCTTGAAGCTCGACTCCTTCAGACTCGTGAGTGTAGATTTAATCAGAAGAGAACAACATGCAGAAGCAGCATGCACAGAATCCATCAGCTTTGGGGAGGTAGTGGCAGTAAAGGAGTGAGTGGTGTGACCCTCAATGCCTGTGTCCACCAGAAGCTGTGCTGAGTACTCCCTGGAGCCTCTCACAGTGCGTTAGTATGTCCTTGATGGGGACCCTCCAAGCTTGACTCTCTGGTCCTCCTGGAGATTATCTTCCCAGTATACTTTACTCAATTGCTGTACTGCTAGAGTGAACTAGACAACATACCATTTCTTGCAGATGATACTTAAGTCACAAAAATAGACACGATGTTCTAGTCGTTAAGTGTGTGAGCTTTGAAATTACGGTTTATATTTGCATCCTTTCTGTTCTATTAATTTATTTCGTACTTATGGGTAATTTATCTTTACCTCACTAAGCCTCAGTCTCCAATTTTATCTTTGGAATAACGATAATAGAAAGTCCATAGGATAGACACAAGTAATAAATAAGTTAATATAGTTGAAGAACTTAGCACAGTGTGTATCATATGGTAACTGCTTAATACAAGTAGTTGTTATGATTATGTGAGTTATAATTCAAACACACAATGTTTCTCACTCTAGTACTGGTGCTTTTTGACTGTTACATACTATTTTAACTTTCCCAATACATCGTTTGGAATTTGGAACATGTTTCTAAGAAGTTCTCTTTATTAAGAATGAATCATTTTATTTTATACTCCTGCAATCAGTGATCACTACCTTCAAAAATAAAAGCATGCAATACATATCATGATGTTTCAGACTTTGCTTGCTATTTTCCTTCAGTTCTGGTATTATCATCATTAAAAGTTTCTTACTGATGGAAAAAGTTAAACTCAAATTTACATAAAAAGAGCAAAATATATAACTACTATGTCTAAGATTATCTTTTTACCAACTAAGTGTAAAAGTATCCTGCAGAGGAGGTGAGATGTACCTGGCCCCAGGCAGAGGCACTCAGATGAGTTTCTTGCTCTGGAGAATGATTATCACTGAAAAATAGTGTAACAGGGACATTAAAAGATTCATGGAGCTTCAAAGAGATGCTCCTCATTTTGACATTCATAAGGTTTGATTCATGAATTTTCAAAGCAAAACCACAGTAGATACGTTGCAGTGATTCTTTAAATACAAAAAAGAAAAAAAAAAGAAACCCATAAGACAAAAACAAAAACAAAATCTCTATTTTGAATTAAGTGAATTTTATATTGATAGTATAAACATCTTATCAAAAAAAAAACGACACCAAATTTACTAAGAATTATTTAACTTCCTTGACATGATTTCTATTGATTTTTGAAAATTCTCATTTTAAAACTCTTTAAAATATATCTGATCAGGACACAATGTATTATTGTCTGCTATACCCTTATACTGGAATAGAATCAATAAATGGATGGTGTGTTGTGACAGCTAGGTTTCTCACAGTGTGGTATTTAAGATAAGCTGGCGTAGGCGACTAGTATGATCCATGTGATAATAGACTAGAGTTAGAACATCAGTAAGAACTCATGTTTAGCTTAATACAGTTATAGAGGGTTACAATTAGAAGTGTTATAGATCATGAGTTCGTATATTTATAAATAAATGACTCCCTAGTAGCAATGAGCGTTCCTAGTGTCTAGATCTTGGTTTGCAATATCATTCTCCAATAAAAGGAACCAAAACTCCTAGAAGAAATGACTAATTCTGGGAATGAGATACAAAATGCACAAGATGAGCTTGAAACATCCTGTGGTGCCAGAAAATAATGAAGTGCTAAGAACACACACACACACCCTTTTATGGGTATGCCAGAGGGGCACAAGAATCAACTGAAACAACTTTTAATAGCTAAAGATGGGACATTTAGAGCAACAAAATAAATAAATAAATATTGGATCATAACCAAAACTAGAAAATAAATATCTGTGAGTTCATAGTAATATAAATGACCAATTGAATAAATAAATAAATGATGGCAAAGGGTCAAATCTCTCGTGCAGAAGAATCCCAAATCATCTATGTGTATAGAGAGCATATCCCCCTAAGTGTGAGCTACACACAGAGAATTTTTCCCTAAGAGTAAGGTATGGGGAAAGGGAAGGCAAAAATCTCTACAGTGGGAAAACCTGACACATGCTTCAGCCAGGTCAACGTCAACAGTCATGAAACATGCTGATGGTATGAAACCTTGAACTGATATGATGGAAATTGCCCTTTACCATTGTGATCTTCTCGAAAACCTATAAATCTAGTTTCATCATGAGACAAAGCATCAGTCAAATTCCAGTAGAAAGGTATTCTACAACATGCCTGGCCAATACACCTTAAAAATTGTCAAGGACATCTAAAAAAAAAAAAAAAAAAAAGTCAGGGAAAGTGCCAAATCCAAAAGAAGCCGAAGGAGACATGACAGCTAGCATTGTGGGAACATGGATAGAATACCGAAAAATAAAAAGGACACTAGGTATTTTTTTTTTTTAATTTGAATGAACTGTGGACTTTAATGATAATGTATCAGTATTGGTTTATTAATTTTCACAAATGTACCATACTAATGTAAAATGTTAATAATTGGGGAAACTGGGGAGGGGGAGGCATATTGAAAATTCCTGTACTATATTCTCAACTTTTCTGTACCTCAAAAACTTCTTTTAAAAAATTGAGTCTATTATTTTAAAAAGTGAAGAGTTGTAAGAAGAATTCTTGTTTTGTTATAACATAATTTAGTTAGCATTATTAGTGTTATTTCAAATGTTCTTTAATGAAGAAATCGAGGGGGAGCAGATTAGAGTTTTAAAATTTTAGTAATTTGGACATCAGTGCTCCTCATGAAGATTTACTTCTATATTCAATTTTAATGGTTTTCAGATTTGTAAGATTGCATGTTTTAAATACTATTCTATTAAGAAACATATACATGGGTATGTTTATATATCTACAGTATGGCTTTCAAACCAAAAGTCATGATAAAATTATTTTAAATGTACTTGTACTTATACCTAATTATTCCTTTGAGTTTTGTACTAAAGACAATTTTCCTACTGTACCTACACTTTGCATGAATATGCTCTATTTTTTTTTAAAAAAGGAAGAGCTTTATAACTTGCTCTATATCTGTACAGAATATAATTAGTAAGTACACTACTAAATGTCTAAAATAAGGGAAAGCCTGGTCTGTGTTCTTTTTTATTGCACCTCACTCCCACCCTTAAAACCTCATATTGCAAAGTGTATTATTCTAGCATCAACTAAAATCAAAATATTGATTTATTGAAGAAAAAATTGGACTGCAAACAATTCCAAGGCCGAACTGTGACTCAGAAACAATCAAGAAACCCTGGTGAAGGTTCAGAATAAATGGGGATTTTTTTCAAAGGCCAACTTAGGAAATGAGGCTGAAAAAGTTACGAGAGAAAACGTTAGAGCAAAGAAGGACGCTCATAAGCAAAGCCAAGGTTACCAAATTTTATACTCTACTCAAGATGTCATCATAAAATGTAAACTAAAAGAGGGAGTTCAAATTTCTATCTCCTAAGCCAATTTCAGTTACAAATAATACATTTTAATTTCAATCAATACAAATAGTCTTGGTATGTTTTCAAAATGTTCTTTATTAAAATAATAAAAAGTGAAAGATAAAACCTAACATTTATTGAGCAGCCTCCTGTAATTTATATCGTTTGCATATTTGATCTACCTTAGTCCTCACAACAAATTCAGGTAGGAAGTATTATTTTCTTATTTAATGAGAACCAAAGAATGTAAGTATTTAACTGAAATGAAATACAGTCAAATCTCAATCTTTTTGTGTCAGTTGAGTTCTCCAGGAAGCAGACACAGTGGAGTTATTAGTCTAAGAGGTTTGTCTGAGAGAGATAAAATGAAAGTGTGCAGTTTTAGCCAAGGAACACCTTCAGACCTTTATGCAGAGCTCACATTCATGAAAGGAAATGGAGCAATAAGAGGATCAGGCAGGAAGAGAAACCATGATGCAAATCTGGCTGTCTAGCACAGCCCATTGTGAAGCTCCAGAGCAAAGATTGCCCAGTAGAGGAAACACCTGTGGAACAGAAATGGAGGAATTGTAATAGGTCTGCCTTGCTCCGTCATAGCCTGGGGAATGCAGTCACGAGCTGAAGTTGAGGCAGATTCTGAAGGTACCAGTTAGAGGCTGTCAGTGAATGGTGCTCCCTGCAGAGATATGAGAGGCACACCCGCATGGTTCTCAGAGTCTACTCTTTATATTGTGAGAATTCCTTTCTCCATACATGCTCAGGAATCAGCACTACTTGGGTCGCCGTGAGCCTCTCTTCCTAAGGAAGCTTAGAAAAAGGAAGGTTAATATGATGAAATATAGCTCCTATCACCACCTTTGATTTAGGACTGAAAGTGGTACTCATCTTTTTCGTCTTCCAATTTCAATTTAAATACCCCTCACACTAAGCCATCAAGTCTGCTAATCTCAGTATCCTAACTGGTGGCGTGACCCAAATCCTCATTTTTGAGGTGATTGAGCCCATGATAGCAACAAACTTCCCTGACCAGGATTGCTACACCTGCCTAATTACCTTCATAATTGGGCAAAGACTATCTAGAGGCTCCTAACAGTTCCACACGTATTGCCCCTTGTCTCCAGGGAAACAGCATTATTTCCTTCTACTGATCATCTTTTGTCCTTTTCATCTTTTGACACAAAGTGGCCAAAGTGCTCAGGGGCAGCTGTAACTTGTAGTGGAAGGGGACCCTTTTTGCATTGAAGCTGGCAAGAGTTCTCCCCTGCAAAGCCCAGAGTTTTGGGAACAGGAGGCACAAAGACCACCAGTATGTCATTGGTGGGGTGGTATGAGGGTCTACTCTTGAGTTCATCTCTTTATTTCTGGACCTGTGTCTTCTGCTTGAGAACACAGCACTAAAGAGAGGTCTCTGGTTTATTGGGTATACTGCATCCTGGAGGATGGCACCTCCTATTTACAGAATATTTCTTCCGAGCTGGTGCTTCAGTGGCTTTAGCAGGCCTTTCTAACACTGTATTAGTCTGACAACTTCTAGATGGTGCAATGTGTGATACAACCAGTGGATCCTGGAGTGTGGACCCACTTCTATACCTCACTCTTACCTGGCAAGATGCTGTACATCACTATTGGTGACCAGTAACTTAAATATCTTTTAGTCAACCCAAAAGGAAAACCATGCACACCTGGAATGGTTAAGCCTTTGTATAACAGTCAGAGGATTTCCAAAGCCAGATATATTACAACTGGCAGACTCCTGGGAGAAGAAAAGGGATATCTTCTGTGATTGGGAGCTAAGATGAAATGGTGTTAGGTGCCAGAATTTGACTGCAAGATGACTGCCTTGTTGATGTCATGTGATTCAACATGAACAATACTGTGGGTTCACAATGTACTAAATGTCAGTTGCTGACATCTTTAAAAGGGCTGATTGCTTTAAAATGATAATAGATTTTTCATTTTCTGAAGAAAAATATATCTAAACTCATGAATCAGTTCTTATCCCAACTTTCTTTCCAGCCCTTATCATAAAATGGATTGTCTTTTGTCTAGAAGAGAGATTTTTTGTTTTTCTTAGTGCAGCAAATTCTCATACTGATCAGAAACTGCAGAATGTTATAACTATTTCAAATATGATACTATAAATAACTTTTAAATAGCAAGACTGTGCATCGTGGAGTCCATTACAAGCATTAAAGCAAATTGGTCTGCTCATGTAAAGCCGAGTTGATAGCTTCGGTACAATGAGAAAAAAATCAGGGCATGACCTTTTTATCTAAATGGTTTTTATAAATCAAAAAAAAAAATTTGCATGAAGAATGAAAATAATGAAACATATTTTGCTGAGAATTTTGCAGTCAAACCTGAATTCTCAGTAAATGAATTTACTACATGTATTTCAGTATTATTGTTAACTTATTTTCTATTCTGATTTTTTATTCAAGGGACCAAATTTCTCTTCTTCAGAAGCTATATTTGTAGTCTTATTAGAGAACCTAGAGATAAATTTGAAATAGGATTTTTTTCATCCCCCTCATTGTACTACAAATTCCCAGTCATATGGACAACAGACAGATGATAACTAAACTTGAGATAAGCAGTAGTGTAAAATTATTCTAATGGTGCTTCTGCATAGAATATAGGATATATTCCAGACATTCCACAATAATTCACACACAGAACTTATTTTTTTTCCTTCAGTGTATTTAAAATGTCACTTGCATAATTTTCTGAGATTTTAAATTTGCAAACAATCATTTATTAGAAAGTCAAAGTTTATTTTAGTGGCCTCAAGGTAGTCATCATTATAACTTTCAAAAGTAAATATCAACATTTCTGTTTTTATAACCATGGTTAATTTTGGTGTTAGTAATTTAAAATGACTCTCAGTTATATGTAAAGAAAATGATTATATGTATTAACATGATGTAGTATATGCATGTGCCCGTGTGTGTGTGTGTTTATATACAGCTTAACTACTCTCTTCCCTTTGTTAGAAAATGTGGTATATCTACACAACAGAATACTGCTCTGCCAGGGAATAAGAATGAAATACTACCATTCACAGCAATATGGATGGACTTAGAGAAAATTATTTTAAGTGAAATAAGCCAGGCACAGAAAGAGAAAGACCACCTGTTCTCACTTATTTGTGGGAGCTATAAACAAACAAACAAACAAACAAACAAACAAACAAATAAATAAACAAATAAACAGTTTGGGAAGTGGAAGAAGACACAACAATCATAACAATTCCTTGAACTTGTTAAGACAAGTGAACAGATATGATGTTGATGGGGAGAGGGGTACAGGGAAAGATGGTAAAGGGATGTGAAAATCAACTACATTGTATATTGATAAAGTAAAAATATATATATAAAATAAGTTAATTAATTAAAAAAGAAATTAACAGGTCAAAAATTCCCATTTAGTTATACGTTTTAAAAAATATATGTTTTTAAATACAAATATGTAGCAATGATGTTTATATATAATTACAAATACAAAAATTATTGATAAAGCATCACAGATTTACTTAAATACTTCAAAACATTTACATTATATGAGAATAACCAAATATGATATACAAAATGATCATGAAGATAATGGTGATGATCTTAAAATTAAGAAAGCATTCTTTGAAAAGTTAAGTGACTTGAAAAAGTTCACAACTAATGTTTTATAAGGCAAAATCTAGAGCTAGTTTTCTAACTTTAAAATCACAATATATTATCTTGGCAAAATAAAGGGACTATCTATATGAATAATCATTCTTACTGCCCATACCTTTGACATGGTTTTATTTTTGTTTTGTTTTCTTCACAGACTTATGGTAAATTTATTAAAGATCATTAGTTCTGGATTTAGAAGAGATTTTTAATGGGTCTGGAAGTCTTGTCATATAAGTTTATGACCAAAGGAATTGAAGGAGCTGGCTTTAGAGAAGCCTAGAGGAGATATGACAGCTGTGGATATTTGATAGACTGTCAGAGCAAAGAGGTATTACTCTTCTTCTCAAGGAAGCAACACTTGAACAAATGTGTAGAAATTACTTAGAAGGAGGCCGTGTCTCAAAATAAGGAACTGTTTCATAATTAGAAGAATCTGACAGTGGAGTTGTCTTCCCCACGAGGTGTTCTATAATAGATTTCTCAAGCTAAAACTGCATAACCCTCTAGCACAGACTTCATAAGAGAAAAAGGAAAAAAGGATTCCTGTAGCAAATGGAAGATTGGATTTGGGGGCTACTATGGGTCGCTCAGCCAAATTGCTAGAATCACAGAATGTTAGAGATGAAAGAAACCTTGGATAATATACTTTTACTGCTCTCATATTTAAAGATAAGAAACTAGGACCATGGAAGTTAACTTATCTGCCTAATGTTATGAAGCATAATCTTTATTAGCAAAATCACAAATAAATCATGAAACTGAAAGAAGTGTACAGAATTTTCAAGTCTATTTAATCGATAACCAGTGATTGCCATGTTACTTTGATAGTCTTCAGGAAAAGAAGACTTTTTATTTGCAATGTGGTTTGCCAATTCTATCTATGGTTTTTACTGAGAAATTGATGTGACTAAGAAGCAATTGTTTCGATTTATACTATCCCTTTAGCAAAGATTTATTTTACATTTGCTATGGTTCATTTAGTTGAATCTGTAACATTCACCAAACCTAACAGTAAGGAGGAGGACTGCCAGTATGACTTAGAACCTAATAAACACGAGAAACATAACTGCAGCCATGCAGAGGCCAACTCATCAGTTCTTGAAGATTTCTTGGTAGAATAAGCCCATGGGATGAAGCTATGAAGAGGACATAAATATTATGAGGCATCCATTCTATCACTAATTAATTCACTCATCAAATATTTATTGAGCCCCTACTATGTACCACAGCAGGAAATTATTTTCTTCATATTTTTGCACACGTAAGTTAGTACAGCATTGGTCATTTTTTGATTTCTAATCAGCATTTGTTTTAAAGGCAAGATAAGAAGTAATTCACATACTCTATTCTAAAACCTATGTTACTGAATTTCAAAGAAAAACACCAATAGAACAAAGGTCTAATCCAGCCTCTAAATTTTTGTACATCAGTCAGGTAAGCAGCTGCCACCAATGTCTCAGCATATTCTGAGCTTTGAAGTTGCAATAAATGTATTTATAGAGCGAAAAAACAGTAAACTGCATATGATTTCAAGTGAGATCAAAATAATAAATCAACATGTACTATGCCTTTGCTCTTCACTAAGTCCTGTATTAGTAAACCTCAAATACAATGTTCTGTATAATTCTCACCACAACAATAACAAAGAATATTGGAAGACCTAGGCTACATATAAGAAAACTAATCCTTAGGAAGATTATATGATTAGTAAACAACCATATCTTCTAACTACAAGTCCATTTTTTTCTACCAAATAAAGTAATTGCTGGAAAAATAAGAAAGCAGTAATAATACTAACAAGAAAATTTATTTTAGTGACCAGAACTGGTTACACCTCGTATAATCTTATTAAAACCTTACAAACAAACCCCCAAAAAAACTTACAGAAGAAATTTTGTCTTTATTATACATATATAAAACTGAAGCTTAAGGTTTTAGCAATTATTCAAGTCCACATAGCTAAGAAACAGTCAAGCCTGATTACAAACCTAGGTCATCCTGACCATTAACCGTCATTCTGAACTTTATATTTTTCTCAGGGATTCTGGCTTTTCTGGTTCTGGTTTTGGCAAAGACTGAAGGTTCCCTAGACCTATATCAATTCAAATCTTCTTTCCTCAGTTATAAAATCCTGTATTTTTACTGAGCATTGGCTACCTGGAATAATACATTTTCCAGACTTTATTGGAACTAGGTGTGTTTTTTTTACATATGCTTTTACTAGAGATAATATAAGTGAAATTGGGGAGCGATCTTTTCTGGACAACCTCAAAAGAGAGTTTGCATGAGACTTTTGTCTGTTTCTCCTTTGTATCTTTCTCCTAGTTGGTACCTGGAATACAGATGTGATGGTTGACACTCTATCAACCATCTTAAGCCACAAGCGTAAGAGCCAAACTCTAGGACAGTGGGGCAGGAAGAGGAAAACAAACGGCCTGAGACCTGGAAAAATTTTTAGGATTGCCAAGGCAACCCTGGACTGCTTACTTCTGCCATCATTTACAAAACAGAACAAAAAAATGTGTGTCCATTGTTATTTTTGTGTGTGTGTGGTCATATGTAATTGAACTAAATTTAAATCACACAAGTGCAAGAATAGCCCTGAGTTTGCATTTATTTCAATTCAACATTTATTGAGGAACCATTGAATGAGCAGCATTGTGGTTAACACTATAGAAAACAAACAAAAAAAAGTATTAGCTTATTACAGAAAGAAATAATTCTTAGAAGGTGAAAGTAACTAATAATTAATTAAAATACAGCAGTACTGAAAAAATGACAATGATAAAATTCTCACTAGCCAAACCAGTGGAAATCGTGAAAAGTGGCTACTTTCAAGGTCTTATTTTAAACAAATTGTGTAAGCACTGACCAATAGTGACTAAAACGTTAATATATTATGAGGGTGCTTTTAAAAGAGCTATCAGCTATGGCTAGTTCTTCTGATTAGGTACAGAATTGGCGAGATGGGATTAATCCTTATAGGCAGCACATGAAGAAAAAGTCATATGAAACTATTCTATTAATTTGGGGTCAGTTCACATGGGCTTCCTTTTAGTGAGATTTAGGAGAAATGAGTGGCTAGGACTTTTCTCGATTTCATTTACTTCTGGGAATTGTGAACCTTAGTGGGTGCTACTGTGAAAAACAATAAAGTCAGAACAATGGTTACCCTTGGAGGAGGGGGTGAGATAATGCCCAGAAGAGGGCATAAGGAGGGCTTTTGAGAAGCTAGTTGCGTTCTGTTTCTCAACATGGGTGATGGTTTGACAATTGAGGTAAATTTGTGAAAATATATCAAAGTACACTTGCAATCTATAAAATTTTCTCCATGTTTATTATAGCTTAATTAAAGCAAAATAAAAAATAGAAAGATAGGAATACAGACAGATAATTGAGAGGTATTCAGATTTGGAAAATCTTGCCACTTCTAGAAATGATATTAAAAGGTGTTTGACTAAATAGTCCCTGTAATTTTTTTTTAGTTGAATAGAATGCATGAGGGTAAAGATGATATTTTAGGTGTGGACTTCACTTTAAACTAGATAATCTTTAGAAAGAAACCATTAAGCTCAGAGAAAGTTTCTGTGTCTACACAGCAAAGAAAAAAATGAAGACTTAAGAAGTTATGTCTCAGAAAAAATTTTGGTCATAATTACTGACTCTTGGAACTCACCGAAGACAAGCAAATCCGAAGCCTTCTGTTGTTGAAGAATGCATATTGCAAAAAGAAACCATAAGCCCCATAAGAATGATCATATCTAGAGCCCAGGTCTTGATTTCTAAATACCATTCTCCACTGAAAGAACAAGAATTCTTGGGAAAAATAATTAATATCAGCACTGCGCAGAAAAAGCCCAGTGTGAACATGAGACATGATCTGCCATAAACTCCCACCTCTAGTCCACATTTGGCCAAAACAAATAGTAGAAAGGAAGAACTGAGACTAAAGTCAGCTGCGGCTGAAATGAAAGAAAACAAAACTTCCTCTCTTTTTTAACTGGTTACAAATATTCATGAGATATGAAGCTGATTGTCAACACTCGTACCCAAGATGTGACGGCCGGATCCATACTAGCAGCAATCCCATTACCACAAGTTGCTATTATACCCTGTGTCCCTTGCACAATTATCTCCGACTTCCCTCCCCATCCCCCTTTCCCCCACTCCTCTTTGTATCCCTAGGTGTGTTCTCTCCCTCTGAAAGTCCAATACACCACCATGGTCTTTCTTTCCTGCTTATTCCACTCAATATAATTTTCTCCAAGCTCATCCATGTTGCAAATGGGAGAATTTCATTCTTTTTTCATGGCAGAGTAGTATTCCATGTTGTATATATACCACACTTTCCTTATCCAATCATCCATTGATGTACATTTAGGTTGGTTCCATATCTTGGTTATTGTAAACAGAGCTGCGATGAACATGGGAGAGCAGGTATCCCTTTGACATGATGATTTCCATTCCTTTGTGTATATACCCAGAAGTGAGATTGCTGGATCATATGGAAGATCTATCTGTAGTTGTTTGAGAAACCTCCATATGGTTTTCATGCTGGTTGTACTAATTTCCAGTCCTACCAACAGTGCAGGAGTATTCCCTTCTCTCCACACTCTCAACAGCATTGGTTATTCTACATCTTTTTGAGTATAGTCATTCTAACTGGAGTGAGATGATATTTCAATATGGTGATAATTTGCATTTCCACAATGACTAGTGATTTTGACCATTTTTCCATGTGCCTGTTGACCATTTGTATGTCTTCCTTTGAAAAAATGTCCATTGAGCTCCTTTGCCCATTTTTAATTAGGTTACTTATTTATTTATTATTTATTTTTTTTTTTTTTACTGTGCAATTGCTTGAGTTCCTTGTATCTTATGGATATTAATCCCTTGTTGGATGCATACTTAGCAAAAATTTTCTCCCATTCTGTAGGTTGTCATTTCACTCTGTTGATTGTTTCCTTTGCTGTGCATAAGCTGTTTAATTTGATATAGTCCCATTTATTTATTTTTTGTTGTTGTTGTCTGTGCTTTGGGCTCATGTTCATAAAGTCTGTGGCCAAACCTAGTTCCTGAAGTGTTTCACCAATATTTTTCCTTAGTAATGTTATAGTTTCAGGTCTTATACTTATGTCTTTAATCCATTTTGAGTTGATTTTAGTATATGGTGAGAGATGCATGTCTAGTTTCATTCTTCTGCATATGAATATCCAATTTTCCTGGTATGACTTATTAAAGAGGCAGTCTTTTCCCCAATGTAGGCTTTTGTTGCCTTTATCAAATATCAAATATCAGGTTTGGGTTCTCTATTCTGTTCCACTGGTGTGAGTGTTTATATTTATGCCAATACCATGCTGTTTTGGTTACTATAGATTTGTAGTATAATTTGAAGTCAGGTAGTGTTATTCCTCTGGCTTTATTTTTTATTTTTTATTTTTTTTGCTCAGGATTGCTTTGGCTATTTGGGGTCTTGTTATTCCATATGAAAGGTAAGAATGATTTTTCTATTTCTGTGGATTGTCATTGGTATTTCGATGGGGACTGCATTGAATCTATAAATCAGTTTGGGTAGTATAGACAATTTCACAATGTTAATTCATCCAGTCCAAGAGCATGGAATAACTTTCTGTCTTTTTGTGTCTTCTTTAATTTTTGAAGTGGTTCGTAGTTCTCATTGTAGAGATCTTTCACATCCTTGTTTAAATTGATCCCCAGGTTTTTTTTTTTTTTTTTTTTTTTTTTGTGTGTGTGTGTGTGTGTGTGTGTGTGTGTGTGTGTGTGTGTGTGACAATTGTAAATGGGCTTACTCTCTTTATTTCTCTATCTGTTAACTCATTATTTGAGTATATAAATGCAACTGATTTGGGGGCATTTATTTTGTACCCTGCAACATTATTGAAGTTATTAACCAGCTCTAGGAGTTTTTTGATAGAGTCTTTAGGTTTTTCTTTATATAGTATCATGTCATCTGCAAGCAGGGACAATTTGACTTCATCTTTTCCAATCTGGATGCCTTTTATTTCTTGCCTGATTGCTCTGGTTAGTACCTCCAGTAGTGTGTTAAATAGAAGTGGTGAGAGTGAGCATCCTTGTCTTGTTCCTGTTCTTAAGGGAAAAGCCCTCAGTTTTTCCCCATTCAGAATGATATTGGTGGTGGGCTTTTACTGTGTTGAGATAATTTCCTTCTATACTTAATTTGTTGAGAGTCTGTATCATGAAGGGATGTTGAATTTTGTCAAATACTTTCTCAGTGCCTATTGAGAAAATCGTGTGTTTTTTGTCCTTGAGTTTGTTGATGTGATGTATCACATTTATTGACTTTCATATGTTGAACTATCCTTTCATCCCTGGAATGAATACCACTTGATCATAGTGTATAATTTTTTTAATGTGTTACTGTATTCTGATTGCTAATATTTTGTTGAGGATTTTTGCATCTATGTTCATCAAGGATATTAGCCTGTAATATTCTTTTATTGTTGTGTCTTTATCTGGTTTTGGTATCAGAGTTATGTCGGCCTCATAAAATGAGACTGGGAAAGTGACTTCTGTTGCAATGTTTGGAATAGTCTGAGGAGAATTGGTATTAAAGTTTGGATAGAATTCAGCTGTAAAGCCATCCAGGTGTAGACTTTTCCTTTTCAGAGATTGCTGAGTACTGCTTCAATCTCATTGCTTGTCATTGGTCTGTTCAGGTTTTCTATTTCTTTTTGGTTCAGTCTGGGTAGTTTGTATGAGACCAGAAACTTGTCCATATCTTCCAGGTTTTCTTATTTGTTGTTATACAGTTGTTTATAATAGTCTCTAATGATTCTTCATATTTCTGTGGTATCAGTTGTAATGTCTCCCTTTTCATTTCTGATTTTTGTCATTTGGGTCTTCTCCTTTTTTTTTCTCTTTTTTTTTTTTTGTAATGGTTTGTTTATTTTATTAATCTCAAAAAGAAAAACAATTTTTGTTTTATTGATCTTTTCTGTTGTTGTTTGGGGTCTCCATTTTATTTAGTTCTGCTCTAATCTTAATTATTTCTTTCCATTTGCTACCTTTAGGATTGGATTGTTGTTTTTTTTTTTTAGTTCTTTGAGGCATAGTGTTAGGTAATTTATTTGAAGTCTCTCCATTATTTTGATGTAAGCATTTATCACAATAAATTTCCCTCTTAGTACTGCTTTCGCAGTATCGCACAGGTTTTGGTATGGTGTGTCCTTATTTTCATTAGTTTCAAGAAATTTTTTGAATTCCTGTTTAATTTCTTCTTGGACCCATAGGTCATTCAGGAGTCTATTGTTTAGATTCCATGTATTTGTATGGTTTCCAGAGTTGTGTTTGTTATTAATTTCCAGTTTTAGTCCATTGTGGTCTGAAAAGATACTTGAAATGATTTCAGGTTTTTTTTTTTTAACTTGTTGAGACTAGATTTCTGACCTAATCTGTGATCTATCCTGGAGAATGTTCCACGTGCTGATGAGAAGAAAGTATATTCTTTATTTGTTTAGTGAAATGTTCTGCATATTTCTGCCCAGTCTAGTTGGTATAAGATGTAGTTTAAATCCTGCGTCTCTATGTTGATTTGTTGCCTGGAAGATCTGTCCCATACTGAGAGAGGGGTGTTCAGGTCACCCACTATTAATATATTAGAGCCTATTTCTTTCTTTATGTCGAAGAGTGTTTGCTTTATATATCTGGGTGCTCCAATATTGGGTGCATACATACTTATGATTGTTATGTCTTCTAGCTGGATTGATCCTTTCATCATTTTATACTGGCCTTCTTTGTCTCTTTTTATGTTTTTTTGGTTTAAAGTCTATTTTTGCTGATATAATAATAGCTACTCCTGCTCATTTTTGGTTTCCATTTGCATGGTGTATCTTTTTCCATCCCTTCCCTTTTAGTCTGTCTGTGTCTCTACAGGTGAGATGGATCTCTTTTTAATATACTTGGGTCTAGCTTTTTAATCCAATCAATTAGTCTGTGTCTTTTGAATGGGTAGTTTAATCCATTCACATTTAGAGTAGTTATTGACAGGTATTGTTTAATTCCTATCATTTAATTGCTTTTTGTTTAGATGTTTTAAATATCTTTTGATCATTACTTCCCCTTTTATCTCTCTTCTTCGATGCTAGTTGGAAATTTGAGATGGCGGGATTTAGCTTCTTACTCTTTCTCACTGGCACTTTTGTTTTAATAGTGGGTTTTTCTCTTTCTTGTGTATTCATGATACTGATCATCTTTATTCAGATTCCAGTTGAAGGACTCTGTTGAGAATTTCCTGCAGGGCTGGTTGTGTGGTGGTGAATTCCCACAATTTTTGTTTTTCTGGGAAATACACTATTTCTCCCTCATTTCTCAAGGAGAGACTTGCTGGGTAAAGAATTGTTGGCTGGCTTTTTTTATTGTTTTAGCATTTTGAATATATCATTCCACTTTCTTCTGGCCTGTAGCATTTCAGTTGAGAAGTCTGCTGTTAGTCTGATAGGGGTTCTCTTATAGGTGACTTGATGTTTTTCTCTTGCTGCTTTTAGAATTCTGCCTTTGTCTTTGAGCTTTGCAAATTTGACTATGATGTGTCTTGGGGAAGATCTTTTTGGATTGTATCTGTTTGGGGACCTTTGAGCTTCCTAGATCTGAAGGTCTGCATCTCTCCCTACAGCTGAGAAGTTTTCTGTTATTATTCCCTTAAATAGGTTTTCAATACCTTTTCCTTTCTCCTCCCCTTTTGTAATACACACTATTCAGATGTTAGAGTGCTTGAGGTTGTCTTCTGTCTCTCTTAGATTTTCTTCATCATTTTTAATTCTTTTTTTCCTTTTTTTGTCTGCCTGGGTTATTTTGAAAAGACCATCTTCTTTCTTCTGCTTACTCTAGCCTGCTGCTCAAGCTCTCTGTTGTGTTTTTTATTTCACTGAGTGAATCTTTCATTACTAGCAGTTTTGCTACACTCATTTTTAAGGTATTAATCTCTTTGTAAGTTTCCTCCTTCATATTCTGGATATTTTTCTTGTTTTATTGTGTTCTCTAATTTAGTCTTCTTTTATCTATTCAAGTTTTCTTAATACTTTCTTTCTTCTTTTGCTCAGAATTCCTTTTCAGATATTTTGAAGTTTCCCTGTTCTATGAGTTCTGAAATTTGAGCATTACTGTATTCCTTTGGTGGTGTCATATCTCCTTGTTTGTTTGTAGTTCTAGTATTCTTTTGTCGATATTTGGTCATGTGGCAGAGGACTTGCTTCTTCTATTTCTCTGGGGTTGACTATGAGGATAAAGAGATCTTCCTCTATTTGCATGTTCTACTGGTGCCTCTGCTTATATCAATGAAGTTAAGTGAGCAGCAGGTTGCTTGTAGAGTGTCCCTGGCTGCTACTGTGGTGGTGAACTGTCCTTGAGGTAACAGTAGGGGTGGCAGTGGCTATATTACACCATCTTGGCTCCTTATATGGAATCCATGGCTGTAGACTGAGCCCCTGCTGCCACACAGTTCTTGGCTTACCTCAGCACCTGCTGGGCCTGTGGGTGTTTCCCTCCAGGGCCAAAGACTGAGCTCCAGTGCCACATAGGTCTTGGCTCACCTCAGCAGCTGCTGTGGCTGTGGGCACTTCTCTCCAGGGCCTAAGACTGAGCCCTGATTCCATGCAGGTCTTGGGTCACCTTGGTGGCTGCTGCAGCAGTGAGTGCTTCCTTCTGGGGCCTAAGACTGCAAAAGTTCTAAGTTACATGAAATGAAGGCAGGCCCATTGTCCAAAACTTCCTTTAAGAGGAAAAGAATAGAGCTCACTCTCGCATGTTCCAAAGGGGAGGGTTTATTGTGGTTAGCATGTCCTGCTCCACCAGTGTGTATGTATATATGAGTTGTGTGTATTGCAAGTGAGAGGAGAGAGATATTAATTTCCTCTTTTAGTTCATACATCAGTGGAGGAGGAACACATTTTCACAAGATTATACTAATAGAAAGTATTATGAATCACCCAGACCATCTTGATATTAGACTGCACAGAGTGACCATATAGAAAGAAGAAAACAAATCGATTTATGTATATGCAAAACAATCTCCTTTCTGCTTAGATAGAGACCACATAACTATATTTTGACCAAAGAGATAAAGATAGAAGTAATTGAAGCTATGTCCAGATGTATTCCTTGAAACACCCTATACAACCCTTTACCTGTCTTCTCCTCTGTTATGATTACACAGAGGTCACAGTGCTGTATATCCTAACTACAAGATTGAAGCAGTCATGTCTTTGAGTTATTGCTTAGAGAAAAGCCACATAGACAGGCTCACTACTAGCATTAGGATGTAATGTAAATGAAATGTTAACTTTCATAATATTAAGCTACCGAAATGCAAAGTTTGTTGTGGCAGCTAATGTTAATTACAGTACTGATATTCACGTTGAGGTGATACAAAGATGAATCAGACAGAACCTGCACTCAAAGATACTTTGTTACAAAAGATAAGATATGTACTATGGTAGTTTAAGGATGGCTAAAAGTTCTTTGTCACTACTATTACTGAGAGATAAGTCTAATTCCCCTTATCCTGAGCCTGGGCTAGCCTTCTTAACCTGCCTCAACATTAGAATGTGGAAAAAATGATTTTTGATAGCAGGTCACTATATTGGTTCCACCTGGGCCTTGCGGAAGCTTCATCTTTTGAGTCCTGAACAACTCTATATAAGAACTTTAATTTTTCCTGAGGCCACCATGCCATGTGGAAGCCCAAGCTACTAACATGGGGAGGCAATGTGGAGAAAGACAGAGAAATATGGTTAGTTGGTCCCCAGATTTTTTAACTCCTCAGCATTTTAGCCATCTCAGGTGAGTCACAAGTCATCACAGAAGAAAGACAAGCCATTACTGCTATGCCCTGACAAAATTTGTTTCATAAAATTATGAAAGATAAAATTATTGATGTTTTAAGACATTTAGCTTTGGGGTGGCTTTTTAGAAGTAATAGATAACTGGAAAGATGCATTAAAATATAGATACAAATATAAATTTAGTATAAATGTATGCATTTATATGTGTGTGTTTGTGTATGTTACACTCATATATAAGGTAGAGAGCAAAGTGGACTGTAGGTAGAAAATAAAAAAGGGTAATAAAAGTACTATTAGGGGAAGAAACATTACTAGAACAAGGGCTAAGTCCATCTGATTCATCATTGTATCTGTCTTACCTGCTACCGTGCCTGTCACATGATAAATGCCTATGAATATTCACTAAATTAACAGAATAAACAAACTTAATGCTGTTGCATTTTATAAGAATCTTGATGGGAAGGCTGGATTTGCTCACATGAAGAGTGATGGAAGTTGATAACAGTTGAAAATTCTAGGCCAGTGACATGGAATGGTCATTATACATCACAGAGGGAAGTATGTATGGAGACCACAAAGGAGAATAAAGGGCAATCTGATATGGATCAGAGTGCAAAAATAGTGAGATAGAGCTCAGATATGGTCAGCTTTGGTTTGAAAGTAGACCCTAATGAGTATGTACTTCATTTAGTGGGCCTTGAAAAAAGTTTCTTTTTGATGAAATGTAGTGTCATGAAAGGAACATTTTGTTAGGAAGATGAATATAGCAGAGGAGTCTGCAACAGACTGGCCAATCGTCTGAAAGATCAGAAGTCTAGAAGTAAGTTTTAAGAATCAACATGAGATATTTCAGTTAAAAACGAGAAGTGTGATTAGTAACTGAAATCAATTACTGAGGGAATAGTCACAATCCTCTTTATTTCTAAAGTAGAAACAGAAGAAATCTGATAACATCTCATGTCCTTTTTAAACACACAATTCTAGAGTGTTGTGATCATTTCTAGGGACATACCGAACATGCCTGCATTTTGACACTTATTATGCAAATACTTAAAATATCACTGAAATGTGAAGGCATTCCCTCAGTGTGCCACATGGTGGTAAAACTGGCAGTACAGTATTTGAGAATTACTGTCTCCTTCCAGGGAAATGTGGGCATTTCTGTGGCAATAACAATAAATAGAGAGCTTTATTTATGAGCATGAGTATGCTGTAGTTTTCAACAGGAGGAAGCTGACTGCTTGTACTGTCATTTCTGCTGTTCTCCATGTTATATTAAGCCACATATGTAATGAAGAGTGGAGCAATAATTAAATCACTGGAGTGTCACTTTTCTGTCTCTGCAGCATTGCTTCTGTGGGCAGACTAGCACGAAAAGTCTGTTCTGAGGCTGCAGGCAGCATAATTTTTTCCCTTCCAAGATCATTATTTGGAGCATCCAAGAATATCAACTCACTTCATATATTTCTTAATATATAAAATATATTGTCAAGTAATAAGATTTAAAACTAAAGAATATACAAACTGGACCAATATACTTCTCTGATTTTTAAAATGGTATCAGAGACAGGCATCCTAATTTTCATCGACAGAGATACCATCACTGTGGGTTGATTAAAAAAAAAAAAAAAGAGGTTGGCAATTTTACATTAAATATGATCATCTTATTTCATTTTAAGTATACTAATATGAGTGTGTGGTTTTTAAAAGCTAGTTTTTGGGAAGCTTACACACAATAATGACAATTTCAGAATGTCCTTTAAAAATGTGAAAAAATGTATAAAAAAGGAAACACACACCACAGTAACTGCTTATATTAAAATTAATATAATAATTATCAAACCAAGTCATTTTTGCATAGTACAACTCTCTTGAAAAATATATAGTATTAATCATCCTCAATTTTAAAACTAACGCACGTGCACACACACACACAGAAACAAATGATTGTATTTTGCAGGAAAGTAATATGTATCAGGGCAGAATGCATAAATAATGGACCATTAAAAGGGAGTAGTTAGAGAGAATCACCTTTTGTTTCTTTTGTCTAAATCAATTACTTGTTTTCTGTTCTATTTTTACAGTCTTGCATTGGAACTTGTATTTCAGAAAGCCTGCACTTGACAGTCTTTAGCACACAAATGACTTGGAGTGCATGAACTCCTGTGTGCATACTCTATTTTCATAGCCAGGGTTGTTTTCTACACAGATACATAATATCCACATGGCCCCAGTCACAAATACCTGCACATATATAATACATGAAAAATAAGAAACTAAATTATCATCTTCTTTCACTTTTTTCTTTTTTTATTTTTAACTCCAGGAGCTTGACCTGTTATTTCATTTATCTCTTCTTCCAATCCTCTTTTGCTTCTCTGTTTTGTCATGTTTTTCCTTTTTAGTAGGAGAAAAGAGAGTAGGGCACAGCTGTCCCAGAGGCAGTTTTTATTGTTGTTGTTTTGAAAAATCTTTTTTCCTGCAGTGGTGGCAGCACGTATTAATCTTTTCCTCCTCTTGGTCTCAGTGGTTCTCTCCCTCTTCTGCTCTTCCCATTGGAAACCTGTAGGTGATAAAAATTATGTCTTTCTTCCAGGTGTCTGTACTCCATTGGGAATTAACAAAAGTGCTGGATTTTACCCTGATCTCCCCTGTGCAAAGGGGAAAAAATACATCAGTGGAATTGAGTTTGCTCTGAAGAGCCAATATATGTTGAAGCATCTTTCAAATTCTAGGTCATCAGTGAACAGCAGAGAAAACCTTCTTTGTAAAGTAGTCTCATGTCTTGCCTAATTATTCTGAGTTTCAAGAAGAAGCTGCTGTCAAAGCACTTGGTTAAAGTAGTTAGGTTTAATGAGTTTCATTCCCATGGTTGTGTCTGAGTTTCTAAAGTTTTCCAAGCCTGTACCAATTGTCTACACAGTTACCTTTTTTGAATAAAGCCATTTGCTAAAAGGTGGGCAAAGGGGAATTCCTACCCCAACCCTGAGGGTTTTCCTACTCCTCTAATTCTGATTGTAAAATGACTATCTCCAGGGTCAGATAATTGAGTCATGGTCAACTTATTTATTTTTGAGAAGTTGTGAAAGAGACAGTGACCTGTGTTTTATTGATGCTTATTACAGGAGAAAATGTAGTGATAGTATTTGTGAGGAATAGCTATAGAAGAGAGGGAAAGTAACAGAGAATGTGAGAGCAGAAATCGATTGGTACCCCAGTCCTGGCACTTACTAACTGAAACTTCATTAAATTATTAATGGTTTTTCAAATTTAGTTTCCTTATATGTAACATGAGAAAACTAACCATTATTACATCCTGTGATTTTTATGCAGATTAACTATTGTAATACATGTATAAGACTTACAACACTGACACAGAGTGTACATTCAATATGCATTAGTTACTATTATGTTTCCCATAATTATGATTATCATTAGAATGTCATAGAACATTAGAAAATTAGAAAACTGATCCACTCTGTTGGTTGTCTTTTAACTATGTTAATTGTTTCGTTTCCTGTGCAGAAGCTTTTTAGTTCGGTATAATCCCATTTGTTTATTTTTCCTATGCTTTTGGGGTCATATTCATGAAGTGTATGCCCAGTCCTACTTCCTGAAGTATTTCTCCTATGTTTTCTTTAAGAAGTTTTATTGTTTCAGGGTGTATATTTAATTATTTAATCTATTTTGAGTAGATTTCAGTATATGGTGAGAGGTATGGGTCTAGCATCTTTCTCCTGTATATGAATATCCAGTTATCCCAGCACCATTTGCTGAAGAGGCAGTCTCTTCCCCAGTGTATAGGCTTGGGGACTTTGTCAAAGATCAGATGGCTGTAGGTATTTGGGTTGATTTCTGGATTCTCTATTCTATTCCATTGATCAGTGTGTCTGTTCTTATGCCAATATCATGCTGTTTTGGTTATAGTTTAAAGTCAGGTAGTGCTATGCTTCCAGTTTATTTTTATTTATTTATTTATTTTTTGCTCAGAATTGCTTTGGTTATGTGTGGTCTTTTGTTATTCCATATAAATGTCAGATAGATTTTTCCATTTCTGAGAAAAATGTCATTGGAATTTTGATGGGGATTAGATTGAATTTGTATATCACTTTGGGTAGTATGGACATTTTCACGATGTTGATTCTTCCAATCCAAAAGCATGGGATATCTTTCCATCTTCTTGTGTCCTCTTTAATTTCTCTCAGCAGTGGTTTGTTGTTCTCATTATAGAGATTTTTCACATCCTTGGTTAACTCAATTCCTAAATATTTTATTTTTTGGTGGCTATTGTAAATGGGCAAGCTTTCTTGATTTCTCTTTCTGCATGTTCACTATTGGAGAATAGAAATGCTACTGATTTTTGTGTGTTAATTTTGTTTCCTGCAACTTTGCTGAAATATTTGCAAAATATACATCTGACAAAGGACTAATATCCAGAATATACAAGGAACTGAAACAACTTTACAACAAAAAAAAAAGTAACCAATTAAAAAATGGGCAAAAGAGCTAAATAGGCATTTCTCAAAGGAAGATATATGAATGGCCAACAGACACATGAAAAAATGCTCAACATCACTCAGCATTCAGAAAATGCAAATCAAAACCACACCAAGATACCATCTCACCCCAGTTAGGATGGCTAATATCCAAAAGACTGTGAATGATAAATGCTGACGAGGTTGTGGAGAAAAAAGAAACTCTCATACACTCTTGGTGGGACTGCAAAATGGTGCAGCCTCTATGGAGAATGGTATGGAAGTTCCTCAAACAATTGCAGATAGATCTACCATATGACCCAGCCATCCCACTGCTGGGAATATACCCAGAGGAATGGAAATCATCAAGTCAAAGGTATACCTGTTCCTATATTCATCGCAGCACTCTCTACAATAGCTAAGAGTTGGAACCAGCCCAAATGTCCATCATTGGATGAGTGGATACGGGAAATGTATATCTACACAATGGAATACTACTCTGCAATAAAAAAGAATGAAATACTGCCATTTGCAACAACATGGATGGACCTAGAGAGAATTATATTAAGCGAAATGAGTCAGGCACAGAAAGATAAATATCACATGCTCTCACTTATTTGTGGGAGCTAAAAATAAATAAATAAATCCGCAAATAAACTGGCAGGGGGAAGAATACACAACAATTACAATTCCTTGAAGTTGATATGACAAGTGAACAGATGTGAGGTTGTTGGGAGGGAGGCAGGAGAGGGAGGTGGGAGGGAAATTTAGTAATGGGCCACAATAATCAACCACATTGCATATTGACAAAATGAAATAAAATTTTTTTAAAAAGAAAAAACAAGAAAATTAAAAAACTGTGATTGTTTTATTACAGATTGATATCTAATTATTGATATAATTGAGAACCTTTAAAGGTAGTTTACCAGACCAAGATCACACAGTTTGTGAAATTCGGATTAAAATCTCAGGTTTTCTGTTTTCTCCTCCAGTGATCTTTTTGGAAAATTTAAATAAAACAATAATATCTCATGCACAACGTAGATTAAGTCAATCAATGAGTAATATTAGCTATTAGATTGATTTATTGACCATTTCATCTTGACTAAATGACTATGTCACTAATTACTTTGTAACAATATTAAAATACATTATTTATTGAGAAGGTTAAATATGGTCCAAAGTCACAGAGCAAAGTAATCAAATAGCCAATTTCATAAAGTTTATGAATTTTGCACTAATTTTGTCTCAGCACACAAATCACCATGGTAATAAATGGAGACTGAATTTTAAGTGTTTATTTTGAAGATAACTAGTTAAACTCAACCAAGCAACAGGAGAGTTGTCAGTTAGTAACCTACTGATTTCTGTATAGCCCATTGGTTAAACGACCTCATTAATTTTCTTCTCTTAATTTATTGTACGTGTATGTGTACGTTTGTGTGTGAATGTGGGTATGTTTGCAGAACTAAACATGACCTTTATCTCCTTGACAGGGTGGCATCTATATGAGATTTAATAATGCGTTCTAAGAATAACAGAAATAATTTTACCTGATAATTCTGGTGAATAGCATTGTTGGTGGATGATATGTAATCATTGTATATTTTCTCCATGATAATGTCCTTGCAATCACCTTTAACTTAAGGTTGCCAGACTTAGCAAATAAACATAGAGTAGTACATACAGAGCATATTTATATATATAAAAAAAGTATTTACTTATTATTTGAAGTTCAGTAGTTGCAATCTATCTGAATTTTTACTTTAACTGGTAACCTTACTCACATTCACAGTGAAACTTCTGGAAAAAAAATGCCTTTTTATTGTTTTCCTCACTCCTTCACCTCATGTTTTCTCTGCGCACCTCTCCAAACAAGACTCATTCTCAAACATTCCACTGAAACAGCATTGCTCAAGCCCACCAATGATATGAATGTGGTCAAATGTAATTGTCACCCTACTGGTCAGATTTCACTGACCACATTCTCCTTCTTGACACATTTTCTTTTCTAACCTTTGTAACACCATGCTTTCCAGTTTTTCATTTGTCTCACTAACTCTATCGACTGTGGTTTTCCATTTCTTTCCAGGTATTTTTTGGAATATACAGTCTTGTGTTTTGGAGAATACTCATGTGTGATCTTGTTTTGGGACCCCCTTCTTTTTCAAAGAACAAAGTCTCTTTAAGTAACTTTTTTCAAACTTTTGGCACTAAATGTCGTATAGATGCCAAGGACTCTAAAAGCTGAATTTCAAGCACTAAGTTAGCCTGGAATCCCAGACTCCAACATTTTCACCTGTCTATTTAATGTATTAGGCAATTCAAAACCAACAACACAAAAAGAACTCTTGATTTACCCCCTATTCCAAAATGTTTCTTCTCTAGACTTTATCTCAGTAAGAAGTACAAAAACCTACCAAGTCACTCAAGTAAAATATCCAGACAAATCCTGGATTCCCTCTTTTCCTTACTTCATATCAAATTTATCAGAAAAAAACCCTAATTATGTGACATTGAAAACCTATCCTAAATTGGTCCACCTCACCTCATCACTTCTAAAACCCTAATTTAAGCCATGTGATATCTTGCTACAATTCCATTCTAATGGCCACCCCTATTATAGCATAATGGTTAAGAGCACAGAGCCAAGTTAAATGTAATTCAAGTCCTGTCTATATTTGATAGTTATGCTAAAAATTAGAAAATGTAGAGTTACGCAAAACATCTTTTACAGGTAAGTTCAACATGGATTTTTTCCCCAAGGTTTAGATGTTTGTGTGATTATGTGGAAAGGTACAATGATGGTTAATTTTAGGTGTCAGCTTGTCTAGATCAAGGAATATCTAGAAACCTGGGAAAGCAGTATTTTTGGGTGTGTCTCTGAGGGTGTTTCCAGGGGAGATTAGTATGTAAGTTGAGTGGACCGGGTGAGGAAGATCTGCCCTCAATACGGGCTGGCAATATCCTATCCATTGGGGGCTGGACAGAGAGAACAAAAACAGAAGAAAAGGTGAATCGATTACTCTATCTGATGGTGCTGGGATGCACTCTCCTCTCCTGTCTGTGTGCATCAGAACTTGAGACTCTTTAGCCTTTGGGTTTTAGGACTTAGACCAGTGGCATCTCGGGGCTCTCAGGCTGTTGGCCTTGGACTGAAAATTACACCACTGACTTCCATGATTCTGAGGTTTTCAGACTTGGACTGAACCAAGCTACCAGCATCCAGTTTGCTGATGGCCTATCATGTGAATTCTCAGCCTTCATAATCACGTGAGCCAATTCCTCTAATAAATTCCCTCTCATATATTTATATACATAGGGTTCTATCTCTCTGGAGAACCCTAATACATGTACTTAATCATTTACTCTTATTAATCACCTTTTAATTTTAAATTATGAGTAAATAACAAAGTACAAAATGGTGTTACTCCTGAATTGATGGTATTTTTAAATTAATTGCAAGGTATACGCTTTTGTTTAAATTAAATAAATATAAGTAATAACTCAGCAAATACAAATAAATATAGGGAAGTAAAATTTATTAGTGAATTCAAGACCTATATAAGTACTTAGAGCTGAGAATACCACTTTGGGAGTGAGAAGGCAGTTGGGACAAACCATAGTATAGGTGCAAACAAGGTTCTGGAAGGAATGTCACTTCTTTTCTATTTCTTTTCCGATTATAAGAAGCTGCAATATATATTGGTCAAGGGACAGAAATTTTCAGTTACATAGGAGAATAAGTTCAAGAAATCTATTGTACAATGTGGTAACTATAGTCAACAACAATATATCGTATTCTTGAAAATTTCAAAGAAAGTAGATTTTAATTGTTCTCACCACACACACACACACACACACACACACACACACACACAAGATAAGATGGGAGGGAATTCATATGTTAATTAGCTCTATTTAGCCATTTCACAAAGTATACACATATTTCAAAATTACATGTTGTACACAAATATATATATAAAATTTTTAATTGTCAATTTAAAAAAGAAAAAAAAAAGAAATAGAAGTAAAAAAAAGAAGCCCCAAGATGATACTCAGGTAGTGCCTACACATTCAAAAGACACATAACACTTTAAAAAATAACAACAAAAGTAACTCTGGACTTCATTGGTAAAAAATACAGTTAATTAAAATGAACTCTATATATGCGATTGTTATAAGGTAGCACTTATTGAATGCTTACTATGTGCAAGGCAACATTCTAAGTGTTTTATTTGGATTACCTTGCTGAATCCTAACAATGTTTTGAGATATAAACTTATATTATGCCATTTGTACAGATGAGAAAAGTGAAATTCAAAAGAGCTTGGCAACTTCCTAAAGCACACCCAAACACTTGGTAGAGTCAGCACTGATAGCCTTACTCCTGAGACTACCTTTACACCAACAACACTTTATAGAGCCTGCTTTGCAAGAGATGTATTACAGCAAACTGAAAACAACATGCAAAAAATTTCTCAGGTCAACTGCAGTGTGGCTTTGGGCAATGTTCCAAAATTGTGTAAAATATGTGCAGAAAGTTCTGTGGTCAGATACATTTGTAAGGTAGCCTACAATTCCCCCCACCCTCAGCCCCTCACCTGGGATACTCATTGCATATTTCAAGTTTTGAAGAGTTTTTAAATTATTAAATAAATAAAAATTATTACATTTCATTTTTTCAGCTATTTTCATTTTTATTTTTCATTTATTATTAGCATATTAATTCTTACAAATCGTGATGTTTCTTTTTGCCCTTTGCCCGACCTATCACTTCCCAAACCCCCTCCCTCCCTACCTCCCATCTCTAGTATCCTTAGGTTTATTCTCTCCTTCTGAAAGTTCAATGTATTACTGTGGTCTTTTCTTTCTTTCCTTCATTCCTTTCCTCCCTCCCTCTCTCCTTCCCTCCCTCCCTTCCTTCCTCTCTTCCCTCTTAGCAGCCAGTTATGACTGAGGATGCAATATTTCTGTTTCTTTGCCTGGCTTATTTCACTTAACATAATTTTCTCCAGACTCATCCATGTTGCTGCAAATGGGAGAATTTCGTTCTTTTATGTGGCTGAGTAGTATTTCACTGTGTGTATATACCACATTTTCCTTATCCAGTTGTCCATTGATGGACATTTAGGTTGGTTCCATATTTTGGCTATTGTAAATACACCTGTAATGAACATGGGAGTGCAGGTATCCCTTCGACATGATGATTTCCATTCCTTTGAATATATACTCAGTAGTAGGATTGCTGGATCATATGACAGCTCTATCTGTAATTGTTTGAGAAACCTCCATACTGTTTTCCATAATGACTGTGCTAATTTACAGTCCCACCAACAGTGTAGAAGAGTTCCCCTTTCCCCACATCCTCACCAGCATTTGGTGTTCTTGGTCTTTTTAATAATGGCCAGTGTAACTGGGGTGAGATTATATCTCAGTGTCTTTTTGATTTGCATTTCTATGATGACTAGTGATGCTGAGCATTTTTTCACGTACCTGTTGGCCATTTGTATGTCTTCCTTTGAAAAGTGTCTATTCATCTCCTTTGCTTATTTTTTTAATTGGATTGTTTGTTTTTTTCACTGTAGAGTTTGAGTCCTTACATTTCTTAAGCCAGCAATATAAATCAGGATTTTTTTTTCTTTTAAATTGTGGATTCAGAGTTAGAAAAAGACTCAAAAGAATAAGGATGGCATTCCAAAATAACTCAGTGGAGTAAAAGCCATAATGTCATTTTAGGTAATATTAATAACAGTACTAATAATGAAATAATAATAACCCAAATATATTGATCATTGATACCTGATCAGCTATGATCTGAGAGGGTATTGGGTGCTCTAAGCCCTTTCTTCACTGGGAGAATTGTTTAATAATGCATGGTCCTGGGCTATACCTTCAGAGGATTTTAATTCTTTATGCCTAGGGCAGGACAAAGGTATCATTTTCATTTAGTGGCCCATGTGATTCCAAAGTAGGTGATGGCCAGAATACACTTTGACAATGCACTTAGGGCTAATGTTTCGTTAGTGTTTGGGTGTGGGGAGGGAGACAGATTTAGATGTGATGAATTCCTAGGTATTCAAATTACTCTGATGTCATCACCACTGGGAAGGATTTTCTCCGTTCCATTATCCCAAATTGCTCATAAGCTCTTTTATCAATTCTCGAAGACCTGATGACTGTCTACATGGCAATGACTCCCAAATCTCTGTTTAGAGCATTCTTCCAAGCCTTATATTTGCACATCTTCACCTGCAACACAACTCCCACAGGTGGCTTATAGGCCCCACCAGCTCCGTTCTTCACTGTATGTCCTGTCTCCTTTGAGGCACCTCCCTCAGCAATGCAAGTGTGAAGCTGGGAGTCACAACAGAACTTTCTTCTCCCTGATGTGCTCCCTCCCCAAAAAGCACCCACTCCTACTGTTTTGACTTCCTACTTCTCAGATTCATTTGCTTCTTTCCATTTCTACTGTCATTGTTTTAGCTTAGATCCCAATCATTTCTTCACTGGATGACTTCGAAATCTTTCTAATTGGGCTCCTTAACTCGAATCCTGTCAACTTTGAATTCATCCTCCCTAAAATAGCTAGAGAGCTAGCTAAAGATTAAATCCAACTGTCCCTTTTCTCATATAAAATCCATTTAAGCTCATCATGGTCCTCAAGCTGCAGCCAAAGCTTCCTAATGGCACACCCAGCCTCTGTGATCTGGCTTTAGCACTCTTTTCTTCTCTCTCAAGGCTTCCCACTTTATTATCTACAAGTACCAAACAGCTTGTGGGTTTTTGCATATATAAATCTACTTGTCTTTTAGTCAGTGCCTCTTCTCATACATTTTTCAAGCTCAAAATTTCACACTCATATGTTTGTCTTTTTTTTTTTTTTTTCCTTTAAGAGGCAAACCTAAGTGTCAGCTCCTCAAATCTTTCCTGACTTGGTTTTGAAACCCCACCCTTTGAACTTTCAAACCATATATTACTGAAACAACAAAAGTCACACAGTCACATCAGAGATCGGATCCAGGTTCTGCCTTTTACTAGCTATGTAACTTGTCACAACTTAATCATTCTGGCTGTGAAAATCTTTAATAGTTTAACTCATCATCTCTGTCCTTCAGATCCTTCTTGTTGAATGTGAAGGTATTTGTACCTCTAGCACAGATTTATGATGAAGGATCAGTGATATAATGGATATAATTGCAGTTAGGTCTTTTCCCAGCCCTAAGTACACAATAAATACAAACTGATACCACGATCATATTATCATTACCTTTTTATGGAAACCATCTGTTTGTGTTCTTTATCTCCAGATCTCTTTTGACTAAGAATTCTCATTTTCTCTCACCCCCTCTCTATCTCTGTCATTATATTTGGTACTTAGAATGTTCTCAATGTGTGTTTAATCAAATTGAATGAGAATATCCAAGCCTCAAAAATCTAAAACCTCCAGTGCTGGTAATCAGAAGATTTCAGGAGATTAATTATGAAAATTAAGTAAATTTTAGTCCTATCAATGATTGAATGAAAATAGTTAAACAGTATTGATATCCACATGATTATAGTGTATTTAAAGTTAATTTTTCATTGGTGCATAAGTAAAAATCATAAGATACTTTTTGGTTAAAATGTATGTCAATTTACTTATCCATATTGGACCAATAAGATAGAAAGATATCTCCTCTAGACAGATGGCAAAACTGAAGCTTATCTTGGCTAAGGGACTTCTCCAAAGCAAAGCTAATAAATAACAGAGATAACTTGATGTCTGAGTGTCAAATTCTTGCTCCTATACCAGGCTGCAACCAAAACCCCAACCCCACCATTGCTAGCCAAATATATCCAAGTCTCTGAATTTTAGTATAATTAATACGCAATTTTAGAAATTGAAATTTGAGACATATACATATATTGCTAATTCTGTTAAAGCCAAGTCAATTCAATGATTATATTCTAAGTACTATGAGTGTGCATTCTTACCTCAAATATTATAGGAAAAATGCTAATTTGTATTTTACACACCCCAAAGAAATCCTGCACTTCAAATATTTATTTTTAATGCTGTGAGCCATCCCAGATCTAGTATCTCCACAATTCCCAATTCCCAGATTATTAATTATATTCCTAACATGAGAATAATTTCACAATTGCATTCTTTTTCTCACCATTCCCTACCCAAACATGTGAATCTTCCCTATATGTAAAAATCAGACACTAAAAAGAAAAAAAAAATCTACCTTAGTTTTTCTGAAGGGTTTGAAGTTCATCCAGTCATTCCAACATTTAATTGACTATTGAGTTATAAAGTATGAAAGACAGAAAATTCCTTAAAATATAAAGCAGATTCTCTACAAGGTCAATCATGGTTTGTTATCAGATCCTGAATATCTACTGCTTGATCTCCAGACAAGTTGCTATCATAATTCTCTCTTTGCTAATGATCACTGAAATGCAGCAGGAAATCCTATGCAAAGATTCACATTATCAGTACCTTCAGGAAAACTCAGCACACCCTTATTACCCTGTTTGGACATAGAAAACTTCATCAGGGAAATCCATGAGACCATATTAAAAGTCTCCTTAACTCACAGACATATGATGTGTTAGAGAAAATGTAGAACATAATCTCAAAAACATTGCAAGATATACAAAAAGTAATGATTACAAGCAGAAATTAAAATATGTTCTCCCACTGAAGAGATTACAGCCTTGCAGTCAGACAGATATCATTAAAAATACTTTTTAATATTTCACCAGAACTGACTCAGTGAGGCAGAGTGACACACTTTCAGTCCAAACATCTCTATAAAGTCCTTTATTATGTTTACTCCCAAAGTCATTTAATGTATGATGAAGGCAGAATACACTTGCTTGGTGTTATGTATGTCTTAAGCCCAATTTAAGGCCAGTGATATATTTTAGATTTTTGGAGGCTTTTCATCGTAAAGTTTAGTTAGTTCTTTTCCTGAAGGGTTTAAAATTCATCCAGTACAAAGTGGCATTTAGAGATTTGGATTCTTGAATTACCATTTACTTAAACAATTTCAAGGCTTAAACTTTGAATAATTTTAGAATTATTTTTCTCATACCTGCTTTGTATATTTAGAAAAGAAATTATAATTATAGTTTCAAATGACTAGCCAATGACAAGTGTAGGACCTGTTGAACTTTGTCATGAGACTTTGAAGAAAAATCTTCAGCTTATGTGTGCTTAATAACAAGCCATTATGGTAAAAATTCTTGCAGTCTAGATCATTTTTGTTTTTTTGTGGCTACATCTCTAATTTCCAGACTTTGGACCTATATGTTACATTGTATATTCTGATATATATCAGATATATCACTATATTACAACCAAATTTATTAAAATAAAACAGCCTCCGCACCCCCCAAAATACCCTCTCACATTGAACCAGTTTTTCCAATAATTCTGTTTTATATTGATTTTTTAGAATAAAATCAGGACATTGCCACATGATGTTTAATTATAACAAATGAAATATAGCAATGATTTTATTCATGTGGTTCATGAAATACAGTAGAAATGTTTGAACGTTTTAGTAAATATAAGTAAATTAGTTTGCAGACATAATGTGAGATATTAGACAACGATTCTTAGTATATGGATTTCATTATATCACTGTCTCTCTGTCACTTTAGTGACTCATTATGCAGAAAAGAAAGTCACTAATTATGTGTTTCTCATTTTTGGATACATTTTAGGTGACAGCTTTCAGTTTGTGTTGAAAATTATTTCAGAAAAAAACTTTTTAAGATTTTGTTGTTTATAAAAATAAGTAAATTATCATTTCATTATTTCTATTTTCTTTTCTGCAACATAAAGTTATAAGATATGGTCAAAAAGAGAAAAACTCACCATTTTTTATGTTTATACTGTCTATGACATTTTGGTGCTACTCTAGATAAATACTGATGTATATAAATTCATTTTTTGAAATATGGTATAACTTTTTACAGAATTCATAAATCAAGTTGTTACTTTTATAATTGCTGAGTTTTAAGATATTTATGCAAAATTGTCTTATGTTTTATTATACTAATGTCTTTTTAGAAGATGAACTTATATATGTTATAATCTTTTTAGGTGTGTCCATGAGGGTGTTTCTAGCAGAGATTAGTATGAGAGTCTGATTGGCTTGGGTGGGAAAGACCCACCCTCAATATGGGAGGGAACCTTCCAATCCACTGAGGGTTCGGAGAGAACAAAAGACTGAGGAAAGAGGTGAAGCTCTCTTTCTCGATCTGTCCATGGACATCAGAACTCAAGACTCTTCAGCTTTTGGGTTCCAGAACTTACACCAAGGGCACCATCAGCTTCCCTGGTTTTGAGGCCTTTGGACTTGGACTGACCCACGCTACTGACGTCCAGTTTGTAGACGGTCTATCATGGAACTTTTCTTCATAGTCACATGAGCTAATTTCCCTAATAAATCCCTCTCATATAATCATAACATATCCTATTGATTCTGTCTGTCTAGAGAACCCCGACTAATACAGATTTTGGGACCAGGAGTGGGGTCATTCCAATGGTCATCATAGGTTGATTAAATTAGGAAAACTTTGAGCCAGAATAGAGCTATATTATTTGTGTTTGCCTTTTTGTATGTGAATATTTTGATTTAGGATGGATTTCAATCCAATAATTGAAAAGGAACTATGAGGCATCTTATAGTAATAGTACCACAATTTTATTTAACAATAATGCTGATCAATCTGTCTATACACAGAGCAAAGACCTGATGGAGAACAAGAAATTTTAGTCTAATATTCAATTACTCATTTACCTCTTTCTTGAAACTGTCTACAGGTTTAATAGAGACTCTTATGTAATATGTATCCCATTGCATAGAGATCTACTCTGCTTTGTGATTAGGCACACAGACATATTTATAATGGACAATGTACAGAGAGTTTAAGAATGATGGCCTAGAAAGTGAAATTTCTTATTAGCAACTGATGGAGCAAAATGGAATTCAGAAATTGATATGCAGTCTTTTTAATAGTGAAAAAAGATTTTGGACATGAGTCTTCAAATGAAACTAAAAATATGGATCCCATTTGACTACAAATAATGTTCAGTTCAACCATTGATTATGGTTTTTGGTATTAAACATATTTTAAAAATCAACTTATAGTTACTTGGATCTATTACTCCAATTTTTATAAAAACCTTTGCTGATTTTACTTTTAACTTGCAGGTAGGATAGCTATAAGGAAAAAAAAATAAAATTAATGATGGTTTTATTCATTTTAGTAAGATGCTATTATCTCATGGTAGCACATACCAAAATATTATGTTTATGAACATCATTTACTTTGTATGACTTCTAAGATCTTCCCAATATCTCTGAGGGTTATGAAATGGCAATAATGATTATTTACATTTTACAGATAAGAAAAGCTTACAGAGGTCTAATAAATTGGCTCAAACTTTTTAACACTTTTGATTCTAGATGAAAACCAGATCCCTTCACTGAAAGATCTCTATGTCTCACACTAAACAAGTGGTTCAAACATTGTTTTTCCACCATTATGAGAGTCAGGTACCCATTCTCCATAACAGATGTCCAATGTGCACTCTGGAGTGCTATGGGAAACACAGAGCTTGCCTAAGAAGATGAATTTGTCCAGAACTCTGAATTGCAAGTGAATGAATGAAAGATAAATAAAAAATTGTGAGTTTGTTCACTTTGGTAGAATCCAGCAGGATCCAGAAGGCGCATTGTTACAGGTACCAGCAATGTGACCTAGCCATACTGCTCCTTCAGATGATGGGTGCTTACTCCTGCTGCTTTTCTTACACCATGAGCATTTTCTGAACCTTGTTCTCCAGACCTCCAGTAATTTTTTGAGCTAGAATATAAACTTTTAATAGAGTATATGTCAGCATAAATTCACATAAGTTAATTTCTGAATTAGGCAGCAAAATTTTGAGGAGAGCACAAAGTTTACCATTTCAGGAAATGAAAGAACAGTGCATTTAGGTACAGGGTAATTGGGTTCCAGTTCTGAAATTCCCACTTTATATTTATGTGAAATCTTGGCAAGTTATGTATGTTCTTTTGGCATGCCTACCACTGTAAAAATGAAAGCATTTGGTTAATGATTTCTAAAGTACCTCCCATGTCTAACATTCTGTAATTTCAAGATTTCTTTCTGTTTGAAGACAGTGAGCAAGAGACAATGTGGTATCCAGGAAGCAGAAATGTAATGAGCCTTATGAACAATTTAGCCAAACTCACAAATTAGCTCAGTCTCTTCCAAGATTAAGATGATCTTCCTCCCACTCACACTGCCTATAAAAGAACCAGAGAAACTCTCTTGAGAGTTATTATACATGTAGAGACTAGGTATTTTTATAGAAAATGTTAGGCATTCAAATAAAATTTGTTATTTACATTACACACACACACACACACACACACACACACACACACACAAAGAAAAAAAACACCTAGAAAAATAAATTAAAAATAGAAGCAGAACCACAGGTGATCCAGGTAGTGGGTTTAGAAGACAGAATTTTTTTTGTTCCTTTTGGCAGCTGGATGATTTGGGGATCCAAACACTTGACCCTGGTGTTGTAACACCACACTCTAACGAACTGAGCTCATTGGTTAGCCTATAAGACATAGCTCTTTAAAACAATAGTAATTAATATGTTCAAAAGAATAAATGCCAAGATGGAAGTTTCACTAACTAGTTCAAGTCTTTAGAAAATTAAATAAATTAAGGGGACTATCTAAAAGGAAAACAAAAGTGTGCAATTGAAAATAAATAACTCAATAGATGAGTTTAAACGTAGATTTGACAAAGCAGAAGGAAATGTTAGTAAGTTGGCAAATAGGTCAGTAGAAAATATACAGGCTAAAGAATAGAGGGAAAAAAGAATACAAAGTGTAACAAACATCTGAAACAAAGTACAAAGGCCTAAACCATATTTAAATTGAGTCCCAGAAGAAAATATTGAGAGAAATTAGGGGAGAAGTAAAAACTGAGAATTTCTGAAACTGACGGATAAAGACTCAAGAAGTACTGCAAACCCCAAAAGGAATAAATACAAAGAAAACCATACCTAAGCACATGGTGAAATGGCTGACAATACAACTGAGGTAAAATAATTAAGATACACACATACACAAATACAAATACATATTCAAAAGAAAGACTTCCCTCCTTTGTATTTATTCAAATGAGTTGAAAACTTAGGTCCACACAAAGACTACATAGGTATGTTTATAGCTTATATCAGATTTACTTATAATTGTCAAAATTGAAAGCAACCAAAATATCCTGCAGTGAGTGAGTGGATAAATGGTGGTACATCCAGACAATGAGATATTATTCAGCACTCAAAAGTGATGAGCTATCAAGCCATGAAAAGACACAAATAAATATTAAATGCATTACTAAGTGAAAGAAGCCAATTTGAAAAAACTACATACCGTATAATTCTCAGTAAATGACATTCTAGAAAAGGCAAAACTGTAGAGACAGTAAAAAGATCAGTGGTTTCCAGGAGCGAGTGGGGAGGAAGAGATGAATAGACAGAGTACAGGCAATTTTTAAGCAGGTGAAACTATTCTTTATGATACTATAATGGTGGATACATGTCACTAGACATTAAAACAAACCAGCAAACAAGAAAAAAGATAATCTGACTTCTCAACAGAAGCAATGAAATTCAGAAGATGATTACATGCCATATGTAAAGTGCTGAAAAGCAGTTGCCAACCTAGAAATCTCTTCTGGAAAAATATTCTATAGACTGTTGACAAAATAACAGGTGTTTCCAGATGAATAAAAACTGATGTAATTTGTCACCAGCAAATCTACTCTAACAGGAATATTTAAGGGTCTTAGAGGCAGAAGTAAAATGACTCTAAGTGAAAACAAGAAAGTGTAGAAAGGATTAAAAAGCAAAAATGAAAGGTTAAAATGTGGATGAACATAAATGAACATTCACTATGAAAATGATAATAATAATGTCTGTAAAAGCAAAATAAAATAAAGAGAGAATTAAAATCATGACTAAAACAAAGGGCAGGAAACATATGCATGGACTTATAAGTTCCTAGAATTACGTAGAAAGGGGTAAATGGATTAATTTATATTAGTACAAAATATGCCAAGAACACATGTTGTAATCACTAGAGTAACCTCTAAAAACAATAGTTAAGTGATGTAAGCTTAACAAGTGAATTGAGAGAAGCAATGCAATAAAAAGGCCAATTATAAAAGCACTATGAATTCAAAGCAAGATGAGAAAAAAAAGTAGGAGACATAATGCTTTGGGTTGAATGTCTCCCCCAAAACTTAATCCCCACTGTAACCGTTCAGGGTGGGAAATCCTATTATGGTAATTGAAAGGTGGAGCCTTGAAGAGGTGATGAGATCATAGGACCATGTCTAGTGAATGGATTAATCATGGTGGTCAGGGGCATGGTTCTGAGGGCTTTAAAAAAGAAGAGCCCATGAGAGGTTAGGCTGTCTCTGCTCTGCCAGTTTCTACCATGTGAGACAGCTGTGTTGCTGTAAAGCCATTACCAAAGAAAGCCTTCACCATATGTGTTCTCTGGGCTTTGGACTTCCCAGCCTCTGAAACTGTAAGCAATAAATTTTGTTTTCTTTATAAATCACTCAATTATAGGTGTTCTGTGTTTAGCAACAAAAATGGACTAATACACATAATATATATAAGACAAATAGAAAACAAAAAGAAAGATGTTATCATAATGTATCATAATTACACTGAAAGTTAAATTGATAAATTACTACATTTAAGAAAAAAGGTAATCAGATGTGATTGGAAAAACTTTACATATTGTTATACAAAAGTCACACTTATAAGGTGACAAAAAGTTTTTAAAAAATAGAATTAAAATATCAAAGGGTTTGACTTAGGGTCTCTCAAGGGATAATGCCTTCATTGTGTGGTCTTGGGGTCCTGAGATGTCCCGAAATGGTCTGGTCCTAAATTTGGGAGAATAAGGTAGGAACTCATCTCACACTTCTCAGAAACAGGAAGGAATTTCTATTCCATTTCCATGACAGTCTCAGGGAAGATCACATCCAACTTTTTACAACTCCTCACATACTGCTCTTCATTTGACTGGTGGGGCAAAAGGAAAGAGATCTCATTGCTTACTCTTGTTTTTCTCTCTCTGTTCCCAAGTTCTTAGCAGTATGTAGTTCTGCCGAAGACAGTGAGGCTGAAGAGCAGACAGAGCAGTGATTAGAAAGCACACTGGCTCACTAATACAAGTTCAGTCTTTAAGTAGCTTTATCCCTAATGAAATCTATACATTGATCTATATCTATCTGATTCTCATGACTCATTTCTCAATTGTTTCCAAACTCTGAAATGGTTTGAAAGATTAAGTATCTGATCTCCAGCCTCCAATAATAAACAGATGTGAAAGTTCTTAAGGAAAATCTCTCTATTTCTTATTGTTTTCTTAGTTCCTCAAACACACACCCATGCAAATACAGAACATGTATTCTCATTTCTACATGTGAAATGAGATTAAATTACTATCCAGACAACTTTAAGAGAGAATAGAAAATGCAAAGGCCAGCCTGAATAGAGTGTATATCCACTCTGGTAGGGTCTGCTCTGCATCCCCTTAACATCCTTTGGAGGATTATTCCAGGGAGGATTTTAGGTGCTGATTGCATGAATAACATTAAGAGTTTGTGGAGGCACAGCCTCCAATTGATTAACTGCCAATAATTTGCCTTTGACAGTCTGTTCTAGTGAAAGATGAACAAATAGATGACTCTGGTTTCAGAATAGAGGAGAGCCAGGGCTTTCCTGCCTTACCTGCACACTCAGTCGGTCTGAGATTAAATGAGAGCACAGAAAATAATTTCTAAGAAAGCTCCTAAACTTTGGCAAATTGACAAAGTTTTTTTTTTTTTAATAAATTATAACTAATGGAAACCATTTATAGTTCTATTACTAGTAGGACTTCTGACATTCTTTCTCTTAGTTTCTTCATATTTTTTCTGTTATTGAGATTATAATGCTCAGTGATCCTTTACACTCATATTGCCCTACTTAATTACTGTCAGTCTTTTTTTTAATGTTACAATATTTTAAAAATCTTATTACTTCTCATTATTACTGATCTTTCAGATTTAATGATGTACACAGAATCACCTTTATACTTTTACTTTTTGATCCCTTAGGATTAATGATATGCGATTGTTTGATATTCCTTTTTGCAGAGATGTGTCACTGTTCTGATTTAGAGATATTTTCAACTAGCTTTCATCTTTTAGCATTTAAATGATCTAAGTATTCATGTATCTTGCTGTATTTCTCTTTATTATTTACTCTTCCTCCCACGTTAATGTCATCTGTTAAAGTTTCTGCTGCTGTTTTAAAGTTTTGCTCTTTGTTTCAAAAATTTCAAGTCAACCTTGGATTTTTTTATGACTCCCACACCCTAAGTATTGTTTTACATTTTACCTGACAAAAAAACTTTAAGAATAATTTTACAGCCTTATCTGAAACTCTTAGAATTATAGAAGTACATTTTAGACAACAGGAGTTGAACTGGATATTAGAAAAATATTTATTTTATTTTTTAATAAATTAGTTCTAATGGAAACCATTTGTAGTTTTATTATTAGTAACTCTTCTGATATTCTTTCTCCTAGTTTCCTCGTATTTCCTCATTTTCTGAATTCCAGCCTTAGTGACCATCTTCCAATTCTTCCAATGTCCCATGTTTCCTCCCCCCTCCGGATTTCTCTTCATGCTTTGCCATTTGCCATTGAAAGCTCTTCCTACTGGGAGCTGCCCCAAGCTCTCAGCCCTTTGACCATTCAACTACTGCACATACTGTAGGTCTTAAGTCAAATATCACATAAGCCAGGAATTATTTCTGACTGTCTATTTATGTACTTGTACTGTTTTTTTACAGCATTTTTGACAATTTGTTATTACAGTTCCTTGTACTTTTTCTTTACAGCATTTTTGACAATTCATTTTTACAGGTAATTGAGTATGTTATTGTGGGGACAAAACTTCTCCCACTATACTATAAGCAACATGTGAACAGGAATATGTCGGTTTCATGCCATCTTATAATGCTGTGTTTGCCACATAGTAGTTTCTCAATTTCCTTTGTTGAATTAAAAAACATGAAGAAATGATTAATATGGACTCTTCGCTATGTGCCAGAGACTATGCTAAGCACTTTATGTATTTCAATGTATTCCCAAGAAAATATTGTGACATGGATATTATAAACCATTTTTTTAAATTTATGTTTTTTTAAATTTAATTTAGTTTTTTACTTTAACTTCTCAGTATACATTGTAGTTGATTTTCATGTCCCTTTACCTGCTCCTCTTTCCCTCCCCCCACTACATCATATCTATAAACGATGTTTTATAAAAGATAATCATGTGTCAAAGAAGTTAATCATGTTCCCCAAGTTCACTGAAAAAAATATGAATTCAAGTAGAACAGCTTATTTGACTTGAGAAACTTCTGGGCCAATGCACATGGGTCTACCATAAAATGAAGGAATCCTCAGGTTCTCTTGCTAAGATTCTGGGGACCCAAGAAAGCCATCCAAACTTTGACTGTAGAATAGAAGGCTCTGGCTAGCATGTATGGGCATCAAGAAAATGGAGCTCATTTTACTCATATTTTGGGCACTGCCTGATAGTCGTAGCACCACTTCTGCATGGAGTGGGACAGTAAAATACACAGAAATCCTGTGTGGGCAAGAGTTCTGTGTTACTTTTGTATTGCTGTGTAGCAAATTACCATAGATAAGCAGCTTAAAATATATGCATTTATTAGCTCACAGATCTATAGGTCTATAGACAGGGAGAGCTTCACTAAGTTCTCTGTTTTAGGGTCTCCCAAGGCCAAATCAAGGTATCCACTGGATGTGACTCTTATCTGGGGAAAAATCTACTTTCGAGCTCATTCCAGTTCTTGGCAAAATATAGTTCTTAAAGCTAAAGGTCTGATATCTCTGTTTCTTTGCTGATTGTCAGCTGGGAGTTGTTCTCATCTTCTAGAAATTATCTGCATTCTTGCACATGTGCACATGTGGCTGCCCCCTCCATTTTCAAACCAGCCAGGGGGCATTAAATAATTCTCTTGCTTCAAATCTCTCTGACTTTCGCTTTGGTCATCAGCCAAAAAACAAAAAACAAACAACCCCCCCCCCCACCTTTCTTCTTTTAAAGTGCTTGTGTGAATAATTGTACCCTGATACTTTTATATTTATTAAACTCAAGGTCAACTGATAAGTTTAATTACATTTGCAAAATCCCTTTGCCATGTAAAATGACATAACAGTCTAGGGATTAAGGAAAGTAATATTAGAGGACCACAGGTCTCATACAAAAACTCATAATGATATCCTTGTTCTGGTTTATTGAGATTCTATGAGGTATTAAGTTACAGTGGTAGGTTACTATATCACATTTTTGTTCTATGTACACTGGCTTTTGTTACACTGTGTCCACTGTGCATTAAGAAAATTGGTGGGTGCCAATTGTTTGACCTGTTTCATGAATATCTTTCTATAAGCAGAAGGTAATAAAGAGATGTGAGAAATTAACCTAGCTCTCAGTCCCAAGGACAGGTTTTATAGGAGTGTTAAAGGTCCCTTTCAGGGCTCTACTTTTATTGAAAATGATAAAATTTAGTCTAGAGTGGTGGATATTTGCAAATAATACATATTTTACTTTCTATCTCCTAACACAGTTTCATGATCTTGAATAAGAATGTCAATTTATCTGTGATTCAGTGTAGTGTTTGCAAATATTCTTTATACTTGCTTGTTGATGAATGAATTTGATCATGATTTCCTCAAAATATGTTTTAGTGTATGCTCTGTAAGCTGAAGATAAGCTGTAAAGGAATAGCACTATTTTCAAATTATGAAAAAGCAAAAGATAGCCATAATTAGTAACATTTTTACTATACAGATGCTGAAAAACTCAGTTCTAAATAGTTAACCATTTGCCTAAGATTTCACAGCAGGTAAGTTGTAGATTTTGGCCTTAATCAAGGCGTTTGACCTCTGAACACTTCGCACCTAGCGACGTTTCTATGTTGCTTCTAAAAGTAATAAAATAAATTAGATAAAAATTAAAATAAAAATGTTATTGTACAACATGTACATTTTTTCATGTGGTAATTAAAGATTCACTAAGAAAATAATTGCATTTAATTCACCTGTTAGTGAAAAAGAAAAAAACCCTAATCCTAAAATAGCTTTTACTCCAAATATTATAATCATTTTATAAGTCAACGTCAAGCTCTGTAATTAAAAGTCTAACATCTCTTTGAGCTACAGAAGAGAAGCACAAAGCACCACCTTGACAAGAACAGAAGAAGTCCATAGAGTGATAAGCACTTCCATTTTGGGGACTGTATCCCTTGTGTACATCGGTTACATGTGTCCCTCATATTAAAGAAAGTTTGTAAATAAAGCTGTATCAAACCAAAATTGTAAAGAATTCACATACTTGTAGTAACTTGAGTGATTTTTAAAGTAGTAAAAAGGACTTTTCTGTAATAACACTGCAATTTTGTTACACACATAGAATTTTAGAACTTAATGGAAACATTGAGGTTTTGCAAGTAAATGCACGTTTTCTAATAATGAAGAAACTGAGAGCTAGAAAGAATGCTTAGGCAATTTTTAGCAAGACTCTGGCAGATCTCAGATCAGAAACTACTAAAGTCCCAGACTTAGCTTTCATCACATCTAACTATTTCTCTTTATTTTACAACTTTAACAGTCTTCCCTTCAAGCTGACTATAAGGAAATGCTTCTAAAGTCTAAAGACTGTAAATAAGAATTATCTCAACCAGCTTGTTAAAAATGCAGAATCTTAGGCTTTACCTGTGACACATTGAATCAGAAATTCTGAGATGGCTACCATGATAAGCATTTTTGTAATCTTATTTAGACAAAGCTTAATAACTATTGCCTTTTGAAATATAAACGATTCACTCATCTACTCATTGCAATGCATCGCAGTTTTAGACTCTTGTTTATACCATCACAGTAAGTGATTAAAAGTTTCGTCTCATGTATGGCCATTGCCTTAATTGGCTACTCCGATGCCTGACAGATCAGCTTTCTTTCTCCCAGCTCAGTTGAACTCTTGATGGTATAGAGTCATATTCTTCTCCTGTTTAAGGGATTATCCTCTTTAACCTTGGGAATTGTTATAGACTGAATATTTATGTCACCCTCCCCCGAAAATGTATATGTTAAAACCTAATCCCTGATGTGACGGCATTTGGGAGGTAAGGCCTTTGAAAAGGGATTCAGATATGAGGACTCTTCCCTCAAGAATGGGATAAGAGCCCTTATTAAAGGGACCCCGGAGAGCGTCCTTGACCCTTTCACTATGTGTGGACACAGTGAAAAGATGGCCACCTATGAACCAGGAGGCAGACCCTCATCAGACACCAAATCTGCTGGTGCCTCAATCTTGGACTATCCAGCATTAAAAACTGTCAGCAATAAATTTATGTTGCTTATAAATCCAGTCTCTGTTATTCTGTTACAGCACCCTGAATTGACTAAGAGAATAATGTTATGCAGCAATTCTCTGAGAGCATGTTTCTTTCTTGACCTATGCACAGCAGCCTCGAATGTCTCTTTCAACTGACTCCCAGTCAGCATAGCCCTTGAAGTCCTACCCCCTAAACTAATAACTTATCAAGGTACTATTTTTTTTTTCAAATAGGGTTCCCTAATTAAAAAGAACTATGCCAGTTGTTAATGTAATTGCTAAACAATAAAGCTATCACTGCATCATTATACTAAAACAATCAAGGCTTGAAGTAATGCTAATTCTAGGGGAAAATTCATGGAGTAAATGGGACATTCTAACTAAAATCAAATAACGTAAAAGTGCTGTAGTTGCATCTTATTCCATTTGGTAGAGCTACAATCATACATGGAAAATTTAAATGTATATCTATAAAGTGATGAATGCCCTAACAGGATGTTGAATGAAAAATGGAATAAGTTGTCTTGACAGGTACTAAACTCTCCAAAATTTTTTACCCTTCAAGAATTGGCTGCTCATATTCAGGACCTTCAGGAGGTTATTAAGGATTTCTGCTTCAGGGACAGAACAGATTAGATGAGTAAGAATGTCTTTTTCAAATACAAGAGAATATAATTCAAAGACACATTTTTTAAATCTCCTTTTTATTAATCCGAGGTGTTAAACATCAGTGCTGAATCCAGAAGTGATATAGAAAATAAGAAACTATGTGATGTAAAATACATCAAAATGCTAACGGCAGTTTAAAGTAGTGCTCATTCATCTGAATCTTCTTGCAAACTGGGAATTTAGTAAACATCTATAATGTGTTCTTTTTTATAGTAATTCACTCGATTGTATATCCTGTAATATGGTATTAATGGCATTGTATAAAAACAATGAAAGTAGAGGATCGGTTCACGTATGAGAAGATATCAGAAGGTAGCTATAAAGATACGGTAGACACATAAATAAATAGCAACACACTTGAGAGAGGAAATAAGAGTAAAGTGGGTAGAATTAAGAAATGTTAACATGGAATGGAAGGTGGAGTGGTGGAATTAAGATGTAGTTAAATGCAGGTTGAGATGCTCTCATAAAAAAACACCTTTCACAGTATTCATGATTTGGTCCAAAAATCATTTGCCTTTTTGGGAAAAGTAATTATAATACTACTTTTATGCAGCTGTCTTCACAAACTTTACAATTTAAAAAATTGCCATAAATAAATTAAAGATCCCTCTGCAATGACAGTTTTAATTGGTATTTTCCAAGTGACATTGCATTGATTATTTTTCTAATGATTCTTTTTTCACTCATGGCCCAAATCTAAAACCTTAGCTGTGAGATCCTGCATTTGTCCTCCCAGGCACTCTGTGCAAGTAGAAATTCAGCCTCCCCATCCTTAATTGGCTTTCTGATGACAGCTCTACCTTTTCTGAGCATAGCTTCCTAAGCATAATGCTACATTTAATTAAGAAAAAGGAAATCTCTTTCTACTTTTAATGTTAAAGCAGAAGTTAAATTTCAAACTCTAATTAAACATTCAATGTCGAGAGACATATATCCTAACATTTTGAAACATTCAATGGTCATTACAGGTGTCAATGGTCATTGCAGTTCGCAAAAATTTCATTTACTGTTTCTTTTATTTCAGTTTTGATCCATGAATAGTACTTTTTATATGTTATTTTTTCCTAAATAGTGGTACCTCCATATAATTTTAAATATATAGAGAAAAGCATAAATACAGATATATATATGTAAAGTTCAACATTCATACTTTAACCTTTCAAAACCTGCCAACAATTGGTAAATGTGTGTGTTTCATGCAGCTAACCTCATTGTTTTCTTGTTTTATGCCAAAGGCTTAGCAAGTATAGTTTCAATGCATCTAGCTTTAATGTCTTTGACTGACATGAAATTTTTGCTCACTTTAAAGATTTCATTCCTTTTGCTAACTTTGCCTTTTCTCATATTTTTCACTGTTCATAATAATAAAGTTATATAAATTATATGTGGATTAATAAAGATTGCCATTTATTTAAATCCCAACACTAGGAAGGATATTTTTCAAAGAATAGGGAAAGAAAGGCCTTGCTTAATGTATGTAGACTTGTTTAACAATCATTTCTTTCCCTTTAATACATTTAAATGTTAAAAGATAATGCATGCAAATGAAGAGCTGACTGTAAAGAACTATTAGTGTATCTATAATTAATTTTAAGAAGAGCTTCTGTTTTCACTACTTTATGATTGTTATTCAAGCCAATAAAAGCTCTATATTTTAAAAAGACTAAGATCATCTTTCACTTCAACTCCTTATTTTGAGAAAGTTAAAAAGAAAGGAGAATTAATTTTAAAATGTAGTATACTCTCCACATGGTTTATGGTCACGAAATGTGATTATTTTAAAATATACCGGCTTTGTTTGATATCACATAATCCTGATGAAGAACACTAGACTTAGAATCAGGAGATCTGTGTTCTAATCCGTATTATAAAATTAATTAGCTGTATGACCTTGAACAACTATTCTGAACTCTGTGAATCTCAGTATCTGTCTATAAAGTCAAGTTGGCACATGTGATTTTCAAAGCCTCTTATAAATGGCAACATGTCATAATGCTGTATAATGAAAGACAAATTATTACTCTCTAATAGTAAGAGAGAGAGAAAGAGAGAGAGGAGATAGGAAAATTGAGGGTTCATTTAATTTTCTGATGGCAATTAACATCCAGGACATTAGTTCGACAACAATGAAGATTTGTCTGAGGAAATATACTAATTTGAGATGCTGTTTTGGGTAATATAAAAAGGAACAGTTTTCATTTTAATGTAAGTCGATTTTTACCTATACAAATATGAAATACAAAAATTTTGTATAAGTAATTTTTATAGCGAATTTTCTGTCTTGGAAATTCTGAAAAGAGATTATCTGATTCACCTCAATGATGAAGGGAGAAAAAATATATCCAGACCCATAGCCCTCCATTGCATTCAAGGAGATTAATAGATAATCCAGGTATAAACATGCTATTCTAGAAATTGCATAAATGTGCAGCTAATAAAAGTGACCAGCTAATAGCACAAGAAATGGTTATAGCGAACTGTGTTTCTCCTGCCGTTCCTCTTCCCATAAAAGTGGAACTCCCAAGGATGCCTGAGAGTTATGCTGTACGAAGATTCTTTATCTCCTTTTAGGACATTTAATATTATAAATAACAGTTGTACATAGTCTTTATTATATAGAAGTCTTTATCTTTGAAAAATGCTAGGATATTTAGGAGACACAGCAAGGTGCAATAGCTGATTTCAGCCTCATGAGTTAGATTATCTGAGTGTAAACCTGGCTTTGCTTTTTACTGGCTATGAGATGCTGGACATGTATGCAACTTCTCTGTGCCTTAGTTTTCCTCTCTGTAAAACTGAAATAAATATTAGTACCACAATAATATTGACGAATACCACTAGGACATAATATTGAAGAAAGTAAGTGATATATGTGTGGTTCACACTATCATTATCCTCGTAATAATTATTATGCATCCAGCACAGTGCCTGGCCACATGTGGCTGCTCAATTAATGGTATTACCAATACATGTAAAGACGTTTCCAAGTAATATAGGAACATATGAAATGGTATGAGAACTAGTGTAGGGATAATCTAGCAATAGGATTTGACTTTGGGTTCTGTCTTCTACCATATTGAAAGATTCTTGAGGGGATGGGGACTGCTTCAGATACGTTTTTGTGTTCAGGAATACTAACATCAAGATCACTAATTTATGGCTGTCCTTTTCTCTTTCATAATGAAACAGATATTAGAAAATCATCTTGAAGTACTGAAAAGAACTCTCCCTCACAAGGAGGGTAAGATTGGGCATTTTTGGCTTTTCATATTCATCTGCAGGCAGGTGACCCCACAGAAGGGCATATTCTTCCTAGAGGCACATATTAACCTTTTTCAAGCGGGTTGGAGAATAATCCAATTGTCTAAGAAGAAATAGTCCAGGAAGGTTGTTTGTATTTTGAAGGTTGAAATAAAATTCTGATTCAGATTTAAAGATATAAATTCCCTCTATGCTCAGAGATGGTGTGGTTCTGAGCCTGACATGGAGAATATATAGCCATCAGTATATACCCTGTATATTTCCTTCCCCTTGAAAACGTGCTGAATCTGTGAATATGATGAGGTTTATTCCCACAATTAGGTTATTTTATGTGACACAGGTGACCTTGGTGAGCCTGACCTAATCAGGTCAGCTATTAACAGGGATTCATCTTTTCCTGGAGATAGAGACTTGACCAGAGAGAGACTCCCTATTACTGTCCTGAAAACAGAGGTTAGGGAAGACATGGCAAAGACTTCAGAGAAGACACTAGGAGTTGAGAACAACCTCTAAACAACAGCCCACAAGAAAATGGTGACTTAAGTTCTACAACCACTAAATTTTGCCAATAACCATGTGAATTTGGAAAAGGACTACAGTTCCAGAAAAGAATACAGACTGGGTGAAACCTTAATTTCAGCCTTATGAGACCCTGAATTCTAGCCATAACATGCTCAGACTTCTGCCCAACTGTGAAGTAATAGATGAGTATATTTTTTTAAGTCAAAATATTTTAACATCGACTTATACATATTTGTGGAGTACAGTGTGTTATTTCAACGCATGCATACGCTGCAAAATGATTCACTTAGGGTAGACAGCATAGTTTTGTACCCATTAGTCTATCATTTCCCCTCTTCCCTATGCCCCTTCTCTGCCAGCCACTGATAACCATTATTCTACCCTCTACTTCTATGAGAACCACTTTATTTTTTTTTCCTTTCTAGATTTCACATATGAAAGATGTCATGTGGTATTTGTTTTTTCTGGGCCTGACTTACTTAACAGGGTGGTTTCCAGTTCCATGCGTGTTGCTGCAAATAACAGGATATCGTTTTTCTTATAGCTAAATACTATTCCATTGGGTATATATTCATTCATCATTGATGGACATTTAGGGTTGATTCTATCTCTTGGCTATTGTGAATAGTGCTGCAATGAACACAAGAGTGCAGGTGTCCTTTTGATGTGTTGATTTCATTTCCTTTGGGTATATACCCAGTAGTGACAGAGGCAGGTCGTAGGATAGATCTATTTTTAATTCTTGAGGAACTTCCATGCTGTTTTCCACAGTGGCCAAACCCATTTACATTCCCACCAGCAATGTAAGAGAGTACCTTTTTTTCTTCATCCTCCTCAGCATTTTTTAGTTTTTGTCTTGTTGATAATATCCATTCTAACTTGAGTAAGACAATATCTCATAGTGGTTTTAATTTGTATTTCCCTAATGATTAGTGATGTTGAGCATTTTTTCATGTACCTGATGGCCATTTGCATGTCTTCTTTTGAGAAATGTCTGTTCAAGTCCTTTGCTCATTTTTCAATTGGGTTATTCATTATTTCTTTGTTGAGTCATTTATGTTCCTTATATATTCTGGATATTAGCCCCTTGTCTGACATGTAATTGGCAAACACTTTCACCCATTTTGTAGGTTATTTCTTCACTTTGTTGACAGTGTCCTTTGTTGTGCAGAAGCTTTTTAGTCTAATGCAGTCCCATTTATGTATTTTTGCTTTAGTTGTCTGTGCCTTCGCAGTCTCACTCAAAAAAGCACTTCTCAGTTCCATTTCATGTAGTATTTTCTCTATGTTTTCTTCTAGTAGTTTCATAGTTTCAGGTCTTAAATTTAGATCTTTGATCCATTTTGAGTTGATTTTTGTGTATGGTGAGAGACAGGGATCTAGTTTCATTCTTCTTCATGTGAATATCCAGTTTTCTCAGCACCAATTGTTGAAGAAGCTGTCCTTTCCCCACTGTATATTTTTGGCATCGTTTTTGAAAATCAGTTGGCTATAAGTGTATGGGGTCATTTGTTACACAGCAATAGAAAACTAGAACATTTACTAAAAACTGTCAAGCTCTCAGTGCTTAACAAGTTTTCTGAGTTCTACTTTCTACTTGAAAGCTCAAATTGTACCAACAAATACTACCACTTGAGAGAAGCTTGTGGCATTTGTTCATTTAGAGAAAAGTGTACCAAAAACCTAAGCTTGAGTAACCATTGTTTTTCAGTCATTTTTTCAAGTAACATCAAGTAAAACATATCTGTTTTTACCCAACATTGCTTTTGCACCATCAGCACAAATGTCAATATAGTAAAAATGGCAAATAATGTTTTCATATCATTATGAAAAAAGTTTCAATCTTCAAACCACCTGAAATTATCTCAGCGACCCCCTTGGGCTCATGAACTACACTTAAGAACTATTGGTTTGATACAAAGTTGTGCCTGTGGAAAGTAAGGGCAGCAGCAGATTGATCAGATTCCACCATCTCCCTTTCTGATCTTGGAGGTCAAATTTTCTCTGCAGGCTTTTGTCCTGATACAAATAATCAGGACCAATAATCAAGTGAAGTTAGGAGATTATATAAGTTAGGTAGAGATAACTATCAAGCAGAATCAAAGTAGATAAGGATCTGCCTTATGTATTTCCAATGCCGTGGGATTTGGCTATGTTCTGGGTCCAGCATGACTCAGAAACAGAGTTTAAGAACTCCAGAATCATACTTACTTCTCAGTCAGCCGACACACCCTGCCAATACCATAGTTTATCCCTGTGATTTCACTTTTGCCTTGAAATGTTTTTTTGTTGTTTTTAGTCCTTGTAAACTTTTAGCAAGTTTTACATCCATATGATCTATTGATAAGCTGAGCTTTTCAAGATATCATTGTGCCACATGCAAATACAAAAATTGATATCATTAAACATAATATTATAGATATCAAACAGGGGAAATGAGATATTTTACAACTTTGTCAACTCATATTATTGACATAGGGATCTATTTGATTCTAAGTTGTAGACACATGATTATTTAGGAGTACAATAATTCTATTTTTAAAAGTATATCCATGGTGAAAATTAACAGCATTCTAAGTTGTCCTTACTTGAAGAGTTTCTTAGCAACAAATATAAAAGGGTTAAATGAAGAGGTGTTGTTTTATTTTTTCTCCTTTTTGTTTCTTTCTTAGTTCACTACTATTTCTATTGTGATACTTGGTTTCTACATTAAATATATTAATAAAAATTGGCATAGAATATTCTCTGGGATGAGAAAACTCCAAAATGGATAAAATGAGATTTTTAAATTTCTTCAGAGATGTAGCAATTGAGACTACTAGGAAACATAAAAACAAGAAATGTGACCACATCATAGGATAACGTTTGTATCTTTGTACCAGAATAGATTTTATCAACTAGCTAGTAGGTATCTAGTAAACACTTATTGAACTCATATTAAAACTGGTATTGTTTTCCTTACCTTTTTTCGTACTCATCTTACGACTAAAAAAGACATCATGTATATGCACTATACTTACCAGGAATTAAGTGTTTCACCTGATCCTTGACATCCCAGGAATTCTACTAAGCAACTCATTCGAGACAACTTTTTATTTTATTTTGCATTTTATTGTTTTATGAAATAAAATTTATGTAAGATAACATGTAACATAAAATTAACCAATTTAATTTAGAATATTCAGTGACATTTAGCATATTCACAATGTTGTGAACTCCCATCTCTATCTAGGTCCAAACATTTTCACCACCCCATTTTTAACAGCTTTATTGAGATATAACTGATATACAAGAAAACCATACAAGCTTACACAATTCGATGAATTTGAACTTGTGCATATATCTGCAATATGATAGCTTCAATCAAGATAATAAACATATCTATCACTTTGAAAAGTTTCCTTGTGTCCATTTTTGAGGGAAAGGGAAGAATGCTTAATATGAGATCTACCCTTTTAGCAGATGTTTAAGTGCACAGTACTGTGTTGTTAACCTCAGGCCCTATGTTATATAGCAGATCTCTAGAACTCATCTTACACAACTTTTAATGTTCAGATGTCCAAGATTTCCATCGTTCCTGCCTATTGCCCTTCCTTTGTTTCAAATTCTCTCATCCTTCTTTACACACCAGAAACTATTACCAAACTTATCAGTTTTGTGTATCATCTCAGGTTAAGCCAAATCGATGTTTAGTAAATTATTATGGATGTACCAACTACATTCCTCTTGCGATATTTAAGTCACTGTTTAGAGTTGATGTCTGCACCTTGTGCACCCAAAGGCACAAATGCTGAAAGGATCATAACTGAGTTGAATATTGCAAAGTTGACCTGACTTGAAATCCCAGCACCAGCATTCAAATGCAATCCCCATTATTTAAAACATCTGACCTTGAGTAAGATGATCCCACAAAATTATTTTCTTCATTATATCAGGGAAATAATATTATTTCTCATGTACCATTTTTTAAGAATTAAACTAAATCACATGTGAAAATGCTTGACAATTTAAAAGCATCCAGTGGTTGTGAATGGAATCTGAGTTTTTCCCTCTTAATTTTCTTTCTTGAATTTTTTCCCCCAACTCTCAAATTTACTTCCATGGACTTCTGCTCTTCCCTTGAAAATTGTATCCAATATAATGACATTGATATTAAATTTTTTATGGTGACCCCGAAGTTTACACTTCCAGTCTGGATTTATCCTTGAAAATTCAGACCTGTATATCAACCTGCCTCCATGATATCTATATTTACTCCATCTACTTATCTCATCTTGAACATCTCAAAGTTAAAGTATCCAATATTGAAATATTGATCTTATTCTCCAAGCCTGCTATTACCATAGCATTTTACATCTCTGTTAGTGGAAACTCTCTTTCTAGTTGCTAAGACAAAAAATAAAATCTTTAAATAATCTTTGGTTTTTCTCTTTTTCTCACATTATACCAATCAAGATAACCTGCAGCCTGCAGCCCCTATCTTTATAATATATTTAGGACTTGACCATTTCTCACCACCCCCGCCACGACCACACTGAAGTAGGCTATTACCATGACTCATTAGCCAGCTAAATGGCCTCTGCTTCTTCTCTTCATTGTCAACAAACTATGCTCCATAAAGCTACCAGACTGATCCCACTATAATGGTCATGACATTATATCCTTTTGTGCAGATTTTAACACCTTCCTATCCCAGTCAGATTATATTCTAAAATTCTTGTAATAGATTAGTTGCTTTTTCCCAAGCAGATCAGACATGCTTCAGAACCAAAAAGGATTTCTTATGTTTGTTTTTCTACTGCCTTTACACTCTTCCTTGAAATAAATGAATGGTTTGTTCCTACACCTCCATCACGAAGTTGCTAAAATTCTGCCTTCTCAGTAATTCAGTAACACCGTATTTAAAATCTGCCCCTCATAACACGCATGCTCCCTACCCTCCTTTTAGGATTTATTCTTTCATAATTACACTTATAATCAATTAATGTGTTAAATACTTTGTTTATATTTTGTTTCATACAAGTAGACTATGACATTCATAAAGCCAGGAATTCAGTTAATTTTATTCACTGCCATATCCTCAGTGCCTAGAGTATTTTCTGGTGCTTAATACTTTCTTTTTTCTTTTTTTCTTCCAAATTTTATTTTATTTTGTCAATATACAATGTGGTTGATTATTGTGGCCCGTTACCAAAACCTCCCTCCCTCCTCCTTCTCCCCCCTCCCACCCAACAATGTCCTTTCTGTTCACTTGTTGTATCAACTTCAAGGAATTGTGACTGTTGTGTCTTCTTCCCCCCCCCCCAGTTTTTTGGGGTATTTATTTATTTATTTATTTTTAGCTCCCACAAATAAGTGAGAACATGTCATATTTCTCTTTCTGTGCCTGACTGGTTCCACTTAATATAATTCTCTCTAGGTCCATCCATGTTGTTGCAAATGGCAGTATTTCATTCTTTTTTATAGCTGAGTAGTATTGCATTGTGTAGATGTACCACATTTTCCGTATCCACTCATCTGATGATGGGCATTTGGGCTGCTTCCAACTCTTCACTATTGTAAAGAGTGCTGCAGTGAACATTGGGGAACAGGTATACCTTCGACTTGATGATTTCCGTTCCTCTGGGTATATTCCCAGCAGTGGGATAGCTGGGTCATGTGGTAGATCTATCTGCAATTGTTTGAGAAACCTCCATACCATTTTCCATACAGGCTGCACCATTTTGCCGTCCCACCAACAATGTATGAGAGTTCCTTTTACTCTGCAACCTCGCCAGCATTTATCATTCACAGTCTTTCGGATATTAGCCATCCTAACTGGAGTGAGATGGTATCTCAGTGTAGTTTTGATTTGCATTTCCCGGATGCTGAGTGATGTTGAGCATTTTTTCATATGTCTGTTGGCCATTCGTATATCTTCCTTTGAGAAATGCCTATTTTGCTCTTTTGCCCATTTTTTAATTGGGTTGCTTGTTTTTTTCTTCTAAAGTTGTTTCAGTTCCTTGTATATTCTGGATATTAATATTTTGTCAGATGTCTATTTTGCAAATATTTTCTCCCACTCTGTTGGTTGTCTTTTAACTCTGTTAATTGTTTCTTTTGCTGTGCAGAAGCTTTTTAGTTTGATATAATCCCATTTGTTTATTTTTCCTTTGGTTGCCCATGCTTTTGGGGTCGTATTCATGAAGTCTGTGTCCAGTCCTACTTCCGGAAGTGTTTCTCCTATGTTTTCTTAAAGAAGTTTTATTGTTTCAAATGAAGGAATGAATGGACGAACTGAATTTATAAAGAAGATAATACTCCTGCATGTCAAATGACCAGATGATTTCCATTCTAGTTATTTTCTAATAGATTATACTGGTGTTTATAAGAGCAATATGATAATGAATGGAAAAAAATTGGGGGGCAATTTGCGAAAAAAATCAGTAAGAGTGAAGTTTATCCACAAAACTTTGAGAAATATTTTTTTCTAAGTTTGGTTGACATAGAGCTGAGCTTGTTCTTTTGATGCTGCAAATCATCAGTGAGACAATGAGATACCCAAGGATTCTAGGAGGGTGACTGCTTTCCATCATTTCTTGGAAAAAAAACAGGCTCTACTCACAATTACCAAAGGAGGGTGATTTTAGTACCTGTAATATAATCAAAATACACGTAGCTCTAAGGTTTGCTGTACAATGATACATTGAAGCTCTCAAAAATATAATAGATGGCAGTACATTTCATTATCTGACTAAATTACTACCTAGCAATTTTCTTAACCAAACACACACACATTTAATTACATTGGTCAACTTGAATTAATATCCTTGCTTTCACCTTTGTTAAATTTCGCTTGTATGAATGAGAGATTTACTTTATTTCTAAATACAAACTCTACAAACCTTTCAAAGACATGTTTATAGATCGTATATTAATTATTTAGTATATTTGGACACAGCACTACTGCTAATAAATAACGGTTCAGGCAGAAATATAGCTTCCACACAAGATGCATAGCAAACATTTTCTTTTACTAATTCGTCTTTTGTAGAAGAAAGGCATTTATAAGGAAACTCTCTGATCTAAAAATTTTGCTTGCAAATCTCTCCTCAAATTTCTAGGGAGAAAGGAAGGTTTTGCTGAGATATCAGCACAGGCTAATCCTCTAAACTGCCCATTTTGCAATCATTATTCACAATATCTACAGGACACTTTGAAATGTTTAATAATCCGCCTCCAGTAGAGCTTTTCTATTTTCACATTATGACTTTATTATTTCTCCTGTGTTGGCTTCTTTTCCTAACCTTCTGATTTTTGTCATTCATTTGATGATGCTTGCCCTTTATTAGACTTTACCCAACTTTCTATAACTTGAAATGGTATTTCTATAAATAATCTTCTAAAACAATATTTTTTGACCTTGCAATAAGTCCATGTTGGATGTTTTTGCCCTGTTTATGTTTATTGCTCTTCACTTCAACAGTGAAAACATAAGCTTCTATCCAATACACAGTAAGCATTGTTGTATAAATAACAAAATAAATTGCAATGGCTAAAATGCACACAGTAAAATATGCTAGAAATTTAAACATAAATCAATCCGTATCCATTCATTGAAATTAACATCTATAAAAATTATCCCAGAAAAATTAGAGTAGAACTAATCAAATAGACGAATATTGAATATACTTAATACGGAGTACAAAATAAAATTATTATTTCCTAAAAGTCTAACAAAAATTTTAACATTCTTGACAAAAATCTAGATTTAAAAGTTTTCACCTGAAAACTTATAAAAACAATGTCTACAATAAAATCTCACAATGATATAAGTTTGAAAATTTAAATGGATCAAATGTTTTGCAGGATTCATGTGGAAAAATCATACACATTATATCAATAAAAATGAAAGAGATTTTAAGAACTAGAAACAGTTTACTTATTCTGCATTAAAAATTGATGAAGAAATTAATCTTTTTCAATTATGCTCTAGAAAAAAACAATCATATTAGAAGAAATCATTAAAATATTTGCTTTCTCTTTAAATGTCAACTAAAGCCTGTAGCTCAAAATGAAGGTTTAAAACTTATAAACATTAAAATGAAAAATCATATTACAAAACCATACAGAAAATACTAAAATATAATACTAAATTTTCTTGAACTCATCAGAGAGCTGAGGTCACATTATCCAAGTGGTCTGAAATCTAAGGTAAAATGGGACTCTCCCAGGAGAGATGGAACATGAATATTGGCTCACTTGTTGCATCAGGAGAAAGAAAGCAACTCCATTTGAGCAAGTAAGAGAAATTAACTAAACTTTCAAACAAACTGCTAAAGGTTAAGTGTGAGCTAGTACAGAGAGTAGAAAAACTCTTGTTTTGCAAATTCAAAGGGAAATTGCACCCTCTTACAGGTTTTTTGTGAATGTCTGTTGCTTGCTCATGAGAGAGAATGGTGCTTGGAAAGCAACTGGAGAATGTCTCACTGGTAGTGTAGGTCTGGAGGAAGGGAACAGCTACTGGTGGAGAAAGAAATGAAGACTCACAAAGGCCCTAAAGAACAAAACCCTTAAGTAACTGAAGTAAAGACAGCAAACCTTGGAATCCCCATAGCACAGTGAAGAGTTAATGAAACTGCAATAGAAGTATAATGGACAGCCAAGACTGGAGAAGGGCAGAAAAGAATCCTGAACCCAGACATTAGTGAATGCCCACTGCTAGCAGAGGAGCTGAGTCACAGAGAAATTACCAACTATCTGGTACAGAGCCATAGGCACTGCCTAAGAATGAGACTAAAACAGGACGACAAAGAACCTTCTCTCACCATCCAACACCAGGTTTGCAAGCACCAAATAACAAAGAAGAGGGGACTACTGTTGGGGGAAAAACAAGAGGGTAGAAAGAGACCCTACCCATGGTACAGTCATAAAGGAAAGACCTAAGGTAAAGGGCTGGAGTAGGAAAACTGAGGGTGGGAAAGGGACTGGAAACCCAATCCACACCATAAGAATGAAACAGGACAGAAGAACTGGAAGTCACTATGAACTGAAGGTGACCATATGCTAACAAAATGCAAAACCAGCTCAACTCTCATCTAAATTGACTCAATCACTTTGTAACAACATAGCAGAAAGAGAGTTGTGCCAATTTCCTGGACTAAATACTATGTACTTTAGTCTCTACTGCTCTAGACACTGTATCTGACAACCAATAGAAACTTTAATGACACAAAAAGAGCAAGGGAAAAAAAAACCCACAATATGCCATCAAGAGACAACATAGTCAACAGAATGAGACTCAGAGATGACATAGATGTGTGAGTTAGCAGACACAGAATTTAAATTAACTACAATTAATATGATAGCATCTCTCATAAAAAGCTGGACAATATCAATAAATAAGAAAATTTTGCAGAAAATCAGAAACTATAGGAGTAAAATGTAATTAGCAAATTCAGCTTTACAATTATTTTCATTGCTATTTGTAAGACATCTTCATATCTTGTTATACTTTCCCTCTTGTTACTTTGATATACATCTGTTTTTATATTTAAAGTGGATGTTTTTTAGGCACAGTTTGTTGAGCCCAAATATTTTTACCTGATCTTATAACTTTAATTCTTTAATTGGTATGATTACATGAGTTCTATGTCATATAATTATTGATATGGTTGACTGGAAATATACCAACTTGATAGCTATTTTTGTTGTATTCCATATGTAATTTCTTTTTCCTTCTTTTTATTTTGGTCTGCTATTGGACTGAATACTTTTTATGGTTTTATTTTATCTTCACTGCTGCCTTATTATTTATATCCTTTCCAAAACATTTTAGTAGTTACACTAATGTTTATAATATTCAATTTAAGTTATTAAGTGGAGTTTTGATGTTAATATAAGAGAAATACCCATCAGAACAAAACATACTACCAGAGATAGAGAAGGAGTTTAAAGGGAAATTCAACAAAAATACATAAAAATGCTCAATGTGTATGAAACTAAAAGCAGAAATACAAAAATATGAAGTAAAAATTATAACTGCAAGAAGAAATGGACAAATCCATACTTATATTTGGAGATTTCAGTGCTTCTTTATAAATAATTGATAGAACAAGCAGACATACAAACAATAAAGACATTGATTACCTAAGTAACACTATCAAATAACATAACCTAAGTGACTTTAATAGAATATTTCACCCAATAATAGCAGAATACACAATCTTTTTGAGTATACATGGAACATTCACTAAGATCTACCATATCAACAAATTTCAACAACTAAAATTATATGAAGTATACTGACTGATCATAACAAAATTAAACTAGAAATAAATGACAGAAATATGTCTGGGAAAATGCCAAATATTTAAAATTAAGCAACACACTTTTAAATAATCATGAATAGAAGGGAATTAGCAAGTGGAAATAGAAATATTTTTAATTAAATGAATATAAAGCAAAAAAGCAAAATTTGTTCAAAGCAGGTAAAGCAGTGCTTAGAGGTAATTTCATAGAAGTACCATGATTTTATTTGAAAATAAAACAGTTCTTACATTAGTGATCTAAATTTGTTCCTTAAAAAATTGGAAAGAGAAACATACTAAACACAGACCAAAGAGAAGAAAACAATACAGATAATTGAAGAAAACAATGACATTAGGACCAGAAAAATATTATAAAAAATTAATGAAACTGAAATGGCTCTTTAGAAATATCAATGAAACTGTTATACCTCTAGCCAAGTTAATGAAATAAAATAACAGCGAAGACATAAATTACCACTGTAAGCCAAGAAACAGAGGGAATTACAGCTGATCCTAGAAACACTAAAGCTATAAAAATGTAATACTATAAACAACCTTATTATGGCTATAAGTTTGACAACATAAATGTAATCGACAAGTCTCTTGAACAAAACAAATAACAAAGATCATTTAATGGATATCTTGATTATCCACATACATTTTTTAAAAATAATTTTAAGCAAAAAAACAATAAAGCTGGAGGAATAACACTACCTGACTTTAAACTATATTACAAAGCTATAATAACCAAAACAGCATGGTGCTAGCATAAAAATAGACACATGGATCAATGGAATAGAATAGAGAACCCAGAAATCAACTCATACACTTACAGCCATCTGATCTTTGACAAAGGCACCGAGCCTATACACTGGGGAAGAGACTGCCTTTTCAACAAGTGGTGCTGGGAAAATTGGATACTCATATGTAGGAGAATGAAACTAGACCCGTACCTTTCACCAAAATCAACTCAAAATGGGTTAAAGAATTAAATATACACCCAAACAATAAAACCCCTTAAAGAAAACATAGGGGAAACACTCCAGGAAGTAGGAGTAGGTAAAGACTTCATGAATAGGACCCCAAAAGCAAAGGTAACTATAGGAAAAATAAACAAATGGGATTATATCAAGCTAAAAAGCTCCTGCACAGCAAAAGAAACCATCAACACAGTGAAAAGACAACCAACAGAGTGGGAAAAAATATTTGCAAAATACACATCTGACAAAGGGTTAATATCTAGAATATATGAGGAACTCAAACAACTTTACAGCAAAAAAACAAACAACCCAATTAAAAAATGGGCAAATGAGCTGAATAGGCATTTCTCAAAGAAAGATATACAAATGGCCAGCTGACACATGAAAAAATGCTCAGCTTCACTCAGCATCTGGGAAATGCAAATCAAGACCACTTTGAGATACCATCTAACTTTAGTTAGGATGGCTAATATCCAAAAGTCTGAGAATGATAAGTGCTGGAGAGGTTACAGAGAAAAAGGAACCCTCATACACTGTTGGTGGGGCTGTAAAATGGTGCAATCTTTATGGAAAATGGTATGAAGTTTCCTCAAACAATTGCAGATAGATCTGCCACATGACCCAGCTATTCCACTGCTGGGAATATATCCAGAGGAATGGAAAACATCATGCCGAAGGGATACCTGTACTCCAATGTTTATTGCAGTTCTATTTACAATAGCCATGCCGAAGGGATACCTGTACTCCAATGTTTATTGCAGTTCTATTTACAATAGCAGAGAGTTGGAACCAGCCCAATTGTCAATCGTCTGATGACTGAATAAGGAAACTGTGTATATCTACACAATGGAATACTATGCTATAAAAAAGAATGAAATACTACCATTTGCAACAACAAGAATGGACTTAGAGAAAATTATATTAAGTGAAACAAGTCAGGCACAGAAAGAGAAATACCACATGTTCTCACTTATTTGTGGGAGCTAAAAATAAATAAATAAATAAATAAACACAAAAACAAATCGGGGGGGCGGGGATGAGAAGACAGAAAAACCACAAAATTCCTGAACTATTTAAGTCAAGTTAACAGATATGATAGGGAGGGGGGAGGGAAGGTGATGGAGAGGAACAGGTAAAGGGGCATGAAAATCAACTACAATGTGTATTGAGAAGTAAAATAAAATAAATAAATAAAATAAAAATAAAAATAAATAAAAAATGAAAAAAATAAAAAAATAAAAATAAAAATCATTTTGCAGCTAAACACTTTCTAAAAGTTTTAAGCCAATATGCCTTCACTAATAAATGCTACCAAACATTTAAAGAAAAAACTAGATGAATGTTATCAAAAATCTAACATAAAATTTTAAAGAGTCAGCACTTTCCAGTTAATTTTGAGGTCTGGATAATACTGATACCAAAATCAGAAATGAAACATTTACAAGTAAAGGAAACTACAGACTGATATCTCTCATGAATACAGATCCCAAAGCACTCCACAATCTATTAGCAAATTTAGTCCATCTATACACAGAAAGAATAATGTGTCATGACCAAGTAGTTTATATCCTGGGAATGAAACTTTTTATTTGCTGTTTTTTTGTTTATGTAGAAAATCCTGTGGAATCTAAAAAAAAGGTACTAGAGATAATAAATTAGTTAAGATTGCACAATTAAAGATCAATACGCAAAGTCAATTTTTTATGTACTAGCAATAATTAGATATTAAAATTTTAAAAAGCATGGTATTTACAACAAAATGCTTTGCATCATATAAAAATGCATCCACAAAATGAATTGTGTCCTAAATTTAAAAGCTAAAACTATGAAATTTCTGGGGGAAAAAAACATATAAAACCATAATTAATAGGAGAAAACCTGATAAAATAGACTTTATTTTAAGTATTTAAACATTTAAAAACATTTGTTCTTTGAGAACATTGATAAGAAAATAAAAAGACATGCCATAAACTGGAAGAAAAGATTTGCAAAGGGCATGTATGATAGATATTTGTATCGACAATATAAAAATAAATCTCAAAACTCAATTAGAAGAACACAAAAAAGCCCAGTGAAAAAGTAGGCAAAAGATTTCAGCAGACTAAGGAAGATACACGTAGGGCTAATGAGCACGTGAAAACACTTTCTACATCATGAGCCATTAGGGAAATGCAAAGAATAGCCACAATAAGATGCCATTACTCTCTTGTTAAAATAGGAAAAATAGAAATAAGAAAATCTGATATTAAGTACTGGTGAGGATGTTTAGCAACTGGAATTTCGATGCATTGTTGGTGGAAACTCAAAGTATTATAGACATTTTGTAAAATATCTTAAACTTTTAATGTTAGTCATATGTTTATCATATGATCAAGGCATCCCATTTCTAATGACTTACCCAGGAAAAATGAAATCAAAGGTTCAAACAAAATTCTGTACACAAATGTTTACAGCAGCTAGTTTATAACTGCTAAAATGTGGAAACTTCCTTCAGTTGCTAAACACACAAGCTGTGGAAGACACATATAAAAGAGTACTAAATGGCAATAAAAAGAACTACTGATGCATCCCCACTAACTAGGTAAATCTCTCATGCATAAAGCTACACGAAAGAATTCAGGCTCAGTACACACAAACACACACACACACACATGCACGCACGCACAGACACACACACACACACACACACACACACACACACACACACACACACATACAAATTTATGTACATAAATCCTGGAAGGAGAGTGCGTTTGACTTAAACTGTTTGACTTAAACTTGATCACATACTTACACTCTGTCATTGTTAATCCCTCTGGTATAAAGAAGAAACAGATCTTCAACACAGTATTCAAATGGTCTTACTAAAATGAGGAGAAAGAATCATGTGCATATAAAAATTATATATATATATATACATACATTTTTACATATATCTTTTCTCTACGCTTATTAAAAATTCATCTTCAACCAAAAAGTACACCAAAAAAAGTGTTCAAAACCTTCTAGTTAAAATGACATAACGTCTAAATCTCATGTCTGATTAAACTTTCCCTTAGTCAAACTCATTTGAGCCCACTTCTTAGGTATTTGGTATTTATTAACTGTTTATTTTCTGTTACAGTACTGTGAAATGAAAGGTGCTTTAATGAACAGTAAAACTTAATTAAGTGATGATTTTAATATTATAGACTGGTTATAGGAGCATAAGAACATTAAATAGATTTACATGTACATATTAACTTTTATTCACCCTTTCATCCTTCCTACATTCCTGTTGGAAACTGACATAAAAAGGAGATAGACAACAAGCTGGTACATATGAGTGATATATAAAATATAACTCTAATATTTGCACAAATTTTCTAAAACACATGAAAATAAAATAATTAGTAATTAAATAATAGTGGTAAATGTAGAACGACATTTTTAAAATTATGGAGCTTGTTCTGGTCTAATATGCATGATGAGTGCCTGATGAGTACCAACTAGATCACTGCAAGCTGAGTTCCCAGATAGTGTGGGATCATAGCACAGCTAGACCTGAAAAGAGTTTACAGTTGTTTTACACCCGGTATATGGTTTCCTGGATGAAACACATGAGAATGCATAAAACAATATATTATTCTGGCAGGAAGTAGCCTTAGGAAGTCACTAAAATCCACATGAAAATAAAAATCAATTTCAAAGAAAGCCACCAAATCACTATAATCCCTTTGCACGATTTTCCAGAAAAATGCAACCCATGAATCTTAATATGGAGACCTAATGTTTTTTGAACAACTTTTTATTAAACAGGAGCTTGACAAAATTATTTAATTTAAGTTATACTCACTAGAGCTCTGGTAGTTAGGTTATAGTATCACCATTTAATATAAGGAGACATTAAGGCTTAATGACCTTTAACCTGTCCTTGTTCAAGGCCCTAAAGCCTGTTAATTGAATGAACCAAAATTCAAACTGAAATTTTACTGATTCCAATCCATCTGCTTTCCATCTTCTATAATATCTCTCATATATTCTTTCATTATATTTCATAAAATGTCCATGATTGTGGCATCATCAAGTTTTTTGGTTCTTAGAATGTGCATGGCTTTTTAAAACCCCAAATGTATCACATTACCATAGAGCTTTTTCAAAGTAACTATTTTAATTTGTGTGACATTTTTCTAAAAAACTGGATTTTTTAATAATAAATATCCCTGGAGCCATCTCCATATAACACAAATTGAAATGGAGATATAAATTACCTTCTGTTGTAGAAATCTTTAAGCAGCCAATGCCAAAAATTCAGATCAGTATATTTACTTTGGGGTCTTGACATTTGCAGAATGACCATTGATCTTCCTTAAATTCTATCAAAAGTCATTGTTAGTGAAATATTTGGAACATAAGTGCTCAAGAAATTCATAAAAGGTCAATGTTCTATTTGTTTCAATCCTCCTTCAAATTGCATTGGCTACTCAGATTTCAATTTTGCTTTAGCTATGAAAAATACACTTTTAAAGAAACGTATTATAGAAATCATTTTGCCTTACACATCTTACCTCAGACCCATGAGGCCAGATCAGAACTCAGAAGAATCACCAAGGACATTGTATTCCCTAAAAACATGAATTTCAACTATAAAAAAATTTTGTAAACATGTTATTTTTAAAAAGAAAAGCGAAGCAGGCCAGTGCCAATATTTCCACTAAAGGAGAACTGCACTGAGGACTCTTTTGACATGTTTCAGTTATGTTCCACTTTGGGGAAGTCAGTACAAGGTAAGACTGCGGAACTCAAATTGACATAAGAGATTAAAAACCAACTTGAAGAAAAGACAAAAAATAAATCCTGCTCTTGTTATATGTTTAATAATACTTATGTATGCAATGTAACAAGAGGAAAATAAATATATACTGTTTTACCAAGCTAAAGAGAAGTGAAGGTTATAATAACTAGCATTAGTGTTGAAGCCCATATATTTCTCTAAGGCTTTTCATACAAATTGAGATGAGCCACATAATAGAATCAAAGAAAATAAAAGCTCTGCTGTTGCTTTTTGCCTGTGAGATGGGGCAGTTCTAGTGGAGAAAAAGTACTGTATCTGGAAAATGTTTTATTTAAATAATTGAGGACACATGGTGTGGGTGAGCCAAGACCAATTTTGCTGACTTTTTTTTCTCCATTTTTAGTGAACCAAAATAATGAAATTTTATGATACCTACAAGTAGCATCCTTCAGGAAGGTGGAACTATTTTTATTTTTAAGAATAGTATTAAAATATTTGATTTTATTATCACTGTGTCATTATGGGTAACATATATAGCATAACGTTATTAAAATGTTTTCCCTTAGAAAATGTGTTTTTCTAGGGAAGAAAGAAAAAAAAAACAGGGAAAAAGCTTCTTGACTTTTGTCTGGTCAGTGGCTTTTTGGATATGTGGTCTGGTTGGTGACTTTTTGGCTATGTCCCCAAAAGCACAGGCATCAAAAGCAAATATAGATAAATGGGATTATATAAAATTGAAAAGCTTCTTGAGAGCAAAGGAAACATTCAACAGAGTGAAAAGACAGTACACTAAATGGGACAAAATATTTGAAAACCATATGTCTGACAAAGGGTTAATATCTAAACTATATATAAAACAAACAACCCAATAGCAAGAAGACAACCCAATTAAATAATTAGTAAACAAAATACATATTAAATGGCCTACAAGTATATTTTAAAAATGATCAGTATCACTAATCTTAGGGAAATACAAATTGAAACCACAATGAGATATCACCTCACACCTGTTATAGTGACTATTACCAAAGAGACAAAAGGTAACAAGTGTTGACAAAGATGTGAAGAAAAGAAAACCCTTATACACTGTTTGCGTGACTGTAAACTAGTAGAGCTATATTGGAAAACAATATGGAGACCTCTCAAAATGCTAAAAATAAAATTATTGGTGATGTCATCAAGATGATGGACTAGATTGTCCCCAGCATTACTCTCTCCCACAAGTAACCAATGACCAACACCCAACTATTAAAAAGCAAAGACTGACAACCTGGCACTGCTGGAACTCAGGAGAAGAGGAGAGACCCACAGAGTTTGTGAAGGTGGGAGAAGCTGCAGTGAGAGGAAGAAAAATCACTCTGACCATTTCAAACCCCAGATGCTTTACACCCAGCCCTGTGAGAGGCAGGAAAAACCTGCAGCACACAAAGCAAGATCCAGCAAAAGCCACAGCTTAGCCCTACACATGAAGCTGCCTAGAGTCTGCAGGAGAGAAGAGGGCCTCACAGTGCACCATACCAGCACCCATGACAGTAAGACTACTTACAGGGTTCCTGTGAACTCACATAGGATGGTGGGGCTGCAGCCAAACAAAGAAAGTAATCACTCAGAGACTGGTATGTCATAGTAAGGACCAAACCAGAGGAAGCATTTGGAGTGTGGGAGGGAGGGTGGTCCACAGAGAGCTTTAGGGTGCAGAGTGGGCAGCTGATCTGCCTTCCAATCACCACAGGCCCACTCAGTTAGAGTGACAGGTTAGAGTGATAGAACAGCAGGTAGATAGATCAGTAGTCTGATGGGAAGATTCAGTTCCAGGCCAGAATTTCCAGACAGCACAGGTGTGTCTGACCTCAGATAACCCAGAAGTGATTAAAAGGCCAAAAATTAAAATTGGTCCACACGAAAATTCTTCCTCAGAGAATCAGCAGCAAAGCAGTAAGTGAACAAAACCACAGAGCTCAAGTGTTGGTCCCAAAGGAAGTTCCAGCAGTTTGGGAATTAACCAAAACCACAGGCCAATGACAAATCTCTGACATTAACCAGTGAAAGTTGAACACCACCAAAGAATATCTACAAAACCTACAAGAGGTAGCTGTCTTCTAAAATGCTCAGGCACCATTGTAAAGACAAAAAGATCGACAAAGAACAGAGAAATATAATAACACCAACAAAGGAAACAAACAGAGCACCAGCAATGGACCCAGAGGAACAGTGGATTTATGAAATGTCTCACAGAGAATTCAGAATACCCTTTTAAGGGTATTCAGGGAGTGAAAGAAAATACAGATGGAAAAGTAAGTAATATCTGGAAAACAATCCAGTAACAGAATGAGAAACTTGACAAAGGAATAGAGACAATTAAAAAATATATAGAAATCCTAGAAATAAGAATACATTATCTGAACTGCAAAACTCAATAGAATGCTCCAACAGCAGATTTAATCAGCAGAAAGAATTAGTGAGCTCAAAGACAGAGCATATGATATTATCAAATCAGAGGAGCAAAAATAAAAAATAATAACAAAAAAAATGAAACAGAAAAACAACAAATATGGGACTCCTTGAAGCAAAATAACCTCTGCATAATTGGTATACTTGAAGGAGAGGAAAACAGGAAAAGATATAGGAAGAATATTCAAGAAAAAAAGGCTGAAAATTTCCATGTATGGAGAGAGATGATACAGCATTTAGGCACAGGAAGCTGAGAAGTTGCCAATAAAATTTAATCTAAGGAGGAACACCCCAAGACACATCATAATCAAATTATCAAAAACCAAGGAAAAAGAAAGAATATTGAAAGCAGTAAGAGAAAATAAACACATAATATTTCATGGAGCCTCAATATTTCTCTCAGCAGATTTCTTAGTAGAAACTCTACAGGTCAGAAGAGAATTAGATGATAAATTCAGGGTGCTGAAGGAAAAAGACTGTCAGCCAAGAATTATCTATCCAGCAAAACTAACCTTCAAATATGAAGGAGAAATGAAGTTTTTCCAAGATAAACAAAAGTTGAGGGAATTCATCAACACCAGACCTGCATTACAAAAAATGCTAAAGGGAGTTCTTTACTCTGAAAGAAGACAACGCTAAGGAGCAGCAAGAAAACATCTGAAGGTACATAATTCACTAATAATGTAAGTTCACAGACAACCTTAGAATACTCCAATATTGCAAGGGTGGTGAATAAACTGCTTCCACCCTTAACATAAAGATTAAAGAACAAACCTAACAGGACACTAACATTTATAAGAACCAATGTAACATATATATTATATGCTATCAATATTAAAAGATGCAACTTCAAACAAGAAGTTGTCAGAAAGTAGGGCAGGGGTAACACCAGATCATAGAGTTGGCTTTTTTTTTTTTTCTTTTCTCTTAGATATCCAAATTAAGTTGTTATTAGCCTAAAAGTCTAAGATAACCTATTATAATTATAACATGTTTTCTGTACGCCTCATGGTGACCACAACACAAAAATTTACATAAGTAACATAGTAAAAATAAAAGGTGAGAAATCAAAATACATTGCTAGAGAAAATCATTCATCATAAAGGAAGACAGTAAGATTGGAAAAAGAAAAAAAGGGTCAACAAAATGAACAGATAAAAAGGAACAAAATGGTAGTAACAAGTCCCATATATATATATATATATATATATATATTTAATTGGAAGTCCCTTATATATATTTTTAATTAGAACCCATTTACATTTAGAGCTATACTATTGATATGCACATACATATCAATAGTATAGCTCTAAATGTAAGTGGGTACCAATTAAAAGACACAGAGTGGCTGAATGGATTGTAAAACAAGAACCACCAATATGCTGCCTACAAGAAACTCACTTCATCTGTAAAGACACACATTGTCTGAAAGTGAAGTGATGGAAAAAGATATTTCATGCAAGTGAAAACCAAAAAAAAAAAAAAAAAAAAAAAAAACAGGAATAGCTGTACTTATATCAGATAAAATAGACTTCAAGTCAAGGAAAGGAAAAAAATATATAAGGAGTCATTATATAATAATAAAGGGATCAATTCAAGAAGAGAATATAATAATTCTAAATATATATGCACCCAATTTCAGAAAACCCAGTTATATAAAGCAATTATTGTTAGACTTAATGGGTGAAACAGACTCCAACACAGTAATAGTTGGGGACTCTAACACCCTTATTTTAGCAGATGACATATCATCTAGGCAGAAAATCAACCAGGAAACATCATAATTAATCTCTACATAAGGCAAAATGGACCTAATGGACATATATAGAACATTTCATCTAACAGTTGCAAAATATACATTCTTCTCAACAGCACATGGAACTTTCTCTAGAACATATGTTGGGTCACAAAGCAAGTCTGAACAAATTTTTAAAAATTGAAATCACATCAACTATATCTTCCAACCACAATGGAATAAAAGTAGAAGTCAACAATAAAAGGAACACTAGAAACAGACATTACAACTGATACTGTAGAAATACAAAAGATCATATGAGACTACTATGAACAACTATATGCAAACAAACTGAAAAACCTACAAGAAGTGGATGAAATCCTGGACACGTACAACTTATCAAGGTTGAATCATGAAGAACTAGAAAACCAAACAAAGTAACAAGTAATGAGACTGAAGCAGTAATAAAATTTTCTAACAAAGAAAACCCCAGGAATGGATCACTTCACTGCCAAATTCTACCAAACATTTAAAGAAGAACTCATACCAGGTCTTCTCAAACTCTTTCAAAAAACTGAAGACAGAATACTTCCAAACTCATCCTACAAGGTCAACATTAACCTCATACCAAAAGCAGAGAAAAAAAATAACATAGCAAAACAAGAAAACTACAGACCAATATCCCTGATGAACACAGATATGAACATCTTCAATAAAATACTAACAAACAGAATCCAATAACACATTAAAAAGATTATTCAACAATGATCAAGTAGAAAAAGAAATCAAGAAAGCAAGTCCATTTACAATAGTCACAAAAAATGTCTATGAATAACTATAGCCAAAGGGGTGAAAGATCTCTACAGTGAGAACTATATAAGTCACTGCTGAAGGAAATTAAAAGATGGCACAAGAAGATGGAAAGACATTCCATGCTCTTTCATTAATTAACAAAGTGAAAATGTCCATACTATCCAAAGCAACCTGCAGATTCAGTGCAATCCCCATAAAACCGCCAGTGCCATTCTTCACAGAAATAGAAAAAACAATCCTAACATTCATATGAAACAACAAAAGATCCTGAATAGACAAAGCAATCCTGAGCATAAAAGTAATGCCAGATGCATTGCACTACCTGACTTTAAATTATACTACAAAGCTAAGTAATCAAAACAGCATGGTATTCATATAAAAAGAGACATTTGGATAAATGGAACAGAATAGAGAATGCAGATATCAATCCACATACCTATAGCCATCTGATCTTTGACAAAGGCACCAAGAGCATGCATTGGGGAAAAGACTGCCTCTTCAATAAATGGTTCTGAGAAAACTGGATATCCATGTGTAGAATAATGAAACTAGACCTGTACCTCTCACCATGTACCCAAATCAACTCAAAATGGATTAAAGATTTAAATATAAGAACTGAAACTTAAAACTTCTAAAAGTAAACATGTTAGGAAGTAGGACTGGGCAAAGACTTTATGAAGAAGACCCCAAAAGGCACAGGCAAGAAAAGAAAAAGTAAACAAATGGGATTATATCAAACTAAAATGCTTCTGCACAGCAAAAGAAACAATTTATGGACTGAGAAGACAATCTACAGAATGAGAAGAAAATTACAAACTATGCACTTAACAAGGGGTTAATATTCAGAATATACAAGAAACTCAAACAACTTCACAGTAAAAAAACAAGCAAACAAACAAAATAACAATAACCCAATTAAATTTGGGAAAAGGAGCTGAAAAGGCATTTCTCAATGGAAGGTGTAGAAATGACCAGTAGACAGATGAAAAAATGCTCAACATCACTCATCATCAGGAAATGCAAATCAAAACCACATTGAGATATCATTTCACCCCAGTTGCATGCAGGTATTGTTACTTAACACTGTAATCCACAGATATGAACAATCAATTACATTTCAATTTTTAAAGAAAGGATCATTCACCATGATCAACTGGGATTCATCCCAGGGATGCAAAGATGACTCAACATAATGTGATACATCACATCAAAAGAATGAAAGGAAGAAAACATATGACCATTTCAACAGATGTAGAAAAAGCATTTGATAAAATCCAATACCACTTCATGATAAAAAACACTCAACAAACAGGTATAGAAGGAATGCACCTAAACACAATCACAGCTAATGCCATACTGAATTGATAACAATTGGAGCTTTCCTCTATGATCCGGTATAAGACAAGGATGCCAACTTTCTCCACTATTACCCAACATTTTACTGAAGTTCTAACCAGCATAATAAGAAAAGAGAAAGCAATAAAGGGCACACAAATTGGAAGGAGAAGGTCAAACTATCCCTATTTTCTGATGACATGATCTTATACTAGGAAACCCTAAAGACTCCACCAAAACTTTGCTGGAATTAATAAATGAATTCAGTGGAGTAGCAGGATACAAAATCCACAAACAAAGGTCCATAGCCTTCCTACATGCCAATAATGAAATAATTGAAGAAAAAATCAGGAAAGTAATCCCATTCACAATGGCTACCAAAAAAATAAAATGAAATACCTAGGAGTAAATTTAACCAATGAGGTGAAAAACCTCTACAATAAAAGCTATAAAACATTGGAGAAAAATAATGAAGAGGACACAAATAAATGGAAATATATCCCATGTTCATAGATTGGAAGAATTATCATCATCAAAATGTCTATATTACCTAAATCAATCTACATATTCAATGGAATTCCTATCAAAATACCAATGATATTCTTCATAGAAATAGAAAAAATAAATCTTAACATTAGTACAGAGCCAAGAAAGACCCCATATAGCTAAAGCAATCTTGAACAAAAAGAACAAAGTTGAAAGTGTCATACTTCCTGACTTCAAAATATATTACAAAGCTATAGTAACTAAAACAGCATGATACTGTCATAAAAATAGTCAAATAGATCAATGGAACAGAATAGAGAGCCCAAAAATAAACCCATGCACTTACAGCCAACTGTATTTCAACAAAGGTTCCAAGAATGTACAGTTGAGAAAGGACAGCCTCTTCAATAAACAGTGCTGGGAAAACTGAATATCCACATGCAGAATATTGATACTAGACCCCTACCTTTCACCATACACAAAAATCAACTCAAAATGGACTAAAGACCTAAATTTAAGACCTAAAGCTATGAAACTACTAGAAAAAGGCCTAGGAGAAAATGTTTAATGTATACAAAGTTTCAGTTTGGGATGATGAACATGTTCTGAAGATAAATGACAATGATGGTTGCACAACAATGTGAATATACTTAATGCCACTGAATTGCACATTCGAATTTGGTTAAAATAGTAAATTTATTTCATGTACACTTAACTACAAAACAAGTTGTATGACTATAATAGCAGCCTCTTGTTGAGGGCTTGTTCTATGCCAAACACTGCTTTAAACACTGTATATATATTAAAGCTTATACTTCCCTACAAATAAATAAACACATAAATAAAATTAAAATTATCATATGATCTAGAAATTTCATTTGTTTCTTTTAGCTATAAGTTTTTAGTTTTTCTAAGTTACATTCATATCTTTATATAATCTTCATATTACAGTTTGACTTATCAATTTTAGACATTATGTGTTAACTTACTACTATGATAGATGAGGGGCTAACTTATTTATACTGCCACCACCAATACTCTCTACCCCTCCTGCCAATATATTTATGTAAAAATTATTTTCTCTAGTTTGCATATAATCGGAATAGTATAGTTACCCCTTCAGTTCTGTCAACTGCAGAAGTATCTTTGCCGGTGTCTGTGAGGATCTGCTCCCCACCAAGTTGCAGATCTGTCTTCTAACTTCCTTCCCACTCCTCCCTACATTCACTGCCTGACTTCTACCTCCCAGCTTTCCTCTCTCAATTTCTGTCACCTTATGTCAAATAGTGGCAAATGCATGTACTTACTCCTTATATATGTAAAGAGAATGCAGCTTATTTTTCTATAATTGATATGTCTTCCTCATGAATCCCACCAATTGGACTTTTTAGGATAATTTCCCCATCTCTCCTATTTGTGTACCCTGTGATATTTTAGGTTCTCAATACCTGGAAGGGAGGAGAAAGTGGACCTCTTCCCTGCAGAGTCCAGAGCTGAGGGCCACTTCTCCTTCCACACAAAGTAGATGACCAGCTAGAGAATTTTCTTTCACTCTTGTCTTCCAGTGAGTGAGGCTACAATGGAGCCACCATTTGTTTTTGGCTTCCACTCAAACATACCAAGCTAACTCATGCATGAACAGTGCTCTGGCATTTTTCTCCTCCTTTAACTGATCCTAAGAGATTCCCCATATGGACATAGATGTAAACTGAGGGAGGTATGTGTATGCTTAGTAGTGGGGAATCTTAGCTACTTAAGCAGCTGGTGAGTGTTTTTTGATTCCACTTCTGCTCAGATTGAAAGTACCTCTTCCATCATGTGATCTGCTCCACAGTCCACCTGATCTCATAACTTTGTGGATGTGATGGAACCTGAATCATGATTGGCAGTCCCAAAGGAGTGGTTATTTGGTGCCATATGGTCAAATATTCTGTCTCTACCAAGACCCAGTAGCATTCTAGGAGATGTTTTACTAAAGACATATCATTTTCTGCTGCAGGGAGTATGCCTTGCTCTGGAAACTGAGAAGCCTGTATTCAGATTCTCCTCCAGGGGCTTCCTATAAGCTCTACATGACAATTTTTTCCCTGCCACTGATATCTCAAAAACCATAGATTATTCTATATTTTATTGCTCAAGTGTCAGGGCTACTAGCACTTCAGTCAGGACGTGCTTCAGAGACTTGTCGTGCTCTGTGTCTCATTTGAAACTGATTTTTGTGTCCCCCAGTAGATGGGTCAGATCAATTTTCCAGTTGGAATACACTGCCTGCAAAACATAGACATTAACTGTGCAGAACCTGCGAGATGCAGCACTTTATATTTTATTTTGGGAGCAGCATCTTATTATACTTATTATCAGTAATACCCTAAAGTGTTCACTGATTGTCAAGCCCTTGAATGTTTGTAGGATTTACCTCCCACTCTCAGGAACATGTGTGTCTTCTCAAGGCTTCCAGTTTACTAAGTACCTTTCCTCACTCAGCGCGATGTCATAGATCAACTTTATGCTCTACTGGATGTCCATTCAGACTAGACTAGACAGAGCTTTAGGGGGTTAACATATCCTTGAAGCAAAACTGGAAGTATATAGTGTTGTTTGTTCCATGTGAATACCAACTATTTATGATTGTCTTTTCTCATTAGAATAAAAACGAATATATTCACAACATTACTGCTGCATTAACTACCTGATGCTATATTACTCTTGCCTTACAAAGATACTACATCTGGCACAGCAGCTGCATTTGGGGCTGCCCTTGGTTAGGTTATAGTAGGGCAACATCATCTTACAGTACCCATTTGACTTATAGTACTGAGGCAAAGTCCACACTGGTGAATTAGAAGAGTATGTGTAGTCTTGCAAGCTTTTAGACCCTTTGAGATGGTGCTATTTTCTGTCTCCCCTACCTACTCCCACTTAGATATTGTTTCCAATTAAGTGTCTTCCTCTTCCTTACCTCATAGGCCAGAAATGCAATGTGGAGGTTGCACTTATTCCTATGTATGGTAACTGCAAATATACAGTCAGGGAGCTGGGAAATGACCACCAACTGGGGCCAAAGTGGATCCAGTGTGTGTTGCACCTAGTTCAGAATTCAATCTACTTCCTCGTTCGTATATATTCCTATACTAACAATGACACCATAAAGACATTTCAGGATGCTACATGTAGTAGATTCAATTATGTCCCCCCAAAACTCACTGAAGATTGAGTTGCATCCCCCAAGTTTAATGTATTAGAAACTTGGCCCCCACTGCGACTGTTAAGAGGGTGAGAAGTCCTATTATGGTAATTGAAAGGTGGGGCCTTGAAGAGGTGATTGGATTGTAGGACCATGCTTTAGTGAATGGATAAAAATGGTGATTGGGGCGTGGTTCTGAGGGCTTTAAAAGAAGAGAGAGGAGAGTTTGCCTCTCTCTCTGCTCTCTCTGCTTCCACCATCTTGCAATGTGAGACCCCTGAGTCACTGTTGCCACCACCAGATAAACTCTGGACTTCCCATCTTCAGAAACTGTAAGCAATAAATTTTGTTTTCTTTCTAAATTACCTAGTTCCAGGTATTTTGTTATAAGCAATTGGAATGGACCAATACTCTAGGTATCAAAGATAACTCAGACACTGTGTTCAATAGTCCTCAAAATGTTTGAACATTCTGTTTTCCCAATGCAAGCTTACCTGAGTAAATTTATAAATATAGGGCCTTTATAATTTGTGGAACCTAGTGCAATATGAAAATACAGTGCCACTTATTCAAAAAGAAGAAACAAATAGCTTTTTCTTTTCTTCCATGGTCTCTCTCTCAACTTGTCCTGATGTATTTTATTTGCTACTTAATGTGCCTTACCTTGGGCACAAAGAATTCATCAGGTGAGTGTAGACCCTCACCCTCAACCGTTCCTGCACTTTGCCCAGGCACCTATGCTCAGATCTCTCTCCTATGGCAGCCCGGGGCAGCAGCAGTTGCTGGGAGGGAGTGGGGAATAAACAGCCAAGAACAAGTCCCAGGGAGGTGTGGAGTTGGTAAGAGATAAGACCATGTGAAAATAAAAGCTCCAAACACTTGGCAGATGTTCCATTGGACTTGAATCTTACAAAACACAATTTAAAAGATAAAATTGTTAAGAATTTGAAGAAGGAGACTGCAGAGCATATAACCGGGTACCAGTTTCCTTTCTGAACACAGACCCCTATCCAAGTGCACTGGCCTTACCGCCATGAAGCCATCACTGGCTGTAGGTTCCTTCAGAGAAAGACTCCAGGAATCATTCTTATGAATATTTGCTATGGTGTTACAGGGTTTTTCCTTCTGGAGATCCAAATTCCCCTTCAGTAGGTGAGTGTGGGTTACAACCTGCCTGAGTTCTGTTTGTCATTTATCCATTCCTGTACCTTTTTGGACCACTATCTCTTTGCCTCTATAACCATGGTGTCCAGTGAACTCTTTGTGGGCATGGGTGCCTTGGCTGACACTCCAACTCTGCCACTCATGTGATAATTGCATCCATCTAACTTCTGGTGATTAAATACCTCCAGGTGGCCTCTATTATTTCAGGATCGATTATCTACTAATAAATTAATATCAGTGATTTTAATACTATCGATTATCGATAATATTATTGTATCATCAAGCTTAGTTACATAATAACCTCTCCAGCTTTACAGCCCTGGCTTATGGAAGAAAGCCACTACTTTTGGAGTTTTTTGTTTTGTTTTCATTTCTCTCATAGAACAAATTATGTTTCAGATTCAGATACCAGAGTAGTTCCTTTTACTTGTACTGACCTTGGGTATGATACTTTTGTGGTAAAATTTTTAAGCAGATTTTTTTTAAGACATCCTAACTCCTCTTTTAGGCCTTCCCTTCCCTTACAAGCTAGGCCTAAAGTATTGAACTCCTTAGTGATTCTGGTGCACCCTTACCTATGTGTTCCTTATTGTAACAGGTAAATGGCGAATCCTCCAAGTGTTCCTGTGGGACACAATCATTAGTGGGTCTTCTGGCTTCTGTGATATTTCCACTCCAGTGTTTTCACATCCCTGAAGACTTTGAATTTCCTTCTTTCCCCACGTGATGCAAAAATTTTGGCATCTAACATTATGTACTATGGGCCTCCAGTTTTTTTATGATTGGGGGAGCCATCCTAATTGTAGGTTTGCACCATCTCCCAGAGCCCTAGGAGCACTCAGGATAATACTTCCAAATTAATAAACCCATTCCTATCTGATCATTTGATCCATTTGGTTTGATCAATCACCCTAAGAATCCAATCCCATGCATGTTCCCCAGGATCTTGCCAGCATGTCAGAGCCAGGTTTTTCAGCCTCTTTGGGTTTAGTCTCTTATCTCCCTTATGGGACCCACCATGTACCTAGCTGGGTTATCCAGCAACTTAACTAGAAGGGGGCAGATTCTGAGGGGAACACATTGTCTGGTGGTGGAGAGGCTTGAATTGTCTTCAAGGCAAAACAGCAGTGTTAATTGGGAGGGACAGGCCTCTTCAGCATTCTTAAGGGTTTCAGAGGTAGGGGACAATTTAAAATGTTTGAGAGCATCCACCAAAATGGCCCTATTCCCATTTATTTTCCAATTAGGGCCTTGACCTTGGTATAACATGTATCTTTGCTTGGGCATTTAACATACTGTAGAATACAGCTACTCCATTAAGTTATGGGACTGGTCCTCAGTTTCTCATCTTCCACCTGCAAGAGGTGAGAACCTCTTTTATGAGCTGCCAGGGAGGCCCTCCAGATTTCACACTCAGTTTTCCAATTGCCCATTAATCCACAGGGAGTTTTGTCATCTTTATCCAGGTGTCAATGTCAACAGCCTTCCAAACCCACTACCTTTATAGTTATTCTTTGCCTATACTTTTCAAAAGCCTGACAAATTTTACCAACTACTGCATTTCCTTCTGTACACCATCCCAAGTCACCATCAGTGAGAGTTTTAACAATTGAACTGCTGCCTTGTGCCCTGGGGATGTTGTCTGGGCTCCACGTTTACAGTAAAATGTTCATTCCAGTCAGTCAAGCCTACTGGCCTATTTGAAGAAATTTTTCTACATTTAAGCTTAAACCTCATACAGATGTGGGATGCAACAAGGATACAATGATGTAAGTTAATCTATGAGTTTAATGCCAGTGGAAAAATTTTTCCTTGTTACATGCCCTTTACTTTTGCAGCATCAATTTTGTAACACAGTCATGTACCACATAATGATGTTTTGGTCAATAACAGATTGCATATACGACAGTGGTCCCATAAGATTATAATAGCTATACCATATAGCCAAGATGTGTAGTAGGCAATACCAACTAGGTTCATGTAATCACACTCTATAATGTTCACCCAAAGATGAAATGGCCTAAAGATCATATATCAGAACATATGCTTATCGGTAAGCTATGCATGACTGTATTTACCTTCTCCTCTGTGCTTTTTATTGGAAAGCCAGTAAATACCTTTTATTATTTATTATTTATTATTTAGTTATTAAGACATTGTATTAAGACATTCACTACAGAAGCAAATGCTGTGCTTCAATTGCATCTACTTACCTGTACCTCTAAGATTTCTTTCCATGTTAAATGTCCTTTTATCTTCTATTTTCATCATATATTTAAAGACACTGTCAAAACCGTATATTCTCCTCATTGCCCACTGCTTGCCTCAAACAATTCGTGCCTCCCTGCTGTCATCGACAGAGATCACTCTCTAGGTAGACTTCACAACTTGGTTTCCTGGGACCTCACATCACTAATCTCCTGGGCATCCTCCTTTGTTGGGTACATCCTCTGTCTTTTTGTTTCTTGATTTCCTCCCTGTTTTTTTTTCTGGAGAATACCATCAAATAATTCCCTAAGAAAGAATATGAGGGATAAAAACTGTCCGAGTAGTATGACATTGAATAAGTATAGAATTCTGAGTTGAAATCAATTTCTCTGAGAACATTAAAGATGTTGTTCCAGTACTCTTAGTTCGGTTAAAGAAATTTTGATTCTGGTCTAATTTTATTTTCTCTTTAAGTGAGTTTATATTTTTCCTGTTTGACGTGCTTTCTGGTACTCTTCTTTATCAATGTTGTTATGAAATTTCAAAATGCTTTAACTAGATGTGGTTTTTCTTAATCACCTTTTTCACTTGTGTACTAAATAGACTTTTTCAGTCTGAAGACAATGGCCCTTTTGAGTCTGAGAAAATCTCTTCTATTATTTTCTCTCTTCTCTTTTCTGATCCTCCTAATAATATGAGTAAATTGATTTTTTGGTTTATTTTCATCTTTTAACTTTTCTTTTGTATTTTTTCTTTTTTTGCTGTAATTTCTTTTAGATTAGCTCAACTATATACTACAACCACAAGACAGCATGTTTATTTAATTTCAGCAATTGTATTGTTAATTTTCAACCTATTCTAATATTTTCACTTTTTAAGGCATTCTCACTTTATAGATGAAATTTATTGGTACATCTTTTTGCAGGTTTTTCAAGAGTTTGGTGTAAAATTCTTTTATCTTGATTAAATTTAATTTACTCTTCTACCTTCTCTCAGAGGACATTTTCTTCTTTCTACTTTTCTTGGTCTTTTTTTTTTTTTTTTTTTTTTTTTTTCTCCCTAGGTTGCAGCCTTTTGTCAAATATCTGAAGAACATCTGCAATTTGAACATATTGTGAATAACACAAGAAGTGAGCTGAATGGGAAGCTTTGTGCATGTGGAGGGGACTTACTGACAGGCAGAACCATTTTTATGCAGAGTAGCTATGGAGACAGCATTTTATTTTAATGCTCTTAACTCTTGGAAGATCAGTTTTCAATTACTTATATGATATCCTATGTACGAAATAGTGTCTGTAGTAAATAAACACTTCATAAATAATAACAAAAAAGAACATCTATGTCAGTACCTCCCTGCTTTAAAAATAGAATGTGTATATTTTAATTATTTGAAATGCTAAATCTATATATTTGTGTACAGATTTCACATAAAAATAGCATTAGATGCCACAAAAGAAAACCACAGTCATAGACTTCCACTTCTCCACTTTTTGGATTCTTGAATGTTTTACTCTCCTAAGGACAACACAATTTGTATAGCTGTTTCAATGGCTGCTATTATTTACATGCCCATGATCCCCAAATCCCTGTCTCCAGCCCAGGCCCTTATACTAGGTCAGTCCTGTATCTCCAACTGCCAACTCCATCTGAGATCTCCACAGAAACCTTAAACTTGCCATCTGCTGAGACTCCAAATTCCATGTATTACAATACTTAGAATAACTGTAAAGTTGTTGGCTACTCCTAATCAGTCACTATTAATTCATGTCTTTTACTTGCCAAAATAAAGTGCATATATTCTCCTTGCCAAGATAAAGTTACATTTTAAAAGGATATTATATTATATATTTAATAGCTTGTGCACTATTTAATGTAAAAGAGACTTTATATTATAAATTTTACATATTTAATGTAAAAGTTTTAATTAATCACATGTTCTTTCATGTTTTTAAACAATCAAAATTCTTATATCGGTTTTTGTTGGGAAACTAATAAATCTAAGAATAATAGAATAAGTTAGTAGAATCTTACTTTCAAATTTACATGATTTTTTTGTGTTTGTTATCCTTTATCCTTAATACTTTTGCAACATCTCCAGAAAACCAATAAAAATCATTTTATTAATTTTATTAACATGTAATGTAATTGTCTGTAATACATGATATCACAGAGTTTTAAGTAAAAATTTTTCTTGGTAAAAGAAAAGAGAACACTTAAATATCTTTGAAGTCCCTAGTGTGACTTGTGACTTTTTTTAATACATATATGTGGGGTACAACATTGATTTTCAGTAATTGTGTAGAATGTGAAGTGGTTAGATCTGTATAATTAGCTTATTCATCATTACAATGCACAATCTTTCTTTGTGCCCGTTGACCAAATCCACTCTGCTCTCCAGAGGTGACCGAGTATTTCACACTCTGTATATGGGTTGTTGAGTAACGTATTGTTTTGCTTTACATGTTCATGAGTGGAGACATATTGCAAATGTTCTTCTGTGACATTTTTTATATAACACAATTGTTTATGTAACTCATTGGCATTGATATATGTAACCGTAGGCCATTTATTTTCATGCTTCTGCCAGGCATTTGGGGACATAGAAACCATTAGTCACTTTCAACTGCATTCTTGCCTTAAGAGTTTTGGACTATGTAGACAATAGCAAACAATTGAGAGGACTGGTTGTTAGGTTTTCACGTAGGTACTATTTTACCTTAACCTGAAGTAAGTTGGAGTAAGAAAAATTCCTCATAGTCTTCAGTGGGGTGAATTTTTTTTTTCTTGTAATTCACTGACAAAGATTCTTTGCCTAGACAAATTTTAGTCAGGTTTCTGAACCTTCTCCTAAGCTTATGTGTGCACTTCCTTGAAAAACTCAGTTGTAGCAAAAAATGCTGCCAAGGAAATCAAGCAAGAATCCCACTCTTCACACCTGACCACCCTCCATATCCAACCAAAGTTCCTCTCTTCTCACCCTTCATATCTAGTCATCCTGGCCTGCATTTAGCAGGAAGCCTGCTAGATTGATTCAGACAGAATTCCCCCCAGACTTAATGTTCACTCGCAGTAATTTTTCAACCACTGACTCCCTGCTTTTTGGCTACAAATCTCCACTTAGCCCTGGTGTGTTCAAAATGGAGCCTATTTCTATACTGGGGTCTTCTTCCCCTCTTACAATAGTCCTGAATAAAACTTGTCTTCACCACTTTAATTTTTTTTTTTTTTTCTTTTTGGCTCTGGTTGTCTTTGACATCACTCATGGATAGCATATCTTTTTATGTTTCTTGGGAGTATGTAGGATCTGTAGTACTGCTTTCTATAGGGCTTGGCACCCCAAGTACGGACCATTGGAGTAAAACACACCAGCAGGTACCCTCAGGACAGAGGCCAGTCTTTGAATCGGCTTATCTCTCAGCATTACTATTCTCTTCCACTGGCACTATTAATTAGTCTTAATTTTTTGCTATTTCAGTTCTTCACATAAAAAGTTTTTGTAAACATTTTTTGTTTAACATTTTTAAGCATTTTATTCTGGAAAGTATGTATATTTATACAAACATGTTGCCAGAAAAGGAAGTCCCTACTATTTTATTTCATTATTATCATTATTTTTAATTTGACAAACATTGGACTGCTATGTATTGTAAATTGGAAGGGATGTTCTTAAATTGTGTGTATTGAATGTTAAAAATTTTGTATGTATATTTTCAGTTAATCCCCCATTTTCAGGCCCATGATTCACTATTTGTTCTCTTTTAACTAGAGTCTTATTCTTTGTAACTTTCTGTTATGCATCTGTGAACATCTGCTCCCTAGAACATAAGTGTAGTCTACTCTGCTCTGCCTTTATGGTATGCATACCTAGACTTTTTCTCAACCTGTTTCATCATTCCCTACCCACTTCTCAGTTCCTTTAATTTGATAAAATGTCATTTTTTTTTAAAGATCTACTGCCTGTTCTCTTTATTGATGTAAGTGTTTTGTTTTGTTTTACCTCTTAAAAAGATCTCTTGTCTATAATTTAATGGTTTCTCAGGAGTAAATGATATAAAACACAGTAGTCTGGCCTCTTGTACTTAAAGCACCCGGAGGTCCTTTTTTCTTTTTAGAAGAGTTAAGACTGTTAACTTCAATTATATCATATAGTCATCATAACAATCATGTGAGAAACATTACCAACACCGCTATTTTTTAAAGAACTTTCCAATTAGAATTACATAATTAAATAGGAATTTATTCCATAATGTTGTTTGCTTCATATCTTCTGTATAGATTGGGGTGGGATGGAGGAGGGAATCCTGTTTACTTCTCAGTTAAATGAAAATAATACTTAGCCAAAACTTAACTGTGACAGTGTGTTATAGAAGCACCTAAGGTCTTGGATACTGGTAGACAAAGTAGAAGTCAGTAAACTAGGATTTAGGGACAGGGCTGTGTACATTCTAGAACACAGTCCTCAGTATTAGTCTTAGATATATCACTGGCAGCCGGAGAAAACGGAAGCAAACTATTTATTTTTTCAGATGATTAATACCACGATGTTAAATATAATAAAAGCCTACATAACAGGATTTTGTTGAAGATACTTAAGGAAACACCAGTAAAGCAATTAATGCTTTGCCTGGCACCTAATTGATGGTCAAAAGATGGTTCACCTTTCACATTTCTTACCCTGTCTTGCTTGTCCTTCTACTTTCTTAGAACAATGCCTGCTACAAAACACAAAAATTAGCTAATTGGACTCTTGGTACAGTCCACTATAAAAATAACGCTTACCCTTCCATCCCATGCCTTCTTTCCTCTTACCAAGACTTATCTTTTTGGATTGGACCCTGATCCCTAACTCAGCAAGGCTGTTGTAAGGACATAGGGAAGAAGCTGAGTCTGTACGTTAGGCACGATGTAAGTAATTTGATTTTTGGTTGATGCATGATTTAAACTGTCAAAACTCAATTGAAATGTTAAATACCATTGACAGTAATTTCAGATGACCTTTAGTTTTTGAAAAGCAAATTTAACAATTATTCATCTATCAACTTGCTAATGTCTACTTTTACCCTCTTGCATTAGGCATACATTTTAAAGGTGTTATAAAAAAGCAATTTATTTCTTACGCATTGAAAGGGTCTTTCAAAAACTGCTGGGGCTCTATTCAGCTGTAGGACTTGGTCCCTCACCGTAATGTCTAAGACTCTTGCAAAAGACCTGCCTTTGATATTTCTCATATTTATAACAACAATAAGGATGTAATTTCTCACCATTCCTACGGAGTTACAAATAGACAATAAAAGCTTCATCGTCTTTGGAGCTAACTCATTCACTGAGATAACAATAGGAAAACAAGTGTACTCTCCAGGAAACGATCGCCATGGCGGCTGCGAAATTTATTTTGAGCTAGTTTTTCCTATCAAGAGGTTTATGTCTGTAGAGGAAATGAGTAAGTTTATGGAGGCTTATTTGCCTTGCAATTCCAAAATATTATTATTAATGTCTTCCATGTTTAAAACATGCCGTTAGGTATAAGCATTAGGTTATACGAGATAACTTGGACATAGTCTTGCACTTGAATATATACAATGCAATGGTGTGTATTATAAAACTATTTTAAATACAATAGGCATAGAAAGAATGTTGTGAATGGGAAATTAGAAGGGACTTTAAGCAAGAGGTAAGTTGTAAATGATGGAGAAGATTTTAACAAGCAGAAGTATAGAGAGATAAACATTTCCATCACAGGCAAAGTAATGTGGGATGTGTATGTGTGTGTGTGCACAGATAGGCACTTTGTGCTGGTCCTTGATCGTTTGGTTGTATTGGGACTCAGAGGTTGTTACCCCAAAATATGGTACTTTGACATGCTGAAATAAAGAAGCAGCCTCAAGTCTATCTGACCTCCTCTGACCCCATTCTGTCTCTCAATTCTCTGACATTCTTCAAAGCACAGTATGAATCTGTTTTCTTATCTGCCTAAAGTCTAGACCTGCCAAAAAAGAAGGCAATTAGCACATCTGGTTCTTTTCCTGAGTTTTCATTAATTTAACTTATATTCACAGAAGGAAAGATTTAAGTCTGTCGCACACCCATACAGACTTTTGTCACAGACCATTGTCTTCTTTTTCGATCCCATTCAGTATTTCAGAGAGTAATTTATCAGTCATTGTCTGCTCCGTGGGCCCAACAGACTGTCACAGCTCATTGTATGCTCTCCAAGCTCTTTGAATATCCCTAAAAGTTATTTACTCCTATACCCACATCTCCCCTTTCTCTAGGAATATGGGTACATTAGCACCTGTACCCCACTGAGTTGTTGGGAAATCACTCTCTTGTAATTCCTTCATGCATTGCTCCTTTCCAGAATGTTCAAATAAAATTTGTTATGCCTTCTCTTCATATTAATTGAATCTTGACAATTGATTTTTTAGTGAATTTTCATGAGTAAAGTATTTTTCCCTTGGCCCCTGCAGTTGCAAAAGTACTGATATTGACATGAGATTTCTTAAAGTATAAACATCAAATTTTGAGGATATAGTTTCAGCAAGCACGGCTTTGGGAATACTAAGATCAGGTGCCTGTGTTCTGCATGTCTACTTCATTGCACTGTTTTGCTGCAGAACTACATAGTTTCCCAGAGCTTGAGGTTTTATTTATCTTTCATTAAAAGATTGACCAAACTGGGCCTGGAATCACTTAGCCTCAATTCCAAATTCCCTAGGGAAAACAGTCATTAGACCATTTTGTTTAAGTCTCTTCCCTAGTCCAAGCAATTTTTCTAAGCTATAAAAGTCACAATGAAGAAAGATGGTTTGAGTCACATGAATGCAACCAGGTGAACATGGTAGGATAAAAAGCTACAGTTCCTATTTAAATAAATAGATCTGGTATAACTGTCCTGAAAGTACCCACTTAGGTGGTGTATTAGTCCATTTTGTGTTGCTATAACAGAATACCCGAGACTGGGTAATTTATAAAGAACAGAGGTTTCTTTAGCTTACAGCTGCATCTGGCACGGGCCTCAGGCTGCTTCTACTCATGGCGGAAAGCGGCAGGCAGCTGGAGTGTACAAGGAGATCACATGGTGAGAGGAAGCAAGAGAGAGAGTGGAGATGCCAGGTTCTTTTTAAACAACCAGCTCTTGTAGGAACTAATAAAGCAAGAACTCAATCGCTACTCCCACCTCCCAGGGAAAGCATTAATCCATTCATGAGGGATCCACCCCCATTATTCAAACAGCTCCCAACACTGCCACATTGAGGCTCAGATTTCCACATGAGTTTTGGTGGGGACAACACATCCAAACTCTATAAGGCGTTTAATATTTTTTGAACATCTCATTTATTTAAGGTGTAATAAAGTATGAATGTAGAAGTGTACAGGGTAATAAAACTGAAAAGTTAGTTGATGTGATGTCAAAAGCACTTTGAATGAAATTCCAAGGAATTATAATTCTATTCTTTATGCAAAAGTGAGACATTAAAATACTTAAATGGGGTTTTGGCACTATTAGTATTGCCTATAGGTAGATTTATATGGAAGCAAAATACAGACACAGGCACCACTTCAAAAGAGACCACAATGTTTCATATAAGAAATGATGACTTAGAGTTGTGGCATTAAGATTGGAAAGGGGAATTCTACTGTGAAGTTGAGTCAGCTGGATTTGGTTTTTGATTTTACAAAGGAGAAATAGAAAGATGGAGTGGGAGATTGTAAACAACCAATTCTTCAAAGGTAGCTTTCTTTTGTTTATATTGTATTAACATGACTTGAAATGATTTAAAGTAATGAAATGACTATCTTTTTTTTCATATTTACATCCCAAATGCTTAATTTTTTTTAAAATTTTTATTTTGTCGATATACATTGTGGCTGATTATTGCTCCCCATCACCAAAACCTCCCTCCCTCCTACCTCCCCCCCTCCCCACCAACAACGTCTTTTCTGTTTGCTTGTCGTATCAACTTCAAGTAATTGTGGTTGTTATATCTTCTTCCCCCCCCCAGTTTTTTTTTTTGTGTGTGTGTGTGTGTGTGTGTGTGAATTTATATATTAATTTTTAGCTCCCACCAATAAGTGAGAACATGTGGTATTTCTCTTTCTGTGCCTGACTTGTTTCACTTAATATAATTCTCTCAAGGTCCATCCGTGTTGTTGCAAATGGCAGTATTTTATTCGTTTTTATAGCTGAGTAGTATTCCATTGTGTAGATGTACCACATTTTCCGTATCCACTCATCTGATGATGGACATTTGGGCTGGTTCCAACTCTTGGCTATTGTAAAGAGAGCTGCGATGAACATTGGGGAACAGGTATACCTTCGACTTGATGATTTCCATTCCTCTGGGTATATTCCCAACAGTGGGATAGCTGGGTCATATGGTACAAATGCTTAATTTTTTGATTGTGTGCTGAGTGAAGCCAGGAGCATGGGCTTGAGACTTTGCATTCCAAAGGAATTAAGAACTGGTGTGAGTTCTCCCAAGAAAAAAACCTATAATGCATAATATATTGCCATATGCGATTGATAGATATTAAATGAAAAGGGGTCTATATAGACAAATTAATCTGAGAAATGTTGAGTTAAACAATTGTAGAGAAGTTTCATATTCGCAGGGCAACTCCAGACCTTTAATATTGAATGTCTGTGTGAATCTTTAAAAGCAGCAGTATGGTATGCAGGGTCTCCCAAATGACCATGAAATCACTTTTTAGAGGGAAAACCCCATGGACTGATATTGCTTTTTTCAACCTACAGTATGAAATTCTGCTAAATGCAGAGCTTTCTTAGGATCAAAACATGCTATTTCCATGGTGAATATCACTTAGAATATTTCACTTTAGAGTAAAATAACTCAACTAGAAATTAGAAGCTACATATTGTATAATATAAAAATGACTTGGAGCAATTTTAAAAAATAAAAACAGCTCTTGTCTTTCAAATTTGTGCCCCAAATGTTCATACTCCTAAGTGTGCCCCGAGCAAAAACAAAGAAAATGACTCATGACCTTTGAGTTTCTAATGGAATTGAACAGATGTCATGAGTTCTCTAAAAAAGGAAACTGTACTACCTATACATTGTCAAAAAATTCTTGGCCTGTGTTCTAACAGAGAAAAGTACTACTTACCCTGACACTCAGGCTATGGACATAAAAACTCGCAGTAGTACTTAAAGAGTATTGGGTTAGAATGGTTTAGAGCTAAGATATCCTAATATCCTGCCAGGTTATATGGCAGAGCAGTTTTCTTTAAATGTCTTTGAAAAGTGTAAGTGTACATTGTTGATCTCCGGGCATTTAACTTTGAAACCATATGATCATCTCAATAGATGCAGAAAAAGCATTTGACAAAACTCAAAATTCCTTCATGATAAAGACTCTCAACAAATTAGGTATAGAAGGAAGGTATCTCAACACAATAAAAGCATATACAGTAAACCCACTGCCAATATCATCCTTAATGAGGAAAACCTTTCAGCTTTTCTTTTATGAACAGAAACAAGACAAGGATGCCCACTTTCACCACTCCTATTAAACATAATATTGGAAGTACTTGCCAGAGCAATTAGACAAGAGAAAGAAATAAAGGGCATCCAAATAGGAAAAGATGAAGTCAAATTGTCCTTGTTTGCAGATGACCTGATTCTATACATAAAAAACTTGAGAGACTCTCCCAAAAAACTCTTAGAGCTAATAAATGAATTCAGTAAGGTTGCAGGATAGAAAATTGAATTACAAAAATCAGTAGGGTTTTTATACTCCAAAAACCAACTAGAAGAAAAAAAAATCAAGAAAGCAAGCCCATTTGCAATAGTCAACAACAACAACAACAAAAATACCTAGGAATAAATCTACCCAAAAAGGTAAAAGATCTCTACAATGGTAACTACAAATCACTGAAGAAAGAATTTAAAAAGGACACCAAAAGATGGACATTCTTTGTTCATGAATTGGAAGAACCAATGTAGTGAAAATGTCCATCCCACCTAATGCCACATACAGATTCGTTGTGATACCAATCAGAATACCAATGACATTCTTCACAGGAATAGAAAAAAACAATCATTTAGAAACAATTGTAATAATAATAATAAACGTCTTTTAAAAGAGAAGGTATTTATTAAATAAATATACATTCTCTTATTCTTTGTTTTCTTAAATTCAATTTCAGATACACTCAAGCTACACTTAAGTTTTTTGAATCAAATAATGATAAATCTGAACATTCTGCACCATTCTTTATCTAAATGTTCCTTGAACTGCCTACATTAGAATTATCTAGGAGCACTCCCCATGAAGACCTTCTGAATCAGAATCTCTAAACAGGTAGCCTGAGAATCTGCCATTTAATAAACACTTAAGTGATCTTATGCACATGGCAATTTGAGAAACACTAAATTAGGTTCCACTTGTCGTAAGAAAGCATAATTGTCACTATCATTTTTAAAAAATGCCCGAAAGTATAGGCCAACCAAAACCTCAATTATTTATTAGTTCAGTTAACCATATATTAAGCATCCTCACTGTGATGGCTTCAAAGATGTATAAGGTATTGCCTCCGCTGTGAGAATTCTTACATTACTCTTCTGTTTTTGATACTAAATCAATCAATAAAATTTCTTGGTATATAGTGGAATGCACAGGAATACTGTTTGGCATTTTTAAAGTTTTGTTTCTTACAGGTAAAAGTTTTTTGGAAGTCTAGTTCTCAAAAGTGGTTTACAATTAGTTTACCTACTGTGGAGGTGGGTATAAATGATAAGAGTTTCATATACAAAGTATTTTTAATATGTAATTCCTCCCAAGCCTTCTGAAGAAATGTCTATCAAATCAAATAGTTGACACACTTTGAAAACTTAGCTCCGAAAGGAAGATGACATTTTTTCATAAGTTTAAGATTTATATGCTAAAGTATCTGTCACAATAATAATAAAATCTGACAGTGCAGATCATATGGGCTTTTCACACGGCAGAGGTAATGTGTTCTTTGGAAGATATAAATGACAATTTGTTCAAATCAGAGATTTAAAAATTTAGACAAGCACAAAAGCTCCTGAACCTTATATTTCATCATTTCAAAATCATTTATTTAATGATGTTTATGTCATGCCAGTCATACTGATTAATATTTTGTATATAAGAATGAATATATCTTATTATTTTATCATATGATGTTTTGGTGATTAACATTTTCAAAAAAAGGTCAGGTGCCAATCAGCTGTATTGCATATACAAAGAGACATGGTTTTAAGTATAAATTCTAACATAATTACTCTGTGCCATAGATGCATTCTCTATGCTTTTTTTGGTTTGGTAGCTGCTGCCCTATGAAATGCCAATCTACTCTATGCAAGAGTCCTGAAAAGTATGCAAAAACTTCACCCTCTAAACAAATAGAAAGGATTGCCTTTTCAGAAAAATATACAAGACATTAATATACCACAGAGATTGCCTTTCTGTGCTACACTGAAATTCCCTGTTTATGTAATTGTGTCCCCAAAAAGCCTTCATTACTCAAATGAAAAAGTCTTTGCCACCCTAGTGTCACATGTTGGATCTTGGTGATTAATAAACGCAAGCCAAACAGAACTAAAAAGTAAAGTGAAATAAGTTTGCTACATATCACTGGACTATGTCTTATAAATGAATTATGAAGATATTTGGTAAAATTATAACCGCAAATACTTCAGTGTTCACTTTCTAAAAAGAAAACAAATGATAGAAAAACCACATTCTAGGTTTCCTTTAAATCTATGGTCCCAATTTAGTTTGAAATAACTAGAAAAAAATGTGGTCTCTTTGGGAACTATTTAATACTAATAGACAACAATTTATCTTGAAAGAATTAACACAGCTCCTAAGTTGCCTTATATATTCTCAAGAAGTAGGTTATGTTGTGAAAGTCTAATTTTTCTACACATGAAATGCTTATTTTAGTTTCGTTATCTAAGGAGACCTTAGAACAGGCATCATTTTTTAATTTTCTAAGCTACATTTTGTTGTCAAATTGTATTACACATAAATTCTGCAGAAACTTCAAGTTGCACCCTTAAGGAAAGAATCTCATCTCAACCCCAGCCCAGGAAGGATTAATCACAGATAAGTATAATGAGAAACTATAGCATCTTATAACATCACTAAAACATCACTACATCAACAGACTGCCAAGAACTTTATAAGTTCTTACATTGAAGCTTACATTAGAAATAAAAACTTGCTCCATAGAGAAAGTCTCTAAGGGAATTGTATTTGGGAGTGCACAGTCAAATACTTTCCACAAAACTGTACATGTTTGGGTGAAACTGGTATACCAAACTTCAACTTTTTCTGGTCCATGTCTTCTATCCTTTAGTTCCCCTTTTCTTTCATTTTACTGATAAGATCTATTAGTGTCTACTTCTATTATTATATAGGCCTTAAATGAGGTGAAATACATTTTTCGAAGTCCTGAGATACGCTTTGTTTAATGTCTATTTTTAAAACATTCATGACACCAAGTGTCTTCCAAATAGCAAACACCTTGTAAGTACCTTCATAATTCATCCTGTGTACAATTGTATTTTAAATAAACAAAAGATGAAAGCAAAACTCTGCATATTTGTGCTTGAAAGCATGTATGTAAGGATGTGCAATCTGCAGCTAGTTGGGTTTATTCAGAAGGACTTCATAATGCAGGGACTGGCTTTAGGTAAGTAAAAAAATAGGGGCAAATATTGGGAGTAATTACTTCATAACTCCTTTTCTTTTGCTTTGTTAGTCAATTTACATAGGTAAACAATTAAAAGAGTATGCAAAAACATTGTATTTCACTCAGGTTGCCCTGGTTAATGTTCTAGTTATAAACTACAGCAAAACTCAGTGACTTGTATCAGAGAGGTAGACACCTTGCTCCTTCCACATGTCCATTGCAGATCAGCAAGGGGAGCTCTGTACATTTTAACTCTCAGAATCAGAGCAGCCACCCTCTTGAATATTGATTGTTGCTGTGCCAGGAAGAAAAGAGAAAGTTCTGTAGAGATTTGTTCCATAAGTTAAAATCTCCACACCAAGTGGCATAAGGTATGTTCATTGATGATTCATGGCCTATAATTAGTCACTTTGTCCCACCTATCCAAAAGGGTCAAGAAATACAATTCTAGCAGGTAACTGGAAGGAGAGAAGAACCAGATCTGGGTATTAAGCACTTATGTCTCCCTCTCACATGTACTTCAATCCCATGAACAGGTCTCTGCACCAATGCAGAAATGAGGACAGTGTGAATGAAATGCCCCACTTACTAAGGTGGTAAGTTTGGACAACATGGCTGGCATTTTCATTTGAGGAGAATACTCAATTAACTCTATGTCTTTCTGCCATACTGTTGACCACTTCTTATTATTCCAAGTCACTTTTATATACTGTACAATCTGAAAAATTGCCTAGTTCTTTCCTGAGATTATGAGTTCCCTGAGAAAATTTACCATTTTTCATTCCTTTCAGCACAGGGTCTGACATACTGTAGGTACTCAATAAATTTAATAAGTAAATGAATGGCTCTTGGAATGCTTGGAAACTTTTAATCAGAGGGTCGAACAAGATTTATACCACACTCAACTTTGATTATTTCTTACAAATAAAACTAAACTTTAGGTCTTTATAATGTCACTTTGTTCAGTTTAGTTGTAGAATCAACTATTTCCATGGGTGGTTAAATCATCATTTTTAATTCCTAGGTTATGTTATCCTCATATTTGCTGTCACAGTTAAGTAGATACTTTTGCAAGTGAGTAATGTTAAAAGGCAATGTCTAGAAACAAGGGCTAGTTGAAAGCCAGAATTCAGTGTCAAAGACCTAATTTAAGTAACGAAGCCTAGAGGCTTAGAGGTTTCCAAAGACCATTTTAATTGTATCTTAGAAACATATACATAGACATTTTAATACAATCGGTTAAAGAGAAAAACAAAACAAAACCACTTTTTTTGTTGTTTGATTTGTTTTTTAATTTCTGTCCCCTCCTGGTACTTATGTTTATGAGGGTACTTCACAAAGTTTGTCGAAAAATAGAATTAAAAGGTAATACAAGTATTTCCATGAACTTTTTGAAAGTACCCTCATATTAAATGTGGAGTTGGCTCATTATATGGGTGAACTACTAGCCTCAGATTTCAGATTGAAAATTGCGTCCTTGCTTCTCCAAAAAGAAAGAGATAGAAGTGATTACCTACTTAAAAAACACCAGCTTCACACCCAGAAAGTCTTGTTTATTAGGGCATTTTTTAAAAAAAAATACAGGTCTCCTCTACAGTGTCAACTTTAGAAAGTTATGAATCATTTATAGGCTTATTCATTTCAGAAATGAACAAAGGAAAGATGTTACTAAAGCTACTACAGTTTTAGCCTATTTGGGGTGATGTTGGCTTTAGAATTTTGTTTTGCATAGTGCTCTGACAATTCCTTAGATGAAGAATTGACCAGAGATGAGGAAATCACTTCTATAGTAAGAATTACCAACAACACAGGGTAGTGACGGGGGTAATTTATTATTGTATATTGAAACTTAATAAAATATAATATATTTCATTATATATTATATATTATATTATATATAAAAACCAAAAATAATGGGAGGAGGGAAGTTGAGAGGGAGGGGTTAGATAGTCATAAATGCTAAGTATTGATGTAGTAGGGCAGATTTCATGTAAAACTTAATTTAAAAGCTCACGTGACAACACCAAGAGTTCATTTTTTTCTTCATCTGATTCATTTTCATTGTCCCCGCCTCCCCCAATTCCCTAGCAATGGTGACTGTATCAGTTAATACTTGCCATTTAATAAACCACCACAAAACCAAGTGGCTTAATAGGCAATGATTTGTTATTTCTCACAATAATGCTGGCAGGTTGTGGTTTCTCTAGTGCACATGCTCGTGTAGCTTCTTTAAGCTCAGAGTCAGCTGAGTCAAGAGGTCCAAGGTGGCCTGACTCTCAGGTCTGACAGTTGATGCTGTCGTCTTGAGCACTGTGGATCTCTTCCTCATGGTATGACATCCTCCAGCTGACTAGACTCGCTTCCTCACGTGACAGTCTAAGGGCAGAGTTCCAAGGCAGTGAAAATGGAAGCTACAAACACTCAGCCTCGAAGTGGCACAATGTTATTTCTTTCATCTTCTATTGGTCAAAGTAAGTAAAATAAATAAATAAAAACAACCTAGAGGCAGGAGATCATGAGTTGTAGAAAGAACGTCCATATCTTAATGAGAGCTGTGGGAAATGTCACACTGGGAAGGGACGTGGTCACAAAGAGTTTTGATTCTTTCTTTTATAGTATCCAAATAGTTGCTTTATTTCAAACCTCATGTTTTCACACATCACAATGCTATCCAAAAAATAGCAATGATGTACATTTTGGTAATTTCTGCAGAAGAAGAAACACAGAAATTGATTCCTTTCCAAGAAGCTCTAGTAAATATCTGGACTGTCGTTGGAGCCAGAAAAAATTGAGTCACTATTAATAAACCTAAATGGCTGATCACTAGAAGTGGTGTTTTACCAAAGCAAGATTATAGTCATCCTTCCAGAATAAGGAAAACCTTATGGATCTCAAAAGCAAAAGAAGTTCACTGCCCAGTGCTGTGATACATGAGTGAGAACTTTACCCCAGATCTTTCAACAAATATGCTAGCACCTTTTCTTTCTTTTTTTTTTTTTTTTTAATTTTATTTTGTCGATATACATTGTGGCTGATTATTGCTCCCCATCACCAAGATCTCCCTCCCTTCTCCCTCCCCCCCTCGCCCCCAACAATGTCCTTTCTGTTTGCTTGTCGTATCAACTTCAAATAATTGTGGTTGTTATATCTTCTTCCCCCCCCCCCGGTTTGTGTGTGTGTGTGTGTGTGTGAATTTATATATTAATTTTTAGCTCCCACCAATAAGTGAGAACATGTGGTATTTCTCTTTCTGTGCCTGACTTGTTTCACTTAATATAATTCTCTCAAGGTCCATCCATGTTGTTGCAAATGGCAGTATTTCATTCGTTTTTATAGCTGAGTAGTATTCCATTGTGTAGATGTACCACATTTTCCGTATCCACTCATCTGATGATGGGCATTTGGGCTGGTTCCAACTTTTGGCTATTGTAAAGAGTGCTGCGATGAACATTGGGAAACAGGTATACCTTCGACTTGATGATTTCCATTCCTCTGGGTATATTCCCAACAGTGGGATAGCTGGGTCGTATGGTAGATCTATCTGCAATTGTTTGAGGAACCTCTAGCACCTTTTCTGTCATACCATTCTTCCTCTTTTGTTGATAATTCACATTTGCAATTAGGATAATAGACAGTTAGGACCATCATCCTCCATTAACTATTTGTATGACCTTAAAAAAGCTATTTATCCTTTCTGAGCCTCAGTTTCCTCAAAGAATAAGAGTAAAAATCATGATAAGGATGTTGAGACAATTAAGTGGGGTAATCTATGTTAACTAGCACAGCATTTGGCACTTAGGAAACACCACCCAAATGGCATGTACAGCCTTCAGTAGTAACAATATTGTTATCAGCAGGTCCCTTAAAAAGCACAGGATACCAGATAACAAAATCCTCATGTCTGTGTTATGCTGAACCAATTTTCACAGATGCAAATCTAGAAATATATATATATGGTAGTCCAGGAGTTCTAAGGAACTATTATAACCACGGGTAAAAGCATAATCTAACTACATTAAGAGTCACTTATGGTAAAGCTGTACGTTGACAAGTATTCACAAAATGATTTACAAAGAACCAGCAGATACTGTAGGTCAGGAAGCTTAAAGATGATCTAGATTGTATAACAGAAAAATGTCAAAATTGGCCAAAATTGCCTTAAACAGCACTAAATAAAATTTTATTCTCTGAATTCAAATTCAAAATATAAGCTTGCTTTTTGATTACACACTTTAATAACATGACTCATATGACTTCATCAGAATTTAAAGCAAAACAAAACAAACAAAACAAAAAACAGATACAAGACAGGGTTGACAGCCCAGCTTAATTCTGGCTAAGAATCTTATTTATTCTCTCACTTTCCAATTACCAAATTTCACTTGATCGTAGTTTCTGGTTTTGGCCTCCTCTTGATTTGATTATTGAATCTTGAGAACAGACAGAAAATAATAAACACTGTCAAGGATGCAAAGAAAAATGAACTCTCCTGCATTGTTGCTGGGAATGTGAAAAACAGTATATAGGTTCCTCAGAGAATTAAAAATAGATCTACCCTATGACTCAGCTATCCCACTACTGGGTATATACCCAAAGGAAATTAAATCAATATATCAAAAAGACACCTGCACTCCCATGTTCACCAAAACACTATTCATGATAACCAAGAGACAGAATCAACCTAAATGCCCAACAATGGATGAACAGAGTTTTTTTTTTTAATGTGGTATATACACACAATGGAATACTAGTCAGCTATAAAAAAATGAAATCCTATCATTTGCAGCAACATGAATGGAACTGGAAACCATCATGTTAAGTGAAATAAGCCAGGCATGGAAAGACAAATATTGCATGATATCACTCATGTGTGGAATCCGAAAAAAAAAAAAAAAAAAAAAAAGTGTTTCTCATAGAAGTAGAGAGTAGGAAAATAGTTACCAGAGAAAGGAAAAGAAGGTGGGAGGAGAAGAGAAGTAGTAGACTAAGGGTACAAAACTCTGCTATCTACCCTAAGTGAATCATTGTTCTGTATATGCATGTATTGGAACAACACACTGTACCCCACAAAGATGTACAAGTAAATGTTGAAATGAGAAGAAAAAAAAAGAGAGAGGGAGAATCTATTTATTAAATAACTTAAGAGCTGAAAGCCTTTTACTTTTGATTGGACTTTCTTGGGGAATACAGACATGTCATGGAAGCTTTATCCTCAGGCTTCTATTTCTTCCCAGTAGCAAGAACCACTCAAAAGTATGAGAGCAACTTGCATTAGCACTAACATGCAAGCCCTCTCATTGCCTCAGAGACACTTGGGGCAATTTATGATCATTTGTTGCAAAGAGGATCTGCCATTTCTCTCAGCCAGAAGAAAAATAGTAATGCCTCCTCAATTGCATCTCAAGATCTCAGCTAATGTAGTGCTCCTGCTCTTCTCTGGATAGAAATACCTACAAAGGCTTTGAGAGCTCAGATCAAGGATTTTCACTGTCAGCCACCAAAGGCGTTCTGCCCCCTGCCTGCCACAATTAAGAGGACTTTCTAGCCAGCAAAAATGGGCAATCTGAAATTTCTTCTACTGCTCCTGTCAATATTGAACTATGGATTGCCTGAAAAGGAGTCATTATTTTCCCTTAATAGCTCAAGTGCACTGTGAAAGGTCTATAACCCTCTGTGCCAATCTGGGACATTAGGCATAGAGGCTCCTCTGCCCAGTCATTAATGGCCCTCACAATTTGCCATACAGTATAGCTGCCTTATTACTGGGTAGTGAGAGGGAGCACTTGTTCCAATGTGCAAATCTCTTCCAGAGGATGAGAAGACACCAGCAAAGAAGCTAAGAAGAGAGAAATGTGACAAAGTGGATCTTAGAGCATGAGTGGTTATGAATGCAATGAAGTCTAGACAGAGGAAAAAATTCTGTATTCATGCCTGTTAGTGAGCAGAGCCCTAATGGAGCTGGCAGGCCCCAGGACTTTGACTGATTCTTTTGTTCTCCAATATAAAGCTATCAAAGGCTGAGTTATGGTTTTCCAGACCTGGCAGTTGAAAAGGGGTGGAAAAATACCTCAATGCACACAACGACTTCCTTTAATTAGTATGACTTCTTCAAAGCATTTCTTATTAAAAGTAACCCAGTCATTCTGTATAATCCAGAACAACAGTGCCACCAGGTATGAGATCCAAGAGCCAACATTGCTAATGGTAGTGCAGCTTATTACTTTAGGGTAGAGTCAGCTTGAAAAGGATAATTAAGAGTGTGTAGATCAATATGAGAAAAAGCCTGTGTTTTGCCATAGATCATTAGTTATATAGAATTCCCAATGTATGTAACAGTGAGATCAGTTAAGTGGTGTTGTTCAACTTACATACTTGATGTTTTAGTAGCCAACCTGTTGTATAACTGGCACTTACTCTATCACCACTAGTGGCACTTACTCTATCATTGCTAGTTAATACACTTGAGAGAGATTATTCTCTTTGTGAATTCTCACCAACATAAAAATTGAAATAATATTGTGTCCATATTCTTCCAAATTGAAAATACAAGATCAATCCTTAGCTCATTAAGTGTCACTTATGTGAATAATATTAAAATATAGTATCTAGAGAAAGGAAAATGTAGAAAACAATAAAACTCTTTACATAAATTGAAATGCAAAACCTTTTAAAAGCTATTTTTAAACAGAGAAAATGCCCTTTAACTATTATTGAGTTTTATCTGTGTGCGATGAGGCAAAGGAAGAAAGAACCAGTCATGAGGGTTAGCAATGAGATTTCCCAATTTTGGACCAAATATTCATTGAATGACTAGGCAATGGAAAAGGAGAAGTCACATTGCATTCCAGGAGTTTAAAATCTAATGGAGGACACCAAATGCCAACAACCATCCATACCAAGAGTAAAAATGAATACAGTGTAAATCAAGATATCAGTAAGCATGGCACAGGGTACAAATAAAGAAGTCATTGATTGATTCTAAATGGGGATATCTGGAAATGCTTCACTGAGGACATGGGACCTTAAAGGTAGACTAGTATTTCAACATGAGAATGTAAGTGTAGCAGAATGAGAAAACAAGCATGAGGAAATGTACATGGCTATGAATATAAAGGGCCCATTCGAGGAAGGGTGTGTAGAGGTGAGTGAGAGAAGCCTGGGTTATGCACAGGTTGTGCTAGGAAAGCAGCTAAATCACCAGGGCCCGCATTTGGAGACATCAGATGCACTACATGCAGTCTATTTTCTTTCTGTGGCAAGATATACACAACATAAAATTTACCAATTTAACCACTTTTCAGTGTACAGTTGAGTGGCATTAAATACATCCAAATTGATGGGCAACCATTGCCACCATTTACCTCCAGAACTTTTTTCCTTTTCCCAAACTAAAACTTTGTACCCAATTAACACTAACTCTTTGTTTTTCCCTTCCTTTGGCTCTGGCAACCACCATTTTACTTTAGGTCTCTATGAATTTAAATACTCCAGGTAACTCATATAAGTGGAATCATGGAATATTTGTCCTTTTGTGTCTGACTCATTTTACTTAGCATACTGTCTTCAAGGCTCATTCATGTTGTAGCATGTGTCATAATTTTATTACTTTTTAAAGCTGAATAATATTTTATTGTATGTATATATCATATCTTGTTTATCTATTCATCCATCCATGGACACTTGGGTTGCTTTCCCCTTTTGGCTATTGTGAATAATGTTGCTATGAGTATGGGTGTAGAAATATGTATTTGAATTCCTGGTTTCACTTCTTTTGGGTATGTACCCAAAGTGGATTTGCTGAAATATATGGTAATTCTATTTTTAATTATTAGATGAACCGTCATACTGTTTCCCATAGTGGCTGCAACATTTTATATTCACACAAACACTATACAAGTTCTTCACATCCTGAAAAAACATCTCTTATTTTCTGGTTTGTTTGATCAACTGATTCTATTTAATAGCCAACTTAATGGGCGTGAAGCGGTATTCATGCAGGCTATTTTAATTAATTATATTTTAGTACAACACTGCAAGGATAACATTATTTTCTCAATTTTATAGATAAAGGAAGGAATAGACTTACAGACCTGAAGTAACTTGTCTAAGTGTCTGTGTCTTGATTTGAAACCAGGATAACTAGGATTTGAAGCTGGGCATATAAAAATGCAATTGCATATATTTATCATAATAAGAGTACAGAATTCATTTTATGAGCAATAAGTTAGTATGGCTGGCATTTGGGGAAGGATGAGAGAGAATCAGTTTACACATCTGAGCCTTATGTGTTCCATCCTTTTCTACCCTCCATTTTATCTACAGATTGGTGCCTTGTACGCCCACACTGTGTGCAGCACTGTTTCTAATCCACTTGCCTTAACATACCTCAAACCTGTTAGCACACCCCGGCATTTGAATGCATGATTTGCTTCTTCATACTGAGCATTTTTTCACCCTCACTCTTTTTCTTTTACCAATATCTCAAAACCACTTGTACATATGTTTTCTGAAACAAGTACAAACTCTCTTTTGGATTTGATTGTCTTAAACCACCTTTAAAAGGGTGCTTATGCTTCACCAAGTCCTCATGCAATTCTAGTTAGCAATTCCTGGAACTTGATTCTTGCTTTGTTTTTTCTGGACCCTGGAGTATAATCAAGGAAGAGTTACAAAATAGTTTTATAAGATAATTCTAGAAGTAATAGAAGGATTAAGGAGTCAAGGACAATACTTAAGAAGCTGTTACAACAATACTTGAGGAAAGAGGTAATGAAGATATAATCTAATAAACAAGAAATAAAGATGGAAAGAGGAAGAACTGATAGGGATAGTTATATAGAAGATAGAGAGGGAATGGAATGGAATATAAATTTTGTGACTAGTGGGATGGCAGAACTAGTCTAGATAAGAAATGTAACAAGAAGAATAAGTTTAAAGAAGTGAATATTTTCACAACATGAATTCCTCCAATGGAATGTCTTTCCATCTTTTTGTGTCCTCTTTAACTTCTTTCAGCAGTGATTTTGTAGTTCCCGTTGTAAAAATTTTTTACTTCCTTAGTTACATTTATTCCTAAACATTTTATTTTCTTTGGTAGCTATTGTAAATGGGCTTGCTTTCTTGATTTCTTTTTCTGTTAGTTTATTGCTGGAGTATAAAAATGCAACTGATTTTTGTACATTGGATTTGTATCCTGTAACTTTACTGAATTTGTTTATCAGTTCAAGGAGATTTTTTGGTAGAGTCTTTAGTTTTTTTCTGTATATAGGATCATGTTCATAGATTGGAAGAATTAGCTTTGTGAAAATGCCCATACTACCCAAATCAATCTACAGATTCAATGCAGTCTCCATCAAAATACCAATGACATTCTTCACAGAAATAGAAAAAACAATACTAACATTCATATGGAACAACAAAGAACACTAAATAGCCAAAGAAATCTTAACGAAAAGAACAAAGTTGGAGATATCGCACTATCTGACTTAAAAATATACTGTACAGCTGTAGTAACCAAAACAGCATGGTACTGACATAAAAACAATGCATGGACCACTGGAACAGAGTAGAGAACCCAGAAATCAACCCACATACTCACAGCCAACTGATTTTTAAAACAGGCACCAAGAACATACATTGAGGAAAAGACTGCTTCTTCAATAAATGGTCCTAGGAAAACTGGATGTCCATAAGTAGAAGAATGAAACTAGACTCATACCTCTCACCATGTACCAAAACCAATAATGGTTTAAAGACTTAAATCTAAGAGCTGAAACTATAAAACTCCTAGAAGGAAAGATAGGGAAAACACTTTGGGATGTGGGATTGGGCAAAGACTTTATGAAAAAGACCCCAAAACACAGGCAACTAAAGAAAAAATAAATGAATGGGATTATATCAAACTAAAAAGCTTCTGCACAGTAAAGGAAACAATCAACAAAGAGAAAAGACAACTTAAAGAATGAGAGAAAATATTTACAATCTATATATTTGACAAGGAATTCATATCTAAAATAAACAAGGAATTCAAGCAACTTAACAGCAAAAAAGAAATAATAATAATCATTCAAAAATGGACAAAGGAGCTGAATAGACATTTTTGAAAGGAAGACATACAAATGGACAACAGCACATGAAAAAGTGTTTAGCATCACTAATCATCAGGGAAATGCAAATCAGAACTGCATTGAGATATTTCACCCCAGTTAGAATTGTTATTATCAACAAAATATAAAATAATAATATAAATATACCACGGTTTCTTTATCCATTCATCTGTTGATGGACACCTAAATAGACTTGGTACCTTGGCTATTTTGAATAGGGCAGCAGTAAACACAGAAGTGCAGATATCTCTTCTCCATACTGATTTCTTTTCTTCTGATTATATACCCAGTAGTGGGATTGCTAGGAAGTCCTATTTTTATTTTTTTTGCAGAACCTCCATACTGTTGTCCATAATGACTTTACTAATTTACATTCCCACTAACAATGCGTAAGAATTCTCCTTTCTTTATATCCTCACCATCATCTGTTATTTGTTTGTCTTTTTGATATTAGCCATTCTAACTGGGGTGAGATGATACCTCATTGTGGTTTTGATTTGCATCTCCCTGACGATTAGTGATGTTAGCACTTTCTTTTTCATATACACAAACTTTATTTCTTTTATGACATAATAACACATTCTATCAAATATTATAGTTATTTAAGTTCAGGTTTATTATTAATATGATTGAAAGGAATTATAGGCACCCTAAAATACTCAACAAGTACGTATATGAATGCTACAGTGAATGTTAAACCAATAAAAGAATGAATTAATGAGTCTGTGATTTAAATTGGATACACATTTCTAAATCAAAGAAAAATTTACGTCTGTTTGCTTGAATCCATCCATTAGATTGTTCTATGCTTCTCACAAAAGAAGCAAACAAAAAATGAATAAATAAAAATGTCACTAAGACTAAGATTCCAATCAAAGAAATAACAAAGGAAAATTAGAAGGAATTTGAGAACTATAATAAAATGATCAGTCATTTAAGAAAGGTATGTTGAAATCAACAAAAGTATCAGCATTGCTGGTCGAGCAATTGAACAGTATAAAAATCAACATTTTGCTTGAAACAGTGAGGGACAAAAGAAAAAGAAGCCAGCAAAGACAAATTAGAAGTTAAGTGTATGTGAGCAAAGTGGGTTCTGGTGTTTTCATAAGTTTCAACTTAAGTAGCAGGAACTGCCACTCGGTGGAATCAAAGCAATTTATCATCCATGAACAACTGCCAACAAGAGCATCACCAGGGACAAGCTAAGGTTGTGTTTTTACTGGGCCTGGGTTTTCATATAAAAGTATTGAATTTATCTGGACTGTGGCGAGTTGCTTAGCTCAGTGTCAAGGGAAAAAAGCCCCATCCTATTAGCAGTGATGCTATCTTAGTCATTGTAGTCTGCCATGGTCTAGAGGAGTGCAGAAGGAGAGACGCACATTGCCGTGGTTGCAGACAAATTAGAATGTGGTTTTAAGGGGCCTCATGTTACTAACCTTGTAGTTTCCATGTAGCCAGCCTAATTTAGGCCAGAGATTTTAAAGGGCCCCAAGATCATATCTTGAGTCCTCACCACCTAAAGTAACATGTGTTTTAAGAGAAAAAAATATGTATATTCAAAGTATAGCTCTGTTGTTCTCTCTTTAAAATTCGATTGAAATGTAGTCCCCCTGACAACACATATGGAGAAACACCCATAAATATATAATGAGAAGCTGCGTGTGTGTATAGAAAAGTCTGCATACATCCACCAGAGAAAAGGAATATTCAGAGTTTGGAGAAGTAAGTTGAAATGCTGTGAAGTTGAGGGAACATTTCAAGATTTTTCAAAGGGCTTTTCCAAATGTGCCACTGGCTATGACAGGGCAAAGGATCAGCATCCTTCATTAGCATGTAGTGGGCTATTCACACATTCCACTACAGCCTAATATGACAAATGATTTCTATCATCACTGATAGACAATGGGTGTCTGTTTTCTCTGCTTGGACACAGTCTCTCTTGGAGTAAAACAGGAATCAGCTTTCGTATATTTTCCTTTCATCACAGCACAGCTGCAGTATCTGTTTTGAGATTCTGCAATGGCAGGGATCTGCGTTGTGTTCTCTAGAATAACTTCCTGACTATTCATAGGTACCTGACACCCACCCACAGGACTCCACAACCCATCCCCACCACCCCCATGTACACACACAGTCTTACCAGGGCTGAGGGTTAAAAAGACTGGTTTTTCCCAGCCAAATATGTTTGCATGGGTTAGGAATATAAATTGAAATTAACTCTTTTTTCACAGTCTCTGAATATCTAAGTTTGGACATCATCAGGAAAGAGCTTTGGGGTCAGAGTAAGTTTTTAAACTCAGTAAGGATAAGTTTATCCCTCAATCTGAGAGATACAATGGGGTCCAATTTCAGTGTCCAGAAGAAGACTGGAGAGAAAAAAAACAGGATCATAATACAGAGGTACTACACAGGCTCACTACTCCCCAGTCCAATGTCCTTTTTCTCCTATATTTTATTATGATAACTTGTAAATCTACAGAAAATCAAAACAATTTTACAGCAAAAACCCAGACCTAAAACTATTCTAATACCACCAAAAACTAACAGTTTTCTATACTTGATTTACCACATATCTATTTGTCCATTTATCCCTCTAGTTACCTATTAATCTATTTGTCAATGAACTTAGCAAGTTGCAGACATCAGTGCACTTTCTCCTAAATATTTATGCATGTATATCATTTGCAAAAGTTAGCTATTTGTTTTGAGTCTTTTCTTTGAGGCTAAATTTATATATCATAAAATAACCTGTGTTAAAAATCACTTATAAAATTAAAGAACATTAACATCATTCCATAGTACTATGCCATGCCTCTTCCCAATCAATCTGTCCCAAGCCCAAAGAGCAACCACTGTTCTGTTGCTGTTTTTGTTCAGTTTTGTTTTCTTTGTTTTCCCACACCAAGATTTAGTGTGCCTGTTCTAGAACTTTATTAAAAGAAAGTCATAAAGTATGTGCTCTTTTGTGTAAGGCTTCTTGTGGCAGGCAGAATAATGGCCCTCCAAAATGTCCACATCCTAATCTCCAGAACCTGTAAGCATGTTGTTATATAGAAAGGAGGAACTAAAGTAGCAGATGGAATTATGGTTATTAATAAGCTGACTTTAAAATAGAGAAATGATTCTGAATTATTTGGGCTGGCACAATATTATCACAAGACTCCTTAAATGTGGAATATGGAGTCAGCACCAGAGAAGTGGCATCCTGAAAAAGACTCGACTGAACATTGCTGGCTTTGAAGGATGGAGTCCATGCACCAAGAAATGATGGTAGCCTTTAAAAGCTGGATAGGACAAGAAAATTAATCCTTCCCTAGAACCTCTTGAAAGAAACACAGCTACCAACACCATTGAATTTAGCACAGTGAGACACATTTTGGACTTCTGACCTCTAGAACTATAATATATTTGTGATTTTTCATAACATCAAGTTCGTGGTAATTTGTTATAGCAGCAATAAGAAACTAATACACTTCTTTTAACTCATCACAATCTTTTTATGGTTCATACACGTAATTGTATGTATCAGCTGTTTATCACTTTTTATTGCTTAGTAGTATTCCATTTTATTTGAGTCATAATTCTGGGCATGTTTTAAAGCACTACCACTTGATAGAGTTGTGCAGAAAGTGTTTGAGGATTCCCTACCTATGGCATGCCCTCACAGTGATCAGTATCTGACCTGTTCAATGGCCTAGGGAGGACACCAGCGGGTGATTCTTGAGGAAGGTAGAAATATACGACTCTAACTAGGTGTCAGAACCTTTTGCTAAGCTCTGATAGAATATTTCAGTGGCATAAAAACGAATGAAATACTGCCATTTGCAACAACATGGATGGACCTTGAGAGAATTATATTAAGTGAAACAAGTCAGGCACAGAAAGAGAAATACCACATGTTCTCACTTATTGGTGGGAGCTAAAAATTAATATATAAATTCACACACACACACACACACACACACAAACCGGGGGGGGGGGGGGGGGAGAAGATATAACAACCACAATTATTTGAAGTTGATACGACAAGCAAACAGAAAGGACATTGTTGGGGGGGGAGGGGGGGAGGGAGAAGGGAGGGAGGTTTTGGTGATGGGGAGCAATAATCAGCCACAATGTATATCGACAAAATAAAATTTAAAAAAAATAAAATTTAAAAAAAAAAATCCATTGAGTACAGAAATTACTCCCATGTGGAGCAGGCTGTGGAGATCTTGGTATTGTGAAGAGTCTTCCTCTCTCCACATACCCAGGCAAGTCATGCTTAAAAAGGAAGGCAGCTAGCTCCATTGTGTATTATCCCAAGGAGTGCCTCAACTAATAAAAATAATAATGGCAATGTCTATTGCAATTATCAGCTGAGCCAAGAAAACCTGGGTCCAGGTTATTAACTTTTAAGCTTAGTTTGCACATCTGTGAAATAAGAATAAAACTAGCCCAACTAACATAGCTATTTTAGGGAGTAAGTATGATAAAATATGTATAAAAGGCTGCTACTGTCCCAAATTTCTATAAGTGCAACACAGGACAATACTTACATTTTCCATTTCTAGAAAAGTATTTTATAGAAACGTTAAAGCCAGGGAATATGTTTATTAATTTAACAGATATTGATTGAATATAGGCTAGGTCCTGGGTATCCCTAGGGTTATAAAGATTTATTTGACACAACTCTTTTTTTCTCAAGCAGCATAGTGAAGAGGAAAAATAAGCAAACATCACCATGAAACTATCGTTTGGCCTGGTCACCATGAGAAGGGTGACAGGGGATCACAGGAGTATTTAAGAGAGCACCTACCTAATCAAGGGAGAATGTCAGGCAAAATTCTAGAGGAGATACTCCTGAACTAAAGAGAAGAAATGAATCAAGATGAGGCTAAGTGAGAAGGGGAGTGAGGGGAAGACGGAGTCAGGAAAAGCTCATGTTGCGGCCAAAGGAGAGACTGTGACAGTTTAGATAAGTTAACGCTCTATATAGATGTGCACACTAGTGCGGAACCCCAACAAATCAAGTTTAGGCACAGGTAGAAATCAATGATATTGACTGTCAAATTTTATGAGTTTTGAAGTCACATAAACCAAAATGGGAATCACATTGTAGCTTGGCTGCCAGTTCTTTGATCTGGACCAAAATGAGAAAAAATTTAAGCCTCAATAGCTTCATTTGTAAAAGGAGTATGGGATTATCCAACCTACAGCAGAGTTGCAAGAATTAAATGACAAAAGTTTATAAAGCATTTAAGAGAGTGGTAGCTACTCATATATACTAAGCTCTAGAACAATGTAACCTTCCCCTGTTCCTTACCTGTTAATTTTCTCTAATATCACAAATATCCTCTGATTCCATTTTGTGCCCAATGGTGGAGTGGATGAAAGACAAATATGCACCTCTAAGTTAGAATATATCACTGGCTGTTACTGAAGGGAAAGACAACAGCCCTGTTCAGCAATTTTCACAAAGAGTGAATATATTAGTATCCCAAGCACTAGACTCAAGGGCTTTCTCTTGGTGGCCAATTTCAGGAAAACAACAGGCTGAAGCAGAGAGCAAATACCTCCATCATGCCAGATTCAGTTAAATATTACAAAAAAACAAAGTGTTGCAAAATAACAAATATTCTTTTCTTCCAGTGGACAGTCAGTTAGAGTGAAGAAAGGGGATTCCATTCACATTAAGAGGAGTCCAGTCTTTCCAGGAGAAAGATCAATGACGTAATAAAATATATCTATATTCTTGAAAAATATAAATATATGTTGCAGAAAAATATGTAAATGCTAATAAAATCAGCATTCATGTGCAGTATTTATAAGGATGGAGGCAGGTTCCACGTGTATATAAACCTATACAACTCAGAAGTCTTCTTTAAGAAAACAACAAAATTACAAATCCAAAATTAAATATGTGTATTAGTTTTCTATTTCTACTGTAACAAATTGCCATACACTTATTGCGTACACAACATAGATTTATTATATTATAGTTCTGGAAGTCAGAAGTCCAAAATGAGTAGCGCTGGCCTAAAGTCAAGATGTTGGCTACATTCTGGAGATTTTAGGGGAGAGTCCATTTTCTTGCCTTTTCTAGTTTCTAGAAGCTGCCTGAATTCCTTGGCTTGGGGCCTTCTTTTATCTCAAAGCCAGCAAGGACTGGCTGAGTCTTACATCATATCATTCTGACACTGACTCTTCTGCCTCCCTTTTCCACTTTTAAGAACTTTTTGATTACATTGTGCCCACCTAGATTATTCAGGATAATCTCCAAGGTCAGTTGATTATCAACCTTAATTCCATCCATAAATTTAACTCCCTTCTGCCATGTAACCTAGCATATGAGTGTCTACAAATTCCAGGTATTAGGACATAGATATCTTTGGGAGGCCATTATTCTGTGAACCACAGTATAAAATGAATATTTAGAATAAGAAAATAAAATTCAGTATGTCACTGCCTATTTTGAAATTCAAATCCTTTTTGTGTGACAACTTACAAGAAATTCTTGTGTAGAAATGTGGCTTTTTCTCATTACCCACAGTCCTCTATAACTCTCAACAGCATCCAATACTCATAGGGTACGTGAAATGAAGGATACTAAAGCTAAGCTCTTTTAGCCTCATGGTTAACCTGCTTCTGAGAATTGAAAAACATCACTGAAGATAGGATGTTCAGTCTGAAATTATAAATTTTGTAAATGTAGTACATTAATGATATTAAAAGAAACAATTATTTTTGTTTGTTTTGTAATATCAGTTTATTAAATGAATAGGAGTTTTCTGTATTAGAAATTCATTGAAATGCTTCCCAATTTAACAATATTTTCCCATTAAATCTTCTCTTTTCATATTAAATCAGTTTATGGCTTGTCACTTACCAAATTTAGATTACAGAATTTTTAAAAAATGCATCTCTTCATATCGGTTAAGGTGTGCTGTTTTTCACTTTTCCCATATGAAACGCTACTCATGGGAAACTTTATGATGTTCAAATTTTAGGGTCTATGCTCATCTTTTATGCTTCACCAGAAATAGGAAAATGCCTCTCACTTGTAACCCAAAAGTCCAATAAAGAAGGCATCTCTTTGTTCTACCTTTTAAAGACAATCCTTACATTTAGCATGGTTACCTATAATAATTTTTCTGAAATTCTGATTTCAGTCTCCCAACTATTTTCTACTTTTTAACAATATGGTGCTTTTTCTCATGACGTTGCTTTCTGACTGAGAGTCAATTCCTGGTTTCTTTTGTTGTTCTCTTTCAGACTAGGGGAAATAACTGAAAAAAAACTCAAAGAATATTATTCATCCTTTAAAAAGAAGTAAGTTATATGATTTGCAACAGCACAGATGAACCTGTAGGACATTATGCTGAGTAAAATAAACCAAGCGTGGAAAGACAAATACTACAAAATTTCCTTTATATGCAGAGTCTAAAAAGTTGAATTCATAAAAGCAAAAGATAGAATGGAAATTACCAGGAGGTGGGGGGTAGGAAAAATGGGAAGATGTTGGCCAAATGGTACAAAGTTTCAGTCATTCAAAATGTATTTGCTTCTGAGATCTAATTACAGCACAGTGGCTATCATTAAGAATACTGTATTGTATACTTCAAATTTTCTAAGACAGTAAATCTTTTTAAAATTATTTTTAATTGACACATAATAATTGTAAATATTTTGGGGTACAGAGTTATATTTCAATACATTTATACAATGCATGATGACTAAATCAGGGTTATTAGCATGTCTATCACTACAAAAATATTATCATTTCTTTGTGATGACAGCATTTGAAAACAAACAATAAATTATTGTTAATTACAGATACTTACACTACTGTAGATTGCTAGAACTTATTTTTCCTATCTAGCTATAATTTTGTATTTGTTAACCAACCTCTCCCTAGTCTCCTTCCCCTAACTTTCCCAGCTTCTAGTAACCACAATCCTAAGACAGTAGATCTCAAATATTCTCATTACACACGCAAAAAAAGAGATAGCTATGTGAGGTGACGGGTCTATAATTAACTTTATTGCTGTAATTTCACAATGTATACATATATAAAAACATCACAATGCACATCAATCAGATTTCAATAAAGCTGGGGGTAAAGCAGAATAAATAAATTATATCATATTTAAAAAGTCATATATATCTTTGTTTGGGAGCCACTATAATCATAGCAATTCATTTTTACATGAGAATAATAATAACTGCCATTCCAGGAGTGCATACCATATACTAGGCTAAACATTTGTGTTCTATATATTACTTGGTCCCCATAAAAATACTGGGAGAAAGTTATTATTATCTATATTTTTCTCATAAAAATTGACTTGTAAGTGGCAATATTAATTCTGCATGGGTCTAACATCAGAAAAGGTAACCTGTATTGGGATGGGGAGAAACGTGTCCCTGTTCTCCAAGAGGCATCTTCAAGCCAGCAGATCTCTTGCTTTCAGCCACTGTCCATAGTGTTGGATTGAGTCTGACGGAGTGCTGTTTGAAAGGTAGACATGCTAGATATTGAGGATGAGGCATTTGAAGGGGATTTGAAAATGTATCAACATTTAAAATTATTACTGTGATTATTGTCAATATTATTACTTTTCTCTCACCTGGTTACAGCTGTAAAGGAAAGTTGGTATTCAGAGACAGTGCACAATTCTTAAATATCTTTGACTTAAAAGATTATGTTGCTCACTACATGGAATATAGAAACTTTTTTTCCCCTGTTCTTCAATGTAATATAAATCAGTCTTTTGCTGACTCTCTTTATTTCCATCCAGTCCTAGAGCTACCTGTAGAATGCCCCATACTCTCTTCTCCCTACCAAGGCAGAACGCTTGGCAATAGGATGTAAGATTTTGGAGACACACTTGAGGACTGCCTCCTTCCTTTGGGTGTCATGGAGCAGATGGTTTTGTGGAAATGCTGAAAAGTATTTCTAAAACTCAAGCTCTAGAATGGAAGTAGGATATGGGAATTCCTCTTGGGAATTAGCTAAAGCAATTTTGCCACTTGGTGGCCTGTTACTTTCTTTCAGCAAAACAAAGAGAAAATAAGAAAAGGGGCAAGACTGGATTTGTGAGCAAACTTATCTCTCCTTTACTCCCAAGAGGCACTTGGAAGACTCTCCTGCAGCCAGAATCTCAGTGACCGTATGTGTAAGGTGAATTTTTCCATGTATCTAAAAGAGCCCAAAGCTGGCTACTTTCAGAGTGCAATGGGGAATACAGCATGATCTGGAGAGCACTCACAGAAACCTACTACAGAGATGCTGAGAGAAACTCTAGAGATCCTTATTTTACTGATGCAGAGATTAAGGTCCAGGCAGTTAAAGTGACTCCTTTCACTTTAGAGGAGCAGAAGTCATGTTTCTGGAACCCCTGTCAGAAAATTACACTGCAGGGCATCCTATAGAGCTTTACCATATAAGGCATGCAGCTTGGCTTGTGTGTTTATTTAGTATAAAGTGCTTTGTCTCTAGGCAGCTACAGAATTAATATTATGATATAAATACTGCCTGCTGCTGTATTACATATCCTTTGTTAATTAAAAGGGGAACAATAGATAAACTGCAAGAAATACTTAGAATCTGTGGAAATAGAATCAATATATCCAGTGAATATAATGAGCTGAAATTCACTGGAAAAGTTGCATGGGGAAAATCCAAAAGCAATATATTTTTATGTAATTATTTTTACAATTTTATATTTAATAATATGCAGTGAAGCCTTTTGTTTCCATTTAACATAAAGTTGTAAAATATTTGGCTTATAAAAGCATTAAAATGAAGAAATGAGAGGGAAGGATAAAAAAAGCCTTGGTTTTTTAAAAGCATTCTTTCGTTTTACTCCCCGGTTGTGAGTCTGTCCCCTGAACTCACTGCTGCCTCATTAAATTTTTTTCTATGCTCCCAAATGCCTCACTTGAAACTTCCCATCATGCTTTAAAACAAATGGAGATGATGCTTAATTCATTTTGCTTTCCAGGGAGAAAAGAAAATTAAAATTAAAAGTGGTTTCACCAGTGGTAAAGAATGCTAGAATGCAGAGGTTTCAATGGCAATATTACAAGAAATATTGTATTTTTATGTTTGCTGTTCATCTTTCTGAAACACCTCTCCTCATCTACTGCAAATGGTGATATTGTAAAAATGGAGATAGCTGAGTTATACACTCTGCATTTGTGGTGACCCAGCACTGGTAATGCATTTAGAAAACAGCTAAAAAGCAGCCAGAAAAAAGAAAGAAAGAATATATACGTATGTTAGAATAACACACTCTAACCAGCTGAGCTAATAGGCCAGCCACAGAAAAACACTACATGAAGTGCGGAAATATTAATAAGTGCTAAAGAGGGTCCCATGTTTGCTATGACCATGAGCTTTCCAAGGGTGGAGATCATGTTTATCTTATTCACCTGCATGGTTTATTGTCTAGCAAAATGCCTGCAATATATTGGATGCTAATTAAATATTTGCTGAATTAATTAATGCAGTTTGTAACTTCATGTGAAACAGTTACTTTCTGTGGCCACAGATACTACCCGAAGGCTATGACCAGTAATCTCGGAGATAAATATGGATAGTCATAGAAAGACCAGAGGCAGAAGATTGTGATGAGAATGAAAAACATACCGCTGGTGTTGATTTCTGGGCCACATTGTACTAGCAATCTATCTATGAGTTACTTAACTCATAGTTACTCAGCTCTATGTGAGTTATTAATATCTGTGCTATGGTTTGAATGCATCCCCCAAAATATATGTGTTGGAAACTTAATCCCCATAGTACAGTATTAAGAGGTGGAGCCTTTAAGAAGCAATTAGGACATGAGAGAATCACCCTTCTGAATGAATTAATGCAGTAATCACTGGAAGGTGTTCGTTATATCCTGATAAAAGGATGAGTTTGGCCCAATTTCCTCGCTCTGTCTCACACTCTGTCTGTTTGACACTTTGCACCATGGGATTACCTTTTCCAGATGCCAGTGCCATGCTCTTGGACTTCCCAACCTCCAGAAACATGAGTCACATAAACATCTGTCTTTTATAAATTATCCAAGCTGCTGCATTCTGTTACAGCAGCAGAAAATGGACTTAAGGACTCTATAAACTACTGTTTGTCTTCTGTCAAAACATAGGTATTACTAATATCTGTCTCACATGATTTTCAAGATTAAATATCATCTTTTTCTAAACAGTTTAGCACAGGATCTGATGCTAGAAGTTAGCACTCATCATATTTTAACTCATTGATATTGCTACAATGTATGATTATTAGTTTACTACTGCCCTTGTAACAAATCACCACAAACTTAGTGACTTAAAACAATAAAAATTTGTTATATTTCTGAAGGTGAGGAGTTCTAAATAAGTCTTAAGGGGTTAAAATCAAGGTGTGTGCAGAATTTGTTTCACCTAGAGGCTATGGGGAAGAATCTATTCCTTGCCTTTTCCAGCTTCTAGATGCTGCTATGTTCCTTGGCTCCCGGCGGCATTACTCCAATCTGCTTTCATCATCACATCATTTTTTTCCATCTTTCTTACTCTGTTTTATAAGATCGTCTGTGGTTACACTTTGGCCCACTCCAGATAATCCAGGGAAATATCCCCATCTCGAGATCCTTAATTCAGTCACATATCTGCTAAGTCTTTTTTATCAGGTAGGGTGACACGTTCACAGGTTCTAGGAATTAAAACACTGATGTCTTTGGGGGCATTATTCAGCCCACCACTTTTGCCAACATAATCCCTTAAATTCGGAGACTTTTAAAAATTTAGAAATCTTTGAATTCCCAGTAGTAGTTATCTTCAGAATCATCTAACGAGGGAATTTTTGCTCTTTTGTGGGTTTTATTTGTTATTTGTTTAACTGGATTTGGCCAAACCTCAGGAAATTCAGGGATTTGGGTATGGCAAGTTTGAATTGGGAGACGGCTCCTAGAATTTGTATTTTTCAAAAACCTCATGGGTTACTTTGAATTTATTCAACTTTCATTTAATAAATATTTATTTATGTTTTAGGAGCTAGGGAACTTTAAATATATAACCACATTTTATACTAGAAAACTAAATAAAACATTTCATGGACATGACAAAGGAAATCTCTCTCCCTTAAACTATAAAAATCTTCACAAAGAACATACTACGGAGTCTAATTTGAGCATGAGATCAGGAAACAGTGATAGGAAGGTGCCTTATTACCAAGGGAAGAACATTTGCCAGAGTTTAGAATTTTTATTTTGTTTGTTTGTCTTAACCAAATCTTAATTTGGCACATTTAAAAATGCTTTCCCTCTCTTCACCACCTGTGATGGTTAATTTTAGGTGTCAGCTTGACCAGGCCATTTTCCTCTTACCTCTGCTTAAATTGACAGACCCTCTTGTTTCTGCCTAGTGAGTCAGTAGAGATGAGAACATTAATTTATTTGAGCATGTGTATGTCAATGCTACTTGAAGAAAAGGTGGCAGTGTGGTCTGAACATGTAAAACATTTTAGGTCATTCTATTCTCACTTTTGTCCCTAAAGTGCTGTTCAAGTTATACATGCAACACACTGACATGGAGCACAGTCAGCTATTTAGTAACGATGAGAACTAGTGAAACAGGCAAGCACTGAGCTGAGAATGAGGAGTTTTCACATGTTCCAATCCAATTTGACTTTCATAGCTCTTGGATTTCTGAAAAATATACAGAACCCCTCAATGTTTTAATATGTTTAGATGTTTCATGTAGAATATCTTCGACAGTCATTCATATTTGTAAAGTTTCATGATTGCAACCACATTGTAAATATAATTCCAGACCCCTAATAATAACTTTAATAAAGTAAACACATGGTGCTTACAATGCACTAGATAATGTTTGGAGTGTTTTATAATGTTAAATTTTTTTAATCTCACAAAATCCTGTGAGATAGATATTACTATTATCCTTGTTTTATAAATGAAAAAACCAAGGCACAGAAATTTATGTAATTTACCCAAGGTCACAGAACTGGGATTTGAGCCTTGGAAGTCCAGCTCAAAAGTCCTTGCCTCCTTTATTCTACCATATTTGAGTATTTTTCAAACTTCTGTATATATACAAATAATGACTCCGTATCACACACAAAAAAATTAGTTTAATGTAATGATAAAATCATTTGATCTTTACCACCCTATGTGGTCCCACACTCTTACGTCTTTAGTTCAATTTGGTGTTTTGTTTGTATTACTCTAAATATCTTTCCTCCCTGTTCTGTTGCCCATTACCTCATAAGCAAAATTCCTAAGTTTCAATTGCCTTCATCAAGAAATGATTGAAAAGTCACCTTGATAACGTGAAATATAATTCAGATGCTAAATGATGACAGTCAAGGCCAGACATCTGTGGAATCTAAGCTGAGCAGGCGCTGTGCTTACGGCTGGACATTAATTATCTGTGTTATCACTCACTGGACTAAAATCTTCTGGAGACCAGAAGCAACTGTTGATGACTGAATGAATAAATGGATAAGTGAAGGTAAAGTGGGCATTAGAACGTTTCAATGCCCTGATCACTGAAATGTGTGTAGAAAGTGGTGATACAGAATTTGAACCAAGGGGACCTATTTTAGTTAATGCACTTATTTGCATTAACTCTATGAACTGTCATTCTCCCAGGCTGAAATGGTTACATCATTCCTTTGTCTGTGTACAGTGGATGCACTGATATTTATTAACAATGAAGTCTTTCCTGAACCAGCCTTAAGAAGGTTTTGAGATATCACCAAAATAACTGTGCAAATTCATTTTTTTATGCAGTGTTTTTAAGTCTGTTTTTTTCTTAATTTTAATGCAGTTAACTGTTTATCATATTGTTTTCATCTGTAATTAGACACTATTATTTTCTCTGTTCAAATCTCTTTTGGAGCATGTCTTTCTATCCATCCTTAAAATAACACCTTAAATATGATTTTCTCAAAAACAACTTTCCTTACAAGCAGGTACCATTTTATTATCTGGACTAGAAAAGAAAAACAAAACAAACAAACAAACAAAAAAACCTTTTTGTATCTATTCCCCATCTCCTGACTTTAAACTCCCTGGTGACATGTATTGTCTTAGTTTTGCTCACTAATATATACCCAATGCCAAGCCTAAAGAGGGGAGAGTGTGGAAACACAGTGACCCTTTTTTACATGCTCTCTGCTCTCTTACCAGATTGCTTGTTAGGTTTAGAGTATGCATGTGTGTTCTTGCCTTTCCTTTTGTTTTAGGATAAGGCTATCTCTGTCATTTAAATATTCTCTGGTTCTTCATGCAGTGCGTTTACTGAGGCAATCTCTGTCTTCAGCAAGGTGGCCTGACAATTTGGGTAGATACATTCAATTAACAAAGGATAGAATTTAAAAGTGCTGTAATGCTCACACAACTAAATTCTCTTCTCTCATCTAGCTCTCCCAATAATAAAACTGTCATTTTAATATTCACCTGCCAGTTTATGTCTACTTTCTCAAATTTGTACATAACACTGGATGAAGAAAATGCCTATTAATTATTTATTGGAACCCTAAAATTTGATTATACTGGTACATTGGCTGGAAACCTTGAAAGAACCAGCAATAGGCTGATGTTGAATAAAGCAAAATACCATCTGGATAAATTGAAGTTTCAGGTGTTTCTCTAGTTCTTAACCTTTTAGGATCACAGCACCTTGTCACAGCAGCTTATTACAGCAGATGTCTATGATGTTTAACAGCTATTTCATAAGTAGCACAGGGCTTAGTAAGCACATCTCACACTGACTTTTGTGACTGACCTTGACTGATGCGCATGAAGCTTTGACCTAAGCACGCATGAATGAGATGGGGATTAGATTATCAAGAGAAAGGGAGTCTTTTATTTCCAGTTAAATCTCACTTGATACAGGCTTTTCAGGCATTGAGAGTGAAATGATTTTTGTTCCTTGTAGTGTTTCTCATCATCAACTGTCTGAGGCTCCCATCTGCAAGGGCAGTTAATGTCCATGCGGGCTATAAAATGTGTGGGTGTGGTTTTAGCCTTTCTCTTGTTAGTGTTTGATATTAATAGAGTCTGTTAGTTTAGCTACTTGAAATTCATTCATCTTGCCACACGTGAAAGGGCATCCAGATCCAAAAAGAATGTTGATGAGACTTACCAAGAGCTAATCTTTTGGACTCATGAGGCGTGTTCATGGTCTTGAGAGCCCCCTCTTACCATATAGTTTCAAACTGACTCTGATTTTGTTACTAAATTAGGGTGTGACCATGTGTAAGATTCCCAAGGTCCAGACTGAGACTGGATTGATACACAAAAGGATGGTTGATTTGATTAATTAACAAATGATCAAGAACAGGAAAGAGAGGCATTTATGTTAGAAATGGCTTTTACTGGAACCTACATTTAAGGAATATTGAAGGATATCATCATAAAATTAAAACCCCAAGTTTAATAAGGAAATATTATAAGCTGCATTCACCTTAGAAATAAGGTTTGCAGATAATTTATAAAAAACACAGAAGTTAAATATAGACAACTGAAATGTTGTAAAATAACTATGGCTCAGGAAATGGTTTTACCTATGGAAAGAGCAGATGGCAGATTCTCAAGAAGTCAAGAGACACAGACACCTACCTACGAGGTACCTTAAGGTCTTTACCACAAAATCTGAGCTAGAAAAAGGGAAAGAAAAAGAAGACAGGGAGAGAATCAAGATAGTGGAATAGGCGGTCCCCAGCGTCACTCTCTCTCTCACAATTAACCGATTTACAACTATTAAAAACGACTACCAAGCTGGGGCTGCTAGACATCAGGGGAAAAGGAGAAGAGAACCACAGAGTTCATGAAGGTGGGAGAATCTGCAATGAGAGAAAGAAGGGACCCCTCCAACCATTTTGAGCCCAGGCCATTACAAGCTTAGCCCTCGTGAGCACACAGAGCAAGAACTGGAATAAGCTGTAGCTGTGCCCTTTGTGTGAAGTTGCTTGGAGACAGCAGGGGAGAGGAGGGCCTTGGTGGACCCCAGGCCAGCAAGACCACTGACAGGGTTCCCATGGACCCACATAGGAGTGAAGGGCCACCAACAACTGAAAAAAAGAGCCACTCAAAGGCCAGTGAGTTATTGCAAGGGACCAGCACACAGCCCTCCTCATGGGAAGTGTTGGGAGTGCAGGGGGTAGGGGACAAGGGCCCACCAGGGAAACATTGGGGCACAGCATGGACAGTTGGTCTGTCCTCTGGTCAGCACAGGCCCACTCAATGGAGTTTGGTTGGGAATATAGAACTGCAAGGGGTGCAGTTCACTGAAAAGACTCAGGCCCAGACCAGAGTTTCCACATAACCCAGGTGTATCAGACATCACAAGACCTCTAAGTACTTAAAAGGTCAACAATTAAAACCTGAGCTGCACATAAAGCCTTCTCCAGGGAATCAGTAACAAAGAATCAATTTAGCTCAACCACAGGGCCCAAGTGCTGGTCCCCACAGGAATTTCCCCCATTTTATAAGTAAGCATAATACAACAAATTAGTTCCACTGCAGAGTTTAACTGGTAGGGGTAGATAATAACCCAACATAGAAGTAAAGAAAACAGAACATCCATAGATCAGACACAAAGTTCTGATATTAACCAGTAAAAGTATAACACTACCAAAGAATACCTATAAAACCTAAAAGAACTGGAAGCCCCCAGGCTTCTGAGCTGGGGTGGGGGTGGCCAAGAACTTCAGCCACACACCCCCACTTCTGCATCCAGCCCAGCAATAACCGACCTGCGTGGGCCCATGAACCAGGGTTTGGGGAGACCACAGGCCTCATCCCTGCCCCCCTACCTCCATCTCTGTTTCCTGATTCCCCTCTCACCTGCCCCTTCCACTACTCCCTCCATAAAACCATCTTTGAATGTAAAACAATAATAATGAAAATAATAAATATATTTTAAAAAATAAAAAAATAAATGAATAAAAGGAAGACTAACAACATGTAGTAGTTTGCAGAAGGAAACATATTATATAAAGAATATGAATATCGGTTCTAGAGACTGATTTACTTCCAGTATATTTTAGGTCATTAAGGTGTATCATAAAAGTATTTACCATAAAACCAGTGTAGGATAGTATATCTTTTAGTGAACCCACAATTTTATATATTCATTAAACCAAATCTCCTTGTTTTAATTTCAAAAAAATAAAAGGGAAAATAACCTACATTTGCACCAAATGCTCTTCTTCTGGTAACGTAAAATTTCTCTGCAGTGAGCTTGACTGACTTCCCTAGAAAGAGCTCATATTCAAGAAAGCTTGGAGAGGCATCCTCCCAAAACAGCAGATGGGCAGCCTATGGCCACAGCAGTTAGGAAACCATTTCAAAAAGACTGAGAAAGCCACAGGAAGCTATTATAAATTATTTGAACATCAGAGAGGAAAAACTAGACAAATCACAAAGCACATGAATAGTTAACAGGTTTATGTCAAAGGAGATCATTGTGGTATTTGAACATTGCCCCTCCTCGCCCCAAGAAGTCAATTCAACATAGTTTTTGAGCATTTATTCCTTGCTGAGCACAGCTCTTGCTCCTGGGAATATGAAGAGAACAAAGACCACAAATCCCTATACCCATGGAGCTTACATCTTAGGGGGAGAGATGGAAAATAAATAAGATAAATACATGAGTATGTAGTATGAGAAAGAGTGACAAGTAATAAGGACAATAAAAGTGCCAGGAAGAATGGGACGTGTCCACTGAGGGAAGGATTAGCAACCAAGGAAGGCCTTACTAATGAGAATGGGACTTAGATGGAAGGCAAAGAGTATGTGAAAAAACAAACAAGCAAGCAGAAGCCCAAGACAAAAGCCATCAAAACAGAGAGGAACTAGAGAGCCCCGTAAGGGATTAGAGCCTGAGTATGGCATTATGTCTCCTAGTACAGAGCCTGACCATGCAAAATCTAGAGACGTATGTGGTAAGGAAAGGAAAAGTCTGGAACTGAGAGAGGAAGGAGAGTAAAAAAGAAAGTGAATGAAGCACTGCAAACAATGTTCACCCTGCATGGGTCAGGGGAAAAAGCAGTCAGTGTCAGGAGCAGATAAGAATAGTCTGAAACTCAGCAGTGCTTCTAGAAAGGAGACACAGGAGGTGATCATAGCATCTGAGGAACTGGCCACTACAACTGAGGATGCAACAGCAGAAAAATGGATTTTGCCATCAAAATAGAACAAGTAATTACAATTTTGGAAAATCCAAAAGCAAAGCAGAGGAAAGGGCACCTTTGGAATATATGTCAAGGTCTCAGGGTTCACTGGGCCTCTGAGGGACAGGAGCTGAGGTCAGAGATCTGATGCTGATTCTGCGGATAAAACAGATGCAGGGATAAAGAGCATTGCTAAAGCTCCGAGGGGGGATTCAATAGGTTTCAAAATGTGGAGGACGGAAAAGAGGAATCATTGCAGTTACCACTGGTACAAATTTGCAAACCCTTCAAGAAGGCTCAGATGTCACTCTGAAAAATGGGAGTTAGGTTGTTTACATGGGTCCTCGCCGTTCCAGCTGATAAGCACAGTTCTGGAACTAACACTAGTGTAACACATATTGCGGAATTGACTGTACGTTCGTAGGCCTGAGACTTTGGACAATTGTATTAGGGTGACCAACATTCTGGTGAGGAAACAGGAAGACTTACTCTTCTCTCTTTTTTTTTTAATCTTTAATAGTAATATGGGTATAATTGAACCAAGTACTATTTTATAAGAACAGTATTTACTTGGGATGACATTTGTAGATGCTGGGGTTGCCTGTGTTGAGGGTGTGGGGCCAATGCTGTGAAAATCTACTGGAATGTGAAGTCGTTTTGAGTTTTTAACAACTAAGACTCCTGAGAGACTTTCAGGAAGAATATTTGAAATTCAGAAGTCCTGAATGAGCCATAGTCCTTCCAGGAAAATTGCTCGAGCTACAGCCACTGAGGCAATTCTCCTAGACATTTCACCAAAACCCATCTGGCTGAGATTGAGCAGAAAAAGAAATTGAAGGAAAAAACTGAATTCTAATTTCTTTGGGGTTTAACTTAACGTTTTTTATCCAATTTTTACTTAAAACACTGTAGTGGTTTAAATATTGGGCTTTGCTTTCTTCTCACAAATTTAATAATGATAGTATTCATAGTTTAAATTTATAATGTGTTTAGAATTGTATTACTTGGATTTTGGGAATTTATTTTTTTTTATTATTTTTTTATTTTTTAGTATGTGTGTGTGGCTGGTATGGAAATCCAAACCCTTGACTTTGGTATTATAACACCGCACTCTAAGCAACTGAGTTAATAGGCAAGTCCTTTTATTTATTTATTTATTTTCTGGCAGCTGCTCAGCACAGGGATTGAACCCTGGACCGTGGCGTTATCAGCACCACACTCTAAGCAACTGAGCTAACCAGCCAGCCCTTAGCTACTTGGAATAACTGTATGCTGTCATTTGCATGCAATGCCATGCCTCCAGCATGGTATATTGGATAACCTGATTGGTCATATTTTAGATAAAATATGGACTAGAAAGTGAATTTCTTAGAAAATTGCAGTTTGGATTGGGAGTTATTTTAATTTATAATCTATTCATTTCTAATCTTCCTGGGGCCCAAACTAAACTGTATGCCAGAGGTCCTAGGAGTTCAGTAAAGTTGGTGCTGTGGGAATGTTCTCATGATGTAGGAGCAGAGATGTCTTTATGGATTCTTGGTCTTTCTAGAGAACAGCCACAGCTTTAGTCTATCAGAACCTTTATCTGGAAACCCAGAGAGCTAAGGAAATAAAATCTGGGGAAGTTAGAAGGAATTTTCTCCATCAAGGTCACTCTTCTAGCTAGTTTATCAATCACATCCCCTCATTATTCTTAGCTCGGTGAGGAAGGGAGAAGAAAACTGAGAGCCATGCTTGGTTCTCTGCAGAATCTGTCCAGAGAGGGCTGAGGATTGAGGGTAGAGATCCAAGGCACCTTCCCCAGCCTCATACCAAGCAGTCAAAAGCTGAGGTGTTGATCTCCATTTTACAGATACCTGGGGCAACCCATGCTGTAGATTGATTGAACTTTGCACCCCAAAGTTCATATTTTAGAAGTCTAATTTCCACTGTAACTGGTCAGGGTGGGAAATCTTATCATGGAAATTGAAAGGTGGAGCCTTGAAGAGTTGATTAGATTGTAGAAACATGCCATAGTGGATGGATTAATAATGGTGGTTAGAGGCATGGTTCTGAGGGCTTTAAAAAAAGAGTACGTGAGAGGTTAGTCCCTCTCTGTTCCACCATTTCTCAATCTGATACCCCGCTACCACTGAAGTCATCACCAAAGAAAACCTTCACCAGATGTCTTCCCTGGACTTTGGATTTCCAGCCTCTGAAACTATAAGCAATAAATCTCATTTTCTTACAAATCACCCAGTTGCATGTATTTATGTTATAAGCAACAGAAACAAACCAATACAATTTGTCATTTCAAAGCCTTACAGCCTCTGAGGTTGACATCACTTCCCTCACGTTAAAGCTAAGAAAACCGTTACCCAGAATTAAGTAACTTGCCCAGAGTTGCACAGTGACAAGAAAGAATTCAAAACTGAATCTGTCTCATATAAAAGCATCTGCTGTTCCCACATTGTACCTCTCAGAAACTGGTCCTTGTCTCCCTGCCTAACGACATGTCCCAGTGTCCCACAACTTAGCCTCAGTCATCATTGTTTCTCTGTTACACTATGTTAATTAGTGTTCAATAAATACCATATGTTCTTTTACCTTCCCAAGCTTTTCTTCCACTGTTTCTCCTGCCTTTTCACTTTTATCACTCCTGCCCATCCTTCAGCTACTCACCTGCTCTGGTCTTGTTTTATTCTAGAAGTCCTCTGCAATCCTTCCAGATGCCTTCTCTCCCTCATTGTTCCTGGTATCTCTTAGTTTTACAGTGACACACGGTAAATTTCTGGTTCTATGTCTATCTACTCTCTTAACTGTTTTTAAGCATCTTGGTATTCCCTGAACTAGCAGAGCTCTGTAGTAGTTGCTTAGTGTTTGTAGAATGAAGCTCCCTCTCATTTTTAACCCTTTTAATTTCATTAAATACTCGTAAAAGTTATTGCAGTTGATCCAGCATTTAATAGCATTGAAGAGCTTAGAATCACCTGCAGACATGAAGAAACACTGTGACTTCCTCTCTCCAGTCTTGGATAATCAGACTAAACAATGAGTATCAGCACTGAAGCCTGAGGGATTGATCTTTTTGTGCTTCACTCATCCATTCATTTCCAAAGAAACACAACTGTAAGGTCTATGACAAAACATCTTTCCCTTTTCTGACAGTTGCTCTTAAAAGAGACATCCTTTTTTTTGAAGAGCTGTCCAAGGTTTTGAAATTCTAAATATATATATTTTTATCATGTTTATTGAACATCTCTTAAAAAAAATAGTCAAACGTGCTTTTCCCCTAAAGTATCTGGTTATATTTATCTACTTGATCTGTTTAACTGCTCAGTATCAGTGCCCTTTATTTGGGAATTAACCAATTGGTCCAGTATTTCCTGCATTAATTAGAGAACATAAAAGAATATATAAACCAATTCAGAGATCTCCATTTCTGTATTGCAGTGGAGAGCATACCCTATTTTCCTCAAAGAGTTAATGTGCTTCTCTAAGCATGTGCTTTATTTCTAGAGTGACTTGAGCACTGAGAAAAATCTGGTTTAGAGTTTGGGAATGTTGCAAGATAGATCATCTCTTCACACATTTGTGAAGTGCTTGCCATAGCACGACATACAGTTTGTCAAATTGTGTTCATTTGTGAGAAAGCAGTTCTGGAGTTAGACCTCCTTCTCAAAGTTTCTATTCTGTCATTTCTGAGATTTAAGAAAGGTTTCAAGACCAAGTACTGTCACTTACATGTGATGCTGCACCAGCCACTGGTGATAAATCACACGTGTAGCTGCTGGAGGTGCGTTTACTTGCAGCTGATATACCTTTTACAATTCATCGTGAGCTTTACAACTCATTTGATTTGAAGTAGGTCACAAAGACGTGTTAGAGTTTCAAAACTTCAACTGTTATGTGCTTTTTTTGATCAGAAAAGCTTGCTATTTTTAGCACCAAAGGAGACTTTTGGGATGATGTCATGCAGTCCCTTCATTTTATAGATTAAGAGCCTGAGACCTGGGAAGGTTAATTGATTTTCTCACAGTCCCAGAGCTAGTTAGTGGCAGAGCCAATCCCAGACCCATCTTTTTCCTGTCTCAAAGGCTCTCTTTCCACTATACCAAGCCGCCTTCCGTCTCTAACTATACAAACCAGACTTCTGAAGTGCATTATTAAAGGATTTTCTGTTCTACTCTCACTGACTGGGTCAACAATAAGATTATTAAATTTTTATATCATGCAGAGCTCTCTAAACTGGGAGATTCTCATCTGCCAGACTTAATCTGCCAAAAATATGCAGAGAGAAGTAATGAGCACACATAGTAGTCACAGAATTAGACACTGAAAGCCATTAGCTGGGCAATCCCTGGTCCAATATACAGCCAAACTTTTTTGTGGTTAAAAAGCATTTCTTATTTTCACTTACACTTCCGTGAAGGCTGCACACAGATAGCCTGGTCTGAACCTGCACAGATCGCTCCTGGAAGTGCCTACACTCTGACATCGGCATAAATGCCAAATGAATCTGCTGTATGATAATGAACACAAAATGAATTAATAATGATATGTGAATCATGAATACAATTTATAGTTCCTCAGACAAAATAGTGTCTTTTTTAGCATGCACCTGCATGAACTACCTCCTTCAGGCCTCAGCAGTCTAAACCTCCCTGAAGTCTGAAGACTCTCTTCTGGCACAGCACCGCCATCTACTGTCGCCTCATGGTATGGCAGCCTCCCTGAAAGCTTGCATCCACCAGCTTCTGCTCTTTCACTTTAGCAAACATATATTTGTTTGTATTTGTTTTAGAAGTCTTTTGCTCTTCAAAGGTGAGCTCTCATGCTTCTTTTAGTTATATTTGTTACAAATAACTAAAACCTACTCCAGGGCAAAAATACTTGACAGCTGTTGTACCACACACACCACACCTTCTAAACAGTGTATAATCCCATCTTTAACTCAAAGCAGTTCTTTGTTTAAAATATAGATATAGATATAGTTATCCACGCATTTATTTTTATCTTGCTAATTTTAAATATAACTTTATTTCTGGAAGTCCATCAGCTTATCAAACACTCCAAGGCTTTCCTTATTTTCCCCCATGATAAATTCAGCCATTTCTAATCTCCTTAGTCAGACATCCTTAAAATAAGTGACATTAGCTTTATTCTCCCCACTCTGTAATGGTCACTTGCTGTTTGTCGTTCATTGCTTCTCTCTTGCCCTCAGCATCTATTCTTTTCTGAAGTGTGCCTGAATTTCTCTTGGTAGAGCAGGGAGATGCTGAGAAAAAATTTACTTTTTGAAAAGATCATGTTGATTTCTCAGTGGAGAAAAGAGCATAAGGGAAGTGTGTAAGGAGAAAGGCCAGTTAGGAAGCTATTGTGGAAATCCAGGTCAGAGATAACTGTGCCTTCACCAAGCCTGATAGTGGTGGAGGGAGTGGGACGTGTCAGGATTGGGGATATATTTGGAAGGCTGGGTTAATAAGCATTGCTGACGCATTGAATATGAGATAAGAGAATGAGAGAACTCAAAGGTGACATCTCGATTTTTGTCCTGAGCAATTGATTTGGAAAGAAAATCAGGAGTTCTCTTTTAAACATTTTGGATTTGAGATTCTTATTTGACATTCAAAAAAAAGCTGTCTGCTGGTAGGGGTCTCTTAAATATGCTGGATTTCCTTTTAGGAAATTATCCTTTCCCATAATGTGCAGTTCAAGTACGATGATAAATTAAAATGTCCAAACTTTATTGTTCATAGGAGTAGAGTTATAGACAAATGTGTTAAGTCTGAGACAAAAAAGCTAAATAAAAAAATGAAATATTCTGTTTTCTTGTATGAGAAGTTCAGAAAAACTATGTAAACTCTTCACCCAGTGCTAGAATTTATCTGAAAGCAATGATAACCTCTTTTAGACACAAACCCCTCTGCCACTCCTGGATTCCTCCTTATGCTTTGCATGCTGTAATTTGGACATGAAAAATTGAAATGGAAACTAACACGATCTTCTCTCTCCTCATCTGTGCAATGCGGGAACTTCACCACCAAATCTCTGAGGGCCTCAGCTCTAACCTCTGATTCTGTGATGGTACATAACTAAAATAGACTATGTATTTCTTTGTAACTAGGCCACCCTATTAAAACTCAGTCCATTTATTTTCCAGATTATAGTTTTCATAATCACGTCATCTTTAAAAAGTATTTGCAGAGATTTAGGAAGAAAGAATGCTGTTGCCAGGTAACTAGACTCCTGGAAAGAAATGAGTTAGGCAGTACATAGCAGAAAAATGCAAATAAAAATTCTAGAAAAAATTCTCTATAATCACCATTAAGAATATTCTGTGTGTGTCCAAGTTTATTTCTTCCTGGTAAGATACATCATATTTGAATTTTTTAAACTTAATGCTGAGATTAATAAAAGGAAGAGGGTGGCTATCATCTCACTTATGTGATCACATATTAATCTAATATATCTACAGTGGCATGCGGAAAAAGTATGATGCTGGTCTTTCATTAATTCATTGGCCACACAGAGAGAGAAAGGAAAAGAATTGCAAGAGGTGTCGTGATGTGGATTGACCAGATAAAATCATATAGAAATAGGAAAGTCAGTGTGTACAGAAATAAACTTTCATAGCAAAGATGTTTTAAGAGGCAATTCATTATGACTAGAAAACATTTTTAATTTCATCGTATTATCCATTTGCTATTCATTAAGTCACATACAATTCTAGAAACTTCACTTTGCCCTTCACAGTCTTTTCTGCCATCCCTAGGTACTTCATGCATCCTCTTTTCCTTCCTGTTTCTGAATTCCCTTTCACCTGTCCATCAAACCTCAATTCCACAGATCATAGTGCAATTTTCACTTTTTTTTCCTTTTCTCCTAGACAAAGGAAAGCTGTTCATCTGATCCTTCTCACTGCAGTAGAGAAAAGAGAGTCTAACAGCTTTAAAAAAATCTTTTATTTCATATGTCAAAGTTATTTTATTCATACAGTGCATTTTACACTGCTAACAAAATTCCATCTTATGCATAAAATACTCCATGCACTTCTCTATGATTTTTGTCATTTTAATCTCTATTAATATGATTAAGGTTTATGCATATGCACTTAAATGGCCACTCAAAGAAGCAGACAGAGCTAGGACTCACTGGCAAGGAGACATTTCCTAGGTAACGTGTCACCACTTCTTTGTGATCCAACATCAGACACACAAATTCAACTTAAAATTGTCCAAGATGTATTCAGAAATGAATTTTCTATTGACTTTATGCTGCATTTCATCTAGTTTGCCACTATCTTTATATATTAATGGAAAAAATAAATGGTAGAGAATTCTAGCAATTTCTTCAGTATATAAAAGAAAATATAACATAACTATCAGGTCTTTGTGAGAAACCCCTATTTATACCCCTTGCTCTTTCTATAGTATTGGACTGTTTAGTTGAGCATATGGTCACCTAGAATAAAGACTACATTTCCTGGTATTCCATATGACTAAATTCTGGGCAATGGGATGTAAGGCAAGTGGCAGGTTAACATTCCAGATGTGCACTAATGGGAAGGTGGCCTGCTCCCTCACTCCATTACTGGCTGCTGCAAATAAATTATAGTGAACCATCTTGAGCTCTGCGGGTCAATGCCACCCCTTGGAAATGGCATAGCAAAAAGACAGAAGGATTCTGGGCCTCTGATGACTCCCTAGAGCAAAACCATCACACCAGCTCAACTTTTATATAAATGCAAAATGAGCTTCTACCCTGCTTAAGTGAATTTTATTCTGGGTCTCTTTTTCAGGTAGTAATTCTATATCCTAACAAATACAATGTCTATTTCTGCAGGCAAAGATATACCTCCCCAAAACTCTTTTTGTGAGTGCTATCAGAAGGGGGTTACATTTTAAAGTAAAACAAGTGGATCTTAACACTTCAATATGCTAAATAAAGAGCCAGCTAGGTCATTCTAGGATATGAAATGATGACTTGTTTTGTGATGTTAATATGTACCCTGAGTCACTCACTGCAAGAAGAAATACTACCAGAACTAGGTAAAATCCCCTTTACTTGGTGCTCTGGAAAGATAAACTTGATAGGGTTGATTTAAAAATATTCACAATAATGAAATCATAGTTTCACATAAAGAACTTTTATTCATCATTGTCTATGTGTAAACTCTATATTTACCTGTACATATTTGACTAAAGGAGGATAATGTTGGTGCCTAACCCATAGAGTTACAAGAATTAAACAAATTAATGTGTACAAGCCCTTAGCAAATGTCTACACAGAAAAATCATTCAAAGTTTGTTTGTTAGAGTAATTGTTGGTATTATTGTTATTATTATTATTAATATTATTGTATAGTGTGTGTGCATATATATATAATATATACACATACATATATAAATAATAATAAAAAAGGTTTTGATATTTGAGGGACTTATCATCTGGGAGATTTGAAATATCTTGCTAATTGGTTATAATACAAAATTACAAGAGCTACCAAAAAATTCCCATGGCAATTGTAAGCAAGTAGTTATTTCTCGTTGGGAATACTAGAAGATGTTTTGTGAAGCTAATAACATTTTTACTGATTATTGAAAGGGAAGAAAGCTCTTCATAAGTAGGAATTGGAGTCAGGATGAATTGGTGTCCCATTGTGTAGGATAGAATTAGCAAATGCACAATGGTCAGAGAATTATATTGGCTTTATAATTGTGAACAGACTAAGCTCTTTCAAAAGCCATATTTTCAAAAGGAAGGGGAGAATTTGAAGGAGATAAGATAAACTGACAAATAGTAGAAGTATTTTATCACTTCCATAGGAATCAGAACATTGAGAATAAACTGAAGATCAAGAGCTAAATCTAGCTTTCCTTGTGCTAGATTAAAAAGGAAGCCAGGTTAAAAAGGAAACCACCCATCAGCTTCCAGAGATATCATAGGAAAAGTGACGCATAAACATCACTGGACTAAATCTGAACTAAAACACAGGTAGTTTAGATTTCTATGCCAGGCTCACTACAGAGTGTACTTCGTAGGTATGTAAAATGTAAACTGGTCTCTTTCCCAGTGAAGTAGACTGTGCCTTTGGAGGTAAATTAAAAACAAACAGACAAACATTTTGTTAGCCACCATCAATCTCTCTGTGGAATAAAAGGGCAAACATTACCCTAAACCCACAGGTTGACTCTCAATCTTGAGATGAACTATTTGGGACTTCTGAAACAGTCCAAGTCATCAGAAATCTTGAAAACAATTCATGTATGACATGGTGCTATTTCCAGAACTATCAGATTGATTTTATCATCTACATTTCATATCTTTTAATGTATCTGCCAAGAACTTGTGTGGTTAGGAAAATTATAACAGAAAACTTAAACAAGAATAAGAACAGAGATTTGAGAACAATTTAGTCAGTACAGAAAATAATAAAAGTAACCCTGAAATAATTTTACTCCTAGTCTGTCCATGCAAATTACCTCCACCTCTATTGTGCAGAATGGCAATTGATATTTAGGTATCAGCAGCAGAAAAGCTTTGAGAAACATTCCTATTAAGATTTTCAGTTATGATCAGAATATGTGATAAATTCCTTATTTTATTTTTAATCTAATGCTTTTATTTTATTTTTCTATAATCCCCCCACATGTTCCAAAAGTTGAACAAATGTTTAAACAATATTTGGAAGGGGTAAGGGTTCTAGAATTATACATAAGGTAGAGCAAAATAGACATTTGCCTTGTCTCACTCCCAGGAGCGATAATAAACTAATACCACTGATAATAAAAAGTATAAAATGATCAGAGCAGAGGGAACAAAATTGTGGAAGGATTCATGCCCAGGAGTTTATAAGAAATTGAAATTTATTAAAGACAGAGAGAGAGTAGAAGAGTGATGACTAATGCAGCTAGTTAATAAAAGTGAAAGATCAGAGAGGCCTAGAGCAAAGAAGAAAGCTCCTGAGCCTTCCGGGACCCGGGGGAGGTAGGACACTCTGTAGGACTATGTGCAATTCAAATTGATAGTAAGCCAGGGGCCCAGAAACAGTGAGATTAACTGAAAGACGATGGATGAAAGTGTGACTTCCCCAACCCAATCTTCATATGCAGAGAATCCAAAGAGACAGGCACCCAGGAAACACACACCCGCACAACAAAAACAACAATGGCCACAAGGAAAACAGGCAAAGAAACCATGGAGAAGGGAACCAGAAAATTCAACAGGTGTGCTGGCACAGAAGAACAAAACCTAATGGCCAACACCCAACCCCCTTAAAAGCCAGTTGACAAGCTCCTTCCACTTACACATATATAGAGCTTTTGTATATTAAGGTTTTTATGTTTGTTTGATTGTCTTGGAGTTTTGAAACGGCCTCTGACAAACTCCATTTTATGTATAGAGGTGCAAAATTTGTTGAGTAGTTTATTTAACTAACTGTTCATTCATCCAACACACAATAAAATATTAGGGAAAAAATGTGGGAAAAAAAAGAATTCAGAAGGCAGATTTACTAAAAATAATTTATCCATGGAAACAAAGACATCAGAAGTGGCCATAGTAATGACTTTGATGTCTCCTAATACCTCCAAATGTGATTATTTCCCACTGTGGCAGATCCTGTGAATGTGACAATGAATAAGATATGGCCTTGACTTGCAAAAAGTATATCGTCTAGGAGAGGAACCAGACCCAGAAGTGCTGCAATAGGGATATGCCATGTGATATGGGAAATGGAGAAGAGGAGGCTTGACCCTCACATGGCAGAGCTGAGGGCAGGGAGTCTCAGGTACTGGGATGATTAGGAAACTGAGCATTTCAGAGTTCCTCCTTGGAGTGACAACATAGAAACTAAAATTTTAAAAATAAACAAAGCTTAGGAAAAATACTTTTAGCTTCTTGAGAAAGAATGAAGAAATTGTGAAATAAAGCCAGAATTTAATAACATGATACAGTGGCTCCAAATTGATATTCATATTGTACCTGAAGAACACTTTCAACAAGAGAAATGAATGTCTTTTTTCTATATGTTTCTATTGTGACATTGTGATTCCCTTTACCGTTTCCTTTACGACTTCTCATGTATCTAGACCATAATACTTTGAACAAAGAAGTCATGTGATATATATTTGCTGAATTGCTGAATTAATTAATAAGTTAGCTAATCAACTTAAAAATCAGTCTATCAATAATTTAATAATTTCAATATGTTCTTTATGAACAAACTTTGTCTAAGTGTCTTTGATCATTGCTGCTATATTTGCCTCCTTTGTTAAATTAACCACCTTTTTCAAAATCTTGCCTTTAAAGTACTTCAAATCCATATATATTGAAGAAAGAATTGTCTGTATTATTATTGTACATAGTATTGTGCAATAGCAATTGCAAATATACAAACTCTCAGTCGTCACTGAAGATCTTTCATCTTACCAAAACTTACTATTAGTGCACAGTGTTTACAGCTTAGGAAAAATTTTACATAACTGTATTTTAGATTTTCTTCAAGAGTTTCATTAATACATAATTACCATTTATAGAGCACTTACTTTGCTACAAACACAAGGCTATGTACCTCATTAACATGATCTGAATCTTCCTTGAAACAACAGTATAAGGTAAGAATTTTCAGTCCCATTTTTCAGATAATAAACTGAATTTTAATTAGGTTAAATTACCTAGCCAAGGTCATGAGCATGAAAGTAATAGGACTGGGATTTGTGATGAGAGTCACTGTCTGACACTTGAAACTTATTTCCCTAAGTTTATTATTTATTTGATGTGCCTTAGGCAATGTATATACGATTGTCCTATGTTGTTAGCAGCATCTAATTATGAATATAAGCTTAAAAACAACATGCTTTGAATTGCACACAGAGAATCTATTTACTCAGACAAATAGTTCATTAGTGTCATCGCTGACAGCTCACCTTTCTCCTCACAGCACCAAGATAGTCAGTCAGATGGAATGCTTCCATTTACACCTGCATCCCATTATTTGAATAATATCTATGCAAGTTCTACTCTTACCATTTCAATTTATAGGAGCTAGTACCATGTCACTGATGTGTGTAGGTGGTTTAGATATTTGAAGGGAAAAATATAATTAGAAAAATAGAATATATTTTATTCCTGAAATCTAAAGTTGCTCTAGTTTGTATTATAAATTATATTTTGCTAACATATACAATCTTTTAAGAGGAATGAATATTCAGTGTCCCACTTAGGAAAAGGTTGGAGATAAATAAAGAATTTGTTGCAACATGATTTTTGATATGTTGCACAATCCATTTTTTCCTCCTGGAATCCAGTGATATGAAAAGCTTGGATGGCACACTTTGCTTATATGTCAGGCTTAGTCCTGCTGCTCAATGATATGACAGTAAAGGCTCCTTTGTATTTTCAGTTATATTACTAATTCACAAATATATTCATATTAACATCAAGTTCAAATATAGGATGTTTCCATAATTGCAATTTTATATTTTAAAAGAAATGAACTCTGTTGTTTTTTTTTTTTTTTGTAAGCCATTACATTGTTATTTTCTCTGATCATTCTTCAGCATGACGTTTTACAGCGTTTTCACCAGCAGCAGGCACCCAACGCACCAGGCGCTAAAGCAAACTCTCCACTTCACACTGCCACCAGCTGGATGAAGATCATGTTTCCTCTCAACAATATCTCTACGAATCTCTTTCCTCTGCTTCTTTATAAGAATCTCTGGTCTTTCATAGTATGTACGGGGCTACAGGTCTGAGTGAAATCATATTTTCCATTCAGTAACAGAATCTCCTTCAGAAAGGTACACAAGAATTTTATAACACACGCTCCCTAGAGAGATGGTAAAAGGAGGTCCCATTTACTTTCTTGTCTATGACACTCTCAAAACTCAGCCTGTTGAAAGGAGCAGTCAAATGTGCACCTTCTCTCTCTATCTTTCTTAGACATATACACACACACACATACATTCCCTTCTCTCTCTCTCTCTCTCTCTCTCCCCCCCTTCTCTTTTTATTAACCTTACATTTTCAAACAGCTGAGGAAAATCAGCTTAAATATAAACATCTCAGATTCAGACCTATTTTCAGAATCTGCTTAAAACATTGGCTTTTGAAAACACAATAGCCACATGGAAAAAGTTCAGCCAATAAGCTGGTTCACTAGTCACATGATTTGAATCATAATGTCCCACAAAATATCTACTTTAGAACAAATGATCTTTTTGAGCACAGCATGGCTTCCAGGCTACTGAACTTCATAATGCAGCACAATTTAATATTTGATGAAAACTTTAAAGTCTTCGAAATTAATAAATACAGCTGCCATGACTGTTTCTACTCAAAAATTCAGTAGATGGACATTTATGCAATTTAATTCAAGTGGCCCTAAGGAAACTAGCTGCCCAAAGATATTTCTTCCTACTGGCCATTGACATTTTTCCTGAAATTTCTCCTTTTACCCTTTGAGCTAAACCACTATGCTCTCCAAAAGTTTCTGCTAACATGTATTTGTATCTCATGACCTGGGACGTATTAGGAATTTCTAATGTATTTATATAATATCATCATGGAGACTTATCAGGAAACAAATGAGATGAGATGTGAATCAGGAATATTTTAACTGACAAAAGTTTGAAAGTTTCCAAAAGCTACTTTGAGAGTGCTTGCCCAATATGTATTATGTAATATAAAATGGGCTTCCCTGTTAGAATGGGGGTTGGAAGAATGAGGTGCATCCAACAGGTCCCCTGAGAAAATGGACACCAAATGGTAAGTTCTAATAATGAAGTTTATCTCATTCATGCTTTATTGTCCTCCAGAATGTTTAGACTCACAATTCACTACATAATATCAGAATTCTGAATTCTGTAGAAGGTACCTGAAGAAGACTGTTTTCTTTGTGATCCATAGAAGTGTCTAATTTTTAAGCAAAGCATCCAAAATGGTACCAGAGGCTTTTAGAACACTGCAGCCCCCGGTGTATGTAAGTCAGAAATTTTCAATTTTTTTCCTATTGTGGGTACTGCAAGAGGAGTTAAATCCACTTTCTCTCTATCTATCCATCTGTAAAATTGCTATTCTGATTATTAAACATTTCTAACATCTTCACAATGTCCTAAGCACTGAATATAACATGAATGAAGACATTGTTTGTGCCCTCTAGGAGCATAATGAAGCTTCCAGCCTACTTCTAGGAATGTCTTGGGGATTGAAATACTATTTTAAAGTGCCAACAGCTACTTAGAAGAAATGTGCTGTGTAATTACAAATATTATTATAGATGAATGGACATGTTTCATTAAACACTAGCATTGGTTACCAAGGGAGCTTTGTGGAATTTTCTTCCCTGGAGACCTTTAAAATAAAAAGACAAAAATACTGAGAAGTTAGATATACATCTGCCTGGGATGGTTTAGGTGGAGCTGTGCCTAGCACAAATTGGGAGAGTTACAGAGGGAAAAATCAAATGAACTCTCAAACAATCAGCATTAATATCATTTAAAGAGGAGGGTTGAAAAGAGATGAACTAAATAAACAAAGAAATTAAAAAGCAGAGAGTCATAGGCTCCAAGTTAGTTAGGAATTAGAAAATAAAGAACTATTCAGCTTAAACAAATGAGTATTTATTTAACTAACTGCCAGGTATCCTTCACCATTTGTGTTTCTGAAACATTCTGAATATTTTTAAGGGTGAACTCGCCATGTTAAAAAATGATATGGAGCTAAACTTCCCATTAATGAGTCCTAAAAAAAGTGCTGGTTAAATAAGATAAACTCACTAATAATAGTAATCTGAATATTCTAAAAATGAGGTATTCTGAATTGACACTTTTATAATTAATTCCTGAAAGTCCCTGCATTTATCGTTCATAGTCTTTTGGATTTTAGCCATCCTAACTGGAGTTAGATGGTATCTCAATGTGGTTTTGATTTGCATTTCCCGGATGCTGAGTGATGTTGAGCATTTTTTCATATGTCTGTTGGCCATTTGGATATCTTCCTTAGAGAAATGCCTACTTAGCTCTTTTGCCCATTTTTTAATTGGGTTGCTTGTTTTCTTCTTGTACAGTTGTTTGAGTTCCTTATATATTCTGGATATTAATCCTTTGTCAGATGTATATTTTGCAAATATTTTCTCCCACTCTGTTGGTTGTCTTTTAACTCTTTTAATTGTTTCTTTTGCTGTGCAGAAGCTTTTTAGTTTGATATAATCCCATTTGTTTATTTTTCCTTTGGTTGCCTGTGCTTTTGGGGTCGTATTCATGAAGTCTGTGCCCAGTCCTATTTCCTGAAGTGTTTCTCCTATGTTTTCTTTAAGAAGTTTTATTGTTTCAGGGTGTATATTTAAATCCTTAATCCATTTTGAGTTGATTTTAGTATACGGCGAGAGGTATGGATCAAGTTTCATTCTCCTGCATATGGATATCCAGTTGTCCCAGCACCATTTGCTGAAGAGGCAGTCCCTTCGCCACTGAATAGGCTTGATGCCTTTGTCAAAGATCAGCTGACAGTAAGTGTGTGGGTACTAGAAAAACAAGAACAATCCAAACCTAAAGTTAGCAGACGGAAAGAAATCATTAAGATCAGAGCAGAACTGAATGAAATTGAAAACCAAAAAACAATTCAAAAGATCAACGAATCAAAAAGTTGGTTTTTTGAAAAGATAAATAAAATTGACAAACCATTAGCATGGCTAACAAAAAAAAGAAGAGAGAAGACTCAAATAACCAAAATTAGAAATGAAAAAGGCGATATTACAACTGATTCATCTGAAATACAAGGAATCATTCGAGACTACTACAAACAACTATACGCCAACAAATTTGAAAATCTGGAGGAAATGGATAAATTTCTGGACACACACAAGCCCTCATCCTTTTTTTAATTCATTATGCATATTCATGGGGTACAAAGCTGACCATCACCAGTTGTGCACAAGATGTGATGGCCAGATCAATACTATCAGCATGTCCATTACCATAAATCGTGATTATTTCCGGTGTCACCCACCAATTAATCCCCGACCTAGCTCCAGCTCCCCTCCTACTTCACTCCACTCCACAGCCCTAGGTGTGCTCTCACCCTCTGCAAGTCCAATGCACCACTTTGGTCTTTCCTTTCTTCTCTCTCTCTTAGCTCCCACTTATGAGTGAGCACATGCAGTATTTTTCCCTCTGTGCCTGGTTTATTTCATTCAACCTAATTTTTTAGAAGCTTATCCATGTTGCTGTGAATGGCAGAATTTCATTCTTTTTATGGCAGAGTAGTATCCCATGGCATACATGTACCAAATTTTCCTCATCCAATCATCCATTGATGGACATTTAGGTTGGTTCCATATCTTGGCTACTGTAAACAGAGCTGTGATGAACATGGGAGTGCAGGTATCCCTTCAACATGATGATTTCCATTCCTTTGGGTATATACCCAGAAGTGGGATTGCTGGATTGTGTGGTAGTTCTATCTGTAGTTGCTTGAGAAACCTCCATACTGTTTTCCATAATGATTGTAGTAATTTATAGTCCCACCAACAATGTAGGAGCATTCCCTTCTCTCCATATTCTCACTAGCATTTGTTATTCTCAGTCTTTTTGAATATAGCCATTCTAACCAGGGTGGTTTTAACCCCATCTAATTCAATGTAGTTTTAATTTGTATTTCCCTGATAATTAGTGACTCTGAGCATTTGTTAAAGTGCCTGTTGGCCATTTGTATGTATGTCTTCCTTAGAAAAATGTCTATTCAGCATCGTTGCCCATTTTTTAATTGGGTTATTTGGTTTTTTACTGTGTAATCGCTTGAGTTCCTTGTATATTCTGGATATTAATCCCATCAGTGGCAGGACAGCATGGGGTTCTGCCTTCTGCAAAGGTGGGGTGGGAGTCTAGAAGGATGAGTGTCCCGGTTTCCTCTATTTTCCTCATCTTCTTATGTGGCACTCTGATGCAAAGCTTATTGAGATGGTAGCCATGTTACAACTCTGGGGACAAAAGTCATATACTAAGATGGCAATAGAAAAGACAAAAGGAACATTGGTTTCTGATTGCATCCTGACCCAGTCCTTGACTGTCATCATGTTGATGAGAAAAATTAACTCCTATACAACTGAGATACCACAAGTACGTAAGGTTGTTCTGTTTATTAATGCCAGTTGCACCCCTAACAGCTATAACTTCATTGAATCCCGAGTACCTGCTTCATGGAAGATGGCTGGTTACTGATACTTTTTTAGTGGAAATAATACCAGTAACAATAACTTACAATAGCTTAATATAGCTAGGTACCATGCTACAAGTTTTACATCATTTATTTCTCACATAACCTTACAAGACAGGAAATATTATCCCCAATATACACATGAAGCATGGAGAAGGTAAATATTTTGCACCAGGTTAAACCATTCTGTGGAATAAATGATGAATATTTTATCTGAGTTTGAAATAAAGCCAAATTCACATATCCAAAAGTACAAACAACTGACTCAACTGTGTGGATCCATGAAGATAAGTTGGCATTGCAAAGAAAATTACTATATGTATATGAGTGCAAATATAAGCTGGGTTCTCAGAATATTTCTAGCATTCCTATACTGTTCCCTAAATAGTTTGCTCTCCCATTCTCAGATTGGGAAATTTCACATTTTCAACTCTTTTCTCAAACTATCAACATCACTCTGCACCATCCCTGACTCCACCGAGTAAACACAAGGCTGCTTGCATTTTTTTTATGACATACTCTGACTTTCTGACTTTTTAATTGATAAATTATCCCTATTATCACCTAAGGTCAAACTCACCAATACTGGTCCAAATTTCTTTTCTAAACTGCAATCTGAGGACTTTTCTCCTATAGTGGTATGATCCCTTTCCTATATGATCAATTTTCACCTCCTCCAGAAAACAAACATGTTCCTTTCACTTGTAATTATAAGAAATTTCCTTGATCCCTCCCATCTCTTTCCAGTTACTGAACCAAAGTTGTTCACTACACTTGCATTACCTACTTCCTCTCCTTGCATTCTGTCTTCAAACCTTTCGATTTTTTTTAATTCTTCAGTTTATTGCAGATGTATCATTTAAAAAAACAAGTCAGCCCTGATATTGAAGCTATAATACAAATTTTTGCTTATTGGCACGAAAACTGTAAAGCATAATGAAGAACATCTTATTTAAATAAAAAGAGGATAATATTTCATTGGGCAATAAATCCAACATTTATTTTCTCTCCATATCTACATTCAATGGTATATTTTATAGGCTAGCTTCTAAACAGATGCAAATTTTTAAAAAATGATGAAAGCCATGTTTTTCTCAGGAATACTATTGTTTGCATACCATATAGGTTGACAACATATACTTGTTTGCCAAGATTCAGATGGCAAAATACTAAATTGTGAGTTCAGTATTGTCCAGCCATTGTTCTTCCTTGCCCTGGAGATTCCAGTGGTATGTGCTGTTGACAGACCACCTTGTAGCCCCCTCTTCTCTTCTCACATTGAATCCACCATGGTAAAACATTCATGTCCTTAAGATGCAAGGCCTAGCAAAAAGCCTCCCCCAAATCCACCAGATATCACAATGTTCTGTATGATAAATTCTATTGCTTCTTCCATTATATTGCTGATTTCAGATGCTGCTTTATTTGCTCGTTTCTTAATCTGTGTTTTTATTTTGTTTACATCTTTTCCACTCTCTTCCAGTCAATCTGCACATCGCCACTGTGATTGGCAATCTGAAGAAGAAAACCACCACCCACCACAGTTGCTGCAAGTTTTCCAACTTCCTGGAACAAAAATCCCTCACACCTTGCAAAACTAACAAGTTCTTCTTTGAGGCTTGCAGAGTTCCAAGACAGATGTCTGGAGACTGATCATGGGCACCCCAAGGAAGACATCAATAAAGCTATGCAGATTCTACCCCAAATCAAATCAAAGTTCTGCAGAACCTTAATATTACATCAAGGACGAGAACACAAGTCAGACAGTGCCTTCATGAGAATTTGCACCTGAGTTTGCACCTGGCCCCTTACACGTAGCCCCCACAGCTCACATCTCCCCCTCCTGCTTTCCTTTCTCTCTTCAGCCCTTTTTATTTAGTCTTTTGTCCAGATCATATCTCTGAAAATGTTTTTGTCAAGATAAAAGCGACTTCTGATTTGACAAATCCAATGGTCAGTTATCAGGCCTCATGTCCCCTCATCAGGATTTGACACAGTTGATGCCTCCTCATTGTTTAAGTTTATTTTTAAAATTTATTTAAATTGATTTATTTAACAAATAGTAATTGTGCATATATACAGGGATATAATGTGATGTTTTGGTGTATTATACATGATAAAAAAATGCAGTCAAGATAATTGACACATCCATCACCTCACAAAATTATTGTTTTCTGTGTGTGTGGTGAGAGTGTTAAAATTATATTATTTTAGCAACTTTGAAATATACAATACATTGTTATTGACTGTGGTCACCATGCAATGCAGTAGATCACTAAAATTTATTCCTCCACTAAAATTTATTCCTGCAACTTTGTACCCTTTGATCAACATCTTCCTTCTCCCCATCCAGACCCCTCCCTCCCAGCCTCTGGGAACCGTCTTTATACTGTCTGCTTTTGTGACATAGAGTTTTATAGATTGCACATATAAGTGAGCTTATACAGTATTTGTTTTTCTGTGTCTGGCTTGTTTCACTTAGCATAATGTCCTACAGTTCCATCCATGTTATCATGAGTGACCTAATTTCCTTCTTTTTAAAGGCTATATAGCATCCCATTGTGTTTATATCCCATTTTCTTTATCTATTCATTCATTGATGGACACTTGGGTTGCTTTCATATCTTGACTATTGTGAATAATGCTGAAATGAACCTGGGATTGCTATCTCTTTGACATACTTATTTCAATTTCTCTGGATATATGTGCAGAAGTGGAATGGCTGGATCATATGCTAATTTCACTTTTAGTTTTTAGAGAAACAGTCATACCATTTTGTAAAATGGCTGTACCAATTAACATTCCCACCAACAGTGTATAAGGGTTCCCTTTTTTCCACATCCTCACTGATACTAATTATCATTGGTCTTTTTGATAATAGCCATTCTAATAGCTGTGAAGTGATATCTCATTGTGGTTTTAATTTGAATTTCTTTGGGCTGCATAATGGTGCAGCCTCTATGGAAAATGGTATGGAGGTTCCTCAAATAATTGCAGATAGATCTACCATATGACCCAGCTATCCCACTGCTGGGAATATACCCAGAGGAATGGAAATCCTCAAGTCGAAGGTATACCTGTTCCCCAATGTTTATCGCAGCTCTCTTTACAATAGCCAAGAGTTGGAACCAGCCCAAATGTCCATTATCGGATGAGTGGATACAGAAAATGTGGTATATCTACACAATGGAATACTACTCAGCTATAAAAAAGAATGAAATACTGCCATTTGCAACAACATGGATGGACCTAGAGAGAATTATATTAAGTGAAACAAGTCAGGCACAGAAAGAGAAATACCACATGTTCTCACTTATTGGTTGGAGCTAAAAATAAATGAATAAATTCACACACACACACAAAAAAAAAACCGGGGGGAAGAAGACATAACAACTACAATTCCTTGAAGTTGATACGACAAGCAAACAGAAAGGACATTGTTGGGTGGGAGGGGGGATAGGGAGGAGGGAGGGAGGTTTTGGTAATGGGCCACAATAATCAACCTCATTGTATATCGACAAAATAAAATTTTAAAAAAATAAATAAGTAAAAATAATAATAATAATTTGAATTTCTCTGATGATTAGCGATGTTAAAAATTTTTTTTAATTTAATTTTATTTTGTCAATATACAATGAGGTTAATTATTGTGGCCCATTCCCAAAACCTCTCTCCCCCGCTCCCTTCCAACAACCTCATATCTGTTTGCTTGTCGTACCAACTTCAAGGAATTATGCATAAACTAATGAATTATTAATACCTTTTTATCTTTACTATTAATATAAACAAATATAATCCACTATAACTTAGACCTACATATCAACATTATATAGAATTCAGTAATTCCAGATTTGTACACAAACATGTTAGCTATTCTTTCCTAGCCTTATTGTCCTTTAATTTCTTTTAAATTATCTGTAATTCTCTATTTCTCCCTTTAATATTCTTGTCTAACTTATATTATTCTTCTTAGGATTCACACTTAATTATATATATTCCAGTCTTAGAGTCTTAGGGTCTATTTCAGTAGAGATCAATGTTCATGTTACAGGAATTTACCCTCTCACAGCCTAACTTGCCATGTACTAAAATTACAGTACAACTCCCCTCAAGGGGATATGAGCTATTGTTTAGTATTCCTTTTAAAGTGACACTACTTACAGCAACATCATATCTTTCAAGATACTAGAAGATTCAAACTCAGTTTGCCCTTACACTAATTAGCCTCTTATGCTGCAGTATTTTTATGCACATACAGAATTTCCTTAAGCATTAATGTGGAATTTTAAATATCCTCCAGAGGCTATCTTTGCTTTTCCCTCTTACTGTATTTTGGCATTTTTGCTTTGTTCTCTCCAATTTCTATTTTTTTAATTCAGGTTGACTCTCCTGAATATTTCCAATGTCTTCTGACGTCTACCATCTTGTCTGTCTTTTCTCTTCTCCATAGAAGATGGATGTTTCCTTCAATGTTTGTGTTCTCTTTCCATCTTTGAGGATTGATTTTATAGTAATTAGAAGCAAAATACTGTGTTCTTTTCTTCTGATTACTAAATCAGCCAGTCACACTGTCTTTGGTTCTTGGTTGTTTTACAAAGTTTCTCTCAAAGCCTTTGTTTTTAAAGAAAGACAAATAGTCAAATACAGAAAAAGTAAAGAATTCCTACAGAAACTTATCCAAGGTTCCTCACCTGAGCAATGAAGGACAATACAAAATATGATGGAGTTACTATTTTTTCAGTTACCCAAAGTTATTATATAACTTGTACTAGTCTAGCCGCATAGGAGAGAAGTGAATGAATCGACATGATGAATGTTCAGGGCATTAGTACCCATTTAATTTTATCACAGGTTTTCCCTGTTGAAAAACATTTCTTTGTTTATTTTTATTAGTATATCTTTCTAATCATTGGGTTAGAAGAAAATTCAGAAAGAACAACAAAACTACTCATCTTTGCACATATCTTTTGTAATTATTTTGATCAATGTGTCAATACAGAAAGGAAAATTTTTATCTATTTTTTAAAGATTGTGTGTTTACACACACAATTGAGTTGAAAATTCTTCTTACTGAATTTTTTTTTTTTACAAAAATCATGACCATTGATAGAAATGACATATTCCTATTATTAATTCCAATAGAAATATAATGTTGGACACACACAGGCCACATATCTTTGAGGATTGATTTTAAATTTTTAAATCAATTTTAAAGTTTTAATTTAAAAATTTTTAATTTTAAATTTTTGGGTAGTCACACTAACAAAAGTAAAACACAACAGATAAAATTAATTATATAGCTTTAATTTTTAAAAATTAATTGTATATCTTCACTATAAATAGCCATGATGCCATCATTTAAAACTGACTGCGATAGTTTAGATTCTTTTTTTTAGCATCCTAAGTCTTTAAAATCCGGTGTGTATTTTACCTATACAACCGATCTCAATTCAAACATTTTAAGTGCCCAATATGTGGTTAGTGGTTACTCTGTAGGACACCACAACTCTGCAGTGAGAATGTGATTAGAAAAGTGAATTATTGTTTCCTTAGTGCTATAGATTGAATGTTACCCCCCAAATCATTTGAAGCTTGACTTCAATTGTGGTAGTATTAAGAGGGTGGGAAATCTAGATACGTTAATTTGAAAGGTGGGGCCTGTAAGAAGTGATTAGACTGTGAATGGATTGATCCGTTCATGGAGTAATGGGTGTGGTTCTGATGGTTTTAAAAGTATTGCAAGTGAGGAGGTTAACTCTCTCTTGTTCAAGCCATTCACCATGTGATACCCTGTAGAGACACCATCTGGAACACATCCTTCACCAGGTGTGTTCCCTAGACTTTGAATTTCACAGCCTGCAAACTGCAAGAAAAAAATTTTATTTCTTTATAAATTACCCAGTTTCAGTTATTCTGTTATAAGCAATAGAAACGGGCTAATACACTCAGCAATCACTTATTATCTAACATCATAGCATATGTGGCTTAAATAGTATTATATTCTGACATATATTATACAGTAGTATATAGATGGTGTTTTTAGGTATATGTGGATTGGTGTGAGCGTACGTATGTATGTATATGAGGGTACTTCAAAAAGTTTGTGGAAAAATACAACTAAAAGATAACACAAATCTTTCCATGATCTTTTTGAAGTGTCCTTGTACACACATATACTTTTATATGTGTGTTTATGTAGGTACATATATGTACCTGCATATATATTACATACTCATGAATGCAAACTAAAATTCATATAGTACACAATCTAAAAATGCAGCAATTAAAATATTTTTAAAAAGGAAAGAAAACATGCAATCAATCTAGTTAATGCTAAAAGAAAAGTAATGGCTGTGTTGGTATTATTAAGATATATAGTATGTTGACTTTCATCACAATGTTGACTTTTTAAAAATTTTACAAGAGTTAATTTAACCATTTGTGAATTTTTTCTTATGCGATGAGATTAGACCAGTAATTTTAACCACAGACATTTCATGTTCACCTTCCTCAGGACATTTGGCACATGTCTGGAGCCATCCTCAATCATCACGATCATCAAGATTCAAGGAGTACTTACTGACATCTAGCTGGTCAAGGTCAGGGACACTGCTGAATATCCTACAATGCCCTATACAGGGCCCTGTTAATAGGGGAAGTTAAAAACAAAAAACTATGTAGCCCAAAATATCAATAGTGCTGATATTAAAACACCCTGGTTTATACCCAATGTACTCCATAAGTCAAAATTCCAATATTTTATGACCATCATTTGAAAGGTGAGATCACAAGCTCAGAGATTATAAGTAATTTGCCCAAAGTTGCAAGAGTGTTTGAGTGGCTGCTGGGCTGGATGACAGACGACTCTGCCCTGTCCTGTGCAGGTCATTGAGTCAGGTAGTTGAAAAAGGATTCTGGTGGCCCATAACAGGATAGACATGCTTTATTCCAGACATGAGCTCTGCTGCCAGCGGTTCGAAGCCATTGTCTTATATAATGAAAGTACGCAACAATGGCAATGAGCCAAGGAGTATATGGGCATGCACGCACAGTCACACCACTCTTATGTAACTTGTTTACAATGGATGTGCTGAATCATACCCAGCTGGATATGAAGGCGAGGGGGCCTGACTACACTGACTTCATTTTCCTTACAGTGGCAGAGACAGAGTCAAACCCAGGTGGGCCTGAAATGGATCTAGAGTTCTTAACACTACTCCATTGAACAGTGCCATTCGTAGTCCCTATGTTGAACGTCACGGTTGTTTTGTTTTGTTTTGATTTGATTTGTTTTTAATTTTCAGTCCTTCACAAACCTTTAGTTTTGTGAAATCTCAAAAAAAATAAAAAAGAAATTGTTTGCTAAATAAAATGTAAACAGAAAAAATTCGAAATACAGCTCCCCCAAATGTTTATTGTTAGAAACAACAAAATATATTAACCTGTTTAATAGACAATATTAGCCTATTCGTTGAGGCTTCTCAATTTTTATTCTTTACTCTCAATTTCTATCCTTCTCTTGTTGCTGATCTACAGAAATTTCAGAGATATGATAAGCTTCAGACCATGATTTGAGTTTATTTGCATTGAGTTTATTTGCATTGAGTTTATTTGCATTGCAATAAACCACACTGGAAATCACATTATGTCTTTAATTAAGAACTAATTTTTAAAATTATCAGATCAACTTTAGTTTTTATTAATCAAACCTCTGTTTTATTTCTAAGCAGTATTCCTCAATTCATTCAAAATATTAATTTTCTCCTCGAAAACAAAACTACGGGGGGGAGGAGTGAGGAATAAAAGACTTATGTGTACATCCACATTAGTCATTACTGCAACATCTAAAATGTAAGATTTTCAAAAGGATTTGTCCTTTTCTGGAAGCATAAAATCTTAAAAGAAAGAGCAAAGGGGGCTCGTAAAACATAATTTGCTTTAAAAATGGAACAGCTCTGAACAGAACTTCTAAAGGAGAAACAATTACCTATAACCAGTAAAGCAATGCTAATTTTTAATTACATTGTGGGTGCTTTGTTTTTACATGTTTTTCTACTTAGCAGCACTAAATTTCATTTAGCTGTAGTCTCAACATTCTTTTGTTTTGTAGATTCAGTTTGTACCCATTAATTTTACTGTCATGGAAGAAATATAGCCATTAATACCAGATAAGATTCAATGAGAAGCTTTATACAACATGCTCAGGTTGTTTCTGCAAAATTGCCAAACTTCCTCAGAATCATCTGCTGGCACTCTCAAAACCGTTAAATCAATATTACTTGGACATATAAAAGTCATTTGATTTTTTGAATATTTTAAAAAGATAGATTAGGTTCTCTGATGGATGATTGTGGTAGACTGAATTGTACCCACCCCCCAAATCCATATGTTGAAGTCCTAAACCCTAGTACTTCAGAATGTGACTGTGTATAGACATAGTGCCTTTAAAGAGGTAATTAAGGTAAAACAGAGTCAAAACGGTGAACCTTATTTAATATGACTGGTTTCCTTATAAGAAAAGATTAAAACACTGACAGGTACATATTCGGAAGAAAAGTCTTGGGAACTAGGGAGAGAGGCCTCAGAAGAAAGCAAACCTGCCAACAGCTTGATCTTGAACTACTATCCTCCAGAACCGTGAAAAAATAGATTTATGTTGTTTAAGCCACCCAATCTCTGGTATTTTGTTATGGCAGCCCTAGCAAATTAATACAATGCTTGAAAAACCTTTACTAAGTAAGTGTTAAAGAAAACATTAATGCTCAAGTTACTAGTGTCCTTATATTAGGAAAACATTGACAGTGGGTTAAACTTGGTCTTGTGCATCATCAATCAAAGCCACTAAGTACACAGAGGATATAATGAGAAAAAATACTAAGTATTAATTAAATATTAAATATCGTTTAATACATTAAATATATTTTAAGGTGCACTGTCAACATGGATCACTTCACTGATTCAAGTAATTCTCATTGAGAAAACATTGAACCCAAAATAGCACTCAACAAATTCAGATAAAATATGTAAATAGTGTGAACAGTAAGTTCGGCAAGGAAACGTTCGCCTGAATAAAATGAACAGTGTAAATGACCGCAATTGTATGATTTTCATGAAACATTCAGTGATAACAAGCAAGGATGAAGTTAAATAATGCATTGATTGAATTAAAATAATTTATCATCAATTGAATCTACTTTTTAATAAGTTATTTTTCATACTTGCAGTGATTGAGTATTTTAAAAATGTTTATTTACTATCTGAATTTAACTCTATGGTGTTATATTTGACAAAACACTCTTTATGAATAAATGACATTTTAGAAACAGGTTCTAATAGAAAATTGTATGTTTCCTGTTGCAATACGAAAGATGCTAATCAATGAAATATCTGAAACAGTAGTATTCACAGTCCAAAATGTCCTCATTGAGTAATAACTAGTGAAAAACTGGTAAATTTCAGATATGAAGAAAGAATAGAAAACAAAGAAAGAAAAAGTTACAAACACTGATGACTTTGTTGGCAGGCTCAGTGTCTTTAATTAATTGGATTTTCTTAATTGAATGTCCTATGTTGCTAATGAAGCAAGGATTCTAAATTTTAGCATTAATTTTTTTATTCTCTTAGTAAAGTTAGAAAGAAAAAAAAACGTATAATCTAATATTGCGCCTGTGTTTTAAGAAATTACTTTTCCTTTTTTAGGAAAAAGCTAGAAAGATAAAACATTAAATCAATTTGTTCAAACAATACAACTTTTAATTTTGCACCTACCCTGTTCCTCAATTCCTCTCTTTACAGCATTTTCATTGAGCCAATTTCTAAATATTATCCTAGCATTTCTTCATAATAAGAATTTGTTAATTCATCTAAACGAAAAAGAAATTCACTAATTTTACAACTTTCTTATTTTCTTACAAGACCATTTTAAGTACCACTAAATCAGTACCCTCAAATACCTTCAGAAATAAGAATATGTCAGTGTAGCACTAAGTATCACAGTCATCTTCGGCTAATTAAACAGACATTAATTAGGTTATTTTCTCTACATTTAAAAAATTTCGAAGCCAAGGAGACCAGTAAGACCTGGAGTTGGCAGCAGGGAGAGTCTGCCTCATTTACAGACAATAGCTTTGAAGTATGGAACAGGAGAAGAACTGTTTCGTAGCTGCAAAAGCGAGTCTCTAAACAGGGAACACAGCGCCAAGGCTGCTGTGGATGCAGCCAGGATCCCGGAGACCAGGGCCGCGCTGAAGGCAGCCTGCATCACTGCGCCACTCACCGCCAGGGGCTGCCTCCATCTTCTCAGGTGGTGGCAGCTCCAGCCTGGCTCAGCTCCTCACTGAGCCTTCCCACTTGCTTGCCCCGGCACGGGGCTTCCCTGGGCCTGCGGGCTGGCCACCCCTCCCACTCCCTCCGTGGTTCTCTGGTGGGGCTGATGGCGTGGGGTGTCCACGGCCAGTGTCGGGAGGGCGAGGAAGTATGGGTGTGGCCGACAGTCACCCCACCACACCCTGGGCTCCGGCCCCCGGTAAACTTCCGGTTACTGGGAGGCAGATACCATCTCTGTGGCCACCAGTTCAGAAATACGCCTAACCAATTTCTGGTTGGGAATAGTGTGGTAGGAGAGTTCCCAAGTCCGCTTAAACCTGCCGGAGAGCTGACTGCAGGTGGGCACTGGACTCAGTTCGTGCTGGGGGGATACAAAGGTGAACCGTGTGCTGCGGGCTCCTCCCCCGAGGAGCTCACGCTCTGGTATGGGAGATAAGACAAGTACACAAATAACCGCGATACCAGGAGGAAGGTGATAAGTCCCGAGAAAGATCTACACAGTGCTACAAAGGCACCCAGAGCGACCGGTCGTCTGTGCCTAGCAGAAACCTGGTAGACTTCCTGGGTGAGGCGGTGCCGAGCAGGGACTTGAAGGCCCAGCTGATAGATGAGGGTCGCAGAAGACACGTCCCAGCCCAGCCCAGTGCGCATAGAGCGGGGAGACGTGCGGCCAGGGAGGCGGAGACTCGACAGAAACCACACACCCTGTGGGGTCACCACTGCACAATCCAACAGCCCAGGCCAGAGCACACGGAACAGGGAGAAGTCCTGCACGGGAACTGAAAGCTCAACAGAGATCACACACGCTGTGGTACGTGATCCAGCAGCCCAGCAGAGTCCAAGCTGACCAGAGAGGTAGCTCCCCGGAGAGGCCCAAGACCCAAGGCAACCACACACACAAGGCACTAGAGGCCAAATGAGTAGTCATGGAGTTAGCCATACCAAATTGGCAACCACAGCAACATCTTAGTTAGTCAATAGTCTCAAACCGGTGGACTGTGAAACCCCCTGCCACAATGAATAAACATCAAAAAAAAGATTCCAGAAATACAAAAAATCAAGAAAGTACACCACCAAAAGTTAATAAATCTCAAACTCTAGATCCTACAGAACAAGAAGCCCTTGAAATGACTGACAAGGAATTTCGAGTGATAATTTGAAGGAAACTGAATGAGATACAAGAAAACTCAGCTAGACATCATGATGAAATGAGGAAAAGTATACAGGATCTGAAAGAGGAAATATACAAGGAAATCAATGTCCTGAAAAAAAATGTAGCAGAACTTGCTGAACTGAAGAAGTTATTCAGCGAAATAAAAAACACAACAGAGAGTTTAACCAGCAGGCTGGTCGAAGTTGAAGAGAGAACCTCTGAACTTGAAGATGGGCTGTTTGAAATAACACAAGCAGACAAAAAGAAAGAAAAAAGAATCAAAGACATTGAAGAAAATCTGAGAGAGATATCAGACAACCTTAAGCACTCAAATATCCAAGTCATGGGTATTCCAGAAGGGGAGGAAAATGGAGATTCCATTGAAAACATATTCAACAAAATAGTGGCAGAAAACTTCCCAGGTATAGGAAAAATCACAGATCTTCAGATCCAGGAAGCTCAACGATCTCCAAACGTATTCAACCCAAAACGGCCTTCTCCAAGACATGTTATAGTCAAATTGGCAAAACTCAGAGACAAAGAGAGAATCTTAAAAGCTGCAAGAGAGAAGCGTCAAATCACCTATAAGGGAGCCCCAAACAGGCTAACATCAGACTTTTCATCACAAACCCTAAAAGCTAGAAAGGAATGGGATGATATATTCAAAATACTAAAAGACAAAGATTGCCAGCCAAGAATACTTTACCCTGCAAGGCTATCCTTCCAAAATGAAGAGCAAATAACATATTTCTCAGACAAACAAAAACTGCGGGAGCTCACTACCACACGACCACCCTTACAAGAAATCCTCAAGGGAGTACTGGGTTTGGTTACTGAAAAATAACTACCACTGCCATAAAAACCCAAGAAAAATCAAAACCCACTAGTTTAATAAAAATGGGATTCATGAAGAGAAAACAAGCAAACAAAAACACTATCTACAACCTAAGGAACCAACAAACACAGAAACCAAACAGTAAATCAGAAAGCAAGGAACAAAAGACACCAAAGACAACCAAACAACCAACAAAATGCTAGGAATAAATCAACACCTTTCAATAGCAACTCTTAATGTAAAAGGCTTAAATTCCCCAAACAAAAGACACAGACTGGCTGACTGGATCAAAAAGGAGGACCCAACTATATGCTGCCTACAAGAGACCCACCTCACCCATAAAGACTCACATAGACTAAGAGTGAATGGATGGAAAAAGATTTACCATGCAAACAGAAAAGAAAAATGAGCTGGAGTAGTTTTTCTTATATCTGACAAAACAGACTTTAAACTAAAAACCATAAAAAGAGACAAAGAGGGACACTACTTAATGATAAAAGGACTGATTCATCAAGAAGACATAACAATCATAAATATGTACGCACCCAATGTTGGAGCAGCCAGATTTATAAAACAAACTCTATTAGACCTAAAGAAGGAAATAGACACTAATACCATAATAGCAGGGGACCTGAACACCCCACTGTCAATATTAGACAGATCATCTAGGCAAAGCATCAGTAGAGAAACACAAGATCTAAACAAGACTCTAGACCAATTGGAATTGGCAGATATCTACAGAACATTCCATCCAACAACTTCAGAATATTCATTCTTCTCATCAGCACATGGATCATTCTCCAGGATAGATCACATATTAGATCACAAATCAAGTCTCAATAAATTCAAAAAAATTGGAATTATCCCATGTATTTTCTCAGACCACAATGGATTAAAACTAGAAATTAATAACAAACAAAACTCTGGAACCTATACAAACACATGGAAATTAAACAGCATTCAACTTAATGACATATGGGTCCAAGAAGAAATCAAGCAGGAAATCAAAAAATTTATTGAAACTAATGAAAATAATGATACATCATACCAAAACCTGTGGGATACTGCAAAAGCAGTATTTAGGGGGAAATTTATTGCATTAAATGCTCACTTCAGAAGAATGGAAAGATGGCAAGTGAACAACCTAACACTTCCCCTTAAAGAACTAGAAAAACAAGAACAATCCAAACCTAAAGTTAGCAGACGGAAAGAAATCATTAAGATCAGAGCAGAACTGAATAAAATTGAAACCCAAAAAACAATACAAAAGATCAATGAAGTTGGTTTTTTGAAAAGATAAATAAAATTGACAAACCATTAGCATGGCTAACAAAAAAAATAAGAGAGAAGACTCAAATAACAAAAATTAGAAATGAAAAAGGCGATATTACAACTGATTCATCTGAAATACAAGGAATCATTTGAGACTACTATAAACAACTATATGCCAACAAATTTGAAAAACTGGAGGAAATGGATAAATTTCTGGACACACACAAGCTCCCAAAACTGAACCATGAAGACGTAGAAAATTTGAACAGACCAATAACAATAAAGGAGATTGAAGATGTTATCAGAAGGCTCCCAACAAAGAAAAGCCCAGGACCAGATGGATTCACAGCAGAATTTTACCAAACATTCAAAGAGGAATAGACACCGATTCTTTACAAACTATTCCAAAAGATTGAAACAGACACAAATCTCCCAAACTCATTCTATGAAGCAAACATCATCTTGATACCAAAACCAGGTAAAGATATAACCAAAAAAGAAAACTACAGGCCGATATCCTTGAAGAATATAGATGCAAAAATCCTCACTAAAATACTAGCAAACAGAATACAGCAACACATACGTAAAATTATTCATCACGATCAAGTGGGATTCATCCCAGGGATGCAAGGTTGGTTCAACATATGCAAATCAATAAATGTGATACACCATATTAATAAACTCAAACACAAGGACCATATGATCATCTCTGTAGATGCTGAAAAAGCATTTCATAAAGTTCAGCACTCATTCATGACAAAGACCCTCTATAAGTTAGGTATAGAGGGAAAGTATCTCAACATAATTAAAGCCATATATGCCAAACCCACTGCCAATATCATCCAGAATGGGGAAAAGCTGAAAGCTTTTCCTTTAAGAACAGGAACTAGAGAAGGATGCCCACTCTCACCACTCCTATTCAACATAGTGTTGGAAGTACTAGCCAGAGCAATCAGAGAAGAGAAGGAAATAAAGGGCATCCAGATTGGAAAAGATGAAGTCAAACTGTCCCTGTTTGCAGATGACATGATCCTATATATCGAACAGTCTAAACCTCTACAAAAAAACTGCTGGAATTGATAAATGATTTCAGCACAGTAGCAGGATACAAAATCAACACGCAAAAATCAGTAGCATTTCTTTTCTCCAATAGTGAACATGCAGAACGAGAAATCAAGAAAGCCTGCCCATTTACAATAGCCACCAAAAAAATAAAATACTTAGGAATTGAGTTAACCAAGGAGGTGAAAAATCTCTATAATGAGAACTACAATCCACTGCTGAGAGAAATTAGAGAGGATACAAGAAGATGGAAAGATATCCCATGCTCTTGGATTGGAAGAATCAACATAGTGAAAATGTCCATACTACCCAAAGTGATATACAAATTCAATGCAATCCCCATCAAAATTCCAAAGACATTTTTCTCAGAAACGGAAAGAACTATCCAGACATTTATATGGAATAATAAAAGCCCACGCATAGCCAAAGCAATGCTGAGCAAAAAAAATAAAGCTGGAGGCATAACACTACCTGACTTTAAGCTATACTACAAATCTATAATAACCAAAACAGTATGGTACTGGCATAAAAACAGACACACTGATCAATGGAATAGAATAGAGAATCCAGAAATCAACCCACACACTTACTGCCATCTGATCTTTGACAAAGGCACCAAGCCTATTCACTGGGGAAGGGACTGCCTCTTCAGCAAGTGGTGCTGGGATAACTGGATATCCATATGCAAGAGCATGAAACTAGATCCATACCTCTCACCATATACTAAAATCAACTCAAAATGGATTAAGGATTTAAATATACACCCTGAAACAATAAAACTTCTTAAAGGAAACATAGGAGAAACACTTTAGGAAATAGGACTGGGCACAGACTTCATGAATACGACCCCAAAAGCACGGGCAACCAAAGGAAAAATAAACAAATGGGATTATATCAAACTAAAAAGCTTCTGCACAGTAAAAGAAACAATTAACAGAGTTAAAAGACAACCAACAGAGTGGGAGAAAATATTTGCAAAATATACATGTGACAAAGGATTAATATCCAGAATATATAAGGAACTCCAACAACTTTACAAGAAAAAAACAAGCAACCCAATTAAAAAATGGGCAAAAGAGCTAAGTAGGCATTTATCTAAGGAAGATATACAAATGGCCAACAGACATACGAAAAAATGCTCCACATCACTCAGCATCCTGGAAATGCAAATTAAAACCACACTGAGATACCATCTAACCCCAGTTAGGATGGCTAAAATCCAAAAGACTCTGAACGATAAATGCTGGCGAGGTTGCGGAGAAAAAGGAACTCTCATACATTGTTGGTGGGACTGCAAAATGGTGCAGCCTCTATGGAAAATGGTATGGACGTTCCTCAAACAATTGCAGATAGATCTACCATACGACCCAGCTATCCCACTGTTGGGAATATACCCAGAGGAATGGAAATCATCAAGTCGAAGGTATACCTGTTCCCCAATGTTCATCGCAGCACTCTTTACAATAGCCAAGAGTTGGAACCAGCCCAAATGTCCATCATCAGATGAGTGGATACGGAAAATGTGGTACATCTACACAATGGAATACTACTCAGCTATAAAAACGAATGAAATACTGCCATTTGCAACAACGTGGATGGACCTTGAGAGAATTATATTAAGTGAAACAAGTCAGGCACAGAAAGAGAAATACCACATGTTCTCACTTATTGGTGGGAGCTCAAAATTAATATATAATTCACACACACACACCCAAAAAAAAAAAAACCGGGGGGGGGGGGCGGGGGGAGAAGATATAACAACCACAATTACTTGAAGTTGATACGACAAGCAAACAGAAAGGACATTGTTGGGGGGGAGGGGGAGGGGGAGGGAGGGAGGTTTTGGTAATGGGCAACAATAATCAGCCACAATGTATATCGACAAAATAAAATTAAAATAAGTAAATAAATAAATAAATAAATAAAATATTCCAGACATAAAAAATAAAATAAAATAAAATAAAATAAAAAATTTCAGTTCAAATATCAGGTTGCTTTTATGCAATAGAGATAGTGTTCTAGAAAGACAAATTATTTGTTTGGGTATGGCATCCTTTCTACTATTAAATGGCTTTCATTGTTCAAAATGCCTTACACTGTACGTAAAGAATATTTTCTTGTAAGTAATCAACAAGACCAAAATTTACATGTTAAATTGCAAACAGAAGACATCCGTTTTAGAATAAATTTTGTAAAATGCATTTCTTGTTTTAATACCTCCCCCCTCTTCAATATATTCTCATATTTTTCTAGATTATTATTATTAGGTTTGAACACAGTTTTTAAAGCTATCAAACTACAATATTTAGAACTACAACAGTGTATTATCAATAGTACCAGTTAAATTCTAAACATGTTTTCTAAGGCAATAAGGCCAAATATAAAATATTTAAAAGATTCATTTATAATTGCTTTCAGTTTCTGCTCTGCTAAGTACTAGCTGTGTGATCATCATAAAGTTATTTAAATAGATATTCCAGGGGCTTTCGCCTAAAGCTGTCCATTGGTTGCATAGATTGGGAGTGGGCTTGAGAATTTGTATTTTAAAAATAAAATATCAACACTTATTATTGACTCAGCTGAGATTAGCGTCCTGAAGTTATACCACAAAACTCAGGATACTTTTGGCTTATTCGTATTGTGGGTGAGGATCTGAAACCTTTTTTTTTCTATGCTGATAAGGGACATTCAAAGGGACTTCCATTTTCTTCACTTCTTTCTACTTTAAAATACTTACCATCTATTTTTTCTCCTTTTTTACACAAAAGTTCGTTTTTAGGTTTTTTTTTGGTTTTTTGGTTTTCTTCTTCGGCCAAAATTAACCTACATTATCTATATTCTCAATGCTGCTCTATTCCCTCATCCCCAGGAAAGATACTTCACCAATCACTCCCTCTCTCATTTATATCTAAAATTTCCATGCCTTCATATTATTACATTCATTTTCCCGGTCATTTATTAAGTCACTCATTGAATATTTATTGAGCACTTACCATGTATTCAGCACTGTGTTGGGCACGAGTAATACACTGATGTACAAGATAGACACAGTCTTTGCTCACACTGATTTCACAATCTAGTGGGGAGTTTATAGACATTTAAATAAGCAGATTCAAAGGGTGGTGTTTAGAACAGCAGCAGACCTCATCTGGCAGGATGTTAGAAATGCAGAATCTCTGGCCCCAGCTATGATTTCCTGAATCAGAATCTGACCAGATCTCCCAGTGATGGGTGTGCACATTTAACCTTAGGAAGCACTGTAGTAGAGAAAATGAAGGACCTCAAAGTTTATAAACATTCACAGTTCTGACATCTAAAGTACATATCTTTTTCTTAAACCTGCATTTCTGTAAAATCGGATTTCTCAGTGATTCAGACTTTTTGTTCTATTTCCTCAGTTTATGTTTTTCTCAAACTATACTCTTTGCTATTTCTTGAAATACACTTGGTTTTCGACATCTTTTATCTTTCCACACTTCTCTCTAAACCTAGAATGTTCTACTTACCTGCCAAGGTCTTTCTTGAATAATACTATTGGGATAGTTATAATGATAGCTAACTTTGGTAGAGCACATACTGTGTGCCAAGGGCCCTCCTAAAACCTTTGCATTTATCAGTTAATTTAACACTCACAACACTGAGGAAAGTGTCATTATGATCCTCATTCCATAGACGAGGAACTGAAGCACAGAGAGGTTTAGAAGTAATCACTCCATTACGAAGCTTTTCCTATTTTCTTAGTGAGACGTAATCCATTCCTTCTCTAAACAGTCTTGGAGCTTCCTCTGTACCTCATCGAAGAAACTTGTCACTCCTAACTAATGGCTATTTCCACATTTCTCTCATTTCTGCCACACATTAATCTCTTCCCACTACACATTAATCTCCTTTGGGACATAAATATTTTGCATCCACTGCATATATTTTCATAGGATTTATAGCATTGTAAATGATCAAGTATATTTGTGGGATTGATAAATTTAATATGTGATACAATATGTTCCCAGACATCAAATACTATACTTTAGAAATAGAAGAAAAAGTATGAGACAGGGTTTACTTTACAGTGTTGTTGAATCAATGACTTAGATGTTGCTTTAGAAATTATTTTAGCTTATTTTCTGTTCCTTAGAATAGAATTTTATCTCAGTATGAATCCGTTGTTTTCACTTATTAATTCCTCACCTACTACTGCTCTTTTATGTCTTTACCTCAGCTCTTTATAAAATTCAACCAAAATAAATTATCCCACACCTAGTATGGTCAAGCCACTTCCTCTAAGATGACTGAAAGAATGTGACCCAATAATGTCCAAAGGAGCTCAAAACCTAGCAGAGGAAACACATTTAAACACATTGTAATGCTTAGAATTAGTGAGGAGGCAGAATCAGGTACAGGGCATATGGTGGCTCAAGAGAGGAAGTGATAACATTTAGAGATGACTTTCTAGAAGAGAGATGGAACAATAGGTGGATTCAGAAAATCCTGAAAGGCTATAATGTAAAGGTGTTAACATTTAAGGCAGAAATGAAAAGCTGATGGTGGCTGTGCATGCAAACAGGTACACCAAAAGAGGTACCAATCATGCATCAATAAAATCATGCAAAATCAGGCATTTCAGGAAACTCATGGAATTTGTGGTATTGCTATACGTATAGCTGGTGGGGAGAAGTGGAAGAGGGCCTTGAGAAGTAAAGATGCAGATGTAGGTGGAGACTTGATGACGAGAAGCCCAAAGCTTGGGGCCCACATGGCTCTACCTGTATAAACATAAATCAGTTGCTTGGCCGACATCTGGATGCCTAATGAAGTTTTTCAATTTATGTATAATGTTACAAATTCATATTAATAAAAAGAAAGTGTTTATTCACTGGGAAAAGATGCTTTAAATTTATATAAATTCCGGTTGAAATCAGGTGACAACTTGTCTATATGAAGTTTCATATTAGAGACATTAGGTTAAATAAGTCTTTTTATGTTTTCATCAATATTCTATGTGAGCTTTAAAAAATCAAACACAAATATTTGCTTTGTTTTGACTATAAATCAGCAAATAATATTCTGCAAAGCCATCCCAAATCATCACTGAGGATAATGAGTTATTATTAATGAACCTGTGATTCATGAAATATTCCGGTAACAAAGTAAAGTTAAATAATATTTTAATATTTTTAAATTTTCCAGTTTGTTTTGTACAATAATCAAATTGGTAAGCACAAGATTCTATGTATAGAACTCACGGACGATTTAGAGCAGACTATGTTTCTGCAATTCTATGATCCAATAAAAATATTCATAGACAATAGTATTGTATGAACCCTTTTATTATTTTGCCATCTTTCAAGTTTATAAATTGCATCTTTCTTTTTCCCCACTGATCAAATGTAATTAAAACATATGAGTGCATTAGGTGAAATATATTTCTGTAATAGTCTCATCATTAACAACTTGATCAATAACAGATGAATTACTCAATTATATTATTATTGGTTCCAAGGAAGATCAAAATATAATGCCCTTGAATAAGCATAACACCTATTACAATTTAATGAATAAGAATTATATATAAATTCACTTTATGAGGAGATGAGTAATTTTCGTAGGGTAGTATATCTATGTAAGTCCAGTTCATAGCAAAATAGTTTGCAAAATACTTTATATAATGTTTTTCATACAACCGGTTGAAGACTGAGTATATTTATATATTTTTTGCCATTAACATTTGGACATACACATTTGGGTCAAATGTTCCTTTTACAGATTTATTATTCTTTCTCCTCTGTCCTCAGTTATTACATATGTAGCCACAGAAATGGGGGGACAAAAGCAAGTAAGCCAAACGTTGTAAAAAAAGTTCTGCAAGATGTTAATTTGAAAAATGAACCTGTCCCCCCAAAATAGGGGAACCATTTGGCTTACCTATGAAGACTGTATATATATTTTATATATATTAAAGTATAAAGTATAATAATGTCACATTAAAGAAATTTGAATATATATACAGTTTGACCATGTTCAGAATAATAATTCATGGAAAGAAAAAAATGCTTAAAAAAGAAAGACACAACTTCCTGACTAAACCATTTTATATCAATAAATGTTTATATGTTTTGAAAAGCATATTTTTAACTCTGTATGTATCTAAGGAACATCCAGAATTTCAATAGTTCTATTTTTACCTACCTATTTTACTTAGAACTTATATAAGAACAATTTATACCAATATAAATAAAGATATGATTTTGACATTAAATTTAGTCCCTAATGTGTATTATGAAAGTTCATGCATAAGCTCATGAAATATGACATTATCTCTATTGTTTAAAGTTTCTTTTTTGGCTGACAATACATTTTTTTATGGTAATAATTGCCTCTGAACCCCAATTACTATACCTCTTCATCTCTAGCTATGTTTAGGAAAAATGTTTAAAGATAAGTCTTAAGCTCTTCCAGGAGTATTAATATATATCAAGGCTCAAAATTCTTTTGACTAGTCAGCATAAGACTATTCAGGTTTATTAAAATCTTTGAAGCAATTATTTAATAGACCTATTTGCCTTTTAGAGTTTACTGACATTTAATGGGAAAATAAATATTCTTTTCTCTTCACACTCTGGTTTCACTACTACATAGTATTTTTGTTTTGTTTTGTACATTTTATAGCATTTCTACTTTTTGTTTTGTACATTTTATAGCATTTCTACTTTTTGTTTTGTACATTTTATAGCATTTCTACTTTTCTCTTTAAAAGGTAGGAGTAGAACCTAAAACTCTTTTTATCCTAGAAAACTAAATTTGGGATCTTTCACTTTGTGTTTCCCAGGTGCTCCAGTTCTTCTCTAATGGCTCTAATGCAGGTAGCCTTCCCTTGCTCCCTTGCCAAGGAATTTAAATTTTAATAGAGTCCTTTCTGTTTTGAGCTAATGGTACCTCAGGACAAAGCGTACATGTGAGGAATGGAAGAAAAGTCAGTAAAAAGCAAAAGTCTAGGTTTAATCAGAAACAGAGAGAGAGAATGTGTTAAATGGGTTAGCTGATAATTTGAGAAACTTCCTCCACTTTAGCATAGGGGACAGCAAACTTTCTGTAAAGGATCAGCTGGTAAATATTCAGGCTTTGCAGGCCTGAATTTTATAAGTATGTGCATGAATTCATGCTCCCCCAATCATATAGTAAATATATATTTTATATATACATATATATACACACACACACACCCCATACATATTGAGCATTAACCATGCTATACACACTTTAATAGAAACCTTGGTGAATAACAAAATAATGATTTTTTTTTCTTTAAAGAGCTTGCAATTGAGAAGGAAAAAAATATCAGTTCTCACCAAGCAACAATAAAATTATAATATGACTTGAGAAACTCTAAGTGTAGTCTCCACTAGTACGGAGCGGAGTTTTAGCAGGTTGAAGTGAGAGTAGAGCGAGTCAGACTGAAGAAATCGGGGACACCTGAAGCATAAATGCAGCTACTGCTCAGATACCAAGGCAACATGAAGAGAGCTTTCCAGGCAAGGAGGGTAACAGGAGTCCAGAGTAAAGTTAGCATATTCAGGGAAAAAGAAGTACATAATAGCCATTACGAGCATGGACTCTAGAGCCCAAAATGCTTGGGTTCAAATCACTGCTCTGCCATTTTAACAGCTGGGGGACCTTGGGCAAATTGCTCAAACTCTTCCTCCTTTAGTATCCTCAGCTATAAAATGAGGATGATTATAGGACAATACATGATAAGATATTGCAAGGATAAAATATGTTGATAGTTATAAGTCCTCAGAACAGTCCCTGGCACTTAGTAAGCTCTAAATAAATGTTTGTTATTATTATTATTAAACATCCTATACAAAATGAGCAAATAGCTTAAATCACAAATATTTGGCGAAGAAAAATCAGATGAAACCATTGCCCAACACATAAACATAATTCACTGTGTGGCTAGAAACTTCCAGGATATGCATGACTTTATTGTTTTCAGGAATGAGCAAACATTTTTTCATTTGTTTGTTTTCTTTAAATTAATCTTTTATGTGTGTGTGGAGGGATCACTTATGTGGTGATTATTAATGTATAATGTATACGAAATATATTTTTTCTTTTTTTTTTCTGTTAAAGAGAAAAAGTTAGAATGAGGGAGGAAAAAAGAGAGACAGAGCAAGCGCAGACGTGTTTGGGGCTTGTTAAAATAGTCAAACATACTGATCTTGTATTTCCCTCTAGCCTCCCTGCCAAGAAGAATGATTTCCTAACCACTACTAACTTGCAAATGCAGCATGCAAATGCCTGGCAATTCCTTCCAGGGTAGTTCTTTATAAAAGGGACTGCAGATTTTGCAATTCTAATATTAACAAAAGTAAATATGACTCGATAGAATTTATTTACATGAAGCAAAATATTATTTTTCTATTCATATACTTTAATTTTAGCACCCATACAATTTATATACCCACAGCTATATACTATACAGAAGTAGTCCTATTATCATTATATCATTATAATGAGGATAATGATAATATAATAATAGCTAATATTTGGTTAGAATTTTAAAACTTATGCATATCGGTAAATAATAAATATACCTTATAAAATAATATAAACATTTTTCCTTCTCTTCTAAAAAAAAAAGTTGCACCTCTCAATCAGCAGTGAAAATCTTTTACATTTTTCAAGTGATAAAAGACTTGATGCAGGGGGTTTCCATATACACAAATTTCCTGTTTTCAGTAATTGACTACTCTTTAACTTCTCTGAGGGGCTGTGACCAACATATCATAGATCTTTCTAGTCTGTTTTGGAGAAAGATGCAAATAAAAACAATCATTTTCATTTTTGGTTTTCCATTTGTGATGATTCTTTTTCTTTCGTTTTTATTTATTTTTTTTTTTTTGATGATTTGCATCGTGCCATTTACGTTCACTATATTGTGACTAACCTTTCAGTTCAGTAGCCAAAGCGACAATGCCATCAATTATCAATAGCAGGCATTCACCATTCAATCAGAAAGGATTTAGTGAGCATATAACTAGTAAATACTGTATGGACCCTGCTCTCAAAAAAATTACAGTCCTAGAAGAGTCAGACATTTATGAAATGTATATAAATACCAGGGATACTCAAACAGTACCTTAAATACAGTTTTTAAAATGTGATTGATGAACATGACGGATACAAAGAATGATTTTGACTCATGATTTGAAGGGATTAAATTTCGTATTTAACACATAGTATATTGAAGACATCAATAGGAAAGATTGGTAACATAATAGCAATTGGCCATAGCTCAAGAGTAGAAGCCTGGATGCCCCCACCTCCTGTTACATGCCAACATTCTTTCTTTAGTCTGTTACACTGATGACCTAGAAACCTGAGGGATGGGGAGTAGAAGTCCAGAAAGTAAGGGATGCTCAAGGAGCCCAGTGTAATAACTATTTACCAACTAATACAAAAATATTTCAAAACTTTAAAAACCATTCATAGCCTATCCGTATGAAAGTAGGCTAAATACATGCTCTGCTATGCTGAGATAGACCTCAAAATATGAATAGCATTTTAGCAGTTGCAAATGTTCTATGAGACTGAGAGGCTAGGTTTACTGAGCACCTTAGCATGCCATTTTCAATCAGGTTAATTACGTAATTATTTCACCGAATCCCCACCAGCCCCGTAAAACTGATGTAATACTATTACAACCTGTTGCTTCCAAATCGTATTTTTCATTATCTTCAAACCCTGAATTCTTACGAGATCTCTTGTTTTCTGTGTCCACCTTCTTTGGTGATCTATTTTCCTTTCCTCTCTGTCCCACTGACTGTGGCATAGCCTTCCAAGGTGAAGACTTTAACCACTTTCTTAATTCAGACATCTCTAGCCACAGAGTAGACTAACAGTGAGCCCGTAACCTTGGCCCTTGAGCACATCTCCCCATCAAATACAGCCTGTCACGACTCCCCTACCCAAATGGAAAGTTTTGATATTGGTATTTGGGTAGGAGTAACATGGAATGGGCACCGCAGAGAAGTAACTACGTTCTTATTTTTTAACGTTAAGTGAAGCACAATCGTACATTCTGTTTATTTTTTCTGTTGAAATAACTGGCATGAATCTAAACAAAATCACATCTTTTGTCTGGTTTTATTTGAATAAATATGGCAGGAAGTACTTACTTTATAACATAGCTCTGCAGAACCTATTTCCCTTCCATGTTCAAATGTCATGAATATTTATGAGCCCAGAGATGGAAGCAGTAAAATAAAATGAATTGGCTTGAGCCAAACACTATTCTGTGATCTTTTCCAGTTCATTCAACTGACTGCCACTTGACCAAGACCTCACTCAAATGAACTTACACATTAAACTACTCACTGAAAAATTGATTTCCCAAATGTTTTCCAATTACGAAATCACATGGAGTTTTGTAGAAGCATTCTGCAAAGCATTCAGTATTGGTAAGACTTAATTTCCATAGAAAAAATTTTAATCCAAATGCTAGTTATTGTCTGCTGCTTCTCAGAGCTTTGTGCCCCTTCCTACAGTGTGCTCTTATAATAGGTCATGTCTTTATTCTGAAAAATTAATCCTCCCTTCTTTGTTAGAGAAATGGATATCCTTCTTAGGGCCATGTGACTTGTGGGGCCTTCCTATGGCAAGAGTTTATTTCATGACTCCATTGTTAGATGTAGCCATTTGTCTATCTTTGGTCAATAAAATGTGAGCAGAAGGAATGCAAATGCATTCCAAGCAGAAGTTTAACTAGCTATTTTGTATTTCTGCTAACTCTCTTGTTCTCACTCTCTACCATAAGAGTGGTATGTCTCAAATATGGCCTGTTCTTTCAAATCAAGTTTGGGAATAGAAGATATATGGAACTAAGATACATGAAACTTACAACTAAGAACATATAATATGAGTGAGAACCAGTGTATTGGTAAGTCATGAAGATTATCAGGTTGTAACAGAAGTAAAACCTAATAAAATTGACAATGGAAATGGGATTTTTTTCTTGAGATTAGCCTAAGATATGTGGCATTGGCTTCTGGGGCTGCAGGGAAGATAGTCAAATTTGTTATTGAACATTTGAAAAACAGCCACATCACTTGTTGAAGTTGCAAAGTATTTGTAAAACTCTCACCTGTGATGATTTCTAAGGCAGATAACGTGCTGAATGAGTTGCAACTTTTGTCAAAGAGGTTGGAATCAATAATGTTACTGAGGACCCTTCATTGTTATTAGTGACTGACATGGCCTTAACATTTCCCTCAACTTGACTGAATTTTAGACCAGTTTCTTCCTGACTGTAAATCCCTGACCTTCCTCCTCTTAAAGCACTTACTTTGGAAACCTTGCAATTGTAAATTCTGTCTCTTCCCCTTTGAGATGTAAATCTTATATAACCCAGTAAAGTCTTTCTCAAGGGCCCAGAAGCCAGCCCTTTGAAATGCAATTATTAATAAAGACAGGGCCCCAATTTCCTAGTCTCTGTCGCAGTATAGGTACCTAACTTTGATAAGCACGAATAAGCAAACACTGATGGCCTAATCACATTGACCTCCCCTCAAAGCCCTCCAGTACTTTTTTATTAACCTACCCCAGTGTTTAAATACTCTCTTTCCTTTTATTCAGCAGAGTTGAGTTCAATCTGTCTTTATTGCAATAGTCTTGACCCCTACTGCAATAGTCTTGAATAAAGTTGTCCTTGCCTGTTTAAGCCAATCTGATGAAATTTTTCTTTAACATTAGCTATGTTTGACAAGGTATTATAGAAAATAAATTAGCTTAGAAAGAAGTTGGCTGATTCACAAAAATGAGGAAAAGGGAGGTTCTAGAAATTTCAAGGCTTACAAGGTAAGAGTTGGAATAGGTAAGATAAATTAAGGTTTATCAAATCCAGGCCTTTTGTAGTTATGAATAGTCTTTATTAAATAGAATGAAATATAACACCCTTAATTCATTCTTAAAATTCTTTGTGATGGGCAAAATGTCTCTGAGAAAGAAAACTGAGGGTGTGGTACTCCACCTGAAGACTAATCAATCCGATTGACCTGTATCATAGTTTAGAGACAGAAACATGCTTCAAAAAAAGTTGTAAGTCAAGCTATTAGCATCATTAGCCTGAAGAATCAAACAAATATGATTCTGCAAAGGTTTTCGAGTGAGTTGTACTGCCAAATTAAAAGCCTAAATTAAAAGACACTGTAACTGTTCAAGGTGTAATTTAACCTTTGCGCTGCCAGGTTTTTATGGCAGAATGAAAGTGGAAAAATATCTCAGGTCCTAAAGAAAATGTATTAGCTGATGTCCTTTATGTATATGTCCAAGAAAGGTAATGGAAAATAAATGAATTCTCAGAGGTGGAGTCAAGAGCCAAGAACCAAAGGGAAAGCAATTCTTATGAACTAGAACTAAGGCCAAATTGAGAAACATGCCCTACTCCTGGGATTACGGGCAATATCAAGAGCAAGATTTTCTAATGTCTATAGACAAGTACTTGCTATGAGTCTCTAGTTCTTCCTGCTTCTGAATTAGAATAATCATTATTGCCATTTTATCTCTGTTTTATCAATGTACCTTAGGTGTTTGAAGGAAAGAATCTCATTTTTTCTTTTAAAGTGTTAGTGTCTTGACCAAGACACACCTGATGGAGGGACTATTGCAGGACCTTAGGTCTTTATCAGTTGCTGAAATTGAATGGAGGTTTTACACTCTTTCCTGGGGAATAATTTTGCATGCATTTTGCATGAAGAGAAAGGAAGCAAATGAATATTTATGACAAATAAGGTAGACTGTGGTACATGGCATTTTTGTTTCAGACATGTTCTTCTTTACTTACCTATGACAGGAGTTTATATCTTTTCTCATTTTTATGTAAATTTTATAACCTTCCTTTATGAAACTCAACCAGCCCCATTGTAATACTCAGTCATATGACACAGTTGGCCAATGGAATGTGAATTGAAATGACAAACACCAGTTCAAAACAGAAATTTTAAAAGCCATTGTTTGTTTCACCAGCAATCTTGTTCTTTCTCCTGTGTTGAGAATGGTGTACCCGAAATATTTGATACTCCTGCGGCCTGAAAAAGACGGGAGCTTCACCCACACCAAAACTGCCAACATTGAAATTGTTAGAAGCCACTGATGTCCAGGGGCTTTTTGTTACTATAGTGTAACCTAAAAAAGCCAACTATCCCAGTCCTGTGCTTGCAAGACTGAAAGTGAAAACTACATTTCACCTGATCCCTTTTCTACTGGGTTCTGATGAATTACCGTCAGTGAGAGGTACATGTATGAATTTAGAAAGCAGGAAGAAGACAGAATACAGTTTTCTGCTTCTGGAAACAGCATTAGCAGTTGTGGCTCCTAGATTGCTCCAGCATCAGCAGAAATGTGGATTCATATTTTTCCAGGAACACCACTTCTCATCCAGACCTCAGCCCTATGGGCAGCGACAATTTCCATTAGTTAATGGTCCACAGACAACATTGCCTTTTTTTCGTTTGCTCTTGCATTCCTGGGGGATGATAACAGCTTCTTTCTCTTATTATACTCTGAGTAATATTACCTTTCTTTTCATTTATTTTTTTTTCCTCAAACCCTCCTAGTTTCTAACATTTTATAACAAATTTCCTATATTAAGTATTTTTCTTTTTGAACTAGCTAGAGTAGATTGTTTGTCAGACTGTATCTGACTTATACAGACAGGACATCGAAGACGTATGGAGCTTCTGCTATATGTTGGTTTAAAACAAAATTCTTAAACTAAACTAAATCTTAGAAAATGTAAAGGATGACAAAAACATGAAAAAATAAGAAGAGAAAAGAATACTACTATTTGGCAGGCAATATGTGATATGATCAGATATATTTAATCAACCATACAAAGCACACATTATTCTCTAAACTGATTCTATGAGGACACTCAGGTTCAGAGATATTAAATGAATATCCCCAAATTACTCATCATTGACAGGGATAATATTACAATTTATTTCTGTTTTTATGACATCAAAGTTTATTTTTTTCAGATTTCACACATTTTAACAATACAAAAATGAGCCAAGATGATCTATTAAGTAATGTAAAATACTATAAATAGATATTAATCTGTGCAGCAAAATAAAATATTGTACTATGAGATCTATAAAGGACATATGCCCATAAATCATTGAAATCTAGGAAAACGTCTTCAAAGAGATACGTTTGCATTCTATAATAAAATGTAGGTAGAATTGGTGTAGGCAATAAGAAATACACTAAAATGGGGGAGAAGCCAGAAAAGAAACAAAAGGACAAATTAAGTATTATTTTCTTCAGAAACAGTGAAGTTTCTGGTTGATAGAAGCTTTCATTATACTTTTGAATTAATGGGAGATAAAGTAGAAACATGTTACAATAACAATTAGGTGCCTCATTGAGTTCAGCCCCAGCCATGGGAAATACCAAACACTTTGGAGTCTCCTAAAAGGTTAATTATTTTAGTGGCAACAAAGAGAACAAATTGGATCAGAAGAAACTCAGATAGCATAATAGTTGGTATAATTTTGCATTAATCAAACATTGACTTGATAATGCCCAAATGTAGAGTGCTGTTGGTGAACATTAATATGCATGTAATCAAAGGTTTAGAGTGTTTAAAAGAGTGGTAGAAGAGGTAATGTGTAAACCTCATGAACTTGTAAAGCCTCCTGGGTACATGTTTTGCTGTGATAGTAAAAAAACTCAGATGAAAATTGCACAACTTCTCTAGTAATTCTCTTAGTATTTTGTCACCTAAGTTCTTCTTCTTTATCCACAGCTAATATCTTTTCTGCTTTAATTTAGATTCCTTTCTTTTATTTAGGTTTCTGTGGCCGTGGGTCAAACTGAACAATAACTTCCCAAAAAACCATGTGCAATTATATTCCAAAGCTGAAAGGACGGCCCAAATCCATAATGTACTATTATGTCCTGCACATCCTTTTGGTCATTACTAACATGATTTATGCTTGATATGTGTTTACTTAGAATATATTGTAAGCATCTTGCAAAACCTGATTTAAGCCTTTTTTCTTATTTGCATTATTAGCAGAGTATAATACAGCCTTGAGCATATCTGAGGTATGTTGTGGGCTGAATTTGGCTCCTCTGCCCCCCACAAACTCATATGATGAAACCCTAACCCCCCGTTCCTCAAAATGTGACTATATTTAGAGACAGGGTGTTTAAAGAGGTGATTAAATTAAAATGAGGGCATTAGGGTGGGTCTTAATCCATTCTGACTATGGCCCTTATAAGAAGAGGAAATTTGGATACACGAAAGACACCAGGAATGAGCACACTCAGTAAAAAGACCATGTGAGGTCACAACCAGAAGACGGCCATCTGCAAGCCAAGGAGAGGGGCCTCAGAAGAAACCAAACCTGCTGATACCTTCATGTTGGACTTTTAGCCTGCAGAACTGAGAATATAAATTTCTGTTATTTAAGCCATTCTGTCCTCAGGATTTTGTTATTGAAGTCCTAGCAAACTAATAAAAGCTGCAAAAATACAGTAACTAATCCATGTTATTTGTAAAAGTCAAGTGAGAAACTTAAATAAATAATAAAATAAAAAATGTTTAACTTTAGTTTCTGTACAAACTTTAAATGTACTTTTAACTTCCCTGAATTCCTATGCTGTTTAATTTACTTCAAGTTCAGATAGTGAGTACATTATAAACAGTGTCTCAAACTGAACTTGAGAACTGAAAGTTATCTATCTTGGTAAGTTAATTTCAAAGCTTGTATATCTTTAGCATCTATGTACTTTAATAAGATTTCACAATAACATTTTAAAATTAATGAATTTTTACAGAAAAGTGATTTCAATGATTTGAATTTCTTTTTTATGTACATTATGAGTTTAATACAAACATAAGGCATTCCACAAATATATCTAAATATTGTACCACAGGATATAGCATACTTCTATAGATCAATAAGATATTCATGAAAATTCAAACCAGACATAAATTTTGTAATTTATGCTGTACTTTTCCATTGCTTGTATTTTATTTAACTTTTCAAGCACTTAAGTTCTGTCTCCTTAACTATTCCATAAATTCTTCAAGAACTGGTTCTTGTATCACCCACAGCAAAATCAAAAATATACATACCATAAGTACTCTACAGTCTCTGTGGAAAGAATGAATCAATAAACCTAGTAATTTGTGAAAGTGAGTCCCTAGGAATATTTTTTTATCAAGCTCTAGCCTCTGTTTCCACCTCAGTTTGGCATTTAGTCCTGGCGTGTTTGATGATTGCCCTAATAATCTTTGAAAGAAATGATTGATTCTGATCTCTCTAATGCAATACCATTGTAGCATCAAGAGGAGGTAAGCCCAATTTGTTAATTGGTCTGAAATTTCTGTAACTAAACATTATTTTGGATTTTTAACAGACTTTAATAAAACTTCAATGTATGCTTAAATATCATAAAAGAACATAGTATAGTGATTAAGAAACAAGACCTTGGAATCAGATTACCTGCATGGGATCCCCGACTTCACCACTTACTAGCCTGGGAATTGGGGCAAGTTATTTAATCCCTTTGCAGCTTTGTTTTCTCATCTGTAAAGTGGAAAGTACCTACTACATAGAAGTATTAGGAGTATTAGATACAGTATGTTTGAAAGGCATGCTGAAATTTATGTGGTGTGGAGTATAAACCATAAATACTTGTTAAAGAAATAAGTAAACAAATAAACAAGTAAATACTGAATTGTTTGCAACAATTCTACTACCCAAAAAAAATATTATTTTCCTCTTTCCTTAGCCTTTGTCCCACACAAACTATTCTCTGCCACATTTGTTAGTGGGAAATATATCACTATGAAATTAGAAAGTCAAGTTTTACATTATTAAAGTCACTGATAACTTGTTTTAAAGTATTTAAACTTGATTTAAAGTCCTGTTGCAAAACAATGATTGCAAGTGTTGGAAATGTGGAGAAGCCACAAAGAGATCTAACTTTTCCAATTCTTAACTTGTATTCCCTGTTGAATAGGCCAGTATCACTGCCTTTGCCTTCACTTTGATTCACCAAAACGACATCTAACCATATCAGGTCTTTCATTTTTCTGTCCTTACCTATTTCAACACATAAAAACGAATAACTTATCAGGGTGAAGTACCTACAACAGTGAGAGAATTCTGCTGTTTCAGTTGGAATTTTGCCTCTAGAGGCAAGTCTGTTCTCACTTAATCTTTCCTATTTCTTTGGTCTTCTGATCAAAGTGTTCCTACTCTTTCAGTAAATGCATCGGTCATTCTCCTTTGATGAAAAACAGTTCATGGACAAATCAAATGTATCCTCTCATCTGTCACAACTCTGTGAATAGGCACATAAAAATGGAATCCAGTTCTGGAATATCAAAGAATCACCAGCTTAAAGGAGAAATTGAGCTCTAAGGGAATAACTTCCTATTGAAACAACAACAAAAATACTGAAGGCCAAGGGGAAAAAACAACCTGTAGTAATTGCCTTGTTATTATTCAGTTCATTCTTTTTAGCTTACTCCAGCCCCTCTTATTAAAGATCTTAGTGATAAATTGCTTTCACTAATGGAGAAGCTCTATATTATGTATATGTGTGCGAGTATATCATAAGACAATTGGAAACGTATATAATACCACAACTAACTAAGCATATGAAAACAATTTCTTTAACATATTGGTTTCCATCTTGTCCTAATTATAAAGAATTTACTACATGGAAACAACATTATCCAAATTTTTATTCCCTGTTCAGTGTAAATGCGAAGACATTGCATTAAAACTAATCTACTTAATATCACAAATAGAAAATACTTGATGCTTGTGAAATCAGAATATTTTGTATCATCCATTAAAATTATACATATTTAGCTCAATCCTGTCAAATACAATGTAAAATACTTAAAACCTTTGAAATTTTAACTTAAAATAATTTTACAGTATACTCATATCATTCAAAAATCCAAAAATTTTACACATATTAAGCATCTCTTTGACAGAGAGCCTATGACCTTGAAAGGCACATTATTCCAGCTAATGAGCAATTCCAAGGGTATATCTTCTATATTAAGCCAAACATGATTGCCCTCTCAGTGCAATTTATTGGTCCTAGATCTGTCCTCTAGAGTCATGCAGGAAATATTAAGTCACTCTTTTACATGGCTGACCTTTAAGCATTAAATATGCTACTTTGCCCTTCTAATTGCACTTTTCCAGAAGGAATATCAGACCACAGATAAAGCATATATACAGGCTTTCATTAATGAAAAAGAATCAGAGAGTGTCAATTTGATGAGCTATCTGTGTCCAATTTGGATCCTTAGGGAAGATTTCAACCCTTTGTCACATTGATTTAATTAAAATATTCTAAAATGTGAGCTAAATAAGCCCCCAGTTAAAGTCCTTCAAATTCACTTTTAAAGTCAATTCAGCCCTTTAGACATGTTCTTAATGTTTAGCTTCCTGTATCTCTGCTGTAGTCGCTTTTTTTTTTTTTTTTTCTTCTTCTTCTTCCTCTAACTGTTCTCAATACATATTGATGGGGAGAGTACACATACAGTGTTGTAAAATGCTCATTCCTGTGTTTGGACTGCTAGCCAAGCAATTCTTTCCCATTGAACATTGGCAGCACAATGATGTTTCTTTTATGAACTTCCATTTCTATGAGTTTTCTTTGCAATTTGGCCTAGAAAATGGGAACTTGGGAAGTTCTAAAGTGTCTAACGACCAGGGGCCTTTCGAATTTATTAGGGGCAGAAATGATGTTGACTCAAATGTAAGCGTTTATGTTATTGTCCTCTTCAAAAATAATAGCATATTCGGGGATTTATTGCTTTTGGCCAGGCAGAGTCAGTAAATATTCCAAACAGAGGATGCCTAGAAGTCACAAATGGGGTAAAGTTTTGAAACCAAAGCATCTCAGGTAGCTCTAAATCTAAATTTTTGGAGTCACATATAAAATACATACTGGCCAACACACAATTATATTTCTTCTCAGTTCCTCAAATGGTTATGCAACTACAGTACACTAGAGAGGCATTGTAGCACCAGCAGTAACAACTTACAAAAATAACCACATTTATGAACACCTGCATTCTATTTACACTATACTGTTTACTACACTGTTTAATCTACTATAGATAGAGCATTTCACAGCTACCTTTTATGAGAGGTAAGTCATATTTATCTGGCTTTAATTTCTGTGTATATAAATGTTTTATTTATTACCTTCTAAATGATTTGTAAAGTGTTTTCTAGTTTCAAGACCTCCTAAGACTTTATCAAGAGGATATTTAATAGGGAAAACTTACTTTTCTTCCCCTGTGCCCAAAAAACACACTGCTTGAGTACCCAGTATAACAATGGATATTGTATTTTTTTAAAATCTTAGTTTTAACTGACTGTACAATGAATGTGTGTTATGGACCAAATGTTCCAGTTCCCCAAAATTTGTTTGTTGAAATCTCAAACCCAATGTGATAGTATTAGGAGTTGGGGTCTTTGGGAAGCGATTAGGTCATAGTGTGGAGCCCTGATGAATGCGATTAGTGTCCTTATAAGAAGAGACAGAAGATCTTGGTATCTTCTCTCTTCACTTTTCACCACATGAGGATAACAAGATGATGGACATCTGTAAACCAGAAAGAGCACCCTCACCAGACACTGGATCTACCAGCACCTTGATATTGAACTTCCCAGCCTCCAGAACTATGAAAAACAAAGGTTGGTTGTTTAGGTCACCCAATCTATGATAACTTTTCATCGCACTCTGAACTGCCTGAGACAATACTGGACTTAAGTGTAATGTTAATGTTATATTAAATGGAGTGTTGATTTTTAGTTGAATATATAAAGGCATACTTTTCAGAATAATTATAGATATAGACTTCATATTCAGATTACATAGTAGTTCTGCAGTCAGATCTAGATGCAATATTTGAAAAAAAAATGTTTATTTTGGAATAGGATTGGACAATTCTAAAATCTTCTTCAATCCAGAAAGTCTACAATTTTGAGAAATTTAACATCAAATTGTGTATGGAAGGCAAAGATAAAATAAGCAAGGTAATGAATATGACAATCAAAAACAGAAATACCCATACTACAAAATCAAGGCAGAATAAGTTAAGATACCATTGGATCTGGATAAACAGGAAAGGCTCCCTGAAGGTCCACCTTTGACCATGGGTAAGATCTATGAAAGACAAAGCTGAAGAGTCCTCTGCAAAGGAGAAAAGTAAAGAAGGGCACGACATTTAAAATTCGGGGCCCTCCCTGAAAAATCACCGGAGGTAAAATCATGAATTTCCATTAGAGTCCAGGTGTAATATTAGCCCTACAAAATCTTCTTTATTAAATTTCCAAACTGCAGGCACCCAAAGCAGCATAACAAAACTATTCTTTGCACAAATAAAAAGTGATCACACTTTCCCAAAAGGAAGTCAAATCAGTCCAAAATTTCTTAGTAACACCCATCCTATTAGACCAGTTATTATAGACTGCATTTGTGGCCCCCAAAATTCATGTGTTGAAAAACTAACCTCCAATGAATGGTGTTAGGAAGAGCAACTTTTAGAGAGTAATTAGATTCAGATTAAGAGGAGATCATGAAAGTAGAATGCCCATGATGGGATCAGTGTTCTTATAAGAAGAGAAAGAAACTAGAGGTCTCTTTCTCTGCCTCATGAGGATACAATGAGAAGGTGCTGTCTCCAGACACCGGAGGCAATGGATCTGCCGCTTCCTTGATTTTTTACTGCCCAGCCTCCAGAACTGTGAGAAATAAATGTTTGTTGTTTAAGCTACCAGTCTAAGGTATTTTTGTTATAGCAGCTAAAACTAAGGCACCAGTTGTGACAGAGTCTTGATTTTTTTTTTTTTTTAACTTATGGACTAAAAGTTAACCTCCACCCAATAGATCCTATATAAAATAGAAAGGAAAGAGAAGAGAAGAAGAGAATAAAACATTTAAATAGACTGATGAAGAGATAGATAGGTGGACAGATGATAGCTGATAAATAAATGATAAGATAGATACCACATTCCTTATTTCTGCAACTGATAAAATTTGTATTGAAACTACTTTTCTAATATGTATTTCATGTTTACTTTCCTCTCAGCTAGTGACTGAGTTAGTCAATGTTATTTACCTGGAAAGGTACCACAAAACTAAATTCCCTTAGGAAGCCTTTGGCTATTTTATATTTATTACCATGCTCTTGCTATTCATTAACTTTTCCAAAAGACATTGCAGTGCTAGACAGTACCTCAGAGGATCCTCTGAGTTTATCTGCAATTCTTTCTTCCCAGATTGGTTTAACAGAAAGCCTACATCCACTCGATAGTTAAAATCACTTTAGGTAGCTCGTAAACTCTCGAGAAGGGACGTTAATCCACTCTGAGGCGAAGCAGTCAAATGTGCTCAAGTAATAGGGCTGCTAGATTTAGCAAATAAAAATGGAAAACACCCAATTTCAGATAAACAAGACATATACATTACTAGTGAAAGAATGTTCATGCAATATTTGGGGTACACTTATCATAAAAATTGTTAATTACTTATCTGAAATTCAAATTTAACTTGGCATTTTGTATTTTACCTGGCAGCCCAACCAAGAACAGGGAGCTTTGCTAATGATAACACACAAGTCACTGCTTCTAGGCACCTGTAATGATTAAAACTGGGAACCAAAATTTCCGCAATTGTCTCCCTTGAAGAACCAGATGGATTTTACAACACACTTGTCAGAGTATTTATTTTGTCATTTTGCTCATCGTTGGTTCAGTTTTGTCAGTTAATCTGATGGTAAGACCTAAGTTATATGTGTGAATTCCAGCTTAACAGGAGCCAGGATATGCAAGTTTTCTATTTTCTGCCTTGGGGAGATAAGATTTCCTATTAATAAAAAACAGAGAGGGTATCCAAAAGTAATGGGAAGCTACACAAATGAATGTTACTACACTCGGCACCTGAGAGTTGTAAATGTGATTCTAGATACATTAGTCTACTAAATTCAAGTATATTCAATTAAAGTAAATTATTTTAATACAAATACTTTTAAAGTAAAACAATAACTAATTTATATTCAAATAATAATTAAAATGTCTCTTTGCTAAGTCTCCCACACTGACAAATTATTCAGCATTTCTAAGTTGTCAGTTTTTTCCATTTTGAATTATTCAATGAAGAAATATTATACCAACTCACTGAAAATAATTTCCTAATAAAGAACCAATTAAGTCTTTAAATATGTTATTTTCTTCCAAAAGTTTAAAATCCTTTTCTAAATGGGTTTATTTTTAGATAAAGAGAATAAATTATATAATTATAGGAAATTCTTGGGCTCTTCTGTTTTATTCTTCCACAATGTGTGAATGATAATATATATGGAGCTTTTCAAAGCAAGCCTAGAGGGTTTTGGCAGTCAGAGATTTGAGTCTCTAGCTATCAGCTCACTGCAGCATTACTATTGTTCTGACATATTGTTCATACATATTGTTCAGACAATTCATTTCTATGGTATCTCATACTCAAAGTGATTTTGCTCAGGAAAAGAGGTAAAATACCTTCTATTTATTTCCAAATCAATATGAATTTGGATACAACTTACACAATATTGAACGTATAAGTTAAATATTGGCTGCATAGTGGTTTAAGAGTTACATAATTTTAGTTTAAAAAAATAAATAAATGACATAAAAATTAGAAAGTATCTCAAGGTCCAATGACAACTTTAAGTAGATAGAGATGTGAAATATCAGAAAAAATTCAGACAGAGAATGGACCATTGATAGTGGAAATATATCCACAAGATAAACTCTCCGAAAATGACAGTATTAGTGAAACCAAGTCATAACTTTATGTCTGAACTACACAATTATTCTTTCAAGCAGAAAATTGATAATATCATTGAGATCATAATGGGTCACTCAAAATAACATGGGTTTGGTGACTGTTACTAAAATAAATATGGTAGGTGAATAATTTTTTAAAATGCCCAAAATCTTCCTGTGTGGTACCAACACTCCCAGCAATGTGATTTTCATTGCCCACATTTATGTGTCCACTTCTCCACCTCACTGAACCTGATCTGACCTTGGACTTGTTGTGGCAAAAAAAATAGCAAGGCTGAAGTGACAGTGATACTGGTTTCAATGTAGGCATCAAGGACTATTGCACACTTCTGCTTACTTTTTTGGAGCCATGCCACCATCATTTGAGCAAGCCTGGGCTAACTTGCTAGAACATGAAAGATGGGTTATCTCAATAAAATAATTCTAGATCAGCCACCCTTCAGCTTACCAACAAGCTGACTTGCACCAAAATAAACTCATACTAACCTGTTACAACATCTCTGAACAGGATCTAGTTTAAGTCACTTACAAGGGTAAGACATCACTTTGAAAAGAGCCCCTATCAGAGCAACATGAATTCTGTTCAGATTGAGGAAAGAACAAACATTCAATTGATGGCAAAACCTGGGTGGAAGAATGGTGAAACCACTGATGCGTTACGGAAAGTTTATGGGACAATGCTCCAAAGAAATCAGCAGTTTACAAATGGATAACTTGTTTTAAGAAGGGACGAGACAATGTTGAAGATAAAGACAATGTTGAAGACAGACCAGCCGCATCAATTTAAGAAAAAGATTAATCTTGTTTGTGTCCTAATTGAAGAGGAACAACAATTAACAGCAGAAACAATAGCCAACACCATAGACATCTCAATTGATTTAACTCGCACAAGTCTGATTGAAAAATTACAGTAGAGCAAACTTTCTGGTCTATTCATGCCAGAATTGTTATACTCAGATGAGCTGCAGACAAGAGCAGAGCTTTCAATAGAAGTTTTAAACAAGTAGGATCAAGATTCTGAAGCATTTATTTGAAAAATTGTTAACAGAAGATAAAACACAGTTTTACCGGTATGATTCTTAAAACAAAACACCATCAAAGCAATGGCTACCAAGAGATGGAAGCGGTCCAGTCAAAGCCAAAGCATACCAGGGTAAGTAGTTTTTGGGGATGCTCAAGACATTTTCCTTGTTGACTTTCTGGAGGGTTAAATAATGATATCATCTACTTATTATGAGTATTTTGAGAAGGTTATCCAAGGCTTTAGTAGAAGCCTGCAAAAGCTTCCTGCTCATTCCTCTTATCAAACAAGGGCAATTTTGTAAGAGTTTTGATGGGACAGAATTAGGCATTCACCTTACAATCCTTATTTGTCTCCTTCTGACTGATTTTGATTACTTAATCTTAAAAAAATCTTTAAAGAGCACCCATTTTTCTTCAATTAATAATGTTAAAAAGACTGCATTGACATGGTGAAATTCCCAGGCCCTCAATTCCTTATGAACAGACTAAATGACTGGTATCATAGCTTGCAAAACTATCTTGAACTTGATGGAGTTTATGTTGAGAAATAAAGTTAATATTTTTTATTTTTATCATTTAATTCCATATTTCCACAAACTTTTTGAAGTCTCCTCATATTTTGGATATCAACCCCATATCAGGTATATTGTTTGTAAACATTTTCTCCTAATCTGTAGACTGACTTTTTATTTTGTTGGTTGTTTCCTTTCTGTGCAGAAGCTTTTAACTTTGAGCTAGTTCTTTCTTTCTTTTTTCTTTTTTTTTTTTTCTTGCTTTTTGCTTTCTTAGCCTCAGATTTTGGTGTGATGTCCAAAAACTCGTTACTAAGACCAGCGTCGAAGAGGATTTTTCCTCTGTTTGCATCTAGGAGTTTTATGGCTTCAGCCTTGCCTTGTGTTTAGGACTTTTATCCATTTTGAGTTGAATTGTGTGTCTGAGGTAAGCTAAGATCCAGTTTCACTGTTTTGCATATGGAAATACAGTTTTGCTTGCACCATTTATTAAAGAGATTTTCCTTTCCCCATTTTGTCCTCTTGGTGCTCTTGGCTCCCTATTCTGTTCTACTAATCTATGCATCTATTTTTCTGCCAGGACCATTTTGTTTTGATTACTATAGGTTTGTAATATAATTTTAATTCAGGAAGTTTGATGACTTTAACTTTTTTTTTTCTTCTTATAATTGCTTTGCTATTGAGGTCTTTTGTGGTTCCATATACATTTCAGAATTGTTTTTCTATAAAGAATGTCATTGAGATTTCAACTGGGATTGCATTGAATCTGTATATTGCTTTAGGTATATACAATATGTATGGGGATATATGAGTTTATATTGTTAAGACTATTACATTTTAGCAATATTAATTCTTCTAATTCATGAATATGAGATATCTTTTCATTTATTTGTCTTCAATTTTTTTAATCAATATTTTATAGTTTTCAACATACAGATATTTCACTTCCTTAATAAAATTATTCATAAGTATTTTATTTTATTTTTATGCTGTGGAAATTGGATATTTTTCTTGATTTCTTTTTCAGATAGGTTGATATTTGTGTGCAGAAATGCAACTGATTTTTGTTTGTTCATTTTGTACTTTATAATTTTACTGAATCCATTCATTAGTTCTAACAGTTTTCTTTTTTATCAATTCTTTGGGCTTTTTGTGTCATCTGCAAATAGAGATAATTTTACTTTTACTTTCTGATTTGTATGCCTTTAATTTATTTTTCTTGTCTAATTGCTCTTGTTAGGACTTCCAATTATACTTACTAGAAGTGGTGAGAGTGGGCATCGTTGCCCTGTACTGGATTTTAGAAGAAACACTTTCAGTTTTTTCTCATTAATTATTATATTAGCTGTAGGTTTTTCATAAATGGCCTTTATTATTTTGAGGAAGTTTCCTTCTAAACCTACACTATTGAGGATTTTTATCAAGAAAGGATGTTGAACTTATTCCAAAACATTTTTCTGCATCAATTGATGTGATCATATGTTTTTGATGTCAGACTTATGCTGGCCTAGGGAAATGTGTTTGGAATTATTCCCTCTTGCTCTATTTTTTGAAAGAATTTAAAAAGGATTGATGTTAATTTTTCTTTGAATGCTTGGAAGCATCCAGCCTGGGTTTGTATTTGTTGAGAAGTTTTTAATTACTACTTCAATCACTTTGTTTGCTATTGATCTATTCAGGTTTTCTGTTTCTTCTGGATGCAGTCCTGACAGGTCGTATTTTCTAGGACGTTATCCATTTCCTCTGATTATCCAGTTTGTTGGGATATAATTGTTTATAACAGTCCTTTATGATCCTTTGTATTTCTGAGGCATCCATTTTAATGTCTCCACTCTTATTTCTGATTTTATTTATTTCAGTCTTCTCTCTTTTTATCTTAGTTGGTCTGTTTGTCAATTTTGTTTGTGTTTTCTAAAACCCAACTCAGTTTTATTGATTATTTCTATGTTTTTTTCTATTCTCTATTTGATTTATTTCTGTTCTGATCTTTATTATTTTCTTCTTTCTGGTAACTTTGGGTTTAGTTTGTTCTTTTTCTAATTGCTTAACGTATAATATTAGCCTATTCATTTAGTATCTTTTTTTCTTTTTCTTTTTTTTTTTTTTTTTTTTTAATTTTCAAATATCTTCCTCTAACTTTTTTTTTTTTTTAATTTTATTTTGTCGATATACATTGTAGCTGATTAATGCTCCCCATCACCAAAACCTCCCTCCCTTCTCCCTCCCCCCCTCCCCACCAACCATGTCCTTTCTGTTTGTTTGTTGTATCAACTTCAAATAATTGTGGTTGTTATATCTTCTCCCCCCCCCCCGGTTTGTGTGTGTATGTGTGTATGTGTGTGTGTGAATTTATATATTAATTTTTAGCTCCCACCAATAAGTGAGAACATGTGGTATTTCTCTTTCTGTGCCTGACTTGTTTCACTTAATATAATTCTCTCGAGGTCCATCCATGTTGTTGCAAATGGCAGTATTTCATTCGTTTTTATAGCTGAGTAGTATTCCATTGTGTAGATGTACCACATTTTCCGTATCCACTCATCTGATGATGGACATTTGGGCTGGTTCCAACTCTTGGCTATTGTAAAGAGTGCTGCGATGAACATTGGGGAACAGGTATACCTTCGACTTGATGATTTCCATTCCTCTGGGTATATTCCCAACACTGGGATGGCTGGGTCGTATGGTAGATCTATTTGCAATTGTTTAAGGAACCTCCATACCATTTTCCATAGAGGCTGCACCATTTTGCAGTCCCACCAACAATGTATGAGAGTTCCTTTTTCTCCGCAGCCTCGCCAGCATTTATCGTTCATAGTCTTTTGGATTTTAGCCATCCTAACTGGGGTTAGATGGTATCTCAATGTGGTTTTGATTTGCATTTCCCGGATGCTGAGTGATGTTTAGCATTTTTTCATATGTCTGTTGGCCATTTGTATATCTTCCTTAGAGAAATGCCTACTTAGCTCTTTTGCCCATTTTTTAATTGGGTTGCTTGTTTTCTTCTTGTAAAGTTGTTTGAGTTCCTTATATATTCTGGATATTAATCCTTTGTCAGATGTATATTTTGCAAATATTTTCTCCCACTCTGTTGGTTGTCTTTTAACTCTTTTAATTGTTTCTTTTGCTGTGCAGAAGCTTTTTAGTTTGATATAATCCCATTTGTTTATTTTTCCTTTGGTTGCCCGTGCTTTTGGGGTCGTATTCATGAAGTCTGTGCCCAGTCCTATTTCCTGAAGTGTTTCCCCTATGTTTTCTTTAAGAAGTTTTATTGTCTCAGGGTGTATATTTAAATCCTTAATCCATTTTGAGTTGATTTTAGTATACGGTGAGAGGTATGGATCTAGTTTCATTCTCCTGCATATCGATATCCAGTTATCCCAGCACCACTTGCTGAAGAGGCAGTCCCTTCCCCAGTGAATAGGCTTGGTGCCTTTGTCAAAGATCAGATGGCAGTAAGTGTGTGGGTTGATTTCTGGATTCTCTATTCTATTCCATTGGTCAGTGTGCCTGTTTTTATGCCAGTACCATACTGTTTTGGTTATTATAGCTTTGTAGTATAGCTTAAAGTCAGGTAGTGTTATGCCTCCAGCTTTATTTTTTTTGCTCAGCATTGCTTTGGCTATTCGTGGTCTTTTATTGTTCCATATAAATGTCTGAATAGTTTTTTCCATTTCTGAGAAAAATGTCTTTGGAATTTTGATGGGGATTGCATTGAATTTGTATATCACTTTGGGTAGTATGGACATTTTCACTATGTTGATTCTTCCAATCCAAGAGCATGGAATATCTTTCCATCTTCTTTTATCCTCTCTAATTTCTCTCAGCAGTGGTTTGTAGTTCTCATTATAGAGATTTTTCACCTCCTTGGTTAACTCAATTCCTAAGTATTTTATTTTTTTGGTGGCTATTGTAAATGGGCAGGCTTTCTTGATTTCTCCTTCTGCATGTTCACTATTGGAGAAAAGAAATGCTACTGATTTTTGTGTGTTGATTTTGTATCCTGCTACTGTGCTGAAATCATTTATCAATTCCAAGAGTTTTTTTGTAGAGGTTTTAGGCTGTTCGATATATAGGATCATGTCATCTGCAAACAGGGACAGTTTGACTTCATCTTTTCCAATCTGGATGCCCTTTATTTCCTTCTCTTCTCTGATTGCTCTGGCTAGTACTTCCAACACTATGTTGAATAGGAGTGGTGAGAGTGGTCATCCTTGTCTGGTGCCTGTTCTTAAAGGAAAAGCTTTCAGCTTTTCCCCATTCAGGATGATATTGGCAGTGGGTTTGTCATATATGGCTTTAATTATGTTGAGATACTTTCCCTCTATACCTAACTTATAGAGGGTCTTTGTCATGAATGAATGCTGAACTTTATCAAATGCTTTTTCAGCATCTATAGAGATGATCATATGGTCCTTGTGTTTGAGTTTATTAATATGGTGTATCACATTTATTGATTTGCGTATGTTGAACCAACCTTGCATCCCTGGGATGAATCCCACTTGATCGTGATGAATAATTTTTCGTATGTGTTGCTGTATTCTGTTTGCTAGTATTTTAGTGAGGATTTTTGCATCTATATTCATCAAGGATATCGGCCTGTAGTTTTCTTTTTTGGTTATATCTTTACCTGGTTTTGGTATCAGGATGATGTTTGCTTCATAGAATGAGTTTGGGAGATTTGCGTCCGTTTCAATCTTTTGGAATAGTTTGTAAAGAATCGGTGTCAATTCCTCTTTGAATGTTTGGTAAAATTCTGCTGTGAATCCATCTGGTCCTGGGCTTTTCTTTGTTGGGAGCCTTCTGATAACAGCTTCAATCTCCTTTATTGTTATTGGTCTGTTCAAATTTTCTACGTCTTCATGGTTCAGTTTTGGGAGCTTGTGTGTGTCCAGAAATTTATCCATTTCCTCCAGATTTTCAAATTTGTTGGCGTATAGTTGTTTATAGTAGTCTCGAATGATTCCTTGTATTTCAGATGAATCAGTTGTAATATCGCCTTTTTCATTTCTAATTTTTGTTATTTGAGTCTTCTCTCTTCTTTTTTTGTTAGCCATGCTAATGGTTTGTCAATTTTATTTATCTTTTCAAAAAACCAACTTTTTGATTTGTTGATCTTTTGAATTGTTTTTTGGTTTTCAATTTCATTCAGTTCTGCTCTGATCTTAATGATTATGTAGGTATTTATTGCTATAAACTTCCCTCTTGGAACTGCTTTTGCTACATCCTATAGGTATGGATATTCTGTGTTTTCACTAAGGTTTGCTCCAAGATGTTTTCTTAGTTTCCCTTTTTGATTTATTATTTGACCCATTAGTTCAGGAGCATGTTGTTTAATTTCCATATATTTGTGAATTTTCCAAAATTCCTCCTCTTATTCACTCATGTGTTTCATACCATTGGGCCCACACCATTCAGACTACAGCAGCCTCTATTGACTGAATTGTCTTCTCATCACTGGTTGTATTTGTGTGTGTGTGTGTGTGTTAATCTTATTAAATGCTATTGAGAATTTTGTGCTTTAGTATGTTGGAGTTTTGTATGTATGTGTGGATGTGTGTGTGTTTATGTGTTTGTATTTCTTAAATATTTTGAGGCTTTGTTTTGTGGTACAATTAACTTACTTGGGAGCAATTTGATTTCTTATTTTGAGGCTTGTTTCTTAGCTTTATGCAGTTCCAAAAAGGCATTAAATGAAGGGTCATTTATGCTGACTACTGAAAGAATTCCCTTCTGATAACTCTACGAACAATCCTTTTTTTAAGAAATCTTTTCACTTTGGCTAGTGAAAACACAAATAATTTCTGGCTTTGAGTGAGTTTTGGGGATTGTTCTTCCTCATTCTTCCTATGTGTCCTTCCCTCTATAAGGTAGTTTCCTCACATACATGCACTTATCAATACTCAGGTGAAGACTTGAAGGAGCTCCTCTTCAGTTCTCCAATATTCTCTCTATTGACAGTTTTCTTTCTGGTACTCTGCATCATCAAAATTCTCAGCAACTTGATTTCTACATACTCTGAGTCAGTCTCCCTACTGCTGGGCCTTCTTTAAATATGACCATTTTGCCCTTCAAGTCTGGGCACATAAGGAACTCACTTCATTCATTTCCTTTTTACTAGAATCACAGTCTTTCCCTGCCTTTTTTCCAGTATCTGAAACTATCATATCATATACTTTTTTGTTTTTGTTTTATTTTCAATCTTTTCTTTGAAACACAATTGATTATACATATTTGCGGGGTACAGAGTTGAATATTAATACCTGCATGCAATACGTGATGATCAAATCAGGATAATTAGTATACTCATCTTTACAAAATGTACTAATTCTTTGTGTCCCTCAACTAATTTCTTGCTAACCCATTTCCCCCTCCTTCTTTCCTCCCTCTAATAACCACATTTCTTTCTGCTCTCCCCTTCTGAGTGTTCAGAGTAGTATTGTGTTTGCTGTTTGTTTCTTTGGTTATTTATTTATTTGTTTATATATATATATATATATATATATATATATATATATATATATATATATATATATTAGCTCCTGCATATGAGTGAGGACATGCAGTATTTCTCTTTCTGTGCCTGGATAATTTCACTTAACATAATGTTCTCTAAGCTCATCCATGTTGCTGCAAATGGCAGAATTCCATTCCTTTTTATGGCTAAGTAATATTCTATTGTGTGTATATACCACATTTTCCTTATCCAGTCATCCATTGATGGACATTTAGGTTAGTTCCATGTCTTGATTATTATAAATAGTGCTGTGATAAACATGGGAGTGCAAGTTTCTCTTTGACATGATTTCCATTCCTTTGGGTAATAACCCAGTAGCGGGATTGCTGATCATATGGTAGTTCTATCTGTAATTGTCTGAGAAACCTCCATAATGTTTTCCATAAAGGCTGTACCAACTTATACTCCAAGGCATGAGAGTAAATCTGGTTTTTGAACATCATCATGATCAGAAGTGGAAGTCCCCTTTACTCATTTGTCTTTAAACATATTTATTTACTCCGTAGACGCTTGTCAAATTTACTTTGTAAAGCAGATTGTTTAATTTTTCAACCAAGCTAAACACTAATATCCTTGATGACAATGACATTTATTGTTCATGTGGTATAAACCAAGGCTGTTATTGTGGGCAACATAAATTAACACTTGCCATTATATAATAAAAAGATAAAATTTACTGCAAGAACTTTCATGGCATCAGAAATCAACAAAAGGGTTGGATAATTGGCAGAAATCAAGGGCACTCCAAAAGCTAGGTTTCGGGTCCATATCCAAAGCTGGTCTATATGACATCACTGTAGCTGTCATAGGGGCAGAAGAACAAGAGAATCTGGGTAGATTGTCTCCTGAAGTGGAAACACTCAGTAGCAGTGAGATGCTCAAAACGTTCTCCTGCTCAGACTTCACTGTTAACTTATATAACAGAATAAAATTGCTTGGTAGGCAGCTTGTACTTACTAATAAAAAAAATTATGAAAGAATATAGGACCTTATTTTATTATTTCAGATATTTTCCTTAAATTAAGTAGCCATATTTCATTTCATAGTAAAATTTAAATCCAACTAAACAGCAACGAAAAAGATCATTTATTCTTTTATGTGAGTGACCATTACTCAATAAAGGGTTTTTAATATCTTTGTTTGAGATAAGGTAAGAAGGTGATGATGACACTTAGCAACATATCATATTTAAGTTTGACAGATATTTGTTGCATTGCTACTTTGGCTTTACCATTTTTAAATAATGCTTAATGGAATTCCTAAGAGAGCTAGCTCCTAAAGGTACAATTTTCCTTTTACATAATGAAAGAAAGAAAGAAAAGAAGAAATCAACAATTACAATAATACGTTGAAGTTTCAAAAGGAGAGAACAGAATTGTGGTTATTAGAGATGGGAAAGGGGGAGATGGGTTAGCAAAAATGGGTCACAAAGAATGATTACATTTTGTAAAGATAAGTGTACTAATTATTCTGATTTCTTATTATATATTGTACACAGATACTGATATTCAACTCTGTACCCCACAAAGATGTATAACCAATGATGTTTCAATAATAAAAGTTTTCTTTTACAAATGAGATTGCTCTGAAAAGTTAAATGACTCACATAAGATCACAAAGCTGATAAGCAGAGCTGAAATTAACATTCATTGTTTACTACAAATCCAGAACATTTTGAAAACATTTATTTCTACATGACTTCTCTTCAGGTTGAATAAGACTCATATACTTTATTTGTAAGCAATATTAATTGGAGTATAAAATTAAAATGTAATTACACAGTGTATTTTATATGAATCACATGTATTGACAAATAATTTATATAGTAAAATTTGTTATTTTTAAGCGTAAATTGTACAATTTAAAGACTGTGCACAGCTTTATGTATTGTACTTAAAGACTGCACACAACTAAATGTAAACAGCCATATAACCACCACCTCAACTAAAATATAGAATATTTCCATCATTCCTACAAGATTTCTTTTCTCTCTAATTGTCAATTTCCTTCCCCACTTCCTGGTCCTTAGTGACCAATGATATATTTTGTTTCCTTACAATTTTGCCTTTTCCAGAATATCATAGAAGTGAAATCACATGTTCATACCCTGAATTCAGAAACTTCAACAGTGAATTGTTCATAACTGCTAAAAAATAAATAATTCTAATGTTGTACAACATTATGTGGAAATATACTAAAGTATATTATACAGTATAATGAGTAATATATTAAAAAAGCATAATGTATCATGACTAAATAGGTTTGTTCAGAGCCTGAATTTTTTGTCTGTCATTCAAAATATCAATCAATGTAATTTACCGTATTAAAAACAAAAAAAAAAGGAATTATACCGTGATCATTTTTGATGGGTGCAGGAAAAAATTAGACAATATGCAGAATTCATACATGCATACAAATACCACCATAGACAACAACTATAGAATATCAGGAATGCAAGAGAACAACTTTAATCTGAATTAGAGTATTTACAAAAAGCTTATAGCAAAAACACATTTCTGATATGGCGAAATTTTCCACGTTCTGCTGGAAGACCTAGAGAGTGCAATAAGTCAATAAAAGAAATAAATTTATAAAGATTTAAAAAGTGAAATAGTGTCATTATTTATAGATGACAGGACTGTGTGTGTGTGTATATATACACATATATATATATGACAGTGTATATAGAATTTCCAACAACATAAAAACTATTAGTATTAATTGGCAAATTTTAAAAGGATGGCGTTACAAGGTCAACATTAGAAACTTTTATCTACATATTAGCAACAACAAATAATCAAATTTTTTAAATGATAATACTTGTAACAGAAGCCAAGCTTGTTAAATACCTCGAAAACAATCTGAAAACTAGAACACATAGTTGAAAGACATTAAATTATCCCTAAATAAATCAAGGAATATTATGCTTTAATGGACTGGAAGACTCGCTATTGTGAAGACAGTAATACTTCAAATAAACATTTGTAAACGGATATTGTGAGCCATAATTTAATCTTATATCTCAAAATGATTACAGACTATGAAAGTAGTCTAGGCTTTGAGTTCAAATCAATGGACTGTAATTGTTTTAAAATATGTAAAGAAATATGACTTATAACTAGATGCATGAAGTTTTTACTTAATAGATGTAAATGATGATATACCTTATTTCCACTAATAAGTACACAGGCAAATTTTTTGTAGTTAAATTGTTTGAACTACCTCTGTATAATACCTAAAAACTGCATGGTGACCTGTCATCAAAAATTGTTATTAATGAGCTCTTCACTGAAAAAACTATTTGTTCTTTCATCAGTATTATTGAAATTAAAAATTGAAAAACAACTGATTTACAAAAGGGTTTGTTACACAGTCATTTGAATCATTCTCTTTTTCAACACCTACATCAATATCATGAATTGTTCCTTTGGAGCCTTTGAGATTTTTACATCCCAGCACAATCTACCATAATAAATTAGAAGTAGATTAGAGGCTTTCCATTGTTTTGTGATGAGTGACAATGGTGATTTTTAAAAGGGGAGATGAAAAATGTGAATCTTCATAATGCACTCATAGACAGATAAGTTACAGGCAAAAAGTATAGATGAATAATGCCAATTTGGGCATTGACTCCGTCACAACTATTATATTCCTGAAACTCTTAGAATGTTTTTTATGGATTCCCAGGTGTAAACACTCTAGTTTTATGTCCACTTCACTAAGATAAACTGCAATCTCTTCTGCTTTCCTTAGCCACTTCACTTCAACTCACTAAAATAATCAGGATGTTATAGTAGGCATGGGATTTCTTCCCACCAATACTTAATCCACCTGAAACCTGAATATCGTTTTGTCTTGAGGCAACAGAATAAATACACTGAGACTTAGGAATCGTTTTCAGTCATGAAGTACTATTAAACATTCAAAACCTGTTCTATGCATAAATAATAACAGGAAAGGATTTCCTAAAGTTCAGAGTTGAAGAATATGTTGTACATATATGTCGATAATTACTTTCAGACACATTGAAAATTGTAAACTTCAATAGTTAGAGTATGTAATATAATTATCAACATAATTGAAGATACTTATAAATTTATATAGTAAGCACTAAACTCTTGGTTTCCAGATACAAGTATAGCTTTGCATACAAATCATTTAAAGATTAAAAAAATAAAAATAGAGATTTCTGGCTACCACTTCAAATCCACTGATTAAAATCTCAGAGGGGGAGACCAGAAAATTATTAAGCACTGGTCTGCTTATATGCATTTGAGAAATTTTCCTCAATGCCATATTCCCCTGCAATTTGTAAGTAATCATACATTAAAATTATCCAGTAATTTTCAGGGGAATGTTGCCTGGGCATAACATAGATAAACAGTACTACATTTCATTATTGAGTGTAAATTCACATTCCCATCATGCATTTCTACTTGCTTCTCTGTTGAATGGACAATGTGTGTCTTGAATGCTCACATACATAAATGTACAAATGGAGGATCAAAATATGTTTTGTTTCAAAGTATGTAAAAGTATAATGGTTTTCTGTCAATAAGATTATTTTTCTCTTTTAGAGAAATAATACAAGTACAGGTTTAACTGTGCTTATAGCTATTAAGGAAATTCAGCAAATTGGCTTTGGAAGAGGGTGTTAATATTTGTCATTCTCTTCAGCTGGCAGTTCAATCGTCATAACCTCAAAGTACACATTTATGTAACAAGTATTCTCAGTCTCTTATTGTCACCTTGATATAAATGTAGGTCTTTACATATGGTTGATTTTAAGTGTTATGGAGACTATTTCACAAAAGAAATTGTCACTACTTTCTATTTAAATTGGGGTCCAGAAGGTTATGCCTAACAGCATACCTGATAATTGGTTCTATTATGAAGCACTGTCAAGGCAGATTTTCCAAGTACCAAACAAAATGCTTAAACTCGTTTCCCAGCAAAAACTGCAACGTAGTGCTTCGGCAGCAAAAAAATCCCAATTCTAATGGTGTTGAGTAAATCCAATTATGCTTTACATAATCCAGATGTCAAACTGACGCTCAGGGTACTGTCTATAAACAATGTGGTGCTATTCCACATTTAGGAGAGGAGATGGGGGATACAACTTTTTAGCACGAATCTTGGAGCAAAAGTTAAATATGTCTATGTAAATAAATTCAATATGTCTTTAACAACTCAAATAATACATCTAGCTCCTTTGTTAGTGTCTTCAAAAATACATTATACATTTGACTCTCAAGATTTTTTAATTGTTTGCTAAACTCAACTAAATTTGAATTAATGAAGTTCTAATTATCAGATTTCCACCATTCCTTCTCCTCCGCCCCCCAAAATTTATTTTAAGTGGAATTGTACAGACCATTCTTTCTGTGTAGTCTCAGGCAAAAGAATAAAACTCTAACCCTCAGGGTTTTTTTTTTTTTTTTTTTTTTTTTTATCACTAACATGTAGATAATATTCAACCTACCTCTTGGGGTCTCTCGATGCTTGAATGAGATTACACACGTGACAAATTTAACAAGATGCCTAGGGCATGGCAAATATTCAATAAACGTTAACTATTGTCTGATTTCAAATTATCATGTATGCTTGCATCCTACCAAATGTAAGTATTTTTCAGATCCATTCATTTAACAATTCGTTTTTCTGTACTTGCAACATGTCTCCACTCTTGGCACTTTGACACAAAGATGAATAAAACACAGACCCCCCTTTTTTGGCTGTGTTCCATAGAAGCAGAGCCTGAGATGGAGACTTATGAAAGTGATTTATTAAAGAACGCTTTCAGGAGAAAATGGAATGAGTGTATGCAGCATAAGCCAGGAAGAGAAGGAACTATGCAACAACAAGCTGTTAGGGAAAGTCGAGCTTAAGCCTGACCCCAAGGGCATCTCTAAGTATGAATTGCAAAACAGGCTGCCCTGTCTTGAGGTAAAAGTGCTGTGACTTTTTACCTTGCCATATTAAGTCAGTAATATTTTTATTTCCTTATGGAAGAGGGTCTGAAAAAAAGTGCAGGTGTAAGCCCTTCACCAAAGTGGGGTGCGGGAGGGGCTGGAGGAGGAATATTGACTGTATCAATCAAATAGTAACAGGGTCTCCGGGGAATCGAATGAGGCACCCCCAACAACATCTGCTCTATTACCCTTAGAGTCACTACCAGTCAGGTGAAAGAAATGATCAGACAGGATAGTGATGTAAATAATCTCAATCTGTCGTGAAAAGTGCTCTGACAGAGTGGCCGTCCTTCACACTACAAGTTTTCTCCATCAGGCTATGCTACACCGCTGAGCCTTTGAGTACAGATAACATACTTTTCTTTCAAGACTCAGTCCAAGGCATTATTCCTTTCCGGAGGCTGCTTCCTCTCTCAGCTTCCTTCCGTATTTGTTAATACCACCTATGTACAAAGTTCTCTCAAACATTTGTCACATTCTATCATAGCCACTGATTGATATGTTTTGCTTTTTTTTTTTTTTTTTTTTTTTTTAATACTAGACTCAGTACGTTCATTGTAAGGGCAATGTCTTCTTATTTATTTTTAGTAGGCTTAGAATAATACTTACACATTCTAGGTGGTTTAATAAAAGTTTGGTGACTAAGTGGATGAATAAATGAATGAACCAACATTTCCTATATCACTACTCATATCTATAATCTCTCTATGTAAACCTATAATCTCTCTCAATTATATGTGAAGTGTACCTTTTCTATAGCTAGACTGCTACATACCTTTGGATTTCATCTTGTAATACTCAGTTTCTCAGTGTCCAGCAGGTGAATTCAATTCTCTGATACTCATCTGGCATCATTTTCATAGATCTTTAATAGACCCATTGAAAAGGGAAGGGGGAAGCTATTTTCAGCAGAATTTTCTGGACACATAGCAAAAGCACGGGTGATATTGATTATAGAAAAATAGGAGATAGCACAGAAATAAGTGGGGTTTTTAGGGAGGTTATTTGCTAGAAAGAGCTTTTGCCCAAGCAGCCAGCAGACAGAAGAAATGCTACGAAAAAGAAATGCCACTCTAGATTCCCTTGGAAACCTAAAAACATTCTCAAGAGTTTCTTTAACATGAATTTCTGGTAGGCTTATCACAACATAGTGAATGAAGATTATTTACACTCTATTGGAAACTTATACTCCAAGAAATTCCAGTAACTTTACATAAGGCCCCTATATTTGTATGATCTTGTAAAAGTGTACACAGTATTTTCAGTAAGATTATATCTATTAACTCATTTTCTGTTACTCATAACAAAATACCTGAAACTGGGTACTTTAAAAAGAAATAAAATCTATTTCTTACAGTTTTGGAGGCTGGGAAGTCCATGATCGGGGGGGGGGGGGGGGGGATGAGGGTCTTCTTCTGGGTGGGAAATCTTTACAGAGTCCCATAGCAATGCCGGGTATCCCATAAAGAGAGTGGCAAGAGTTCCTTACCATGCTCACTTGCTCTCCTTATAAAGCCACGAGTACCACTCCCATGACAACCCACTAAGCCACTAACCCATCAACTCATGAATGGATCAATGCATTCAGAAGGACATAGTCCTCACAATCCATTCACCTCTTAGAAGCCCCACCTTTTAATCACACTACTGCTGTTGTCTGATTTCCAACCCTGCTAACACTGTTACAAGGAGGATCAAGCTTCAATAAATTTTGAGGGGAGATTTGATCCATAGCACTGTACTGCTGCTTAGGCAATTTTTATATGCTGCCTTGTGTGATAGCTATTTTTTTTTTTTTTTTACAAACTTTACACTTCCCATGCAGAATTCTAACCTCCCACAAAACAAAAATCATGGATTGACATACAAGAGTCCATAAAACATGTTTGTTAAATTGAATTTAATGGAAAAAGGTAATGATCAAACTGGGCAATAATAATTTTAGTCATGTAAGAATTTTGGTTGGGAATAAAAATAATTTCCTTGTGTTTCTTTGGCTTTAAGGGTGTTGATTGGACTTCAGGAAGAGTCTCTAAAGCCTCAAAATCAGAAACCTCAAATAAGTGGGTCAAATATTTTTTCTTTCTGCAAAAGTGGTTGAGCTTTATAGATTATTCAAAATAAAACCTGCATTTTTGGTCACAGCTGATTCAAATGAGGATCCGTGCGGTTGCCTAAGGCCAGTAAGGATGAGTTCAGTCAGTATAAGAGAAGGCATCCACTTTGACCTGTGCAGCGGATTGAATTATGTCCCCCCCAAAACTCCCTCAAGCTTAAATTGTGTCCCCCAAGTTTTATGTGTTAGAAACTTAGCCCCCACTGTGACTGAGAGGGTGGGAAATCCCCTTACAAAGGTAGAGCCTGTAGGTGATTGGATTGTAGGACCTTGCAGTAGTGAATGGATTAATAATGGTGATTGGGGGTGTGGTTCTGAGGGCTTTAAAAAGAGAGTGAATGAGGAGTTTACTCTCTCTGCTCTCTCTGCTCTGCCATTTTCACAATGTGATACTTTGCTTTTACTGTCACCACCACCAAGGCCTTCACCAACTGTGTTCCCTGGACTTTGGACTTCCCAGCCTCAGAAACAATAAGTAATACATTTTGTTTTCTTATAAATAGCCCAGTTTCAAGTATTTTGTTATAAGCAACAGAATCGGACTGATACAACCTGGCTTGGAAAACTATAAAAAAGGCTGCTTTTTATGAACAAATCAAAGCCTCTTTTTGAAGAAGTAATAACTATTGATGATCTGGCCATTATGCCAAATAAAACTTAGAAAACTTATCACCTGATTAAGGTAGCATGTATTTGCTCCATTGTAGCTATTCAATTGCAACAAACACATTTTTAAACATTTTAGCAAGGTTTTCTAGTTTTTCTCAGTGGGAAGCCTAATTTATTTTTATTTTTACTTTTTTAGCATATTCACCATTACAATTTGTAATCTTTCCCCATGCACACCAGCCAACATATCACTCTCCTACCCCCCCTTCCATCCTCCCCCACATCTCTAGTATCCTGTGCTTTGTTGTTTTTTCCTTCTGAAAGTTCGATGCATTGTTGTGTTGACAGCACCACGCTCTCCCAAGTGAGCCAACCGGCCATCCCTATATAGGGATCCGAACCCATGGCCTTGGTGTTGTCAGCACCGCACTCTCCCGAGTGAGCCACGGGCTGGCCCACCTGCTGGCCATTTGTATGTCTTCCTTTGAAAAATGTCTCTTCATCTCCTTTGTCCATTTTTTAATTGGATTATTTGGTTTTTTTACTTTATAGTTGTTTGAGTTTCTTATCTATTCTGGATATTAACCCCTTGTCAGATGCAGAGTTTGCAAATATTTTCTCTCATTCTGTAGGTTGTCTTTCTGCTCTTTTGATTTGTTCCTTTGCTGTGTGGCAGCTTTTTAGTTTGACATAATCCCTTTTGCTTTTTTTTTTTTTTTTTTCTTTTGTTGCTTGTGCTTTTGGGTCTTATTCATAAAGCCTTTTCCCAGTGCTACTTCTTGGAAAGTTTTCCCTATGTTTTCTTTTAGTAATTTTATGGTTTTGGATCTTATATTTAAATCTTTAACCTATTTTAAATTGATTTTGGTATATAGTGAGAGGTACATGTACAGTTTCATTCTTCAGCATATGGATGTCCAACTTCCTCAGCACCATTTATTGAAGAGGCAGTCTTTTCCCGAATGTATATGTTCTTGTTGTCTTTGACAAAAATCAGTTGGCTGTAAGTATGAGGGTTTATTCCCGGGTTTTCTATTCTGTTCTACTGATCTGAGTGTCTGTTTTTATGTCAGTACCATGCTATTTTGGTTAAAATCGCTTAGTAATATAATTTGAAGTTGGGAAACGTTACGCCTCCAGCTTTATTTTTTTCTGCTCAGGAGTGCTTTGGCTATCAGGGTCTTTTGTTGTTCCATATGAATGCTAGGATTGCTTTTTTCTATTTCTGTAAAGAATGTCATTGGTATTGTTATGAGGATTGCAATGAATCTGTAGAGTGCTTTGGGTAGAATGGACATTTTCATGATGTTAACTTGTCCAGTCCAAGAGCATGGCATGTCTTTCCACTTTTTTGTGTCTTCTTCAATTTTATTTCAATATTTTTTTTATTTTATTTCAGTATTTTGTAGTTTTCATTGTAGAGATCTTTTACCTCCTTGGTTAAATTGATTCCTAGATATTTTGTTTTTTTGGCAACTACTGAAAATGGGCTTGCTTTCTTGATTTGTTTTTACATTTTGTTACTGGAGTATAAACACTCCTGTTTTGCTGCTTTGTGTGAATTTAATAGACTACTAAAAATTGATTTTATATCAGGAGTCTTCTAATCTCTTTTTTAATTCTAAATACTTTATTTTTTATAATATAATCATGTGTCTGAAAACTGATAAGGATTTTTTTCTTTAATCCACATTTTAAAATGTGTTCTTTTGTTTAAGATCAGTTCTGTTTGCATAATTTCCATATTTTTCTCAAACTCCTGAGTTTTTTATAATTTTGTTGCATTTCCATATGTTTCAGAGTGTTTGGTTTTTTGTTTTGTTTTGCTTTTGAATTAGTAAGGTAATAAATCCATGGTGGAAGAACACAAAGATTCTTCAGAATTTCTTGAGACACCTTTAAGACTTACTACTTGATCAATTTTCGTAAATGCTCCATGTGAACATGAAAAATTTTACATGTACCAATTAGTTCAATTAGAATTGGTATATTTTGAATTCTTATATATTGACCCTGCTTACTTAACATTTATTTTAGTATACATACACTAACTTTCTTCTGGTGTGTGTTTGCCTGGTGTGTTATCTTTTCTCTACCTTTTTATTTTCAGCCCTTCTAACTGGCAAGTTTCATCGACTTACATTTACCATATTTGTTGAAATACTTGGTCTAATTTCTACAGGCATACTTTGTGCTATTTGAATCTAAATATTTCTATCTGTTCTTCTTTTAGATTGATTTTTTAAATCTATCCCCATTATTTTTGTTATTATAAATTATATTTCTATTATTTTATAGGTTATTTATAAATTTTAGCTTGGCCCTCTATTTATATATTTTTCAAGTAAATCAATATTTCTATAATCCTGATTAAAAAATATAGAAGTCTTGGAAAATCAACTATTTCTTCTTGTACGTGTTTGTCATTACTCCCAGATCCTTTTTGTAACTTTTAAATCTTTAAATTAGGTATTATTATTATTGTTTTATATTTGCGATTTTAGATGCATTAACTTGTTTACTGATTAATTTATATTTTTTTTGCATTTCCATCCTCTCTTCTGCATGTAATTTTTTTCTAAACAAGTAGGTCATTTAGAAGTTATTTTAGTGAGATGGGCAAACCCCCAAGTTTGTTTTTCTGTAAATACCTTCTATTCAATATTGTTTTCAAATGATGTTATAACTTAGTATACGATTTTTAGATTGATTATTATTTTCTCAGGTCCATTAAATTTTCTAATATTTTGTGGCTTTCGTCATTGTTTTAAGTGGAATAAAAGTGATTATAATAAAAATATAAACTCTTTGTCTTCTTTTAACATCATTTATTTGCCTTTGTTGATTTCAGTTAACATGTATGTGAGTAGATTTTTTTTTTTAATTTTTTATGCTTTAAATTTTTGTGATTTGGGATTAAAGAATTCATTGTTTTTAATTTTGTTAATTATATGTTATACTATCATTAGTATGTTTCTTCTCCAATATTTTATTCTAAAAATCTAATTAGAAAAATGTTAAATCTTTTGAACTTTTCATTTTTCCTTCCCTATCTCTTAAACTCTTTCATTCATTTCTTCAGATAATCAACTTTCTCCTTACCACTTCTCTTCTCTTGTAAGTATAATCCATTAAATAATATGTGCATATGGTTTGTTTTTTAACTTTCAAATTACTTTCATTTCTTTGCAAATGGAGTTAAATAATACCAAACTGAAAGATTCTAGCAATGCTTTGGAGAGAGTTTGTATATTTCCAATTCTCTGAAATTTTTCTAGATTACTTTATGGTCCTGAGTATGGTCTATCTTGAAAATAAAAAGTTTTATGTGTACTTATAAAAATATATATTCTGTCTGAATCATTGTATATGATGTCCATATATGTCAAATGTGTCACTTCAGTTAGTTCTTGTGTGGTTCACATCTCAGTATCTTTATTTTCTTCTGTTCAATCTGCTATTAGTACATATGTGTTAAAATTTCCAGTTATGATAGTGGACTATGACGGGATCTTCAAAAAGTTCATGGAAAACGCATATTATGAAAAATTATGCATTAAATGCAAACATTTTTTGCACCAAAATAGACTTGAACTAACTTGTTGTAACCTGTCTGAACAGGATCCAATCTGAGGCACTAAGAAGAAGACACCAGTTAGAAAAGAGCTGTATCAGAGAAGTATGAATTCTGCTAAAATTGAAGCAAGGACAAACGTCAGATTGATGGTGAAGCTTGAGTGAAAAAAAATGGTAACATAATTGATGCTTTATGAAAAGTTCATGGGGACAGTGCCCCAGAGAAATCAGCAGTTTACAAATAAATAACTTGTTTTAAGAAGGGACAAGACAATATTGAAGATCAAACGTGCAACAGCGGACCGTCCACATCACTTTGTTAGGAAAAGATTAATCTTGTTTGTGCTCTAATTGAAGAGTACCGATGTTTAACAGAAGAAACTATAGCCAGCACCGTACACATCTCAGTTAGTTGAGCTTACACAACTCTGACTGAAAAATTACAGTTGAACATGATTTCCACTCAGTGGGCACCAAACTTGTACCCAGGTCAACTGCAGACAAGAGCAGAGTTTTCAATAGAAATTTTGAACAAGTGGATTCAAGATCCTGAAGCATTTCTTCAAAGAATTGTAGCAGGAGATGAAACCTGGCTTTACCAGTATGATTCCTAAGACAAAGCACAAACAAGGCCATGGATATCAAGGGGTGGAATTTTCCAGTCAAGACAAAAACAGACAAGAGTCAAGAGCAAAGATCATGGCAACAGTTTTTTGGGATGCTTAAGGCACTTTCCTTGTTGACTTTCTGGAAGATCAAAGAACAATAACTTCGGCTTATTATGAGAGTGTTTTGAGAAAGTTAGCCAAGGCTTTACCAGAAAAAACCCCAGGAAAGTTTCACCAGAGTTTCTCCACCATGGCAATGCTCCTGCTCAATGTCATCATCGAACAAGGGCAATTTTGTGAGAGTTTTGATATGAAATCATTAGGCATTCATTTCACAGTCCTGATTTGGCTCCTCTTGACTTTTTTCTGTTTCTGAATCTTAAAAAATCATTAAAGGGCACCCATTTTTCTTCAGTTAATAATGTAAAAGACTTCATTAACATGGTTAAATTTTCAGGGCCCTCAGTTCTTTAGGAATAAACTAAATGGTTGGTATTATTACTTAACAAAAGTGTCTTGAACTTGATGGAATTATGTTGAGAAATAAAGTTTATATTTTTTTATATTTTAATTCCATTTTTCCACAAACTTTTTAAAGTGTCCTAGTATTACACACTTTTAATTCTTTCTGCTTTGGCTTTATATTTTGAGCATTTGTTATCACATATTTAAAAATTTTTCACTGCTATGTTTTCCTCTTGTGTTCATCTATATATCTTTATTAAATGTTTCTTTTAATTTCTTTTGCCTTGAAGCTTTAAAAAAAAAATCCAGTGTTTGCAGTATATAACTTTTTATTCTTTTTTACTTACAATACATCTCTGTTCCTATATATAAAGTGTCTTAGAGATATAACCTATACTAGGGTCCTTTTATAAAAAAATCATTCTGATGATAATTTTCTTCTTAATTAATATATGTTATTTTTAGTACAGTTTTAGATTTACAGAAAAAATAAGAAAATGGTACAGAAAGTTTTCATATACCTCCTCCTCACAGCTTCCCCTATTAACATCTCATATTAGTATATAGTCACACATCTCTTAAAGATGGGGATATGTTTTGCAAAATGAGTTGTTAGGTGATTTCATTGTTGTACAACCACCACAGAGTGTACTTACACAAACCTAGAAGACATAGACTACTACACACTTAGGGTGTATGATATAGCCTATTGCTCCTATTCGAATAATGTGTTGCTCTATGACATTATGATGGCTACAGCTCAAAGTCCCTAATTGATTGTAATTTTTTAGTTCCATTGTAGTCTTATGGAACCACCATTTTATATGCAGTGCATCATTGACCAAAACATCATGATGTATCCACCATCTCCAAACGATTTTTTTCCTAATCTTTTATTATTATTTCTTTTATGTGATATGAGAACTTAACATATCTACTCTCAGAAAAATTTTAAGTATACAATATAGTATTATTAACAAAAGGCACTGTGCTGTATAGTAGATATCTAGAACTTATATCTTATACATATGTTCCTCAACTTATCATAGGTTATGTCCTAGTAAGTTAAAAATATCGTTGTCAAAAATGCATTACACTGAACCTACTGAACATGCTATCTTAGCCTAGCCTGCCTTAAACGTGCTCAGGACAATTACACTAGTCTACAGTTGGGCAAAATCATCTAACACAAAACCCATATTGTAATAAAATTTTTAATATCCTATGTAATTTATTAAATACTATACTGAAATATGGTTTCTACTGAACGCGTATCACTTTCTCACCATTATAAAGACAAAAAATTGTAACTCAAACCATCATAGTGTTTGGCTAATAACTCCTCATTTTTTCCCCTACCCAGACCTATTCAACCACCATTCTATTCTCTGTTTCTATGAATTTGACTATTTTAGATTCATCATATAAGTGGTATTGTGTAGTATATGTCCTCCTGTCTGTGTCTGCTTATTTGCCATCTGTATACATATATTTTTTTTTTGATGAGGTGTCTGTTCAGAACTTTTACCCATTTTTAAAGTGGGTTTTTTGTTTTTATATTGTTAAATTTTGTAAGTCCTTTGGATACAACTCTTTATCGGGTATGTGTTTTGCAATTATTTTCTCCAGTCTTTACCTTGTCTTTTTTATTTTCTTACCAGTGTCTTTGGCGGAGCAGAATATTTTAATTTTAATTAACTCTAACTTATTTTTTTAAATTTTATGAGTTATCCTTTCGATGTGCATGTAAAAAGTCACTGCAAAATTCAAGGTCACTCAAATTGTCTTCTTTTTATCTTCTAGAGTTCTTAGAGTTTTGCATTTGGCATTTAGGTCATTGATTAATTTTGAGTAATTTTGGGGAAAATTATAATATCTTTGTTTACATTCATTTTCTTTTGCATATGGATATTCAGTTGTTTCAATGAAATTTGTTTTAGACACTATCCTTTCTCCATTGAATTGCCTTTGCTCCTTTTTCAAAGATTAGCTAACTATATTTGTGTGGTTGTATTTCTGGACTCTTTCCTGTTCCATTGATCTATATGTCTATTCAGATCCCTGCTGTCTTAGTTACTATAGATTTATGTTAAGTCTTGAAGTGGGATAGTGTCATTTATCCAATTTGGTTCTTCTCTTAAATATTGTGCTGGCTACTCTGGATCTTTTCCCTTTCTTTATGAATTTAAAAACCAGTCTGCCAATATCCACAAATTAACTTGTTGGAATTTTGACTGGCATTGCATTGAATATGTAGATCAATTTGGAAAGAATTGACGCATTAGGAATATTGAGTCTTCCAGTCCATAGACACAGAAATCTCTTCATTTATTGAGTTTTTCTTTGATTTCTTAGGTCAAAGTTTAATAATTTTTCACATAAATGTCCTATAATTTTTTTAGACTTTATGCCTAACTATTTCACTTGTTGGTGCTAATATAACTTCTACTGTATTTTTAGTTATGTATTTCAGTTGCTCTTTGCTGGTATATAGGGGAGCAATTGTCATTTTTATGTTGATCTTGTATCCTATTTCCTTGCTATAACTACTTGTTCATTCTGATATCTGGATCATATGTACTTTGATTTATATCTTGAAATATTGCGTGCTCTTTCACCACTATCATCTCTTTCATCTGGGACAGTCTCCCTACAGGCCAATCATGAGACAAAATTAATTATGAATGTCAATCTGCTCTACTTAATCCAATTAAACTTGTTATTAAAAAATGTTCCTAATCATCATCACCTAAGGGACATGTTACCTTCATGTCTTTAAACAGATGTTCTAAGCCAAATTATTTTCACAAATATGACTCTCACAAAAGGTATTTTAAGTATAAGAGACCAAGGGAAATCAAATTTATATCCTTAACCTAAAAGTTGGTGCCAAACCTCATAATGATTTTTGGGCTGCTCATAAAGCCTTGTTGATAATGGAAACAATTCTACTAGAGGGAATAACCTGTGAACAAACTGCAGAACTGACTAATCAAAAAAGCTGAATAACACAGAGTTACAAGTTAGTATTAAACCATAATAAAAGGCATTAAAACCAAGCTCCAAACTTAAATTATGATTGCTAAATCAGTACATACAGATATTTCATTTAAAGGCACTGACATAAATTACAGGCATAAGACAGATTGCATCATTTTCTTACTTGTGCAAGGGCAAGTAATTCTTAATTCAGAAATAAAGAACAGCAGAACTGCTAGATAACTAAAAAAATGCACAATTTAATTGTGGAAACAGAGAAGGGGGTAGATGGTTTCAATGCTGAAAGTTACATGGCCAATCAGTAGTGTAACCAAAGGTGAGGCCTTTAACCTATAGTCCATGCTCTTTCACTACAGCATTACTTTTTTCTTACAGAAAAGCATGATTTTGCAATGTAGACTCTCTGTAGGTAAATCTATTATTTATAAATTAACATGAGCATTGTGTCTATCAGGAACATGGAGAAAGTCAACACAGGCAATTATATTCAACTGTAAGAATGTACCATTCCCAACAGTTGACTATCTTTATAAATTTCAAAGAATGTGGGTCTCATATACCTTTTTAATAGTGACTTTCCTGTGGTGTTAAAATAGCAAGTTCTAGAGCTATGATTTTTCTAAATCTTAACCTTTCCACAAGCACAAAGAGGAAAGGTGAAGCTAGGTAAGTAGGCACTGTTAAATCTGGCCTAAACTGGCTTCCAGGTAAATTTGGCCTAAGCCAGCCTCCATACCTGGGTGATGAAATTAGGCCCAAAGAGGCTTTTCTGTATAGTGAACTGCAACTTAGCTTGAAGTGCAAGCAAGTTGTAGCCTAACCTAAGAGTATACCCTCATAACCAAGCAACTGAGTCTCAGCCACTCACAGTAGCTAATCCCAGGCTAAAGGCTGCCAAATTATGACCAAATAAGACAAACATCAAACTGCACCAATCAGGTGATCTCTGTCTGTCATTTTCTGTCTTCTGGTTATAAACATAGCTTACCACACTGGAGTTGGTGACATTCTAAACTATCTTTGGTCTGGAATGCCGCCCAGTTCTACAACCTATTTCTTGCTCAAATATACTTTGTTAACTTTAACTGGTCTCAGGTTTTTTCTTAAGCACACTAATGCTGGGCCATTCTAACTATACAAAGGGAAAGCACACCAAACACTGCCTTCTCCCCCTCATGACTAACCTACTCATCGGAACCGCTGTGTGTATAGAGACTGCTCCAGAGCAGGAGAAAGAACCTAAGTTATTCTTTCTCTCCACCTGTATGGAAGAAAAAGGGAGATGAGGAGAATAACCCAGAGTGAACAAAAAGAACCCCCAAAAGCCAGGAGAGAAACTGCATACAGAAACAGGCAGCTTTCAACTCTTTACTTTTTCCATACAGGAATTCTCAGTTCTGCCCTCGCTTCCCATTTGTGTACCTAAGCACTTTGTCAGAAGCCCGCAGCCAGAAATAAAATAAATTATTTTGACTTCTAAGGCCAAGGTTTGAACTGTGGAAAAGAAAACTTGAGGGGAACAACTGTATTATAGTTGGAGAAAGGTTACTCAAAATCACTTTTGCACATCTGTTTTCAGAAGTATGGTGAACATCTTCCAAACAGAGAGAAAATAAATGCAAATTGTAGCAGATAATCTTATCTCAGAAGGTGTAGGTATGGGGTTCTGATGTATTCTCTACTTAAAGTAATAAATAAAATATATGGAAATCTGGAGGACTCAAAAGTATGATACTATGATTCAGCCACTTTTCCTATTACATAAGAAATGTGTTTTATCAATTCCTAAGCTGCACTGTGTATACTTTCTATTAATTATGATACAAAGCTTTTAGCTCCCAATTTTTTAATTGAATTTTTAGATCAAACAAATCCATAAACCAGCTGTCTAGGCAAGGCTTTGGTTTAAGCTCTTTCAATTTGAAGCAATATTTCTTCTATATGATAAATAATTGCCTATCACAGGAGATAATATAGCAAGCTGACTAAAAGCAAAGGTTTTGGAGTCAGATGGCCTGGGTTAAAATGAGTTTTGAGTTTACCAGCACTTTAGACATGGGAACACTACTTAATCTTTCTGAGCCTCGCTGTCCTCATCTATACAATGGGGAATTATAAAAAAAAATCTGGTTCATAGGGTTGTTGTGACGATTAAGTGAGTTCATTTATGAAAGATATCTTCTCACACAGAATTGCCCAATAGATAGTAGCTATTTCGTTCTTGTTTTTGTGTTCATTATGTGCAAATGTTATCCGAGGTGCAAAACTGAAAGGGTGTTTAAAGTAAGAGATCAGGGAGCTCTCACTGCTTTCAACTCTGTTAATGAGTAGTACACGGTTACTCTCTTCAAAGAACAAGAAACACTAGAGAATCAGAAAAGCACTCAAATCAAAGCTAGAGAAGGGAGTTTGGAGAGATATTAAAGGGAATATGAGTTTGCAAATAGAAAGCACATTCAGAGGGTTATTAGAAATAGAGGAGTGTAGGATTATTCTGAATTACTAAGCTATTTCAATTTTGTATTTGAATTGTGAAAATGCCAATGAATTAACTATTTTGGAAATTGCTGTAAGTACTTTGGGGTTATTAACATTATATTATGGAGTACTTAAAGAGTAATCAATTTTCTCAGGAGGAATTTTAAAAAAAAACACTGTAGTTGAGTAAGTGACTTTTTATTTCTAGTGGTATTAAGTTCTACACCACGAAGCAACTCTGTTCTGAACAGAAGCATGCAAAAGAGCAGTAGGTAGGGAATAAGAAAACCTGGGACTTGCTCAGTTTCTTCTTGATGACATATTTAATCTCGGGATGCCCCAACCCTTCCACATCTAGAAAATAAGAGGCCTATTAATACAAAAGTTTTTTTGAAATATTAAAAGAGATGGCCCATGAGGAAGGTGTTTACAAAATTCAAAGAGTCTTCTGTAATTGAAATTTGAAACCCAAAACTATCTGAAATCACCTTATAACATCACTTTACTTTCCTCTTATTGTTACGCACATTGCTAATTTCATTCGTATTGAATCCTTGCGAGTCAACAATACAATTATTATTGTGTTTATTTTGAAAATGATAGCACTGGGACTCAAAGAAATTAAATGATTTTACCATTAGCACTTGGTCTGAAGTGGCAAAGGCAAAATTAGAAGCAAAAGTCTTAAGATACAAAGTCCAAGTGCCTGGTCATACATCAACTGCTTCTTTATTCTGGTAGTCTTTGAGATACATTGAAATACTAATGAACAAAAATGTGCCTTATTCATCCTGTTTTCTCAACACCTGCTCAGTGATCGGCCAACATTAGGCATATCAAGTATTTCTGTGGAATGACTATAAATTGTAGACACTATAGTCAGCCAGGGAAACATTTACCTTTCAGGTATCTCCTGCCTCTTGTTTTACATTCTTCCGAGCTTCAGCTCCTGTGGTGACACAGTCCATATGCATCAAAGAGTGATGCTGGTGAGGGTGAGCCTGCTGGTGGTATTTCTGTAAAGAAATGGAAGTTATGTATATAAAGTCCAGTTTAGGCTTCCAAACAGTCAAACAGTGATCTTACCACAAATTGAAATGAACTATCACAGTGAACTAGAAATTGAGATTCTAGTCAGGAGACTAGTGTTCTAGGCCAAGCTTTGTCCCTGATGTAATCTTCTAAGCCTCAATTATGATATAATTGTGACAGAAAAACATCAATGTCCTTTCTACCCCCTTTATAATTCTAACTTCATTTTCTGAAGTAAAAAGTCTCAGATATCATGTAAAACTCCACTATGCTGAACATGGTATGATACACTATATAAAGAGAATTTATTACGTGTTTTTCTTTTTCTGATTTATATAATTTTACATGAAAATTTAAGCTTTCTGAATCCAACCAGTGTGTAAGGATTACATATTAAACACATTCAATATAAAACTTTTTTAAAAGATTTTTGTCTGGAGATGTGTTTATATAATTAGATGGGATAAAAGACAATGGTTCTAATATAATACTACTAAACTTAATAAATTAATTATTAACTGACTGGAACTATGATAAGCATTCAAAATCAATAATTATTTTCTATTTAAAAATTAAATTCTTCTTTTTTATTTATTTACTTTTTTTGTTTTGTTTTGTTTTTCTGACCAGTAAGGGGATCGCAACCCTCAGCACAGTGTGGTTTGCAACATGCTCAGCCAGTGAGCGCACCGGCCATCCCTACATAGGATCCGAACCCGTGGCCTTGGTGCTACCGGCACCGCACTCACCCAAGTGAGCCACGGAGCCAGCTCTAAAAATTAAATTCGTAAAAAATTGTTCATTCTCCAAAAGGCATGTATGTATTTAAAGCAATTCCAGGTGTAATCTCTGAAAGTATTTTTTTCTTTAAAACTTGAATTAAAGGACAGTACAGGTTTTAAATATAGGTACTTAAATGGCTTCATAATATGTGAAAAATAAGGGGAACTTAACCAACCATATATCAAACATATTATAACGCGATATTAATCAAATCAATATGTCACTTATTTAAAAATGAGCCAGAAATAGAAGCCAAAATATTAATGTATTTAATATAAGTTAATAGTTCAATTCATGAAAAAGAAGATTAATTATTTTGTAATGTTTCTGGCAAAAAGTTTATCCATATGGAAAATAAATAAAAATGTTTACCTATTACCTAACTTTCACCATATACAACAGATATATTCCAAATGTGTTCAAGATGTAAATGTTGACAAAGTCAATTAAAAATAAAAGATACTATGCAATTTAAGGTCAAAGAGAGCTTTTTAACTAAGCCTTAAAATCCAGAGGCTAAGAAAGAAAAGATAGAAATTTAAAATATTTTTTTAAATATTAATTCTTTTTTTAAAGGAATTTATTTTTTTAATTGAAACATATTGACTGTGCATATTTATGGGACACAGAGTTGTATTTCAATTCAGGTATACAATGTGTGATGGTCAAATAAGTGTAGTTAGCATATTTATCATCATGAAAATTTATTATTTCTTTGTGATGAGAATATCTGAGTTCCTCTCCTCTAGCCATTTGAGAACATAAAATAAATTAATATTAATTATAGATGCATAGCACTACTGTACACCACTAGTACTTATTTTTCCTATCAGCTGTAATTGTGACTCTTGAACTACCTCTCCATAACTCCCCTTCCCCTCCCCTTCTCAGCCTCTAATAACCACAATTCTACTCTCTACTTTTAAAAGTTTGACATTTCTTTTTTTAGCTCCCACACATAAGTGAGAACACTCAATATATATTTTTCTGTGCCTGATTTATTTCACTTAACATAATTTTATGGCAGATTTACACATGAACCAAACCAAATGTATTAGTCTGCTTTGTGTTGCTATAACAGAATACCTGAAACTGGGTGATTTATAAAGGAAAATGATATTTATTTGGCTTATGATTCAGGGACAGCTACATCTGGTGCAGGCCTCAGGCTGCTTTTATTCATGGTGGAAAACAGCAGACAGCTGGTGGGTACAAGCATATCACATGGCGAGAGGAAGTAAGGGAGAGAGAGCGGAGGTGCCAGGGTCTTTTAAACAACCAGCATTCAAGGTAACTAATAGACCGAGAACTCACTCAGGCTCCCCTCCTCCAGGGAGAGCATTAATACATTCATGAGCAATCCGCTCTCATGACTCAAACAGCTCCCAACACTGCCACACTGGGGATCAGATTTCCACATCAGTTTTGGCAGGGACCACATATCCAAACACTATCACCAAATAACATAAAATAGATTTGAAATATAGATTTGCAATACAGGTAAGACAAAAGGATGACTACCTATTACATATTAAGAGATCTTAAGAAATCTAGCAAAAAATGACATTAATCTAATTATTCAATGGTCAAAGCACATGAATAGATCATTCACTGAAGAGTAGTTCTAGATGGATGATAAATTGTTTCTTTTTTAAATGCTCAGATTCACAATTTGGAAACACAGATTAAGGCAATAATAAGCTATCACTTTATCCTCGTCAGAATAGCAAATGATACAATAAATGATGATCATTGCTCCTAAGAATGTGAGTTGCAGGGTACCACCATATACTTCTCTTGAAAATGTGAACTGATACAGCCTTTTTAATACAAATCTGGCACATCTACAAATAATGTGTTGTTGAGTAACAATAAAGAAATGAAACTTCTGCATATATTAGAATCATCCTTTTATAAAACAAAGTAATTTGTTTTATACTTATACTTAGGTGGGTGTGTGTCATGAGTGTATCCACTGACATACTTGCATATGACTACATGAACATGAAGAAAACATGTTTTTTAGGTATTGACATTGATTTCTGGTGGGAAGGACAGCCAATCAGCTGGTAGGCTTGGGGGATCGATTATATTAAGCAAAGGAGTAAATATATTGATACTATTGTAAACCAAAATACGAGTTTGGTTCATAGCACAAATGTCATGAGAATCTACTAGAAGGTTTACATAAATAAATGTGTATTTCTACATTTATGGCAAACCCTTTGCTCACATGTTTATTTTCCCCATCTTGAATTTTCTGTTCGTTTATTTGTTGTTTTTTCAGAGTTTAATCTCACCTTCTCTTTCCCATTCCCTTCTTTTCCCTATAGTTTTCCCCTTTGTAATTCCTTTTCTGCTTTTCTATTTTTGTTCTTCCTTTCTTCTTGTTTTCCTCTCTTTCCTCTCCTTTCCTTTTCTTTGCTCTTCTCTCTTTCCTTTAATTCTCATCCCCCCTTCTCTCTTCTTTTCCTTCGTCCTTTCCTTCCCTCCCTTTCACAGAAAGGTCTGTGTGTCACAGACCAGGAAGGCAGAGTGCTGGGGCAGGAGAGCAGGAGCCAGGCAGGCCAGGAAGCAGGGTAGGGCAAAGGTCTCTAGAGGCACCAGTGTTCCTGGCAGCCAAGAAAGCAGCACCAAGGAGGCAGCAGTGTGTCTAGCAGCAAAGAAATGGGGCAGAGGGAGGTGGGCCAGAAGGATTTGTCAGCATGGCTGCTGGCCAAGGAGGCAGGAGGATGTGAGCAGAAGAGGAGGTGCCCACGAAACGGGCATCTGCTGGCCTAGGAGGCAGCACGGAGGAAGTGCAGAGGCCAGAGATAGAGGTGGCAGACTTGGTTAGGAGATGAGTAACATAGAACAAATTAGTGAAATGATCCAATAATAAGTAAAAGTATTGATTATAATGTGAACCAGGTTTTTCAGTGTTAGAAAAGTGTTACACAGCACGAAAAGAGAGAAGGCTAAAAAGAAACCTGAAGTGTTAGGTTGGAAATGTAGATAACAATAAAAACTCTTATTTTTTAATAAGTATGTACATGTAGATATATGAAAAGTTCTATAAATAGGTATGCATAGCTTTTTCGGTTCAGAAGAGACAGGTAAATTAGAGTTGATAATGGAACAGTCAGCATTTTCCCAGAATTCTCTTCTTCCTGGTAATCTTAAAGACATGTTTTCTTTGTCTTAGCTGTTAGAACTAACTTCTATCTCAAGTCAAAAAGGAAGGAAATAAATCAACTACATTGCATATTGACTTAGATGAAAGTCAGCTAGTGAAGAACAGAACTGTGCCAAAGCTTCCTTATCACTAATCCAGCAGTAAAATACTATATTAATTTTAATCCTAGAAACTAAAGGGCTTTTGCTGTAGAATTTAATAATTTTTATTTTTATTACTTAGTCAAACATGTCTATGGCAAGTGTAAGACAGCTCTGATGATCTCTAATTGATGTGAATATGCCCTTGCTAAACTTTATTCTACAGTGTGACATGTAATACCCAAAAAGTGAAGATACAGAAAAGTGCTGTCTTTAGTATACCAGAATGAAAAAGTCCAAACTCGCATTTTGGGATCTTCCCCTTATCATAGCAATACACCAGCAGCACATTCTGACCTACCAAATTGGAGATGTGTGGGCTATGGAGGTGTTATGAGAAAGTGTGAAATAAATTTCCCATTGAAACTATGTTGATAAAATTTGGGCAGGTAAAATCTCCGTGGCACAGAAAGAAAATGTCTTTGAAAATGTCCAAGTGAATGGTGATGTTTTAAGTTAATATTTAGTTGCCTGAAGCTTCCCTTGAAATCAGTAAAGTGTTCATCTTGCAGATTGTGTTAGAAAATGGATTCATAAAGCAAAAATATCCTGTGTTACAGAATAAGTGCATAGATGTGCCACATTTTAAAATGTCTTATATAATCTTGTTTTGATATAAACAATAGAGTCTGATATTATAATAAGATCCAATTAATACCATGCTGACAATCACTATGTCAGGCAGGCAGAAGAACATAGCATGCATTTGTCACCTTTGACCAGCAGCTCATTATCCTTCCATGTAGCTCTTTGCTTTTATCATCAAAGCACATTAGTACAACAAAAGGAATAAATAAGATGGTACAACACAATAAAGGCATGGTGCAAGAGATTAACAATACGCTATGGTAAAATACTATCACCTTTCACTGATTAGCATATTTTAGAAGGGAAAAAAAGCACAACTTCATAACAGAAGGAAAACTTAGTAAGTGAGTGTTTAGAATTAATAGTGATACACGCTTGGAGAAATTTCTAACATTTAGAACAAAAGTACGTCTCTTAAATAATCTTTCTTAGGAGATGGCCAGTTAGCTCAGTTGGTTAGAGCACAGCCTCATAACACCAAGGTCACGGGTTTGGATCCCTGAGCCAGCCGCCAAAAAGGAATAATAATAAAATATCTTTTTACTTTCATTCTCTCTCTCTTTCTCTCTTTCACACACACAGACTTTGATTTGATAGTAATGTGCTCTATTTAATTTCTGATTCTTTATTCTCATTCTTTTATTCTCTTCACTGATTTCTTCTTTTACCCAACATCTGACTCTTGTCTTTTCTGTTCAAAATGTATTTCTTCCGTTTTCTTTCTAAATAGAAGCTGCAAGAGTCAGCTGTGCCGCAGTAGCAGTCTTCCTTCCTTAAATTCTGGGTTCTAATGGTGCTGATACTGTGTTCTTGAGGAATCTGCAAAATGGGGTGATGAAGAGAAAAGTTCACAGCAATGTCAGCATTCATCCATTTGTTAAGCTGGCTTGGATGTTAATATCATTATTTTAAGTGGGGTATATACAGGAAAAAATATTCTTCATGTGTAATGTATTTCACATACACACACATGCATACATATACATGCTAACATACACATATCTAACTGTAAAAGGAAGAAATTTACTACATATTTACATTCTTTGACTATTTAAAGTAGAACTACTTCAGAGGGGACATGAGTGCCTGCCTGTTGGCCTAGGCATGGATAAAGGAGTTTTCCAAGTCACTTTAATACAAAGTGGCATGATTACTGTCTCAGAAAATATTATCATCAGAAATATTATTAGGAGGATTTCCGATCTGCTTTGTGGAAGGCATTTGTCCTCAGAGAATTTTTAACCTAATTGTAACTGACACATTAATGAAGTCGTCAGAGTGCCAAGCCTATCATATAAGACCGAGTGAGATAATGTGTAAAAACACCTTATTCTATTCAATATGTAATCTGAAAAGAATTGTTATGATGAATTAACCTAAAATAAGATTCGTAACACAATTCATAACACATTAATGATTCTAGTTTTGTTTTTATTTTGAATAACCTATTTTGTATGACTGATGTAACATATTTGGAAAATTAGTAATAATAACAACAAACTGAGACAAAAATTTCTATCTTCTAAAATAAATGTTAAATAATGGAAATAAGGAAAATCTAGATGTTTTATTAAAAACAAATTCTGCCTTTTCTTTTCCAGTTCATTCAACAGATATGTTTTATTTGAAAATTACTTGAGCATCCAAACTGACAACAATAGAGAACTTAAAATACTTATGTTGTATTTTATTACTATTCATATGTGATACTAGTCTTTAAAAGCCCAGTGAAGGGTAATACAAGCAAATTAATGCAACTAAAATTATGGACCATCAAATTATTCATTTTCTATTTTTAATCATACAATAGAGCCCTTTGGTGTTAATGACAAGCTTTAGCTGGACAAATAATTCAAATGGATCTACTTCTCAGTAAGAAGAAGGAGAAAAGACTAGTATTGGTTCCTCACCAACCCCCAACCCCCATCCCAGGGGGTTGTTTTTTGGAACTACAAGGGAATAAAATTCTGAACTTGCAGGCAAACAGGTAAACTTCTCTCTGGCAGTGTTTAATTCTGAAACACTGTTTAATCATTTTCATACAATATCATACAGAATCAAATGTTCGCAATTTTTTCCCATGTTATACTGTCACACTATCTATTTATTATCTGTGTGTTATGCAACTTGCTTCAGAAGTCTGCAGACTTCCAAAGACTTTAAAGAGGACTAGACATATGGAATTGTAAAGTTACTTACTTCTCTGTCTTTTTCTTCATGAACTTAAACGACAAATCATGTTAGTGATAGAATTGTACAGTCACCGAATATAAAGTGTTCCTGTTCTATTTCTACTTTGCCTCCCTCCTGGGTAAACCACTGAGAACTATCTAAATACTATTTACATTTTTTAGTAAAAAAGAAGAAATAAATCCAATTTATTAGCTTCCTTATATAGCAATCAAAGGAACTCGTAAACAATAAGATTTTTTAATAAATTATTATTAACTTTGATGATTTTAAAACATTTTATAAGGGGTAGAAATGTGAAGCAAATTCACTGTGAACTTGCCTGAGTTGGTGAGACAGAACACACTCATATACAATGAGTTATGTGAAACGGATTTAGTACTTACAGATAGGAGGGAAGGGACAGAAGAAATCTAGGATCCATTGCAAGCCAGACCCGCAAGGCTAAGAAAGCTGCTAGTGGATGGAGTGTCCACTGCATGTGCTCCGCTTGTACTACAGGTGAGGGACTCCAAAAAGCTGCCTGCCATGGGTTATATACCTCACGGTTCCCAGACTCACTGTTCTAAAGCAATGAAGGACTTCCTGTCTTGGGCAAGACATGTGTGGACTGGAACAGAGCTTGAGCTCTTCCAACCAGCTCCACCTTATCTCAGGATGTTGCATTCCCAACACATTCTACAGTTATTATTTAGAACTATAAACAAGAAAGGGGGGAGGCGGAGAACTGGATCTGTATAAGGTCACTTGAAAAACTGTCCTGCAATAGATGCTGAGAAAACAATACTAATTCACCAGAAATGGCTACACAAACATTAATTCTTCTGTAAAATTACATCAATGTGCTCAATCTACACGTAATAGGAAGTTCAGTGACAATAAAAAGGCAGAGAAGTCCAAGCTTCCAGAACACGGCCCTCCAGGCACTGCTGCTGATGGACAAAAGCAAAGTACTTTATGCGTTTTCAGGACATGTGAGATTATTACAGGGAAATAACTGACATCCAATACATTTTACTCAGAGCACAAAGTAAAATGAACAAGTCTCTAGGTCACATATTTGAGGGTAAGTGGGTAGGGACAGTGTTTATACTTCCCTTATGAGAGAGTGAATACACTCTCAAAGGCTAGACTAACATGTTTTACTGATGATGGGGAAAAAAGAAAACATTAGATTTATTTCTTTATAAATATTTCTACAGAAATATTGAAGAAAGTTCTTCAATCCCAGAGCTGCTTTTGCCAAAACATTGATCAATGCCTTATGAAAGATCCCTACAGCCAACCTCAATCTATTCACTCTTTATCCTTTCTTCAAAATAAAGATTTATTGTTATGGCTATTTTTCAAATAGTTAGATGGCTTCTGTACACTCACCAGTGCAACAATGGCTGGAAAAGCCCATTAAGGAGTCTAACATGGATGTATATAGAAGATACAAAGTTTGTCCTTGGTAACAACAACACAGCACATGGAGGTGTTTTAATTAAAATTGCATAGGAGGACCTAGGAAAATAAAATAAAATGACATTCCCAATACCATAAGAAAAACTCTTGAGAGTTTATTAGTTAGATTTTCTATAGTAATGCAGCATAACAAACTACCACAATGCCTTAGTGACTTAAAGAAATAAATATCCTTTTTCTCTCAGTCATGAATCTATAAATTTAAATGTTGGTCTTCTAGGCTTGGCTGGCCTCAACTGGGCTTTGCTATAGGTTATAGATTTAGTTTAGGTCTGCTCAAGTGTCTTTTCATTCCAGGACCAATAGTAATGTGGAGTGTGCTCATCTCATGATGAATGCAAGAGGACAAGAGGACAAGTCAAAACACTCAAGTATATTTAAATTTCTGCTGGAATTACTTTCTTTTGCTAACAGTCAGTCCTCAAAGCAAATAATTGGCCATGTCCAGTATCACTGGGGATGGAAAAAGTTCTCAGTTTACTATAGAGGGAGGTATAATAAATAAAATCAAATGGCAAATTAAATAGATGCACTTTTTTTAATGTAAGGAGGAAAAACTAGTGAACAATGATCCAACCTACCACTAAGTGATCTGGTGGAATCTCCAAAGCTAAAAGCTGCAGATTTCCTGAGGGATGAGGAAATCCTCAAAGGGCACCATGACTATGGCAATTATAATAGATATGATCCCTACCTTGTTGTGAAAATTAAATGAGATGATAATTGATAAGTGTAACTTACCTTCCTCCATAAAGTATTAAGACTTTGGAAATACAGATTTACATAAAATATTAGATATTGGAGTGGGTTCTACACTTTTCACATTTTTTCTCTAAAAAGTTTATTTATTTTTGACTATACATATTTATGTGGTACAGAGCTGACTATTGGTATTTGTGTACAGTATGTGATGATCAAATCAATATTATTAGCATGTTCACCATCATAAATAGTAATAATTCTTTGCATCCCTAACCCAGTTACTCCTATCCCCCGACCCGCTTCCCACCTCTAGTAACTATAGGTCTGTCCTCTCCTGAAAGTTCAACATTTTGTTGCGGTCATTTTTTCTTCCTTTCTTAGCTCCCATTTATGAGATAAGACATGCAGTATTTCTCTTTCTGTGCCTGACTTATTTCACTTAACATAATTTTCTTCAAGCTCATCCATGTTGCTGCAAATGGCAGATTTTGATTCTTTATGGCTGAGTAGTATTCCGTTAAGTATATATACCACATTTTCCTTATCTAGCTGTCTATTGATGGTCATTCACATTGGTTCCATACCTTGGCTATTGTGAATACAGCTGCAATGAACATGGGAATGCAGGTATCCTTTCAACATGATGATTTCTATTCCTTTGGTTATATACCCAGAAGTGGAATTACTGGATCATATGACAGTTCTATCTGTAGTTGTTTGAGAAACCTCCATACTGTTTTCCATAATGAAGGTACTAATTCACAGTCCCATCGACAGTGTAAAAGAGTTCCCTTTTCTCCACATCCTTGCCAGCATTTGTTATTCTTAGTCCTTTTGATAATAGCCAGTATAAATGGGATGAAATGTATCTCAATGTGGTTTTGATTTGCATTTCCCTAATGATTAGTGATGTTGACCATTTGTTCACGTACTTGTTGGCCATTTGTATGTCTTCCTATGAAAAACATTTATTCAGCTCCTTCGCCCATTTTTTAATTGGATTATTTGGTTTTTTTTTTACCATGACGTTGTTTGAATTCCTTGTATATTCTGGATATTAACCCCTTGTCAGATGTATAGTTTACAAGCACAAGCGGAAATAGAAAAAAAATAACAAATATGATTATATCAAACTAAAAACTCTGTGCACAACAAAGGAAACAATCAACAAAGTGAAAAGACAACACACAGAATGGGAGAAAATATTTACATTTTTTGGAGCAAAGCATTGCTTAGAAAGCAAACTCCCTTATTTTAGAGGTAAGAGTATTTCCAGGAGCATCTGTTCTGCAAAGTCAACATATAATTTCCTTGCTACATTGAATGCAATCAGTTAGTGGAGTGGGACTGCAGATTCACTGTAACTATTCTGTCATTTTCATCACCATACTTTATCCATCATGTGATGCTATTGTAATCATTGGAGTCTATCTGAAACCTAGCGTTATGCCAAATACAGACACTCTTACAGGAGGCAAGACTGCTGTGTGTAAGAATGGGTGGTTTTTGCTATCACTCATTGCTAGCCAGACTGAAGGCATAATAACATTTCAGGAAAAACAATTTCTTCAACAGTCTATTAGTTGATATGGTGGAAAAATCTCAAATAGGCAACTAAAAATCAAAAACAATGACTTGTGTTTATAGTGCCTGGGTTAATATTAGGTATTAATAAATAATTGTGGAAGAAAAGAAGGGAAGAAATAAAGGAAGGAAGGGATGAAAAGAAGGGATGAAATTATGCACTGTTTTTGTATGCATCTCTGCTCCTAAAGCAATGAATCTGTGTGTATGCTTTCAAGAATCTACTAAACATGCTTAGTTCTAATAATTATTTAATATACCATTTAGATATAAGAAAGAAAATGGTGAAACATAAAAAAGAGGTTATTCAATATAGTTTGATTTTTAAATGTATGCCCTGAAATGTCATTTTGAATAAGTCAGAAATGTTCTTAAATCCCATCTACAGCACTTCATATCTACCATGTGACATGATGCAATGATGAAGATGTAGTATCTTTGTTCCCTGCACTGTTTTTAGTTACTATTGTGCTATTGTGGGGCTTTATGCTTTTTTTTTTAATTGTTCAAAGTAGACAAGTGATATCCAGATAACTATATTTTACTTTTTGAGTATGAAAAGATTAAATTTGGAAGTGGTTGTCAAGGGTTTAAGCCTTAGTGCTCTCAATGACTAGTTTTGTGATTTGGTGAAGTCACTTAAATGCCCCATGTTTAAATCCACTCCTTCTAAAAATCGGAGTAAAAACACTCGTGCATGTATTACCTTCCTTAGAGAGTGAGAGATATTCCAAATAGAGTGTTCTGAAAGCTCTTTGCAGATTGTAAGCCGCTGTTCAATTACAATTTGTTACTGTAATCTTCCAACACAACTTTTTGCCTTTGGTCCAGATTCTGAATGTTCTAACAGCACAGTGTCGACATACAACTCAGCTCTAATGACAAGAAAATCCAATTCTTCCAGAGGAAGAAAATGAATTGTACACCATACGGTCACACACTTGGAACCTGTTATTTTCAATAATAACATGTTGGGGAAGCATTCATTATTGACCAGAAAAAACTTATTTCAACACTTAGCTGTGGTAGAGTTCACGCTGCATGCTAAGATGCTGACATCAAAGAGAAAGAGAGTAAATACAGTGAGCTCCATTCTAGCAGAAGACATCCATCAGCATGGTTTACTTGCAAGGCACTGTATTACTTCCTCTCGATCAGCAAGTTCAAGGTAGGCTCTTTTATAGCAGGAAGTATCGTACAGCCTTTTCCCTCTGTGTATTGCTTACCTCTCTGCCATTCATAGTAAATCTAAACTATTTTAAGGTCACTTCTCTTTGAACCCACAGATCTGGTTTAATACTCAAAAATCGCCCTTAGGTTAAAGGATATAAACCTAGTTATTTGAATCTAGGAGACCTAACCTACTTTCATGAGGATCTCAGCTTTAGAGTCATATAAATGTCTTCAGATGCATTTGTGCAGAGCACAGCTGAATGATATGAGACCAGTTAGGAGATTACATTTCTATGTTCCTTTCCCAGCAGATAAGTTTATCCAGGGACCTATATCCTCTTCATTTCCCAGCAGGAGAAAGAGTATTAAGACTTCAAGCCTAATAAAATGCATAGCAAAGCAATTTCATGGGTAAGACAAGAACTGGGCTTGTGGAAAAATAAATAAATAACACTAAGTCTGTCCATCAGAATTATTTTAAGAAGCTGTTGTGCATTGGTATCAAAGATCTTCCTCTGGAAGCAATGCATAAAATGTTGGGATCATCAAAAACAGAATGATTGAACTTGAAGCCAGGGGGAAAAATAAGGACCCCAAATTATTCTGATAGAAGTAAAAGAGAGAAAGAGGAGGTGGCAGGGCATTAAGAAGTTCTCTTTACTGCAGAATCAAATGCTGCAAACATACAATAGATTGGTATGTTAATCAGTACTATGTAAAATATAAACTAAAAAAAACCTATGATAATAAAAATGATCAATAACAATATGGATGCTCATAGATTCTCAGAGTAGTCTCAATACTTCGAATATTTTGATCAATAGAAAGAGAAATATGTTAAAATACAATAATTAATTTTATCTAGTTAAAATGTACAAGTAAACAAAATGATTATTTTCCCACTAAAAGTATATTTGTATTGTAATCCTACAGTGAATAATGGTCCTTCCTGTACTACAAATATAAATTTATGGTTTTTGAATTTCAACAATATAGCTTTGTTTAACAAAAGTTTATAAAGTACTTTTTTAGTTTCTGAATTATTTTAAGTAACTTACAAACTCATCAAAACTTATATTTTACCAAAAAATTTACGGAGTTCCTTTGAATCAATTCTAAGAATCTAATTAGTCCCATACCAGGTAGACTACAATAAAACATGGAATTCTAGTAAATGATTATGGAATACTACTTTTATTCAATAGATAAATATTATGCACTAATGTGAAAGGCTCCACCATGTCAGATATACACCCAAGTGGATGATTTTTTTAATGAAGATACTAGAGAATTTGTAGAAATCAGTCCTTCTAGATAATTAAGATGGCCTATGGTAGTCCCTTTCTTCCAATCTCCTAAATCAATATCTATCTCTGTTTTCAGTACTAAAATCAAAATGCATTATATAGGATCATTTTGAAATTAAATTCTCTCCACATAGCTTACTATTTTTCTGTGGTAATATTCTGTGTCTCCTTGGCAATGTAATGTATCATGGGGACATTCAGGCTGGCATGAGATAATAGGGCTTTAATCTCGTTTCTACCACTTACTGGACACGTGGTCTGACTATTTGCCTATGGAAAATGAAGACAATAATGCAATTATCATGAGGCTCTAGTACTGAATCTAGAATATAGTAGGGGGTACTAAGTATCAGTTTATTATAGATACTGGTATTTCTAAATTCTTTTATGTGTATGTGATAAATAATATATTTATCTGCCCTTGTTTTTCTTTTTAGAAATAATTATTCTCAAGGCAGTTTTTTGTTTGTTTGTTTGTTTGTTTGTTTTAATGTGCTTTACTCCTGGTCTTCATGTTTCTGTAACTTGCACAGCACCTGCAGGAAGAGCCCGCTCAGCTTTTGGCACAACTTCAGTGAGTAACAGTGTTGTGTGGTTAAGCTGACTGATTGTTTTCCATGTGTAAATCATCCCAGAAAACAATTCAGCTTTAGCCTGGAGTAGTCTCAGGGGTGGCGTGGGTATTTTATATTTTCAAATGGAAATAACGGTCAAAATTATAGTCTGAACTCCCTGCAAAAGTCTACCTTGTGGTCTTCAATGATATCAAAGTTTTTGCAAAGTGCTAGGAATATTGTTCAAACTAGAAAATGCTCAACCCTATGCAAACCAAGAGTGATCTCAATCACGTCCTCTTTTCTCTTAGAGCCACTGCTAGCCAGAATGCAGTCATAAATCGTGATGGATTGTTTTTCTATTTATATTATGGAGCGTTCAAGTGATAAAGATAATAGGTATATTATTATCAGTAGATGCCTCCTGTTTTCTGTCCAAGTGATTTGCATAGAATTAATCACATGTGAGGCTTCAAGATTTAGCTTCAAGATTAAGCCAATTAGTGATCTCACTCCCTGGCCACAGTTTAAAGTTCAGAGTCATGGGCATGTGACTCAGGTCTATTTCATCAGATTGAAATTTAGGATTTTTGCTCGGAATGCTGGGAAAAGACTCTAATTTCTCCATTGAAGTTGGTGATTCAAGTTTGTGAGACTTAAAACTGCTGCATTCCAGGAGCAGGAGCTTTGAAACTCCAGGGGATCACTTGAGGATTAGATGTAATTAGAGGAAACAGAGATGTAAGATAAATTTGGTTGGCATCTTTGAGCCATTGATCAACTTCTCTTGGGAACTAGAGGCCCCTCTGAGTTGTTCTGTCTTGTGTACTATTATTTGCCAAACCAGATTCTTTTAGGTTTTCTGTAGCTTAAAACTAAAATAATCCTGAGATGCAGAGGCTTCTAAATCTGTTGTATTTTAGATCATATTGAAGGTCCTGAATTGAGCATTCCTAGTCTGATAGCCTTGCAGCCTTTTTCTCCAGTTAATCAAAGCTTATTCAGTGTTAAGATTTGCCAGGACATTGACTGGTGTGTGTGTGTGTGTGTGTGTGTGTGTGTGTGTGTGTGTGTGTGTGTGTGTGTGTGTGTGTGTGAAGAACAACTGATGTTGGGTTATAAATCATCCAAAACCCAGTGGCTTAAGACAACCACCATCTATTCCTGTTGTCTAGCTACACGACCATACCACTTGTCGGGCTCTTTTACTTGCCGGGCTCTTTTACTTGCCATTCTCTTTTACTTGCCATTAATCCTGCCAACTGGGCCAATTGTTGCACTAGGGCTGAGGCTGGAGCTCCCAGACCTCTCAAGCTCATTCACAGACTGGGTCACAAACCCTTCATATGCCAGACCCCACACATGCCAGGCTGGGTCACCAGACCCCTTCATGCAGGTCTATGAGCTAGGTAACCAGCCAAAAGGTCCTTGGATCTGTAGGTTGGAAAGCACAGCTGTGCCGGGCAGATGCCGGAGGCCGACGCCCACCCACCTGCTTCACTAAAACTCTCTCTCTCTCTCTAAAGAAACAAGAATAGCAACAAAACTAAAAAGATACATTGGTGCGCATGCACACTAATTCCACACATACACTCGCGCGCACACATACACACGCACACACACACAATTTGCTTACAATGGATGTGTTATACCACACCCAACTGTACCTGAGGCTAGGGCCCTGACCAAACTATCCTATTTTCCCAACACTTGTTTACCCATATGTGGCTCTTGCCTACACTCTGCTGGGAAGATCTCCTTCAAGATGAGGACATTTAAGCTGCACTTGGATTTTCACTATGGATTGGGCTCAGGTCTATTCCATGCATGTTCTCTCTAAGGCTCAATCTAAAGGGATAATAGTTTCCCCTGACAAAGTCTTGTGGTGATGAAGAGGTACAACAGAGAAACAGCTGTCACTCAAGCCTCTGCTTGTATATTTGTGTTTTCAAGTACAGAAAGAACCTCAGTGTGTTTTCAGTGGATAATGTATACAAAGGGACTCATTAATATAGTTCACTTATTAGAATTCAAAAGAATTGAAATCTTAATGCCCCGATTCTATTCCCAGTTTAGCCACTTAGTTTATGACCTGGAACAAGTCACTTTACTTCTTTAGGTTTTTTCCTCCCCTCTAAAATTGAATTAGCAGATTACTTAGTCATACAGTGGTTGTGAAGAGAAAATAAAATAATCCAGGTAGAAGCAAGTTGAAGGGGAAGAATATATCCTAGCTGCTCTCTATAAAGGGATGCACAGCCTTGAGTACCTGAAGTTCAGGAGAACTTGGGCTTGCTGTTACTGGAAAATCAAGATAGAAAAGAATTACAATTCTTTCTAAAAAAGAAAAAAAAATGGTCAAGGAGCGAGAGAAAGAAAGACTGTCATTGGTTGTCTATCTTCAGAGGAGCAGACCTTCTGCTAGACAGCATATGTTATCTCATTTAATCTTCACATTTTGCATGGTGGAAAAAAGGAAAGAAAGGAACATTTATTGAGCTGTAGCACTGACAAAATTCTGAACAGCTAATTTTACTTTATAAGGACATGGATCAGTTGTGAGTCAATCTGTGGGATAGCAAAGATTCCAGAATTTTCCAGCTTCATTTCTCATTTCCTTGAGCTTGAATCACACTTCTGCCATTAATTTGCTCTGCTCTCATTAGAAAGTGAGCTGATCTTTCTTTTAGGTAAAAAGGTTGATCAGGGCCCTCGCCTCAGGTCCAGTTGGGTGTGGTTTTAGCACATCCTTTGTAAGCAAATTGTATGTGTGCATGTGTGTGTGGAGTTAGTGCACATGTGCACCAATATATCTTTTTAGTTTTGTTTCTATTCTTGTGTTCTTTCAGGAGAGAGAGAGAGAGAGTTAGTTTTAGTGAAGCAGGCAGGCAGGCGTCTGACTCGGGTGTCTGCCCTATGCAGCCATGCTTCCCAACCTAAGGCTCCAAGGACCATTTGGCTGGTTGCTTAGCTCATAGATCTACACGTGAATGGGGTCTGGTGACCTAGCTTGGTGTATCAAGGGTTTGTGACCCAGTCAGTGAATGGGCTTGAGGGGTCTGGGAGCTCCAGACCCAGCCCTAGCTCAACAATTGGCCCAGTTGGTGCAGGATTACGGGCAGATAAAAGAGCCTGACAACTGGCATGGTTGCCTAGCTTTACAATTGGGGTCACAAGCAGGATTATGGGTGCTATAATTGGCAATGTCAACAGGATTCCAGACATTAGACTTAGCCACACAGTCAGTCTGTAGGATAGCAAAGATTCCAGAATTTTGCAGCATCATTTCTCATTTCCTTGAGCTTGAATCACACTTCTGCCATTAATTTGCTCTGCTCTCATTAGAAAGTGAGTTGATCTTTCTTTTAGATAAAAATGAGACAAATGATACTTGTATTTATTGCAATACTCCACAAGAATTATAGAATTAAAAGGAGTAGCATGTGCTGACACGTGACACAGAGTTAATTCTTAACAAGTTAGATTATCTTCTGACTTTAGTTAACCTACTTCTGATAACCAAAACCTAAGTATGAATATTTTCCCCTTTTTCTCTCCCTCTATAAGTAGGTATATAGTTGCAGAAAGTTTCTGACTTAGTATCATAACAAAGATGGCTTGTGAAACATAGCAAATATGTCAGCTAGAATCTTCTACCTCCTTTAGGCAACTATCACCATCACTATCCAAAAAGAGGCAGAGAGAGGAAACAGAGTATGGACCACCTACTGATAGCCTACCATTGGTCAGAGCAAGAGCAGAAGAAAAATATATAAAATGCAAAGATGCATTTTTTCTTTCATTGCTTTTCTCTAGATTATTAAAGTGTAATGTGGATGTTTTCCCCAAATATTTTTAAAGGAAGGGACAAAATTAAGATTACAAGATTTTTAAGCACTGCTGAAAAACCTGTAGTTATATAAAGTATATCATTTTACCCAAAAAAAATTTTCTTGTTTTACAAAAGCAGATATTTTCTGAGCCCTCACAAAATATCAAAAAATAAGGTATCACATTTGTTTCTACAGTAGAAGTCACCTCCAATGAACTCAAGATCACTTCTCACCTCTTCCCCTGATGAGGCAGTATAACTCAATGGTTAAAAACATTACTTCTCATTCATAAAAACCCTACACACTTCAGTGGGAGCTTTCCTCTAGTAATAAAAGTGTGCCTGGTTGGAAGCGATGATGTTCATCTTCTCTCATATTCTAATTTGCCAGAACTTAGTTACTGTCGGGTCTGCCACCGGCTGACCCGAACAGCCCTAGGCTCGTTCCTTGGTAGGCGAGCAAATGGCCCAGATTCCTCTTTCCCTCCTGTCCCCTTTGGAAGGAGACGGGGGAAGAGAGCCGTGAAGAGACGTGAGCACACCGCCGGTCCCAACCAGCCCAGTTAAAGGACACTCAGATGCGGCGGGGGTTCTGTCGAGCAGTTCTGTTTATTATCACACAAGCACTTGCTTTTAAAGGCAAATAGAGAAGGGAGGTTTTTACATAATCCTATCAGCTTAAAGGTCAAGAGCATGCATCCTGTCTCAGTACCTAGCTATTGCAACCACGCAGTGTTCACGAGTGCAGAAGCACGTATTTGGCCAATAAGGGCTAAGGCAAGGTTCCCGCAGACACTCCCACCCTACTTCCTCCCGGCGTGGTCTTAGGCTGCCACGTTAATATGCCCTTGTGGGCCCATAATGGCGCCACTTGTAATGTCACTTAAGGTGGTGTTAGTTTTTAAGGCCCGACATCTCCCCCTTTTTATTTTAATAAGGCAGCTGGAGACGGCTAATCTTCCCAGCCTCGCCTCCATTCCCTCTGGTGGCTGTGCCTGTCTTAGGTTGTTTCCCTCTGGAAATCTTACCTGTCATTGACTATCCAGCCAAGCAGGGGCGGGGCGGAGATTAGAGATTGGCGTTGATTTCTTGAAGGGCCATATTGACCCAAGGGCTGTCAGGGCTTTCATTATGGGCCACCTCCTCTACCACCTGGGTGAGCATTACGAGAGAAGTGGTGTTGCGCCTTATAAGGGACACAACCTGGTGAATGGCGTAAGGCTCCAAGATGAAAATGGCTAGGGAGCCCGGCAGGGAGGACAGCAGGGTGGTGAGCCATGGGGAACTTAAAAGCCAGCTTTGGAACCAATTACTGTTAGCTTCACATTCTTTTTTTCGCTTTTCTAATCCTTCTCTAAGCTTAGCTAGGGAATCCTTGACCACTCCAAAGTGGTCGGCATAGAAGCAGCACTCTTCTTTGAGGGCAGCGCATAATCCTCCTTGCTGTAAGAACAACAGGTCTAGTCCGCGTAGATTCTGTAAAACAACTTCAAAAAGCGATGTTAGCGATTTTTTTAAATGTGATACAGACACTTCCAAGTGGCCAAGGTCTATGTCCACTGCCTCCCTAAGGGAAGCTACCTGTTGATGTGCCAAGGCTATTCCAGCGGTCCCGGTACCCACTCCAATAACTCCCAAGAGTGAGCTGATGGCCACCGCAGCTGCCCCTGCAGCCCGCTTGTTTCAGATCCGCTTATTTCAGGTTTTGGGGGCAGTGAGATTTGCCACAGTGCTGCAAAAGAGTTTGTTGGCACCTACACAGGAACCTTTGCCAACGACCTTCAGGAAGGTGAGTCTGGGGTTGGTGGCATTGGGCAACACTACTGCTTGATTTATCTCTGTCTGCACATGGCACTCTTCTTTAAAGAAGGCACAGAACTTGATAAGTTTGGTGGGAGGACAGCCTTACAGAGCATTTTCCAATCTTGGGTTGTGAAGGTTGGTGTGCTAAGCCCTGGAGGATGGTTTCTGCCCATGGGGAATTGGTCCCATCCTCTGCAGCAGCCTTTTTCAGCTCTTTAAGGTCATGAGCTTCCCAAGGGTACCAAGCGGCCGGCCTATTTCCACTGGGGGCTTTGTCAAATTTGGACCTACAGTCCTTTTTCCAATGTAGTCCTTTTTTACATCAGGGGCAAGGTGTGGTAGGGGGTTTTTTGCCTTTAGCCTTGGGACATTGGCTTTTAAAATGACCTTGTCTTCCGCAACCAAAACATTGTCCCTTGAAGGGTGGGGAAGTATTGTTTCCTGAGGGGATCAGGGCAGTAAATGCCTTGAAGGCTTTGGTTAAGTTTTGTGTCTGAGCCTGCAAAGCTGAAGATAAAGTCCTGGCCTCTACAACAGCCTTTTTTAGTTCTTTTACAACGCTGACTGGATAGGCCTGAGGGGCTGCTTCCCCCCACGGGCTACGGACGGCTGGGGGTTCCCAGCGAGCCATAACAGGGAAAACCTGCGGCTCTGCTGGGGATGTTTTTAAAGGGGGGCAAGCCCCCTCCACTTCTTCAGGTGCTGCTTTCTCTCCTTTGGCTAAACTTTGGTGGGGTGAGTATGCTGGGAAAGGAGGGTACAGGGTAGGGGCATAGGTATCACTCAGTGGCTCAGGGCCTTGCCTTGGCAGCTTTGTTTCCTTTTTTCTCTCCTCATCTAACTGTGCCCAATCCCTTTCTGCCCCTTCCTGATGCTCGGGATGAAAGCAAAGCTTTAGGGCAGAGATGGTTGGGTAGAACCCTAAGGGGGGCGTCTAGCCTGTGACTAATCTCATTCTTTCTGGCCAGGGTCTGAACCCAGTCCCAAGTCTCATACGAGAACAAGTTGGATGAAGGTGCCCAAGGGGCTACCTGCACCACATGACGCCAGGCATTGGTGGCCGTGGAGTCAGATATTTCTAGGCCTCTGCTTTTTAACATGTACTTTAGAGGCTTGCAGGCTGTCTCATCACTTTTTCCACACACGCCTCCCATGTTGCCCTGTGAGGAAGGGACAAAGGGAAACAACAGGGCAGAGAAGTGCAGGGACTTCCCCGTTATGGTACTCACCCTGACACACAGGCGGATTACTTCACAGCGACTACCGCGGTTGCAGGGGCCACTCCGCTGGTTGATCACCCTTCATCAACCTTCTTTCAGGACCGAGCAGCTGGGGGCCTCACTCACTCGTCTTTCACCCACGAGTTTTAAAAAATGCCTCACACGGGGCACCACTCTGTCGGGTCCGCCACCGGCTGACCCGAACAGCCCTAGGCTCGTTCCTTTTGGTGGGTGAGCAAATGGCCCGGATTCCTCTTTCCCTCCTGTCCCCTTTGGAAGGAGATGGGGGAAGAGAGCCATGAAGAGAGGTGAGCACACCTCCGGCCCCAACCAGCCCAGTTAAAGGACACTCAGATGCGGCGGGGGTTCTGTCGAGCAGTTCCGTTTATTATCACACAAGCACTTGCTTTTAAAGGCAAATAGGGAAGGGAGGTTTTTACATAATCCTATCAGCTTAAAGGTCAAGAGCATGCATCCTGTCTCAATGCCTAGCTATTGCAACCACGCAGTGTTCACGAGCGCGGAAGTGTGTATTTGGCCAATAAGGGCTAAGGCAAGGTTCCTGCAGACACTCCCACCCTACTTCTTCCCGGCGCGGTCTTAGGCTGCCACGTTAATATGCCCTTGTGGGCCCATAATGGCGCCACTTGTAATGTCACTTAAGGTGGCGTTAGTTTTTAAGGCCCAACAAGTTACATGACCTGATCTAATTTTAAAGAAGACTGAAATGTAGGAAAACTTTGGCTTGTCCCATGAGCATTAATTGTCTCTGCCACGGGAGTAAATCACACTGGGTTTGACTTCTAGCTCTCCCACGTATTAACTGTGAGATCCTGGGCAGTTACTAATCATCTCCAAGCCTTAGGTTTCTTAACCACAAAATGTAGATTATCATGGTTCTTTCTTTGGAATGTTGTGGGGCTCTGACAAAATATAAAAGAGCTTGTCCTAGTCTCTTTAATATAATAAGGACTAAATAATTGGCAGTTGTTATGCTTACAGTTAAGCTTTTTTCTCCCATTATTTGGAAGATTTGGGTGTTTCTTAACTGAAAACTTTGTAGTAATAAACCCTGGAGCAAGGTAGGGAGAGTAAATAGAACTGGAAGATCTACTTTAGATTGGATGGTCAGTGGATGCCACTTTGTTGAAATGACATGGAAGCTAAGACTCAAAGAATGGGATATAGGGTATCAGTCTTCCAAATTAATAAAAAATATGTTTGAAGGTCCTGAGGGACAAAATAGCTCAGTGCCTTAGAGGAACTGAACCATGGCCAGAGTGACTCCAGCTCACAGCTCAGGGAGATGCACACCTGGGATAGAAAGAGTGGCACAGAGTAAGACTACAGAGGTAAGCAGTACCCAGAATGCAGGAGCTGAAAATCAAGTTTAGTTACTGGTTTATGGTTGCACAGTTAACAAGATACCACCTAGACTTGTGATCTTTATATTACATCATGTTTTCTTCTCACATTTACATGGATGTAACAATGGAATACATTTACATGAATGTTAGAATTATGAAACATTTTCACAAGTGTAATTTTCTTTCTCAAAACAACCCTCTGACATCACCAAGGCAGATAGTAATACATAGAATCAGATAAGAAATGTATGTTCAAAGATGTTGACTGAAATACCCAAGATCACACAGCTAGTAAGTGGTGCAACAGGATGTAAAATAAGAAAAAAATCATACTTGCTTTGAGGTGGGATAAGAATAAGAAGTTCCACATGGACCATATACCTACTGTGTGCCAGATCTTAGATGGGATATTACACAAGTTTTATTCAGAAAAATATTTAGCAATTACATTTTCAGTGATTCGAGATAATTTCTTTCTTTTATCATGCGATGTAAATTATGACATTCTTGCATTCTAACTCAATATTAATGTGGGGGAAGGGTGACAGCAAATGCTTTTATTTTCAAGAACAGATCTGCAAGAAGAAGAGAAAGATATTATTATGTAAAATATACTCTTAAAAAGTAATTATCTCCGAGATGGAAATGATATAGTGAGTAAATATTACCATTATACTTTAAGTTTATAATAGGCCAGTCTAAGGTAAATAAAATCATGCATTAATTACTGAGCTCAAAAGAAAGATGGTTCACATGCATTACAGCAAGTGGTGACTAATAGCACTTATGGCCTATTCAGTCTACCTAACAACTACACACACACACACATATGTATTTCTTCTTGCCAATGCTTTAATAGAAATTTTTAAGCCATCTAGAGACATGACACGATTCATTTTTATTTGGGGGGTAGTAATTTAACTTTTTAAAAATCACCAGTGTACAAATTTCAGCAAAAATTAAATTAGCTGTACAAATGCTGAAAACTCAAAATGAATTAAATGTCTGGATTAGTTACATTAAGGATATTCTCCACACACATGTTAGACACACAAAAGAGAGAAGCAAAACAAATTTGGGAGCTCTGTGAGGACAGAACACTGTTTTAGTTAGTTCTATCTGTACAATGACCGTATGTCTGACACATCTCATGGGCTAATAACTAATTAGCAGAATAATTAACATATAAAAAACAAAATTGTGATATTTCGGCTGAAAATTTTCAGCTTCAGATACTACTCAAGATAGTTTTGCCAGTTATTAGATGCCCAGTCATTGGTGAGTTTTAATTGTACATTTTACAGATATTTTCAAACACCAAGTTCTTCTACATTGCCATGAGGTGACAAAATGAAAGAAGACTAGGCCTTCAGTTTAGTCAGATTCAAGGCCAGGCTTCAAAACTTTCAGAATCGTGATCTTGATCATAGTACTAGGCTGGTGAATCTCAGTTTTCCCATCTGTAAAATGAGATTAAGACAGCTACATCCAATGACTGTGCCCGACATCTTATCAGGTATTAGAAATACACCTCACCCTTATGAAACCTACCTTCTAATAAGATTTAATATTATAGCATAGGTAAAGAATCTAGCAAAGTACCTTGCATTCAGTAGAAATTCAGAACTGCATATTTCTCCTCCTGTTACTGCCGCATGAACCATGCCTAGGTATACTTGGTTTTTCTAGGACTTCTTTGGAATTAAACTGGGCATCACTCCTGTTGCCAATATATAAGGGGCCTCACATATGAGGGTATTTCAAAAGTTCATGAAAAAATAAAATTGAAAGATAATATGACCCTTTCCGTGAACTTTTTGAGGTACCCTCATATAAGCATAGTTTGAGTTCAAATTTAAGAGGAACGAATGGATACATATCTCCCTCTCTAGGGACATGAAGAACATTGTTACAAATTAGGACATTACAAAGTCTCAGTATAGCCAGTGGTCCTTGCCATCTGACAGGACATTTTTTGAGAAGGGCACAAATAGTGCTCTGTACACGAGCAAAATGTGCATAAGGTCAATCATATTTTAGAACTTGTCCCTCACAGACAAAATCAGGTAAAGATTTAGCTATACCAGTAAAACTGTAAACAACAGAGGGCAGCCATCAGCAAAAGGGCAGTCAGGAAAGGCCAGCTGCAATTACACATGTGAAGTCCAACCTGTGTGTCGAGTTAACCTGAGAGGAAAGGACACAATAAAGTTTCTGACCTGAAATGGATTTTTAAATGAAAGTTGACAATAGCTGGAAAAATGCATTTAGTGTTACATCAATCCTCAAACTTTTCAAGTCATTCAATATGAAGATACTTCAAAGAGTTTGTGGAAGAATAAGACTGAAAGATAATACAAATCTTTCCATGAATTTTTTGAAGTACCCTCATATGTTAGATGAATCCAAAACACTGGTAAGGTCACCAGTCCCTCCTTCGCCCATGATGTTGGTATGATTGGAAATTTCCCATTCGAGTAATAAACAGTTATGCTACTGTTGACATCTGCCCTCTAGAAAATGCAGTGAGGTTGCTCCCGCTTCCTGCCCCCAGTCCCTTTGTAGCTTAGAAATTCTTGCTTATGTTGAAGGAAAAAGCCTGCCAGAACCAACTAAAATGATAGTGCTGGATATAGTGCCCCACTCCCACTCCTCAAACACTAAGGGCAAGACTAATCATGTGACCTTTTGTAACCTGTACATATTGAATTCAAAGACAAAGGAATATTATATTGTAAGGTCTTTTTAAGCTGCTATTCACTCATTAGTATTTTACAACCCTAGGAATTAACAGAGTGCCTGACTCACAGAAAATCTAAAATATGTGTTGAATTATTCAAATAGCAGTACTATGGTCTGCATAAATTCTTAGGAGGTCACTATTTTATTGTATTTTCCAGTCTATGTTTCCTGACAGTAGTCAAATTTATGCTTGCAGTTTAAAAGAGTAATATGTTTACAGGTTATGTCAAAATAAGTAATCCACTCAGCAGGAAAGATAAAAATCAAATCATCTCTTTGAACGTTCTCACCGTACTCTTTGTGATATGTACATTTTCAGCCACAGTTGTAGCACTTAAAATCTAAGTAAACTTGAAGTAAAATTGCAGTCCACAGACTTAACAGAGAAAAGAGATAAGAGACCCTATCGAATCCATGAAATGAAAGGATGCTCTAACAAGAAACCGAAAAAGCTGTCAGAGGAATTTGCAAAGCCTCATACAGGAAAAACAAGAGTTAATATCTAATTAGACTAGCCTTACGTTGTAATCTTTTCTTTGGAGAACTTTTAAATTCTATGGATTCTTAAAACTTAACAGAAAGAAACTTGCCTTCAGTGCATCGACATGAAGTCTGAGAAAGACCAGAAAAATGATAGAGTAAATCAGATGTCCCGATTTGCCTTCGATAGTTCCTATAACATCAATAATCACCCCGAGGTGATTATTATAATGTTTTTTTAATCATAGGATTTGACTCTTTCATAATGGCCCCCTTTATAAATTATTAACTAAACAATGAAAATTACAGTCTCAAATTATAAAACCCCCAATACAGTTCACAAACTCAAAACATGTTGTGTCAAAAGAACTAATATTAACTTCTGAAAAACAAATATTGCAGCCTGTGTTAATACTATATATAGGTGGAAGTCACAAGCACTGAAATCTGTGAGAAGGTCACTGCTCTGTCATTGCATACTGCAAACCATGTGCCCATCCTCAAGGCTAAGATGTCCTAGAAACACTTTCTGTCCAAATTGTCTTTCTTGACCCAATAACAAAGAAAAAAGAAGAAACAGTGAAAAGTAAAGGGGGTGGAGAACATTTTTAAAAGCTTTGAAGTGCTCATTCATTTTCTTAATCAGAAGAACTGATTTTAATTAAGTCCCTGTTCTTTGGTCAGTAGACGTAAAAGAACTTCTTATTAAAAAAAAAAGTAAAAAGTAAAAACATTTTACTTTTTCCTAACTAATTATATTCTAGGATGATAAAAAAAAAAGAAAGAAAGAAACAAGTCACTGGTGCAACTGCTTGGTTTGCATTCCATTATACTCCATGTAGGGTATTGGTCTGCAAAGCTAAGTAATACAAAAAGGAAAATGTCAAATATTTTAAGTGGAATCTCCAGTAAGAGAAAATGAATTTGTAACTTGAGGAGAGTTCAGTAGAGTAGAATGAAAGCCTTTTGGTTATATTTTCCTTTTATAACGAAGTATTTTACATCCTGACTCTGGGTTTGCATATATTAGTGTCAGAATAACTAGACTCTTTTACTCTTTATCCCTTTTCCAAATTCCCTTGCTGTGATTAACAATCATATATTATAAAAGATTTGAAGTCTATTCATGGTGCTAAGCTAAGCCAGTGCTTAATGCTATTACCAACACTGGTGTTAAAATAAATTTAGTGTCATTTGTTTTAAATGACTTCTCATGGATCACTTAACTCAACTGTTGACAAATATAGTAGAGCTAACGTATGGCTCCCGAAGCTTCTTCCTGCACAATTATCTACAAGACCTAGATATCAATCTTCTTTATTGTGGCATTTTGTCAAGCAAAGAGTAGTCAAGGGGTCTGAGAAGTTCTGCTGGTCCTAACAAATAGAAAAACAGCTAAAAACTTTCTAAAGCTGTTACTCAGGGTTGGAACATCTATGTCCTCTCAAAACACAGAATGAGTTCACCAAAAGGTAACGAATGATGGCTGGGAAGAGTAATGGTACAAGGACAAATGTTACAGAGCTCGGAGGAAGAGCATTTGGCAGGAAGCTTTGTGCATTGTGTCTATGCATTGTGAACCCATTAAGAGAAAGTAATTTTGTCACTGTCTACCTCTCCCTTGTTCTCTTATTAAATATCAAAACAAGGATGAAATAATTCATGATTTAAAAAAAAAACAATCATGTGGCAATGCATCTAGAATAACATTACCTGGAAAGCTTCATAAAAATATTAATTTCTAGAACCCTCCTTTGATGATTTTGAGCCAGTCAATTTTGATTGGGGTGCAGGAATTTATATCTTTATTAAATAAACCAGATGATTCTTATGCATCCAGCTTGAGGGCTGGCTTTTGAAAGCCAGGGGTCCGTCCACATGACCCATAAATTGCTCCTGGAAAAGTACAAAGACACACTGCTCACACGGTTTGGCCTCATTGCCCATAACAGGAATTCAATACTTTAAGCCTCTGAATTGGTCATTTGCTCAATCTGCTCAAATTGTGAAATATCTGCAAAACCTAGCATGTTTGAAAATTGTAACATCAATTGAGTTTCTCTATCTTTAAACCTTAAATCATTTTAAGTGTTCACCCTCAAACACCTTCTGATTCAAGCTTCATTGGGATTTTTCTCTTATGCTGAGGCTACTGTGATGAGCTTTATTTCACCCTGTCTAAATTAGTTTCTTAAGAGGCTGAATATCATTGTGAAATGAGAAAATATGAATCAATGCAGGGGGAAAATTATTTTTCTCTTCCATTCAGTGTGTGTTTTCAGTATGCATGAGAGCCTGATTAATAAATTAGAAGACAGCTTCCAAATTATATATTGATTTTTATACAACGTAAAATAAGGCTATGTATCTGATGGAGACCATCATAAAGGGGCATAAATCTTAAATTAAAAAGTGAAAAACAATAAAAATAAAATGAAATGTAAAAACATAGCACTTGATAGTAAAACATATTAGTGCCTATTTTCTCTGAAACATGAGAACATAAACTACCCTGTGCTATTAAATCTATTGTTAAATAATTATGAATATAGTAATCACAAAGTCCTTAAAAGTTTTATTCGTTTCTCTAGCATAGACTGACATTCAATCTAAGAAATGAATATTCTAGAAGTGTGAAATTAATCATGTATTATGTTCTATTTCAAAAACTCATGAAATTGACATTTATAATGTTTAAAAAGTTCATGGCAGCTTTTCTGTTTAGTTTTCTGTGTAGCTCCTTACCCCACATGAAAGCACCCATGGGTGAAGCCATACCCATAACCAAAAAGTTGCTATGTAAAACAATTAGTGCTGTATCTGAAAATAACTTGATTGCCATGTAGTTTCTGCCTAATACAAACTGAAAGCAGAAGATGTGATTGTTCAGCAAGAAATAAAAGCTGCTCTGAAAACATAATAATCCACATACTTAGCCTTTTTCTAAAACTTCATGTTAGATTTTTTGAAATTGGGGCTGGAACTCGATCATTAGGCACCAAACAGCATACTGGCAGGGGGTGCTTAAACTGGTTATGTTTCCATCCAGACTGGTCAATGTCTTACCCTTCTGGTTGTTTACTACTTTGAATGTATCACGCTTGTTTGTAAGCATTAATAGAGAAATACAATTGTACTTTTCTTCCCTGCCCAAACTTGTTGCTTGTGATGGCATCCCAGGATGACTTTCTTTTAAACTCACAGAACACACATTTACTAAGACTAAAAATGCTGTTGAACTGTAAAGTGCAGGAGTTAATTTTTCAGTGAAAACTGTAAATCCACTTTTTTTCAGGGGAATATACTATATATAACAGCAAGAAGAGAAAAAGAAAAGAGGCTCTCAAAGTGCTAAAGTAAATGATTGAGCTGCTTAGAAAGTGATGGTCTTGCTAGCCAGAGAATCTTGGTCATCTAAGTTAACTCCTTTGTTACACAGATGAGGAAACAGGCACAGAAAGATGACAGACATTTAAGGATCTCATATTTAATTTAACACAGAACTAGTACTGCAATATAATCTATGCAAATAATAGGCACTCCATAATAAATATGAATGATGGATGGATAGATGAATAAACAAACACTTTAGATAAAGCATCTTTCCACTACACAAGTGTTTTTCAAACTCTCTTTGCTCACTGTGACATATCTCAGAAAGAATATTGACCTGTATGATCTACGTTCACTACTTTTCACTAGTGCTACACTGGTAAGCATCGTGTGATACAAAATTCCCAGGAACCCAACTGTAATTCTACCTCATTCCTTCCCTAATGCATCATTGTGACTTAACATCATACTTGAGAACTGTTATACCACTTAATGCTACCAAAATGATGAACTAACTGGAAGTCAGGTACTGATGGAGTTGGCTATTATGAAATTGGAGTCATGTATTTTAATCAGAAATGCTTCATTAGCATAAGCTATTGCTCTTGGCTTGCCAGTACTATTTTTAAACCTTAAATCTTTTATAATTTACTTCTACTGATTTCTATAAGGAACATAGGCTTTTCAATAATAAAGAATGTATATGTCTATTATAATTTCTTAGATCTATATTCAGTAGACATGTTTTGGGGGCTATATTGTTAGCCAGAGCAAAAATTGAGTTATGACTAGAGTAGGGCTATAAATAATAGCCTGCTTTATTCTACAAAATTTGTAACCCTGAGATGTGAAGTTACAGTAAGGATAAAAGCACAATAATTTCGATAATTATAAAAGCAACATGTTGAAAATAAATATTTAGAAATATGTTCCTAGAGGAGATAAGAAAATGCCTGGAAACATCTTTAAGTTAAATTGGTTTTCTAAATAATTTACTGAACCTATTCGAAGCTGCTTCTATAGGCTTATTGTGCCTTTAAGTTGTCTTTGGTTAACTTTCAAGATTAGTAACTGGTAAATTGTTCTAACACAATTAGGTTCACTTAGCTAAAATGAAATTGATATAAAAATGTAGAAAGTCAAGGATAGCAAAGTGATTTCACTAAAATGCAAATAAAATTGCATGTATTGTGTGTGTGCATGTGTGTACACACACATATATACATATAATTGTTATACACATTTTAAAACATTTGAGTAATACACAATTCAGAAATATATAAAGAAATATATAGAGAAAAGTCAATGTCCTACTTCACTTCCATTTCACAGTAAGCATTGCTCACTTATATTACGTTTTGAGAATAAGAAAAAATAATATTTCTCAACATGCAGACTTACAACAAGAAATGATTCTGAAGAAACATTAATTCTAAAACAATCAGTCCCCATCACCAGTCACAGTTTTTTGCCTTTTACCCAAGATCCATAATAGAAAAAAAAAAAAAAAAGGACGCAACTCCACCCAGCCTTCATTAAACATTTGTCCATTGCTAATTCCTTCAGACTTGAGCATCAGACAAATCCATAGGTAGAGAAAAATTTGCATAAGTATGATGATAATATTTGCCACCTATGGTACAATAATATTTCTTGGATTCCTTGAAAGCAAGGACAATTGTAATTATTTCACTAATTCTACTAGAAGGCTTTCATCTTCACTGGCATTAAAAATTATATGAGTTCCTTGCTGAAAGATAGCAAGTGCAAAGATTATATAAACAAATGTAAATAAATCTCCATGAAAATCTAGCTTATTCCACCTTTTACCATGTAGCTTTTCATAGTTCTAAATATCCACAATCTCCAAAATATGGAACCCATGACCTCATTAAGCATGAGGGAAATTGGCATTCTTATTTTCAGACTCAGAAATAAATGCTACCCATCTTCATTTATGGGCCATCTTAGATTACCTTCTTCATCTTAATTTACACAACAGCAAAGAGAGTTTTGCTCAAAACTGTGGCAGAGCAATGTAAAAAGTTTTAAACCAATTCCAGGATTTAGTGTGCATCAGCAAAGTGTTTTCTATAGGGACAAAAAACTGAGAGAACACACCACAATATGTGTGACTGCTGCATTCTCTAGTTGTATCTCACCACCAAACCGCAGGATATATAGACAGAAATACAGACACTCTGCATAAACATATGTTAATGTGTGCTGATTAATGTTTTCAACCATTTTAATTAATTATTTTTAATTGACACATAATAAGTGTACATATTTATGGGGTAGAGTATAATGTTTTAATCAATGCATATTTGTGCAATAATCAAATTAGAGTAATTGGCATATTCATCACTTCAGACTTTAATCATTTCTTTGTGGTAAGAACATCCAAAATCCTCTCTTCTTTTTATTTTGACATATACAATATATTATTGTAACTATAACCATCCTGCTGTGCAATGGAACACTGGAACTTATTTCTCCCACCTAACTGTAACTTTTTACCTGTTGACCGTCCTCTCCACATTCCCCCTCCCGCTTTCTCTTCCCGACCTCTGATAACCACTATTTTAATTTCTACTTCTATGAGATGAGCATTTTTTAGATTCCCCAGGAGTGAAGTCATGGGTGTTTGTCTTTCTGTGCCTGGCTTATTTCACTTACCATAATGTCTTTCAGGCTCATCTGTGCTGCTGCCAATTATGCCTCATGCTCAGGGGCACAGCCACTCTGACTCGCCCCTCCCCACAGTGCTCCCTTCCTCTGGCCCACGCACAAGATCATGTGCTCATCTTGAGCGTATTTTCACAGGGCCTTTTTTACACACCCTTGTGTTTGCTAGTGTTTTATGGCTCCTATAAAAGGCTGAGAAAAAACCAAAGGAAATTATGGAGAAGGAAGCAAACAGAGTAAGAAGAAAGCCAGATGATTAACAAACCATATTAACTGATGATACAGAAATAATTTATGTAATTTTCTATCATAACCATTATATCAAATTTTAAAGTTTATTTAAAAGCAAATTTGAATCATGTTTAAAACTGTCATATCATGTATTATATTGTAATATGATAATGCAGTATAGTAGGTGATCTAATAGATTTGAAGTTTATACCAGTGAAAAGAGAAATTAATTTAAAATTTGAATAACAATTGCAACTAATTTCTATTTTAAATTTATAATCCAGCTGTTTAATTTTTTTGTTTGTTTGTTTTTTGTTTTTTCTCCATGCACAACATTTTAATTTAATTTTTTATGGTTTTGCATTTTTATTGTAATATATTGATTGTACATATTTATGGCAGTAGAGATCTACATTTCAATACATATATACATTGTGTGCAAATCTTTCAGGGTAATTAGACCATTCATCACTACAGAACTCAATCATTTCTTTGTGATGAGCACATTTGATCTCCTCTCTTCCACTCTTTGGTTACATGAAGGAAATCATTATTGATTCGAGATTTCTGGGTTGGCTGTATACCAATAGGGCTTATTTTTCCTGTCTTGCTGATGAAGTCTGGATGTGTTGTCCCCTCCAAAACTCATGTGGAAATTTGATCTCCATTGTGGCAGTGTTGGAAACTGATTGAGTCATGGGGGTGGATCCCTCATGAATGGATTAATGCTCTCCCTGGGGGAGGGGGAGTAATGAGTGAGTTCTCGCTCTATTAGTTCCCACCAGACCTGATTGTTTAAAGGACCCTGGCACCTTCTCTCTTCTCTCTCTTGCTTCCTCTCGCCATGTGATCTGCTTGTACCCGCCGGCCGCTGCCACTTTCCGCCATGAGTAGAAGCAGCCTGAGGCCCGTGCCAGATGCAGCTGTCCCAGAATCATAAGCCAAATAAACCTCTTTTCTTTATATATTACCCAGTCTCAGGTATTCTGTTATAGCAACACAAAATGGACTACAACACTTGCAGTACTTTTTGTGGCCGTTAATCAACCTCTCACCTTCCTCCTCCCCCATCCCTATCTAGCTTCTAGTAACTACAGTTCTCTCTCCTTTTAACAGTTTAACTCTTTATGATTATTATTTATTTGTTTTTTGGTTTGTTTGTTTTTGTTTTTGATTTTTGTTTTTTTACTATTGAGTTTGAGTTCCTTGTGTATTCTGGAAATTAGTCCTTTGTTGGATGCATCGTTTGCAAATATTTTCTCCCATTTTGTAGGTTGACTTTTTTTTCTGTTGATTGTTTCCTTTGCTGTTCAAAATCTTTTTTTTTTTTTTTTTTTTTGACAAAAATCTCATTTCTTCATTTTCTCTTTTGTTGCCTGTGCTTTTGAGGTCTTATTCATAAAATTTTTGCCCAGTCCTATGTCTTGGAGCATATTCCCTCTGTTTTCTTCTAAAAGTTTTATAGTTTCAGGTCTTATGTTTAAGTCTGTAATCTATTTTGGGTTGATTTTTGTATATGGCAAGAGATAGGGATTAAGTTTCATTATTCTACACATGGATATCCAGTTTTCCCAGGACCATTTATTGAAGAGGCTGTCTTTCCCCAATGTATGTTTTTAGTGCCCTTATGAAAGATCAATTGCTGTAAGTATGTGGGTTTATTTCTGGTCTTTCTATTCTGTTCCATTAGTCTAAGTGTCTGTTTATATGCCAGTATCATGCTGTTTTGGCTACTATAGCTTTGTAGTATAACCTGAAGTCAGGTAGTGTACTCTTTACTCTTTTTGCTCAAGATTGCTTTGGCTATTCTAGGTCTTTTGTTGTTCCATATGAATGTTAGGATTGTTTTTATTATTTCTGTGAAGAATGCCAGTGGTAACTTGAAAGGGATTGTGTTGAATCTGTAGATTATTTTGCACAGTATGGGCATTTTTACATTAATTCTACCAATTCATGAGCATGGAATGTCTTTCCACTTTTTTTTAACCTCTTTAATTTCTTTCATCATTGTTTTGTAGTTTTCTTTGCAGAGATCTTTTACCTCCTTGGTAATTCCTAGGTATTTTGGTGCGATGGGGGGCGATAGCTACTTTAATGGGATTACTGTCTTGATTTAATTTTCTGCTAGCTTGTTGTTGGTTTATAGAAATGCTACTAACTTTTGTATATTGATTTTATATCTTTAAACTTTACCAACTTTGTTTATCAGCTCTAAGAGTTTTGGATGGATTCTTTAGGTTTCTCTATGTATAGGATTGTGTCATCTGCAGACAGGGATAATTTGATTTCCTCTTTTTATTAAAAAAAGATTTCCTCTTTTTATTTCTTAATGGATGCCCTTTTCTTGCACAATTACTCCAGCTAGAACTTCTACTAATATGTTAAATAGGAGTGCTGAGAGTGTGCATCATTGTCTGGTTCTTGTTCTTAAAGGAAAAGCTTTCTACTTTGCTCTATTCTGGAGGATGTCAGCTGTGGCTTTGTCATATATGCCTTTTGTCATGTTGAGATACTGTCCTTCTATACCCAATTTGTTGAGAGTTTTTATCATAAAGTGATGTTGAATTTTATCAAATGCTTTTTCTGTGTCTATTGAGATGATCATATGGTTTTATCTTGCATTTTGTTGATGTGGTGTATCACATTTATTGATTTGTGTATGTTGAATTATCCTTGCGATCTCTGGGGTGAATCACACTTGATCATAGTGTATAATCTCTTTGTTGTGCTGTTGGATTCTGTTTTCAAGTACTTTGTTGAGAATTTTGCCATCTAAGTTCATTCCAGGAGATGCTGTCCACCTGAAATGAGCTTGGGAGAATACCCTGTGCTTTAATTTTTTGGAATAGTTTGAGAAGACTTGGTATTAAATCTTCTTTAAAAGGTTGGTAGAACTCAGCAGTGAAGCCATCTGGTCCCAGCCTTTTCTTTGTTGGAAGACCCTCAATTACTGATTCAATCTCATTATTCATTGTTGATCTGTTCAGGTTTTCTATTTCTTCTCATTTCAGTCTTGGTAGAGTGTATGTGTCCAGAAACTTATCCATTTCCTCTAGATTTTCAAATTTGTTGGTGTATAGTTATTCAAAATAATCTTCAATGATTCTTTGTATTTCTGTGTATTCAGTTGTAATGTCTCCTTTTTCATTTTTGATATGTAGATCTCTTCTCTTCTTTTCTTGGTTAGTCTAGCAAATGAATTGTCCATTTTATTTATTTTCATAAAACCAAATTTTTATTTTGTTGATCTTCTGTATCATTTATTTGATCTGTATTTCATTTGGTTCTGCTCTGAGGTTTATTATTTATTTCCTTCTACTAATTTGGGGGTTGGATTCATCTTGCTTTTCCAGTTTCTTGAGGTATAATGTTAGGTTGTTTATTGGGGATCTTTTGACTTTTTTGATATAATATCTTATTGCAATAATCTTCCCTCTTAGTATTGCTTTTGCAGTATCCCATAAGTTTTGGTAAGTTGTGCTTGTATTTTTTTATTTGTTTCAGTAATTTTTTTTTAATTTCCTGGTTTGTTCTTGGATCCATTGGTCATTCAGGAGCATATTGTTTAATTTCCACTTATTTGTATAGTTTCCAAAGTTTTGTTTGTTGTTGATTTCTAGTTTTTTTCCATTGTGGTCTGAAAAAATACTTGATATGATTTCAATCTTTTTAAATTTGTTGAGACTTGATTTGTGGTCTAACATGTCGTCTATCCTGGAGAATATTCCATGTGCTGATGAGAAGAATGTATATTTTGCTGTTGTTGGATGAAATGTTATGTAAAGGTCTGTCAAGTCCATTTGGTCTAAAGTGCTGTTTAAATCCAATATTTTTCTGCTGATTTTTTGTCTATATAATATGTTCAATACTGAGAGGAGTGTGTTAAAATCCCCAACTATTATGGTATTGGGGTATATCTCTCCTTTTAGATCCAGTAACATTTGCCTTATATATCCAGGCATCTCAATGTTGGATGCATATATGTTAAGATTGTTATATATCTTCTTGCTGGATTGATTTGTTTATCATTACATAATGTCCTTCTTTGTCTCTTTTTGTAGTATTGGTTTAAAGTCTATTTTATCTAATATAAGGATGGCAACTTGATCTTTTTAGGTTTCCATTGGCATGGAATATCTTTTTCTTTCCCTTTATTATTAGTCTATGTGTGTCTTTATTGGTGAAGAGAGTTTATTGCTGGCAGCATATATTTGGATCTAGTTTTTAATCCATTCAGCCAGTCTATATCTTTTAATTGGGGGATTTAGTCCATTTACATTCAGGGTTATTACTGAAATGTATTGCCTTATCCCTGCCATTTTATTAATTGTTTTATGATTGCTTTATATTTCTTTTGTTCATTTCTTTCCCTTTTATTGTTTGCCTTTGCTGTTTGTTTGTTTGGGTTTTTTTGTAGTGATAAGATACATTTCTTTCTCTTTCTCATTTGCATATCTTCCTTATTAGTGTTTTTTATTCATTCTCATGTATTCATGATGATAGTTATCACTCTTTAGATTTCAGATGAGGGTTTCTTATAGGGCCAATGTTGTGGTCATGCATTGCCATAGATTTTGTCTGTCTGAGAAAGATATTATTTCTCCTTCATTTCTGAAGGATATCTTTGCTGGGTATAGTAGTCCTGGCTGGCAGTTGTTGTCTTTTAGTACTTTGAATATATCTTCCCACCCTCTCCTGGCTTGTAAGGTTTCTGTTGAGATGTCTACTATTAGTCTGATGGGGATCTCCTTACATGTGACTTGATGCTTTTCTCTTGCTGTCTTTAGAATTCTTTCTTTGTCCTTGACTTTTGGCAATTTGACTATAATGTATCTCAGGGAAGATCTTTTTTGGGTTGAATCTGTTTGACAATCTTTGAGCTTTCTGGATCTGAAAGACAGTATCTCTCCCAATACTTGGAAAGTTTTCATCTGTTTCAATGCCTTTTCCTTTCTTTTTCTTTTCAGAAATTCTTTCTTCCACTTGTTCTAACCTGTTGCTTAAGTTCTAGGTTGTATTGTTTATTTCATTGTATGAATTCTCCAGTTCCAGGATTTATTCTTGTTTTTTTTTTTTTTTTTTTTAATGGATTCTGTTTCTCTGTTGAATTTCTCATACATGTTCTGGATTTTTTTTTTTTTTTTTACTTGATTGTTATTTCTGTCTGTTTTTTCTTGTGTCATTTTGAGTTTCCTTAAGATTGCTGTTTGGGATTCTTCTTCAGGAATTTTACTGTTTTCTTGTTCTTTGGGGTCCAATATTGAAGAATTATGGTCTTTTTTTGGATGTGTCATGTTTCTCTGTTTTTTGTTTGTTTGTTTCTTTTTTCACACTATTCATATCTCTGAATTGATTTCTGGGCATCTGGTGGTGTAGTCACTTTTTAATTTTTGGAGTAGTTTTTAAAGAGATATTCTCTTATCTATAGAAATGTTCTCTATTGATAGACAGGTTGGGTATTGTCGGTTTGGTTCTGGGTGGGTATGGTAGTAGGTGCTGGCTTGCTCCCTGCACCCCTCCAATGGGGTGGGCAGCCCCACTAGGTCCAGCAAGACCATGAGCTCCCAGGGAAGGGGGTATGGATCCAGGCAGCCTGCATACTCCCACATGTTCTCTGTTGGTGTGGGTGCACCCACTGAGTCATGTGGGACTCTGAGCTCCTGATGAAGGTTGATGTGAATCCAGGTGTCCTGGGTCAGGTCCACTGGCTCAGGCAGGACTTGGACCTTCTGGGGAAGGTGGACATGGATCTAGGCAGCTGGAACACTCCCCCCACACTCTCCAGTCAGTTGGGCAGACCTGCCTGGACAGTAGAACTATGAGCTCTTCTAGCTACTATCTCAAAATGGCAACACCCAGCAGCAGACTGGGACCAAGGGGGGCAGGGGGACTCAGTGTGTCCTTCTCCTCTTGAAAAATGCAGTCATGTGGGCCCTAGCAGCTCCCCACACTGGGCTAACTGTCCACAAGGATCACATGGTTATTTTGCAGCATGACTTGCAGGCATCTGCAGTGATAGCACCAGCCTCAGATCCCCCACCTACCTTGTCCCAGCACTGCAGGGTCTCTCTAGTCTCCACATAAGCCTTAGTTTTTCTATGTTACTGACTCAAGTCTTCTATATTACTGTCTCTACATCACACTTTCTATGTTGCTGTCTCAAGTTTCTAGATGTTTGGGAGGGGGGTTCCTAACAGTTTTGCTGGATTCTATCATTTTATCCTAGACCCTCCCTCTACTCTACAAGTGACTATCTACTTGTTGCTTTGGACTTTCTTTGCATTAGATGGGCCTTTACTCAGCCATCTTGCTGGGGTAAAAAAGCAGTTTTTTAAATTTAAAAACTATACTAATACTTTGTGATAAAACTTCAGTATACAGTGTACCCATTTCTATTTTGTTTACTAACTCAAAGATAATTTATGTAGCACTTCACACAATATTTGTGATGAAACCATGCCTGGCCAATATCAGCATTAAATTAGGTGAACCATGAAATAAAGGATTGTATGAGTCAGGATTTCAAAATGCTAGCTGTTCTACTTACTAGCAGTTGCATTATTTCTCAGTCCCTCCACCTGCAAAATTGTTGGGATATTAGTAGTGCCTACATAGGGTCATTTTGGTTGGATATGTAAAGTAGTCCATACAATCAAGGTTGGTTATTATTGCAAAAAGCTGGCTAAGTAAATGTCTTTTTTTTTTTTTCTAACTCGGATTATTTTTAACATAATTTTCTGTACCTGTGAAATGCAGAAAATAATATAACCTACCTTAGGAGTTGTTGTAAGGATTAAATATACAAATGGATGGTAAATTTTACCTTAAAATCTTGACCAGAGTAAACCCTTAATAAATATAAGATTTTATTTTTATTATTACCATTGTGAAAATGTAATTGTCATACAGATTTGGAAGACTTTTCCACAGCCATTTGTAGTGAGAAAAAAACCATGGATGGATTTGCTGTGTGAGAACAAACTATGCCCAGGGTTAAATTCTGACACAGAAATGTCATGGGGAGTCTTTGACAGACAACAAACCAATTTAACCCACAGAAACAGGGAAATGCTATAAAAGATAGATGAGACCACTTAAACAAACAAACAAAAACAAAGCAAAACAAAACTGATATGTATTCATAATAGCAAACTTTTATGAACATAGTTATTATTAATTTTTAGTCTCTCTATCCAATTTAGTGGTTAAATATAGTTACTCCCAAGCATTAGGTTCTACTCTTGCCTCAAGAAAATTAATTACTTCTTTTCCCTGTAAGCTTCATTTTGATCCAAGGTGTGTATATTTCCCTAGACTATATTTTCAAAGATGGAAAAAACGGGAGTTATTATTTCTACTCTTGATAAAAAGATTAATTATGAAACCAATTTTTCCATCAATACCTGTTGACAGTTATTTTGCTGAGACATGGTGACAGATGTGAGTTGACACAGAATAATAACCTAGTTTCTGCTTTAGCTATTATAGGCCTTGAAAAAAACTTTATTGTATAAAAGCCTAGCAACAGATTATATTAGCTCTTTAAAAAAATATATAGTTTATAATGTACTTTAAATTGTTAATATTTATCATTTACTAATTATATGCTGTCCTTAATCCTTAGTTTATAAAGCATATCACATTATAAAGGAGCTATTGTTATAGGCAGTGGGCAAGAGAATGAATCTATCTGTCTCAACTCTGCTTTGAATTTGCTTTGTGGCCTTGTATATAACATGCTTCTTTCTGTTATTCATTCTATAGATAGCTTCTCTTCTATAAAACTAGCCATCTGGATAGATGAACAATGAGGTCCTTTCTGACTTCAACATTTTGTGATTTGGTGAATCTGAGCACCAGAAAACATTCAGCATGATTCATAGCTTTAATAGGTAAATATTGAGTGTATACTATGCATCAAGCTCTATACTAAACTGGGGTCACAAACATGTGGACTGGGCCGTAGAGAAAGTATAAACTATAGTGTGAGTTCTGTGGGTATATGTGCTCTGAGAAATGTAAGTAGGCATTTCCTGCAATCATGCACAGTATCTCTAACATTATTTGGTTGGAGTAGAGTTAATATGTTGTATGAATGAATGAACAAATGAATGAATGATGAAGTGAATATGCGCTAATGATTTGACATGCCTGGAAAATTCTGGAAATTGACAGTTCCAAGTAAAGCAGCTTTAAGAGGAATTATTAGAGGTAAAGCAACATATGGAACAGAACTTTGCAATGCTGTACCCTACATACATGTACAATCAATTATGTTTCAATAAATAAAAAAAGAAAAAAAAAAACATTGCATTAGATATAATAATTTGCAAGAAAAAATGTTACCTTTTTCTTAATTAATCAAAAATCTATTGCTAGATAATGCATATCAACTATTTACATATACATATACTTTAACAATAAAAAGTATATATGTGTTTATGTACATATATATGCACACAGATGAGTACTGTTGTATATATATTTGATTGTGGAAGGTCTACTTACCTACTCAGGTCTATATTTGTTGCTGCAGACACAAACATGTACAGAAGCACTGTTAAAATTTGAAGGAGAGTCATTTTTGAAAGTTATGATATTATGCACTTAGTACTTTAAGTTTTGTTAATCCTAAGCTATCTTCCTTTGGATGAATACATGTAATTTGTATGTTGGGGGGGGAAGAACTTTGAACTTGGCTTTTCAGGGCAAATGTAAAATAAAGAACCATAAGTTCCAACAATAAAAGTCTCTTTGGAAACAGAGGCTGCCGTCAGGAATGAGAGGAAAGTTTTCACGTGTACAGCAAAGATTTTCAACCACACCATGTCTTTTGAAGATAATCAACATTAGCCTAGTGATTCTTACGTTGTACAGACACATGTAATTCATATGTCTGAGAAAACAAAGATTTAAGTCACTTGTTAAGCATTTCAATTCCTTTATCATTGACATTATGATACTTTAACATTAAAGTTAAATTTGCTACAAAAAAGTATCTCTTTCTCTATTATCTACCTAGGAGAGAAAGTGATATAGAGGACTGACTTTATACATGCCCTTTGAGGCCTAGATCTAAATCCTGCACAATATTCTTAATAAAATCATTTACAAAAATCCTGGCTCATAATAAGTACTCAAAAACTGTTAAAGGCGCAGCCTCCAAGACTGGAGTTATAAAAAAGAAGTAGGTGAAGATCGTTCAATACCACACAGAACATTTCTTTATTTCATTGGCTAAACAGTTAAGGAGTCAAGACACAAAAAGGCTTCTCTTGATTTTCTCTTTTTTACAGTATTTATATTATGTCACAAATTAACATGAATTATGAGGAAAATATGCTTACCAATAGGGTTACATGTTACTTCAGTAACAATTCACTAAATGCACTAAAAAGGGTTTATTAAGTCTCTTAGAATCTTAAGAACATCCTTGCTAATTTCTATTCTCAGGAAAGAAAATTTAATAAGCTTCTTCAATGTGTGTCTGTCATAGATGCTTGAAGAACATGACTCCTAATATTGATGAAGACATTATCTCACTAGTTGGTGCTTAGATTTTTCCATCTAAGAATCTTGAATCAAGTCATTTTTGCTGATTGTCATCTGTGAATTTGGCCTCAAACTATTACTTTAACGCAGAGCAGTTGTCATCTTAGGAGGCTGAGCAGGACAGATTTCCTGTCTGTAGTACAGATTAACACTGTCATCTGCTCTTGGAGACTGTCATATGATTCATCATGAATGTCCTCAGAAAAGCACACTATGCCCAGGTCCCAAAACCTTAGGCAATGATTTGTGCTTACGTCATCAGACCACTTACAGTTCTCGTGCTTGAGGCTCTTACCAGGGCACAAGAACATTCTGAGAGATTTCTAAATCTCATAGAAATGTATAGCCCAGACGGCACCAATCATTACGTATTCAACTCCCTTATCAAAAACAAACAAAAAAACAAACAAACACAGAAACTTGAAGCTCAGAGAGATTATTATTACCTCAAGGTCAGATGACTAATTATTGGAAGAAACTCTGAGCAGTAAAGAAAGCCTTAGTTCTTGAGTCTCCATTTCAAAACACCTTGCAGTACAGCCATTGTTATGGAGATGAATGGGGCATGTGCACATAGTTTATAGGCAGAGGTTCCATTAAATAACAAAAAAATCATAAATTCCATTTAACTTCTAACTCACTCTTTTCCATTTCCAAGGTTCTTTCTAGAGCACCCAGCAACCAACATAAACTCATTCTTGCTAAAACTGGATCTCAAATACATACTAAGGAGAACCGTGCCAGTAGACCATGACACATTTGTACTTACTGCAATGTTGGTTAGAGGATCAGATTTATTAGTCTTAGGTGTTGATGGAAACACACTAAAAAGCTGCATGCTGGGTTCATATTAATGGTTTCCTAGAGGTCATGGGCAAAGGATGAGGAGCCACAGTCAGGGAACCTGGAAATGGCAGAATCAGTGTCTTTACAAGATATCTGTTGTGGGCAACCAGCTAAGTGAACAGGGCCACGATGCTAGAAGATGAAGAGAAAGGCAAAATTTTAAATGATATAAAATAGAGAGAAGTAAAATGAAATAGAGCTACTGACGTCTTCCACAAAAGGAAAGAATTGGAATGACTCTTGCTTCCATGTTTAGCCAGCTCTCAGTATTTCATACCCCTCAATGCTACATTCCACCCACACTAAACTTGAGATTCCCCCAAAATGCTCATTCCTATGGGTCTTAGAGCATGTGATTCCCTTTCCTTGGATATTCTTCTCAGTTTTGCAAACTTCTTCATCTAACTTTTATTCATCTTTCAGAATGCAGCTCAGATTTTGTGTCCCTTAAGGAGGGCAATCATACAACATATCATTGAGAGCAGGGCAATTTAAAGTGGAAGGATTTGCTGTTAATAATCATATAATCAGATCTGTCCCAGGCAGACAGGTGAGGGCACCTTTATCTAAATTCCTTCCTAGCTCTATATCTTATGGATAATAAGCATAATTATCTCAAGTCTGCTTTCAAAATTCTTCTCAACAAATAAACCTCTACAAATCAGCTTATTTTTAATCATCCTTCATTTTATTCTAGTTCTAGTCAGATGTGCTCAATGTGAGCATTTTTATTAACTTTTTACAAAGCTATAGCTTTTCATTTGCAGAGAAAAAAAATGTGCCTTGCATTCAATTTGATTATACATCTTCAAAACTTAGAAAGCATTAAACAAGGACTATACAAGTCTGTGTATTAGAAAACTACTCACGCTCACGTTACCCATAAAAATCATTGAAAACTAATGTAAGATTAAAAAAAGAATTTTTATTTTTTTTGTAAATTGTTCATTATCAATCTTGGATATTAGATATTTGATTATAATGAATGATTTAATATAAAATTTTGATTAAGTTCTATTGAAAATTTTAAAACCTCTCTTTAGTGTTCTTAACTAAAGGAAACTATGCTTGGCAGGTGACATAAAGGGGACTGAACTGGTCATTTGTGCAATAGATGTACATTATGTGCCCGCAAATTGAATTCCTCATGAGATAATGAACGTCATATTTCCCTTATCTTCCATCATATCTATTAATCTTTAAACGATGTGGTATAAATCTGACAATTAAGACATCTGAAATTTCAGTTTTCCCATTGGAGTTGGCATTTTGTTTTAAAATTAGTGACAAGCAGCATATGATTGCTATAGAAAATGAAAGGAAAATATTTATATCCTATCCATGGTCAAATATACGTAGATTTGTAAATTAAAATATACTGCATAGTAGAGGATTAAAACTGCCTAATTATGGTGGACAGTACATCTGGTCATTTCAATCACTGAATCTTTTTAATTATTTGATTGATAGAATTTCATTGAGCTGATTAAAGCAGATTGTTTTATGAATACACTAAATCATCAGAATAACCTGAAATAACTAGAACAACAACAACATAAAAATAATTATAGCCATCATTTGTTGAATGCTTACTGTGAGCTATATTTGTTCTTATGAAAAATCCCTAAGGCATAATAGTGTATTCCCAATTTTCTAAGTGAAGAGATTAAAGCGTAGAAGGACTAAATAATATTGCCAAACATTCACAAATTTGGGAAGTAAATAAATATATGTAGAATAAAATAATAATTATAATAGCTATAACAATAAAACAGTGAAAATATTGACTATGGTTTGTATAATCCTTCCTTTAAGCCAGCCCTCACTAATTTATACTTACAAAACACACTTTAAGGTAAATAGCGCAGTTCCAACTATCCAGAAGAGGAAACTGTGATTTATTTATTTATTTTAAATAAATTTATTTATTTTTTAATAGACAGTTACTGATTGTACATATTTATGGGGTACAGAATTATATTTCAATACATGTATACAATATGTGATGATCATATCAGAGTAATTAGCACAGTCAGCAGCACAAAACATTACCATTTCCTTGTGATGAGAACATTTGATCTTTTCTAGCCATTTGAGAGCATATAATAAATTATTGTTAATTACCGATGCCTAGCACTACTGTACACCACTAGAACTTATTTTTCCTATCTAGCTGCAATTTTGTGTCCATCAACCAACCTCTCCTCATCCCACTCCTCCTCCTCTCCCAGCCTCTAGTAACCACAATTCTACTCTCTACTTCTGAAAGTTTAACTTGTTTTTCTTTCTTAGTGCCTACATATGAGTGAGAAAATGCAGTATTTATTTTTCTGTGCCTGATTATTCCATTTAACACAGTGTCTTCCAGGCTCATGCAAGATTTCTTTCTTTTTCATGGCCAAGTAGTATTCTGTTTTGTATATATACTCCATTTTCTTTATCCATTCATTTGTCAGTGGGCACCTAGGTTGATTCCATATCTGGACTATTGTGAATAGTCCTGCAATAAACATGGGGTGCAGGTATCTCTTCAGTATGTTAATTTCCTTTCCTTTAGATAAATACCCAGCAGTGGGATTGCTGGATCATATGATGGCTCTATTTTTAATTTTGGGGGGAAACTCCATAATGTTTTCCATAATGGTTATATTAAGTTACATTCCTACCAACAGTGTATAAGAGCCCCCTTTTCTCCACATTCTCACTAGCATTTGTTATTTTTGTGTGTTTTTGATCACAGACATTCTAATTGGAGTGAGATAATATCTCATTGTGGTTTTGATTCACATTTCTCTGATGATTAATGATGTTGAACATTTTTCATCTATAAAACTGAGATTTAGAAAAAGTGAATAACTAGTCCACTGGTAAGTATATAATAATAACAAAGACCACCATGGTAATTATAAAAAGCTTGAACAATTATTGCAGGCCAGACTCTGTCCTACATATTTTCAAAAATTTAGCCATTAATCATTGTAACAATCCCCTGAGATACTGTTATTTCTATTAAAATGATAAGAAATTGAAGCACGGACTAGGATGTGTAAACCCAAAGTTTATGGTATTGCTTATTACGCTAGAAGATTTTACTCATAAGAAGTTAATATGCTATTCAAAAGAGTAAATAATAATGGTAAATATCTCAGGTTTTCAGTTAAGTTCACAGATCTTATTTTACGAGTTTAAATAGTATAACATATGCTTCCAATTATACAAAGTCAATTGGCTCAATTGGCTGGGTTAGCCATCAAAAGTCATTTGTCCACCTCTTCACATTAAGCATCCATTTGAAGAACATTAACATATAAAAAAAGAAAATCTTGTACTTAGAGAGCTTACCATGGAGTCAATTCACAAATATACCCATTTATTAAAATTCTTTGTCAATCCCAAAAGAAAAGCTCAGATATAAATTTATTTATTTGTCAATCAATGTTTACAGTCCTTGGTACATCAACAAAATTATTTAGATTAAACTAAATTAGGAGATCTTCATTCCCATGAGTTTTTTTCCTAAAGACCACAATAAGTATTAAATCTGTAGGGGTGTGTGTATGTGTGTGTGTTTGTGTGTGTGTGTGTGTGTGTGTGTGTGCGTGTGTGTTTGTGTGTAAAAGCTTTTGATGTACCATTTATTATTCTTAATGGTTTCCTAATAGAAATGTCTGAATGCACAGTTGGCTCCAGCTGATAACCAAACTATCCCAAGGTAAGTTTTCATTGAAAGAAAGGAGAGAGAGAGAACCCTTGGAGAAAATTCTCCATATAGAAAGTGGATTAGACTTCCTTACTAACTTAATAAATTAAAAATGAAAACATTTAATTAAATGAAAGAAATACTTTGTGTTTTGTCTTTTTTTTTGGATACCAATTATGTTAATCTCATTCCTTTATTATTCAGAATAGCGTTGTGCATTATGAACATCTCCTTAAATAAATATATGCGTATCATTTGAACATACACCATTCATTGATTTCAGAAATGTCTATAACATATCAAATGAGTGGCAGATATTATTGGTTATAATAAAATATAACCCCTAACTACCTTCAAGTTGTTTTAGTTTTGTAGTATACACAAAAATAAATAACGATTACATGATATAGAATACTGTTCTTCATGAGAAATAGACAAAATGAAACACAAACAAATGAAAAGAGATCAGCTGGTGGGAACAGGTGAATAAGGCAAAGTTTTACATATGGGTTTTAATTCTTTTATTTTTTCCCTTCTAGACCACAAACCTATTGCGAGCAAAATCCATGTTGTGTCATTTTCTCCTTCAGCAGGCACCCACAGAGTTTTACTCATGGTAAACACCCTACATACCTGTTAAATAACTGCATAAATTAGAAAGCAACCATGATTTATATTCAACTACAATAGCTTTGCTGGAAAAACAATCTTACAACAGAAATGATATATTCTTCAAAACAGCTCTATATGCATAAGAAGAAAATTACTCCATAATTAGAAAAAGTGTTCCCTAGTGGCCCCCCAAGAATATGCTGACCAAAATTGACATTTCCCTAACCTGAGACTATCTTCCAGATCAGGGAAAGTTAAATAATAGGGTTTATTATAATCCCTCACATATTATGTGGTTTGTAAAATCATGTGCAACACTTTGATTTTTAAAGAAAAAATGAAAAAGATAGAATATAAGTGGAAAAAATAGATCTCACTTCATATGAGGTAGCAAAACTACCAAATATAATTGGCAAATATAAAAATGTCTTGGCGACTTTAAAATTTGAAAAAATAGAAGTAAACAATATCTGATATTTGCAAAGAATTGTATTTGATCTCTCCTCCATTGTAAGAGAGCTTTAAGATCACTGAAACTTCACTTTAATAAATTTAATAAAGGGGGAAAAATATTGAAAAGGCAAAAATACAGCAAAATACAAACACAGAAAGAATAACTTACCATACGGTAAAAATAATTTCTAAGAAAAATGGTGAAATATTACCTGCAGATATTAAAATAAGATATAAGGTGCATCCCAGGAATATTACAAATTACCAATATCATTTAACAAAAATTAGAGATACACTTACATGTAATGTAAATGGAAGTAGGAAGATTTTGTGTGTGTGTGTGTGTGTGTGTGTGTGTGTGTGTGTGTGTGTGTGTATACAGCTGCAATGGGAGAAGAACATGTGCCACTTTCTCTGTTACGTTCTTCTTTCATATGGAAGTACATGGCGAACTTTATAAGCTGCCACTAGTGGAATATAATACAGAATATAGTACAGGGGCTTGAGGTATTTCATTCTCAACATATAACTTATATAAATTATAATAAAGTGGGAACTAAAGCATGAAGCATTTCTCAGTCTTTATGGCTTGCTCAATTTCATAAGAATTATTGCATACCCTATAATTCATATTACTACCATAAAATAGAGGAAACCTAATTCCCAATCACAAAGTGGAAAGAAAAATTTCTCATTCTGTGTAATCACTGTCTATTATGTGGAGAGTAAAGTTGGAAAACAAAGAACTTCACAGAACAAGGAGCCATCGGGTTGAGTCTACAGATCTTGTATGTGGGTGAACACATTTCAATTATTCCCTTTCAAAACAGCAGACATCTTTATTGCTTAAGGGGCATATTTTCATTCATAAAAGGGATGTCACTAGCGTAGATTTGAAAATGAAATGTGGCAAAATCAACTCATGCTTTACATAGATTATTTTGTCTTGGGTGATGAAAACTGAACTAGGAGGAAGGGTAAAAACAGGCTGAACAGTCAAGAAGTTTTTGCCATCATTTAGGTGAGAGATGATGCTGACTTTGATCAGGGATCAGCAGTGGAAATGATGAGGAGTTCTCCAATTCTGCATATAATATGAAGGTATATCTGAGGGAATGGGGTGATTGGATATTGAGTGTGAGAAAATAAAGAACCAAGAATACTTGCAGGGTTTTTTTTTTTTTTTTTTTTTGACCTGATCAGATAAAAAAAGGAAATTGTCATTTTAAATAATATGGGCTGTGGAGGAATACATCAGTGTGGAAAAGGTAAGAAAGCACAGTATTCTGTTCTGGACATGACTTTGAAATATTCAAATTTATATATAGAAGTTGGAATGGGGGGGGAGATCTGAGTTAGTGATGTACCTTGGCATGATGAGAAGAAAGCACTAATATTAAGATTTGGATGGAGAGTGGGTTCAGGCGAGGAAACAATACTGGCAAAGTCCATGCAGCAGAGAATGTGAGCTATCACCAAATCCATTTCCTTCACTTGTAGCCACACATCTTGGATTACAATTCCTGGCCTCCCTTGAAGTTAAGTATGACTGAATTCTAACTGAAGTGCCACTTCTAAGCCTGGGGCAAATAAATGTCTTCTCTACAATTCTATCGTTCCTTCACAATCTACCAACTTGATAACAGAAATGTACAGTGACTTTGGAAATTTTGTGTTGAAGATTGTTAGGAAAAATTGCTAGTGGTCCCCATATCGAGTTTCTATGTCTCTAGACACTTGGAAGACTCTATTCCCAAGACCCCCTTTTCCAATTGTGGCCAATGAGTTTTAAGCAAAAGTGATGCTTGTCATTTCTAGACTGAAAATTTAGTTGCTAGTGGTTCACTTTCTTCTGCTACAATGACCAAGGGGGCGCTAAGGATAGTAGAGTCTTCTTCAGCCTTGACCACGTGAAGATAACTTGCCATGGAGAGTTGCTTAGATTTACAGTGGACTTTATGTGACAGAGGAATCTTTGCTTTGTACCATTGTAATTTTGAGATTGTTTGTTACTGTGGCATAATCTAGCACATCCAGAAAAAAAAACAATGGTTGGCACTTTGTGATAGAAAAACTACTGCAGTGCACTCCAAAAGTAGCTATTCTATTACAATTATATGTTATTTGAAATTGTATGTTTCCCAAACCTGTGGTTTTCTTTAGAGTTATAAATAAAATGAAAAAAAATTAGGTGTATTCTTTTAACCTATATAACATTATGAGAATAAGGAAAATAATTTAATAGGATCTAATTTTGGTTTGGAAACTTAAGTTTAAATTTGGGAAAATAAGAAAAATATTGAATCCTGATTAACCACTAACTATGTCTTTTCACTGAATTCTACCAAACCTTTAAAGAAGAATTAATATCAATCTTTCTCAAACTATTCCAGAAAATTTGAAACAGAAGCCATTCTCCCAAACTCATTCTATGAGGCCAGCACCACCCTGTTACCAAAATCAAACAGACAACAAAAAGAGAAAACTACAGGCCAATATCCTTTATGGTAATAGATACAAAAATCCTCAACAATTAGCAAACAGAATACAACAGCACATCAAAAAGATTATACACCATGATCAAGTGGGATTCATCTTAGGGATGCAAGGAGGACTCAACATATGCAAGTCAATAAATGTGAGGCACTACATCAATAAAATTGAATACAAAAACCATCTGATTATCTCAATAAGTACAGAAAAAAACTTGACAAAATTCAACATCACTTCATGATATAAGACTCTCAACAAATTAGGTATTGGAGGTATGAACCTCAATACAATAAAGGCCATGTACAACAACAGCTAACATCATCCTGCACGAGGAAAAGTTAAAATTTTTTCCTTTAAGTACAGGAATAAGACAAGGATGCTCATTCTCATCATTCCTATCCAACATACAATTGGAAGTATTAGCTAGAGTGACCAGGCATGAGAAAGAAGTAAAGGGTATCCAAATTGGAAAAAACAAAGTAAAACTGCCTCTGTTCACAGATGATGTGATTTTACATATAGAAAAATGTAAAAACTCTACCAAAAAACTAGAGCTGGTAAATGAATTCAGTAAAGTTGCATGATACAAAATAAATACACAAAAATCAGTAGCATTTTTATGTACCAACAGCAAACAAGCAGAAAAATCAAGAAAGCAAACCCATTTACAATAGCTACCAAAAAAATAAAATACCTAGGAATGAATTTAACCAGAAAGGTGAAAGATCTCTACAACGAAAACTACAAAGCACTGATAAAAGAAATTAAAGAGGACATAAAAAATGGAAAGACATTCTATGTTCATGAATTGGAAAAATTAGCATTGTGAAAAATGTCCATACTACCCAAAGCGATCTACAGATTCAGTGCAACCCCCATTGAAATACCAATGACATTCTTCACAGAAATAGAAAAACAAAAACAACAACAACAAAAAAAAAAAAAAAAAAACCCTAACATTTATATGGAACAACCTAAGACTCCAAATAGCCAAAGCAATCCTAGCAAATAAATAAATAAATGAATGTATAAATAAATAAATAAAACTGAAAGCATAACACTACCTGACTTCAAATTATACTAAAAAGCTTTAGTAACCAAAACAGCATGGTTCTGGCATAAAAACAGACACATGACCAATGAAACAGAATAGAGAACCCAGAAATCAATCCATGTATGTATAGCCAACTGACAAATGCACAAAGAACATACCTGCACTCCCATGTTCATTGCAAATCTATTTACAGTAGCGAATATATGGAATCAACCTAAATGTCCATCAACAGATGACTGAATAAGGAAAAGAGGATATATATATACACAATGAAATACAACTCAGCTGTAAATAAGAATGAATTTCTGCCATTTGCAGCAACATGGATGGGCTTGGAGAAAATTATTTTAAGTGAAACAAGCTGAGCACAGAAAGAGAAATCCTGTATGTCCTCACTCATAAGTGGGAGCTAAAAAAATAAGGAAGGAAGGAAGGACAATCACAATAATGCACTGAACTTTCAGAAGGAGAGAAGAGAACTGTGGTTACTAGAGGTGGGAAAGGAGAGTGGGAGGAGGGTTAATGAGAGATTGGTTAGTGGACATAAGGAATGATCACATTTTGTAATGATGAACATGCTAACTATCTTGATGTGATCACCACACATTGTACACAGGTACTGATATTCAACTCTACCCCAGAAATATGTATAATCATTTTTTTAATAAAAAAGTATGTTTATAACAAATTAGAATGAGGATTAATGAAATGATTCATGTAATTCATTTAACACAATGCCTGATATATAGTTAGTTTTCAATTAAGGTAGGCATTATTCTTAGTCTTAAACAGATAAAATGTATTTATGTTAAGAATAGAATATTTCTGAGGAAAGTTACAAACAGAGGTTTTCTTAATCCTATTTCTAGTATGAGTATTATTTAGTTTAGTTCTATAAACTAGGCTACTAACACATTATTAATATCAATTCACAGTTGATTAGCACTGATTCAGAGAGGTTATCCTAGTAACACTAAGGAAAATGGTCTCATTAAGTAAACATGGAATACACCAGAGTGAAGACTCATAGAATAAAGTGAGATGTGAGATTTCTTCATTCATGGCTGCTTTAATTTATACATAATTCTGTTCAGAATCAGAGAACTCTCACAAATAAACTCTTAAGGATATCATTTCACAGCTTATGATTATATGAGATTAAAGAAATTTTGAACATAGTCTAATCCTATGTGCCTATCCTTAAAAACCCACAGCTCAGAAAGATTAAACAAACTACCCTAAATGCTTGATTTTATAGATAATAATCTCAAGATTGCACCAGAATTCACTCCATTCTGCTATAATATCCAGTATACCCATATCTCCTGATTGGCTAGTTAGTAGGTTTAAATAAATAAATAAAAATTTTTTTAAGCCATAGAGTTAAACAGTATTTATTATGTCATGGGCTCCTATTTAGTTCTCAAAATTTATTATCTACTATAATTGGAAATGGTGCAAATTAAGTATTAAATGGGATAAGCAGGAGTACTCTTCTATAGGACAGACACACTTCAAGCTTCAGGTCATGATATAAAATGAACATTAGATTATTCCTGTAATACTTTCACTTCTACGTGTAGCTGCTCTACCAAAGCCTGGCAAGGGGATACCACTTTTATGAATAAAAAATGAATTTTGAATAGTAACTGAAACATGTTAAAGCTTTCATTATTGGGACCAATAAATAAATATCTTCAAATTCTGGCACATAATAGTAACTCACTGACACTTGAAGGAAGACACATGAAGTATTTTGTTTCGTTGCAGTGTCACTGAAATAGCTACTTTCCATTTCAACAAGTGATTCCCCTAATATTTATTTTAGCTTGGAAAAAGAGAAAATCATTGATTTACGTAGTTAAAAATTCTAATTACTTCTAGATCCAAGTGCTCAAAAAAGGCTATCAGAACTCTGTTTCTCCACTCTCCTCCATTCTATTTTATTTTGTGATGGTTTCATTCTCATGCAGACTCTCTCCACATGGGAACCAGAAGGCTGCAAATAGCTCTAGACCTACATCCTAACAATTCAGTAACCCCGCCAGAAACAGAGTCTCCAGTTCGAGAAGGGAGGGTGGATCTAGCCAGACCCAACAACATACGTCCGTTATATCAAGTTAGTTATTGCAGTAAGAGTTAGGATCTTCTACAGAACTATAATGCAACACGACATCTTTACAGTTAGGAAATACCAAATCATCATAGTTTTTAAAAACTTCCAGTTGTAGTTACTGTTCCTTTGTGATATTAAATCTCTTCTTTCATTCTAGATACGAACAATGATATTCATGATAAATCTAGCTAGGCTTGGGTTTGCCATCTGTGACTTCAATGTTGAACAAAGATAATCTGGTCAAGATAGACTGTGGGGATTTCTGGTCAAGACGGCAGAATAGTTAGTCCCCAGCATCACTCTCTCCCACAAATCAACCAATTTACATCTATTAAAAAGCAGCAACAGCGAAGCTGGGGCTGTTAGAGCTCAGGGGAAGAGGATGAGAGACCTACACAGTGCATGAAGGTGGGAGAGCCATGATGAGAGAAAAAAGAACCGCTCTGACCCTTTGGAGCCCCAGCCGCTTCCAGGCTGGAGCTGCTGAACGCACAGAGCAAGAGCCGGCAAAAACCGCAGCTGTGCCCAGCAGATTAAGTCACTTGGAGGCGGCAGGGGAGAGGAGGGCCTTGGTGGCTCCTAAGCCAGCAAGACCACTAACAGGTCTTCCCATGGACCCACATAGGAGCAAGGAGCCACAACAACAGACAAGAAAGGGACACTCAAAGGCCAGTGAGTCATCACAAGACACCAGCACATAGTTCATTCCATGGGAAGTGTTTGGAGTGCAGGCAGTAGGGGAGATGGGCCCACCAGGAGAACACTGGGACACAGCAAGGACAGCTGATCTGCCCCCTAATCAGTGCAGGACCACTCAGAGGAGACTGGTCAGGAATATAGAACTGCAGGGGGTGCAGTTTGCTGAAAAGCCTCAGGTCCAGACCAGAGTTTCTAAACAACCCTGGTGTACTGGATCAAACAAGACCTGGAAGTACGTATAAAGTCAACCTTTAAATCCTGAGTGGCACAATAAGCCTTCCAGAGGGAATCAGCAACAAAGCAATTTAGCTCAACCACAGAGCTCAAGTGCTGGTCCCCACAGGAAGTTCCCCCATTTCAGTAGTAAGCAAAGGACAACAAATTAGTTCCAGTTCAAAGTTCTAGTGGTAGAAACAGAGAATAATCCAACACAGAACTGGAAGAAAAAAACCAAATACTCACAGACCAAAGACAAAGTTTAATATTAACTAGTAAAGGTCTTGAATCACCAAAGAACACCTATAAAACCTAGAAGGACCAGAAGCCCCCTGGGCCCTCAAGCCAGAGATGGGGGAGGCCTGGGGGCCTAAGCCATGCCCCCTGACACCCACAACCAACCCAGTGATGACCACTGAGCCACCACAAGAAGCACTCTGGGCTCTCCCAAGTGGAGGCAGTGGAGGACCAAGGGCCTCAGCCATGCCCTCCTGACACCAGCAACCAGACCAGTGACAACCACCAAGCTGCTGTAGGAAGCACCCCGGGCTCTCCCAAGCTGGAGCTTTGGGGTTGAGGGCTTCATCCACATTTCCCTGACATCTGCACCCAGCCCAGCAATGACCAAGCCACTGCTGGAAACCCCCTGGTCTCCCCTACAGGAATGAGGGAGGTGCAACAGGTCTCAACCCAGCCCCTCCTCCTTCCTCCTGCTCCCACCCTATTTATTTTCCCCTTCCCTTCTCCTGCCCCAACTGCTCTGCTACAACATCATAGAATGTAAAAAGATAATATTAACAAATAAAATTTTAAAAATAAAGATAAACTGGAAATATTGGCCTTGGCAATGGAGCTTTGTGTGTTGATAAAACAAGTTTCACTCTGCATTTTTGTCCATATGCCATATAAATGATTTGTAAGCACGGCCCTTATTTCATATTTAACTTGTTTCAAGAAAAAAGCCTTCTACTTAGTTGTAGGTGGGGAAACCAGCAGGAGTATGATACATTTCCTGAACTCAGATGACTTTGTCTATATAGATTATAAAAAGAACACAATGAAATACTATGAGAATTAGGATATTATACTTTTAAATGAGATGAAAAATATGTAATGAAGGTTCAAATCAGGAGAACATAGAGTTTTTTCTAACTTGATTTTTAAACTTTTCTAAATATTGTAGTTATACTTTACCCTCTGGCTCCTTCTTTTTTTGGTCACCATTCCTGACCTGCCTCCTCAAGTCCCAAATTAATGAAAAGGTTCAATTACCTGTATCTTCTACACAGGCATGATTGAACCAATCATAAGGTAGGTTTAGACAGATCTCAAACAAACATCTCTTTACAAAAGTCTATTTAACTTTTTCATAATTCACATATCCTTAAAAAAGCTTATTTTGTATGATTTATAGAACTTATAACAGGTTTAGGTGTGCTCATTTGGTGAAAATGTAATAAAGATTGTGTAGCAGTAAGTTGTACAACATTGTCAGTCATTGAAAAACATCAGATTTCAAGAGTAATGCTAATAAGCACCACCCTGTGTATTTTAAAATCTTATAAATAATTATTAACTATTTGTTTTTCATAAGCAAAATAACAATCCCTACAGTTTTCTAATTAAAAAGCCTTAACGTCTTCATTGCCTAAACCTACTATTTATACAAAAGTAATGAAATCAACATTCTTTCTCACCAAGTGATACACAAAGTAATTAAATAACTCATAACTTTCTTCAAAGGATTCCCTGAACTCACTGACAGTTGCTCTGTTAGAGGATTGCTTGTTATCATTTACTCTGCTGTTGGATAGTAAAGCAAAACCGAGGTAATACAATGAACTCAAGTAGTTTGCTCGGCTGTGTTCCTTGAGAGGGCAAGGGAAGATGAATCTCTTTTCATGCTCACTTTCCTTTCAATGCAAAAAATACCACATTAGTAAAAAAAAAAAAATGCTTTTATCCAGTCTTGCATCCTTAGGAAAGGATCATTCACATCTCAGAAGAATAGAAGGAAGGGAAGTATAGGTCCTACCTCCTTGCTTCCACTCCTGTGGGAGGACTAAACTGGAAGAAGTGATGGAATCTGCTTTCTGTCCTGCAGAATAGAGTGCTTATCCTTGACATGCACAGATGTTTCTCCCTCTGCCAGGCTGAAAAGGCCTTTGTCTTTGGGGAAGGTCCGGTGATGTCTAGCTGTGCCATGTCTCAATTCAAGCATGTGGTTTTTTCCAAAGTAGCCTTGTAAGTTATAAAGCTGATTTTTGAGTCGCATGTGATTGGCTCGTAATTCTTTCTCTGAACGATTTTGAACTCAGGAGAAGAGAAGGGTGATTTTACAATCTTCCTCAAGACCCAGCATCTCATTGGATAAATGCCTGTGTCATCCATTCACCCAGGAATTTAATTTGGGAGATGTTACAAGAGATTATTTGGGGGAGGATAGTCCTCCACTCCCTGATGAGAGAATACCCGGATCTCTCTTTCTTGTCAACACCCCAAGTTCTAACAGGAAGATTGTAAAGCCCAGGTGTGAGAATGATTGAATAGCATTAAAGAAATATTGCTACCAATTGTTTTCTGTCTTGCCTTGACAGTAACTGTTCTTTAGACTTATTTTGCAAAGTTTTCAATGACCAAATGCCATCCTGCCTATTTTCTCTGTCTACCCCCATAACTGTATTGTAGTCGCAGGTTACCCTCTGCACATGACTGAGTGCCTGATACTCCAGATCAAAAGCAGCCTATAATTTGGTTCTCAGAGAATCACACCACCTGCCTTCTTGTGTGTGGCTAGACAGCCTGGAGGTTACGTTCTACTTAATAAATTGTTGATAATACCCCAGTTTCTGTGGATCAATTTCCAAGTTCCCATTCTCTTAATATTTGTAGCACTCTATGAGCATCCTTAGAATTGCCAAACCTCCCATTTTAAGACCCATATTCTGCTAACCCATTAATCTCACTGCCTTCCAATTTGTATAATAAAATTTCCTAACATTATTTTCAGTGGAAAGTGGACTTAAAGGTCAAAAATGAATCTCACATAGTAGTTAAGTACCTGTATTCTGGAGTCACAATGCCTTACTTCTAATTCCAGTTTCATCACTTACTAGATCTATGATCATCCGCAATAAGTCTAATCTCTCTACGGCTCAATTTTTCCATTTGTAATATGGAAAGGAAAATAGCATCCACCACATAGGTCGTTCTGAGGATTAACTGAGATTTTGCATCTAATATGCCCTGGCACATGATGTGCATCCAATATATGATTATTCTTACTATCGAACCTTTCTTGAATCAATTTTTATTTTCATCACTATAATAGCTTAATGATTTGAATTCAACATTTTCTTTAACTTATCTTCAGACAAGTAGAGGATAGTATAAAAAAAGTCTTAGAAGAATCTCCCAGAATACTTTTTAATTGTATTATGTCTACTTCAAACGTTTTTGAAAGAAAAAAGTCATTCTATATTTAGTTGACAATTTTAGTTTTCTGCTCAGCATCTCATTTCTCTTTTGTTTCAGAGGCTATCATTGTCAAATAGTCAGCGTGCATCTTCACATCCATGGTTAATATTTTGTGACACTAGTGTATATCATCCATAAAAACAGCAGAGTGTTTGTGTGGTTTAATCATTTATATAAATATTACTATAAGTTAAACATCATTGTTAACCTTTTTTTCACGCAACATGATATATTTTATTCATTTTAATGTTAATATATTATTTCTTTATATGAATATACCATAGTTCATAATTCTATTGAATATTTAAGTTAATTTTATTTTTTCACTTTTGCAAAATAGAATGCAGCAACAAACATGCTTAGCCATGTTTTATTGTAAAAACATGCAAGACATTCTGATATATAATAAATAGTTAAGTAGCTTTTTCATATGATCTACACATTTTCAATTAACTAGATACTGCCCAATTGCTGTTAAAGTAGAATATCAATTTACACTTCTACCTCCAGTGAATGAGAAGTCAGCTTTACCTTATATCAGCCAAATTTGGTATCATCAGACATTTTATTTTTTGCCAATAAAATGGGTAAAAATACTATTTCTTATTTATATTAATTTGTACTTCTCTGATTACCAGTGTGTTTAAAGATCTTTCATATATTTAACAGTGTTTCCCCTTATGTTAACTGCCTGTTCATAGCCTTTTCCCATATGAAGTTTTTTTTTAATCTAGTAATGTCATTTTTATCATGTACTAGGTATTCATATATGTATGAATTTGATTCTGATGTCATATTCTTATCAATTAATTTATCTTTATCCCCCTGCATCAATATCACAATAGTTTAATTATTTTTGTTTTATAATAAATCTTAGTACATCATAAGCCTGATTTCCTCTTAATTTTTCTTCATTATAGCAGTTTGGCTATTTCTGAATATTTATTCCTTAACATTTATTTAAGGATTATCTAATCTACTTCCATAAAAATCCTATTTGGATTTGTTTTGTAATTTTATTGACTATGTAGGTAGGTTAATATGGAAAGAAAGAACTTCAAAAATTATTTTTATAAAATATTCAGTATACTAAATATACAACAACAAAAAAATTAAATATGGTGAGTTCTGATACTTCTTGGGGATCTGGTGATAATCTCTAACCAGAGTGGGTATTCCATACTGAGCTTGTTTTGTGGAGTTTGTGCTATGTCTCGTTGGTGTTTCAAAACTGAGATCCTATTTTTATTAGTGCATTGCTCACACATTGGACTTACTTATTGAGTCTGTTTTTTTCTTCTTTCTTCCTCAACCACCCCCACCATTCATCCATTGCAATACATTGTTTGCAAAGTGGCTACAGGAATTTCTCTGATTCCTTAATGCAGACTTCTTTGAAGATAACCTCAAGCTTCAGACAACAGAAACTTCTTGACTAAGAACAGCTATTCCTCAGATGATAGTCAGTGCAATGCTATTACCACCCTGTTCTTTGGAATTTTGATTACCCTGGTGGCCTTCAGCATTGTTGAATTACTCATTTCTCTGTCTTTTTCAATCTTTGGGTGCCACTCAGATGATTGTCATTGTGAGGAATGGGGTGAATAACACTACGAGAATAAAGGTGTTTTATAATATTAAAAAAAAAAAAAGAACAGTTAAGACCAGAACTACCCAGCTGAGCACCACCCAAATTGCCAACCCACAGAATCATAAGATAATACATAAATGATTGTTGACTTAAGTCTCTAAATAGCTCATATTCCTTCAAACTTGACCTTTATTAACAAAGCGGTGTGTATCACTGTGTACTCCTCTCAATGTTCATGTAATCAAGTATACATAATCATTGGATTCTTCACTTTTGTGGTGTTTTACACAAATGCAATACCATATTATGCACGTCTAACCACATCTTGCTTTTGATGTTCCCACTTAAGTGTAGTTTGTAGAAATCCTTCCCAATTGTGTCTTATAGATCTAATTAGTTGTTTTCGTAACAGTTGTATAAAGTTTCATGGTATGAATGTGCTACAACCTTTACTGTCATTCTTTTACCAATGGAAATTTACTGTTGTTAGTTTTCGCTATTATAAGCTATGAATATGCCTGTTCATCCTTCCTTATTTGCTGAATCATATATTTCAGAGAGATAAATTTTAATTGTGGGTGAGCATTAAATTCATATAAGGCTCGTTTCTCACAACCCTTTCACTATGCTTTACACTTCTTTATTTTAAAGTCTTTATTTTAGTTCGTTATATGTTTACTGTTCTGTCTTTAGTCATATCTTTGGTAGGTATTTGAGTGATATATTTTCTGAATTCTTACAAATCCACATTTTCTACCTCCATGACAAACGATGGATAAGTAATACCTTGGCTGTCTATGGGACTTAGGATTTTATTTCTTTTATCTAACTAGACTGTAGATATCATTTCATTGTTTCACAGTTTGCTGTGGTACATTTCAGAAGGTGTCTCCTAGCCATAGTCTGTTCCTTTGAAAGTAACATTCTTATTACGTCTTGAAGCATAGCAAAGGTTGATTTATTTTTCTGTTTTCTTCTTCCAGCTCAAAAGCATGATATGTTTATTTTTGTCATCTTTATTTTCCCCAGCAATCTTTATATTTTGGCAATGTTTTTATTAATCATTCAGCATTTTCTTGTTTTATTTTACATTTGGATATATTTTAATAGATTTATTTAAGTATTTATAATTGTTGGCATTGTTTGAAGTGAGATTTATTTTTTTAAATACAATGAATTTTTGTCTATTAATTGTAATTTGTGACCTTGTTCTACCTACTTATTAATTCCACTAGTCTTTTAGTAAATCTATTGGGATTTTCTGTGTAAACTACTATATGACATAACAATAGGAAGAGTTTTCACTTCTTCCTTGACTGCCTTTATGAATTTTATTGATTCTTTTTGTATTATTGTAGTGTTAAGTACTGTAATAAATGGAAATGGTAATAGCAGCCATCTTTGCCTTATACCCAATCTTAGGAGGAAGGAGTTCAGTTTTTCAGTATCAAATATGATTTTAGCTGTAGGTTTTACAAAGACATTCATCATCAGATTAATGAGTATTTTAACCAGGCAAGCCAATGCAAATGTGAAAGAATTCCTGATTTCTTCTTCTCCAATAGTTTCTCTGCTTGAGTAAAACCTGATCCTCAGTTTATGCCCAAAATTGTAAAATAACTTTTATAGAATACGTAGAAAACATGTATATTCATTCTTCCACTATTTTAAACAACTGGTAATATAGTGATGGAGTTTAGACGTATTGTGCTCCCAGAACTCATGTGGAGATTTGATCCCCAATGTGGCGGTGTTGGAAGCTGTTTGAGTCACTAGGGAGGACCCCTCATGAATGGATTAATGCTCCCCCTGGGAGGGGGTGCATAGTAAGTGAGTTCTCGCTCTATTAGCTCCTGGGAGAGCTGGTTGGGTGGCCTCTGGTTCCCATGGAAGAATGTAAATAGCTTATTTGAATTATATCATAAGCTGTCAAAGAACTGAAACCTATTACTCATGAATAAGCAGAAACAATGCCTGGTCTCTTTGATAAGGGGAGTTATTTGGCGAGGGGAACTTACCTACAGAGGTAGAATGAATGGTTATATTATAATTCCACCCTTCTTTTACATTTTTATATTTAGGATTGTTGTAGATAAGAGATCTTTCTTCTTCCTCATTTGTATATTTCTTCATTTCTTCATTAACTCATAGATATATCAGAGTAGACTGGAATCTTCTTTTAAGTCTATGGCTGTTACGTAGTATTCTTATTTATGTGATGTTCACATTTTCCCAGACATGGTCAGTGGATGCCCATTCATTCTGACTTCTATATCCTTTTGATAAATCCTATTATTCTTTGTGTACTTATTTTATTACACCACAGATGTTTAATGCTTATCTTTTACTTCATTTATTTTTAAAATTATCTTTTATGTTTTTCAATTTTATTTTCAACTAATACATAATAATTGTACATATTTATGGAGTACAGAGTAATATTTCAACACATATATACATTGTGTACTGATCAAATCAGATAATTAGCATCTCCATAAGGGCAAACATTTATCATTTCTTTGTGATGAGAGCATTTGAACTCCTCTCTTCTAGCCTTTTGAAAATATACAATAAATTATTGTTAATTATAGATAAATATCACTACTATAGAACATTACAACATACTCTTCATATGTAGCTGTAATTCTGTATCCATTAACCAGCTTCTCTCTATCCCTCCTGCCCCCTACCCTTTTCAGCCTCTAGTAATCTCAGTTCTACTCTATACTTCTACGTGCTCACTTTCTTTAGATTGCACATATGACTAAGGACATGCAGCATTTTTCTTTATGTGCCTGACATTTCATGTAGCATAATGTCTTCCAGATTCATCTACCTTGCTGCAAATGGCAGAATTTCATTCTTTTTTTTTTTTGGCAGAGTGGTATCCATTGTGTATTATATCATATTTTATTTATCCATTCATCTGTCAATGGATGCTTAAGTTGACACCATATTTTGGCTATTGCCAATAGTGCTGCATTAAAAATGGGGATACCAGTATCTCTTTGGTATATTCATTTTCTTTCTTAGGGATAAATAGCCAACAGTGAGATTGCTGGATCATTTGGTAATTTTATTTTTAGTTTTTTGAGGAACCTCCACACTGTTTTCCATAATGGCTGTACTAATTTGCATTCCCACAGATGGTATATAAGAGTTTCCTTTTCTCTACATCCTTGCCAGCATTTCTTGTTTTTTGTTTGTTTGTTTGTTTGTTTTTTGTCTTTTTCATAATAGCCATTCTAACGGGAGTGAGATGATATCTCATTACGGTTTTGATTCCTCTGATGATTTGTGATATGGAATATTTTTTCATATAGCTGTTGGCCATTTGTATGTCATATTTTGAGACATGCATATTCAGGTCATTTTCCCATTTTTTAATTGGATTATTATTATTGTTGTTGTTGTTATTGCTATTGAGTTTTTTTGAGATCTTTGTATATTCTGGATATTAATCTCGTCGATGAATAGTTTGGAAATATTTTCTCCCATTCTCTTGCCTTCTTACTCTGATGATTGTTTCCTTTATTGCGCAGAACTGCTTTAGTTTGATGAAGTCCCATCTCTCACTCAAAATGGATTAAAGACTTAAATGTAAGACCTGAAACTATAAAAATACTAGAAGAAAACATAGTGGCAACATTTCAAGACATTGTTCTGGGCAAACTTTTATAGAGAAGATTTCTAAAGCACAGGCAACAGGAAGTAAAAAAAGAAAAATGGGACTACATCAAAGCTTGTCTTGTTTTTTGCTGTTTCAGTCTTTAAAATGACTATTTTACCAAAGGATTTTTACTTCTTTTTGTTGGGGAACAGCCTTATGAACAAAATTTAGTTCTAGATGTTCTAATTGCTACTGGCTATCATTGTTTCTAGGATATTACAAAGGACAGATATGTTTATATTTGTGTGTGTGTGTGTGTGTGTGTGTGTGTGTGTGTGTGTGTAAGGGGTCTTCAAAAAGTTCATGAAAGGATTCACATTATTGTTTAATAGCATTTTTCCACAAACTTTTTGAAGTACTCTTGTATATATGTTTGTTTATTTAAATTTATATGCACATGTGTCTTTCTATCTCTCTGTGTGCACTAATACCTCCAATAGTAAAAACAAAAAAGCTTACCACTAATTATTCAAATAGTATTTGTTTAGTTGCTCAATTATAAAATATAAATAAAATAGTTTAGAATTGCTGACTCATCACACTGTGAAAAGTAAACATACTTACTAAAGTGCAATATTTATTTGTAGTTTTTTAGCATGAGGATATATATTCAAACTATTGTGTTCAAAAATTAGTTTGATTACATACCATCCTTATTGGTTATTTTGAGTATGTGAAACATTAACATCTTTTGTGTTTTTTTGGTTTGTTTTATTTTGTTTGGTTTTTAAGTTTATTTATTTATAATGTTATTCTTTTACCTTCTATGATGTTGTTGCAGAGCAGTTCACGGGGGGGAGAGGGGAAGAGGGAAGGAAATCGGGTGGGAGACGGAGGAAGGATGAGGGGCAGGGCTGAGGCTTGTGTCACCCCCTCATTCCTGCAGGGGAGAACAGGGAGTTTCCAGCAGTGTTTTGGTCATTGCTGAGCTGGGTGCAGATGTCAGGTGGGTGTAGTTGAAGCCCTTACCCCCCCCCCCCAGCTCTGGCTTGGGAGCCTGGTACTCTTTCTGCAGCAGCTTGGTGGTCACCACTGCGCTGGTTATGGGTGTTGGGGGGCATAGCTGAGGCCCCCAGCCCTCCTTCCTCCTTACCTTGGTAGCCCAGGGGAATTCCAGTCCTTCCAGGTTTTATAGGTGTTCTTTGGTGATGTGAAATCTTTACTAGTTAATATCAAACTTTGTCTCTGGTCTGTGGGTACTTTGTTTTTTCTTCGAGTTCTGTGTTGGATTATTTGCTGTTTCCACCATGAAAACCCCCCACTGGAACTAATTTGTTGTCCTTTGCTTAATTCTAAAATGGGGGAACTTCCTGTGGGTTCCAGCACTTGAGCTCTGTGTTTGAGCTAACTTGCTGCTTTGCTGCTGATTCCCTGGGGAAGGCTTATTGTGCAGCTCAGGTTTTAATGGTTGACTTTATAGGTACTTCTGGCTCTCATCAGATCTGGTGCACCTGGGTTGTGTAGAAACTCTGGTCTGGGCCTGAGTCTTTCCAGCAAACTGCTCCCCCATGCAATTCTATATTCCTGACCAGTCTCCACTGAGTGGTCCTGGACTGACTGGGTGACAGATCAGCTATCCTTGCTATGCCCCAGTGTTCTCCTAGTGGGCCCATCTCCTCCACTGCCCGCACTCCAAACACTTCCCAAGGGACAGGCCATGCTTCGGTCCCTTGCGATGACTCACCGGCCTCTGAGTGGCTCCTTTTTTTCAGTTGTTCTGGCTCCTCACTCCTATGCGGGTCCAAAGGAACCCTATCCATATTCTTGCTGGCCTGGGGGCCACCAAGGCTCTCTTCTCTCCTGCAGCTTCCAAGCAACTTCAAATGAAGGGCACGGCTGCAGCTTTTGCTGGCTCCTGCTCCATGCACGCAGCAACTCCAGCCTTGAAGGGGCCGGAGCTCGAAATGGTCAGAGCAGTTCTTTCTTTCTCTCATGGTGGCTTTTCCTGCCTTCATGCACTCTCTAGGTCTCTCCTTCTCTTCCCTTGAGCTCTAGTGGCCTCAGCTTGGCTGTCATTGCTTTTTAATAGTCGTAAATTGGTTGATTTGCTGGAGAAAGTGACACTGGTGACCGTTTATTCTGCCGTCTTGACAGGAAGCTTCCTAAAGTAGCAACAAGATTATTTTGCATGATCATTATATTTACTTTAGTATTTCAAAATTTTGAAGCTGTAACTTCCATGTTGCCACTATCACTTGCTTGGGTTTAATCTTACATTTGTCATTAATACAATCCATAATGTTTTTTTCCTCATACTCTACAATAAATGATTTTCTGCTGCATATATAGGAGGTAAATTGCACACTACCAGAGAACACCACCCTCTGCCAATATATTGAGGATGGGAAATTCATTACTGAATTAGTCTCTCATATTTTATTCATGTTTACATATTTTAAAAGTAAGCTGGAAAATATCCTTTTTTGTAGATTTTATGTGCAAGATGAGGATTTAATCGTATGGTGGTAAAATATCATTATATAAATTTACTAGCTAGCTTGCATGAAAGCTACTTGGAGTTAGTCAATAATACATCTTCAGAGACTGAAGGACTGATTACATATTTTTGAATTTGCATTTTTCCTCAAGGTTAAATATTTTTCAAAAGTTGTAACTACTTAATTTAAATTTATAATGTTTCAAGGTACATGTGAAGAATAACTAAAAAGAGAATGCTCTAAATTGATTCTTTAAACTAGGGTTTTATTACTTAATTTAAGCATGTTTTGATCTGGTGTACACATCACTGACTTCTCAAAATACAAAACTAAACAATACAAAACTTTCCTGGAAAGCCCAGTGATTTTGCTGATGTAAAAATATAGCTCTTATGGTTATGAGTTTTTCACTTTCATTGGTTTATAATATGCTAGAAATTCTTTATCAAGTATAAAGTTATTGCATATGTGTATGGAATGCTTATTTATTTAATTTGTATGCATATTCACTAAGAATAAAACACTAAAATACACTTATAATTACTGGTATTATTATTACCTTCATAATTTAGGTGCTTTGACATGCATATGATTCTGCTGATTTACAGAAGATTCCATTAATGGAAATTCTATCATGTAACTCGTGTAATATGTAATAATTGCATCTTGTCTGTCCTCGTTATGCATGTTTTTGTTAATTAGTCCGTTTCACTCTAAAGCTAAATATATTTCAGCAAAAAGTTGCATATCTTTGTTTCAATCATTTTACATAAATACTCATTAAAAGTCTAATATATGTTGAAGATTTAAGAGACACAAAAGAGGATGAAGTCTAAATCACTTGTTTTCAAATAAAGAAAATCATCCTTTAAATTCAAGACTTGAAGAAGTCAATAAAACTAAACAAATATTGAGTTCTGTCAAGAGACCACACACCATGCAGTGCTGCTGCTGCACGATCCAGCACGGAGGCCTCACCACTGCCAACTGTCTCCATCCCCAGCCCGGCCCAGTGCACACAGAGCAGGGAGAAGTCCAGCAAGGGAGGCAGAAGCTCCACAGAGACCACACACTCTGTGGTGCAGCTGCACAACCCAGCAGCCAGGCCCAGTGCACGTGGAGCAGGGAGAAGTCCAGCAGGGGAGGTGGAAGCTCTGCAGAGACCACACACCCTGCGGTGCCGCTGCGTGACCCAGCAACCCGGCTGAGTGCATGCTGACCAGAGAGGTGGTTCCCAGAGAGGACCAAGACCCTAGGAAACCACACATGCAAGGCCCTAGTGGCCAACTGAGCAGACACTGAGGTAGCCATACCAAACTGGCAACCCCAGCAACATCCTAGCCAGACAATAGTGTCAAACCTGTGGACTGTGAAACCCCTGCCACAATGACCAAACATCAAAGGAAAGAAACCAGAAATATGAAAAATCAAGAAAGTACACCACCAAAGGGAGTTCTAGATCCTATAGAACAAGAAGCCCTTGAAATGTCTGACAAAGAATTTTGAGTGATAATTCTAAGGAAACTGAAAGAGATACAAGCAAACTCAGCTAGACAACATGATGAAACAAGGAAAAGTATACAGGACCTGAAAGAAGAAATGTACAAGGAAATCAATGCCCTGACAAAGAATTTGGCAGAGCTGGCCAAACTGAAGAATTCATTCAATGAAATAAAAAACAAAACAGACAGTTTAACCAGCAGGCTTGCAGAAGTAGAAGAGAGAACTTCTGACCTTGAAGATGGGCTGTATGAAATAACACAGGCAGACAAAAAAAAAAAAAAAAAAAAAGAATTAAAGGCATTGAAGAAAATCTGAGAGAGATATCAGACAACCTTAAGCACTCAAATATCCAAGTCATGAGTATTCCAGAAGTTGAGGAAAAAGGAGATTGCACTGAAAACATATTCAACAAAATAGTGGCAGAAAACTTCCAGGTATTGGAAAAGACACAGATCTTCAGATTCAGGAAGCTCAAAGATCCCCAAACGTATTCAACCCAAAAAGGTCTTCCCCAAGACATGTTATGGTCAAATTGGCAAAACTCAAAGACAAAGAGAGAATCTTAAAAGCTGCAAGAGAGAAGCATCAAATCACCTGTAAGGGAGCCCCAATCAGACTAACATCAGACTTTTCATCACAAACCGTAAAAGTCAGAAAGGAATGGATGATATATTCAAAATACTAAAAGACAGAGATTGCCAGCCAAGAATACTCTAGCAAGGCTATCCTTCTGAAATGAAGGGCAAATAGTATATTTCTCAGACAAACAAAACCTGCGGGAGTTCACTACCACACGACCACCCTTACAAGAAATTCTCAAGGGAGTACTGGGTTTGGTACCTGAAAAACAACTACCACTGCCATAAAAACCCAAGAAAAATCAAAACCCACTAGTATAATAAAAATGGCATTCATGAAGAGAAAACAAACAAACGAAAAAGCTATCTACAACCCAGGAAACCAATAAATACAGAAAACAAATAGTAAATCAGAAAGAAAGGAACAAAAGACACCTGACACATCCAAACAAAAATCAACAAAATGCTAGGATTAAATCAACACTTTTCAATAACAACTCTTAATGTAAAAGGCTTAAATTCCCCAATCAAAAGACACAGACTGGCAGACTGGATTAAAAAGGAGGACCCAACTATATGCTGCCTTCAAGAGACCCACCTCACCCATAAAGACTCACATAGACTAAGAGTGAAAGGGTGGAAAAAGATTTACCATGCAAACAGAATTGAAAAACGAGCTGGAGTAGCTATTCTTATATCTGATAAAATAGATTTTAAACTAAAAACCATAAAAAGAGATAATGAGGGACACTACATAATCATAATGGGTTTGATCCATCAAGAAGACATAACAATCATAAATATATATACACCCAATGTTGGAGCAGCCAGATTTATAAAACAAACTCTATTAGACCTAAAGAAGGAAATGGACACTAATACCATAATAGCAGGGGACCTGAACACCCCACTGTCAGTATTGGAGAGATCATCTAGGCAAAGAATCAGCAGAGAAAAACAAGATCTAAACAACATACTAGACCAATTGGACTTGGAAGATATCTACAGAACATTCCATGCAACAGCCTCAGAATATTCATTCTTCTCATCAGCACATGGATCATTCTCCAGGATAGATCACATATTAGGTCACAAACCAAGTCTCAACAAATTCAAAAAAATTGGAATTATTCCATGTATTTTCTCAGACCACAATAGATTAAAATTAGAAATCAGTAACAAACGAAATTCTACAAAAAGAAACTATAGGAACTATACAAAAAGATAGAAATTAAACATTCTACTTAATGAAATATGGGTCCAAGAAGAAATCAAACAGGAAATCAAAAAATTTATTGAAACTAATGAAAATAATGATACATCATACCAAAACCTGTGAGATACTACAAAAGCAGTACTAAGGAGGAAATTTATGGCATTAAATGCTTACGTCAGAAGAATGGAAAGGTAGCAAGTGAAAAACCTAACACTTCACCTTAAAAAACTAGAAAAACAAGAACAATCCAAACCCAAATTTAGCAGATGGAAAGAAATCATTAAGATCAGAGCAGAACTTAATGAAATTGAAACCTAAAAAAAATACAAAAGATCAATGAATCAAAAAGTTGGTTTTTTGAAAAGATAAATAAAATTGACAAACCATTAGCATGGCTAACTAAAAAAAGAAGAGAGAAGATCCAAATAACACAAATTAGAAGTGAAAAAGGTGTTATTACAACTGATACATCTGAAATACAAGGAATCATTCAAGACTACTATAAAGAACTATATGTCAACAAATTTGAAAATTGGGAGGAAATGGATAAATTTCTGGACAGACACAAGCTCCAAATACTGAGCCAAGAAGACGTAGAAAATCTGAATAGACCAATAACAATAAAAGAGATTGAAGCTGTTATCAGAAGGCTCCCAACAAAGAAAAGCCCAGAACCAGACTGATTCACAGAAGAATTTTACCAAATATTCAAAGAGGAATTGACACCAATTCTTTACAAACTATTGCAAAAGATTGAAACACAGGCAATTCTCCGAAACTCATTCTATGAAGCAAACATCATCCTGATACCAAAACAAGGTAAAGATACAACTAAAAAAGAAAACTACAAAAATCCTCAATAAAATACTAGCTAACAGAATGCAGCAAAACGTACATAAAATTATTCATCACGATCAAGTGGGATTCATCCCAGATATGTAAGGTTGGTTCAACATATGCAAATCAATAAATGTGATACACCATATTAATAAAATCAAACATAAGGACCATATGGTCATCTCTATAGAAGCTGAAAAAGCATTTGATAAAATTCAACATTCATTCATGACAAAGACCCTCTATAAGTTAGGTATAGATGGAAAGTATCTCAACATAATTAAAGCCATATATGATAAACCCACTGCCAATATCATCCTGAATGGGAAAAAGCTGAAAGCTTTTCCTTTAAGAACAGGAACTAGACAAGGATGCCCACTCTCACCACTCCTATTAAACATAGTGTTGGAAGTACTAGTCAGAGCAATCAGAGAAGAGAAGGAAATAAAGGGCATCCAGATTGGAAAAGATGAAGTCAAACTGTCCTTCTTTGCAGATGACATGATCCTATATATTGAACAGCCTAAAGCCTCTACAAAAAACTCTTGGAGTTGATAAATGATTTCAGCAAAGTAGCAGGGTACAAAATCAACACACAAAAATCAGTAGCATTTCTATTCTCCAATAGTGAGCATGCAGAAAGAAATCAAGAAAGCTTTCCCATTTACAATAGCCACCAAAAAAATAAAATACTTAGGAATTGAGTTAACCAAGGAGGTGAAAAATCTCTATAATGAGAACTACAAACCACTGCTGAGAGAAATTAGAGAGGATACAAGAAGATGGAAAGATTTCCCATGCTCTTGGATTGGAAGAATCAACATTGTGAAAATGTCCATACTACTCAAAGTGATACACAAATTCAATGCAATCCCCATCAAAATTCCAATGACATTTTTATCAGAAAAGGAAAGAACTATCCAGACATTTATATGGAATAACAAAAGGCCATGCATAGCCAAATCAATGCTGAGCAAAAAAGTTAAACCTGGAGGCATAACACTACCTGACTTCAAACTATACTACAAAGATATAATAACCAATACAGCATGGTTCTGGCATAAAAACAGACACACTGATCAATGGAATAGAATAGAGAATCCAGAAATCAACCCACACACCTACAGCCATCTGATCTTTGACAAAGGCACCAAGCCTATACACTGGGTAAGAGACTGCCTCTTCAACAAATGGTGCTGGGATAAATGCATATCAATATGCAGGAGAATGAAACTAGACCCATACCATTCACCGTATATTAAAGTCAACTCAAAATGGATTGAAGAATTAAATATACACCCTGAAACAATAAAACTTCTTAAAGAAAACATAGGAGAAACACTTCAGGAAATAGGACTGGACACAGACTTCATGAATATGACCCGAAAGCACAGGCAACCAAAGGAAAAATAAACAAATGGGATTATATCAAACTAAAAAGCTTCTGCACAGCAAAAGAAACAATTAACAGAGTTAAAAGACAACCAACAGAGTGGTAGAAAAGATTTGTAAAATATACATCTGACAAAGGATTAATATCCAGAATATACAAGGAACTGAAGCAATTTTACAACAAAAAAACAAGCAACCCAATTAAAAAGTGGGCAAAAGAGCTAAATAGCCATTTCTCTAAGGAAGATATACGAATGGCCAACAGACACATGAAAAAATGATCATCATCTCTCAGCATTCAGAAAATGCAAATCAAAACCACACTGTGATACCATCTCACCCTAGTGAGGATGGCTAATATCCAAAAGACTGTGAATGATAAATGCTGGCAAGGTTGCGGAGAAAAAGGAACTCTCATACATTGTTGGCAGGACTGCAAAATGGTGCAGCCTCTATGGAAAATGGTACGGAGGTTCCTCAAACAATTGCAGATAGATCTACCATACGACCCAGCTATCCCACTGCTGGGAATATACCCAGAGGAATGGAAATCATCAAGTCGAAGGTATACCTGTTCTCCATTGTTCATCGCAGCACTCTTTACAATAGCTAAGTGTTGGAACCTGCCCAAATGTCCATCATCAGATGAGTGGATACGGAAATTGTGGTACATCTACACAATGGAATACTACTCAGCTATAAAAACGAATGAAATACTGCCATTTGCAACAACATGGATGGACCTAGAGAGAAATATATTAAGTGAAACAAGTCAGGCACAGAAAGAGAAATATCATATCTTCTCACTAATTTGTGGGAGCTAAAAATAAATAAATACACAAAAAAACCAGAGCGGTAGGGAAGAAGACACAACAATTACAATTCCTTGAAATTGATACGAGAAGTGAACAGAAAGGACATTGTTGGGAGGGAGGGGGGAGAGGGAGGAGGGAGGGAGGTTTCGATAATTGGCCACAATAATCAACCACATTGTATACTGACAAAATAAAATAGAAAAAAAATATTGAGTTCTATCAATATGGCAGATTAAGTACTCTGATAATCCTCCTGGCCAGACACATCAAAACATATGGTGTTATATAAAATTATTCTTATAAGTGCTATCCAAAATTAAGGGTAAATTTACTTGGGTCATAAACATAACCAGGTATGATTTTAGCAGATGCTATATTTACCTTACCCTGGGAGGAAGGGGTGTTGGTTTTGTCATCTAAGGACCTACGGTTTAAATCTCATAAGGAAAGATGAGCTATGTTCTTGTATGAAATGGGGAGATTGAACTACATACAAAACTGGCTGGCATGTTTGAAGGTCTGTGTCTTTAGTGAAAGATTGGAGAATATAGAATAACCCACTCCCTGGCACAGGGAGATAACAAATAATTTGGACTAGGGCACATACCACAAAGATTAAGGACAAAGCATATCCATTTTGGTATGGGCTGTGAGTTTGGAAAAAAAATGTCTTCTAAGTTTATTTCTATAGCTACGTACCTTCCATGGATTTGGAGTTTGAATTTACACTACTTGACTCTTCTGAAACTGAAGCACATATTTTAATATTATAAATGCTGTAAGAAGGAAATTAAAGCTGTTTGGTCTGTTAGAAGCAATTGTGAAACTATTCTAGAAAGTCATGTTCTCAAACGAAGCTGAATATTATGCCACAGTAAAACTGATGCTGCAGTAGAAATTAAAATAAATTATAAAAATGTTAAAACATGAACTCACAACACTTCATGGCCAAGAGTAATAAAGTCAACCATAGAAGAATTAGACCCTGTGCCATTCAGAGTCCCAGAAGAAATCAAATGACACACTCAAATTAGTACAATTCAAGGAAAACATATTTAAGAAGGGATGGGTTACAAAAGAGTATACTGGATGCAGTAATCCTTTACTATAACAATGGAGCTGAGTTCTGAAAGGATGATGAGAAGGGGAGATTATTTAAAATGGAAGTAGAGAGCAGCATTTTCAGTGGGCTTTCTGGAGAGGTGTAGGTGTTTTTTAAAAGAGATACAAAAAGTTTAAACTGAGGCAGAAGCAAAGGGCAGCCCCCAACTCCAGGCAGAAGGAAGGAGCATGCCAAAAACACACTTCTGCATGGTGGGCCACTATAGCCACCACCACACCCACAGCTGCCACAAAACTAGCTCACTACCAAAGTAGTGAGAGTAGCCACAGCCACCATGCAGGTGGCCCATCAGCCATTTGACTGCACAGACACAAGGGGAGTCACCACCAGAGACTGCAAAAAAAAAAAAAAAAGAGGAAGCCTCTCCTGAAAGCCCACTCTAGAGTAAAATGAGAAGAAACTGTGCTACGAAATGACCAGACATCAACATGGAGATACAAGAAATACAAAAATCCAAGAAAATATGACACCACCAAAAGCATACACTAATTCTAAATACCAGATGCTAACAGAGCAGGAAACCCTTGAAATGAATAAAAAGGAATTCTGAGCAACACTTTTAAGGAAACTCAATGATTTATGAGAAGACTCAGTTAGACAACATAATAAAATGAGACAAAAAAATTCAGGATAATGGAGGAAATTCCCAAAGAGATTAATACCTTAAAAAAGAATGTAGCAGAATTCATGGAATGTAAAGATACACTCAAAGAAATAAGAAAACACAACTGAGAGCTTAAGCATCAGGCTAGAACAAACAGAAGAAAGAATTTCTGATTTTGAAGACAGTCTTTTCAAAATAACCCAGGCAGAGAAAAAAAATAATTAAAAATGAAGAATATCTAATAGAGCTAGCAGACAACCTTAAGCACACAAACATATAATCATAGGTGTTCCACGGGGAAGGAAAAAGGGAAAGGAATTGAAAAAAACTATTCAACAAAACAATGACAGACTACATCACAGATGGAGACAGGGAGAGAGAGAAAGGACCTTCACATCCAGGAGGCTCAAAGACCCCCAAAAAGATTCAATCCAAAAAGATCCTCTCCAAGATGCATTATAGTCAAACTAGCAAAGCTCAGAGACAAAGAGAGAATATTAAAAGCACCAAGAGAAAAGTGTCAAGTCATCAATATGGTAGCCCCTATTAGATTAACAACAGACTGCTCAATAGAAACTCTACAAGCCAGAAGGAAATGGGATGATATCTTCGAAATACTGAAAGAAAAATACTGCCAGCCAAGAATACTATTCCCAGCAAGTCTATCCTTCAGAAATGAGGGAGAAATAGTGTATTTCTCCCAGACAAATAAAAACTACACAGTTTTAACACCTCATGGCCACCTGCAAGAAATTCTCATGGGAGTCCTGCATCTGGAATCCAAAAAAATGATAATCACTACCATGAATACACAAGAAAGAACAAAACCCCTGGCAGAACAAAATTACAAATAAAAAGAGAAACAAACTAAACCTCTCCACCTCAAAATCCACCAATATCAAATACAAACAAAAAAAAGAGAAGAAAGGAAAAAAACTATGTAAAACATACAAATGAAAATTGACAAAATGACAGGAGTAAGACAATATCTTTCAATAACAATGCTAAATATAAAAGAATTAAACTCCCCACTTGAAGACACAGATGAACTAGCAGAAATAAGAAAGCAAGCCCATTTACAATAGTCACTGAAAAAATAAAATACCTGGGAATCAATTTAACCAAGGAGGTGAAAGATCTCTGCAATGATAAGTACAAATTAATGCTGAGAGAAATTAAGGGAGATACAAAAAGATGGAAAGACATTCCATGTTAGATTGAAGAATTAATATTGTGAAAATGTCCATACCCAAAGTGATCTGCAGATTCAATGCAATCCCCATCAAAATACCAATGACATTCTTCACAGAAATAGAAAAAACAACCCTAACTTTTAAATGGAACAAGAAAGGACCCCAAAGAGCCAAAGCAATCCTGAGCAAAAAAATAAATACACTACCTGACTTTGTACTACAAATCTGTAGCAACCAAAGTTGCATAGTACTGGCATAAAGACAGACACTCAGACCAATGAAAGACAACAGAGAACCCAGAAATCCACTTACATACTTACAGCCAATTGATATTTGACAAGGACAACAGGAGAATACATTGTGGAAGAGAGTGCCTCTTCAATAAGTGGTGATGGGAAAATTGCACATCCATATTTGGAAGAATGAAACTAGACCTGCTCCTCTTACCATCTTCCAAAACCAACTCAAAATGGATTAAAAATGTATACATAAGACCAAAACTCTACAAATTAAAAAAAAATAGGGCAAACACTTTAGGAAGTAGGACTGAGCATAAACCTTATAAACAAGATCCCAAAAGCACAAGCAACAAAAGAAAGAATAAACAAATAAGATTACATCAAACTAAAAAGCTTATGCACAGAAAAAGAAACAGTTAACAGAGTGAAAAGTCAACCTAAAGATTGGGAGAAAATATTTGTGAACTATGCATTCAACATGGGATTAATATCCAGAATATACATGGAACACAAACATTTTAACAGCAAAAAAAACAAACAAACAAACTAGTAACCCTATTAGAAAATGGGTAAAGGAGCTGAAAAGGCATTTCTCAAAAGAAGATATCCAATGGCCAACAGACACATGAAAACATGTTCAGCATCACTTAGCATCAGGGTAATACAAATCAAAAGCACATTGAGATATAATCTCACGCCAGTTAGACTGGCCAATATCAAAAAGACATAATAAAAAATGCTGGCAGGGATGTGGAGAAAGGGGAACCCTCATGCACTGTGGGTGGGACTGTAAATTAGTGCAGCCATTATGGAAAAATAGTATGGAAGTTCCTCAGGCAACTACAGACAGAACTACCATATGATCCAGCAATCACTGCTGGGTGTATACCCAAAGAAATGGAAATCACCCTGTCAGAGGGATACCTGCACTCCCATGTTTATCACATCTCTCTTAACAGTAGCTAAGAATTGGAACCAACCTAAATGTCCATCCATGGGCAGCTGGATAAGGAAAATATGTATAAATACACAGTGGAATATTACTGTACCATAGAACGGAATGAAATTCTCCCATTTGCAGTAACATGGACAAATTTAGAGAAAATTATGTTAAGTGAAATAAGTCATCAGGTACAGAAAGAGAAATACCACATGTCCCCACTCTTAAGTGGCAGCTGAAAAAAAGAAATAAATATTCAAAAAAAGAAAGAAAGGAAGAAAGAATCAATCATAATAATTCCTTGAACTTTCTAAAGGAGAGAATGTAACTGAGGCCACCAGAATTGGGAAGGTGGGGGTGTAGAGAGAAATTGGTAAAGGGCCACAAAAAATGTTTGCATTATGTAATTATAAAAATTAAAAATAGATAAATTAAATATAATAAAATCTATTCTTATAGGATTGCTATAAATATTAAAGGAAGTCCTCTTTTTGAAGCATTTTGCAGAAGGTCAATAAATACTACTATTAGTGCTATTTAATTCAGCATACGTGCTGTTAATATTACTAATACACATAAAATATGTTAATCTTTGAATTAAAAGCCTTTCTTATCAACGCAGTGATGAAAATACTTATAAAAACTCATATGAGACTCTGTTTCTTTAAACACTTAAACAACCCATCGTTTTCCTCTCAAGTCTAGGTGTGATTACTGGGTGAATAAGCTTGGCACTGGAAACTCTTCATTTTTCCTCCGTTTAATAAAATGAACATGGTGACGAAAAAATGAACACTGGATTTGGGAACAGAAGAAAGGGGTCTACATCTTTGCCATATCGCTGGCTATCTAGTTAACAAGAAGAAATTCAGTTAAACTATTTGAGAATTTATTTTCTAAAAATTCCAAAAGGGAAAGGAATGCCGGCATCCCAGAGTTTTGAAGGAGTTAAGTGAGAACAAGAGTAAAAGTCCCAGATTAGAAGGATGTCCTTTTTCCACTGCATGGGTTCTTTTGCTGATAGAAGATGCTTTGAATAAATATGTTTGTTTTTTTTTAATCAAATTCTCAAACATAAAATTCACAAGTTTAAACATATGTGCTTGATTCAAAAACAATGAGCTGAATTTGACCAGGGTGATGGTACTTCCACACATTTTTATTCTTTTCTTAGGTTAAAGGTGTGCCCCTTCAGCCTATGTTTATATTTGTTTAACTGTTCCTATAATAAAAATATTTCAACTCCTTGGTTGTTTTAGTTGCCTTCTCTTTCTTGAAGGACAGAAACCAAAACTGCATGCAGAATTGAATAGCAAAGGAAGTTCATTTCATTTTTATTTTATTTTATTTTCTAAGGATCTTCAAGAAAGTGTTATTCTTTTATTCAGAGAAAATATCCTGAGCCAATAGTGATTGAAAGGATTTTTTTCCTGGGTAATATCCATCATTTAGAGATCTTAATCTCATTTGTTGGTCTGAATTATTCTTGACTAAAAGTAAAACTGCATGCTTGCCTGATCTCAAGTTCATCTACCGGGGCTCTCAGCATTCATACAGCCTCATGAGCAATTGCTGAAGTTTATTCCCATTAGTGTGGCACTTCTTAACCCAGGAGGCCATACTTTCATCTGTAAATTTGATCATCTCATTAAGTGCTCTTTCTTCCAGAGCTTTTATATTAGGATAGTTTAATAAGTCTGCAGAGCCCTAGCTCTGATCCCTGGAGAATACCACTATTAATAACTCACAAGTCAGAGAAGGCAAAAATTTTCCCGAAACTTTCTTATTCCTTAAAAAGCTAGTTGCAGCTTAATGGCCACAAACTCCTCCCAATTTCATAACTGCATTTATAATAGTCATTTATATCAAACCGTGAAAGCCTAGCCATAAAAGACTGGCATCTAGCTAAAGACAAAAGACAAATCTTCAGATATCAGAAGTCACACCCCAGAGGAGCAATTGTCAATACAAGAGAAATATATACTACATTTTGATTCAAAAAACTTTTCTATTTATGGAGTGAGTCACAGTAATGATATAAGCTCCCTGAGTCTGTTTCTTCACCTATAAAATAAAATGCATAATATCTACTGCTATGGTTTGAATAAGTCCCCTTCAAAATTCAAGCATTGAAACTTAATGGCCAATATGATAGTATAAAGAAGTGAAGCCTTATGAGATAATTAGACCTTGAGGGCTTCTCACTTGTGAATGGGATTAAAGCCCTTATAAAAGAGCTTCACACAGTGTTCAGCTCTCTTGCCCTTCCACCTTCTGCCATATGATGGTGCAGCATTTCTCTCCCCTGGAGGTTGCAACAAAAAGACATCATCATGGAAATGAAGACCTTGACCCTCACCAGGCACTGAAATTATCTGTAGTTTGATCTTAGACTTCCCACCCTCTAGAACTGTGAAAAATAAATTTATGTTCTTTATAAATTATCCAGTTTCAGCTATTTTGTTACAGCAGCACAAACAAAGACAAATTGGTACCAGAGAAATGGGGTGTTGCTATAACAAATACCTAAAAATGTAAATGTGGCTTTGGAATTGGGCAATGGGTAGAGAGGCAGGTACAGATTTGAAGTGAATCCTAGAAAAAAACCTGACTGTTCTGAATGAAACATTAAGGGTGATTCTAGCAAGGGCTCAGAAGAGAAGAGTGTACAGAGAAGCCCAGTCTAGAACTTATATAAGTGGTTGTGAACAGAATGTTGGTAGAAATGTGGACAGCAAAGACTATTCTGATGAGGCCTCAGACAGAAATGAGGAATTAAGTATTGGACACTGGAGGAAAAGACATTCTTATGAAGTGGCAAAAATTTGGCTGAATTGTGTTCATGTCCCAGGATATTGTGGAAGACAGAATTTAAGAGCAATGAGCTAGGATAATTGGTGGGAAAAAATTTCTAAGCAGCAAAGTGTTTAGGGGGCTACATGGCTTCTCTTAACTGTTTGTAGGAAATGAGAGAAGAGATAAATTATCTAAAGACAAAATTTATCATTAAGAGGGAAGCAGAATGTAAAGATATAGAAAATTCTTAGCCTGGCCATGCAAAGGATAAAGAAGCATGTTTAGTGGAGATGGAGATGAGATGGAAATGTAGATAGAGATGACCGAGATGGAAACAGAGATGGAAATGAATTAGATGGAAATGGAGTTGAGGCAGGGACTGAATCACGGGGATCCCTGTAGGCCAACATGGGGATGTTAGTTTCAGCTTGGGGAGGGGTTATGGGCACAGACTGAAACCAGATTGGGTGAGCAGAATCTAGCTTCTAACACTTAGTAGCTGTGTGACTTTGAGGAAGTAACTTTTCTGTACTTCACATTTTTCACCTGTAAATAAGGGAATAAGAGCACATGCTTCATAGGGTTGCTTTGAGGAATACCTGAGTTAATAAATGTGAAATGCTTAAAAAAAAAAAATAAAGCAGCATGTTTAGGAGAGAAAACCAAAGGTGTAGCCAAGTGGCCTTTGGATAAGGAAATTAATACAGATAGAAGAAAGCCATGTGCTGTTCATCAGGACAATGAGAGAAAGACCTGAAGGCATGTCAGAGACCTTCCGGGCTGCCACACTGATCACAGGTCCAGAGTACCAATGCCTTGAGGATGGAACGCCTTTGACGGAGAGTCCCAGGGCTCCTGTAGGACCTTGGGGCTCACTGTCCAGGGACCCAAGTGTCTGCTCCCCACATTCCAGTGCAGTTTTCCTTGGGTGGCCCAGCTGTAGCTCAGACAGGCCCAGGTGTGTCTTGGGCCACTGTTCTGGAGGGCACAAGAAGTAAACCTTAGCAGAATCTACATGGTGCTAACTCTGCAGGTGCACAGAGTACACGAGCTATGGAGTCATGGTTACCTCCAATTAAATTCCAAAGGATGCCTCAGAGAGCCTTTGGGCTCAGGCAGAGATTTGTCACAGGGGTGGGGTCACTGAATAGAAACCCCACTAGGGCAACGTGTAGTGGAACGATGAAGGCAGAGCCACCACCAACACCCCAGATGTGTAGAGCCACCAGCATGCAACAGCAACCAGGAAGAGCCACAGTCACCCAACTCTAGCCTCTCAGAGCTGAGGTATGGGCTGACTCCCTGGGGCCTTGGGAACCCAACCCCCACCCCAGAGTGTCTGGAAGGTGGGACATGAAACCAAGGATTATGATCAAGGCTCAAAATTTAATGTTGTTTGCTTTGTGAGATTTTGGATTTACTCGGGACCTGTTATTCCTTTCTTCTTACCTATTTCTCTCTTTTGGAATGGGAATGTCTATCCTATGCCTGTCCCACCACTGTATTTTGGAAGCACATAACTTGTTTGATTTCATTGACTCACAGCTGTAGGGAAATTTGCCTCCGGGTTAATGGTGCCTTGAGTCATCCATACCTAATTTAGATAAGACTGGAGTTTAGACTTTTGAGTTGATGCTGGAACGAGCTTTGGGAGCTTTTGAGAGGTATTAGGAATGTATTTTTCATGTGAGAAGGACATGAATTTTGAGGAGCCAGGGGCAGAATATTATAGTTTGAATGTGTCTCTCCAAAATTCAGATGTTGAAACTTAGTGGCCAATGTGACAGTATTCAGGGGTGAGGGCTTTAAGAGGTGATTAGGCCATGAGGGCTCCTCCCTCATGAATGAGATTAAAACTCTTATACAAGAAGAGTCACATAGCATTTGGCTCTCTTGCCCTCCTGCTCTCCACCATGTGAGGACACAGCATTTCTCCCCTCCAGAGGATGCAGCCCTTACCAGACAACAGAACCTGCTGGGGCCTTGACCTCGAACTTCTGAGCCTCCAGAACTATTATAAATAAATGTATGTGCTTTATTTGTAGGTATGTTGTTATAGCAGCATGTATTAGCCCATTTCTGTTGCTCATAACAAAATGCTTGGAACAGGGTGATTTATAAGAAAACAAAATGTATTGCTTGCAGTTTCAGAGGATCAGAAGTCCAAAGTCCAGGGAACACCTCTGGTGAAGGCTTTCTTTGGTGGTGACTTCAGTGAAAGCAGGATATGACAATTCAAAAAGGCAGAGCAGAGAGAGCAAGAGACCAACCTCCTCATTCACTCTCCTTTTAAAGCCCTCAGAACACTCCCTGACCACCATTATTAATCCATTCCCTACTGCACAGTCCTACCATCTAATCACTTCTTCAAAGCCCCACCTTTCAATTACCATAATAGGATTTCTCACCCTTAACAGTTACAGTAGGGACTAAGTTTGGGGAGTACATTTAATCCAAGGCACAGCACAAACGGACTAAGACATGTACTTTAAAGACAATTGTAAGGATGCAAATATATATGCCTTGTATATGTAGGCTGTTAATAACTATATGTGAAATGAATAAATAAATAAAATAGTGGCATGCAGGTGACATGAGCAAAGAACCTTTGTGCCTGCCTAATTCATGAGGAAACAAGTATGATTTTCTTGCTCATCAATTTATATAACTATGTAGATGAGGTCACTTCTCTTGAATATGTTCTTAAAGAAAATAGATAAATAGAGCCTTTTAAAAATCCATGTTAAATTTTTCTTTCGCTGCTGATGTGCCAACCCTAAGTCTTATGAGCACTAGTTGAGTAATTCCAATGTTGATGTTCACTTTGAAATGTGTTTGTTACTATGGAAACAATACAATCTTTGCAAAAGAAAGGGTTTAACGGTACCCACAAGTACACTGCAAATTGCAAATGCACATAATGTCTCTCACCACCTTACATATGCACAAAATCACATGGAGATGTCTTGGAATATCACATAATGACAATATATGTTTAAAGCTATTAAGAGACTGGTAAACAACTGAAAACTGCAGAGTTCAGTTCAAATGTCACCTCTTCATTGAAGCCCTCCCCCAGTATCTTCAATTAGAATTAATTGCTCTATCCTTGGTGATATTATGGTATGTAGAAAATAATTCAAACATAGCATCTGTTTTAACTATTTGTAATCACAAATGCTTCCCTCAATAGATTGTTACAAGGCAACTAATCTAACTAATTTACACATTTTTTTTTATATCGTATGAGGTTTCTAATAGAAGGGTTAGGACAAATTATGTATTTCATATATTTTGCTTGAATTTTAGCAAGTACACAACCATTTTTTGAATGCTACAATTATATTAGTTCCTGTTAAGCCATTGTTTCACTCAGTGTATCAGAGTTCATGAACTGTTTGTAGTTCATTTTTATTCTGTACATTTTGTATTTCTATTTTAAATATGAGGTTTATGGAAGTATAATTTACATATAGTAAAAATAACTTTTTTATATGTACAGTTTAGGAGTTTTGACAAGTATACACAATCATAAGCATAACCACAATTAAATACAGTATATTTCCAACACACACACACACATGCACACGAAATTTCCCTTATGCCTTTTGATAGTCAATTTCCTCACTCCAGCTCGAGTTCCTGATAGCACTTCTGTCTCCATACTTTTACATTTCAAGAATGTCATACACACGAAATCATATGGTATAGTCTTTTCTGTCAGGCTTCCTTCACTTTAAATAATGCTTTTGAGATTGTCCATATTATTCCAGAGGATTGGGAAAAACACAGTTTTTGTTATTATTATTTATTTTTATTTAATTTTATAATTTTTATTGGTCACAAATATTCATGAGATACAAAGCTAATTGTCATCCCTCGTGCCCATGATGTGAGGGCCAGATTCATACTGGCAGCACGCCCATTACCACAAATTGCATTTGTACCCCATGGCCCCCACCCAATTATCCCCAACTGCCCTCCCCTCCCCCATTCTCCCCACAACTTCACTTTGTAGCCCAAGGAATGTTCTCTCCCTCTGCAAGCCCAATGCATTACTGTGGTCTTTCTTTCCTTCCTTCTTTCTCTCTTAGCTCCCACATATGAGTAAGTACATGTGGTATTTATCTCTCCGTGCTTTGCTTATTTCACTCAACATAAGTTTCTCCAGACTCATCCATCTTGTTGCAAATGGGAGTATTTCATTCTTTTTTACGGCAGAGTAGTTTTCCATGGTGTGTATATACCACAGTTTCCTTATCCAATCATCCATCGATGGACATTTAGGTTGGTTCCATGTCTTGGCTAATGTAAACAGAGCTGTGATGAACATGGGAGTGCAGGTATACCTATGACATGATGATTTCCGTTCCTCTGGGTATATACCCAGAAGTGGGATTGCTGGATCATATGGAAGATCTATCTGTAGTTGTTTGAGAAACTTCCATACTATTGTCCATAGTGGTTGTACTAATTTACAGTTCCACCAACAGTATAGGACTGTTCCATTCTCTCCACATCCTCACCAGAATTTGTTATTCACCATTTTTTTTATTATAGCCAGTCTAACTGGGGTGAGGTGGTATCTCAATGTAGTTTTAATTTGCATTTCCCTGATGTCTAGTGATGTTTTGCATTTTTTCATGTACCTGTTGGCTATTTGTATGTCTTCTTTTGAAAAATGTCTATTCAGCTCCTGTGCCTATTGTTTAATTGGGTTATTTGGGTTTTTTACTGTATAATTGCTTGAGTTCCTTGTATATTATGGGTATTAATCCCTTGTCAGATGCATAGCCAGCAAAAATTTTCTCCCACTCTGTAGGTTATCATTTCACTCTGTTGATTGTTTCCTTTGCTGTGCAGAAGCTTTTTAGTTTGATATAGTCCCATTTGTTTATTTTTTTCTTTTACCACTTGTGCTTTCGGGCCCATGTTCATAAAGTCTGTGCCCAGACCTAGTTGCTGAAGTGTTTCACCTATATTTTCCCTTAGTGTCAGGTCTTATACTTAAGTCTTTAATCCATTTTGAGTTGATTTTAGTGTATGGTGAGAGATGCATATCTAGTTTCATTCTTCTGCATACGGATAACCAGTTTTCCCAGCACCACTTGTTGAAGAGGCAGTCTTTTCCCCAATGTAGATTTTTGTTGCCTTTGTCCAATATCAGATGGCTATAAGCCTGAGGGGTGATTTCTGGGTTCTCAATTCTACTCCTCTGGTCTGAATGTCCATTTTTATACCAGTACAATGCTGTTTTTGTTACAATAGCTTTGTAGTATAATTTGAAGTGAGGTAGTGTTATGCTTCCAGCTTTATTTTTTTGCCCAGGATTGCTTTGGCTATTTGGGGTCTTTTGTTGTTCCATATGAAGGGTAAGATTGCTTTTCCATTTGAAAGTTAGGGTTGTTTTTTTTTTTTTTTTTTTTTTTTTTCTGGGAAGAATGTTATTGGTATTTTGATGGGGATTGCATTGAATATGTAGATCACTTTGGATAGTATAGACATTTTCACCATGTTAATTCTTCCAATCCATTAGCATGGAATATCTTTCCATCTTTTTGTGTCTTCTTTAATTTCTTTCAGAAGTGGTTTCTCATTGTAGACGTCTTTCACCTCCTTGGTTAAATTGATCCCTATGTATTTTATTTTTTGTGTGACAATTGTAAATTGGCCTAATTTCTTTATTTCTCTTTCTGTAAACACAATTTTTAATCTGTTCACTAGCTAATGGTTTTCTGGTTTGGGGTCACCATAAATAAAGCTGCAATAAAAATTCAGAAAAAGGTCTTTGTACCCATGTTTTCACTGATGTTGAATAAGTACCTAGGAATGGGATTGCTGAATCATAAAGTAAGTGTCCACTTAACTTTATAAGAAACTGAAAAACTTTTCCAAAGGGGTTATAGTATTTTGCATTCCCACCAGCAATGTTCTGAGTCCCAGTTGCTCCATAGCCTCATAAAAATTTGCTTTTGTCATATATTTTAATATTAACCAGCCTAGTAGATGGATACTATTATCATATTGTGGTTTTCATGTGGTAAATACTCACGTTAAGCATCTTTCCAAGTGCTTGTATGCCACCCGTGTATGGATGTGGGTGAAATGTATCCTCAAATCATTAATAAAAAATTTTGTTGCTGTTTTTGTTTTCTGAACTTTTGATTTGAGACCATTCTTTATATATTATCCATATAAGTACATGATCAAATATGTGTCTGTTTTGCAAAAAGATTTCTGTGTCAGTGGCTTGTGTAATGTAATCTTTATATTACTGTTCAATGAACAGAAGTCCTCAACTTCAATGAAGTTCTATTTATCATTTTTTCTTTTATGATTTGTGGCTTCATGTCTTATCAAAGAAATCTTTGCTTAGTCCAAGATCACAAATTTTCCTTCCATACATTTTTGAGACATTTTATAGTTTTCAGTTTACATTTACATTATGGTCCATTTTGAGTTAAAATTTTATGGATAGAAGTTCATTTTTTACATGCTGATGCCTGATTTTTCCAGCAATATTTGTCAAAAAGACTATCATTTTTTCATTGGATTTGGCCAAAAATCAATTAACTAATAATATATGTGTGATTGTATTTCTGAACTCTATTTTATTACATTAATCTATATGTCAATTTTTTTTCTCAAAGACATATTGTCTTAATTACAGTAGCTTGATATTAAGCCTAGAATTTAGGTAGTATGAATCTTCCAAATGTGTTTTTATTTTTCAAAATTGTCTGGTTACTTTAGGTCCTTTGTATTAATACATAAATTTTAGAATCAGATTTTCCATTTTTACAAGAAGAGCCTGCTACAATTTTGATTGCCATTGCATTTAAATGATACATCCATTTTGGAAAGATTGGTGTTATAATAATATGAAGTCTTTTTTACCATGAGCATGGTATACCTATTTATTTATTTATGCCTTCTTTGACTTCTCTCATCAACATTTTTTAGTTTTTAGCATGCAATTCCTACACATTTTATGTTAGATTTATTCCTAAGTAGTTTGATTTTGATGCTGTTGTATGTAATAGTGGTTTTTAAATTCAATTTTCACTTCATTTCTAGTTGTATATAGAAACACAATTGATTTTTATATGTTGGCCTTATATCCTGAGACCATAACAAAATTACTTATACATTTGGTAGCTTTCTTTATAAATTCTCTGGGTATTTCTATGCAGAAATCATACCATCAGTAAATAAAGACAATTTCATTTTGTCTTTTAACAATTTATATGTCTTTTACTTCTTTATTTTGCATCATGTCACTGCTCAGGACCTCTGGTACAATGCTGAATTGGAGTGGCAAGAGCAAAGACCCTGACTTGTTCCCCATCTGAGGGGGAAAGCAGTTATTCATCCACTATTAAGTATGTTAACTATAGTACCTTATGGATACCAATTTATCATGTTGAAGAAGTTCTCTTCTATTCCTAGTTTTCTAAGAGTTTTTAATGTGTTTGGATGTTGGATTCTATCTGAAGATTTTTCTGCACATATTGAGATAATTATCTATCTAATCTACCTAGATATGTTTATATACATATATATTTTTTTCTTTTCTAGTCAATCAATATGCAAATAAGCTGGGTTTTAACTTATAATATCTTGTTAAGAACTTTTGTGCTTATATTCATGAGGTATCTGGCTAATTCTGGCCTCATAAAATAAATTAGGAATTTTTTCCTCTTTTATATTTTGTAAAAGTTTGCATAGAATTAGGGGTTTTTTTCTATTTTTTACTGTGGAAGACTATATTATTTATTTGAATTCTTTATTTTTTTAAAATATAAACATTTAAGGCTATAAATGCCCCTCTCAGCACTGCTTTATCTGTATCCCATAAAATTTTATATGTTGTGTTTTCATTTTCATTCAATTCAATAGATTTTCTAATGACTGGAGTGACCTCTTATTTGACCCTTGTGTTATTAAGTAGCATAATATTTAATTCACTAATAGTTGAGAGTTTCCAGGTATCTTTATGAATTCTGGATTAATTATTTTGGAGTCAGAAAACATACTTTGTATAATTTCAATTCTACTACATTTGTGTGAGTTTGCTTTACAATTTATAGTACAATCTATACAGAGTGTTACATATGCACTTGAAATATTGCATTCCATTGTTGAGTGAAGTAGTCTGTAAAACTTCAAATTGGTCAAGTTGGTTGACAATGCAACTTAAGTACTCACTATTCTTACTAATTTGTTTTTATCTATTTGTCCTTTCAATTATCAGAAAGGAATATCAAAATCTCTACCTATAATTTAGATTCATCTATTTCTTATTTAATTTCTGGTTTTTGTTTCTTGTATTCTGAACCTCTGCTTTAAGTACACATATTTCTAAGATTGTTAGATCTTCTGTTCACATTGACCCCAGACTCTTATATAATGTTTGCTTTATCACTGCTAACATTCCTTGTTATAAATTCTATTTTGTTTTTTGTTTTGATTTTGTTTTTTTGTTTTTTGTTTTAAATAACACTTTTTAATCACATTGTTTATGTAACAAGACATGGAAATGCTTTAGAAATAAAGTTTTTTACTGAAACATAATTTATTGTACATGTCTGTTGGGAACAGAGTGGCATATGAATACCTATGTGCAATATGTGATGCTCAAATCAGGATAATTAGTATATTCAATACTATACAATATCATCATTTTTCTTGTGGTCCTTTATCAGTTCCTCCTCTACACTCCCTCCGCCTTCCCCTTTCCGACCTCTAGTAACTTTAGTTCTGTTCTCTCGTTTTGAAAGTTCAGTGTATTATTGTGATTGTTGTATCTTTTTTTCTTTTTTAATTCATTTGTTTATTTTTTTTTAGCTTCCATTTATGAGTGATGAAGACATGGTATTTCACTTTCTGTGTCTGGCTTATTCCACTTGACATGATTTTCTCTAAGTTCATCCATGTTGCTACAAATGGCAAGATTTCATTCTTTTTTATGGCAGAGTAGTATTCCATTGTGTAAATATACCACATTTTCCTTATCCAGTTGTCTGACAATGGACATTTAGGTTGGTTCCAGCTCTTAGCTACTGTAAATAGAGCTGTGATAAGCATGAAAGTGCAGGTATCCCTTTGATATGATGATTTCCATTCCTTTGGGTATATACTCATCAGTGAAATTACTAGATCATATGGTAATGATTCTATCTGTAGTTGTTTGAGGAACCTCCATACTGTTTTCCATAATGGCTGCACTAATTTACAGTCCCACCTACAGTGTAAGAGAGTTTTCCTTTCTCTGCATCCTCACCAGCATTTGTTATTCTCTGTCATTTCGATAATAACCAGTCTAACCGGGGTGAGATGATATCTCAATGTGGTTTTGATTTGCATTTCCCATACTGAGTGATGTACATTTTTTCATGTGTGTGTTGGCCATTTGTATATCTTCCTCTGAGAAATGCCTATTCAGTTCTTTTGCCCATCTTTTAACTAGGTTACTTGTTTTTTTACTGTTAAATTGTTTGAGTTCCTTGTGTACTGTGGATATTAATCCTTTGTCGGATGCATAGTTTACAACATTTTATCCCACTGTGCTGGTTATCTTTTTTCTCTGTTAACTGTACTTTTCTGTTGTGCAGAAGTGTATTAGTTTAATAAGAGAGAACCCAGGAATCAACCCACATACTTACAGCCAGCTGATCTTTCACAAAAACAACAAGAACATACACTGGGGAAAAGACTGTCTCTTCAATAAATGGTGCTGGAAAAACTGGACATTCATATGTAGAAGAATGATACTAGATCCGTACCTCTTGCCATATACCAAAATCAACTCAAAATGTATTAGAGACTTAAACAGAAAACCTGAAAATATAAAACTTCTAAAAGAAAACATAGGGGAAACACTTCAGGAACTAGGAATGGGTAAAGACTTTATGAATATGACTCCAAAATCACAGGCAACAAAACGAAAAGTATAAATTCTATTTTGATATTAATATAACAACTTCAGCTTTTTAAAATCCATATTTTATGGAAAATTTTCTGTCAATTCATTAAACTTTAACCTATTTCTTGATATTTAAAGTAGATTTGTTTTAGTACACAGTTCAGTGTTGCTTTTCAGTAGGAATTCCTGCCTTTTATTGGATGTTTAGTCTATTTACATTTAATATAATTATTCTTATTGCTGGCTATAAATCTGCCCTATTGCTAGGGTTTTGTTGTTGTTGTTGTTTAATTTTATTTTATTTTGTCAATATACAATGTGGTTGATTATTGTGGCCCATTACCTAAATCTCCCACCCTCCTCACATTCCCTGCTCCCTTCCAACAACCTCCTTTCTGTTCACTTGTTGTATCAAATTCAAGGAATTATAATTGTTATGCCTTCTTCCCTCCCTCCCCTCCCCCAGTTTATTTGTGTATTTATTTATTTTTAGCTCCCATCAATAAGTGAGAACATGTGATATCTCTCTTTCTGTGCCTGACTCATTTCACTTAATATAATTCTCTCTAGGTCCATCCATCTCATTGCAAATGGCAGTATTTCATTCTTTTTTATAGCAGAGTAGTATTCCATTGTGTAGATATACCACAATTTCCATATCCACTCATCTGATGATGGACATTTGGGCAGGTTCCAACACTTAGCTATTGTAAAGAGTGCTGCATTGAACATTGGAGAACAGGTATACCTTCGACTTGATGATTTCCATTCCTCTGGGTATATTCCCAGCAGTGGGATAGCTGGGTCATATGGCAGATCTATCTGCAATTGTTTGAGGAACCTCCATACCATTTTCCATAGAGGCTGCACCATTTTTCAGTCCCACCAACAGTGTATGAGAGTTCCTTTTTCTCTGCAACCTTGTCAGCATTTATCATTCCAGTCTTTTGGATATTAGCCATCCTAACTGGGGTGAGATGGTATCTCAGTGTAGTTTTGATTTGCATTTCCCGAATGCTGAGTGATGTTGAGCATTTTTTCATGTGTCTGTTGGCCATTCGTATATCTTCCTTTGAGAAATACCTATTTAGTTCTTTTGCCCATATTTTAATTGGGTTGCTTGTTTTTTTTCTTGTAAAGTTGTTTCAGTTCCCTTGTCAGGTTGTTTCTTTTTTATTTTATGTTTTTCTCTTTATTTTTCTTTTCCCCCTTTTTCCTGTATTGTCTTTGCATTGTTTATGATTACATTTTATTGCCATTATTTGTTTATAAGTTATACTTTTTTATTTTTTTAAGCATTTTCTCTGGGGTCTACTTAGATAGGTGAGAGAGAGACTTAAAATAATATTATAGAGCTTTGCATATATGAGTAGTTTAATAACATTGCAACATTGTATTTCCAACTCATCTGCTAATTCTTTGTGTTATCACCACTACACATTTTACTTTTACATGTGCTATTCACATAACACAGCATTATTATATTTTTCTTTGTAGTTCTTTACCTTCTAAAGTAATTAAAATAAGAACAATATCAACAATTTACTTTTATATTTACCTTTATTTGATCATTTCCTGCAATTCTTGTTTTTTTTTTTTTTCAAAGCTTAGTTTCCATATGGTGTTATCTTCCTTCTCTGCCTGAAGGATTTCCTTTAAGATTTTTTAGTAGAGGTCCTCTGGCAATAATTTCTTTGAGTATATTTTTTCTTTTGTTTGACTAAAAGAGGGTTTTCAATTCCTCTATTTTTGAAAGATATTCCAACTGGGTATATTATTCTGACTGGACAGAGATTTTGTTCTGGTTTTATTTTTGTTTTTGCTTTCAGAGCTTTAAATACGTCACTCCATTGCCTTTAAGATTTTATAGTTTTAGGGATTAATATCTGGAATATATAAGGAACTCAAACAACCTCATAAAAGAATAAATAATAATAATAATCCAATTAAAAATGGGTAAAGGAGATAAAGAGACATTTTTCAAAGGAAAACATACAAATATCCAGCAGGTACATTGGAAAATGCTCAACATCTCTAATTATCAGGGAAATGCAAATCAAAACCAAATTGAGATATCATCTCACTACAGTCAGACTGGCTATTATTAAAAAGAGAATAACAAATGCTGGTGAGGATGCAGAGAAAGAGAAACTCTGTTATACTGTAAGTGGGGCTGTAAAATAGTACAGCCATTATGGAAAACAGTATGGAGGTTTCTCAGATAAAAACAGATAAAACTACCATATGATCCAGCAATCCCACTTTTGGGTATATATCCAAAGGAATGAAAAATCATCACATCGAAGGGATACCTGCACTCCCATGTTCATTGAAGCTTTATTTACAATAGCCAAAATATGGAACCAACCTAAATGCCCATCAACAAACAACTGGATAACGAAAATGTGGTGTATACATGCAATGGAATACTACTTAGGAATAGAAAAGAATGAAATTCTGCCATTTGCAACAACATGGATGAGCCTGGAGAAAATCATGTTAAGTGAAATAAACCAGACAAAGAGAGAGAAATACCACATGTACTCACACGTGGGTGGGTGGGAAGGAAGGAAGGAAGGAAGGAAGGAAGGAAGGAAGGAAGGAAGGAAGGAAGGAAGGAAGGAAGGAAGGAAGGAAAGGACCACAATAAAACCTTGAACTTTAAGAAGGACAGAACAAACCTGTGGTTACTAGATGTGGGAGGGTGAGTGGGAGAGGAGGGTTGGGGAGAGCTGAGTAAGGTACATACAGAGTAATTTCAATTTGTAATAATGACTATGCTAACAATATTGATTTGATCATCATATGTTGTACACAGGTGATGGCAGTCAATGCTGTACCCCCAAATATTTGTATAATTAATTACGCTTCAATAAATAAATAAATAAATAAATAAATAAATAAATAAATAAATAAATAAATGGAAGAAAAAAAAGATTTCATAGTTTTATAATGAGTCTATTCTCTTACTTCCTTTTTCCTTTATATAATACATAATGTTCTTTCTTTCAGGAGTTCTCTTTATCTTTGACTTCTAACAATTTGGCTATGATATGTGATATGTGCAGTATTTTTCTTAAGTCTGCATCAATTTATTTATTTCTCTGTGGTTTTGAGATTTGTGTTTTAATATGTTTTATTATTTTGGAAATTTCTCGTTAATTTTCTAATATATTTTTCTCCTTTCTGTCTCTCTCTATGCCTCCTGAGACTTCAATTAAACATTTGTTAGACCTTAAGATTTTTTCCAACAGCAATTAAATGCTCTGTTGTCTTTTTATTTATTTATTTATTTTTTAATTTTATTTTGTCGATATACATTGTGGCTGATTATTGCTCCCCATCACCAAAACCTCCCTCCCTTCTCCCTCCCCCCCTCCCCCCCAACAATGTCCTTTCTGTTTGCTTGTCGTATCAACTTCAAATAATTGTGGTTGTTATATCTTCTTCACCCCCCCCCCGGTTTGTGTGTGTGTGTGTGTGTGTGTGTGAATTTATATATTAATTTTTAGCTCCCACCAATAAGTGAGAACATGTGGTATTTCTCTTTCTGTGCCTGACTTGTTTCACTTAATATAATTCTCTCAAGGTCCATCCATGTTGTTGCAAATGGCAGTATTTCATTCGTTTTTATAGCTGAGTAGTATTCCATTGTGTAGATGTACCACATTTTCCGTATCCACTCATCCGATGATGGGCATTTGGGCTGGTTCCAACTCTTGGCTATTGTAAAGAGGGCTGCGATGAACATTGGGAGAAAGGTATACCTTCGACTTGATGATTTCCATTCCTCTGGGTATATTCCCAACAGTGGGATAGCTGGGTCGTATGGTAGATCTATCTGCAATTGTTTGAGGAGCCGCCATACCATTTTCCATAGAGGCTGCACCATTTTGCAGTCCCACCAACAATGTATGAGAGTTCCTTTTTCTCCGCAGCCTCGCCAGCATTTATCGTTCATAGTCTTTTGGATTTTAGCCATCCTAACTGGGGTTAGATGGTATCTCAATGTGGTTTTGATTTGCATTTCCCGGATGCTAAGTGATGTTGAGCATTTTTTCATATGTCTGTTGGCCATTTGTATATCTTCCTTAGAGAAATGCCTACTTAGCTCTTTTGCCCATTTTTTAATTGGGTTGCTTGTTTTCTTCTTGTACAGTTGTTGGAGTTCCTTATATATTCTGGATATTAATCCTTTGTCAGATGTATATTTTGCAAATATTTTCTCCCACTCTGTTGGTTGTCTTTTAACTCTTTTAATTGTTTCTTTTGCTGTGCAGAAGCTTTTTAGTTTGATATAATCCCATTTGTTTATTTTTCCTTTGGTTGCCCGTGCTTTTGGGGTCGTATTCATGAAGTCTGTGCCCAGTCCTATTTCCTGAAGTGTTTCTCCAATATTTTCTTTAAGAAGTTTTATTGTTTCAGGGTGTATATTTAAATCCTTAATCCATTTTGAGTTGATTTTAGTATACGGCGAGAGGTATGGATCTAGTTTCATTCTCCTGCATATGGATATCCAGTTGTCCCAGCACCATTTGCTGAAGAGGCAGTCCCTTCGCCACTGAATAGGCTTGGTGCCTTTGTCAAAGATCAGCTGACAGTAAGTGTGTGGGTTGATTTCTGGATTCTCTATTCTATTCCATTGGTCAGTGTGTCTGTTTTTATGCCAGTACCATACTGTTTTGGTTATTATAGCTTTGTAGTGTAGCTTAAAGTCAGGTAGTGTTATGCCTCCAGCTTTATTTTTTTTGCTCAGCATTGCTTTGGCTATGCGTGGGCTTTTATTGTTCCATATAAATGTCTGGATAGTTTTTTCCATTTCTGAGAAAAATGTCTTTGGAATTTTGATGGGGATTGCATTGAATTTGTATATCACTTTGGGTAGTATGGACATTTTCACTATGTTGATTCTTCCAATCCAAGAGCATGGGATATCTTTCCATCTTCTTGTATCCTCTCTAATTTCTCTCAGCAGTGGTTTGTAGTTCTCATTATAGAGATTTTTCACCTCCTTGGTTAACTCAATTCCTAAGTATTTTATTTTTTTGGTGGCTATTGTAAATGGGCAGGCTTTCTTGATTTCTCTTTCTGCATGTTCACTATTGGAGAAAAGAAATGCTACTGATTTTTGTGTGTTGATTTTGTATCCTGCTACTGTGCTGAAATCATTTATCAATTCCAGCAGTTTTTTTGTAGAGGTTTTAGGCTGTTCGATATATAGGATCATGTCATCTGCAAACAGGGACAGTTTGACTTCATCTTTTCCAATCTGAATGCCCTTTATTTCCTTCTCTTCTCTGATTGCTCTGGCTAGTACTTCCAACACTATGTTGAATAGGAGTGGTGAGAGTGGGCATCCTTGTCTAGTTCCTGTTCTTAAAGGAAAAGCTTTCAGCTTTTCCCCATTCAGGATGATATTGGCTGTGGGTTTCGCATATATGGCTTTAATTATGTTGAGATACTTTCCCTCTATACCTACCTTATAGAGGGTCTTTGTCATGAATGAGTGCTGAACTTTATCAAATGCTTTTTCAGCATCTATAGAGATGATCATATGGTCCTTGTGTTTGAGTTTATTAATATGGTGTATCACATTTATTGATTTGCGTATGTTGAACCAACCTTGCATCCCTGGGATGAATCCCACTTGATCGTGATGAATAATTTTACGTATGTGTTGCTGTATTCTGTTTGCTAGTAATTTAGTGAGGATTTTTGCATCTATATTCATCAAGGATATTGGCCTGTAGTTTTCTTTTTTGGTTATATCTTTACCTGGTTTTGGTATCAGGATGATGTTTGCTTCATAGAATGAGTTTGGGAGATTTGCGTCCGTTTCAATCTTTTGGAATAGTTTGTAAAGAATCGGTGTCAATTCCTCTTTGAATGTTTGGTAAAATTCTGCTGTGAATCCATCTGGTCCTGGGCTTTTCTTTGTTGGGAGCCTTCTGATAACAGCTTCAATCTCCTTTATTGTTATTGGTCTGTTCAAATTTTCTACGTCTTCACGGTTCAGTTTTGGGAGCTTGTGTGTGTCCAGAAATTTATCCATTTCCTCCAGATTTTCAAATTTGTTGGCATATAGTTCTTTATAGTAGTCTCGAATGATTCCTTGTATTTCAGATGAATCAGTTGTAATATCGCCTTTTTCATTTCTAATTTTGGTTATTTGAGTCTTCTCTCTTCTTTTTTTTGTTAGCCATGCTAATGGTTTGTCAATTTTATTTATCTTTTCAAAAAACCAACTTTTTGATTCGTTGATCTTTTGAATTGTCTTTTGGTTTTCAATTTCATTCAGTTCTGCTCTGATCTTAATGATTTCTTTCCGTCTGCTAACTTTAGGTTTGGATTGTTCTTGTTTTTCTAGTTCTTTAAGGTGAAGTGTTAGTTTGTTCACTTGCCATCTTTCTATTCTTCTGAAGTGAGCATTTAATGCAATAAATTTTCCCCTCAATACTGCTTTTGCAGTATCCCACAGGTTTTGGTATGATGTATCATTGTTTTCATTAGTTTCAATAAATTTTTTGATTTCCTGCTTGATTTCTTCTTGGACCCCTATGTCATTAAGTAGAATGCTGTTTAATTTCCATGTGTTTGTATAGGTTCCAGAGGTTCGTTTGTTGTTAATTTCTAGTTTTAATCCATTGTTGTCTGAGAAGATACATGGGATAATTGCAATTTTTTTGAATTTATTGAGACTTGATTTGTGACCTAATATGTGATCTATCCTGGAGAATGATCCATGTGCTGATGAGAAAAATGAATATTCTAAGGTTTTTGGGTGGAATGTTCTGTAGATATCTGCCAATTCCAATTGGTCTAGAGTCTTGTTTAGATCTTGTGTTTCTCTACTGATTCTTTGCCTAGATGATCTGTCTAATATTGACAGTGGGGTGTTCAGGTCCCCTGCTATTATGGTATTAGTGTCTATTTCCTTCTTTAGGTCTAATAGAGTTTGTTTTATAAATCTGGCTGCTCCAACATTGGGTGCATACATATTTATGATTGTTATGTCTTCTTGATGGATCAGTCCTTTTATCATTAAGTAGTGTCCCTCATTGTCTCTTTTTATGGTTTTTAGTTTAAAGTCTATTTTGTCAGATATAAGAATAGCTACTCCAGCTCGTTTTTCTTTTCTGTTTGCATGGTAAATCTTTTTCCATCCTTTCACTCTTAGTCTGTGTGAATCTTTATGGGTGAGGTGGGTCTCTTGTAGGCAGCATATAGTTGGGTCCTGCTTTTTGATCCAGTCAGCCAGTCTGTGTCTTTTAATTGGGGAATTTAAGCCTTTTACATTAAGAGTTGTTATTGAAAGGTGTTGATTTATTCCTAGCATTTTATTGGTTGTTTGGTTGTCTTAAGTGTCTTTTGTTCCTTGCTTTCTGATTTACTGTTTCTTTTCTGTGTTTGTTGGTTCCTTAGGTTGTAGATAGTGTTTTTGTTAGCTTGTTTTCTCTTCATGAATGCCATTTTTATTATACTAGTGGGTTTAGATTTTTCTTGGGTTTTTATGGCAGTGGTAGTTATTTTTCAGGAACCAAACCCAGTACTCCCTTGAGGATTTCTTGTAAGGGTGGTCTTGTGGTAGTGAACTCCCGCAGTTTTTGTTTGTCTGAGAAATATACTATTTGCCCCTCATTTCGGAAGGATAGCCTTGCAGGGTAGAGTATTCTTGGCTGGCAATCTTTGTCTTTTAGTATTTTGAAAATATCATCCCAATCCTTTCTAGCTTTTAGGGTTTGTGATGAAAAGTCTGATGTTAACCTGATTGGGGCTCCCTTATAGGTGATTTGACGCTTCTCTCTTGCAGCATTTTAGATTCTCTCTTTATCTCTGAGTTTTGCCAATTTGACTATGACATGTCTTGGAGAAGGTCTTTTTGGGTTGAATACATTTGGAGATCGTTGAGCTTCCTGGATCTGAAGATCTGTGATTTTTCCTATACCTGGGAAGTTTTCTGCCACTATTTTGTTGAATATGTTTTCAATGGAATCTCCATTTTCCTCCCCTTCTGGAATACCCATGACTCGGATATTTGATCGCTTATGGTTGTCTGATATCTCTCTCAGATTTTCTTCAATGTCCTTGATTCTTTTTTCTTTCTTTTTGTCTGCTTGTGTTATTTCAAACAGCCCATCTTCAAGTTCAGAGGTTCTCTCTTCAACTTCGACAAGCCTGCTGGTTAAACTCTCCTTTGTGTTTTTTATTTCGTTGAATAACTTCTTCAGTTCAGCAAGTTCTGCTACATTTTTTTTCAGGTCATTGATTTCCTTGTACATTTCCTCTTTCAGATCCTGTATACTTTTCCTCATTTCATCATGATGTCTAGCTGAGTTTTCTTGTATCTCATTCAGTTTCCTTAGAATTATCACTTGAAATTCCTTGTCAGTCATTTCAAGGGCTTCTTGTTCTATAGGATCTAGAGTTTGAGATTTATTAACTTTTGGTGGTGTACTTTCTTGATTTTTTGTATTTCTGGTATCTTTTTTTTGGTGTTTATTCATTGTGGCCAGGGGTTTCACAGTCCACCGTTTTGAGACTAATGACTAACTAGGGTGTTGCTGTGGTTGCCAATTTCGTATGGCTCCCTCCGTGACTGCTCAGTTGGCCTCTAGTGCCTTGTGTGTGTGGTTGCCTCGGGTCTTGGGCTTCTCCGGGGAGCCACCTTTCTGGTCAGCTTGGACTCTGCTGGGCTGGTGGATCACGTACCACAGGGTGTGTAATCTCTGTTGAGCTTTCACTTCCTGTGCAGGACTTCTCCCTGTTCCGTGTGCTCTGGCCCAGGCTGTTAGATCTTGCAATAGCGACCCCACCGGGTGTGTGGTTTTTGTCGAGTCTCCGCCTCCCTGGCCGCACGTCTCCCCACTCTGTGCACACTATGCTGGGCTGGGGCGTGTCTTCTGCACCCCTCGTCTATCAGCTGGGCCCTCAAGACCCTGCTCGTCACCGCCTCGCCCAGGAAGTCTACCAGGTTTCTGCGGGGCACAGACGACCGGTCTCTCTGGGTGCCTTTGTAGCACTATGTAGATCTTTCTCGGGTCTTGTTCACCTTTGTATCCCCCCAGTATAAACCAAGTCTAGCGCCCACCTGCAGCCTGGTCTCCAGCAGGTTCAAGCGGACCTGGGAACTCTCCTACCACACTATTCCCAACCAGAAATTCGTTAGGCTTTTTTCCAAACTGGTGGCCGCAGAGATGGTATCTGCCTCCCAGTAACAGGGAGTTTACCTGGGGCCGGAGTCCAGGGTATGGTGGAGTGACAGTCGGCCCGCCCGTACTTCCTTGCCCTCCCGACACTGGCCCAGGACGCCCTCCGCCACCAGCCCCACCAGAGAACCACCGAGGGAGTGGGAGCGAAGGCCGGTCCGCAGGCTCCGGAAAGCCTGGCGCCAGGCCAGCAAGTGGGAGGGCTCAGTGATGGCGGAGCAGGTCGGAGCTGCCCGCACCTGGGAAAATGGAGGCAGCACCTGGCGGTGAGTGGCCTGGTGGTGCAGGCGGGAGCCGCGTGGGCATCCATCCCCCGAACAGAGCTGTGCCAGGGGACACTCACAGTGCTGTGCCAGGTCGGGTGCTCGCTCTCTGTCTCTGGTTTGCCGCCCTTCCCAGTTCTCGGCCGCTGCCGCCTCAGGCTGTTCAGTCGTGGCGCGGCTCGGGCGCTCCCAGGAATCCTCTTCAATGCCGGCCTGAAACCTCGAATCCTGAATAGGGCAGCTGGCCGCCTTCAGCGCGGCCCCCGCCTCCGGGATCCTGGCTGCATCCACAGCAGCCCTGGCGCTGCGCTCCCCGCTTCAAGACTCGCCCCTGCAGCCAAGAAACAGTTCCCTTCCTGCTCCACACTTCAAAGCTGTTGCCTGTAAATGAGGCAGCCTCTCCTGCCGGGGGCAAAGTGGCGGTCACCCCCCCACGACCGGTCAGCAGCAGCAGTCCTCCCTTAAGAGATGGCGAGAGGAAGGTCCACAAGTTTCCAGGCTGCCTGAGGCCCAGTGGCCGCCTTTTCCACCTCAGCTATTCCGCGCCAGCCGCCGCAGCCGCCGCCATCTTGAAAAGCCTCTGTTGTCTTTATTCACTCTTTTTTCCTGATTCTGTTTCAATTTAGATTATTTCTGTTGATGCATCTGCAAATTCACTGAGTCTTTCCTTGCTGTCTCCATTCTAGTGACAAGCCCATTAAAGGAGTTATTTATCTCTTATATCATAATTTTTCATACCTAGTATTTTCCTTTAACTGTTTTTTATGGTTCCCTTCTCTTGGCTGAAATTCCTCATTTGTTCATGCAGATTGCCCAATTTTCCCAACCATATGCTTTATCATATTAATTACCTGGGTTAAAATTTATATCTGATAATCCCCTGAGACATCTCTGAGTTAATTTCATTAATTGCTTTATCTTGTGATGATGGGTTGTTTTCATCTTGTTTTCCCATGTGTCTCAAAATATTTTATTCAATGTGATATATCATGTAAAAGAACAGTGAAGACAGAGGCAAATAGTATTAACTTTGGAAGTGAGCACTCTCCTGCTAGACTATTATTTTAGGGACTGAGCTAATGTAGTCAAGAATTAAGCTGAGTTTGAATTTTATGGTTACTGTGGTCACCTTCAGGGCACTACAGGCCTCAAACCTCTTTAGTGCTTAATTACTGTTACCATGTGGCTATACTGGGTGCTGTGGTGTCAGAGGGCCATGTTCACTGTCCCTCCTCTCTCCGTCAATTTAAGGCATCTCCGTATACCTGCACCGGAGAAGGAGCACCTCTCCATGCTCTTGCCTGCGGCCCACGATCTCTTGTTGGAGACAAGGGAGGACTCCCTGTTTCCCCGCTCCAGCTTCTGTATTAGGCTAACCCTGTATACATGGGCCTCAGGGACAGGGCATCATTAGCATTATTTTTTCTCCTTCTTATGGCAGCTAAACTCTGCCTCCGCATCTGTTGTTAGTCTTTGGTTGGGTTTTCCTGCCTTTCTTCTACCCCAGACAGCTCCTTGACACTCCCTCGGGGGCAGTGGACTTTTGCTTTTACACTTTCCCCAATTACAATAGATTTTTGTGTCTTTGAATAGGGCTTTTTATCTCTCCTACAGAAGCAGATGCCCAGAGTAAGCAGTGGGTCTTTGCCTAAGCCCTGTGGGTTGCAGCATGTGCAGCTTCTTTCCAAGCAGCTCACAGCTTTTATTTGTATCATAGAAGAAGGGGTTGGGAAATCGGTGGCTCTTTGCCTGCACCGCGCCACAGACACCTGCATTACTTTCATGCCCGTTCCACAGAGGTGGGCTCTCTCTGTCCTTTCCCCAGTCCTTATCGTGGGATCCTGGTAGAGATCCTTGGGGAAGATAAAGTGATTATGAACTTTCCTTCTGCTATTCCAAACAAACACCAGCTCACTTTGGCCTTTAATAATTCATTAAAATTTTAGCTGATTTCTTATAAATCTCTTGTATGGTGGCCCCACCTTTCTTCTGTGCTCTTCCAAAGTTGAGATCCTTTGTGGTCTCTTCCCTCATTGGAGGCCTTCTTTGGATTCTGGTTTCCTTGCAACTTCAGTTCTCTGACGGGATCAAAAGAATTTGATTTTGTAATCTATCCATATGTTTCTCATTGCTATTGTGAGAGCAACATTTTTTGCAGCTTTCTACATTCTAAGCAGAAGTGGGGGTCTCAAAAAAATTAACTGCATTATTAAAAACAAAACTAGAAATTATTAACTCCAAAAGTAGCTATTTGATTTTTCAAATGAAAAAAAATAATAAGAAGAATGGAAAAAAGTAAAATGTGACTATGAAGAAGGGCATTTAAAAAACTCACAGTGACATTTCAGTTGTCCAGAAAATAGCCATCTATGATATAGATAAACCATTACGTGGAGAGAAGGCATAAAATATATAACCTACTAATTGCTGTTCTTAATAATGAATTGATCTTTAACTTTGACAAAAATTCACAGTACACAGATAAAACACCATAATGTTATTTCTCTCAGCATTCTGCAATGACAAATGTGTCAAACAATGGAAATAAACTTCCCTCTCTATTGAGAAATACTTATTACAATGTTTACTAAGTCCCAGGGCTTCAGATTTAAAGTTCCTCTTAAAGTAGGAGAATAAAGAAGAAAGAATTTCCAAAAGGTCTGAACCAAAATAAGATCAAGGCTTATTTTTGGAAACGGGGGAGTTATTTCTTATCTACTTTGATTTATGATGAAATAGTGTTGTTGCATAAAAAAAATTAAATCCACCTGCTCCATTATGATAAGGAAACAAAAACTAAATCAAAAGGTTTATCAAAAACTATATAGGCTTTTGATTCTAGAAAAATCACAGCCCATTTGCGTGTAAAGAAGTGAATATTTCCTATGAGTATTACATAAGCATTTCACACTGTTGAGCAATTTTGGCCAAATAATTTTAAATTGAGGGAATAAAAACATATTATGAATCAATTCTCAAGAAAGTACCATTCTTTTAAAACCAACTTCTATTTTACAAATTTTGGAGAAAAATTTTTAATAGTATCTGAAGATTTCTTCCTAATTGATCAGTTAATCAAAATATGTCTGTGTTCCTGAATTTAACTCAATTGTCTTATATTTATTTGTGTAGATTTCAAATGGATCATTTTACTCTAGTTCACTCACTTTAGCATCTATGAGTCTGTGGTGATAGGAATGCTTGTGCCCCTTCCAAAATTCATGTTGAAAGTTAATTGCCAATGTGATACTATTAAGATGTGGGGCCTTCAGAAGGTGGCTAGGTCATGAGGGCTTGGTATGGGGTTAGAGACCTTATAAAAGGGCTGGAGGAAAGAGCTAGGTCCTTTTTCCCTTCTGTTCCTTCAGCCATGTGAGGACATAGCATTTAAGGCACCATCTTAGAAACAGAGATGGGGCCCTCACCAGACCACAGAAATTTCCAGTGCCTTGACTTTGGACTTCCCAGTCTTCAGAACTGTGAGAAATAAACTTCTCTTCTTTAGAAGTTACCCAGTCTCAGGTATTTTTGTTATAGCAGCACAAAACAGACTAAGACAGAGTCTAACAAAGTTTTTATGCACTGAGATCTCTAACACTTAAGCCGTTTTTAATACCACTTTTAAGTGTTCTTCACCACTCAAATGTCTTTGTTCCCCTCTTTATCAGTATAAATTCCATCACTTAAGGCCCATCACACTTTGCATTTATACCTAATTCTCTTGACATTTTATTGCACTGGCTTCACAAAATCTGAACCCAGCTAAACCAAATTCTAACCCCTCTTCATCTGTATCGCAGCAGCTGAATATAACCACAAGAAAACACAGGGCCCTGCTTGCTGGTCTCACTTTAAATTTACAGCCCCAAATCACAAATGGTCCCTTGGCACTGGCAGACTATGAATCACCTTGTGTTTATTTTATATTTTACTTTTTACTACCCAACGTGACCTTTTATTAACTTTTTTCTTCTAAACATTCTAATTACTCTCCTACACTCATTATTCTTAGCTTTCTAATCTGTAATAAAAATAAAAGAAATTAGAAGAAAACTACTTAATCCAGCAACAGCAAATGGGCCAAACAGCTTGAATCTACTTTCACCTACACTGCCTTTTCCTTCTGCTAACCTGGGCTTACTACCCTACTCCTAGCTAAGTTCAACACTTCCATTTGCACATTGGGTCCTTCCTGCTTGCCTCAGTGACAATGCCTGTGGGATTTTCCCATCCCTCCTACATCATAAATATATTACTACTTTCTGGACTGTTTGTATCATCAGAAAAACATGCTGCATTGTCTCCCGTATTAAAAATATAAAAAGTATTCATTCCTAAAATACTACTTCCACCTTCAATCACTGCCCCATTTTTCTGCTTGCCCTCACAGAAAAACTACGCCAAAGATCCAGACTCCAGTATCCAGCTGTCCACCTGACTTTCTCCCATTGAACATGCTACAGACATTCTAAATTCAACTTGTCCACTAAATTCTTTATTTTTCTTGCTTCGCATTTCAGTCAGTTGCACTATCATTTACTAAATGCTTTGGCCAAATAATTAGAATTCATCTTTGATCCTTGTCTCTTTTTTTTTTAACACCTCATGGTATATCTTCACATCTAGTAGCAAATTCTATTTTCTTTTCCATTAAAATTTGTCCTGATTTTCAATTCTTTTAATGACCTCCACTGCTAATTCTATATCAACCTACCATGATATCCTGTCTAAATTAATGTGATAACTTTCTCACTGGTCTCCCTAGTTCTATACTTGCCTCTTATTCACACAGAAACTAGAATTGTGTTTTGAAAATATGAATTAATAATGTATACCCACCATCCCCCATAAATAAAAACAACCTCAATTGATTCTAATTATACTTAGAATAGAATAAAAATTCCCTACTGCTGTAGATCAAATCCCGCCCCCCCCAAACTCATTGAAGCTTAATCCCGACTGTAACTATTGAGGTTGGGAAATCCTATTATGGTAATTGAAAGGGGGGGCTTTGAAGACATGATTAGATCATAAGGACCATGCCCTAGTGAATGGACTAATAATGATGGTGATGGAGACCAGTCATCAGATTAAGGCCCGCTTCCAATCCAATTCAACCTCATAATTAAGGTCCTATTTCCAAAAATAGGTCACATTCTGAACTTCTGGCTGGATTTAAATCTGGGATGAGGAAGGAGGAATAGAACATCATTCACCCAGCAAACTATATTTGTATAGTTTTAAATCATACAGATTAAAAATATTTAATTTGTATCAGAAAAATTTCAGAATATAACTTGGATGCCATGTCTTGTCATTATTGAAAATCATGGCAAAGGACTGAAAGATTTGAGTGATCCTCTTATGTGCCTTTTCAAACCTCATTTTTTTCATTAAAATACTTGTCCTTCTTTTGAAAAACATATTGTTGTGTGTTTTTATATTACAGCTATTGTGTGAAGTAATGGAGACACAATGATGAACAAGACAGAGGATATGTGTGCTCTTAAGAAGCTGACAACCTATTGGAGAATAGCATTATTTTTCTTCATGACATTTGCCATCACCCCATCTTCTGCTGGTATCAGTCAAGATTCCATTAGTAAACAGATGGCATACTTTAATTGAGTAATATGAGGAGAGTTTAATAAAAGAACAATTTTTTAAAATTTTAGGCAAGTTTTAGGAAAGCCATCAAGAAATTACACAGTACCCCAGGCAGGGCTGTCAATAGCAGAGATCATCTTCCATCCTTAGGCCTGTAGTGGCAAAGAGGAGAAAAAAAAGGGTGAAAGAAAGGGCTCTTTAATTGTATCTCCAAAACTAGAAGACAGTTTCAGTTTATAACCATAGCTCTATATATGCATGTTTTTTAAAGTGCTTGTGATTATTGTGGGGAAAGTTCTATCTTTATTTTGCAACGCCTAAGATCTTTAAATGTTCTGTAGTGACTGTGTATGATAAAAAGTACAACTAGTGATTCAACCTACTTGTGAATATCTTTTTGTTATATTTAATAGAAGAGAAACATGTTACACATGGAACTGTTAAATCATCTCTGTTAAATCATCTCATTAGGACTTGCTCATGGTGCTGGCAGCAGAGGCAAAAGCAAGTGCAAAGGAAGGGATGTATGCAGATGTACTCATATTTACATTTTGGTTATAACCCCTGATAAATGTATCCATTTCCCTTGGCCATACTATATGAATTGATTTTAAAATAATTAAATAGCAATATAACTTCTTGCTGATATTTGTATAGTGTACATCTTAGAATCTCCTAGAATCATTAGGCTTATTGTACTCTATTGCTCTGTGCCTCATTTTAAATTGAGCATTAAGGAAATACAGTATTTTAATTGTAACTCTACCAACATCTATATTCACAAGTCTGTTAACATTTTGTTTTTAAAAAACATTTTGACCTCACAAAAGGCTAGATTACATTTCTTTCATGATTGTTGTGATGTAGTGTATTCTTGATAATCAAACTACTCATGGCTTTGGGACTTTGAATTGGCAAATTTTCATGATATGAAAAAAAATCATGGTATGTATTCCACTATTTCATTAAAAATGTTTACTCCACTGTGTATAAATACATATGCAAAATGACTGCTTGCAAATATGGAGATACCAGCAGACAGTAAAAGGATACATCAGAATATAGACTGCTTGTATTTATGAAAGATTTTGTGTTCTTTAATTCTTATGCTTCTAAGTTTCCATAATGAGCTTATATGTACATTTAAAAGATGGGGGGAAGTGTTATTAAAAAGAAGCCATATTGATGAGTGATTAATGTAAATGAGCATGCTCTTGGAGTTTAATAATACAGACTGCAGGGGGAAGTTGAAAAAAGGAAAACCCAATTTTTGGTATAATAATGGTGCCTAACAACATGATAAAATACCAAGTATAAGAAATAAGATAGAATGAATACAGTATCATTCCAAATTTTTTTGTGGGTATATATCTATAGATATACATCTGGAGAATACAAATACAAATTGACTTAGCATTCATCTACGTTCCCTCTCCCTGCAAAAGTTTCCTGATTGTCCTTTGGGGAATTCACCCCTCCTGATTATCAAGAATGTGGTCTCAGAGGTCAAAAGGATTAATTCCTAGGGGTAGACCCTGATTGGCTTAGCATACCTCATTCCTCAGTCAGAATATTTCTTTCTTAAATGGTCATTTCACCAGATTATAACCAATGAGCGGAGAGAAAATTTATTCAGATTTCTGGGAAAAATGGAGGCTTCTTCATTGTTGTCTTGGTTTTTATTGTTCTTTGTTTAATTGTTTATTTTATGGTGCTACCATAAGAAACTCGTTACTTACACAGGAAAGAATAAAGCCCAGGAAATAATAGCATCCATCCTCTAAATATAAATGTAGGCCTAGCCTACATAAACAAACCTGAGCAGTGGACATATAAAAGCAGAATCCTACTCACAATTCTTTCATTCTTGAACCAATCCAAGACTGAGATCAGATTTACCTCTTATTCGTTCCGTTAAGAAACCGGGTGATTTTTTCCTATCATTTATGGCTTCTGTTACTTAAAAGCATGATTTTTAAAAATTTGCTTGATTTAAATTCTCAAAATATAAGAATATTATATCAATTCCCATGCACTGATTTTTTTGGTGAACATTTGTTTTATGAGATGTGCCTCTTATTTTATGTAGAAAATGCAATGTAAAACATGCATGTTTCCCTTCCCTGCATTTCCTGGACATGTGAATATTTTGGGCCAATTATTGCACTTGAATTATTTTACCACAGACTTTAGTAGTGTTTGTTTAAAAGCATAAATACTAAGCTGGCCAGTTAGCTCACTTGGAAGAATGTGGTGCTGATAACACGAAGGTCGAGAGTTCAGATCCCTGTACTGGCTTGCCACCAAAAAAAAAATAATAACTAACTAACTAATCAAATAAATGAATAAAAAGCATAAATACTATGCAGTGCCAGTATTAATGTGGGTTATTTTACAAGGCAGGAAACTTCATCTTTCTTTGCCTGAATAATGATGATAATAAAGAGCGTATATCAGTCTCTGTGATATTTTCAGCAAAATCAATGCCTTCAAATTATTTTGAAGTACAGGAAACTTTGAATGTATGAAATATTTATGAGAAATCACATCATGTCTACAGTGGTTCTCAGCTGTGACTACAGCATATGGTTTGTAAATTGAAACAGGCGTGGGTGGACAGGTGGTCACAGCCAAGCAAGGGATGGGTTGGAATTTACCACGGGGAAGTAACATGATAAAATACCACCAGTGACATTGAAGACAACTGCTGATTTGATGGCAGAACCTTAAAGATGCTCACAGGGGTGAATACACATGACAGCACTTGAGACAAAAGTGTTCACCTACTAAAATCTCACATATGGAAGGTGGGAAGCAGTCATTGTCATTTCCCACAGTGACTGAACATAGGTGACTCCTCATATTGCATCTGAATAGCTGGCAACTCAATCACATTAAAAGAAAAAGAGAATAAGCCCTTCCTCTTACATCTTTTAACTTAAAATTGGTCCAAATAATGCTTAGGGCCACTTTCACCTACATTATCTACACCGTTTCCAAGAATAATGCCATGTATGTTGCCCAGCATCTGCAAACTCCAGGCATCAGAAAATAATCCCCCTTTTTTTTCCAGCAAAGATGGGTAAAATGCCCTCCTGTAATTTCAGCAAACACTTTCAAAATACATTATCTTAAAATTACATATTGTTTACAGAGTAAAGGTAATAGAAGATAGCATCTATGATTTAAAAACCTCCTCCTCCATTCCTAGTACCTTATCCTACATTCACTCAGAACTTAATAGTCATGTTAATGGAAAGGTACAAGAACCAAAAAATATCTCTAAATGGATTTAGAGTAAACATCTGTACTTATATTTAAATATAAGCTTTTTATATCTTCTAGAGATTTACACAGTGATGGAGTTTGGATGTGTTGTCCCTTCCAAAACTCATGTGGAAATTTGATCCCCAATGTGGCAGTGCTGGAAATTGATTGAGTCATGGAGGTGAATCCCTCATGAATGGATTAATGCTGTCCTTAGGGAAGGGGACATTAATGAGTAAGTTCTTGCTCTATCAGTTCCCACGAGAGCAGGTTGTTTAAAAGACCCTGGCACTTCCTCTCTCTCTTGCTTCCTCTCGCCATGTGATCTGCTCATACCCGACAGCTCCCTGCCACTTTCTGCCATGAGTAGAAGCAGCCTGAGGCCCATGCCAGATACAGCTGTCCCAGAATCATAAGCCAAATAAGCCTCTTTCCTTTATAAATTACCCAGTTTTAGGTGTTTCTGTTATACCAACACAAAACAGACTAATACACACAGTTTCAAAACAAGTATCTTATGAAGTTATATTTTTAAATACATCACATAAAACCTAGATACTAACTCACCTTCCTAATAGACTTGTTCTAATCCATACACTGCTATACATTCAAGTGAGAATAGACACCACTACCACAAAAATTTGTGCAAAATCTCAGGGAAATTGAATTACCCTTCCTATCTGCCTAAAATTCTTTTTACAATTACCTAAATTGTATTAATGTAACTTGGAGGATTCATTTTTAGAACAAAAGTAAACACGAGAGAGTAAAAAGTAACAAAGAATTTTATCAACACATACGTGAGTCACTGAATGAAAGGCAGGTATAGTGGATATGCAATATCCAGCTCACCTCCCAGACACATACGCACATGTGCACCACACTCTTTAGGACTAAGCATCCTTTTTCTTACCTATTGGAGTTGTTGATGGCTGACAACTCTCAAGTGATTCTTCTCTCCCAATAATTGCCCTATGATAAAGACAGCCACCTTGCTAATTGTAACACCCCTTTCCAGAAGCATCCCACATCCAGTGAGGAAACAATTCTGCAGGGCCCTCCCATCCCCAGAGCTCACTTTGGCTATGAATCCATCATAGCCTAAGCTCTCCCTCTACTCCTTCCTGCACTCTTCACTTTCTCACAGGTGCTCATCTCAAGAGCACTACCTGATAAGTTTCCTGCACAGAAATTTCTGTCTCAGAAGCTGGAAAACACAATCTCCAATAGTCAATGGCAGAAGCAGTTGAAGGAAGCAGAATGGACCACCTGTTGGCAGGCTGGCAACAAGGACCCCTTCACTAGCAGCAGGCAGAGCACTGATATCTCTTGGCACACCATAACTCTTCTCATAAAGTCTTTGAATTGATTGAGTCATGGTCATCCAGATTATCTAGGATAATATCTTTACTTAAAGTCAACTGATAGTAGATGTTAATTACATCTACAAAATACTAATACAATACCTACATTAGTGTTTGACTGAATAACTGGGGACTATAGCCATAAAACTGAACATCATACTTGGCTTTTGCTAGGCCCACTGTCTCATAAGGTCAGGTGTGTCAAGCAGCAATCCATTGTAATATAGAAGTGGTATGTTCAGGATTCCACATGAGCAGGCAGCAGGGGGCATGAGCAGGTAACCAGGGCCTCCATGCCATCACACCTCTTTCACCAGTGATTTGTGCTTAAATGGACCTGGCTGCCCTCTAGCTTCTCTCAGAGATGGGCCTGAAAAATAGCAGAGAGGAGATATTAACTCAAAGGACAGAGATTGGATAGTGAACCTGGCCACCTACTTTATGTAGAGAGAGAAGTATCCACTGTTTAGAATGTACATAGACTCATGAACATTGGTGAATTCCTTGGCAGAGGGTTAAGGGGCTTGGAAGGATTCAGATGGAAGAACAATGAAGTCTGCAGAAGAACCATATAGAAAATAGGCATGAATTGCGATGATCTTTGCATCACATGTCAACACCCATCTGAAAGCATGCACTGCAGAATCACTGAACACCTAAATAGATTGACTAGGACAGTTGGCATCTTTCAAAGTCTGTCTACTAGCCACCTTAGTATTAGCACAAAGGACCCATGAACTGGATGGCCATGGCTACCAAAATGTTTGGGTTCAAAAACATGAGTCCTCTCTCACCAAAGCTAATTTAGTCACTGCTGTTGGTAAAAGTACAACCAAGACCAATGCTAATTTCCCAATATGGCACCATCTCTCCAGGGGTCAAAATAGCCATTTGGTGGAACACTGGCTTAATTAGACACATTCTATTCTGGGAGAAGTAGCAATTCTTTTTGAATGGTGATACGAATTCTGGATATAGTTTTGCCTTCCCTCCCTAAGGGCTACATTTAGCAGCACTATTCAAAAACCATTGGAATATTTGATCTCCCAACATGGAATCCTAAATAACTTTGTGTAAACCCACTTTACAAAAAAGAAGGTGCAGATGTGGGCACATAAACATGGAATCCAGGGTCCTAGAACACACTGCAACACCTTGAAACTTCCATCTTCCCAGTGATTTCCCTCATCTGAAGAAAGCCACCTCATCCAAGAACATGCCCCCTTCTTGGGGCAACCTCTTAGGGCAGCCTGCATTCAGTGACTAGTCAAAGCAGGAATATAAATACCCATGGATTGGCTAAAACATTTACTGTTAGTGCATCATAGTCCTGTCTTGCTTTACTCATTCCTTCCTTACCAGTGTGGATCCTAAGAAGACTACTGAATAACGTGTAAATTTCTATCTTGTAATGTGCTTCCTTGAAAGCCCAGTCTGCTACAGCATATTTATACAAAACCATATAACTTACTTTCAGATAAAAGTAATCTATTCACATAGTCCCCAAAAGAGTCTTATCATCATTTTAAATAAAGTTAAAATAATTTTTTTAAAAAATTAACTGAAATCATTTTGTGGCATTCACTTACAGATATAAACAAGCTATTCTCTTAGGAGTGTGAAGAAAAACCTTACTATCTTGCATAAATAAAATAATAACTTGCGAAGTATTACCTAAAATATTGGGTTACTTTCATGAGGAGTAAATTATCAAATTCTTGAACTCAAAAAGAATTTAGTATCTATCAGTTCTAGAATTACCAGGTCACAACCAAAGAACACACACACAAACACACACACACCCAACAAAATGAAACCCACAATAAAAATAAATACAATGTATGCAATACAAAATATGTGTCAGGCAATATCTCCTAAGAGCTTTACATATGTTATATAATTTATTTCTCAGAGTAATTCTATGAAGTATACGGATTATTATAACATGTACCAGTAAGAAAACTGAGGATTAAAAAGGTTATGTAATTTGCCCAAGACCATACAACTAGCAACTGTTAGAGCTGGGATTACAGTTGTTGTCTGCCTAAATTTGAAACCATGCTTTCAAATATTATGCAGAAAATTTAATAAGAAAGAGAAACTCAATAAAAATAATTAAAAGGCATATGCTAACTATGCAATGGAACAGAATGCAATGCAAACTTTTAAATACAATTTAGTTCTTAAAGTTTACACATTAGCTTTCAAATTTTGTCACAAAAAAAATTATTTTACAAAGAAAAGAAGCAGAAGTTCATAATTACTTTTAGCCAGTAATTTATGTATGCACTCAGAGGATTTTAAATTCAGCTCCTCAAAAGTAGACACATTTTAATACATGGAAAGCTAGTTCAAACATTAATTCTTTGAACTCCAGTCTACACTTTTACCAGTCAATTAACAGCATCATGCCAGAAACTTGAATCTCTCTCTTAGCTGGAAAATAAACAAAATTTATCACTCGTTTACTTTCCACTTCAAATACATTTTGTGAGAGATATTTGTTGGGCCTAAAGGTCACATGGAACTTAAGTTAAATTATGTCTCCAGAGACTGCACAAAAATGTTTACCAAAACTCAGACGTCTTTATAAAAGCAATAAAGTGCTTTTGGCTTCTCAGGCAATGGCCTTAGATTTCACACTTCACAAATGTGTGGAAAACACATTGCATTTTAAAAGAATATCAAAGCACATTTCAACCATTGTTAACCCTTTGAAATCTTTCCTAATCTATATAAGGCAGAATATCATAGCTAAATATCCACCATCATAAATATATGGCTGTTGTTGGTAGTATTTTGATTGTTCTGTTAGTTAGCTGAGTTATGATAAGGAGGTAAATAGTGTCATCCTTGCTATGATAATAAACTATCCAAAACTTTATAATTTAACCTGCCAATAACTCAACAATTATTTATTGAGCTCTTATTTTGCTCCAGGTGTTCACCTGACTGTTGCTGAGAAAGAATTGAACAAACTACTTTCCTTGTCCTTATTAAGACCGTTTCTAGTTTGATAGAGTTATAGAAAACAAATAAATGAAGAATCAAATTTCAGGTTTTGATGAAGAACTACAAGAACAGTAAGCACATTGATGTGTAAAAAGTAATATATATTAACTTCAATCATAATCTCTTTGAGAATTTTAAGTTCTGATTTTATGTCTAAGAACCCAAATCAGACATCACCACCTTCTAAATGTCACTCTGGATATCAAAAAGCAGTATTTTTGAAGTGGCACATAAAGCCTGTCTTAGTTTTCTAGGGCTGCCATAACAAAATGCCATAGACTGGGTGGCTTAAAAACAGAAATTTACTCTCTGACAGTCTGGAGGATGGAAGTTCAAGACCAAAGTGTCAGCAGGTTTGGTTTCTCCTGAGTCTTCTCTCCTTGGCTTGAGGATGGCTGCCTCTTGCTATGTCTTCATACGGCCTTTTCTCTGTACACAGGCATATGTGATGTCTGTTTTTATGTATCCGAATGTTCTTCTACTAGGAACCTGGACTGATTGGATTAGTGCCCACTCTAATGGCCTCATTTTAACTTCATCTACCTCTTTAAAGGCCCTATCTCCAAACACAGTCCTATTTTGAAGTACTGAGGGTTAGCGCTTGAACATGAATTTTGGAGAACAGAATTCAGCCTATAACAAAATCCAATGTGTTTTTTTGAAATCATGTGAAAGCATTTTATTTAAGGTAGAGACATCATATAGAGATAGCGGGAGTAAGGAAGAAAAACGTGCATATGCTTGAATAAGCACAGAGAATTAGACTTTACAAAGGAACTCCATGTGTACTATATTCTTTACTTTTTATGGCTGATAATTAGTTGAATTATGCCAGAAATGTGGTCCCTTAGATAAAGTTGAGGTCATTTCCAACATTTAGGAATGTTCCAGTTATTGAAGAAGCATATATTATATACAGCTCTGGTTGGTCAAATTAGAATGATTATGTTAATCAGTCCTGATCTGTAAATAGGACAAATCTGAGTAAAGACTTGTTACCTACAGTATTTTAAAACTGAAAGACACTTGAGGGTCCTAAAGCTCAATTTCCAAATTATATTCTGCAGAGCCCCCAGAGAAGACTTTGCCAATTCCGTTAAGTTAGAGAATTTCACAAATTATTTCCTTTACCTCTTAGGTTTCTAATAAACATCAATTCTAAGAAAGAGCACCATGATTAGTCATCTGAAAACTTATAGTGGTCTGACACCTACTAGTGTTTCAGTAGTCTTACTTTAGTACTCAGGGAACTGTGTCCCAGAAAAGTTTGTTGACTTTCCATGCTCAGAGAGCTAGAAAGTAAAAGAGCAAGACTCTAAACTGAGATTTTTCTTAAGTCTTAATTCTAATCCAGTGTTTATTCAGTTCACTTGGTTATTGTACCTTGTTCTGCTACATGCAGGAAAATGAACTAATGCAATTTGGAGATACCTATACTACTCTAGGAGAAATATATTCAGGTACTACGAAAAGTTCAAGGAAAATAGAATCAAAAAATGATACAAATGTTTCCATGAACTTTTTGAAGTTCCCTCATGTGTGCATGTGCACATATGTATACACACACACACACACACACATATATATATATATATGCATGTATGCATAGGGGTGTTTGTGTGTATGTGTGTGTGTGTATATATATATTCCTATAATCCTTGCAACGCTCTAAGTTTACTGTTACCTTTTCAGTCTTACAGATGCAGAACATGAAGCTCAGAGAGGTAAAAGAGCCTGCCATAGATTATCCAGTCAGATAAAGTGGCTGAGATATGAAGTCAACACTGTCTGACTTCAAAGTCTACATTTTGTTCCTCTTTCAATGTATTACCTTCTCAAATGATAAAACTCCAATTCTCATTTGTTAGCTACATTTTGGATGTAAATTTTCTATCCAGTATAAGCATGAACTGTGTTTACACAATAATTTGGAAACAAATATTATGATTATTGATGTTTTTCTCTCCATATTACCTTCCAGAATGTTTAGTGAATGTTACTTCAACTTGCGGAATCACTATATGAATTTTCCAACACATTAAATACTTGCCAGCTTCTCAACAGCACAAAGAAAATCAAGAATCTTAAAACAGAAGCTACCTTTTACTTTCAGACCAGACAGCTTTGTAATTTGCCCAACTTTACAAAGCAGTATTGCACATAGGCAACATTAATACTGAATAACAAGTTTATTATTCATAAAGGAACTGAAGGTTTACACAGCCAGCCAAATCAGAACCCCTAGCAAGACGTGTCAAGCCAAGAGAAGCAGCAGTAGGGAACAGAGCAGGAAGCAACAAATGAAACCAGAGGGGAAGGCACTGCCATCTGGCCTATCTCATGTTTCCCCCATCCAGCCATGACAGTGGCTGCTTGATGGAGTGAAATAAGCTGGAAGAACTTTGGGGAGCGAATGTGGAAAAATGAAAGTTCACACTCACCATGCAGGGCCTTCACTGCACTGGTTTGTGTCTGTCCCGCCGATGAAGGGTTGATGAGACAGGGAGAAATACATGGGGCCAGCACAGCTGTGTGGAGAGGATTGGGTCCAGCAGGTGCAAGCATAGGACACGTGTAGAAACTGAGAGTCCAAAATAAACAGAGGAAAGGGAATTAAATGATAGGTAATTTGTCCTCTGTGGAGGGATTAGAGCAGAGGAGAAATGGGTACCAGTTCCAATGTGTAATTGGTTGTCAACTATTTTACAACAGAAGTAAGATTCAATAAATTGATAATCAACCCTAATTGTAATCTCCAGCATATGAAATAGGGACTATTTCGATATATTATGTATATGAAAAACTATAGTTCTAGGTCAGGGTTTCTCAACCTTGGCATTATTAATATTTGGGGCCAAAAAATTCCTTGTGGTGGGGAACTACCCTGTGTATTGTAGAATATTTAGCAGCAACCCTGACTTCAACCCACTGTAAACCAGAAGTAACCCCCTACAGTCTTAGTGATGAAAAATGTCTCTATAAATTTTCTCTGAGAAAAAAATCACCCCTGGTTGAGTACTCTGGTCCTAGGTCATCCCATTAAATGAACACACAAAGTGTTTCTACCACAATCATATTTGCCAACTATATCAAATGAAGGCACAACAATGCTGTTTACCCTACTGGGTATTATTTACCCTACATATTGTCATGTATTGGGCTGATGGCTCATTAGGCTAACAAAACATTAGATTTGGCTATAACAATAGCATTCATACTTCTCTCCAGGGCTAGACTTTCATAGGGGTGAGTAAAGTAGATTCATCTCAGAAGACTGGCTGTATCCTATTTTCATAAAAGAGGAAGACACAGTTTGCTCAGGTATTACACAGGCTCAAACTTCTATATTTCTATTCTCTTTTGAAACTTCTTCTTTCTCCCACCCCTCCCCTCCCCTCCCCTCCCCTCCGCTTCCCTCCCCTCCCCTCCCCTCCCCCTTCTCCCCCCCGTTACCAAATCACAAAGTTAATATTATGTGTATCTAAGAAGCTTTAATTACCTTCTTGCTTTTTTAACATTAATTCTACAATTGTAAGTTTTTAAGTCCTGCTATGATTTGTGCATATTTTCATTACACCCCTAACTTACAAAAAATTTTTTTTCAAATAAAAACTTATGGTCAGTACTTTAGTTCACTGATATTCAGCTATTTTTATACTAAACACAAGAACATTTTGGCACAACAAGGTGAATCTGATAGTAACAGTCAAAATATGTTCTATGCAATATGAAAATGACCTGCCATAGAGGGTAACTCAGTATAGGAAAATGTGTCTCTGCTGATATATAGACAGCATTTTAAAATGTTTGCAGAACCACTCTTTTAAAAAAATTATTCAGTCTAGCACATTTTAAATTCGTTAATGTTTAGGGAAAGTAAATGTGAGCAATAGTATTTTACTAATTTTTTCAGTTTTAAATGTCAAATAAAATTGTTAAGTAATATGGAAGATAAATTCCTTTATAAAATGCTATAATTTAATACACTGAACAAATTAAGATAAATGCAATCTTATGAGTTGCCTTATGATTTCTCTGACCTTAAAATAAATGCAATTTAATTTAATAAGTGAAATTTTAATAAAACGTGCTTATTTCTAATGTAAAATTTTAAAAAATAAGTCTATCTGTAAAAATGTTTTCTATGAGGAAAACACCAAGGTGAGCATATGAGATGAGAAGTAGTACGGTGTAGTAATTATTGGATGGCTGTCGTTGGTTCTCATCAAAAGTGAGGTTTTTTTTCTTCTGGAGGAAACAGATGACATTTCTAATGATTCCTGACAATAAGATGCAGCCTTGTGATTGAGTTTTGGCCAATGCTGATAAAACTTTCTACACAATTCCCCACCCTCTCTTGGTTCATAAGCTAGCTTTATGCATGGGTTCAGAAGAACATTAGACTCTGGAAGACTGCAGAGAACCTAAACAGAAGAAACCTGGGCTGAGAATGACCCTGTGATTTAGAACCCATCCTCCCCTCTCCATTGCACTGAGTTGTGATAAGTACAAGAAATAAACTTTGATTTTGTTAATCAACTGAGATTTAGGAGTTATTTGCTATCACCCTCTAGAAAATGGCTGTCAGTGCCTTGCCCATGTCCCCAAGCTCTTACCACTTCAGAGATCTCCAGCCTAAATTCCACTTGCCAGTAATTGCTCCCCCTGCCCCTCCCAAACTAAAGGCTGTTTGGCCATGAAAGTCTGGCTATGCAGCAGAAATTCCAGAGAATTAATTACCCTCTCCTTTCCAGTAACCCTCAGCCAATGACTGATGAGATTTTGTGCAAAATTTTCCCTCACCCCGAACTGTCTTGTGAGATACCTTTGCAGCAAGAGTTCTCCCCTGGATCGTAGAATTACCCTAGCAGGATTAAGCTTCCATCACCCACGTTGGCATCTGACTTAACTACACACCCTTTGCAGAATGCCTGCCTGCCTTCCCTTCCCAACTCCTATCTTTACTCCTCTTCCAGTGTTTCTTTATGTCCCAAACAGATAATCTACACTCAAATCCTTGTCTGTGGTCTGCTTTGAGAAAAACTCAAACAAAAAAAGCAAACATTTATCCTTTCCAAACTGTTATGAAGAGTTTTGTATTCAGAAACACATAAGACCAATTTGGCCTGAATGCTCTCTTCCTAGCTCTATAAATGAGGATAACATAATCAAATTTTCTACAGCTTCCAATTTTCCTTCGAAAAATATGGGTAACAACAGTAATTATTTCATAGTGTTGTTATGAATACCAGAGATAATAAGACTGACTGCTTTATAAATTGTTTTATGTACAGGAAGTACTGGCTAAAATATACCATTTTTATTATTGCTATGTAGCTAGATAGTGGGGAAGCAATATTTGAGTTCAGGTGTGTCTTGCTGGTAAGCTAGTGTACGTTTTCCCACATTATCCCAATTCTTTGATAATTACCAAGTTATTTCTGAGACACCTTATTTCAGTTTTATTATTATTTTATATCAAAGTTGTGCATGCACATAGTTTAGAGTCAAATAATTTTACAAGGTTTGCTCTGAGAAATAGTAATTGCCATCCATTTTTCATCCCCATTTTACCTCTTCAAAAACAACTTCTTTGATTCTACTCAATGAGTCTTTTTGTATTTATCACCATGTCCAGTATAGCATGCTTATTTTGCTATTTGTTGATTTTTGTTTTAGGTATTATCTATTGGTATCCAACTGTGGAGAATGAGGTTTTAGCTTCTTTTCTTTTCCTGCTCCATCACGCATACATATCCTTGCCATTCTGCCAACCTCACCACATAGCTATATCATAATTGTATGTTAATATCCCATATTAACATAATTGTGGCTATGTAAAGCTCTGCATAATTGAACATTGGTTGGCTCACTTTTCTACATAATCACTAAGTCAGTCCCAAACTGTCTATTTGTCCAGTTGTCTCCTCTAATGCTACTGAGGCCTATCAATTATCCTATCCATTTCGTCTTACTAGAAAAACTGTCATGGATTCACCAATGTGCACAATCTTGATGGGCCGTCCTCTGCGGATGGTTCACAGCTGCCATCCAGACATCTTTCTCCTGTGTTCTGGAGATTCCCTTTACTTGCTCTCTGTATTGAAAGACCAATAACCTGCATACCATCCCTTCTTTGTTGTTTTACTTTGTTTTGGTTTAATATATTCCATAATAGCTTCCTGATAAAGGACAGCTGGGAGCTTTAAAAAAAAAAAATATGTGTCCAAGTAACTTCTTCATACTGCGCCTCATGCGTGGTGATGATTAGAGAATGGGTATTTTTTTCTTTTAGAATTCTGAAGTGTTCGTCATTGTCAAACTTCTAGCTTGACACCGTTTTTATTCCTAACAATTTTTGTGTGAATTTTTTTGTGGTGGTGGTTGTGGTTGTTTTCGCTTCTTCCCCAATCTACTGTGTACAGGATTTTCTCTTTACTCCAGTGTTTTGAAATTTCATCATAATGTATATGGTAGGGGGCTAATTTAATTCATTTTGTTCTGAATACTTGGCCTCTGTTAATCTGGAAATAATTGTCTTTTCTTTCAGCAATGACATTTTCTTCTGTTGTTTTGTTGACTATTCTTTCTCCTCTCTCCTCTGTTTTTCCTGATGTTTTTTCTGTCCTAAAATTTATTTATTCGTATTGGGCCTCCCAGACTTATTCTGTTTTTGTCTTTTATTTTTTATTTCTTATCTTCTCTCTCTCTCTCTTTCATATGTATCTACACATATATGAGATATATATATATATATATATATATATATATATGTATATACACACATATATACACATATATATGTATAATTGGGGGGGCTCTACTTCCTGATATATTTCTACAACTTTATCTTCTGGTGTTAAGCTTTACATTTTCCTATAAGGAACTTTATTTCCAAAAGTTGTAGATCTTCTCAAGTTATTTCTTTCTTCTTGTTACATGTTTACAATATCTTCTGTTTCTTCTCTGAGGTTACTAAGGATATTTTTTAAGTTTTCTCATTCTAAATAGACCCTTTCCTACAAATTAATTTTTTTCCCGTGTATGGATTCTATCTTTCATAAAGAGGCCTTCCTCATTGTCTGCTGATCCTAAGCTGGGTGCTCATACTTAGAAATGGGTGGTTACAAAGATGTTTGAGGGCTCCAAGGGCCTGTTGACTTTTAGTTTCTCTATGACGTGAACTAGATTAAATTTTTCATAAGAATTTTTCGGGTTTTGTCTTAGTGCTCATCAAATTCTTGGGAGAAAAGTCTTCTAATGCTCAGGAGGAAACCAATTGGAAGTCTGTGACAATAGTACCCAGCAAGCTATTCCCATCTGGTCCGCTGTCCTTTAGGCCAGACACATTCTATTTTACCTTCTCCAGAGACTGAACTTTCAGTTCTTTAAAGGGAACAGAGAGTATAAGCATTGAAGTGCACAGAGTAATGGCAGAGAAATGAAGATCCAATTTCTTTAATCAACTTTTTTCTTATCCTACTAATTTTAGCCTTTCACTCCACTCATGAGGTATCTGGTGCTATGAATTCCTGATCCTTCTCGTAATTCCACAATACGTTAGGTAGGTTCTCAGCTTTCCCCATTGCACATTCAGAATTCAGGGTTTTGAGATCTGCCATGTCATTTTTTGTTCATCTACCTATTATTTTTAACTTCCACGATTCTTTCATATTGTTTTTTCTCCCATTCGCTCAAACTTGTAGGTTTATTTTTACATAATCCCATGACTATTAGCTCAGTGTGGTTTCAGGAGGAAATTAAAGTAGGTTTGTAAAAATAATGCCATCTTTACAGGGGAGTTCTGCTTGAAACTTTCAATGACATGATTCCACAAGAAGAGAATTTTAATATAAAAATGATCCATCTCTAAACCCAGACAATGGCAATCGTTAAAATCTTAAAGACAACAATCGTTTTCCTAGAGTATGAACCACAAGATTAATCCTAAAGTATTTTTAGTAGGTAACTTCAAGTATAAAACATGCACACAAAGTAATAACAAATTCAACACAAAAAGGCAAAAGAAAAAGGTTAAGAATCATGGTTGAGAAATTTGTATGGCTTCTCATTCTTAATGAGGAAAGGCCAAAAATCTGACAATTAAGACTGACTACATTCACATCACTTTTTACCTTTCCACATTTGAATTCAATTTCTCCAATTTACATACTGTACTCCAGACAAACTGCACTACTTAATTTTCCTCATAGCTAATCAGAAGTTTCCTAGATCCATGAGTTCCCATGAGTGTCCTGTTCCTTAAAATTTCTTTCTTAATGAGATTTTCCAAGATGCTTCTGGAAGCACTTGTTTTTACCTCAAATATCAATACACTTAATGAAAAACATGTATTTTAATTATTTGTGCGTCTTTATCTTCCCCTACTAGACTATCAACTCCTTGAGTACAGGGACATTGTTTTATTCAGCTTTTAATCTCTAAGCCCCACTCACATTCAGAACTGAGCATAAAAGTAATCTTCAGTAAATTTGTTGAATGACATTGTCATACTTTGTACGGCAAAACTATATTGCAGGGATTCCTAGTTGTCTAATTCAACACACATTCCCTGACCTACTGTATAAGTCAGGGTTCTCCAGAGAGACAGAACCAGTAGGGTATATATGGATATCTATCTATATATAGTATAGATACATGAGAGGGAATTATTAGGGAAAATGGCTCAAGTGATTATGGAGGCTGCTATGGTCTAGAATGAATGTTTATCCCCTCCAAAGCTCATGTGGGAGCTAGATTCTCAATGGTATAACTTCCCAAGGAAGCCAATGGTATAACTCTCAGGCCTAGAACAAAGGCCTGAGAATATGAGGGACAGATGATGTAAGTGCTTAAATGCAAAGGCCAGGGAGCCTGGAGTTTTGATGTCCAAATGATACCAGAAGAGAGGGTCTGCGGAAGCTCAGTGGCCAACCTCAACCCATCCCATCTTATGCCAGGTTTCATTTCTCTCTTGATATTTGGCACTTGAAGAGTTTCTTTTTTTCTTTCCTATCTTTCTTTCATTCCTTCTTTATTTCTAGATCAGGTAACATTTAATATAGTTTTTGTTAAATTTCATGAAGCATTTCTAAGTGCTGGAGGGTTTAATTCTAGAGGGCTGTCAGCTTTTATTATCTGCCATAAACCTGGAACCAGAAGTTCTGAACCATCTTAACTTTAAAGTGGGAAACCAGGCCATTTTTCTCATCACTAAATGCCTGTTCAGAATAGTGAGTTTTATGTGTGTAACGATTCAAATAGGCTTTCCCTAGAACTGTGCACTTGCATTGCCCAGGGGCAGAGACCACCATGTTGAATTCACATTCTTGCAGAGAAGTTACATAATTTGCCCACGGTAAGCATTAGCTAGGGGAAAGACACAAAGTCAGCATTCAGGGTCCCCGGTCTCAACCATGGGCTTTTCCCACACACTGCCTGATTGCTCCTTTCTTTATAATTCATGGGTTTCTGCCTTTGAAAGCAGATCATATAGAAGATAAAAACAAAGAAGCAAACAACAACAACAACAACAACAAAGCCATAGTCTTTGGACATAAAGAGACAAAGTTCTGATTCCTGCCTTAGACATTTTCAGAACCTAGTCGTGTAACTGGACTAACCACAATCCTCAATCCAGCCTCAGGTCTCATGTGTAATACCATAGTAATATTAACATCTCTGTGTGGTTTTGATAAATAGACCTAGTATATGCAAAATATTTTTGCAAAATTTTATACATAAAAGATAATAAGGGAATTATTTTTTATCAATTATTTCAATTATTTATATTATTATTAAAGGTGGCTTATGGTAGTTTTTGAATTATTATTGAAAGCACGGCCTTTTTGAACACTTTTCTTCTGGTCTAATATTGCGTCTGTCGTAAAATGGCCACATAATGCCTTACCTAAGTTATTTCCAGTATCATGATCCCATTTGATTTGCCAGTGAGTACCCTTTCCTAACCATTAAAATATAAATAAACCCATCTTTGTACCTGCTTATGAAATCCAGTTTTTAATCTCTAAAGCATTTGGCATCAAAATGTCTTAAAAGCTCCATGGTTTTTTGCATTCTGACTCTTATTTTCAAAGTTACCGAATGTGTCTAATTTAGCTCTGGTTACTTGATTTTCAAAATTCAGTCTAATTAAGGCAATGTTCACTTTTATTGAGAAAAAGCTGACACTTGCCGAACTTTTCACCAGCACAAGTACTTGAAGCCTAATCTCCTTCTTATGACCCTGGGTAGGATTTATTCACATGACTAGTACTTCACACAGAATTCAAAGAAAGAGGGAGACAGCACTTGATAAAGAAAACATTGACTTTCTTTTCCAAACCTCTTTCAATAAAAGTTGCTAACTTGTTTCTCTCTTGTCCTATGCAGTACTGTTGGCTTAAAGGCTTATATGGATTTTTTTTTTTTTCTATATAACAACTACCTCATCTTCCGAGGTCAAAATGCCATTGCACCTCATCTTTGAAAACGAACAGTTCCTGCTTTGATTCTGTGATCTTTTATCTTGCTTGCCTTTTATCCAACTGCCTCTGCCATCGGCCATCCAAGTCATCTGATCTCAGTCTTCCCATTTCACATCTCACTGTTCCTCATTGTGTTTGTACTTTTAATCTCAGAGAACAGCCTACCAGACAACGCTTCTCAGGCAATCACATGTTTCTGACTTGGATATTTGTGATGCAGCAATTTTTCAATTTTAACAATTAACAAAGCTTCCATTATTTCTTTATATAGATGCAAGATTTCTAATAAAAATCTTAGTAGTTTTTATATCATTTTATAGTCTGTCCTGGTGCAGGCAAAGTGTTAATCCAAGAATAAATTATTATTATTATTATTATTCTAATATGTCATTATTAATAAATTATGTCATTTATTTATTCACTGCTTTATACTTTATAAAATATTTTCAAGTAGATTAATTTGCTTTATCCCAGTGACAATCTTGAGGCACACAGAACACGTTTTTAAAATGTATTTTAGTGTCAAAGGTAAAGAAACCATAACTGAGGGATTTCATGTAGCTCACTAAAGCTCTCCCTCCTGATAGATGCAACTGACATTGAAGACCATATTTCTGACTCTTAGCCTCTTTGTCTCATATTACACTAGTTTCTGCATGTCCCCATTATAAAGTATATGCTTTAAAACTTTGAAAGAGATAATTAGTACAGACCCTCAATACTGTAAAATCTGTTCCTAATACAGAGTTGACATGATATAGCAGTGAAAGCAAAAGATTTGAAATCAGAAGTCAGATTTGGACTCTGATTCTGTTAATTAATCACTGAGTTACCTTATGTCCCAGATATTTGTAATAGGCAAATAGTACCTACAATAAAGAAGTTATTGTCGATACTGAATAAAAAAATGTAATGAAAAACTAAGCATGGCATATGGAAAACAGCAAATAATTAACAAATGGTGCTAGTATTTGTATATATCCTCCTCTTCAGTTATACTATTGAAAATTTTTGAAGTTGGAAATCCATTTTGAACTCCGAGCTCTAATACTATCCTGCCTATACTTGTGTTTCTATATCCATCTGGCTACCACTTAATTCCTATCAAAATATTTTTTTCCTTGGTTATCTCCATACAAATCCCAGAATATCAGAGTTAGAAGGGAATTTTGAAGTATTTCATCCAAATCTTAGTTTCACAATAAAAACCCTGAGTCACAAGCAGGTTAAATGACTTAAGTAGGGAGATAGGTGACTGGTCTGAACTTCAAATATGGTCTGACCTGGAATAGGCTCATTTTATAAGAGGTGCAAGGCTTTAAAAAGTAAATAAAGGTTAGAGCCTGTTACTTTGTGCTGTATTCCAGGAGAGGATTCTCAGCAGGTGGAGGAGATGCTGGAAACACACATCTCAGTCCATACCCCATTTCACCTATGTTAAAGGCAATACCTAATCTCATAGAACTCCCTGTTTCCATTGCCCGTCTCACGTCCCAAATGCTCCTGTGCAAAGGCTGTCTGGAATGGGAAATAAGTCAAAAGAGAAAGATGATTTTTAGCAGTAGACTCTATTCCTTTATCTCTATTCCTTTTTCTTCTTCCCATTCTCTATCTCACCCTTGTTGTCTTTACTTTCTGGGCCCAGATCTTGTCTCATTTTTAATTGTAATTATACATAACAACAGTCTCCAGTTCTAGTTTCTCAGAGTAAGACTGCATGTCATCCATGGAAACCATTGTCTAACTTGTTGGCTTCCAAACTTAGTTGAATATAAACTAGAGAAAGAAATAAAATTTACATCAAACAGTACACATGCAAATACACATGCACACACATACACACAAGAAAACAATTAAAACAAAAGTTTCATTACTACACTTACCCATGTGATATGCATTCTGATTTATGATATTTTCTGTTCTGTTCTATTTTTTTTAAGTTATTTGCCCAATGATTTGCTTTAGTGTCATTCTCAGTAAATTAGAAGGCACAGTTTGAAAAATAAATTGTCTAAATTAAGGCAGAGAAGAAAGATGCTCACTTTAATGTGAATTATGGCTATTTCTGGATAGCAAATTATTGAATGGTCAACACTTTCTTTTTTTGTACATTTACATATTACCAGATTTTGTAAATGTCATTATTTTAAAAAATAGCATCAATAAAAAATAATAAAAAAAAATAAAGTATCGAAAGGGAAAAGCCAGAATAGGGCATATGTAGTTGTTATTGTTAACATACCGGGGGTCAAGAAGAGCACTCCTTAAGAAAATATTAAGCTTTGGAGATAAAGAAGGAAACTTGTTAGATACCAGGAGTGGAAAAGAAGCTATTTTCTAATCACTAGGCCACTTTTCTTTAATATTCCTCTCTTTCATCCCAAAGTCATGATTCTGGGACAGGTTAATAGTCTGAACATGTTTAGTGCCAATTACTATGATACAAAGGATGTTAAGCAAATATTTCCTCCAGTATCATAATGGCAAAAACAAGGCAAAGAAAAAAAAACTAGTTGAAAAATGTAATGTCTATCCCAGTTTAATGAGCTTCTATGTCAGCTCAGATAGCAGGTTACTATTCCTGGCAAAAGTCACAGTCAGAGTTACAATTTTAGGCACTTCCTTTTATTTTCATGCACACATGCTCTATTTCTCCAATAATCTATTAAATTCTTGGGAAAGCAGATCCTGTGCTTTTTTCTTGTTTAGCCAGCCTGTATGCACTCTTTACTAACCACTTCCCTGTCTCTAAACCTGTAGAGTACATGTGTCAGGCACATGCCTATACTTCATGTAATCATCCCATCCTGTCTCCCTCTTCAATAAAAGTAAGTGAAAAAGTCTGGATTATCCAGCCATTTTTAGTCCAATGAGTCCATGGCACAGTTTACTCCAAGCCACTAATACAAAGCCATCAGGAAGAAGACAATTTTTTTTTTCCTTTTTGAAAATGGGGAGGTTATACAACCTGTTGGACAGGAAAAGATTTAGCCTCATAGTCATGGCTCAGTGGAAAGACAAATGCACCATCTAAGAGTCCAGAAGTTCTTTCACTAAATCAATTTACCCACCCAAAACAGAGGAAAAGTAACTAAACAGTCCTTTGATAAATGGTTCACTTTTTCTACTTTCTATCTTTACCAATCTGCAGCCATTACATGTACAAAATTATCAATCTGCAGCTGTCTTATGTTTTTCCTGAACCTGATCCCAAAGAAGAAAGTGCTACAAAACTCTTTAGAGAAAGTTTTCATCTTAAACTATTTATAGGATTTGATAATGAGAAAATATATCACAGCAAAAGCTGCCTGCCCCCTGTTACTTCCAGACACACTGACTCCAAATTAATATTTGAAGGTTCATGAAAAGGAAACATAGACTAAAAGGAAACAAACAAACAAAAAACCTCAGCAGCAAAATGGCAGAATATTCTAGAATATTCTGTAGAGTGGGAATGGTATTTTCTTCCTGTGTCTTTTCAAGCCACAGTCTCAGATGCACAACAAAGGTGACAGTAGGAGAAACAGAGGCCAGAGCGATCTATTTTCCTCACTGAGACATTGCATTTTACAATATCATATTAAAGATGCCCATCACACCAGAATTAACTTTGTAATCAAATTCTGTGTTTGGAAAATCTGATCCTCTCAGTGCAGCCTCCTAACATTTGCATTCAACCACGATGGGAAACAGTTTTTAAAAACTAAACATGAATTGACTCTGCGATATCTACTTCCAGTTATTCTATTCAGTGAAACTCTTTTGACAGTGATCCAAGTTATTTAAAGAGAATATCATAGAACTCTTGAGCTTTTCCTGAGTGTCTCTAGAATACACATCACCTCCAGTTATGCACTTCTCAGCTCCCTAAAAATTGTTACCATTTCTTGACCAATGTGAGATTCTGTCAAGAAATGTGTTAATAGAGTGAGAATTGCTTCACACCTACTCTCCATATGTCTGCAAGAAATATTTTTCAGTCCACTCACCCCAAACAGAACGAATGTTGAAGGGAAGAATAGTAAACTACCTGCAGAATTTTCTGCTGGAGAACATCAAAACCAAATAATTTATTCTCCCTTCAGGTCTCTTCCCCCCAAATACTAGAAAATAAAATCCAGTTATGCTACCTAAGGAGAAGAAAAATGAGTAAAACCTGAATATATGTTGATTTCATTTTTCCCCATTTTCTTGCTCAAAAATCCTCTGACCCTGCGTGTGATTATGTCTAAACCTCTGAAGTGAAAATAAATAGCTGGCTTAAATCTGTATTTAAGATTTCCTGTTCCTATATTTTTAAATGACTTTCATTTCAGCTTATTCTCTTATAATCCAGCGGTACCCTGTTCCTCCCTCCACACACAAGTAGGAAGAGATGTTAAAATAATTATCTGTGGTTTGGTCCTTGTAACTCCATTGTCTTGGGCAAAGAAACACTAGCCTCCTGTTCTACAAGGTGGCTCTTTAAAAAAATCCATCCAATTCACACAGTTTGCCTTGTCTTTAAAGCAACTAAACAATGTACCAAACTGATTTACCCTAAGTTATGCCCAGTTACTTTTTACTCCATTTTTAGTTTCCTGGTCCCCAAAAGGCTGCAACAATTCTTTGAGTTCAGGGATAACGAGGAAAGCTCAGAGAGGGCTAGAACACATCCTATTCTGAGACTGAGAAGATAGTCCAGGAGTCTTATTTTAGACAGGGGGCAAGTAAGTATTTGCTTAAACTGACAGGTCTTGAGAAAAAGCATTTTCTCCATCCAGTTATGAACACATTATAGAACAAAAACATTATAATAGTATACAAATTAGATAATTTTAATTATAAAAATTAAAATTCAGATTTATCATAAATTGTATGACTTCTTAAGCGAGTCATGTCACACTTATTATGCCCTATTAAATTTTTTATTAGATTGTTACAATGAAGGACATAAACACATCACAAATATCACCCCAAATTCTATATGCTGGTTACTAAACCAGCCTCATTTTTTAAGCTAAAAATGTTTACCTTGAATATCTACAGCTGAACCATTTGTCAATTTCCCTAGAGAAACGCCTCCAATTCATATTCAGGAAAGCAAAAGACAGTTGATGCTTTTAAACGGTACAATTGAAAAAATTATGTGGAAAATCAACCAATTAGTGTATCTAATATTAAAAAGCATCAAATTAAATTAGTCAAAATAGTATACTTCTCTGAGTGTGGAAAGTGACACAACCACTGTTCTAAAGACAGCATATCTACATAAAACAGAATCCTTGCCAAGGCGATTTGGACTTTCATAGCCGTTTTCTCACTTTTAAGGTTTACTGTATCCCTCCTTAACAGATTAACAAAAAGAATCCAAGAGAGTTTAAAGAATTTCCCCCAAAAGACAGCCAATTAATTATGGATGGTAGACTAAAATCTTGCTTCTGTTTCATGTTCCTTTGGCCTAAAAGACTTGTGGGAATTAATCCAAAAGTTACAGCAGCTATAGCAAATGCATAGTGTGTGTGTGTGTGTGTGTGTGTGTGTGTGTGTGTGTGTGTGTGTGTGTGTGTGTGTACACACATCATCAAAGAAGTCAACTCAGAACTGCCATCTCTAATGATTTATAGGCAGGCATTTGATAATCACTGGAATAAGTCCAACTCATAACCCAGAGTTTCTTTTACTTTCAGCTATTTTATTACAATATTAGAAGCCTTGTTTAACCTTTAAGACTTTAGAGCTAATAAAGAAAATTAGGAATCATAGATATCAAGTGCAAGAGAAGTACTTTGAGAGGAACCATAGTATTACATAAAATTATCATTCCTGGATTAAAGAACAAGAATACGAATAAGCCTCACTAAGTTGTCTATCATTTATCCACATTTCAGAAGCTGTAGAATCATTCATCAAGTTGAAATTTAGAAATCATAAAGGAAAAAGGATGTTTTATTTACCCACAGTATCAGAGATAATCAAAAATAAAATTCTCACTTTGTGAGCTCAGAATGCAGATACCAAAATTTACTAATAAATGACGTTGACATTTAACCACAGTCGATATTTCCATATCATTCTTCAAAATCTCCTTTCATTTTCTGTCTCTTCGCATGCCTCTGCCTCCTTCACATGCTGAATCTTCCTCTTTTTAGACTTCCTCCACCCCCCATCCGTTCAGCCCCTTCCCCTCCTCTGCGTATTTTCTCATTCAGGTAGCTACAATGCAATTTGATGGCCACTGCACTCCAGCCAAACTCTTTCCATGACATGCTTCTGCATCTCTTCCTCCATCATCTCACAGTACAAAATTTATGCTTTCATACCTACGTGAAATGCTTCCATCTGCTTCTGAAGATCTGCAAACCCACATCCACTGTAAACTCTCAGCAAAAAACCAACAGCTTCATGCTATCAATAACACCCCCAAAACACAATAGACTTTTAATTTAGCACCCTAGGGACTTAAATTTGTAGAAGAATATAAAACAAGCAATTCAGCATTTTGCATCTCTTTAGGATCTCCAGCAGTTACCCACATACAACTTCTCTCCTCATCCCCCTTTACCCAACTCAGCCACAAGGGAGTACAAGCATGTGCTTGTCAGGGATGAGACCTCTCGGTGTGTGTGGCGAAGGCAGGGGGGTGGGGGCTCACAATGACATAAAGAAGCTACTGCCTTGGTTTCCTACCTGTTTTTTATATTATTCCAGTAGCATAGAATCAAGGACTTTAAGCCAAATTGGAGATACTCTGGGCCACATACAGTCCCAGAGATCAGGTATTGCACAGTAAACAAGAATGACATATAGCCCCTGGAATTATCATTCCTCAACCATCTTAACTCGCTCATGCTCACGGAAATGGTGCTATGACAGGTCGATCCAAGATCATCTTCCTAGGCAAGTAAGGGTTGTGCAGGGCATGGGCCTGATGATAACCATTTACTCACACCCCTGAAAAGCAATTTCTTTTCCTCTCACATTTTCCATACTGTTTAATTGGAAGTTAATCATATACTGATTTCTGTTATTACTGTGATTGTTATTATTGTCCGCATTCTTTGTTTATTCCATTTTATTATGGTCATGAATGTTAATAATATTTGAGATTGCTGTTTATAGTTTTCTACTGTTTTGCTAAGCTTAGAAGTATGTGTTGTTGATCTCTGCATCCAATACTTGCTGTATAGTTCTAACAATGGGACTCCTATGTGTGATGCTTGTGTTATTTGTCTTCCAGACATACTATTTCCCGTAATTTGCTCTGATAGGGGGAAAAAATGTTTTAGAACCACGCAGTCTCAGGTTTGGTTACCCATCTAACTAACCACCTGGTGCTTGACTATCCATAGCAATACAAGTATGTTTGATTTTCTGAGTCATCATTGCCTCTGAGATATTACAAAACTAACCTATAAACCTTTGTGTGATTAGATCAAAAGGGATGAATTTTTATCAATGTTGCATAGGCAAATGACAAACAGAGGCTCAGAATATGTCAAAATAATAAGAAACAAGCTCACATACACTCAAAAATACATGTTTTCTGTCCAAAAGAATGCTTTGATGCTTAACTGAGGAAAAAAGAAAAAAATCTCATTAGAAATAACTTCTATCAGATATAATCCTGGAAATGGAGAAAGTGCATATTCTGTTTTATATGTATTATCATTATCTCCTTCAATAGCACTATGAGGTGGGCATTCTTAGGTCTCTTTCACAGGTGAGGAAATTGATAAAGAGTTTAACAGCATTCTTTTGATCAAACAGCTATCCTGGACAAAGCATAATGCAACCACAAAGGCCCTGTCTCTGAGTCCAGTGCTCTCTTTACTCAGATCTATAAGCAATTATTCTGGATAAAAGAGGAAGATACATAATGTTTCATACAGAAGAATCACCAAGTACAGCAGTAGTGTGCCATGGAATCTTTGGGGAATTGCCCAAATGGTAAAGATTATGGACATTATCTCATATCCAGTGATGACCATTGAACTAGGAAGAGAACATGAATTGCTGTGTACCTTGCCTAAAGAGAAGTGAGTTTGGGTAAAAAGTGATTAATTATTCAATTCTACATTATTTTCTCAAATATTCAAGCAGAAGATCTGAATTCCTCACTTCCTGGGTGATCTCTTTACCCTCACCATTCTCTTCATTTCTTCACCCATTAAAAGCTGCCAAAGATGTGTTGAATCTCTATCATATTAGTCTGTTTCTATTGCTTATAACAAAATACCTGGAACTGAATGATTTGTGAAAAAAAATGAAATTTATTGCTTATAGTTTTGGAGGCTGGAAAGTCCAAAGTCCAGGGAACACATCTGGTGACAGCCTTGTCCTGGTGGTGACTACACTGACTCAGGGTATCACATGGTAAATATGGCAGAGCAGAGAGAGAGAGATGACTCTCACGTGCTCCCCTTCTAAAGCCTTCATGACCACGTCCATGGCCACCATTATTAATCCATTCACTATGGCACGATCCTTACAATCTAATCACCTCTTAAAGGCCCCACCTTTCAACTGCTGTAATAGCATTTCTCACCCTCTTAATAGTTACAGTGGGGATTGTGCTCCAATGACTTTGGGGGACATTCAATCTAGTGCATGTACTATGCACCGGGTAGTGTGTGAAGCATCAGAAATATAAAATATTGACCACTATTCTCAAGAATCTTACAGCAGAAATAGAAATACATAAGTGTAATAAATATATAAGTGTAATGAAATCCTGGAATTGGCAGGATAGATCATGGACAAGGGAGAGTGGAAATTAAGGGATGACCACTTTACCGCAGTGTCAGGAGAGGTCACAAGAGAAGGTAACATTTGAGTTGAGCCCCATGCTAGTCTTTAACATTTATTGAATACCTATTTTTACCCAGATACAGATGCCTTAAGAAATGTTGTGCTGTTTCAACCTCACAATAAATCTGTAAGTATTCAATACACTGCCTTTAATAGTTCAAAAAACAAGATTCAGAGAGAAAAACCAAACCCTGGTAAAGGTCACACAACTGTAAGACACAGAACTGGGATCTAAATTCATCGTGCCCTTTTAAAAGACAAGTTCATGTTCCTCAAAGCATGTGGGGAAAGGATATTTGGAGTAGAGGTGGCCTAAATCCACCCTATCATGGAGTCCCTATAACACAGGACTACCTTGCAATGTTTGCCCTTTGTCTTGAATGCAGTTTTGCTCTTGTTTCCTCTCAAGACCCAGGGGGTCAATGACCCACTTACACACTCAGTGACAAAGTCACTGCCCCTTCAAGGGAAGGTCTGAAGAAATACTGCAGCATTTGTCTCACCAAACAACCTTCATCTAGTCCTTATTTTCCCTTATCCTTATTTTCTTTGCATATACTTTAGAAACATTTTATTTGGTTGTTTTTTAAATCCTGTTGATTTTGTGAAAAAAATATTAAAAAGTAAAAATAAAAGGAATTTTTAAAAGATTTTAAAAATTAATTTTAGAATTAAGTAAAAGTTCATCAGACCTAGGATGACCAGTTAGACTGGTGCCGATGGTTTCCTCAGGGTACAGGATTTCAGCACTAAAACTGAACGGTCCTGGATATATCTGGATGAATTGGTCACCCTAGTATTCAAACTTGCCTTTCTTATGCTTAGAATATTGTAGAAATTCAATAAATTGGGGATGCATTAATCTTCATCTTCTTTTAAGTCATCACTAGCAAGCTACTGTATTTTTAACATTAACCAGAGCTCTATGGATAGAAAATGAGTGATTAAAGGCAGGGATACAGAAATTGCAAAGCTTGCAAAGCCCATGCCATTCACGGGACATAAGTGCTATCAGTGGAATTTCTGCAACCAGAGAGTCACCCTATTCATGTCAAAATACCCAAAAGAGAAAAACAATAATAGCACGGGCACAAACAGAATTCCACTCTTTCTGTCTTAGAGCACGCATTGTGATTTACAAGTTTTACGGGTTTACACATTTACAACCACAAACTTGAAGTTCAACACGCATAATAAACAGAAGGTCTGAAAAGTTATAAATAAATACTTTAATAATGGATATCATCTTGCCCTCTCTGTTGGGAAGTGAGTGGAGGGAAAATCTCTTATGAAGGTTATTCCAAGAAGTAGGAATCAGAGAGACACCCATTGCAGAAGATTCAAAGCTCCCACTTTGTTCTAATAACAAAGACCAGATTCAAAAAAGGTCACTTTTGGAATGAAGATGTTTCATCCACCAAATCTAAAATGGATATGATAAAGCCTCTACAAATCTCTTATGAAAATCTCATTGTTTATAAGAGGCTTTAACTTTTTCAACTGGTGAGAAACGTAATTCTCTTGGTAAACAGCTCTAAGGAATGTATTGTAATCATCAAAATGCATTCAATTCTTCCTATTGTTAGAGATTGCACTACTTGCTGGTTATAGAAAGATGAAAAATAAAGAAAATCAAAGTTCCTGATCAAAAGGTGTTTGCAGACTATCCAGAGTATCATGTAACAAACAGGTACAATAAAATACAAAAAGTATTAGAATTCAGATTTGAACTACAATGGAAGCAACAGATGCTATGAAAACATTGAGTGAAGCAGCAAAGAGGTGAGGATTAGCCTGGACCTAGAAGGATGAGCTTTTGCTTCTGTCTTAAAAAAAAAAAAAAAAGAAAGAAAGAAAGAAAGAAAGAAAGAAAAAGAAAAGAAAAGAAAAAATCCATGAAGAGTTTAATCTCTAAGCCTTTTCAGTATAAATAAAATTAAGTGATACCAAGTATAGCAACCAATTAGTATACTGCTTTGAAAGAAGGATCTTTTATAAATATGACAGTGGAGGCTTCTGAGTGAAAATAGAAACAGTGTTTGATTCTTCCAGTTCTGCTAACAGATCCATGGAATATGAATGATAAATGATCTAGATGCTGAGAAAAAGAGAGATCACAAAGAGCTGAAGGGATTAGAGGAGAGAAAAGAGAGACTGATCTTTTAAAACGTATATCAGATCATATTACTCCCTCTTTAAAACCTTCTAATGGCTGACTCCTTGAAATTACAAGAATTTCAAACTCTTTTTCACATCCTATAAAGAGCCCTGTATTCTAGACTCTGCCTGCTTCTCTGATCTCCTTATACACAACTCTCCTTTGTCCCAGATACCAGCTATAGAACCTGTCTACTCCTGAGACCCTACAAGTCTGTTCCAGCTTGCAACCTTTTGCACTTACTGTTTACTCTTCAAGGAAAGCTCTGACTCCTCAACTTCTCTCATCCGGCTCTTGTCACTTATCAAGACATGGCCAATGCCACCCTATTCAAACTCCCTGCCAGTCAGTCTCTAATAAATGACTTTTAGGGGTTGAATTGTGGCCCTCAAAAAATATATATGTTGAAGTTGTAACCCCCAGTACCTAAGATGTGGTGTTATTTGGAAATAGGTTATTACAGAGGTAATCAAGTAAAAATGAGATCTTTATGGTAGGCCTTACTCCAGTACAACTGGTGTCCTTATAAAAGGGGGAAGTTTGGACACAGAGACACACGTGGGGAGAACACTATGTGAATATGGAGGCAGATATTGGGGGGATTCTTCTACAAGCCAATGAAAATGAAAGACAGTCAGCAAACATCCCTGCTGACACCTTGATCTGGGTTTTCCAGTATGCAGAACTGTAAGACAATTCGCTTATGTTGTTTAAGACACTCAGTCTGTGATACTTTGTTATGGCAGCCCAGCAAACTACTACAGTGGCCCAATTATTTTTTATAACATTTACCAATAACTGAAACTATCTTATGTATGTATTCATTCCTCCACTGAAAGAAGAGCTCCAAGAGAAAACTAACCTCTCCTCTCTTGCTCATAGCTCCATCTTAATACCAAAACAGTGACTAGCATGGCGTAACCGTTTTATAAATATTTTGAATGGCTGAGGGAAAGACAGAAAAAATGACTATAAAGTAGGGTAGAATTTACATGGAAACACAGTCTGGAGAGGACAATCTAGGAACATTTCCTGGGGATATATAAGCAATATTATTATTCCTCCTATTTTTCAAATTATTGGGATAGTTAGCAGTGATGATAGTTAGATAAAAGTTCCAGGTCATTTTCTTATATAAGCAACAGAAATGGAATAATGTGAGTCTTTCCATGAACTTTTTGAAGTACCCTCATATTTTTTTTTTTCTGAAGGGTTTCATTTCAGTTTATACAAGTACAGCCTTTAAATTGAGGATTAGAGATCAGATTGGAAGAAAAATATTTTAGATGTTCATTTAAAACATAAGTATAATTATAACATTAATTACTATTAAATAATTTGTTTTAGTGTCGGGTAATTAAATTTTGTTTGGCTAATCTGGATTTAAGAAGTCCACTTTTTTGACACCATCTGTTGCACTAAAAGAGTCCTGGAATCATGACTTGGTCCCTTCATTATAGGTGCCTTTTCATAGTGATGTCAGATTATACTGGGAACCCTGCTTCTATCAATGTATTTCTTAAAGTATCAAAATCTGAGAGTGCCTGTCACTGTCTTTAATAGGCTTGTAGCAGGGTCATTCAAACAAGAAAAAGGAAAATGATAAAACTCCTTTGTGAGAAAACTGAATTACTCTGGCCAATTCGTTATAATAATCCACAATGCCAGAACGGAGGAGAGTGCATTCCCCTTCCAGGATAAAAGACATGATCATTTCATATGCTGCATGAAAGTCCTGGACCGGCGCCGTGAGCAGAGGACTATTTCCCAAAAATAGCATGACAAAATCCTCTTCTTCGATTTCAAGGGACCCAATCCTTGGTGGAGAAGGAAGAGTATAAATTTGAAATGAGATCTCAAGTGGAGAGATGTTTCAAGATGGCGGCGGCTGCGGCGGCTGGCGCGGAGTAGCTGAGGTGGAAAAGGTGGCCACTGGGCCTCAGGCAGCCGGGAAACTTGTGGACCTTCCTCTGGCCATCTCTTAAGGGAGGACTGCTGCTGCTGGCCGGTCGTGGGGGCTCAACGCCACTTTGCCCCCGGCAGGAGAGGCTGCCTCATTTACAGGCAACAGCTTTGAAGTGTGGAGCAGGAAAAGAACTGATTCTTAGCTGCAAAAGTGAGTCTTGAAACAGGGAACACGGCGCCAGGGCTGCTGTGGATGCAGCCAGGATCCCGGAGGCTGGGGCCGCACTGAAGGCGGCCAGCTGCCCTATTCAGGATTCGAGGTTTCAGGCCGGCATTAAAGAAGATTCCTGGGAGCGCCCGAGCGGCGCCGCGACTGAACAGCCCGAGGCGGCAGCGCCGAGAACACGGAAGGCAACAAACCAGAGACAGAGCGAGCGCCCGACCTGGCACAGCACTGTGAGTGATCCCTGGCACAGCTCTGTTCGGGGAGTGGATGCCCACGCGGCTCCCCGCCTGCACCACCAGGCCACTCACTGCCCCGGTGCTGCCTCCATTTTCCCAGGTGCGGGCAGCTCCGCCCTGCTCGGCCATCACTGAGCCCATTTGCTTGGCCTGGCGCGGGGCTTTCCGGACCCTGCGGGCCGGCCTCCTCTCCCACTCCCTCCGCGGTTCTCTGGCAGGGCTGGGGGTGTGGGGCATCCCGACCAGTTTTGGGAGGGCTAGGAAGTACAGGCGGGCCGACTGTCACTCCACCACGCCCTGGACTCCGGCCCCGGTAAACTTCCTGTTACTGGGAGGCAGATACCATCTCTGCGACCACCAGTTTGGAAAAAAGCCTAACGAATTTCTGGTTGGGAATAGTGTGGTAGGAGAGTTCCCAGGTCCGCTTGAACCTGCCGGAGAGCAGGCTGCAGGCGGGCACTAGACTCGGTTTATACCGGGGGGATACAAAGGTGAACAAGACCCGAGAAAGATCTACACAGTGCTACAAAGGCACCCAGAGAGACCGGTCGTCTGTGCCTAGCAGAAACCTGGTAGACTTCCTGGGCGAGGCGGTGCTGAGCAGGGTCTTGAAGGCCCAGCTGATAGACGAGGGGTGCAGAAGACACGCCCCAGCCCAGCACAGTGTGCACAGAGGGGGGAGACGTGCGGCCAGGGAGGCGGAGACTCGACAGAAACCACACACCCGGTGGGGTCGCCACTGCACGATCTAACAGCCTGGGCCAGAGCACACGGAACGGGGAGAAGTCCTGTACAGAAAGTGAAAGCTCAACAGAGATCACACACCCTGTGGTACGTGATCCACCAGCCCAGCAGAGTACAAGCTGACCAGAAAGGTGGATCCCCGGAGAAGCCCAAGACCCGAGGCAACCACACACACAAGACACTAGAGGCCAACTGAGCAGTCACGGCGGGAGCCATACCAAATTGGCAACCACAGCAACATCCTAGTTAGTCATTAGTCTTAAACCGGTGGACTGTGAAACCCCCTGCCACAATGAATAAACACCAAAAAAAAGACACCAGAAATACAAAAAATCAAGAAAGTACACCACCAAAAGTTAATAAATCTCATACTCCAGATCCTATAGAACAAGAAGCCCTTGAAATAACTGACAAGGAATTTCGAGTGATAATTCTAAGGAAACTGAATGAGATACAAGAAAACTCAGCTAGACATCATGATGAAATGAGGAAAAGTATACAGGATCTGAAAGAGGAAATATACAAGGAAATCAATGTCCTGAAAAAAAATGTAGCAGAACTTGCTGAACTGAAGAAGTTATTCAGCGAAATAAAAAACACAACGGAGAGTTTAACCAACAGGCTTGTCGAAGTTGAAGAGAGAACCTCTGAACTTGAAGATGGGCTGTTTGAAATAACACAAGCAGACAAAAAGAAAGAAAAAAGAATCAAGGACATGGAAGAAAATCTGAGAGAGATATCAGACAACCTCAAGCGCTCAAATATCCGAGTCATGGGTATTCCAGAAGGGGAGGAAAATGGAGATTCCATTGAAAACATATTCAACAAAATAGTGGCAGAAAACTTCCCAGGTATAGGAAAAATCACAGATCTTCAGATCCAGGAAGCTCAACGATCTCCAAACGTATTCAACCCAAAAAGGCCTTCTCCAAGACATGTCATAGTCAAATTGGCAAAACTCAGAGACAAAGAGAGAATCTTAAAAGCTGCAAGAGAGAAGCGTCAAATCACCTATAAGGGAGCCCCAATCAGGTTAACATCAGACTTTTCATCACAAACCCTAAAAGCTAGAAAGGAATGGGATGATATTTTCAAAATACTAAAAGACAAAGATTGCCAGCCAAGAATACTCTACCCTGCAAGGCTATCCTTCCGAAATGAGGGGCAAATAGTATATTTCTCAGACAAACAAAAACTGCGGGAGTTCACTACCACAAGACCACCCTTACAAGAAATCCTCAAGGGAGTACTGGGTTTGGTTCCTGAAAAATAACTACCACTGCCATAAAAACCTAAGAAAAATCTAAACCCGCTAGTACAATAAAAATGGCATTCATGAAGAGAAAACAAGCTAACAAAAACACTATCTACAACCTAAGGAACCAACAAACAAAGAAACCAAACAGTAAATCAGAAAGCAAGGAACAAAAGACACCTAAGACAACCAAACAACCAATAAAATGCTAAGAATAAATCAACACCTTTCAATAACAACTCTTAATGTTAAAGGCTTAAATTCCCCAATTAAAAGACACAGACTGGCTGACTGGATCAAAAAGCAGGACCCAACTATATGCTGCCTACAAGAGACCCACCTCACCCATAAAGATTCACACAGACTAAGAGTAAAAGGATGGAAAAAGATTTACCATGCAAACAGAAAAGAAAAACGAGCTGGAGTGGCTATTCTTATATCTGACAAAATAGACTTTAAACTAAAAACCATAAAAAGAGACAATGAGGGACACTACTTAATGATAAAAGGACTGATCCATCAAGAAGACATAACAATCATAAATATGTACGCACCCAATGTTGGAGCATCCAGATTTATAAAACAAACTCTATTAGACCTAAAGAAGGAAATAGACACTAATACCATAATAGCAGGGGACCTGAACACTCCACTGTCAATATTAGACAGATCATCTAGGCAAAGAATCAGTAGAGAAACACAAGATCTAAACAAGACTCTAGACCAATTGGAATTGGCAGATATCTACAGAACATTCCACCCAACAACCTCAGAATATTCATTCTTCTCATCAGCACATGGATCATTCTCCAAGATAGATCACATATTAGGTCACAAATCAAGTCTCAATAAATTCAAAAAAATTGGAATTATCCCATGTATCTTCTCAGACCACAATGGATTAAAACTAGAAATTAATAACAAACAAAACTCTGGAAACTATACAAACACATGGAAATTAAACAGCATTCTACTTAATGACATATGGGTCCAAGAAGAAATCAAGCAGGAAATCAAAAAGTTTATTGAAACTAATGAAAACAATGATACATCGTACCAAAACCTGTGGGATACTGCAAAAGCAGTATTGAGGGGAAAATTTATTGCATTAAATGCTCACTTCAGAAGAATGGAAAGATGGCAAGTGAACAACCTAACACTTCACCTTAAAGAACTAGAAAAACAAGAACAATCCAATCCTAAAGTTAGCAGACGGAAAGAAATCATTAAGATCAGAGCAGAACTGAATGAAATTGAAAACCAAAAAACAATTCAAAAGATCAACGAATCAAAAAGTTGGTTTTTTGAAAAGATAAATAAAATTGACAAACCATTAGCATGGCTAACAAAAAAAAGAAGAGAGAAGACTCAAATAACAAAAATTAGAAATGAAAAAGGCGATATTACAACTGATTCATCTGAAATACAAGGAATCATTCGAGACTACTATAAACAACTATACGCCAACAAATTTGAAAATCTGGAGGAAATGGATAAATTTCTGGACACACACAAGCTCCCAAAACTGAACCGTGAAGACGTAGAAAATTTGAACAGACCAATAACAATAAAGGAGATTGAAGCTGTTATCAGAAGGCTCCCAACAAAGAAAAGCCCAGGACCAGATGGATTCACAGCAGAATTTTACCAAACATTCAAACAGGAATTGACACCGATTCTTTACAAACTATTCCAAAAGATTGAAACGGACGCAAATCTCCCAAACTCATTCTATGAAGCAAACATCATCCTGATACCAAAATCAGGTAAAGATATAACCAAAAAAGAAAACTACAGGCCGATATCCTTGATGAATATAGATGCAAAAATCCTCACTAAAATACTAGCAAACAGAATACAGCAACACATACGAAAAATTATTCATCACGATCAAGTGGGATTCATCCCAGGGATGCAAGGTTGGTTCAACATACGCAAATCAATAAATGTGATACACCATATTAATAAACTCAAACACAAGGACCATATGATCATCTCTATAGATGCTGAAAAAGCATTTGATAAAGTTCAGCACTCATTCATGACAAAGACCCTCTATAAGATAGGTATAGAGGGAAAGTATCTCAACATAATTAAAGCCATATATGCCAAACCCACTGCCAATATCATCCTGAATGGGGAAAAGCTGAAAGCTTTTCCTTTAAGAACAGGAACTAGACAAGGATGCCCACTCTCACCACTCCTATTCAACATAGTGTTGGAAGTACTAGCCAGAGCAATCAGAGAAGAGAAGGAAATAAAGGGCATCCAGATTGGAAAAGATGAAGTCAAACTGTCCCTGTTTGCAGATGACATGATCCTATATATCGAACAGCCTAAAACCTCTACAAAAAAACTGTTGGAATTGATAAATGATTTCAGCACAGTAGCAGGATACAAAATCAACACACAAAAATCAGTAGCATTTCTTTTCTCCAATAGTGAACATGCAGAACGAGAAATCAAGAAAGCCTGCCCATTTACAATAGCCACCAAAAAAATAAAATACTTAGGAATTGAGTTAACCAAGGAGGTGAAAAATCTCTATAATGAGAACTACAAACCACTGCTGAGAGAAATTAGAGAGGATACAAGAAGATGGAAAGATATTCCATGCTCTTGGATTGGAAGAATCAACATAGTGAAAATGTCCATACTACCCAAAGTGATATACAAATTCAATGCAATCCCCATCAAAATTCCAAAGACATTTTTCTCAGAAATGGAAAAAACTATTCAGACATTTATATGGAACAATAAAAGACCACGAATAGCCAAAGCAATGCTCAGCAAAAAAAATAAAGCTGGAGGCATAACACTACCTGACTTTAAGCTATACTACAAAGCTATAATAACCAAAACAGTATGGTACTGGCATAAAAACAGACACACTGACCAATGGAATAGAATAGAGAATCCAGAAATCAACCCACACACTTACTGCCATCTGATCTTTGACAAAGGCACCAAGCCTATTCACTGGGGAAGGGACTGCCTCTTCAGCAAGTGGTGCTGGGATAACTGGATATCGATATGCAGGAGAATGAAACTAGATCCATACCTCTCACCGTATACTAAAATCAACTCAAAATGGATTAAGGATTTAAATATACCCCCTGAGACAATAAAACTTCTTAAAGAAAACATAGGGGAAACACTTCAGGAAATAGGACTGGACACAGACTTCATGAATACGACCCCAAAAGCACGGGCAACCAAAGGAAAAATAAACAAATGGGATTATATCAAACTAAAAAGCTTCTGCACAGCAAAAGAAACAATTAAAAGAGTTAAAAGACAACCAACAGAGTGGGAGAAAATATTTGCAAAATATACATCTGACAAAGGATTAATATCCAGAATATATAAGGAACTCAAACAACTTTACAAGAAGAAAACAAGCAACCCAATTAAAAAATGGGCAAAAGAGCTAAGTAGGCATTTCTCTAAGGAAGATATCCAAATGGCCAACAGACATATGAAAAAATGCTCAACATCACTCAGCATCCGGGAAATGCAAATCAAAAGCACATTGAGATACCATCTAACCCCAGTTAGGATGGCTAAAATCCAAAAGACTATGAACGATAAATGCTGGCGAGGCTGCAGAGAAAAAGGAACTCTCATACATTGTTGGTGGGACTGCAAAATGGTGCAGCCTCTATGGAAAATGGTATGGAGGTTCCTTAAACAATTGCAAATAGATCTACCATACGACCCAGCCATCCCACTGTTGGGAATATACCCAGAGGAATGGAAATCATCAAGTCGAAGGCATACCTGTTCCCCAATGTTCATCGCAGCACTCTTTACAATAGCCAAGAGTTGGAACCAGCCCAAATGCCCATCATCAGATGAGTGGATACGGAAAATGTGGTACATCTACACAATGGAATACTACTCAGCTATAAAAACGAATGAAATACTGCCATTTGCAACAACATGGATGGACCTCGAGAGAATTATATTAAGTGAAACAAGTCAGGCACAGAAAGAGAAATACCACATGTTCTCACTTATTGGTGGGAGCTAAAAATTAATATATAAATTCACACACACACATACACACATACACACACAAACCGGGGGGGGGAAGAAGATATAACAACCACAATTATTTGAAGTTGATACAACAAACAAACAGAAAGGACATGGTTCGGGGGGAGGGGGGGAGGGAGAAGGGAGGGAGGTTTTGGTAATGGGGAGCATTAATCAGCTACAATGTATATTGACAAAATAAAATTTAAAAAAAATAAATAAATAAAAAATAAATAAATTTGAAATGAGACAAATATGAGTTTGAGTCCTTTTATGGTCCTCATTTTTGTATTAATTTTAAAACGTTGAATTATCACTCTAAGCCTTTGTTTCTTCTTTTGTAAAAGGTGAATAATATTTATCTCTCATAGTTATTATAATAATTAAATGAACTCTTTATAAGGTAGTGGGTTTTCTGTCCAGAATCAAAAAATGGTTAATATGCCACAATATAACAGGTTACAATAGACCATATAAAGTCTCGTCAATTTAGACAGTTAAGGCGCCTTGGGTTCTTATTGAATTTTGTGGGTTTTTTGTACAGAGATATTTAAAATACTCTTTTTGTACTTTTGACTCTTAATTGATTTTATTAGCTATTCACCATTTTTTGTTCATTTTCATTGCTAAAGTTAGTGGTCAAAAGGAGTTTTCCATAACTAAAGTTCAATAAAAGTCATAAATCATAAACAGAAGTTTCATGAGGTGAAGACCATGTTTATTTTATTCACCAAAGAAGCTCTAGAACATCACTGTCCAATAGAAATATAATGAGTCATACGCATTTAATATTCAAGTACCTACATTTAAAATGTAATAAGAATCAAGTGAAAATTATTTTAACAAAATATTTTATTTAAACTCGTATATCTAAAATAGTATTATTTCAACATATGATCAGTATAAAAATTTTACAGTTTCAGGTATTTTTATTTTAGTTAACTAAAAGGAAATAAAATTAAAAATTTACTTCCTTGGTTGCACTACCAAAGTTCAGGTGCTCAATAGCCCAGTGTTGCTAGTGATTCTCATATTGGACAGTGAAATTCTAGAAACTAGCATAATACCTGGTACAGAGGAAGCACTCAAGGCAGATAGAATAAATGAATAAATAAATGAATGAAAATAATTTCCATATGACTCTATGTGTAACTCTCTGGTCAATGATCTTCCATGGAAACCAAAGCTCTTATTGATGTTAAAATGACTATTAGTGTCTTCCTGGAAGTAATCACCAATCAAAAGTTCAAAGGAGGTTATTCCTTAATTCAGATGAAGACATTTTGCCTAAATTATCTCATACTTGGGGTCAGATGAGTTTCAAAACAAAAATGATGAGTTTCAGTAGAAAGAATGACATAATAATTAAAAATTACTTATTTGAATAATAATGAAAGCATACGTGTTTTAATTATTTTTTTAAAAAGAGGAGATAGTTATTTTAACAGATTCATCATCAGAATGAGAAATTAGAAAGACATTTAATCAGAATTTCTTTACAGTAGTTTTGGAAAGGAAATTCTAAGGCATCTATGTCTAGCCAATGTTTCTTATATTTTCTGTATTTTTTGAAAGCTCTTTACGTGTATACAAGCTTCTGAGACACAAGTAGAAAATTATAAAACTGCAAGGCACTCACCTAAATGTTGACTACCAAAAGAGAAAATGCATGAGAAAATTGATATAACAACTAAGCTGATGAATGAAGGAAAGCACAAATCCTAAAAGCCTGTACCCCAAAATCTTTGTAATTCAAAGTGGAAAATTGGTCAGGAAATCAAGAATACTGTGGGAGAGTTAGGCTTCCCAAGTTTGTAAAAAATGTTGCCTTTCTTGTAAGTTTTTTGTGGTAAATCAAAAATCCTGACGCAAATGGAGCAGAGCAGAGAGACAGTTACCTTTGAAAAATAGGATAGCCTCTAAGCCAGCCAGACTGTACTATAACTTAGTTAGCCAAACAGACTCGAATTTAAAGGCAATTATCAGTGAGGATGGCTATTGATCATTGTCGATCCCTAAAAAAGCAAAATCACAGAGGCACATTTGGCAAGTTTGTTGGAGTTTGACTCTCTCTCCCTTTGGGCACAGAAATTCTTAGTGTGATCATGGATGTAAGCAGTTGTGGTCAGGTGACCCTGAGTGTTCTGGTAATTTTGTCTGGTGCTACTAAAACTTCAATAATATGTGCTCAATCTGAGTCCATATTCAAAAGCAAACTTGTTATCACCTGGCTTCCCCCTTGGGTCTATCTTTCAAAAAGAAAATATGTTGGGAAGAGAGTTCCACAGGATTATGATTTACAGGGTTTTCTGACATTGAGTATCAGTCTTTGGACATGGTTTATGTGATTCTGTACCTATGAGATACATCCACCATAAGGGAAGTGACAAGTCAAGTTTTGATGACTACAGGATGGATGGCCAGACACTGCATGGTAGAAAATTCATCATGGAAATTACCACCACCTGTGAAGTCTCTTGGAGCCTGTGCCTAGGCAAGTAAACTCTGAGTTTGTTTGATGACTTACTAGAGGTGTTTACATTTGCAGAGACAAAAAGAAACAAAAATGAAACCAAAGAAAACGGATATTGTTACATTACTAGCACAATGATTTTTTTTAATGTTGCAATGCTCTAAAGTTGCAAACAAAAGTAATTTTAAAAAGTGAGCTCACCTCTAAGAAGTTCAAAATCTTAATCCACATTTGTACTACTTAAATGGAACAAGGGAGAGACTAACAAGGAAGAAAACGATTGGTCTGAAAGAGAATTGACAGTCTCCTTCATTATTATCAACCATTGATCTTAGAAATTTCCTGGATTCCATAGACCTACAATGCAAGAAAAAAATAAATAAAAAGTGAGTTGAAAAGATACTCATGGAAGCTATTTTAAGAATAATTCCATTATTAGTGTCTTAGTCAGCTTCTGTTGCTTATAACAAAATGCACGGATCTAGGTGGCTTACAAAGAAAACAAAATTTATTGCTTACAGTTTCTGAGCCTGGGAAGTCTATAGCCCATCTGGTGGTGGGGATAGTGACCCAGGGGTCTCACATTGCAAGATGGTGGAGCAGAGAGAGAGAGAGACAGACTCTCCTTTTCTACTAAAGCCCTCAGAACCACACACCTGACCACCATTTTTAATCCATTCACTGCTGCATGGTCCTACAATCCAATCAAGGCTCCACCTTTTGATTACCATAATAGGATTTCCCACCCTCCTAACAGTCACAGTGGGGGCTAAGTTTCTAATACATAAAACTTGGGGACAGGATTCAAGCTTCAATGAGTTTTGGGGGAACACAATTCAATCCACTACAATTAGGAAGCTTGTATGAAGATTCTGTTCTTTTCTGCACCTCTGCTATTTCTTTCTCAATGAAAATGGTAAAATTGCTTTAATTAAAAAGGATCTAAAAACTTAGTGATAATGATAATCACAGTTTTCAACATTAGCTTTCATTTTTCCAAATGTAGATTGTGAAGCTAGGCTAATGTAGGAATCCTGCACCGACTACACCAATTGTCTGGCTCCTTTTACCTGCCCATAATCCTGAAGACTGGGCCATTTGTAGTTCTCGTTTACCAGGCCAATTGTTGAGCTAGGGCTGGGTCTGGAGCTCACAGACCCCTCAAGCCCATTCACAGACTGGGTCACAAACCCTTCACATGCCAGCCTGGGTCGCCAGACCCCTCACTCACCAGGCTGGGTCACCAGACCCCTCACACGCAGGTCTATGAGCTAGGTAACCAACAAACAGGTCCTTGGGAGCCATAGGTTGGAAAACATGGCCACGCAGAGTGGCGTCCACCCAAGGCAGTAAAACTCCAGCCAAGGTGGCAGCACTGCACGGGAGCACTAACTCGACCCACACACAACCTATTCACAGCAAATGCTCGGCAAGATTCTGAACATCTGAGGGGCCCTGACCATTTTCCTATATTTTCCCAACATAAATGTAAACCATTAAAAAGCTACTGATGGGGAAAGGCAATATATCATGAGTTAGAGTGGTTACTGTTAGTATTTTCAACATCTGTGCATATTTTCTTTCACTACTTTTATGTTTATATAGTACTGAATTTATAATAACATAATACTTTATTTCTCAAGTAAATAAGACATTTTTTAAAGGGGTGGATATTTAAGTGAAACTAATGGCTATTTAATATCTATTGTGCAAATAAAGTTATAAAGTTACCAGTGCTTAAAACAAAATTGACTGGTAGGGGCCAGCCCGTGGCTCACTTGGGAGAGTGTGGTGCTGATAACACCAAGGCCACAGGTTTGGATACCTATACGGGGATGGCTGGTTAGCTCACTGGGTGAGCGTGGTGCTAACAACACCAAGTCAAGGGTTAAGATCCCCTTACTGGTCATCTTTAAAAAAAAAATTGACTGCTGTTGAACTCATGTCATTGTAATTTTAAGATCAATCATTTCCAATACCCTCAGTATGTTTTATCCATTTTCACTAAAAAATATATAAAAATAAAAACTACTATATTAGCTTTAAATTCTGCATTATGAACCTGGAAACCTAGCTTATATTTCTGAAGTAGTGAAAAAAAAAAAAAATTGCATTTCTATCCAAGAAAACATATGTGCTTGAAAGCTTGTAATCCAATTGACTCTAAGTATTCTAAGTGCCTTCCAGGCATGGATCCCTGGCAATGTAATAAAATGCATAGCTGCCCTCAAGATCACCATTGATAAAGGATAAGCATGCATTGCTGTGTTCTACTTTGAAAATAATGACATTTTCAGTTGAAAGCTGAGTGAATAGGAGTTTCCTAATAGAGGAATTCCTCTGAAAGTCAGACTCTAAATAACTACACTTTAGAGTCTTACTTGCTACTTTTTACTCTGTAGAGGGGTCACAAAATCCAGCTAGTTTTACACAGACTTGCTGATTTTCTACTTTTCTCTCACTTGGGTAGTTCTTATGACCACATTTCTCCAGGGTTTGTGTCACTGAGGAAAGAGAATGGTCTAAATTACTAAGCAAGGGAGGCAATTTCATCCTGTTCAAATTTCCTTAAGCCATCAGGTTTTGAACAAAATCATCATTACATGCAATCATTGGGTTTTTCTTTAATTGGCCAACTGCCTACAAGTTATCATGGCTAGGCCAGCAATGCTTAGCTTTCAGAAAACTAGTGCAAGTACAGGATGCAATTCAGCAACCAAGACATTATGGAAATTTATTATTTAAAGCACATACTTGACATTTAAATATCTTGTCAGACTTTAATTGACTTTGTCACTGTGATACAGGGTTATTCTGGGATGCCATGGTTGGTCCCAGATTCAAAGAGGACAGTCTGTTAAGGAGATCAATCCCTCTGGCCAATGGAGTATTTGCTTTTTGGGAGATTGCATAATTGGTCTTTCAGGATGATGTTAACAGCTAAATTTGAGTGATTCAAATTGTTTCTATCTGCAAATGTAAGCATATACTCACCAGCTTTTGCAAAAAGGAGCACATTATTTATGCTTTTTCCAGTTTCCTTTTTTTTTTATTTAATGAGGTATCCTAGAAATTGTGTCAGACCAAAGTGTAAAATCTAACTCACTCCATACAGAAGAATAGAGTTCGCTTTCCTTTTGCAACTTTGTAATACCTTACTATGTGGCAAATCAGTGGTTCTTTTCATGTATATTTAGATTGCCTCTTTTTTGCTTTCAAGATGCAATAATGTGTAATTTTGTAAAATTCATTTAATAAGTTTTCAAGTGTATTTTTGAGATGATTTCCTTAAAATAAAATTCCTTAAATAATAATAAAATTAAATTAAAATAAAATTCCTGAGCCAAAGATAATTAATTTAACCAGATATTGCCAAATTCTTCTCCATAGTTGTTGAATGTTTTTTGCAGTCCCGCCTGGATTTCTTGTTTCCCCACAGCCTTGCCAATTCTTTTTCAAACTTTTGGATGTTTGACAATCTAATAATAATTGAGATAATAATTGAGAAATTATGTTTCAATGGAGATTAATTTGCATTTTTCTTTTTAAGAGTCAGGATGAGTTATTTATGTATAGTTAAGAATCATTTGTATTTCTTTTATTTTTGAAATCTTTGATCACTTTTTCCTACTTGTCTCATTCACTTTGGGTTTTTCTTTTCCATATTTAGGAATTATTAATATATGTGCAACATTAGCCCTTTGCCTATGATATGAGTCACAAATATTATTATTCCATATTTTTAGTTTTACTTATATTTATTTTTGTGGGGTACAGAGTGCCGTTTCATGACATGCATATACTGCACAATGATTTACTTAGGATAGATAGCATAGTTTTGTACCCATTAGTCCACCCCTTCTTGACTTTGCTTCTGTTCTTATTCTTAGAACATGAAGAAGTGTTGTTGTTTTTAAATAAATGAATTCATCATTGTTTTTTACTGCTCTAGAATTCGCAACCTTTGGGAAGGTTGTTTCCAATTCCAGGTTATAAAGTAATTGACCAATAATATTTTCTAAAAATTAAATGATTTCATATTTTTCACATTTAGATATTTGATCCATTTTGTATTTATCCTCATACTCCTCATATGCAGTATAAATCTACTTTTAATTTTCCAAATGGTGATTCTGTTGTCTTAGCAGCATTTATTAGGAAAATCTACCTTTCTTTGAATTTGAGATACATTGTGTATCAAGTATTAATTTTCAAGTATACTTGAATCTCTTTCTAAATTCCAAAAAAATTCATTGTTCTTGCTGTTTACTGATGTCTAAATATAACATTCTAGTTATTTTTCTCTCTCTCCTTTTTTTAGGCAGCTGCCTGGAATAGGGATTCAAACCCCTGACCTTGGTGTTATAACATCACTTTAACCAACTGAGCTAACTGGCCAGCTAGTTATGTAGCCTTATAGTATATTTTAATATCTGGTAGAGCCAATTTGCATCTAGGTTGCCCTTCTATTTTAGGACCCCCATAACCACTTCCTTGCATCTTTTTTCATATGTACTTCACATGAAAAAAAATCAAATTCCATGGCTGAAGGAATAAAACATACTGCTGGTAAGTTTATTGAAATTATGTTAAATTTACAAATCAAATTGTGAGAGACTTAATCTCTTTGTGATGCAATCTACATATCCAAAAACATAGCATGTCTTTTCATTTGTTTAAACTCTTTTGTATTTATCAGGGAAAAAATGAAACTACAGATTTTAAGACTAACTAGGGAAAAGTTAACAAATTTGCAGTTTGCCCAAGGACCTAGAAACAGAAGTTCAATTCATAATAAAATAAAATCGTATAATTTTTGCACAAATCATCAATAACCCTATTCCAGATACCGAGAATATAACAATATATACCAGTTTCAATAAGTGCTAAAATGCCAAGGCAGAAAGTTTATAGGAAAACTAGTTTTAGAAGGCTTTTGTCTTGAGAGATGTGAATTCTTGGACAATAGGAATTATTTTGTCAGAAGGATACACTGAGCAAAGATAAAACTGTTCCTCTGAGTTCTATTAGTAAACACTTATTTTCTGACAAAATTGAATTTTAAATGGTTACTAATTGTAGTTTAGCATTTCCCGTGGCTTCCTGAAAACACCTGGCAGCAAGTATGCTTAGAGAAATGTAAAATACATTTTTTGAAGAAATGACAATAGGTCTTATTAATCTCAGACACTGCAAAGCTCTACTAGCAAAAAAGCAGAGGGACAGCTAAGAAGTAAAAATGAAAGCAGTTAACAACTTTTATTTTTCCATCCTAATACTCATAAAGAAGATCTTTAAAATTTCAATGATTACCTCTCCAACTAATCTCCCGTGCATGGGAAATTTACCGGTACCTTTACAAGTCAGTTTCTTTATCTATTATTTAACTGTTGCCCTCTCTCTCTTTGCCATTACCATATTTGATTATGCTGCAATAAAAACACAGCTTACAAGAGCATCTGTTTCATTGATGAGCAGAATCAACAAGATACATTATGAGCAGAACAAAACTAACCTAAAAAGTCAGAAATTGCAACATACCTGTTCTACTTGCTGCCTTGCTTCGTATTAGAAGATTTGAACTTGATTTACTATCTTCAGCTGAAGATATTTTCTGTGCTATGTTTACAAGTATTCTCATTGGTAAAATGGAAATAACTGCAGTTATCCTACCTACAACAAACAGTTGTGACCATTAAATAAGTGTATGCATATAAAAAAGCTTTAAAATTCTGCAGTGCTATAAAATTTAAAAACGTTGTGTCTAGGTTATTTCACTTATAATATTCTCTAGCCTTATCCATATTGTGTCAAATGGTATGACCTTAATCTTTTTTAGGGTTAAATAACATCACAGTTTCACAGTTTCTTTATCCATTAATCAGTCAACAAACACTTAATGTTGTTCCCATATCTTGGCTATTGTGAATAATGCTGCAATGAACATGGGAGTGCAGATATCTTTACAAAGTGGTGATTTGATTTCCTCCGGGTATTTACTCAAAAGAGGGTTTGCTGGGTCATATGGTAGTTGAATTTTTTATTTCTTTAAGAACCTCCATACTGTCTTCCATAATGGTTGCACCAGTGTACATTCCCACCAACAATGTATGAGAGTTTTTTCTTCACACTTCACCAACATTTGTTATCTTTGGACTTTTTGATAATAGCCATCTTAATGGGTATTAGTTAGTATCTCAGTGGTTTTGATTTGCATTTTCCTGATGATTAATGATGTTGAGTGATGTTTACATGTACCTACTAGCAAGTTTTTATGGCTTCTTTAGAAGAATGTCTATTCAGGTCTTTTGCCCATTTTTATATTAGGTTATTTTTTGGTTGTTTTCTGAGTTGTATGAGATCTTTATTTTTGGATATTAACAACTTATCATATACAGTTTACAAATATTTCCTCTCAATCCGTATGCTGCTGTTTCATTTTGCTTATTGTTTCCTTCACTGTGCAGAGCTTCTTAGTTTGATGTAGTCCCATTTATTTATTTTTGCTCTTATATTGTGATATCCAAAAAATCATTTCCAGGGCCAATGTATAGAAGCTTTTCCCCCGTGTTCCCTTCTAAGAGTTTTATAATTTCTGGTCTTACATTTATATCTTTTATCCATTTTGTGTTAGCTTTTGTGCACAGTGTAAGGTAAGGGTCCAGTTTCATTGTTTCGCTTGTGAATTATCTAGTTCTTCCCTTACTGTGTTCTCTTGCTGCCGTGTCAAAAATTGGTTGGCTGTATATGTTTGGATTCATTTACTGGCTCTCTATTTTGTTCCACTAGTCTGTGGGTCTGTTTTTATGATGAATGTACTGTTTTGATTACTATAGCTTTGTAATATAATTTCAAATTCCTCCAGCTTTGTTCTTTTTGCTCAAGATTGTTTTAGTTGTTTGGAGCCTTTTATGTTTCCACATGAATTTTAGGATTTTTTTTGTTTATTTCTGTGAAGAATGCCATTGGCATTTTTATTGAGATTGCATTGAATCTGTATATTGCTATGAACATTTTAACAATATTAATTCTTTTTATCCATCTTCACAGGCTACCTTTACATTTATTTCAATTTATTTCATCAATATTTTATAGTTTCCATTGTACAGATCTTTCACCTCCTTGGTAACATTTAATCCTAAGTATTTTATTATTTTTGATGCTGTCATAAATGAAATTGTTTTCTTGTGTTGTTTTTTTTTTTTTCAGTTAGGTTGTCATTTATATATAAAAATGCTACTGATTTTTGTGTCTTAATTTTATATTCTACAACTTTATTGAATTTATTAGTTCTAACAGCTTTTTTATGGAATCTTGGGTTTGGGTTTTTTTTTTTTGTTTTTTTTTTTAACATACAGGATCATGTCATGTGCAAATAGAGATAATTTTATTTTGTCCTTTTCATTTTGGGTGCTTTTTTTTTTTTTTTTTTTTGTCTAATTGATCCCGATAGTGCTCCAGTACTGTGTTGAAGTGGTGAGAATGGGCATCTTTGCTTTGCCCTAGATCTTAGTAGAAAAGCTTTCAGTTTTTCCCCATTTTTTATAGCATTAGCTGTAGGTTTTTCATAAATGGCCTTTATTATGTTGGGGAACTTTTCTTCTGTACCTAGGCTATTGAGAGTTTTTATCAAGAAAGGATGTTAAACTTTATAAAGTGTTTTTTTTTTCCATGTCAATTGAAATGATCATGTGGGTTTTAAAAAATTTTATTGTTAATGTGATATATCATATTGATTGATTTGCATATGTTGAGCCAGTCTTGCATGCCAGGGATAAATCCCATTTGGTCATAATGTATAATCTTTTTGTTGTTAATGTTTTTGTTTGTTTGTTTGTTTTGATTTTTTCGTGACTGTCCAGTACAGGGAACAAACCCTGAACCTTGGTGTTATCAACAGCATGCTCTAACCAATTGAGCTAATCGGCCAGACTGTCATCTTTTGATGTGCTGTTGAATTTGGTGTGTTAATATTTTATTGAGGATTTTTGCATTAATGTTCATCAGAGAAATTGACCTGTAATTGTTTGTTTTGGGGTTTAGTTTTTTTGTGATGCATTTTTCTGGCTTAGGTAGCAAGGTGATGTTGGCCTCATAAAATTTGTTTGGAATTATTCCCTTTAGCTCTACTTTCTGGAATAGTTTAAGAAATATTAATATTAATTCTTCTTTGAATGTTTGGTAGAATTCAGCCATGAAGCCATTTGGTCCTGGACTTTTCATTGTTGGGAGGTTTTTAATTACTTCTTCTATTTCTTTGTTATTAGTCTGTTCAGGCTTTCTATTTCTTTCTGATTCAATATTAGTAGATTATATTTTCTAGGAAATTTATCCATTTTATCAATGTTATTAAATTGTTGGTATGTAATTGTTCATAATAGTTTCCTATGACCCTCTTTATTTCTGAGGCATCTGTTGTAATTTCTTCACTTTTATTTCTGATTTTATTTGAGTCTCTTCTCTTTTTTTCTTAGTTTGGCTAAAGGTTAGTCAATTTTGTTTATTTTTTCATAAAAACCACCTCTTAGTTTTACTGATTCTATGGCTTTTCTGTTCTGATATTTATTATTTCTCATCTTCTGCTAAATTTGAGTTTAGATTGTTTGCTTTTTTCTAGTTCTTTCAGGTATATTATTTGAGATCTTTCTTCTTTTTATTGAAGGTATTTATTGTTATAAATAAACTTTCCACTTAGAGCTCCTTTTGCTGCATCCCAGGTTTTGATATGTTATGTTTTCATTATAATTTGTCTCAAAATATTTCTTAATTTTCCTTTGGATTTCTTATTTGACCCATTGGTGATTCGGAAGCATGTTGTTTAATTTCCACTTATTTATGAATTTCTCAAGATTCCTTATGTTTTTAATTTTAGTTTCATGCCATTGTAGTCTGAAATGATACTAGATATGATTCAACCTTCTTAAATTTGAGATTTGTTTTGTGGCCTAACATATAGTCTGGTGGATAATGTTCCATGTGCATTAGAGATAAATGTGTATTCTGCTGCTGTTGGACAGAAATTTCTGCATATGTCTGTCATGTCCATTTGATCAAAAGTACAATTCAAGCTCAGTATTTCCTTGTTAATTTTTCCTCTGGTTGAAAGTGGGGTAATGAAGTTCCTTACTATTATTGTATTGCTATCTGTTTCTCCTCCTTTCATGTTCATTAATATTTGATTTATGTATTTAGGTGCTTCAATGTTGGGTACATACATATATTTGCAATTGTTATATCCTTCTGATGAACTGACCACTTTATGATTAAATAATAAATTTCTTTGTCTCTTTTAACAGTTTTTGTTTTAAAGTCTATTTTATCAGATATAAATATAGCCACCCCTGCTTTCATTTGTTTACCATGTAATAACTTCTTCAATCCCTTTACTTTCAGTTTCAGGTATTCTGTTATAAATAACAGAAATGGACTAATACAAGTTTCTCTGTTTTTTGTCTTCCTCACAGTAAGGAGTCTTACTTGAGGGTATTTATCCTGGTATTGTGTCTACAAGGCCCACAGTCAGCCATAGTGGCACTAGGATTCAGGGCACAGGTGCTCAGACCAGATGTGGAGCTGACTTACTGGGCTCAGTGTCTTATGAAACTACTGTAGCACCTGGCTCTTGAAGTAAAGGTTGGTTCACTTTCCAAAGCATGATCTGTTGCAGTTCTTTTACTGAGCTGAGATCTGTTCCTCTGGGGCACACTTCAGCAGCTTAGGCCCAGAGGGCTGGGATTAGCTGTACTTCTGTCTTTGGGAGGTAGAGAGCAGCACTGACACCGCTCTAGGGAAGAAGGAAAGGTTCTCTGGAGACTTTGGCTCCAGGGAACAGGGCACAGCTGCAATTTCGGACCTAGAACTGACAAGGCATAATGGCAGTTCAGGATCCAGGGAACGAGGTAACACGCAATGGTTCCTCTGGCCCCTGGGGTAGTGGAACATAACAGCAGCCTAGGCTCTGTAAGGCTGGACACAACAGGAGCAAGGACCCAGGAATGGCAAGACTCTGCTACGGCTTAGGCTCCAGGGGTCAAGGAGCAGCACAGCAATGACTGCTCCTTGAAGAGGTAGAGCTCCTCAGCAGCTCAGAGAGCATGGGGCTAGTGCAGGTCTAGGTAGGAAGGGCACTGTGGCAGTTTGGCCTTTTCCATGAATGAAGAAGTCTGTCCTTGGTCTTAACTGATCCCAAGTAGGGGAAAGGGTTGGGAGCGGTGAGGTGTTTCCTTTCCTTCTTTATGTGGCAATTCTGAGTTTCTATGCCTTGCTTTTCTCCAAAGCTCTCATTTAGTTATTTTGGTCAAAACATAGTTCTTTAGTTATTGTTTTGTTTTATTTTTGTTGATGGGGAAGAGTGATAGGAGCTTCTAGTTGGCCATCTTACTAACATTACTGCTGATACACCACCATCGATTTTTTTAAAGGATTTGGGTCACATTGACATAATTTATTCTTTACATATTCAAAAAATTTACTGGTTAAGCCACCTAGGCTAGAGCTTTCTTTATGATATTTTCTATTTTCTATTATTTTAATTGCATTAAGTTCTTTTCTATTTATGAAGTTTTCCATTACAAGAAGTTGTCATATTTATTAGCAAAAATGTTAATAATATTCCTTTATTTTTATTTCGTTATCTGTAGGATCTTAAATAAGATCCAATATTTTAGTCTTCAAATTAACAGCTTCTTTTCTCTCTTTCTTTCTTGTTTAGTCTTACTAGGTGTTTATTAATTTTATTAATTTCTTCAAAGAAACTTCTCTTAGCCATGTTTATTTCTCTGTTTTTCTTTGTTTTTTCATTTCATAGATTTCTGCTCTTAACTGAATTATTTTCTTCTATCAATTTATTTTGGGCTTAATTTTCTCTCTTTTCTAATATACTGAGGTAGAACTTAGATCATTAATTTTAAACCTATATTCTTTTCTAATGTAGAATTTAAATTTATGCATTTACTGCCATATCATGTAATAGCCACACCCGCAAAATTTTGATATGTTGAGTTCTCATTATTTGTAGTTCAAAATATTTCCTAGGTTTAATTTTAATTTTTCTTTGATCCATTATTGTTTATATGTGTGTTGTTTACTTTATAAATGCATGATGATTTTCTAGGTATATTATTATTATATTATTTCTAATTTAATTTCTTATTTAATTTAAATCTCACATAGTCTGTAAGATTTAAGTCATTTAGATTTACTTATTTTAAGAGACTAATTTTAAGGCTCAGGATATGTCTGTCTTGGTGAATATTACATGTATATTTGAAAGAATATGTATTTTGTAGTTTGGGAATATAAATATTAATTGGGTAAAGTTAGTTGGTAGAGTTTATATCTCTTCTATTCATTCTTCTACTTTTATATAAATTACTAAGAGAGGTATATAAAAATATTCAATGATGATTATGGGTTCTGAAATTTCTCCTTTTAGCCCTGTCATTCATTGCTACATGTATTTCAAGGCTCTGTTATCACATGCATATGAATTTAGGATTGTCACATATGATTGGCAAATTGCCACTTACATCATTATTAAATATTCCTTGTCTCTGGGTAATATTCCTTGTCTTGAAGTACGCTTTGTCTGATGTTAAACTTTCTTTAGGTTACTGTTTATAGGACATATCATTTTCCAAAATTTTTGTCTTATACTATCTGTGTCTTTTTAAGTGTAAAGGGCATCTCTCCTAGAAAGTATATATATTCTGCTGAGTTTTTTTTTTTTTTTTTAAAGATGACCAGTTAGGGGATCTTAACCCTTGACTTGGTGTTGTCAGCCATCCCTATATAGGGTCCAAACCCGTTGCCTTCGTATTATCAGTACCACACTCTCCCAAGTGAGCCACAGGCTGGCCGGCCCTATTGGTTTTAAATGTACTATCTAGCTAGTATTTCATATTTATGTCATTTACTTTTGTTTCTGTGCTTTTCCTTTTCCTTCCTTATTGTAGTATTCATTTTTATTTTTTGTATTATTGTTTGTCTATTATGCTTCATGTAATTGTGTTGGTTGCTTTGGTATTGTAATATACATTCTTAACTATGATAGTCTGCTTAGAATAATGTAACATTTCATGAAAAATGTACAAACATGATAGTTTACTTTTTTAATCTCTGCCCACAGCTTTTTTGCTACTGTTTATGTTTTACTATATTTTCCTTCTATTCATGTTATAAAGCCCTCACAACCATTTATCTTTGTACTAAGTAATTACTTGCCTTTTAGAGAAACTAAGATAAAAATTATTGTCATTTTATTTACACACATATTGACTATTTCTAATGTTCTTTATTTCTTCTTATTCAACTATATTTCTATCTGGTATTGTTTTCTTTCAGCATGAAAACTTATTTGATCAATTCTTATAATTCAGATCTGCTGGCCAAAAAAAAAAAAAAAAAAAACACTCAGCTTTTGTTAATATGGACATATATTTATTTCACTTCCAATTTGAAACCTTTATTTATTTATTTATTTTAGCACTTCAAATATGCAATTCTACTGACTCTGACCTACACTGTTTCTTATGAGATATAATCTGTAATTTCTTTTCTTCCTTTTGCAGGGGCTGATATCAAGATACTTCTTTATGATTGGTTTTTAGCAGATTCACCATGTGTTGGTTTTCTTTGTATTTACCCTGCTTATCCTTCAATTATCTTTTTGAAAATATAATTTGGTGAATTTCACCAAATTTAGAAATATTTTGACCATTTTGTCTTTGAACATTTTTGTTATGCCCTTTCCTCCTTTACTGGAACTCTAAAATATATATGCTAGATTGTTTGATATTGCTCCACAGAAAGCTGAGGCTAAGCATTTTTTTTTTCAATATTTTCCCCGTTTTCTTCTAATTGGATTAATTTATATTAATTTAACTTCAAGCCCATAAGCCCTTTCATTAATTTTTTTTATTTCAATATTATAACAGGAATTTTTATTTAGTTCCTTTTTCAAAAATTTTATTTATCCACTGAGTAGTCTCATCTGCTTTTTTATTATGTACATGTTTTCCTTTAAGAAGTTTATATATATATATATATATATATGTATGTAGTGGATATATTTAGTTTATATATATAGTTGTATATACAGTTTACCTATGTAGCTATATATGTAGTTACATATATAGTCTCTATATATAGATATATATAAACTATATGTATACACACACTGTAGAAATAGTGGATATATATTTAGTGGATACATATATAGTTTATATATATAGAGAGAGAGAGAGAGTGTGTGTATATATAAATATACACATACACACACAATTTTTGTTTCATTTTATTTGTTTTATTACAATATAATAAACTGACTTTTAAAGAAAAGTCCTATGAATTTTAACACATATAAATATTCATATATGCACCAACACAGTCAGAATACAGGACAGTTTGATCACCCCCAGAATTTCCTTGTGCTATTCCTTTGTATCTACACTTTTCTACCCAAACCTTGGCAACCACTAATCTGTTCGTCATTGTAAAAGTGTTTTCTTTTTGAGATTGTCATATAAGCAGAACCATACATTATGTGTCCTTTTGAGAATGATTTCTTTAATTTTTGATTTTTGTATTAATCTGTTTTTGTTGCTTATAACAGAAATACCTGAAACTTGGTAATTTTTAAAGAAACAATTTTGGAGCCTGAGAAGTCCACAGTCCAGAGAACAGATCTAGTGAAGGTCTTGTTCATGGTAATGACTCTACAGCAATGCAGGGTGTCACAAGGCAGAAATGGCAGGAGCAGAAAGAGACTAATCTCCTCACTGGCTCTAGTTTTAAAGCCATCAGAACCACACCCATGACTACCATTAAATCATCAATGGATTCATCCATTCACTAGGGCATGGTCCTCACAATCTGATCACTCCTTCAAGACCCCACTTTTCAATTACCATAAAGGATTTCCTACCCTCTTAAAACTGTCACAATGGGGTTAAGTTTCCAATACATGGAACTTTGCAGGACACAATTCAATTCATAACAATATTGTAACACGTAACAACAGTTCGTTTATCTTTACTGCTGAGAAATATTTTACTGTATGGATGTACCACAGTTCATCTATCTATCTGGCCATCAAAGAACATTTGGTTGATTCAGGTTTGGGCGATTATAAATACAGCAGCTATAAACAGTTTTGTACAGGTTTTGTCCTTAGTCCATCCAGGGCATTTACTTTTTTTTTTTTTTTTTTTTTTTAAATTTTATTTTGTTGATATACATTGTAGCTGATTAATGCTCCCCATCACCAAAACCTCCCTCCCTTCTCCCTCCCCCCCTCCCCCCCAACAATGTCCTTTCTGTTTGCTTGTTGTATCAACTTCAAATAATTGTGGTTGTTATATCTTCTTCCCTCCCCCCCCCGATTTGTGTGTGTGTGTGTGTATGTGTGTGTGTGAATTTATATATTAATGTTTAGCTCCCTCCAATAAGTGAGAACATGTGGTATTTCTCTTTCTGTGCCTGACTTGTTTCACTTAATATAATTCTCTCAAGGTCCATCCATGTTGTTGCAAATGGCAGTATTTCATTCGTTTTTATAGCTGAGTAGTATTCCATTGTGTAGATGTACCACATTTTCCGTATCCACTCATCTGATGATGGGCATTTGGGCTGGTTCCAACTCTTGGCTATTGTAAAGAGTGCTGCGATGAACATTGGGGAACAGGTATACCTTCGACTTGATGATTTCCATTCCTCTGGGTATATTCCCAACACTGGGATGGCTGGGTCGTATGGTAGATCTATTTGCAATTGTTTAAGGAACCTCCATACCATTTTCCATAGAGGCTGCACCATTTTGCAGTCCCACCAACAATGTATGAGAGTTCCTTTTTCTCCGCAGCCTCGCCAGCATTTATCGTTCATAGTCTTTTGGATTTTAGCCATCCTAACTGGGGTTAGATGGTATCTCAATGTGGTTTTGATTTGCATTTCCCGGATGCTGAGTGATGTTGAGCATTTTTTCATAGGTCTGTTGGCCATTTGGATATCTTCCTTAGAGAAATGCCTACTTAGCTCTTTTGCCCATTTTTTAATTGGGTTGCTTGTTTTCTTCTTGTAAAGTTGTTTGAGTTCCTTATATATTCTGGATATTAATCCTTTGTCAGATGTATATTTTGCAAATATTTTCTCCCACTCTGTTGGTTGTCTTTTAACTCCTTTAATTGTTTCTTTTGCTGTGCAGAAGGTTTTTAGTTTGATATAATCCCATTTGTTTATTTTTCCTTTGGTTGCCCGTGCTTTTGGGGTCGTATTCATGAAGTCTGTGCCCAGTCCTATTTCCTGAAGTGTTTCCCCTATGTTTTCTTTAAGAAGTTTTATTGTCTCAGGGTGTATATTTAAATCCTTAATCCATTTTGAGTTGATTTTAGTATACGGTGAGAGGTATGGATCTAGTTTCATTCTCCTGCATATCGATATCCAGTTATCCCAACACCACTTGCTGAAGAGGCAGTCCCTTCCCCAGTGAATAGGCTTGGTGCCTTTGTCAAAGATCAGATGGCAGTAAGTGTGTGGGTTGATTTCTGGATTCTCTATTCTATTCCATTGGTCAGTGTGTCTGTTTTTATGCCAGTACCATACTGTTTTGGTTATTATAGCTTTGTAGTATAGCTTAAAGTCAGGTAGTGTTATGCCTCCAGCTTTATTTTTTTTGCTGAGCATTGCTTTGGCTATTCGTGGTCTTTTATTGTTCCATATAAATGTCTGAATAGTTCTTTCCATTTCTGAGAAAAATGTCTTTGGAATTTTGATGGGGATTGCATTGAATTTGTATATCACTTTGGGTAGTATGGACATTTTCACTATGTTGATTCTTCCAATCCAAGAGCATGGAATATCTTTCCATCTTCTTTAGATTGCGGTCCTTATTTCTAAGGTGTGGGCGTTTGGGGTTCTCAACAAATGTCTGAAGTCTTCAGTGGTTTTTTCCATGTTTGCTGTGCCATCACACCACTATCTCCTAGCACTGCATGCCTTCCTACATTTCCATTCACCTCTCAGTCCTAGAGCAGCATTTCTCCACTGGGCCTCATAATGTTTTCCCTATGCATGTGCAGGTTAGCTACCAGCCAAGGACTAAGGATCACATGGGGATCCCCAACTCAGACATCTCAGTTTCCTATCTTTGCTGCTTCCTCCTTTCTGGGGCTGTTCCCTGCAAATGCTAGCTACTAAAGCAACCCAAACTCAGAATTCTGCTTTCTTAACTAGATTCTTATCTTTTGCTTGAGCTTCACAACTATGCACTGACCTCCAGAAAGTGCATTCTGAACGTGGGTGGAATTCACGTGTTTTTCTACTCTCAGGGAATCACAATCCTGTATCTCCTGCTGTTCAGTATATATAAACAGTTACATTTTGTCCAATTTTAGTCTTTTACAACCATAGTGCATTTCTTATACCAGTTACTCCATTATGGCTGGAAGTCATAAGATAAAGAATGCATTTTCAGGGCTGGCCCTGTGGCTCACTAGGGAGAGTGCAAGAGTGCAGCACTGGTAGCGCTGAGGCTGCAGGTTCGAGTCCTATATAGGGATGGCCAGTGCACTCACTGGCTGAGCATGGTATCCCCTTACCGGTCAGAAAAAAAAAAAAATGCATTTTCATAGTTGGAGTATCTCTGAGAGCTGAGAGGTTACAAGAGTAAGTAATAGATTTAAGATTTTTATTTTAGAAAGCAATTTTGTAATTTTTATTAAGAGCCTTAACATTTTTCATACCTTTTGACTCAGCAATTTCACTTCTGGGAATCTTTAATGAAGAAAAACAATTTTGTTTGAGGACTTCTATTACAGTTATTTATAAAGGGAAGGGGAAGAAAACAACTAAATATCAAATAATTGGGAAATGGTCAAATACATTATGGTTGATACATGTAGTAAATTATTATACAACCAAAAATGTTTTAAAGAACATTTAATAGCATGGGAATTGCTTATGATATGATGATAATTGAGAAAAAGGAGGTTCCAAGATAAATATACACAATATGATTCCACTTTCATTAATGCACACTCAAATACAAATCAAGATTGAAAGCACCAAAATGTCAGCACTAACTACAAATGGAATGTAGAACTATCAATTATTTTTATTTTCTTCTTTATGCTTTTATGTATTTTTCAAAATCTCAACATTAAATATATATTATTGTTATAATTAAGAGAAACTTTAAGCAAATGTATAAATGAATCATAATTTCTACAAATTTATGGAGAAACCATATGAAAATCCCTGAAACATTAGGCTGGTTCAGACTAATTAAAAAAAATGTGTATGCATATATGTGTGTGTGTATACACACACACACACACACACACGTATATTTTTATTGTGGTAAGAACACTTATCATAAGATCTATCCTGTTAAATTTTTAAGTGTAAAATACAGTACTATTAACTATAGGCACAATGTTATAAAGCAGATCTCTAGGACTTTATTATTTTGCACAACTAAAACTTTATACTCCTTGAACAGCAATTCTCCCTTTCTCCTTCCCCGCAGTCCCTAGAATATATATCACCTTTTATTTTTTAATTCATGCGTAGATGGGCTTTTAGATTGTTTCCAGACCTTGGCTATTGTGAGTAATGCTGCAATGAACATGAGAGTGTAAATATCTCCTCAAGATTCTTATTCCAATTCTTTTGGATAAATACCCAGAAGTGAGAGTGCCAGATCACATGAAAGTTCTACTTTTAATTTTGTGAGGAATCTCCATACTGTTTACAGTAGCAGTGTCACCATTTTATATTCCCACTAACAATGTACAAGCTTTTCAATTTTTCTACATCCTTGCCAATACTCGTTGTTTGTATTTTTGCTAACAGCCATCCTAACAGGTATGAGATGCTGTCTCATTGTGGTTTTGATTTGCATTTCCCCGATGATTAGTGTTCTTCATCAACTTTTCACATACATATCGATCATTGGTATGTCTTCTTTAGAGAGATGTTTATCCAAGTCCTTTGGCCATTTAGAGTTAGGTTTTGAAAAAGGCTCTAGGGATTCAAAGTTCATTTTTTCCTCCAATTATTTTACAAATGCCTCTCACAGTTGTTACTATTTCTGCCATATCCCATGAGGCAAACTCTCATACATTTTATATACAACTACTTACTCATGTTTTCAATATCCTTAATTTATTTCTACTGCAAAGTCAGGTAATCACAATACCCTATAATAGAATTATTATTATTGAAAAGTATGATATCACCATTATTGTTAAAAAATTTCTTTTCAGTTTTTGATCATATTTTTTAAATTCCCATTGTGTACCATGCCCTTTTCTTGAATCCATGTAGTTCTTCTTATTAGAAGAGCCAAAAAAACACATAAAAATTCCAGAAAGCCAGGATAACCATCATATAAAGCTTATTTCTAAACAACCAAATATTAGACTCCCAAATCATTAAAATCTATTGAACTTTTTAGACATAATAAATTATATCCTATTAAAGTAGTAAATAAGGAGAAAAAAAAGTCCTTTAAATTTTAAGGACTTTAAATATTAGAAATCAACATGGGTCTTTCTTTATACCTGGACTGCCTTAACGCTCTTTTGTTCCCTCTCTCTCAGCTGTTCTAACATGTATTTAAGTCCCATGTTAATATTATTTTGCAATTCACTCAATGTCTAAACATTACTGTTTCTTAAGTAACTGTGATTTCTTGGTTTTTCAGAGCAGACAGTTTCTGCTTCATTTAAACCCCTTCCAACGGATCAACTCCATCTGTCTAGAGCACTGAAATCTATCAGCTATCTAGTTTATTCCAGTTATATATCAACTGTTTCTATTAGCTTCCACCCTGAGAAAGTAAATCAAATGTATTTTTTTCTAAAAGAGAAGGGAGGTATAAAAGTGACAATTGATATTCATTGTATTCATATTCTGTGCCAAGTTCCTAACATGAATTTGTTTTCTGTTAAGTCCTCTCAATAACACAGAAAAGAAAGTTCCTAACCTTAACCTTAACCCTTTCAGACTCCAGCTCACACAGCTGGTAAGAAAGAGTCAAAGCTAAGTTTTAAACCTACATCTTCTAGTTCTAAACCCAAGGCTCCTCTCAACAGTACTTGGAACCACACTCCACGTTAAGTAAAAAAATAACTGACCCTACTTACATGTAATTATGCAATTGCAACATTTAGCAAAATAATTATAAATTACTTCACAGAAAGAACAATCGGCAGTTCCCTCATGCCTATTTCCAGAAGCATTACATATATCCTAAAGCTTTAAAATGTGCTGTTTGTGGAAAACAACACATTAGTTGGTTGCTTTTTACTTTACAAAAGTTATTCTATATACTTGGCTCTTTTTTACATTCATCATGTTGCTTGCATTCATTAACCTTATTACATTATATTCTCCCTGTTTTTCTGAATGTCTTGGAATTATGTTTCAACACCATCCCAAAGACCAATTTGTTGGTAGTCCTAATAGTAAATGGGTTCTTTTTCAGGTCTGGCATCTGGTAAATCACTGAGCATGTTACATACGAGGGGACCCTCACTGGGAAATTGTTCCACTTTCTTCTTAAAGAGTAGAGACACTGGAAAGGGACTTTCACCTATAACAAAAACCCATGCAGTGACCCTAAACATTTCAGCTATATTTTACTTGAGGGCTAGGCTCAGAGACATAGTTTACATAGGGAACAGCGAGAGACAATGAAATACACATCGTGCACATTGAAGGTGCTAGGAAGGAAAAGAAAGATTTTAAAAATCTGTGACTTCAGCCTCTACTATAAGACTAAAGAAGTAAATAAATATACACAATCAGTATGAATACATGATAAACCACTGTTTTACTCATGAAATAAATAATTTCTAACTGGAAATTTAAAATTTTCTGAATGCCAACATTTTAAAATCATGTGTAACAAAAACTAAGCTGACACAAAAACAAATGGAGAGCATAAGTTGCTCATTAGCAGAATTAAATGGACCTCGTTTTAAAGAAATTTTGGAGGATGAGTGGATGATAAACTGCTTTATTAATGTGTTTTCTTTTGCCATACAGTAGCCAAGACTGCTGAGGGTGCAGTATATAAGTCATGAATAAGGTTTAATTTTAATTTAAAACTGTTAACATTTCTTCATTTAAACCAATAATGCTGTGTATAGTAAAACACTATAAAGTAAGATATGAAAGCAATTTTCTCTCTATAAGATATTGATTTTTAAATAGTTAATTAATAGTTGAAGTTATTCTATATAAGGAAAAAAGAAAAAATAGAACTAAAATTAATAAAGCAATATACACAATTTCACTTCTCTTCTTTTAATATCTACTTGTACATCTTTGTGGGGTATGGTGTGTTGTTTTAATAAATGCATATACTGCACAATTATTCACGCAGGGTTCATAGCATAGTTTTCTATCCATTAGTTCATCACTTCTTCTCCCCCCCACCCACCCCCATTCCCTCCCAGCCTCTGGTAACTAGTATTCTACTCTCTACTTCTATGACAAACACATTTTTTTTAGATTCCGTATACGAGTTAGATCATGCAGTATTTGTCTTTCTATGCCTGACTTCACTTAACGTGATAGTTCCCAGTTCTATCCATGTTGCTGCAAATGATAGGGTATAATTTCTATTTATAGCTGAATAGTACTCCCTTGTGTGTGTATGTGTGTGTGTGTGTATCACAGTTTTTTGGGTATTTTTGTTTGTTTTTTTATCCATTCATCTACTGATGGGCATTTATGTTGATTCCATCTCTTGGCTATTGCAAATAGTGCTGTAAGAAACATGGGAGTACAGGTGTATCTTTGCATACTGATTTCATTTCCTTTGGGTATATGCCCAGATATGGGATAGTCAGGTTGTAAGGTAGATCTATTTTTCATACTCTGAGAAACCTCCATACTATTTTCCGCAAAGGGAAGTACCAACTTACATTTACAGCAGTATTGTAGGAGTGTTCCCTTTTCTTCACATCCTTGCCAGTATTTGTTATTTTCCGTCTTGTTAATAATAGCCATTCTAACTGGGGTGAAATGATATTGCATTGTGGTTTTAATTTGCATTTCCCTGATGATTAGTAATTCAGAGCATTTTTCGTGTGCTTCTTGGCCATTTGAATGTCTTACTTTGAGAAATGTCTGTTCAGGTTCTTTGACCATTTTTTAATTAGGTTCTTTGTTTCTTGTTGTTGTTGAGTTGTTTGAGTTCCTTATATATTCTGGATATTTGTCCCTTGTCTGACGTGTAGTTTGCAAACACTTTCTTCCATTCTGCAGGTTGTTTCTTCCCTTTGTTGATATTATCCCTTGCTGTGCAGAAGATTTTCAGTTTTATGTAGTCAGATTTATGTATTTTTCTTTAGATGTCTGTGCCTTTGTAGTATTGCTCAAAAAAGTGGTGCCCCTCCCATTTCATGTAGCATTTCCTCTATGCTTTCTTCTAGTATTTTCAAAGTTTCAGGTCTTAAATTTAGGTCTTTAGTCCATTTTAAGTTGGTTTTTGTGTATGGTGAGAGATAGGGGTCTAGTTTCAATCTCCTGCATGTGGATACCCATTTTTCCCAGCATCATTTATTGAAGAGCATGTACTCCACTGTATTGTCTTGGCCCCTTTGATGAATATAAGTTGGCTGTAAGTGTGTGGATTTATTTCTGGGTTCTCTATCCTGTTCCATTGGTGCAGTGAGCCATCCTGCTATAGGGAATGACATGGGAGCCTGAGGAGTGATACCCCTTGTTCTGCAGGCTACAAGGGGGTCCTGTGTATGTGGCACGGCTCCATGGAATTTCTTATTTGTTCACCTTTGGTTGCTTGGCAAGGTTTCCCAGAATTAAACAGCCTAACCTTTTGGTTTAGTATGGCTTTGGGAAGTTCCCTGGAGTTTCTCAAAGGACGTGTTAATAATACATCAAAATTAATACGTTTATTTGAAAACGCATTGTCAGTACTAAGGGTATTTTTGATGCATGCTCCCAGTACAGGTTGGCTCCATTTAGTTATTAATCTTCCTTGTTAGTGATATATGCATAGACCCATTGTGGCTGTGGTCATGCTCTTGTACGTGTGGAATGAAGTTATTATGTTGGATTTCTATCCACATTCCCCCAGGGAGATGGTGGGTCTGGGTGCAGTAATGTTTATAACTAATTGATCATCAGCCAGTTACAGATTTCTTTGTTTCTCCCCAATCCCACAGTTTCACTTGATTTACCAAGAACATGTTGTTTCCCTGGTAATAATAAGAATGATATACTGTGCTTTTGTTAGTTTGAGTAGGATCATTTAACTTTTCACTTTGTCCTCTGTGCTGTTCCCAGAGTCTATTGGCAGGGAAATGAAAGGTATAAACATTGTGATTTTGATTATAAATTAAAATGATCAATATAGAGTATAAGCAATATTAAATTGTTAACCATAACTAATCAATGTTATTAAAATTAAGTGCAGTAAGTATAAGTAAGATTAAAAAGGGGTTAAATTGTAAGCTAAGAAAGTTAAGGTTTATGATTCAGACCGAAAGTCTGACGTTTTAAAGCCAAGCATGTTACTATTGTATAGTTTCCTGGCCACAAGCCACAGGCTTTGGGGTGAACTGTTGATGCATGAGTGGGTGTGTTTATCACAGCATGAGTGCTTTGGAACATTCTGATTTTTCTTTTTCTATAGAGATGAAATAAAAAATGTTTTGATTAAAAGATAAATCATCATGTAAAAGGTTAAGTAAAAAATATAAATAAAACAAGATTCTTGTGGTTGTTGTCCACACTTGCACTAGACACTTGTGGTCCATCTTTTTCTTTTTTCCTCATCCTATCCACACCACCTATTCAGGTCCAACGAATCCTGCAGAGGTGGTCTCCGACACATTGGTCTGTCTATTTTCATGTCAGTACCATGCTTTTTTGGTTAGTATAGATTTATAGTACATTTTGAAATCAGGAAGTATGATGCCTACAACTTTGTTCTTTTGTTCAAGATTGCTTTAGCTATTAGGGGTCTTTGGTGGTTCCATACAAATTTTAAGATTGTGATTTCTATTTCTGTGAAGAATGTCATTGGTATTTTGGTAACAATTGGGTTGAATGTATAGATTGCTTTGGGTAATATGGACATTTCAATGATGGTAATTCTTCCAACTCAAGAACATGTAATATCTTTCCATTTATTTCTGTCCTCTTCAGTTTTTTTTCACCAATGTTTTATGTTTTTCATTGAAGAAGTCTTTGAACTCCTTGGTTAAATTTACTCCTAGTATTTCTATTTTTTGGTAGCTACTGTGAAAGGGATTGTTTTCTTGATTTCTTCTTCAGCTATTTCATTATTTGTGTATAGGAAGGCTACTGATTTTTGTGTAGTGACTTTGTTTCCTGCAACTATACTGAATTCATTTATTAGTTCCAATAACTTTTTGATGGAGTCTTTAGCATTCTCTGTGTACAGGATCATGTCATCTACAAATACAGTTTGACTTCCTCCTTTCCAATTTGGGTTCCCTTTATTGCTTTCTCTTGCCACATTGCTCTGGATAGAACATGCAATACTCTGTTGAATAAAAGTGGGGAACATAGGCATCCTTATCTTGTTCCAGATATTAAAGGAAATAATCCAGTTTTTGTCCATTTAGTATGATACTAGCTGTGGGTTTGTTATACGTGGTCTTTATTGCATTGAGGTACAGTCTTTCTACACCTAATTTACTGAGTGTTTTTATCATGAGGAGGTGTTGGGTTTATCAAATGCTTTCTCTGCATCTATTGATATGGTCATGTTTCCTTTCCCTTCATTCTGTTGATGTGGTGTATCACATTTATTGATTTGCATATGCTGAACCATCCTTGCATCTCTGGGATGAATCCCACTTGATCATGATGAAGAAGCTCCCTTTTATTAAATTTATTTTTCAATTGAAATGTAATTGTTTATGCATATGTACAGAGTGCAGAGTTGACTATCAGTATTTGTGTACAGTGTGTGATGATCAAATCAATATTATTAGCACATTCATGATTACAGATAGTACTTATTCCTTGTATCCCTTACCCAATAACTGCCTAGTCTCCCTAGTCCTACTCCATTCCCACCTCTAGTAACTACAGGTTTGTTCTCTCCTTTTGAAAGTTCAACATTTTATGGTGGTCTTTAGTTCTTTCTTTTTCTTTCCTTATTAGCTCTCACTTATGAGTGAGGACATGTGGTGTTTCTCTTTCTGTGCCTAGCCTATTTCAACTAACGTAATTTTATCCAAGCTTTTCCGTGTCACTGTGGATGGAAGAATTTATTATTTTTTTTATTGATGAGTAGTATTCCATTGTGTATATATACATTTTCTTTACCCACTCATCTTTCAGTAGACGTGTATGTTAGTTCCATATCTTGGCTATTGTAAATAGAACTGCAATGAACATAGAAGTTCAGGCATCCATTTGACATGATGATTTCCATCCTTTGGAATATACCCAGAAGTTGGATTACTGGATTGCATGGTGGGTCTATCTAGTTGTTTGAGAAACCTCCATGCTGTTTTCTGCAATAGTTGAACAAATTTACAGTTCCACCAACAGTGTAGAAGAGAAAATTTCCCTTTTGTCCACATCCTCACCAGCATTTGTTTTTCTCAGTCTTTTTGATAATAGCCAGTCTAACTGGAGTGAGATGATATTTCAATGTGGTTTTGATTTTCATTTCCCTGATGATTAGTGATGTTCAGCATTTCTTCATGTACCCTGTTGGCCATTTGTATGTCTTACTTTGACAAATGTCTTTTCAGCTACTTCACCCATTTATTAATTGAATTATTTGTATTTTTACTGTGAAGTTGTTTGAGATCCTTGTATATTCTGGATATTATTCCTTTGTCAGATATATGGTTTCCAAATATTTTCTCTCATTCTGTAGGTTGTCTTTGCACTCTGTAGATTTTTTCATTTGCTGTGAAGAAGTTTTTTAGTTTGATATAATCCCATTTGCTTATTTTTTTTCTTTTGTTACTTGTGCTTTTGGAGTCTTATTCATGGAGTCTTTGCCCTTTCCTACATCCTGACATGGTTCCTCTGTATTCTTCTAGAATTTTTATAGTTTCAGGTACAAGACTGAACCAAGAAGAAATACAAAACCTGAACAGACCAATAACAAGCAATGAGATTGACACAGTAATCAATGGTCTCCCAACAAAGAAAAGCACAAGAGCAGATGGCTTCACAGCTGAATTCTACCAAACCTTTAAAGAATTAATAACAATCCTTTTCAAATTAGTCCAAAAAATTGAAACACGAGCCATTCTCCCAAATTCTTTCTATATGGCCAATATCACTCTGATACCAAAACCAAATAAAAACACACAAAAAAAGAAAGCCACAAGTCAATATCCTTGATGAACATCTATGCAAAAATCCACAACAACATATTAGCAAACATAATACAACAGCACATCAAAAAGATTATAGACCATGATCAAGTGAGATTCATCTCAAGGATGCAAGAATGGTTCAACATATGCAAGTCAAAAATTGTGATATATTACATTAACAAAAGCAATGATAAAAATCATATGTTTGTCTCAATGGATGCAGAAAAAAACATTTCAAAAATGTTTTTAAAATGTTTTTTAAAATGTTTTTTAAGGGCCCTCAACAAATTAGGTATAGAAGGAAAGCATATCAACACTATAAAATGTGTGTATGACAAACCCACTACCAACATCATCCTGAAAGGGGAAAAACTAAAAACGTTGCCTTTAATAACAGGAACAAGACAATGATGGACATTCTCACCTCTCCTACTCAACATAGTATTGGAAGTATTAGACAAAGCAATCAGGCAAGAGAAAGAAATAAAGGGCATCCAAATTGGAGAAGATGAAGTCAAATCATCTCTCTTCACAGATGACATGTTCCTATATAGAAAAATCCATAACTTCTACTAAAAAACTCCTAGAGCTCATAAATAAAATCAGTAAAGTTGCAGGATACAAAATCAATACACAAAAATCAGTAGTGTTCTTATACACAAACAATGAACAATCAGAAAATTAAGTCAGAAAGTTAAGTCAAGAAAGCAAGCCCATTTACAACAGCCACCAAAAGAAATAAAATACCTAGGAATAAATTTAACCAAAGAGGTGAAAGATCCCTGCAATGAGAACTACAAATCACTGCTGAAATAAACTAAGAGGACATCAGAAGATGGAAAGATATTCTGTGTTTATGGATTGGAAGAATTAACACTGTGAAAATGTCCATACTACCTATAGCAACCTACAGATTCAATGCAATCCCCATCAAAATACCAATGATATTCTTCACAAAAATAGAAAAAGCAACAGCAAAATTCATATGGAACAAGAAAATACCCCAAATAGCCAAAGCAATCCTGAGCAAAAAATAAAATAAAATGGGAGGCATAACACTACCTGACTTGAAGCTATACTACAAAGTTATAGTAACAAAAACGGTATGATACTGGCATAAAAAACAAACACATTTACCAATGGAACAGAACAGAGAACCCAGAAAATCAACCAGGTACTTACAGCCAACTGATCTTCAACAAAGGCACCAAGAACATACACTGAGGAAAGGACAGTCTCTTCAGTAAAAGGTTCTGGAAAAACTAGGTATCCTTATGTAAAAGAATGCAAATAGACTCATACCTCTTGCCGTATCTCCAAATCAACTCAAAATTAATTAAAGACTTAAGTGTAAGACCTGATCTCTTTAATATGTTGTTGGATTCTGTTTGCAAGTATTTGATATCTGTGTTCATTATGCATATAGGTCTATAATTTTCTTTTTTGTTGTGTCTTTTTCCAGTTTTAGTATTAGATTAATTTTGACTTCATAGAATGAGATTGGAAGTATTCTCTGCTCTTCAATTTTTTGAAAGGGTTTGAGAAGAAATGGTTTTCATTCTTCTTTAAATGTATGGTAGAATTCAGCAGTGAAGCCATCTGGTCTCAGGGCTTTCTTTATTGGGAGACTTTCTATTATGGCTTCAATCTCATTATTTGTTATCATTTTGTTTAGGGTTTCTATTTCTTCGTGATTCAAAATTGGTAAGTTGTATAAGTCGAGGAATTTATCCATTTCTTCTAGGTTTTCCAGTTTATTTGCATGTGGTTGTTCATAGTAGTCTCTTATGGTTCTTTGTATTTCTGTGGCATCAATTGTAACGTCTCCTTTTTCATTTCCAATTTTATTTATTTGTCTTCTCTTTTTTCCTCCATTAATCTAGTAAAGGTTATACATTTTGTTTGTCTTTTTGTGAAACCAACTCTTTGTTTCATCGATCTTTTGTATTTTTGTAATCTCTAATTCATTTATTTCTGCTGTGATCTTAGTGTTATTTTTCTCCTTCTACTGATCTGAAGTATGGTTTGTTCTTGTTTCTCTAGCTTTTTGAGGTGTACATGTTAGATTGGTTGTTTGAAGTCTCTTCTTTTTGGGGGTAGGCATTCTCTTTCCTCTTTCCTATGGGCAGAGGCTCCTTCTTGGTCCTTGTTCCCCCAGTTGGGGGATGGATTGGTGGTGCTTGGGAATGTTCTTTCTTTCTCTGTTTGAGTATCCTAGTTTCTGTACTCTCAGGGGGCTTCATATGTGTCTCTCTTCAGATCAAGGCAGTTGTTTAGGCTGTATGCATACCTCCCACCCCCAGGTGTGCTACTGTGTGTGGAAGAATAATTCCCTCAGTGGGCTGGGCCACTGGGTGGCTGGTCTGCACTCTCTCACCTCTTTCCTCAGACTCCATTGGGGACACTCCTTTGTCAATTCTGTTGAGTGGCCTGTGGGCTACCTGCAGAGCAGTGGCAGCTGCAGTTGTGGTGGTAAGATGCCCTTGTGGCAGAATTGGCTATAGTGGCAGTGACGGTAGACCACCCATGTGGCAGTGGTGTCTGCAGCATGGCAGGGACTTCCCATGACTGTTGAGGTCTCCTTGCATGCTTTCTGCTGCCTACCAGTCTCTAGTATGTATAAGTTTTTGTGTTATGGTTACCATGAGGCTTACAAAAAGCATGTTACATTATAACCAGTTATTTTAGATCAATAACAACTTAATTTTGATGTCTAAGAAAAAAAAAATACCAATGGTACACTTTAAAACCATTCCAATCTCACTTTTTCACAATCTGTTGTTTCAAGTTATATCTTTTAATATTGCCCATCTCTTAAATGGTTGTTGTATATGTTAGTGTCTTCTTAGGTTTGTCTTTTAATCTTTTTTCATTCTTTATTCTATTTATTTATTTATTTATTTATTTATTATTTTGCATTTTAAGATGTTGTTACAGAGCAGTTGGTGGGTAAGGAAAGAGGGAATAGGGGAAGAGGAGAGGGGAGGAGGAGAAGTGGGGACATGGTCAAGTCCCATGGCACCCCCCCTCATTCTGGCAGGGGACCCCAGGGGGCTTACAGTGGTGGCTTGGTTGTGGCTGGGCTGTATACAGATCTTGGGGGGCATAGCTAAGGCCCTCACCCCCCCGACCCTGGAAACCCAGGGTGCTTCAGGCAGCAGCATGGTGGTAGCCGCTGGTCTGGTGTGCAGACATCTGGGAGTGTGGCTGAGGCCCTTGGACCCCCCAACCCTGACTCAAGAGCCAGGGGCACTTAGAGCATTGGCTCAGGGTTCATTGCTAGCCTGGATGTGGACATTGCAGGGAGTGGTTGAGGCCCTCAGCACCACCCACCTTGGCTTGGTGATCACTGCCGAGCTAAACGCAGAAGTCAGGGGGAATGGCTGAGCCCTTGCCCCTCACCCCCCTGCACCAGTTCAGAAGCCCAGGGAGCTTTCAGCAGTGACCTGGTGGTCATCACTGGGCTGGATGCAGACATTGGGAGGTGTGGCTGAGGCCCTCATCCCCCCAACAACCCCAGCTTGAGAGTGCAGGACACTTCTGGTGGTGGCTCAGTGGTCATCACTGGGAAGGATGCAGATGTCAGAGAGGCATGGCTAAGGCCCTCCACTCCCCTACCCCAGCTTGGGATCTCGGAGGGCTACCAGTTCTTTTAGGTTTTATAGCTGTTCTTTGGTGGTGTTAGACTCTACTGGTTAATATCAGAACTTTTTCTGTGATCTGTGGATATTTTATTTTTTCTTTCAGTTCTGTGTTGGATTATTTGCTATTCCCACCACTTAAACTCTACACTAGAACTAATTTGCTGTCCTTTGGCTACTTCTAAAATGGGAGAAATTCCTGTGGGGACCAGCGCTTGAGTCCTGTGGTTGAACTAAATTGATGCTTTGCTGCTGATTCCCTGGGGGAGGTTTTATGTGCAGCTCAGGTTTTAATTGTTAACGGTGTAAGTACTTCTGGGTCTTGAGAGGTCCAATGCACCTGAGTTGTGTGGAAACTCAGGTCTGGGCCTGATTCTTTTCAGCAAACTGCACTTCCTGCACTTCTATATTCCTGACCAGTCTCCACTGAGTGGGCCTGTGTTGAGTAGAGGGCAGATCAGCTGTCCATGCTCTGCCCCAATATTTCTCTGGTGGGTCAGTCTTCCCCATCCCCACACTCCAAACACTTCCCATGTGACAGGCCATGCACTGGTCCCTTGCAGTGACTCACTGGCCTCTGAGTGGCTCCTTTTTTCAGTTGTCTCTGGACCCTCACTCCTATCTGGGTCCACAGGAACCCTGTTAGTGGTCTTTTTGGCCTGGAGGCCACCAAGGCCCTCTTCTTCCCTGCTGCCTCCAAGAAACTTCACATGAAGGATACTGCAGCAACTTTTGCCAGCTCTTGCTCTTTGTTCTCACCAGGGCCAGCCTTGAAGCAGCCAGGGCCTGAAATGGTTGGAGCTGTCTTTCTTTCTCTCATTGTGGCTTCTCCTGCCTTCATGAACTGTGTAGGTCTTTCCTCCTCTTCCCCTGAGCTCTAGCTTCCCCACTTTGGCAGTGGTTGCTTTTTAACTATTGTAATTTGGTTGATTGTGGGAAAGGGTGACACTGGGTACCATCTATTCTACCATCTTAATCAAAAGTCCAAAACATTGGGCAAAGTGTGCTAGTCTTAATACTAAGGATGTAAGTGGTTTGTTTATTCGCCATTCATAACATTGGAGTATCTGAGGTTGTCTGTGAATTTACTTAACTAATGAATTATGTACTTTCAAATGTTTTCTTGTTGCTTCTTAGCATCAACTTCTTTCAGATTGAAGAACTCCTTTTAGCATTTCTTTTCATGCCAATCTGATATTGATTAAATTATTTAGCTTTTGTTTGTCTAAGAAGGACTTTATTTCCCCTTCATATTTGAAGGTTAGTTTTGCTGGGTATAGAATTCTTAGCTGACAGTCTTTTTTCCTTCAACACTCTTAATATATCATCCCATTCTCTTCTGGCCTGTAGGGTTTCTGCTGAGAAATCTGCTGAGAGACATATTGGAACTCCATTGAATGTTATGTGCTTCTTTTCTCTTGCTGTTCTCAGTATTCTTTCTTTGCCTTTGGTTTTTGATCATTTGATTATGATGTGCTTCGGGGTGCTCCTCCTTGGATTGAATTTGATTGGTGACCTTTGAGCTTCCTGTCCCTGGATGCTGTCATCTTTCTCAAGACTTAAGAAATTTTCAGCCATTATTTTTTTGAATATGCTTTTCCATTTTCTTCCTTTTTTCTCTCCTTCTGATGTACCAATTATGCAGAAGTTATTTCACTTGACAAAGTCTCATATTTGCTGTATTTCTGTTTAATTTTTTCTTATTCTTTTTCTTTCCTTTTGCTCCTCTTATTTGATAATTTCATATGTTCTAATTTCAAGCTCACTGTTTTTTTCCTGTTTGATTAAGTCTGCTTTTGGAGCTTTCTATCATGTTTTTCAGTTCAGATCATGTATTCTTTATATCTAGAATTTCTGTGTGGGTTTTTTTTTAATTGATTCAGGTTCTTTGTCAAGATTTTAATTCTGTTCCTGGATGGTTTTCCAGATATCATTTAATTTTCTACCTGGATTCACTTTTCTTGACTCCACAAACATCTTTAAGAGGGTTATTCTGAATTCTCTGTCAGACATATCATAAATCCACTGTTCCTCTAGGTCTATTGCTGGTGCTTCACTTTTTTCCTTTATTGGTGTCATATTTCTTTGTTCTTTCTTGATCTTTGTGTTCATGCCTGGGCATCTGAGGAGATTGCTACCTCTTCTAGGTTTTATAGGTGTTCTTTGGTGATGTTTGACCTCTACTGGTTAATGTCAGAGCTTTGTCTCTGGTCTGTGGTTTGGGGGGAACTTCCTATGGGTACTAGCACTTGAGCTCTGTGGTTTCACTAAATTGATGCTTTGGAGAAGGTTTTTTCTGTGGACCATATTTTAATTGTTGGCCTTTTAATCACTTCCAGGTCTTGTAAGGTTAGATACACTGGGGCTCTGTGTAAATTCTGGCCCAGGACTTAATCTTTCCAGCAAACTGTGCCTGCTGCAGTTCTATCATCCTGATCAGTCTGCACCATTTTGGTCTGAGTTGACTGGAAAGTTGATCAGCTGCCCACACTGTAACCCCATGTTCTCTTGAGGAGGCCAGCCTCCCTCCCACATTACAAATGCTTCTTGTGGTGTGAGCCATGCATGGGTCCTTCATAATGACTAACCAGCTTCTGGGTGGTTCTTATGTTCCATCAGTCGGCTGTGGCGCATAACTCTTATGTGGGTCCACAGGAATGCTGTCAGTGGTCTCACTGGCCTGAGGCTGGTATGATGTACTCCAAAGCCCTCTTCTCCCCTGCAAATTCCAGGCAATTTCATGTGAAGGTCTCATCTGTAGCTTCTTCCTGACTCTTACAGGACTGGACTGAAGCAGCCAGGGTTTGAAAAATCAGAGTAGTTTCTATTTCCTTTCTCTGTGTCTTCTCTTGCCTTCACAAACTGCAAATCTGTCTTCCTCTACCCTGTAGCTTCAGCAGTATCAGGGCAGTCTTTGCTTCTTAATAGTTGTAGATAGATCAGTTGTGGGGGAGAGTGACACCGGGGATGGTGTTTTCTGCCATCTTGAAGACTTCTCCAATTTCACTACTCTGAACTTGAGTTTTAAAGCAATTACTAAAATGACTTAGGGATCAATGTTAAAAATGTAAGAGATACCATGATAACAAATGAAGATTTATACTCTTTTTTCAAGTTTTCAAAAAGGGCTTGAGATTTAAATGAAATTAAAATAATTATATTCTTGTATTTAGAAATAAATCTTACCAAATAATTGGTCTAGAAGCACTCAAATTTTCTTCAGTGATACCTCAAGGTTACTGTGAGGCATGGGAGCTTAGATGTAGCAAGATAAAGTACATTCAGCTTTAGTGACTCTGATCATGGCCAATTTAAAGGCTCTAGGAACATGAAAATCCCTCAGTGAAGCTATAGCTTATGTTTTGGTATTTCACTTTAAACTATACCTTTAGTAGAAATTGACATAAAATATCAGATTCCTCAAGTAGTCTTTCTGTTGTTGAATGACCTGAATGGAGTCTTGGAAACTCAGCTACCTGAAAACATAAGGATAATGGAGAATAAGAAATTAAAGTGATAATTATATTGTACACAGAGCTGTTTAGCACTAAACCCAGCATTCCTTGAACATCAGAGTATTTAGCTGCTATGAAAAAAAGAAAGTCACAAAAGACACTACAGTATTTGTAGCACAGAAAACAGTATGAAAAAGTTTGATCCCTAGACTCATCAAAGGACTGCATTTATGGATGGCTTGTGTATGTTCTCACATGAGCTCTTTCTGCTATTCAATGCTCTTTTTACAAAATAGGCCATGAGAGTAGGTCTTTTGGTATCACTTAAGCAAAACAAACTACAAAGCTGTTTGATTTCTCAGCAGCGTTTGTGGTTCAGTATCATGGGCTTGCCTCTTTATAAGCATGCAGTTCTAAAGGTAAGAAATCTTTAAGGACAGAAAATTAAATGAAATTATCACAAGGCTTATTTTTCCACACAGTACAATTTATATTAGTGCAACAGGTCAATGCTTTTTCTGTTTACAAATTTGTCTTAGCACAAAGGGTTAGTTATTGAAATGGCCTTTTTCCAGAGTCTACTATATGCCAATGATTTCACATACATGTTTCAAGGATGTGTTGATTCACCAAGTATATTTTAAGAGTCTGTCCTAGTCCATTTATAGCAAAATAGCATAGACAAGGTGGTTTATAAAAACAGAAATCTGTTTCTCACAGCTCTGAGGGCTTGGAAGTCAAAGATCCAGGCACCAGCAGGGCAGATGCAGTATCTGGTGAGCCCCACTTTCTGGTTTACAGATAGCACTTTCTTGCTCTGTCCTCTCCTGGTGGAAGCTCTCTGGGGTCTCTTTCATAAGGGAAAAATCCCACTCATGAGGGTTCCACACTCATGATCTAACCATATCCCAAGGGCTCTACCACTTAATACCATAATATTGGTGATTAGATTTCCAACATATAAATTTGGGGGGTGGGGGGGGACACAAATAGTTAGACCACAGCAGTGACTTACTATGTTATAGTTATAATCCTTAAAACAAAACTTCATGGTACATATTACATGTATCATCTTTCAAATATGAATATTGAGCCTCAAAGAAGTCAAATAATTTAACAAAATCCATAAATATAATACAAATCCAGGATATTTAGTCCTGCCTTTTTAAGTATTATAAACATAAAGAATCTTCAGTTCTTAGTATGTGACCTATTGAATTATCTCTGGAAGAACTCTTCCAACCTTTCATATAGACTCATCCTGTGATATTATTTTATACCAATGCAGGGAAGGTTGTCAGAATAAAATGGATTTTGACATGAATTTTTAAGAGGAAATGCAAAATGTCAAATAGAATGAATTATTTTTTATGGTTTATAGAATAACTCAAAGAAGGATTGAGAGAGAGGAAAAAAATCTATAGATAACTTATGAATTTCCATCTAATCACCAGTGAGAATTATGTAGGATCATTTCCATTTCTGTCTTTATGACCAGTAAGTTCAGAGCTAAATTTAATCAAGTAATGTATATATTTCATTCCTGACTTCAATTATAATGACATCTGTCTTATCAAAATGGTCTAAAAGCTATTTTCTTGTTCATTTTAATTTTGTTCATTTTTTGAAGGGTCTCATAAAAATCTTTGAACATCTTGGAAAAAGTTAAATTGGTAGCCAGCTATAATTAAGGTAGAATGAAGGAAAGTCTAAAGTTACAACATTAACATGCAATACAGAGCAAATTAACAGTGATAATATTGAGATAATTTCCACTTATATTTGAATGTATAAATTATGTATTAGTACATGCTCTCTATTAATTCACTATACAAATTAATTATTTTTTATCATGTTTTTATAATTAGTATTAACATTTTGCCACAAGATTACTCCAGTGTTCTGTTTCATTAATCAGTAATATGAATACATTATCATATCATGTTATAGATCATATCAATATCTTGCAAGTACATTTGTTCTTAATATACTGATAACAAGCTTCAAAATTCTGAGATGTATCATTGTTAAATTATTTTTTCTATGTCAACATTGTACCTGTGGTCATTTCATAGCTGTCTTAAGCAAAACTAAATGTCATTTTCTACACAATTGTTACCACCTCCAACTCAGCTCATTTTCAGGACCTTTTTGCTAACACAATTTCCATGCAAAGCCATTTTAGACAGACAAGATAACTTGTGAAGAATATCTTGATTTCTACGGAAGACCTGATTTATGATAGCTGCTTTGGATTTTTTTTTACTATGAAATATTCTATTTCACAAAAACTTGTTTTAAAAGCTCTTCAGTCTTCACAATGAAGCAGCATACTCTATTCTTTTGATTTAGCACTAACTTGGATTGTCTGGCAACTGCTTTCCTAAGCATGATCTCCCATCAGCTACAACCCAAGGCTTTTCAACGAATAATTCTGTCAAACTTGGAGTCAAAGATGTTACCAGAGACTCCTGATTATTTTTTGAATTATGCCCAATCTCAAGAATCTTAATGTGGCTTTGGTCTTAGCTTACTCCATATTTTCTCTGCAGGATGATATTTCCACATCAGCCAATAATTAATACCAATCTCCTACTTCTATCAACTATATAATCAGTTTAGAAAGAGAAATTTTTCCTAAAAAAAAAATTATTACATAAAAGCATGTTATTGGTAAAGATGAACAACCACTTTATAAACTCTAAAATAACTTCATAATTTTTATCCCATATATTCGTCGACTACTTTGATACAAGTTCTGCACTAAAATGAAAACAGTTGCAAAACATTTTGTCTAATCTTGGTTTAAAAGATGAAGAGGAACTAACTTCAGAAATTGTCAGGAGAAACCATATTCAAGATTAAGGTGCAATTGTCAGATTGATTAAGATATTTATAAAAATGCCTTGTGTAAAAGAAGGATTTCTTTATAGAAGTCACTTTTGCACATATGTGCATTTTATAAATTTACTTTAAAGTCGTTGTTGAAAATATGTCTTCTTTTGAGGTAGACATAGATTTATTTAAAAGTCCTTCATGTAAAAGTGTCATTGGTAATGTTACAAAATAGGGATGCTTTTTATTAATAGATTTTATTATGTATATAACATGATGTCATAAGAAACAAAGTTATTATAGTGGAACAAATTAACATATCCATCATCTCACATGTTTGCCCATCTCTCCCGACCCCCCCCACCTCCAGTTAATAGCACCTATAATCCACACATTTAGCAAAAATCTTAAATACAATACAATGTTATTAACTACAGTCCTCATGTTGTATATTACGTTTTTCAACTTGTTCATCCTGCTTATTTGCTACTTTGTATCCTTTGACCTACATCTCCCTGTTTCCTCCTCCTCCCCCCAACCCAGGTAACCTGTTTATTCTTTATCTCTATATATTTGATGAAAATATTGATACTTTGGCAAAGCCAATATAAATCTCTGGATAAGATCATTGACAAATTTTGTGTCTGTTCAAAATTTTTAAATTATACTTGTGTTAATTAGATTATTAATCTAATTATACAGTTCTCATTAACTTTTCCCAACAATTTGTTTTATTAATTTTCATATAAAAACAACACATATGTTTTAACATACTTAGAGATTTTAAAAAGTAAGTTATTTAAATCCATCCTCTACTCTCCTCCAAATCCAATCCCCTACACTTAAGAAATAGCTTCAGAGGAGCAAAAGCCCATGGAAGTGACTGAAATCAATGCTCAGTGAGGAGAAGCACTTCCCAAGGGTCTCAAGAGGAGCTCTGGGGCTGGGAAAGCAGAGAGAGGTCCTGGCAGGCAGATTCCCAAGACAGCTGTGCAGAGGCCACCACCTGGGTCCAGTTCTGAACACACGTGATTTTTCTCAAAGGTCTGAAAGAAGTGGCTTGAAGAAATTTATCTTCCTCCAAAGACAATGATTCTCAAAGTGTGGCCCCTGTACCTGCATCACCTGAGAATTTATTAGAGCTACAAATACTTGAGTCCTGCCTCAGATCTACTGAATCAGCAACTCTGGGGTTGGAGCCCAGACTCGTGTGTGTGTGTGTGTGTGTGTGTGTGTGTGTGTGTGTGTGTGTGTGTGTGTGTGTGTGTGTGTGTGTGTGTGTGTGTGTGTGTGTGTGTGTGTGTTTAGGACTTTTGTGTGTGTGTATGTTTGAGATTTTATTTTTTAAAAGCAGTTTTAGGTTCACAGCACAATTATGAGGAAGGTACAGAGATTTTCCATATACCCCGGCTTCTGCACATGCATAGCCTCCCCCATTATCCACATTTCCCACCAATGTGGTACATTTATGACAATTGATGAAGCTTCATGGATACGTCATCATCACCTGAGTGCTGAGTTCGTTCTTCTTTTGTACATTCGGTGGGCTCCCACAAATACATAATCATATAAATCCACCATTATATATCATATGAAGTATTTTCACTGCCCTGAAAATCCCCTGTTCTCCACCTATTCATCCCTCCCTCCCTCCTTCATGAGTCCCGATAACCTCTGGTCATTTTATTGTCTCCCTAATTTTACTTTCTTCAGAATGTCATAGGGTTGGAATCATACAATATGTAGCCTTATCATATTGGCTCCTTTCACTCAGTAATATGCATTTGAGGTTCCTCCATGTCTTTTCATGGCTCAATAGTTTGTTTTAGCACCAAATAATATTCCATTGTGTGGATATACCATGTTTATCCATTCACCTACTGAGGGACATCGTGGTTGCTTACAAGTTTTGGCGTTTACAAATAAAGCTGCTTTGAACATCTGTGTGTGGGCATGTTTTCAACTCCTTTGAGCAAATACCAAGGAATATGATTGTGGGATTTTATGGTAAGAATATGTTTTGATTTTAAGAAACTGCTGAACTGTCTTCCAGCATGGCTGTAGCGTTTCATATTCCCACTAGCATTGAAGGAGCGTTCTTTTTATTCTATATCCTTGCCGGCATTTGGTGCCATCAGTGTTCTTCCTTTTGGCCTCTCTATAGGTGTGTAGCAATATCTCTTGTCACTTTAATCTGCATTTATCTGATGACATAGATGTTGAACATCTTTTCATATGATTATTTGACATCTCTATATGTTCTTTGGTGAGGTGACTGTTAAGGTCTTTGGACCATTTTTGAACCAAGCTGTTTGTTTTCTTATTGTTGAGTTTTAAAAGTCCTTTATATATTCTGGAGAAAAGTTCTTTATCAGATATGTCTTTTGCACGTATTTTTTCCTAGTATTTCCCTTATCTATTTATTCTCTTGACAATGATTTTCACAGAGTAGAAATTTTTCATTTGAAAGAAGCCCAGTTCATCAATTATTTCTTTCATGGACTGTGCCTTTGATGTTATGTCAAAAAGTTGTCATCAAACCTAAGGTCACCTAGATTTCCCCTATGTTATCTTCTAGGAGTATTATAGTTTTGTGTTTTACATTTAGGTCTGTGATCCATTTTGAGTTAATTTTTGTGAAGGCTGTAAGATTTGTGTCTAGATTCATTTTTTTTATTTTTTTTCATGTGGATGTTCAGTTGTTCCAGCGCCATTTGTTAAAAACACTATCTTCGGGCTGGCCCCCTGGCGCACTCAGGAGAGTGCGGTGCTGGGAGCACAGCGATGCTCCCGCCACGGGTTCGGATCCTATATAGGGATTGCCGGTGCGCTCACTGGCTGAGCGCAGTGCGGATGACACCAAGCCAAGGGTTGCGATCCCCTTACCAGTCACGAAAAAGACAAAAAAAAAAAAAAAAAACACTGTCTTCACTGTATTGCCTGTACTCACCATGTTATGTGGATCTATTTCTGGACTTTCTGTTTGGTTTCACTGATCTATATGTCTATTATTTCTCCATTACCACACCATGTTCATTATTATAGCTTTATAGGAAGTCTTGAAGTTAGCTATTGTAAGTTCTTTAACTTTGTTCTCCTTAAATATTGAGTTGACTCTTTTGGGACTGTTGCTTCTCCAAATAAACATTAAAATCAGTTTTTCAATATCCACAAAATAATTTGCTGGGATTTTGATTGGGATTGCATTGAATCTATAGGTCAAGGTGGGAATAACTGATATTTTAATAATGATGTCTTCCTACCCACAAACATGGAATATCTCTCCATTTATTCAGTTCTTCTTTGATTTCTTTTACCAGAGTTTTGTAGTTTTCTTCATGTAGATCTTATATATATATATATATATATACACATATACACATATATAGTCAGATTTATATCTAAGTATTTCATTTTGGGGGATGTTAATGTAAATGACATTTTTTTTTTTAAATCGAAGTCCACTTGTTCATTGCTGATGTGTAGGAAAGCAATGGACTTCTGTATACTAAATTTTTATCCTGCTGTAAACACTTATACTTCACAATAAACACTTATTAGTTTTAGGAGTTTTCTGTTTATTCTTTGGATACTCTACACTTCCCAATCAGTGTACCTTTTATTTCCTTTTCTAGTCTCATTGTATTAGATAGCATTCCAGTATTATGCTGAAAAGAAGTGGTGAGAGGGACCTCCTTTCCTTGTTCCTGGTCTTAGAGGGAAAGTTTGAGTTTCTCATTAAATATGATGCTAGCTGTTCACCTTTTTGTAGATGTTATCAACTTGAGGGAAGTTCCCCTCTATTCCCAGTTTGCTGAGTGATTTTATCAAAAACGGATGTTGGATTTTTCAAATGCTTTTTCTGTATCTATTTATATGATTATGTGAGTGTTCTTCCCTAGCCTCTTAGTACAATAGATTACGTTAACTCATTTCTTAAGGTTGATCCAGGCTTGCACACCTGGGATAAATCTTACTTGATCTCGATGTATAGTTCTTTTCATACATTGTTAGACTTGATTTTCTAATATTTTTTTGAGAATTTTTACATCTATGTATTTTTCTTTTCTTTTAATGTCTTTGTCAGCTTTTGGTATTAGGACTGATGATGTTGGCTTCATAGAATGAGTTATAAAATATGTCCTCTGTTTCTCTCTCCTGAAAGAGTGAAGAGAATTGATATAATTTCTTCTTTAATGTTTGCTAGTACTTACAAATGAACCTGTCTTTGCCTGGTGAATTCTGTTTTGGAAGGTTATTAATTATTGATTCATGTTCTTTAATTGATATTGGCTTTATTATTCATTATTCAAGATATTTTAAGTCATTTGAATATATTTTAGAGTACAGTGCATTGTTTCAATATATGCACATATTGCACAATGATTCACTTATGATAGATAGCATTTGTACCCATTAGTGCAGCATTTAGATTGTTTATTTATTTCAGTGTGAGTTTGGCCAAATGTATCTTTCAAGAAATTGATCCATTTTACCTAGGTTATCAAATTTGTGGGCATAGAGCTCATAATATTCCTTTATTATACTTTAATATCCATGGGATCTGAACTGATGTCCCCTCTATCATTTGTGATATTAGTAATTTCTGTCTTCTCTTCTTTTTCTTATACTGAATAGAGAGGATTATTTATTTTACTAATATTTTCGAAGAACCAACTTGTAGTTTTGCTGATTTTTTTTCTATTGATATTCTGTTTTCAATTTTGTTGATTTATACTATAATTTTCCTAATTTTGTCTTATGTTTACTTTGGATTTAATTTGCTCTTCTAATTTCTAGCTTCCAAAAATGAGAGTATAGATTATTGATTTTAGATCTTTCTTCCTTTCTAATATATGCATTCAATGCTATAAATTTACTTTTAAGCACTGCTTTTACTGCATTCTGTGAATTCTGATAAATTATATTTTTATTTTTATTTAGTTCAAAATATTTATTTATCCCGTATGTTAATTAGAACTGTGCTGTTTACTGGTCAAGTACTTTGAGATATTCCAGCTATATTTCTGTTATTGATTTCTAGTTAAACTCCATTGTAGTCTTAGAGCATACATTGTATAATTTCTATTCTTTTTAATTTGTTGAGGAGCTGAGGGCAGCTTGCCCTCACACGTGGATGCAGGCAAGCAGCAGAGCATGCCCGGGAGAACTAGGCTGGCGTCAAGGGCAGTAGCCCCTTCCACCCAGAAGCAGGCAAGGAGCACAAAGAAAACACCACTTCCACATGGATGGCCCACCACACCTACTGCCACAGCTACATCTGCTTCAAAAGCATCTTGACACCACAGCAGTAGCCACAGCCACCATTCTGGCAGCCCGAAGGCACTCAATTGCATTGACACAAGGAGTGTTGCCAGTGGAGACCAGAAAAGGAAGAGGACATCTCTCTTCTCAAAAACCTCTCCAGAGTAATAGAGAAAGCAAATGCTCTACCAGATGAACAGACATCAAAGTAGACATACCAGAAATATGAAAATCCAAGATAATATGACACTACCAAAAGAATACAGTAATTCTCAAATACCAGACCCTGTAGAGCAGGAAACCCTTGAAATGACTGACAAGGAATTCCAAGCAACAATCTTAAGAAAACTCACTGATTCAAGAAAACTCAGTTAGAGAACATATGAAATGAGAATAAAATCCCAGGATATGAAGGAGGAAATTTGCAAAAAGATTAATATCTTAAAGAAGCATGTAACAGAATTCATGGAACTGAAAGATTCACTCGACAAAATAAAAAACACAACTGAGAGCTTAAAAAGCAGGCTAAACCAAGCAGAAGAAAATTTCTGATCTTGAAGATAGTCCTCAAAATAACCCAGGCAGACAAAAGAAAAGAAAAAAAATTATATAAAAGTGAAGAAAATCTAAGAGACCTAGCAGACAACCTTAAATATACAAACATTCAAATCATGGGTGTTCCAGAAGGGGAGAAGAAAGGAAAAGGCATGGAAAACCTATTCAATAAAATAATAACTGCAAACTTCCCAGGTATAGGGAGAGACACAGACCTTCAGATCGAGGAGGCTCAAAGATTCCCAAACAGATTCAGACCAAAAAGATCTTCTCTAACACACATTATAGTAAAACTGGCAAAACTCAGAGGCAAAGAGAGAATTTTAAAAGAAGCTAAGAGAAGAGTGTCAAGTTACCTATAAGGGAGCCCTTATCAGACTGACAGCAGACTTCTCAACAGAACCTCTACAAGCCAGAAGAAAATGGGATAATATATTCAAAATACTAAAAGAAAAAAATGCCAGCCAAGAATGCTATACCAAGCAAGGCTATGCTTCAGAAATGAGGGGGGGTGGGAAATTGTGTATTTTCCAAACAAAAACTTCAGGAGTTCACCACCATACTACCAGCCCTGCAAGAAATCCTCAAGTGAGTCCTTCATCAGGAAACCAAGACATGATAATCACTCATCCTACCAGCTATAGTTTTGTTCAAACTTTCTGTTTTTTCCATAATTCAACCTTGGCAGGTGGTATGTTTCTAGGAATTTATTCATTTATTTCTTCATCTCTTTTGCTGACCAAAAATTATTCATAGTATTCTTTTATAACCCCTTTGATTTCTGTAAATTTGATTGTTATGACCCCTCTTTCACTTCTGATTTTAGTTATCTGAGTCTTCTCTCTTTTTTCTTAGTCCATCTAGGTAAAGGTTTGTCAATTTTGTGGATCTCATCAAAGTACTAACTTTTGGTTTCATTGATTTTCTCTATTTTTTTCCTATTTTCTATTTCTTTTATCTATGCTCTAATTTTTATTTCTTACTCCCTTTGCTTGGTCTGGGCTTAGTTTGCTCTTCATTTTCTAGTTTCTTAAGGTGCAAAGGTGGTCATTGATCTGAAATCTTTCTTCTTTATTAATGTATGCATTTACATTAAATAAATTTCCCTTTTAGCAAAAAAAATTATTAAAACATTCTTTTCAGTCATTTTTTTGGAGTTGTTTCTGAAGTTAAAACATACTTAGCTATTTTTAGTGCAGTTTTTCATCCTGAGTTTTTACTTAATAATACATCTTGAAAATTTGCCTTAAATACTCTTCAAAATTATGATTTTAATAACTGCATTATGTTATGAAAGTCCATAAGTTATAGTCAGCCATTCTCATATTGTTGTATATTCAGCTTATGCCCAGTTTTTTACCTTTATAAAACTGCCTTCTGCATTTAAAAGTATATGTTTTCTTTGATTATTTGTTGTCTGTTTTATGTAGGATAATTGGTTGAAAGTGTATGAACATTTCAAAAACTTCTATTTATGAATCCAGCCTATTCTTCAAAAAGCTTTACCAAACTATATTTATACTAGAAGATTTTTACATTGTTTCTCTCATAGCACCATTATTATATAGTATTACATTTTTTTCAGTTTGAGAAATGAAAACTGTCATTTTTCTGCTCTAAATTCAGTTTCTGTGAGAATCTTAGAACGTATTTACTAGCCACTTGTGTTTCTTTTGGGTGTGTGACTTGTCTATTCATGTCCTTTACCAAATTTCTGTTAAGAATTTTCCGTTTCAATTTTAAGAGTTCTCCATACATTAAGGATATTAATATTTGTGTTTTAAATCTATTCCTTATCAAATGACTTTAAATTCAGTTTGTGATGTTTTCTTTAATTTATATGTTGAGAAAATAATTTTCTATCTGAACATTAAATAATTTTTTTAAATGAATAAATAAATAAATAAATAAATAAATAAATAATAAAAATCATAGGAGGAAAATAGTCCACTTAGCTTCTTGCAGATTCTCTACACAGAGGAAGAAGGGGAAAAGTATAGAAGCAGCCTTGTGACTGCCCTGCTGAGAGGAAGGTAGGAGCCTCGCAAGATGTTTACATGACGTTGAAACCAGAGGTAATATCACCAGCCATCACAGTGCCACAGCATTTCAAAGCATCATGATTCATGGAACCCTGCCAAGCAGAAAAGAAGATTACAAGAAAAAATAGGAGCAGAGAATTTTAAAGACTAAATTAAAAATTATGTAAATTTGTTAAGGTGTGGTCTACAACCCAGAATATGATCAGTCTTGGTGAACGTCCCATGTGAAGCTTGAGAAGAATGTGTATTTTCCTATTGTTGTATAGTCGATATATGTCAATTACATGACGTTGATTGATTGTGTTGTTGAGTTCAACTATGTCCTTCCTGATTTCCTGCCTGCTGTATCTGTTTATTCTGACAGAAAGGTATTGAAGTCTCCAACTAACATAGTAAATTTGTCTATTTCTCTTTGCAGTTTTATCAGTTGCTGCCTTACATATTTTGATGCTCTGATGTTAGGTGTATATATATAATATATATATATTAAGTATTTGAGTATTGACCTTTTTATCATTATGTAATACCCATCTTCATCCCTTATAACTTTCCTCGTTTTAAAGCCTGCTCTGTCTGAGATTAATACAGCTAGTCTACTTTCTTTTTATTAGTATTAGCATGGTATATCTTTCTCCATCCCTTTACTTTTAATATATATGTATCATTATATTTAAAATAAGTTTCTTGTAGATAAGATATAGTTGTCTTATTTTATTTATGATCCACCCTGAAAATCTGTGTGTTTTAATTGGTATATGTAGACCATTGATGTTCACAGTGATTATTTATACAGTTAGATTGGTATCTGCCATGTTTATTACTGCTTTCTATTTGTTTTCTTTGTTCTTTTTTCCTATTCTATTTTTTCTTTCACTCTTTTTCTGCCTTTTGTGGTTTTAATTTATTATTTTATATAATGCTATTGTCTTTACTTTCTTAGCATACCTGTTATACTTCTTTTTAAAGTTTTAAAAAAATTTTTTGTGTGTTTTTATAGTGATAGCCCTAGATTTTGTGATAAACATCTACAACTAATCCAAGTCCACTTCCAAATGATAATATATTGCTCAATGGGTATTATAGCTCATGTAGCAAAATAATCTTAATTCCTCCCTCCCATCCCTGTATCATTGCTGTCATTCATTCCAATTACATGTAAGAATACACTTATGCAGAAGAACATATAATCAGATGTATTGCTGTTAGATATATTATGAATAAGAAAAATAAAAGTTTTTATTTTACCTATACTTATACCTTCTTTGATGCTCTTTTTTTTTTTATGTAGATCTAGGCTTCTGATCTATTTTATCTTCTTCCCTCTAAAGACCTTCATTTAACATTTCTTGCAAGACAGTTCTACTGGCAAAAAATTCTCTTGCTTTTTGTTCGTTTGAGAAAGTCTTTACTTTTTCTTCACTTTTAAAGGATAATTTCACAGCGTACAGATTTCTAGGTTGGTGGTTTTCTTCTTCTTAACCCTTTAATATTTCACTCAACTCTGTTCTTGCTTACGTGGTTTCTGAGAAGTCAGATGTAATTCTTTATCTCTGTTCCTCTATAGATATGTTGATTTTTCCTCCAACTTCTTCCTGGCTTTTTCCTTACCTTTGATATGCTATAGTTTAAAAATTATACACCTATGTGAAGTTTTTGCTTGGTGTTCTCTGAGCTTCCTGTATCTGTGGTTTGGTGTCTAACATTAATTGAGAAAAATCTTTGGTCATTATTGCTTCAAATATACTTTCTGTTCCTTTCTTTCACTCTTCTCCACTGGAATTTCCATTATGGATATGTTTTACCTTTTCTAGTTGTCCCACAATTCTGGAGTATTATGTTATTTTATTTATTTATTTATTTATTTTTGGTCTTTGTTCTCTTTTTTACTTTTTGAAGTTTCTATTGAGATATCCTCAAGCTCAGAAATTCTTTTCTCTGCTGTGTTCAGTCTACTAGTAAGCCTATGAAAGTCATTCTTCATTTCTGTTATAGTGTTTTTGATAAGCAGTATTTTGGTGTTGTTATTGTTATTGTTTCTTAGGATTTTCACTTCTCTGCTTACATTACTCATCTCTCTACTTTACCCATGAGGGCCCTTAGAATATTAATCACAGCAGTTTTAAATTCCTGGTCAGATAATTTCACTATCTCTGCCATATCTGCATCTGATTCTACACTTGATCTTAGCCAAAAGGCCAAGAAGTGATCTGCATCTGGTTCTGATGGTTTGTCTGTCTCTTCAAACTGTGGGGGGTTCTCTCCTTTGGATTTTTTTTTTCTTTTTTCCTTTTTTTTTTTATGTCTTGTAATGTTTTCTTGATACCTGAACATGATGTTACTAAGTGGAAAGAACTGCTTTAAATAGGCCTTTAGTAATTTGGTGAGGCAGGGGAAGTATTCTATAGTTCTGTAGGTATTCATATTTTAGTGTACTTGTGTCCTGGATTGTGAACTTCACAAGTGATTTTTACTCCCCTCCACTTTAGGTGGGACAGAATGGCTAGAATGGGCTGGAGTTGGGTATTTCCTTTCTCTACCATGGAAGGCTAGAGCCAGCTGGAATTGAGCATTTGCATTCCTCAGCATCAGTTAGGCTCTGGTAAAACCTCAGCAGATTAGGCTCTGGTTAAATAGTTTCTCCTGAGGGCAGATCTTGTTTAAAAAAAATAACAGAATGCTGTGTTGTATTTCAAAATGGTTTTATTTTCCTTTCCCCTGCTAAAAGCACAAGGAGATTTTTCCCCACATGTACTAGGAGAACTTGGTTAAGCTCCTGGGTAAAACTCACAAAAGCATGTGGTCCCCCTATGGCTGGGTTCACCCAGAGTTTTTAACTCTCAGAGTTGTCCTCACCGAACCTCCAACAATTGGCCAGTTACAGTTCATATTTTCCTACCCTCACATTGGGGGGTTTCTGCTCCTATAAATTCTGATTCTTTATATCTGCCTCTTTCCAATTTGGGGAGCGACAGTTAACCCTATGACCTCATATCTCCTAGAGATCTAAGAGTTGTTGATTTTTTTAGTTTGTTCAGCTTTTTACTTGTTATGATGGACTGGTAATTCCAAGCTCCTTACATGTGGAAACAGCTGCATTGATTTTTCTTCTATTAGTATTCAAATAAATGTTGGTAAGAAAGCAGATCAAACAGAACTTTGATTTATTGCTCATGAGATGCCAACTGATAAAATTGCTTAGAAAATTGTTTGGCACTATCTACTGAAGTTGACCACATGTTTATTCCATGAACTAGCAATTTCACTCCCAGGTATATACTCAATAGAAATAGGTGCATTATGTACACATTTCAACCAAAAAAAAATGTGCAAGAATGTTCTTGACAGCAATATTTCTAACAGCCTCAAACTAGAAAAAATCCAAATGCCCATCACTGTGACCTAAATAAATACATCCTGGTAGTGCATAAAATGGAATAGTGTACAGCAAATAAACAAACAAACTAGTGCCAAATATTTTATATACATAAAACACACAAACATAATATTGAATAAAAGAAGGCAGACCCAAAAGAAAACACATTGTGTGATTACATTTACATAAACTTCTAAAAATGGATAAAAGCTGTGCTATGTTGTTAAAACACAGAATAGAGATTAAACTTTCAGACAGAGAGAGGGAGGAAGGAGTAGTAATTGGGAGGGGCCAAGACAGAGGCTTTTGGGTGCTGGTAAAAGTCTAAGTTAAACTGGGTAGTAGACATATTAGTTTCAGTCGGTCTCAGGACCTCAAATAGTATTTATTGTCTCCCTCCTCCACTAACTATTCTGAATTCTTCTCTCCCTCAACTATCACTTCTGCAGGTCTTGGCAACTTACAGGTGGTATAACCTAAGCCTTCATTTCTCAGTGGTGGTAGCAATAACCTTCTTAAGCCAAGGTTGCCGTACGTGTTCATTCTCAGTTATAATTGGGTATGGGGAGTATCAAATAGTACCTGAGTGGATCACCTGAGTCCCACATGTATTTTTCCCTTCCTTTTCCCACTGTATAAAAATAGCCCTTTCTCAACCTACTGATCTGCATAAATGATCTCTGCCAAAACAGTGACTATCTTCTTGCCTGCAGGGTCACTGGAAATAGTCAAGCGTGCACATGTGGCAGCTGTAGCTTATAGATCAAAGGACCACTAGAGTGTCACTGGAAATAGTTCTCTTCTTTAGGAACAAGGACCTCTAACCCTACAGATTACAACATTTTACAGACAAAAATATAAAAATCTACAGATGATCCTTAGGAAGAATGATAAATGGTGCCACTCTTAGTACTATTTCTTAGTTTCTGGCTCATATGGAAACACCACCATATATAGGTAGCTGAATCAGTGCATGTACTGTGCCTTGAAGAATGGGACTTCACTTCTGAAGAGTACCACCTGCGAGCTCATGCTTCAGCTGTGCCTTCAGTAGACCATGAAAGTGCTCTATAAATCTAGCAGCTACTGGGTGGTTTAGTATATGATACAACAAGTGGATCCCAAAGCCATGAGCCATTTCTGCACCTACTTGGCTGTGAAGTGAGCTCACTGGTCAGACGCAACATTGTGTGAGAATCCATGCCTATGGATCAGGTATTCTTTAATTGCCATAAGAAACCACAAACCTCTAGAAAGTGGTACTAACTGGGGCTCAGCAGAAATAGAAAGGAAAAACCATACCCATAACAGGTATCTATCTTTGAGGGCAAGCCACTGGCCCTCCCAGGATAGAAGGAACACAATGCAGTGTACTTGCCACCAAGAGGCCTATTTGTCTCTTAAAGGAATAGATTTTATCAGCATTAGTCTCTGTGACTTTAGGTTTACATTCAAAAATGACATTACCTGTATCATCTTAGTAAGTGAGAAATCATGGCACCATACCTGCAACTGGCCATTCCATCCTTCTAACTGTCATATTGGTTCTGGGGTGGCTGTTGATGCAGGGTCAACTCTAATTTGTTCAGTGACTTTTCTGTAATGGATGCTTTCTGGAGGGCATTTACATGTGTTAGGAAAGATCTTCACTGTTTGAGTATACTTCTACATGCTAATTCATATGACTCACACCCACAACCTCCTTGTCTTTGAATTTTTAATTCTTTTCCTTCCAAGAACCTATGCAACTGGCTACATCATTGGAAACTTCCCAGAAGTTTGTATATATTCTTAGTTCAGGCCACTTTTCCTTTCACAAATGTAGATGACCAGGTGCATTGATTTTGTTTTTGCCCATTGGGAAGATTTTCTCTCTCTGCTGTCTCTCACAGCAATTTCCAAATGTACTTGTAAGGCAACCACTATCCATTTTTGGTTCACATCAATTTGCTGGGATGACCCATCCTTAAACCAAGTTTAGGTTTTTTCTTTTTTAGCTGGGCCTAACAGTACCTACCATATGGGTATAGATGTGTGCAAATGGAGGGACACTTAAAATTATGGTGGGTGGCATAAGAACTCTTAGTGTACCACGTGTACACTTTACAACTTCTTTCTTGTCCTGCACAGGCTTGATCCCAAATATACCATTTCCATTCTACAATGAACTGCTGATGGGCAGGTCTAACTTTATGATTTGGCAGGTCCAAGAGCAACCAGTTCACAAGAGGAAGTTTCCGAGGTTTTTCATTAAGTGCTCCATGGTCAATAACACACCAAGACCTCTGATGGCCAAGCTATTCTTCAGAATCTCATTTGGACTTGCCATATACTCCACATCACTGTCACCTCCAACAGCATGGAATCTGCTGGATCACATGACCCAAGGAAAAAAAAAAGTTTCTATCACAGTCTAGACCTCTTGCAATGACTGGGGTAGCAGAAAGAGGACTACTAGCTGCTTGCTGTACTTCCATTTCCGTGGTAAGGGATGCAAGGTACCACAATTTTTCTTTTACTTTTGAAGGAGAATCCCAACATGTCCCTGATTTCTGGGCCCACCTAAATCTCTGTAATTTTATTCCCTGCCTTCAGTAGGCACGGGTCTTACCAAGGCCATCAGGCTATTAACCACCTCTTGTTTGTCCTGTCTAATCAGTATGACGTCACCTGTGTCATGCATCAATGCGATGCTCTGAAGGATGATCAGAGCCCATGATATTTTGGACTATATTATGAGAGGGTGTGAGATATTTAACATAACCCTGGGGTATAACTACAGATAAATATTAGTGTTCTTTCCATACGAATACAATCTGTTTCTGAATCTCTCCTTTAATTAGAATGGAAAAGAATGCATTCTCCAAATCAATGGCTGCATATCAAGTAGCTGAAGCCTTAATAATCTTATCTAATAGCAACACCATGTCCCAATAAACAGCTTTAATTGAGGCCACTACTTGGTTAAGCTTCTGGTCGTATATAGTTATCCTCACGGGTCCATCTGATTTGTGCAGGAGCCAGAATGTTTAATTAAGTGAAGATATTGTTTAGGAAAAGGTGATGCTTATATACACCATTACCCTTAGGATGCAATGTTGGGTTTTTTGTTTGCTTTTGTTTTTTGTGTTTGTGTTTGTGTGTGTGTGTGGTTTGGTTTTGGTTTTGTTTTTTGCTATCATTGTTAAGGTCAGAAGGAATTATAGAAACTTTACTAAGCCTTCTCCAATTTGGTAGCTCTTACCCCACAGGCTAGGGATCTAAGGTGCATATTATTTCAATTGCCAAGTGTGTCTATCCCAATTATACTTTTGGAAACCTGGAAAGTTAAAACCATGTGGGTCTAGGGATCTAGTGGGATAAGAGCAAGATGTATATTAGTGGGACTCCACTCACCTGGTCTTTACAAGTCCCCACTCTACTAGAGGACCCATGAAGAGATTTGGGGTTGCCAGATTACAGTATCAACTACAACCCTGTGTCTAATAGCCCTCTATATATCTGGATGGTCTTTTGTCCCAATATATAGTCACTTAAGTAGCCATGATTCCCGTTAGAGAAGGTTTGGGGTAATCATTATAGTATACACTTGTTTTTGCATTGCAGGGTTTTTCTCTTTATTCATTGGGTCTAGATCTGAAAATAGCCCAGGTTCAAAAACTGTAGAAGAGATTGTGACTTTTTAGTGGCGTGACTGCCCTCCATCCCATAATCCTCCATTCTTGCCTTCTTCTGATTACAGTTGATAAGAAGCACTCTAATTGGCTGCTCATTTATTTTTCTTCTAAGAAGACCAGAGCTTATTAACCCTTTCTAGAGATTAACTCTACTTAGCTGCTTCTCCACCTTGCCATTTGTTACAGTGATCACTGCTCTCTGGTCCCCTGACAGTTAAACACCACTTCCTGGCTTCTCTTACTTTTGGAATCCTATCATCCCTGTATTAGTCCATTTTTGTGTTGCTATGAGACTGGGTAATTTATAAAAAACAGAGGTTTGTTTGGCTTATGATTCCAGGACAGCTGCATCTGGCACGGGCCTCAGGCTGCTTCTACTTGTGGCAGAAAGAGGCAGGCAGCCGGCGGGTACAAGCAGATCACATGGCAAGAGGAAGCAAGAGAAAGAGAGAGGGAAGTGCCAGGGTCTTTTAAACAACCAGCTGTCGTGGGAACTAATAGAGCGAGAACTCACTCATTATCCACCCCCCACCCACCCACCAAGAAGACAAGGAGAGCATTAATCATGAGGGATCTGCCCCTGTGATTCAAATTGCTACACTGGAGATCAAATTTCCACAGGAGTTCTGGGAGGACAATACATCCAAACTCCATCAATCCCCATGGCCATTAATAAGCTCAACACTAAGACTACCTAATACCCACTCTTTCCTTGTTTTAGTAATAGAATCTCCCAGTTTTAGCTGGGAACAGAATTGTCAAGCTAAAGACCACATGCCTCATCTGTCTTACAGGTAGATATGGCATTCGTGACCAATGAGATATGAAGAGAGGGAATGCACACACATCTAGGCGGTACCCTTAGAAGTGATGCAGTCATGCACTTGTTTTCTCCCTTTCTTCTTCTGGATACTGGGTGGATCTATCAAATATAATAGCACACCATTTTGAGTACATGAATGTGGTGATGCTAAAGCAATGAGGCAGAGATACTTCGGGTTCCTAGAAGACGTCAAGGAGTAGACATTCTACCAGTCCTGAATCACCTACCTCTGAACTATCCCACAAGAAAGAAAGAAACTTCCATCCTGAAGTACTTTATCTGTTGGGTATTTTCAGAACAGCTAAATCTGTATTCTAACTAATATACATCTCTGTCACTTTGTTGTAAATCTATTTTTAACCAGACTCAGAGCATGAGGAAGGTAATTATAGGTGCAGAGAAAGCAGAAGTCTGGAATAGACTGGGGTCCAAATATCACACAGTTAGTGAAATCAGACATGTGTGCTTCCTCAGTAAATCTCAAAAAGCTATTGTGACTAAATTGGGAGCTTAGTATATCCCCAAAGCACAATCCATCCACTCAGGACACTAGTTTGCCAGTTTCTGGACCTCTTCTTTTCCATTTATCTTTGCCTTTTACTCTGCCTCCAACATCCACTCTCCTACCACAGCCTAGATGCTGCCATTACCATTAACTGCTCTACCTTCAAAGCCATCATACTCCAATCTTTTCAGCTTTCTACTTCTATTAACCCATCTCCAAAAATATTTGAACTTCATAGGAACTTCTAGTGTTTGGATCCCACCTTTTTTAATGTTCTTTTTAGCTTTCTTCTGTCTGCACATTTCTCTTTAGGCCTAATAGTGGTTGTTTATTATCATTCATTAATCATTTCTTTGTTCAAGAAATTTGTATTGAGCAAGATCAATATATCAGGCACTTCTCTGGTTATGGAAAAGTGCACAAAATAGAAAAAAGACCTGCTCCTATGAAGCTTACTTACTCTAGGTGGGCAGAGATACATAGGTAAGCAGAAGAATATATGATATCTTCTATATGTTCATAATATACAAATATATGTCATTATGTATTATGTATTATATATGTTATATCTTGACTGTGTTAAATAAGGATGCACACCAAATTGTAGCTTCAGCTATAGCATATGAACCAAAACTGGTATTTAGTCTCAAGCTTTGAGCCTTGTGCAACTGAGTAACTGAATAACTCCTTCCACATAATTCCGGTGTCACTGAAATTTGCATGTATAATTATTACATAATAACATAGGTTACCATCATATTTAAAGTGCAGAAAAGTGTCCATAATATAAAAAGAGAATTAAATTCAAAATTATTGCTAAATTTCAACATAGTATGCACTCTATATTTAAATGGAGTGAAATTCACTTCATGGGCTTCTTGTGATTTTCAGACGCTTTACATGTAATATGTTCTCTACGGCCACACCATTCTTAATGTGCCTGATCTCATTTGGTATGTATATATCTATTATTCAAATAGAAAATACTGTAATAATATGATTGTAAAAGCTATTACTTTTATAAACAAAAGCAAGTTTTAAGAACTTTAGTTAAATAAATAGGTAAATATAATCATTACAAAATTGGGAAAGTACATGAGTTATGAAACTTTGAAAAAAAAAGTGGTGGAATAATGGGTACAAAACTATGCTATTACCCTAAGTGAATCATTGTGCAGCATGCACATGTATTGAAACAACATTCTGTACCCCACAAATACGTAGAAGTAAATTTTAAAATATTTGGAAGAAAAAAAAAGAATTATCAATGTGAACTCACTTTAAACATAGAATAGAATAAAATAAAATTATCTCCAGTTTGAGTCAACAATTTTTTAATATTAAACAATAGAAGGAAGAGTAATAATTCTAATATTCATAGTACTTCTAAAATTAAAAGTTAACTTTTGAGGACAGTATTTAGTTTTCAGTGATTCAATCCCATTTTTTGCATTAAGTCTTTTTGGAACAAGTCCTATTTGGTTATTCATCACCAATTTGGAAAGAAAAACTAAAATCAGAGGATAAGTTTGCCAGCTCAAAATTTCATGAGTAGAGAGACACCAAAATCACATACAGCAACATGCATGACAAATCATTTTTGATCTACACATTATTCAGAATGTAATAATAAGATGTCAATATGATATAAAAAACATACAATTTGTTTTCACTACTCAAACAAGAATATAAGACATTACAAAAATGCCTTAGGAAGAAAATTCCTTAATGTTTTGATGCTATGGATACTAAAGTCTCAAATAAAATTCTTGTTCAAATGATTTGCACAAATTGACCAATTTTTTTTTTTATCTGAAAAAAGAATTGAGAAGATTTACAAAACCTGTCAATCTTAGATGTAAAGTTCCCTTCAGAAAACAAGTTACCAAAATTATTTTTTCTTCTTCATTACATTTTGCTGCACACAAGAAAGTCTGTGATATTATTAAATTCATTCCTCGCTATCTGTTCGACTAGTTGATTGGATATACAGAAACAACAGGGGGTTTTTTTGTTTGTTTTTTTTTTTTAGGTTAGAAAGCATTTGGATTCATGATGAATTCAACAATGTTGCTGCTTCTTTTTTTGTTTGTTTGTTTGTTTGTTTTTTATTTTTTTTAACCAGCTAGCTGAGAGATTTCTGGGTTTCACATACATAACAATATGATGATTCCGATAAAAAATATATTTACAGAATAGAAACTAACAACCTTTAGTTGAGTGTTCATAAAGTGATTATAGCCCTGTATAATATAAATGAACTGCTGGCCATTATCAGAGAGACATTCACTACCCTCCTTATTCTTTTTCAGCCAAAGAGAAACTCCTAACATACCAGAGATTTGTTATCACCTTGTTATGTTCTTATATAATATGTTCTAACAAGATGGAACAGCAGCAATCACATGCCTAAAAGCAGATTCCGGAGCAAAATAATTTTGCTTGTGCTGTACTTTGCATATAATAATATTGAAATGGATGGACTTTTGTTTGCAGAAAAAAATACAGTGTATTTGTTGGAAAATAAAAATAAATAAACTTAATAAACCTTGACAGTGTATATATTTCTTACCTGGTAATTTTTATAGCATTTTAACCAGAGAAGATGCTAAAATTAGTATCTATGCAATGAAAGCTGAAATAACAGTAGAAGTCTAGTTATCTTTAAGCCACTTTTTTACTCTACTTCCAAATCTCCAGAACTACATTTTCTTGTTATTGTGCAATAAGTAAATAAATAAATAAATAAAATAACATTTTGTGTAGAGCAAAAGTAGCAGAAAAAAAATAAGTAGAGTGACAACCTCAAATTTGCTTCAAAATTATATCAGATTTGCTCAAATTATATCTAACAGTATAAAAAGTGTCATGTATGGATTGTTTCAATGAAACTACATCATCACCATTGACAAAACCATCTGATCTAAGAAATGAGAATGAAATGATTTTACCTACTTATTTATTTATGAAGGTAAATGAAAACTTAAAAACCTGTTGATTCAGAATATCCCCATCACAAGAACCTTATGTAAGAAAAGCTAGGGAAAAAAAATCTTAGTCTTTGAAAGTGAGCATACATTTAGCATCACAAAGATGCAATATAGTTGCTATCAAAACAATCTAGCAGCTGACAGTGCTGAGGAGGTATTGGTAGTTTTGTAAGATCAAGCTTTGCAAAATTGGTGGCTATATTTGTAACAATAAAATTGAAAACTTTAAAAATAAAAAACATTTGGATATAATTCAGATTTATTATTCTATAATAGTGACACTAGGCTTTGGCTAGTTATTGTCTTAAACACCAGACCATTTAGTCACAGTGTGAGTTCTGCACATTACACACAACTTAAATGGAGTAAACCGTGTGAGCAAAGGAAGCTAGGAAGTGCTACGGGGCATGGGCAATGGGTGCTGCATTAAGTAGAGAGCTAGGCATGCAGATATCTAAGGAAAGAGTATTTCATGGAGCGATATCACTGAGCAAAGAGTCTAACTGGTATATTCCAGGAATAGCGACCAGACCAGTATGACTGGAGTAAAGCGGCCAAGGGGAAGAATGGTAGGAAATGCGGTTTAGACAGAAAGGGGCCAGACACATAAGCCCTGTTAGTCTATTTTATATACCTACCTATTTTTCTGGGTTAGATGAGGAATCACTGGCATGCTTTGACATGAGTAATAATAATGACTGATTTGTGCTGTTAAAGGACCACTCATCCTATTGAGTTGCTAGTAGAGTGGAGTGTGAAAAGTAGGAGAAGAGACATGGTCGGGTTCTGATATATTGAGGGAAGAGGTAACACTATTAGAAAATTCAGAGGAAGTGAGATGTGAGGACAAGATAGCACTTAATCATGACTCCAGAATTTTACAAGAAGAAGGAAGTTGTCATTTACCGAGACAAGGAAGAATGTGACAGAGAGCAAGTTTTGGACAGAAGATTTTGGTTTAGGACCTTGGAAGGTGTAGATACATAATAGGCAACCAAGTGCAAAGCTGGGAATATGTATATGGAATTTAGGGATTAAGTTGGAATGACGATAGAATATAGAAGATGTCAGGGTGCAGATGGCATTTCAGGCCTTGAAACTGGAAAAGATCATCAAGGTTAGAGCAAAGAGTATTTCATCGTCTTTTTCAATTTCTTGTTCCTCTCTTCCTCCACTTCCTTAATAAGAAGATGTAAATCCCTGGTTAAGCTCAATCATCCGGCTGAAAGTCTAAGCCTGCACTGCTGGAGGTAATGAAGGAAAAAGCACACAACTTTTAGTCAAGGATCACAAATAAGGATGTTTTTAGCTTTGCCTGGAAGACTTGATACATCCTATACTCAATTCACTGTCTCTCCCAAAAAAGACAATTGTATTTCTTGTACTCTCTCTTCTTATTCTAATATCCCTTCTCCTAACTGGCTCAGATATTGACCTTGAGTCTTATTTTCCGGAAAAAATAGAAGTACCAGAAGAGACTATTCCATCATCCCTTCACTAGTTCGTCTTTATCTGTTTTTGTAAACTCTGCTTACCCTCATTTTTCAATGGATGGAATTTCCCAGTTTGTGTCCAAGGTTCATGCCTCCATCTCTACCAAATCACTCTAAACAGCGTAGCATGGTCCCTGTCTTCCATCCTTGCAACATCAACAAATTCTCAGGCTCCAGGCTCTATGTAGCTTTCTAATTGTTCTCAATTAATAACAGAACTCCAAAAATACTTGTCTATATTCACTCTCCTAATTCCTTACCTCCAATTCTCTCTTTAACCCTCTTCATTCAAGCTTCTGTCTCTCACACTCCACCAAACTCACACTCACAGCTCCTCTCGCTGACATCATCAGTTTCTGAAATTGTGCTGTCACAACAGTGCATTGTCCTTCCTTGCTGTCCCATATCTCTTAGCAGTATTTCACTTGGTTAATCACTACCTCTTGACTCAGGAACTCACTACTTTTTGAGCTCTTGCTTCTTGTACATCCTGGGATATCCAACAAACTATACTGGAAGTCAGAAAAATAACTAAATTATTATTCAATAACTGTCATATTTCAGATTTGCAGAAATAAGAAGTGGCAAACTCCACAAGGTCACGAGGAGAGGAATCACAAATGAGTTGTGTGTTTGAGTATATAAATATATGATAACATAAAAAAACAGCACAAAGCGTTTACTCTAGAAACTTTATGCATGTGTACAATCAACAAGTGGTATCAAGTTTATCTTGTGGCTAAAACTCTGTATTGAAGAAAGGATAGTGTTTTCTATTTCTTGAAGGCAGGGATGGAAATTTCTGGTGATGGACCACAGAATAATTTAATCTGTTTATTTAAGTTAAGAGAGTAGGTGACAAAGATTCTGTGTGCATAACATTACAATTATTAGTTGTTTAATGTGGGGGGAAAAAAACCATCATTTTTCCTGGAATGTAGGAGCTACATCCTATCCATCTGCCTTTCCCCAGAGTATAACGTGTTCAATAAATGGTAATTGAATCCATTAACAGTGGCAAAAAAATATGAAGTAAAGAAGTATCATTATTTCCATTTTGCAAAAAGGAAACTGAAATAAATTTTCCACCATCACATGATTAGTAACAATCTCCTTTCAATATTCCTCCACTTTATTTTTTATTTTTTCCTGAAATTTAAAAAATTTTTAATATATTTGTTAATTTTTTTTTCTAAGATGTTGTGGAGTAGTTGGGAGGGAGGGGCAGAGGGGAAAGAGGAGGAGGAAGAAGGGAGAGGAAGCGTGGTCAAGGCCTGAGGCACCCCCTTCATTCTAGCTGGAGAGTCCAGGGGGCTTCTGGCAACAGCTCAGTCAATGCTGGGCTGGATGTGGATGTCAGGGGGGTGTGGCTGAAGCCCTCGGACCTCCCCTCATCCTGGCTTGGGAGCCTGGGGTGCTTCTGGTGGCAGCCTGGTGGTCATCACTGGGCTGGATGTGGATATCGGGGGGGCACGGCTAGTGTCCTTGGCCCCCAACCACCTTGGCCTGGGAACCCAGGGAGCTTCCAGCAGCAGCTTGGAGATTGCACTGGGCTGGATGCAGACACTGGCGGAGCATGGCTGAAGCCCTTGGCCTCCCATCACTCCAGCTCAAGAGCCTAGAGCACTTCTGGCAGAAGCCTGGTGGTCGTCACTGGACTGAATATGGAAGTCAAGGGGGCGTGGCTGAGACTCTTGGCCCCCCACCACCCCAGCTTGGGAGCCTGGAGTGCTTCTGGTGTCAGCCTAATGGTCATCACTGGGCTGAATGCAGAGATCAGGGAGGTGTGGCAGAGGCCCTCAGACCTCCCTCCACCCTGGCTTGGGACCCTGGGTGTTCCCAGTGGTGGCATGGTGGTAATCACTGGGCTGGATGTGAACCTCAGGGGCCATGGGAGGCTGAGGCCCTCAGCCTCCCATGGCCCCTTCTTGGAAGCCCGGGCTCTTCTGTCAACAGCCTAGTGATCACCACTGGTCTGGATGTGGACATTGGGGGTCATGGCTGAGGCCCTCAGACCTCCCCCAGACCTTGGGAGCCCAGGGCGCTTCCAGTGGCTGTCTAGGTGGTTGTCGCTGGACTGGCTGAGGACATGGTGGGGGCATGGCTGAGGCCCTCGGCCCTCACAACCCTGCCTTTGGAGCCTGGGAGGCTTCTAGTCCTTCTAGATTTTATTGGTGTTCTTTGGTGTTAGATATTTACTGGTTAATATTAGAACTTTGTTTCTGATCTGTGGGTTTTTTACTTTTTCTTTCAGTTCTGTGTTGGGTTATTAGCTACCCCCACCACTTAAACTCTGCACTGGAATGAATTTGTTGTCTTTTGCTTACTTCTAAAATGGAGAAACTTCCCGTGGGTTTCAGCACTTGAGCCCTGTGGTTTAGCTAAATTGCTGCTTTGCTACTGATTCTCTGGGAAAGGCTTTTTATACAGCTCAGGTTTTAATTGTTGACCTTGTATGTACTTCCAGGTCTTGCGAGGTCCAGTACACCTGGGTTGTGTGGAAACTCTTGTCTGGGCCTGAGTCTTTTCAGCAAACTGTGCCCCCTGCAGTTCTATATTCCTGAACAGTCTTCACTCACTGAATGGTCCTACGCTGAGTTGGGGGCAGATCTGCTGTCCATGCTGTGCCCCAATGTTCCCCCAATGGGTCCATCTCCCCCACCTCCCATACTCCAAACACTTCCCATGGGATGGGCCTTGTGTTGGTCCCTTGCCTTTGAGTGGCTCCTTTTTTCAGTTGTCTGTGGCCCCTCACTCCTATGTGGGTCCATGGAAACCCTGTGAGTGGTTTTGCTGGCCTGGGGGCCACCAAAGCCCTCTACTCCCCTGCAGTTTCTGAGCAACTTCATATGAAGGGCACAGCTGTGGCTTTTGCCAGCTCTTGTCCCTGTGCTACCAGGACCAGCCTTGAAGTGGGTGGGGTTCTAAATGGTTGGAGTGGTCCTTTCTTTCCCTAATCACAGCTTCTCCCACCTTCATGAACTCTATAGGTCTCTCCCCTCTTCCCCTGAACTCTAGCAGCCCCAACTTAGCATTAGTTGCTTTTTAATAGTTGTAAATTAGTTGATCGTGGGAGAAGGTAATGCTGGGGACCATCTATTCTGCCATCTTGACCAGAAGTCCCAATATCACTACACTTTAGTTTCAACTGGCTCTTTAGCTATTTATAAAAACACCAATATTTTAAAAACTCTTTTCATCATTAAAAACAAAAAAGTAAGTTTCTCACTGTAAAATTAGGACACCTGGTCTCAAGATGAATGAGGAAAAAAATCCTGTGGAGAATTTTATCTTGAAAGGTAGTTTTTAGGCTCATATAGTTGGCAGCTGACTTGCATCAGCATATTTGAAGACACAAAATAATCTTTCTTAAAATGTACATATTTTTTTAAAAAATCTCTCTTCAGAAAATAAGACCAAAATTGAAACTCCTAGAAACATTAGCTGTACAAGCTAAGCAAACAAAGCAGTTCTTTCCATAAATATAACAACATTCAACAGCTACACCAGATCCTAATTTTGAATTTGCTACTCTATTCATTTCATTTTTAAAATTCCCTTTGAAATCATATTAATACAGAAAGTTGATTATTTTGAGTATAAGAAATGAAAGCCAACACAGCCGTTAGTATTTGACATTTAGAGATTTACAGCCACCTGAGATCTTTGCATAAATATTAATGAGGAAAGCCTTCCTCCTGGCTTTTCTGACATACATTTTATTTGCCAAATCTCAGCTTTGGTTCTGAATTCCCATCCTGGGGACAAATCCTTCAGCTCCACCTGAGTTAACAAGTCTTGAATGGGTGTAGAAATGTTTTGCATTATTGCAACCAGTTATCTTGCTTCCCCCCCCCCCCCCCCCCCCCCCGGGGATTTAAGATTTCTAAGTGCATCCACCCAAATGTCCCCAGTATGACTTAGAGTCCCATTTCCCAAGCAGGTCCCTGACCCTGGCTCAACAGACCAGCTTAGTCTGAGAATTCAACTTTCTCTGGTCATTCTTTTTTTATTATTATTTTATTTAATTTAATTTTATCAATAGGCAATGTGGTTGATTTTTGTGTCCCTTTATCGAATCCTCCCTGCCCCCTCCATCTCCTCCTTCCCACCCATCAACATCATATCTGTTCGCTTGTCTTAACAACTTCAAGGAATTGTGATTGTTGTGTCTTCTAACCCTATCTTTATGAAGGTCTTTCAAGATGGACTTTGGCTCATTTTTTAACTCCAGACAACAAAACTGAGGCACAAAATATACAAACACCCAAGTACAAAAACATCCAAGGGAAGTTAAGGATTCTTGTCTTCCAGACACGAGATGTCCTCAACATGCTACATCTCATCAAGGAGATTCATGGACATAGAAGATAGATTTTTAAATAAATGTATTTAATCAGTTAAAAAAATAAAATGCAAGCATGCCAAGTCATCCAGATGTACGAAGAACATTTTTAAAAAGCTTCTATTTTCAAACCTCGAAATGAAACAAGATAAATGCCTGAGGAAAAGGCTTAGTTTTTTAATACACCAAGTAGTTTTACATTTCACTTAAATATTTTGCATTTCCCCAACCCAGTGTGCCAGTTATCACTTCAAATATTCAAATTTTCTTTCCTCTCAACATTGATGTATGTATGCCATTCTAAAAGATTGTAATTACAATCCATTTTTAAAAAGGAGTCTGGATGTAACATTTTCTCTTAGCCTCATATATCTTAATAGCTTCTGTGTAGCCCCAGTAAAGGGACCATAACTTCTCTTTTTTTAGAAGCTTCTACAATGTTTTACACAGTAAATGAAAAAAAAAAATACTAAAAGAATATGTTAAATAGAGAGGTGAAAATATTGAGACACAAAGTATAGTTTTAGTTGGCAGCATTTTTGACCATACACCTGAGTCCTGTAACACTCTTGGAAAGGAAGAAGATTCAGGAGATGTAATCAGTCCTGTCAGTTGCACAGACTGAGAATATTATAAACCCAAGCTCGCCGCTTCATCTCCGCTGTCACTACCTTAGTTTCTAGCTTCAACTCTGTTACTAACATGACTGCAGAGTCCCTATTATGGATTGTATTTTCCAGATATGATTACAAGAATATCCCCTGTCCCCACATGCTCTTCTAGAACTTTGCTGCTTTCTCATCAAGAGGTGCAGACTATTTCCCCTTCCTTGAATTTGGGTGGTTTTATGACTTGCTTATAAGCAATAAAATGCTGTAACTCTGTGCAACCTCCAAAGCTAAATCATAGAGTATGATTCACCTTCCACCTGTCTGCTGAAATACTACTTCATGCTTGGAGCCCTAAGCCACCCTGTTAGAAGTCATACTACCCTCAGGAGCAATGCTGCAAGGAGCTTAAGCCATAAGGAGTGCTCTAGCTGGCAGTCCTAGTCTTCTATTCTTCTCAGTCCAGGGACTAGCCATATGAGTGAACAGGCTTTTATGTGATCCTAGCCCTCTGCCATCAATTCACCTGCAACACCTGCAGCTTTCCAATCTTAAGGCTCCAGACATGATGCAACAGAAAATTGCTGTCCCTGCTGTACCCTTTTTGTATTCCTGATCCATGGGATCTATGAATACATTAGTGTGGTTGTTTTAAGCTACTGTGTTTGAGGGAAATTGGTTATGCAGCAATAGTAACTGGACAGCCTTATATAAGGGTTCCTACTTCTGATCTGGTCTCCCTGTGGCATATTTCCCATAATGTTGCCAGTGTCATGCTTCAAAACAGAAAACTCAATCATGCTATTCTCTGTTTGCCTCTCTTTTATGAGCCTCTCATTACTTGCCACTACAAATCCTTTTTTTTCACCCTCAACTGGGCCCTCAACATGGATCAGCAACCATTTAATTCATCCCTGGTCAATGAACTGTCTCACTGCCTCTGTGGTTTATTCTTAATCTTTACCAATCACCTATAAGTCACTATTTCAGTAACTATCAGCAAATGATATTGTAATATGTCTTATCAGGGTAGCTAATGATATCCAGGGGAGAATTACTTTTAACTATCAACCCTTCATTCAGATTTACATGGACACATATCTTTTTTCTTTTCCCTTCTATTTCAGTTAAGTAGTCTCTTTCTCCTGTGCAAAGCAGAGTATTATATCCTAAGCCTTTTATCCTGTTTTCCACCATCATCTCTGGGAACTTGCTACAACGGTTGTCTACTACCTTGCCTAAACCTTTTAACTCTCAATAACTCTTGGCCATTTGGCTAAATCTGTCAGAATGCTCACATTTCTTTCATCCTTCAGAAAAGTCCTCTCTTCAAGGAAAAGATAAATAAATAAAGACCTTTAAAACTCCTCTCCCTCCGATAACTGGCAAATTGCAGAACTTGGCTACAAAATTTCCTCATTCCTATGTACATGCTTCTTTGTCATGAGAATTCGATGACACGTGCCTCACCAATAGATGAAGTCTATCTTTCCACTCCTTGAATCTGAATATCCTTACAAATTGCTTTCACTAATAGGATACTACCAACATGAGAAAAAGCCCAAACCAGTCTGCAGTGAGGGAGACCCAGTTATTCTAGCCATAGCAACCATCTCAGCTGAGGCCTCACACATGAGACTGAGCCCAGGCGCACAGTATGGGCCAGAGACGAGTAGTCCCAGCTGAGGCCTGACCAAATTGCTGACTTATAGAATTGTGAGCAAATAAATGATTGTTGTTTCAAGCCACCAAGTGTTGTGGTGGTTTGTTATGCAGCAAATGGTAACTGATGTAGCAATTCATACCTAGAAGGGGAGTGCTGCTGTATGTAACAAAAATGTAATACAGGTAGCACTGGCTTTGGAACAAGTTTCCATGTAAAGTTTGGAAAAGCATCAAAGAAACCACTAACAAAGATGAGAAAAGTAGTGAAAAAACTCCTGTAACAGGTAAAAATAATGGTGCCCTTTCTTACAGAGTAGACACACAATTTCCAAACTGTTACTTGTTACAAATTTTGAAAATATAATAGTTACCTAATGAAATTGTGGATTTGGCTAAAAATACCAGCAAGCAGATATAAACAAAGAAGAAATTGTTCCAGTTCATGAGCAGGATTTTGAAAAAATATAGAATGCCCAGAACTTGATGTATTGGAAAATAAAATTTTTTCTTAGTTCCAGTTTTTCAAACCAGTAAAAGATTCTAAAAATAAGAAATGGCTTTGTGCCAAAAATCAAATTGAATATGTAGTTGTAAGACCCTTTGTTAATACCTTAGAAATATTTAATGTGGTGCATAGTAGATGTTCTCATCTATACAAAAATGCTTCTAAGAGTCTTAAGGGTCCTCAGGATGTCAAAGTAGAGAGAGAACTGTCTCAAAAAAAATGTGGTTTTTATCTAATGATGCGGAGTTATAATATGATACACAGAAAACTCACAAAGTATTTAAAGGAGCTGTAATAATATGGACTGAAAGAGATTGAGACAATTAAAAATGAAAAGGGGCCTCTGGGTCCCAATTTTCTATGAACAAGAAGGAAGCAGAAAATCTGCAAACACAGCCCATTTCTTCTGTCAAGGTAAGGGAATCTCAGAAAGCACATGAAAAAAAAAAAAAAAAAAAAGGTAGAGTAAAGAGCCTCAGATGATAATACATGAGGGAACCACTCCAAAAGAGTAGGATACACCTTAATCAAGGAATACCTGCTACTCTCAGGCTAGCAGAACCTGGTAACCTGTGCCCTGCTGGATTTCTAAATTTCTACAGTCTAGTGGCTGCTATCTCCTTCCTGTTCTTCTTTTTATGAATAGAAGTGATTATTACAATCACCGCTTCTCTGTACTTTTCATTGAGTGTGTGTGGAGCAGATAACTTTTTATTTTTGTCCACAGGTCAACACATAAAGAAACACGCTCAAAAAGTCTCACTTTCATCCAGATCATGCAATCATAAATCTGGAAATTTGGGCTTTGTGACAAAATTACATGAGAAACTTTAGCATCCTGCAATGGGCATGAACATATTTATCTTGTGGGAAGAATAGGTGTCACTTGTGGACACAGGGCACACGGGAGTAGACTGTAATAAATGATCATACATTGCTCCTGTTTCAGCATGCATGTTCCTTTGCAATGTGTCTTTACCCCTTCTCCCATCAAGATGGAAGTCTGCCCCTTCACCCCTTGAATATTGGCTGAACTTGTGTGTGGCTTTGACTACAAAATACAGCAGAAATAAAATGGAACAAGTTTTGAGCATAGACTGCCAGAGAATCACAAAGAACATGCTCCTCTTAGAATGATGCCATCTTGTGAACAAGCTTGACTCTCTGGGGAATGAAAGATTTTGTATAAAGAGAGGTCTAGATGTCCAGAATATCTCAGACATTCTGGTTGATGCCCCACACATATAAATAGGCCTAATCAGTACCACCCAAAGAAGCAGAAAGTAGCCATCCCATCTGAGCCCAACTCACAGAACTGTGAGTAAATTAAAATTGCCATTTTAAGCCCCTAGGTTTGGGGATGTTTTTCACACATCGATAGAAAACTGATACAAAGTCTTTCTTCTTATATGGTCAGGCCAGTTTCCTGAAAGAAATTTTACTTTCAATCTATTTCTTCACTTCCCTTTTTTATGTTCTATTTAAATGATTGCTCTACTTGTGTGGTTTTAGAAGCCACAATTAATAATACCTTGATGTTAGAAAATACATATCTCTGTTCACTTCAACTTTGAAATACCTCACTTTTTTCTCCTGTGTTAATAATTATAATCCTTATTACATAAGATCTATTTTGAAAAATAAATGAACTAATGCATAGAGCAAACTTTAAATGGTATCTAGTACATAATAAATGCATAAAGTACAGTTGTATATTTTTACTAATCACATTAATCTTATAACTAACCTCATCTTACTGTTACTTTATATGTTGCTATTGTGCATAATCAAAACTATTCTTAATAAGTAAAGCAAGTAAATTTAATGCTAGAAAACTTGAGTATTATGATAGACTTGGAGAGAACTTTGGAGTAAGCTATATTTTTTTTAGAAGTATCTTAAATTAGAAACTAAATACTCACTAGCCCATCTACTAGTGGTTATCTCTGCCCTAACTAATATCCTGGTCAAAAAAATAAGAACAAAAAAATAATTATCAATTGTGTTAATCCAGAAGGACTTTAGAGATCTAGTGTAAATTTATTTTATAGATAGGTAAACTGATATTCAGAAAAAAAACACATGATTTGTTTGAGAATGAACTATAAGTAACCATAGTCCTGGGGCTGAGACACAAGTCTGCAAGTCCTACATCAGGGTTCTGTGCACTATACCACATAGTCTCACTCCACTAAACTCAAACAGTGAAACTCATGTGATTATCAGAAGTGATGCAAGGCTAAAACAATTCCAACGAGTGTTCCAGTTTTCACTTTGGATGTAAAAAACTAGAAAGTATATCTCTCACGCCCTTACAAAAACAAAAGAGGCTGGTTATCTAAACTGATAACTGTTCTTAAGAGATACATTCACAGGGCAGCCAACTAGCACAAAGTCTAAGAATAAACAGATGCCAGAAGAGATAGACAAGACACTTGGGTACCTGAGACAGACACCAGTAAAAAGAACATAGCTAAAATTATTTATAAATTGGTAAAGTCACAATGTAGGCTGAGATGACAGAACTGCTAGGATACAGACATAGAGAGAAACCCCAGCCACTTGCATACCCTTCCCCAAGGACTCCATTAGATACTCACAAAAGCATCATGTGATATAAGGAGAAGCAAAACTTCACCTCCACCCTCTGGCTTGGCTAAGACATTAAATTGACATAAGATAGGTTAACAGGAGAAAAGCATACACATTGTTACATGTATATGGGAGTCTCCACAAGAAATGGAACTCCAAAGGAGTGGCAAAACCTAAATGTTTACATACTGGATTGAACAAAGAGTGACAAGTAGGGAAAAGTAAACTAAAATATAAAGGGAAAACAAGGAAGGATGAGTTATTTTAATTAAGTCTGTTGATGCAGAATTCTGTCAGCCTCAACTTCCCATCTCTAATGAAAAGAATATCTTCTTTCCTCCTGGTATAGGGAAGGCATCTTTCAAATGAGAGTTTTATCTCCTGCTTTCAAGAAGAAAGGGGAGGTCAGAGCATTCTTTCTGCACCTGCTGTTTTTCAAGTGCCTTAAGCTCAAAATAATCTTCATGCCAAAGTGACATATTTTAAGTTGGCATATTCTGCCATCCTTCAGCAAGAAACCTGGGAAAGTGTCCTGGCTATGGCACAACCCAAATGAAAGAAAACTACACTCACAATGGAACAAAAACAAAACTCCACCCAGTTTCTTCTCCTCCTATGCCCCTATGGAACAGAAGCCTTAAACTGTTGGGGGAAGAATAAAAATTATTGCTATCTGCATGGCACTGCTGAAAACCCATTTCAACTGAAGAAGGAGCAGAAACAAACCTCTATGTTTGGGAGGGAGAGAAAAGGTCCAGAGCTACAGCAGGGGAGGGGGAGGCACACTGGCCAGGTAACATCCCCAAGATCCAGGTACACAGTTTGTCTAAAACTGGGGCATAGTCAAAGCCACCAACAAAGCCACCCTCCATCCTTAATATGAGGCTAACAAATGCATCAAGTGACAGAAGCAGTGGAATATCAATGGGAGTGCTACAAGAGAACGGGGAAAAGTAAAGCACAAAGGGGAGATAGCTGAGGGTCGAGCAGACACTGAAGAAAAGCCTCTTGATAGCCAGCCCCCACACTGAAAACAAGGTAGCACAAAGGAATTTGAGGACTGTAATGTGTGGAGTATAAGGTAACAAAATCCCAAATTATGTTTAACTACTAAGTTTACTTATCCTCCCAAAACAAAAGGCCTAGAAGAAAGAAAGGCAAACTCATATCCAGACATAAAATCTATTTATCTCATTGTCTATTGTTCTAAATAAGATGTGCGGCTGTATTAGTCAGGGTTCTCTAGAGAAACTGAGCCAATCACTGTGTGTGTGTGTGTGTGTGTGTGTGTGTGTGTGTGTGTGTGTGTGTGTGTGTGTGTGTTTGTGTGTGTGTGTGTGTGTATTCTTTCTTTCTTTTTAAAAAATTGATTCGCCCAATTGTGGAGGCTGAGAAGTCCCAATATTTACAGAATAAGTCATCAACCTGGACACCCAGTAGAGCCTATGGTATAGTTCCAGTCTAAGTCCAAAGGCCTGAAAACCAGGAGACTGATGGTGTAGCTCCAATCCAAAGGTTGACAAGCTTGAGACCCAGGAAGAGCTGATGTTTCAGTTCAAGTCTAAAGGCAGAAAAAATCTGATGTCCCATTTGAAAGCAGTTATTCAGGAATAATTCTCTCTTACTCAGGGGAGGATCAGCCTTTTTGTTCTATCAGGCTTTGAACTGATTAGATAAGAGCCTCCCACATGAGGAAAGGCAATCTGCTTTACTTGGACTAATAATTTAAATGTTAACTTTATCCAAAAACACCCTCACAGAAACACAAAATAATGTTTGACCAAACATCTGGCCAGCCCATGGCCAGTCAAGTTGATACATGAAATTAACCATTACACTGGCCTTTGACAAAAAAATTATGAGACAATGGGAGGAGGAGGAGGAGGAAACACCAAACTGTCAAGAGCAAAGCAGTAAACAGAACTAGACTCAGATATAACACAAATGTTGGAATTATTAGATAGGGTATTTAAAATTACTGTGGTAATAACCAGTCTAACTAGGGTGAGAGGATATTTTAAAGGTTACAAGGGGAATGGTAGACAGCATGCAAAATCAGACAAGAAATTCATTAGGGAGGTAAAAACTATAAGAAAGAATCAAATAAAAATACTGGAAATGAATAATATAGTAACAGAGATAAATAATGCCTTTTATGGGCTTATCAGTAGATTTGATAAGGTAGGGAAAGAATCAGTGAACTTGGAGATAGATTAATACAAATGACCCAAATTAAAACACAAAGCAAAAAAAAGAAACAAAAACACAGCATTCAAAAGACATGAAAAAATATTAAGCAGCCTAACACAGGTTTAATTGGAACCCCTGAAAGAGAAAACAGAAAACAGTGTAGAAGAAATATTTGAAGAAATAATTTTTCAAAATTAATGACTGACACCAAACCCCAGATCCAAGAAGTTCAGAGAAAAAAAAGCAAGATAAGTATCAAATGGGGAAAAGATACCAAACAACAAAACAGAATAACAAAAAAACCCCTCATGTGTATATATCATTTGAACTACTAAAAACCACGAACAATCTTAAAAATAGCTGTATAAAGGTGACACATTATATATAGAAGAACAAAGTTAAGAATTATATGAGATTTCTTATGAAAAACCATGCAACACAGAAGACAATGAAGGGACATTTTTTAAGTGATGAAAGAAATAAGTCAGAATTCTATACTTAGTGAAAACAGAAATCAGGACTTTCTCACATAAAGAAAATGGAGAAAAATAATTGCCAGCAGATATGCTCTACAAGAAATGTTCGAGGAAATTCATTAGAAAGAGCAAATATGATAACAGACAGAAATATGGACCTAAACCAGGAATTTAAAACAACAAGGAATGGAATAAGTTGAGTAAAATAAAATGTTTTTGTTTATTGGAATTTGCTTTAAAAAATAACTGTCTAGTCCAGTCAAGATGGCAGAATAGATGGTTCATAGTGTCACTCTCTCCCACAAATCAACCAATTTATAACTATGAAAAAGCAATGACAGGAGGCCTGAGAGCCACACCAGAACAGGCAGGAGCTGCACGCCATGGGACCCCCCAGCCCAAACCAGTCCCTGCCACCCAGAGAGGCCCAGAGTTATTGGGCAAACACACCCTGAGCCAGCTGTGCTGGAATAGGCATATGCCACATTATAGGACCCTGAGCCCAGGCCAGTCCCTGCTGCCCAGCAAGGCCCAAGAGCTGCTGCGCTCACATGCCTGGGGCAGGTCATGCCAGAACAGACAGGTGCCATGGGACCCCCAGTCAAGGACAGTCACCACCACCCAGAGAGGCCCAAGAGCTCCAGGGCCTACACTCCCCAAGTCAGCCACACCAGAACAGGCAGGTGCTGCAGGATCCTGCCCCCAGGCCATTCCCCACCACCCAGAATTGGCAGTCCCTGTGAGACCCAGGCCAGACATCAGGGTGGAACAAGTGGACCATGATACCCACTGCCACAATGACAAAACACCAAAGAAAAGATACCAGAAATATGAAAAATCAAGAGAGTATGACACCACCAAAGGAAAATATTAACTCTCAAGCTATAGATCCTATAGAACAAGAAGTCCCTGAAATGACTGACAAGGAATTTCAAACAACAATTCTAAGTAAACTAAATGAGATACAAGAAAACTCAGACAATGCAATGAAATTATAAAACATATACAAGACCTGAAAGAAGAACTGTACAAAGAAATCAATGTCCTGAAAAAGAATGGAGCAGAGCTTATGGAGCTGAAGGATTCATTCAACAAAATAAAAAAACACAACAGAGATTTTACCCAGCAGGCTAGAACAAGCAGAAGAGAGAATTTCTGACCTTGAAGTTGGGCTGTTTTAATTAACACAGGCGGATCAAAAAGAATTTTAAAAATTGAAGAAAATGTAAGAGAGATAACAGACAACCGTAAGTGCTCAAATATCCAAATCATGGGCATTCCAGAAAGGGAGGATAAAGGAAATAGCATTTAAAGCATATTCAGTAAAATAATGGCAGAAAACTTCCCAGGTATAGGGAAAGTCACAGATCTTAGGATTCAGGAGGCCCAAAGATCCTCAAACATATTCAACCCAAAAAGGTCCTCTGTAAGACATGTTATAGTCAAACTGGCAAAACTCAAAGACAAAGAGAGAATCATAAAAGCTGCAAGAGAGAAGCATCAAGTAACCTACAAGGGAACCCCAATCAGACTAACATCAGAGTTTTCATTAGAAACCCTAAAAGCCAGAAAAGAATGGGATGATATATTCAAAATGAGAAAAGACAAAAATTGACAGCCAAGAATATTTTACCCAGCAAGGCTATCCTTCCAAAATGAAGGACAAATAGTATATTTCTCAAACAATCAAAAACTGCAGGAGTTCACTACCACACTACCAGCCTTACAACCAGCCTTACAAGAAATTCTTAGGAGAGTACTGGGTTTGGTAACTGAAAAACAAGTATTACTGTCATGAATACTAATGGAAGAACAAAACCCACCAGTAAAACAAAAATGCTAATAATGAAGAGAAAAAAATAGTTTATCTACTTCCCCAAGAAACCACCAAAGAAGATAAACAGAAAATCAGAAAGAAAGGAACAAAATATACATAAGACATCTGAAAAAAATAAATAAAATTTTATGAGTAAATCAATACCTTTCCATAATAACTCTAAATGTAAAAGGATTAAATTCCCCACTCAAAAGACACAGACTGACTGACTGGATTAAAAAGGTGGACCCAACTATATGTTGCCATCAACACACTCACCTCACCTGTAAAGACACCCATAGATTAGGTGTGAAAGGATGGAAAAAGACATACCATGCAAAGAGACGTGAGAAACAAGCTGGAGTAGCTATTCTTATATCAAATAAAAAAAGACTTTAAACAAAAACCCTAAAAAGAGATAAAGAAGGACACTATAGAATGATAAAAGGATCTATGCAACAAGAAGACATAGCAATCATAAATATATATGCACCCAATATTGGAGCAGCCAGATTTACAAAGCAAGCAGTATTAGATCTAAACAATGAGATAGATGCTAATACCACAATAGCAGGGGACTTGAACACCCCACTCTCAACATTGCACAGATCATTTAGGCAAAAAATCGATAGAGAAACACAAGATATGAACAACACTTCAATGTAGATTGAATGTTGATATGGCAGATATGTACAGAACATTCCATCCAACAACCTCAGAATATTCTTTCTTCTCATCAGCACATGGACCAGTCTCAAGGATAGATGACATGGCAGGTCTCAACAAATCAAGTCTCAACCAATTCAAAAAATTGGAATTATTCCATGTATTTTTTCAGATCACAATGGATTAAAATTTGAAATCAATAACAAATAAAACTCTGGAAATTATACAAACACATGGAAATTAAACAACTTTCTACTTAATGAGATATGGATCTAAGAAGAAACTAAACAGGAGATTGAAAACTTTCTGGAAGCTAATGAAAATAATGACACATCATATCAAAACCTATGGGATCCTTCAAAAGCAGTACTAAGGAGGAAATTTATTGCATTAAATGCTTACTTCAGAAGAATGGAAAGATGGCAAGTAAACAACCTAACACTTCACCTTAAAAAACTAGAAAAACAAGAACAATCCAAATCCAAAGTTAGCAGAGGAAAGAAATAATTAAGATAAGAGCACAGAACTAAATAAAAAATCATACCTGAACAATGATACAAAAGATCAAAGAAATAAAAAGATGGTTTTTTTGAAAAGATAAATAAAATTGACAAATGTTTACCAAGGCTAACTAAGAAAAAAAGAGAGAAAACTCAAATAACTAAAGTTAGAAATTAAAAAGGTGATATTACAACTGATACCTCAGAAATACAAAGAATCATTAGAGACTACTATAAACAACTATATGCCAACAAATTTGAAAATCTGGAGGAAATAGATAAATTTCTGGACATATACAAACTACCAAAATGGAGACAAGAAGATATAGAAAATCTGAGCAGACAAATAACAAAAGAGATTGGAGCTGTTATCTGAAGTCTCCCAACAAAAAAAAGCCCAGGACCAGATGGGTTCACTGCAGAATTCTACCAAACCTTCAAAGAGGAATTGATATCAATTCTCTACAAACTATTCCAAAAGACTGGCCATTCTCCCAAACTCATTCTCTGAGAAAAACATTACCCTGATACAAAAACCAGACAAAGATACAACAAAAAATAAAACTACAGGCCAATTACCTTGATGAATATAAATGCAAAAATCCTAAATAAAATATTAGCTAGCAGAATACAGCAACACATACAGAAAATTATACACCATGATCAAGTGAAATTCATTCCAGGGAAGCAAGGTTGGTTCAACATATGCAAATCAATAAATGTAATACACCACATCAATAAAATCAAAGACAAAAACTATATGATCATCTGTATAGATGCTGAAAAAGCATTTCACAAAATTCAACATTCATTCATGATAAAGACTCTATACAAGTTAGGTATACATGGAAAGTATCTCAACACAATTAAAGATATATATTATAAGCCCACTGCCAATATCATCCTGAATAGGGAAAAGCCAGCTTTTCCCTGAAGAACAGGAACTAGGCCAGTATGCCCACTTTTCTCACTCCAATTCAGCATAGTGTTGGAAGTAATAGCCAGAGCAATCAGAGAAGAGAAGGAAATAAAGGGCATCCAGATTGGAAAAGACGAAGTCAAGCTGTCCCTGAATTAAATATACATCTGAAAACAATAAAACTCCTTAAAGAAAACATAGGGGAAACACTCCAGGAAGTAGGATTGGGTATAGACTTCGTGAATAGGACCCCAAAAGCACAGGCAATTAAAGGAAAAATAAACAAATGGTATTATATCCAACTAAAAAGCTTCTGCAAAGCAAAAGAGGTAATTGACAGAGTGAAAAGACAACCAACAGAGTGGGAGAAAATATTTGCAAAATACACATTTGACAAAGGATTAATATCTGGAATATACAAAGAACTCAAACATTTTACAGCAAAAAAACAAATAACCCAGTTAAAAAATGGGCAAAGGAGCTGAATAGACATTTCTCAAAGGAAGATATACCAATGGCCAACAAACACTTGAAAAAATTCTGAACATCACTCAGCATTCGGGAAACGCAAATCAAAACCACACTGAGATACCATCTCACTCCAGTTAGGATTGCTAATATGCAAAAGACTGAGAATGATAAATGCTGGCAAGGTTGTGGAGAAAAAGAAACCCTCATACATTGTTGGTGGAACTGCAAAATGGCACAGCCTTTATGGAAAAGGGTATGGAGCTTCCTCAAACAATTACAGGTAGATCTACCATATGACCCAGCTATTCCATTGCTGGGAATATACCCAGAGGAATGGAAATGATCACGCCAAAGGTCATGCTTCTGTACTCCCATGTTTATTGAAGCACTATTTACAGTAGCCAAGAGTTGGGACCAGCCCAAATGTCCATCATCAGATGAGTAGATAAGGAAACTGTGGTAGATGTACACAATGTAATACTACTCTGCTATAAAAAGAATGAAATACACCATGAATGGACTTATAGAAAATTATATTAAGTGAAACAAGTCAGGCATAGAAAGAGAAATACCACATATTCTCACTTATTTGTGTGAGCTAAAAATTAATGGACAAATAAATAAATATACAAACAAATAAACATAAGGGGAAGGAAGAAGACACAACAATCACAACAATTCCTTGAACTTGTTAAGACAAGTGAGCAGATATGATGTGGATGAGGGGAGGGGAGAGATGGATGGGGAAAAAAAGAATGTGTAAAGGGACAGGAAAATCAACTACATTGTATATTGAGAAGTTAAAATAAAAAAAATTTTAAATAACTTTCACTGTAAAAAAAAAAGAAGCAATTTTCTCCAATATCTATCTACCACAATAAATTAGTTTTTCTTTAATTAAGTAAAAAATTAAATTAAATTAAGTTGTGTAAAACAAAAATAGCAATGTGTTGTATATTTATAGCATTTATATATGTATTATATATGTAAAATGTATGACAATAAGATCATAAAGAATGCAAGGGAAGAATGCAAGGGAACCATGCTATTCTAATGGTTTACTTTACCTGTGAAATGTATTATATTAATATAGAATCTGATTATTAGAGATGTGCACTATAAATCCTAAGTCAACCATTAACAGAATTCAAACAGTTTGGTGTACTTTTTATATTCTTTGACTGTGTTACAATGAAACTACCTAAATATTCGTAAATAAATGCCTGAATGCCTAATTTTTCTATCAGATATTTATTGCCTTTGGGAATTGCTTATATGAATAAAACTCTCTTAACTATTGCTAATGTTTCCAATTGACATGCCTATACCCTAAACTTAAGTACTCATTTAATTACTACCTCTTGGGAAATTGTCTTGTCCTTGCAAAAGATTGCGAGCATAATTTTGTTGATGTTAAAAGCTTTGCTTGCTTTCTAAGTTTTAGATCTAACAGAGTTCTCAGCACATGAGAAGTGTTAAACCAACTATTATTTATAGATAAGAGACTTCATGGTAGATAGTTGGTTTTTTCTTAACTTTCTTGGCTGTTCCTCTTCTTTACTATCCTTGGCACAGACCTCTAATTACCAATACTGGCCTCTGGCAGATGACACTATAATGCAATTTCATCTTTCATTGGGCTGTTCATGCCAGCCATAAATGCAAACTCAACTAATCATATTTCTGGCATTAGCTACATCTTGATTTTGAAAATAGATTAAGTTTTTGTAAATGTTGTCAGTTACCTTTGTTTCATTTTGAAGCCCTGTCAGAAACAGACAAAACAAAACAGAACATCAAGGAACAGAACAAGGAATGTTGTATGTATCCTTGCATTATAGGTGGAAAGGTGATTAGACTGAATGAGCCGCTGAAGCTCTTTTAAATCTAAAATTCTGTGATTTTCTTTTTGCATTACCACTAAAAATATCAATCCGTGCCACAGTCAAAAAAAGAAAAAGTACTATGGTTGTAACTAAGAAAGCGGGAACTCAACAAAACCTATCAGGCTATTTCAAGTTCTTATAGCCAGGGGACTTGACTAGTGGTTAAATTTTATTTCTTTTTTAGGGTGGGGACTCAAATCTACTCCATCCAACACAGATGCATGACTAATACTCAACTCATAAATCTCATATAACTAGCTATATGGATGAATAAATGACTGGAAACCAGAGACAGAGAATAGAGATAATTTTAGGGTCAGGTTGATATATTTTGTTATTCACATTAAACAGATCTTGGTAAAACTTAAGTCTCAAAAAAGCAAAGCAATTAAAACTTTCAGAATGCATAATGGTTTTTTATTCACATAAACAGACCTTGAAAATTTTAAGTTTTTTAAAAAAGTAAAGCAATTAAAACTTTCAGAATGCAAGATGGCTTTTCATACACTAATGCTTCATCCCACTATTAAGATTATTTTGTTTGACTGCTTAATGATAGAAAAATCAACTTCTCAAACTTGTTTTCAATTTTTCTGTGTATTCTAAGACAATTCTAATGAGATATGTAAAAGATATAGAGATAAAAAGTGTCAAAACTATGAAAAATCACGCTCTATACTTACACCAATTATCAATTCTCAAAGTAATATTTGTCATTACTTTTTATTATCCTTAGTACTTCGTACTATCATTATGTTTTATAAACACATAATATCTTAATAAAAATAGAATAATAACAATGATTTTGAAAAAGTGAATACTATGACCAGGATGCTGGAACAGTATATACAGCCAGAGCAAAAATTTAGATTGATTTATTTAAAAATAGAAAATAATAAACTTTTAAGATAAAGAAAAGTATATTAAAGACATATACACATTTTTGTATATCATTATTCTTTGGTTGATCACCAATTTCAGATTCCTGTGCTTTTAATTCATGCCTGTACCTAATTCTATAGAACAATTACCTACATATTAGTAGCATATCGTTATAAACAAGGCTGCTTAATAAACTGCTTTCTAATGCCACATGACTTCAGAAATATTTAAGTAAATACCATGTTTGGGCATGAATACAAGTGGTTTTGACAGACAGGAGCAGAAGATTTGGCTGGAACAGGAGAGGGCAATTTGGGAGCATCTGGGAACTGAGAAGAAGTGTATTCACTGATTTGAGTCAGATTCTAGGTGCCAAGACTAAATGTGGGTAACAGGAAGATGCTATTTAAACAATAGTGTCTAAATTATAAGTACTGATTCAGGGACTGGGGAGAAGGAATGAGGAAAGCAGTTGCTCTAGCATCACAGTATGCCCTCAAACGTCGCCATGTAATATTGCTCTGGTACTATGACCCATATAGTTCTGGACTTAAAATTCTTGTGTCTAAATCTGGGTCCTGCCATTGGCCAGATTTTTGAGCTTGGATACATGGCTTGACCTCTCTAGGATTTAGTTTTCTCATCTGTAATACAGGAAGATTTTTTGCCTAACAGAGTTTATTCAATGAAATTGCGAAGATTTAATGAAGTGATATATTAAACAGAATTATCACTCAATAATATTAGCTGTTATTATTGTTATTGGTGGAGAGTGTGTAAGTAAGGTATGTCATGGACTGAGTTATGAAATCAATATTGTAAATATATTCAATGTTATACTGAAAGATAACATGTTTTTATTTGCTCTGTGACAGTCCAAAATTTGATATTTTACTGCTTCTGTTATGACTTGGGAGTTCTTATTTGGCCCAACCCTCATGCAGATGGCAGTTATAAACCCCAGCACAACTAACCAAAGTCTCTGGATACTAAAAAGAGGCATCAGACATTGTAGGGGAATCAATGCTTGGAAGAAGGAAACAGCACTGAGTGATTTTCTATTTTATGACGTACCTGAGGACTTAGTCTTCACCATGTGCAGAGCCTAAAACTCTGATAGAAAACCCAAAGTCTTACTGACTTGGAAAAACCAAAATGCAGGGTTTAGAACAAACAAAGCCATTAGAAAGTGAGAAAGGATATCCTAGAAAGGAGAGAGTCAGAAAAAGGAAGCTCAGACTTTGAGGGCATATTCTTTTCTAATCTCTGGCCAATACTGAACCACACATACATAAGACAGATTCCAAGCATCCCAGGAAAGGCCAACAAAACAAATGACAACAGAATTTAATCTATTTCCCACCATGGGGAAGATAAGTTTTGTAGTTTGAGTCCAGCCTGCTAACACAGAAGACACCAAAAAAATCTATTTCAGAGGAATCACACAGAATTCAGAGTCTCTAAAACATCTCTTCAGACGTATTAAATAGCATTGAAAGTCTCTAGGACATCATTCACAATATCAAAGAAACAATTAAAAATCTATCAACATATATAAAGAAACAGGAAAACAAGAGCCATCTTTAAGGGAAAAAAATAACCAAAACAGTAGAAACCAACCACATTATTATCCAAAAGTGAAAATTAAAACTTAAAGACTTTACAAAAGTTATCATAACTATGTTCAAAGAAAAGAAATTATACTTACAGTGAATAAAAAGATAGGAAATGTTAGTAAAGAAATAAACACTAAAAAGAGCCAAATGGAAACTCTAGAATTAAAAAACACATCTGAAATAAAAATTTCACTGGATTGGCTTATCAGAAAACTGGAGATGAGACAAGAAAATAGTCAATGAACTTGGAGATTCATTAACAGAACTTTTTAAATCTAAAAATAAAGAAAAAGAAAATTAAAAATAAAATAAACAGTGTCTCAGAGACCTGTGGTACAATATCAAAATGTTTAAATGTATGTAAGTGAGGTCTCAGGGGAAAGAAAAGCAGAAAGTGAAAACGGCAAAAAATATACTAGAAAAGTAATAGCTGAAAATTTCCCAAATTTGATGGGAGATGTAAACTTTAGGCTCAAGAATTTCATTGGAGCCATAGCAGGAAAAACACAAAGAAAACCAGAGTTAGGCACAATATAGTCAAATTTCATAAAACTAACGATAAAGAGAAAATCCTGAAAGTGCTCAGACTAAAATGTCACATTATATACATGAGAACAGAGCTGGGTGACATGCAAGATAGTGCAATGAGTGTTCAGCAACAATTCCCAAATCTGGCTGTAAGTCAGGATTACCTAGTGGTAATTGTCGCAACTGTGGATTTCCAGAACCCAACCCAGGTTATGATGTGATGAGCCCACAGCTGGGCTCCAGTTTCCACACCTTTGCAGCATACTCCTTGGATTATTCCCTGTAGACCTTTAGGGGGTCAGCTTTGGAATCCCCTGCCCTAGGATATACTAAATTTTTTCATGATTTTTTAAAAATCTAGTAACAGTATCGCCATGTACCCAACTGGTCAGATGAAAATCTGGGATCATTCCTGACTCTTCCATTTCTCTTTCACATTCTTCATCAGCTAGTCCCATCAGCTCCATTTTGACAACATATTCCAAATCTAATATTAACTCTATAACTCTACTATTAATTCCAATCCAAGCTACTATGTCACTTGGACTACTTTTGTAGCATACGAATGACTACTTTTATAATCCAATAATTGATATTCTACATTATTCCTTGCCCTCTATATCCTGTTCTCCAGAAAGAACTCAGTGGTGTTCCTAATTACCTCATTTAAATTAGCACTCCAGCACTTGGGTTTTTTTTGTAGAGCATTTAGCACAAATTGTTATTATATAATGATTGAGCATTTACTATCTGTCTTTCCAATTGTCACGTCAGTTATTTTTGGTTTATTTACTCCGCACTTAGCGCATTGTTTCAGTCATACTGCTTGATCCATAAATAACTATTAAATGAATGAGTATCTGAACAAAAGAAGAATTAGAAAAAATGTGGTGTAATATATACATTCCACTTTTTCAAAAAATACATGCTCAGATCTTTGAAAATCTAGATGCTTAAAAATGTAAAAAAATACTCCAGTGAACTGTCACAGCTGGCCATTTCTCCACATGTAGCCCTGCACGTATCTGTCAAAACTTGCATGTGCTCTTATTCTTATTAAAATTAGTATGGACCAAAACTAGAATTAAAACCCTTATAAATTCCAGTAACTAGTGGAATAAAAACAAGAGGTTACAATTATACCTTCAAGGATCATCTTGAAATATACTTTCTTAGAGATATTACATTTACTATACAAGCTTTGTTCCTATCAGCTGTTTCCTTGGTGATGGTTATTTAGAAATTACCTTTAATATTACTGTTGCTTCATTGATATCACTAATGTGACTCAGGCCATTAGCAAAATCATAGTTATGGTATTATTTATTTTTTCATTCAGCTATTCATTATTAAATGCCATGACACTGTGCTAAACAATGGAAATACGTTATTAAATAAATCACAGTTTCAGATTTCTCACATTTTCTGGTCTTACACAGGATATGTAGTCACAAAGACAATAATGCTGAAAAAACTGTTAGTTTTATGATAGCTAATCAAACATATATCAATGGGAATCCAGTCTAAGACAGGAGATCAAGGGAGGCTTCTGTAACAAATTGATATTTAAACTGAGATCTGATGAATGAGTGAAACTGAGTTAGGTGCAGCAGGGGTGGAGGTGGGCAGGGGAGGAAAAAAGGTGATAAATTCTGGGCAATGGGAAAAATATTTTAGCAGCCTTAGAGGCAAGATGAGTTGAATAAATTAAAAGGTAGGGAACATGGAAACATGCATATGTCGAATGAACCAAGACCAAATCATTTTGGGTTATGTAAATCATGTTTTGTGCTAGGTAAGTGTATTGAGTGATTTTATTAGAAGGATAACATAATTAAATCTACATTTTCAAAAAATTGTTTTCTGTGCATCAATTTCTTCATATGCAGTAGAGGTAATGTGGTCCCTTGTAGCTTTCAAATTCTGAAAGACATAACTTAGAAGTCTTGGCAGATTTGTTCAGCAATCTATATATCTGACTGTGATTCCAAAGGACCCATAGCTTCAGTGACAGAATCATTTGAGATGCCAAGGAATGCCTATGGGGAACTGAGGCTTTCTGGAAAAAAACATGAGCTTATCTTCCACTTCCCTTGGGCAAAAGTGAGTGGTGGCAGAACAGTGAACACATCCAAAAAACACTTTGTGTGTTTTATGCCTCTCTGTGCTCGTAGTTTAGCCTGACATACAGAACAAGAGGTTATGGTCCTGAGACCTTTATACCAGTGAGACTATAAATAAAGATAGTAGTAATAGTAATACTTAAGCACTCTGTGCCAGGCACTTTAAGTGTTTTTTAATAGAGTATTCCATTTGAATTTCACAACAATTGTATTAGTTTTCTACCATTATTATCATTCCCACTTTGAAAAATAGCAAACTCAGATGCAGAAAATTATTTCTGTTCCTCAAGTTCACACAGGCAACATAATTGTGAGGCTGAGGCAAGACTTCCACCTCAGTATTCTAACTTTAAAACCCACACTTTACTGCATCCAAGAACAGTTGATGTATTTACTCACATGCAAACCCTGATTTTATGGGGTGAAACAGGTAAGTGTGCAAAGGTGCCTTTGAAAACATGGTGTCCATCTGGCTTTCCATGACTGTAAAGAAGCCACTGTCTTTATTCTGCCCTCTCTCTGAATCATAGTGTTGAATATAAAAGGACAGCACTTTTGGGGGCCAACTGGTATGCTATATTCCCAATAACAAGCAGATTTACAAACAATAAAAGACAAACTCTCTTTTTCATAAAATTCAGAATTTTGTCCACTTGAATTATTTCCTACTTGGCTGAAAATTTCCATTCTTCCTCCAGGCGCTGAAGCAATTTCTATCAGCTCAGGTTTTCCTGCAGGTGACAAGGTAGCATTCTAGGAGAAAGATGGTTGGGAGAAAAAAGAATGCTCATTAAGAGAGAATTCTACTCACATTCCTCATATGTGTGCTTTCACGTCCACACTGAGAATTTTAAAAGCCGGAACAAAGATCCTTTGCCTGCTTTATCTCTCTTTGCCCTTGCCTATTCCTCCCTCTCTGAAGGACTGGAAGGCAGTGAGAGTTGCACAGATTTCATGTGCACTAGTAGAATTGCCCATTTACATACGCTGGCAGAAGAGGGTGTTGGGAAAATGTTTCTTCCCCGTTTCAAATGATCAACAATGATTGTGACATGTATGGCATCTCTTTATCTTTTTACTTCTCTGGGAAAAATGACTTTCCTGACCAGGAATTTGGATACAAAAATTGTATTCCAATGAAAGTATTGATAATTAGGAACACTACGTGTTTGGGGGAAAAAATATATATACATATATATATATATACACATATATATATACACACATATATATATACACATATATATATATAAATGCTTTTAAATAATATATTGGTCAAATACTGTGAGGGGTATTAGAAAATATGCAGGACTGAACTAAAGTGAAAACAGTGCATATCAAATTTTGTGGTATATAGATAATGAAATTTTGAGACAGAAATGTTAATATTTATTGAATACTTTACAAAAAAAGATAACTGAAAATTGATGGAGTTATCATTCAACTGATAAGGTTAGAAAAAGAATAACATACTAAAAAATAAAGTAGCCAAAGAATAAATATAATGAAAAGGGCACAAACTAGTGAAATGAAAAAAATCACTATAAGTAGAATTTATAATTTTTATTTTTTCTTGAAACACAATTGGTTATACATATTCATGAGGTACAGAGTTGAATATCAGTACTTGTGTACAATATATGATGATCAAGTCAGCATAATTAGTGTATTTATCATTAAAAACACAATCATTCTTTGTGTCCATTAGCCAGTTTCTCATTAACCCCCCTTCCTCTCCTGCTTTCCCTCCTCAAATAACCACAGTTCTTCTCTCCTTCAGAAAGTTCAATGTATTATCGTGATGTTGTTTCTTTCTTTCTTTCTTTCTTTTTTATTCACTGATTTATTTGCTCCCACTAATGAGTGAGGACATGTAGTATTTCTCTTTCTGTGCTCCTAGAAGAAAACATAGGAGAAACACTTCAGGATGCAGTAATGGGCGAAGACTTTATGAATAAGACCTCAAAAGCTCAGGCAATGAAAGAAACAATAAACAAATGGGATTATGTCAAACTAAAAAGCTTCTGCACAGCAAAGGAAACAGTCAACAGAGAGAAAAGACAACCTACAGAATGGGAGAAAATACTTGCAAGCTATATATCCAACAAGGAATTAATACCCAGAATATACAAGGAATGCAAACTATAGTAAAAAAACAAATAACCCTATTAGAAAATGGGCAAACAAGCTGAACAGATATTTTCAAAGAAAGATATACAAATGGCCAACAGGTACATGAAAAAAATACTCAACATCACTCATCATCAAGGAAATGCAAATGAAAACCACACTGAGATATCATCCCACACCAGTTACACTGGCTATTATCAAAAAGACAGAACAGCAAACACTGACGAGGATGCAGAGAAAAGGGAATGCTTCTACACTGTTAGTGGGACTGTAAATTAGTACAGCCATTAGTACAGTACAGAAGTTTCTCAGACAACTACAGGTAGAACTACCACATGATCCAGCAATTCCAGTTCTGGGTATATACCCAAAGGTATGGAAATCATGATGTCGAAGAGATACCTGCATTCCCATGTTTATTGCAGCTCTATTTACAATAGCCAAAAGTTGGAACCCACTTAAATGTCCAGCAACAGGCAACAGGATAAAGAAAATGTTGTAAATATACAAAATGGACTACTATTCAACCATAAAAAGAATGAAATTCTGCCATTCGCAGCAGCATGGATGAATTCAAAGAAAATTGTGTTAAGTGAAATAAGCCAGGCACATAAAGGATTTATTATTTATTAATTATTATTTAATGGAATTTATTATTCCATTAAAAAATAATAAAACATACAGGCTTCTGGTGTAATTCATCAAGAACAAAAGAGAAAACACACAGATTTGATATCAGCGATATATAATATTATAATATTATTCAGATAAGGTATCCTTTTGTGACAACATAGTCACAAAAGGAAGAGGAGGTAGAAGAGAAAACAGAGGGGGAGAGAAAAAGAACAATAAGAAAAAGCAGGAGGTGAAGAGAAAGAAGTATTCATTCTACCAGACATCCAGAATTTCTATGAAGTTATAATAATTAAAAGGTGGTGTTGCTACGAAGATAGAAATAGACCAACAAGCCAAAAATCTGACCCACGCACACATAGCAGCTTGCTGTATGACAGAGGGTACATTACATACTAGATGATGCATCAAGAAGATGAGCATACAAAAGTGAAGAGTGGGTTAGACAATAGCAGGTCCTTGGTAACCTTGAGCAGCTTAAGTGAAAGGCAGAAGCTTGATGGGAGTGGGATAAAGAAAGAATGGGAGCAAAAAGTGGCATGTTTATCAAAGCTTTTGTAGGCCCATTATAGGTAGGAAAAGAAATGGAACTAGAGATGGCCTAGGGTCAAAGGAGGACTTTTTCTAGAATACAAAGGGCCCCAGAGCATGACTGTGTGGTAATAAGAATTATCCGATGTAGGAGAAATTATTGATGCAACAGAGGGGATAATTTGTGGGTAAATCCTTGAGCAGGTGAGAAAAGATACTACACAGAGTATGATGAAGGGACGGCTTTAGGAGTAAGGAAAATGCATCATTGTTACATAAAGGAAGGGAAAAATATGGGAACAAATAAATTTGGTGGTAGAAAGATGAGGGATTCCTATCTGGTTGCTAACTCTGTCCTCACTAGTTGGGTGACCTTAGGCAAATACCTCTACTTTCTGAGCTCCAGTCCTTCCAATAGAAATGGAAGTAGATATTAACATCAGTGTCTGAGGATGATTAAAGGAGATAATGTGTATAAGGCATGTAGCATGCTGTCTGGTGCATAATTAGTGCTCAATAAATTACATACATTTTCATGCACTAATATATTCTCAGGAAGGCACCACATGTATCCATTGGAACCTGTTGAATACTTTAGTATGGATTCACTGGCTATCACTTAGAAGTAAAAAGTACAATTTTGACAGAGAAGAGTAAGAAAAAGTTCGAAAATTTGGACTGTGAGAGCCAGTCTTAGACAAATTAAAATTTGGATTTTGGAATCATAAGAATTATGTATTCCTGACTCTAACTTCCCCTCTCTGAACCTCTATTTTTTAATGCATGAATCAGGAAAAATAACAGTACTGTTTTACAGGCAGTTTTTAGGACTATACAACTAATAGACATAAAACATTTTGAATGGTGCCTGACAATGCTATTATTATTATACAATTTTATATTTTATATATAATATTTTACAACATTTTATATAATTATATAATATTTTATAACAATATGTAAAATTAAAAATTAAAATTTTATAATTTTATAAATGTTATAAAATTATAAAAATATTAGTTGTATAACTTAGCTATATAGATATTGCTATTTCAATTTTCTCTAAGGGTGGGAAAGAATTAATAATTATAATAATACCTTGCATTTAATTCTATTTTACTCCCACTGAACCATGTTATGTCTTTAAACACTCACAGTTCAATCCATGATTAATTAGGACAGGGGTGAAAATTAAGTAACATGCAAAGTACATAAAATCACATTTTTTATATAGTAAGTGCTCAATAAAAGTGGGCTATTGAGAAGCAGTATGGAGCTGGGTGTGAGCTCTGGAGTCACAGTATTAGACTGAATGCTGTCTAGTCTATTTACTGGATGTGTGACTTTGAACAAGTACTTAATCTCTCTGTGGCTCAGTTTCTTCACCTCTAAACTAGAGAAAGATGGTAGCAGTGTGTTTTATGATTAAATTAATTACTATGGTAACAAATTGTATAATAATGTAATTATGTTTATAACAATGCCTGACATATGGTAATCACTTAACAAATACAGAAAGAAAACCAGCTTGTGAAATTAAACCCAGGTCTCCCAGCCCTAGTCTAGTGCTTTCCTCAGGCTACAGCTAAAGACACCAATTCCTTATTTTTCTTTTCCCTGACACTGTATAAAGACATAAAGAAGCATCCTGCTTTTGAGGAAGTATCAGGGACTCAAGACCACAGACATGTTTGGAAAGGCAAACCAAATTGTCACCACACCATACCCATTTCTGCCCTCATTGCCCGTTGGTGGCTGTTCACCCACATGCATTCTTCCTGTAACCTCTGCTCCACACACAGAGAGGGAAATAATGCCCATTTCCCTGGCAGAAAGGTACTCAGAGCCCTGTGCTGCATTTGCAATATGCAACTAACTTTCATGAAGGATCGAGTCAATTTTATTTTCTTTCTCTATTTGTTTACACCAAAATAGCTCAATTAATTGACCTTGAGCCTTTAGAAAAAATGGTAAAACAAAGTTCTCACAAAAAAAGTTCAAGTGCCTGGAAGTACTGCACTGTTGGTCTTTTCGTTTTCAGTTCTTCCAGCAGCAAACACAGTATAAGGGCTCTTCAAATCCCTCAACAGTGCTGCTCTGAGTTTGATTTGCCATTTCAAAAATCGTAAGAAAGCAAAGGATTCTAGGTTTGATATGTGTTTCAATTAATGAAGCAGCATCTCCTATCTGATATGAAACTCAAAGGAATTTTTGGCCCTGCAGCATTTACGCAGATGCCAAGCAACCACTCCACAAGAATGTAGGAAGCCTAGTGGCTGCCATGGTTTGTCTTCCCAGCATTCCTGCCCATTTCTTTTGTGAGATACTTTTTCTCCGCACTCTCGCCACAGGTTTCCAATGAAGACGTCCCTGTCCTCATTTGATTCTGGATCTCTGGATATGAATTAATGGCCTAGTCATGGAAAATAAGTCAAAAGGAGCCATCAAAGACTTTTACTGATATTTCTCAACCTGGATCTGAGAGAGACACTAAGGTTTAGGGTTGAAGATTTGGGGCTGTGGAGCTGGAATCCCCCTGTTCATATCAGTTCCTCCTCTTACAAGGTAGGGACAACCAGAGCGGTTTCTGAATACCTGTTTCTCTTTCTTCATTTGTAAAATGAAGGAATAAGAAAGTAATACCTGTCTCATAGGGTTGTCATGAGACAGAAATGAGTACTACGCGTAAAGGACTTCCTACAGCTTTTGGCAAAGAATAAACTCTCAATTCAAGTTAGACAGCATTAATATTATGATAACTGTCAGTCCACTCTTCACTGGTCATGGATTTGTAGGAGGCAGATCTGGGTGATAAAGAGGGGAGGTTCCTGGGCCTTCAAGTCTGTTTTGAATTATCCAGGAAATCAGAAGCATCTCTGCTCTTCCAATAAATTCTCCTTTTTGACTAAAAAACAAAACTGGATTTCATAGATAGATAGATAGATAGGTATAAATACCAAGTGGGGTTACTTGCTCCCCAAATTAAATAAGTAGATATGAATTAAGGTAGATGCTAAATAGTGTGAATGGATATGGAATAACCAGGAGAACATCATGAGCTTCCCTGTAGGAGATAGTTTAGTATAGGTATAGGATACGCTCGAAAAATCTTGATAGAACTAGAAAGGAAGGGAATAAAATGTATGCGAGTACTTCAAAATGATTGTGGAAAAAGAGAAGTAACAGACAATATGAATCTTTCCAGGAACTTTTTTCAGTAGCCTCAGATAGTTGAGAACAGACTTATCTCACTTTTTTTTTAAATCTCAGAATTCTACCTCTGTTGGCATATTGGTATATATAATCATCAGTTAAAAATAAAATTGTCTAGAGTTTTTCAAATATTCGTAAACCTATAATATAATGAAAATTAGGGAGATGTGAATTTACAAGTTGTAGATATAAATTCTAGCTCTCCCACAGCTATTGTGACCTTGAGCAAATCTGATAACATCTGTCAGTCCAGCTTCCTCATCTGTAAAAGAGAACAATGCCTTTATCATGGTTTAATTATAATAGCTAATTTTAAAAATATGTGAAAAAGTATTAACCACAAAGCACATATGTGAGGGGTCTTCAAAAAATTCATGGAAAGATTTGTGTTATTTTGTAATTCAATTTTTCCACAAACTTTTTGAAGTACCCTCATACAAATAAAGACAGGCACTGGACTCTGAGCATTTCATACTTATGCACCTGTGCATGATTTATCTTTATGTCCCCAGTACCTAGTATAACGCTCCCACTTTCCGACAGGGAAAATCCAAAGTCCTCAATATTATTTTTAAAAGGTCCATCATGATATAGCCCTTGTTTATTTGTCTTACATTATCTCTTGTCACTTCCTTTTCCTATTCTCTATTTGTAGGGATTCTGCCACTCTGAGTTTGTGAATTGTTCTTCTCATATCTTGGGGTCTCTGCATGTGTTGTTCTTTGTGCCAGGAACCCTCCCACCTGTTCTCTTGGCCACCCCATTCTCCACCCCAGTTCTTCCAGAATGCCTTCTATGACATCCCACAGATGGAGCTGGTGTGTCTCCTATATGGTCTTGTGACACTCTGTATGTGTTTGCTCAGATAGCACTCAACACAGTGCATTGTAATAAACTTTCTCCCCATTAGTTTACAAACTCCTTGAGAAATAAAGCTCTGTCTATGCACCTTTCAATTCTCAGAGCATAGCAAATAGTCACAGAGCAGGTGCTCAAGAGATATTTCTGGAATTAATGCTAGTATATTGCAATATTGACATCAAAAATGAAAGAATTTCTCATTTCATTTTATGCAGATCTGGTATTATTTAGAAACCAGCTCTCGAAAAGAAAGTAATTAGAAGATGTTCATCTGAGATTAAGTGTGAGGAGAAATGTGTGTTTTAAAATATGATTTCTTTCCAAATTTATAAATACATTTGTAATATGACATTAAATGCAAAGCTTCTTCTCAGTGGCAAAAATACAGGAGATACCAGATACCTCTGAGAGGGAAAGACAGCTCCGCCTGGAGAAATTTTCAGAGCTGCTCTTTGAGAACTGGTTGTACATTTCTCAGATCCTTTATCTCATATTGATGGTTTTAAAAAGGCACAAAAGAAATTTGTGAGGAGGACTCCTTTGCAGAGAACCAGTTGAGTTCTAAGTCTCTTGCTGAGTTTCTCTCTCTCTCTCTCTCTCTCTCTCTCTCTTTCACACACATACAAACACACACACACACACACACACACACACACACACACACACACACTGAGGAGAGTGGGGGATTCAACTTCCTTTAGGTTCAACCTCTTAAAGCTAAAATTGAAGGGCTTCAGTGGCACCTCTCACACAATTTAATATGTGTAACCTTAAGTTTGCAATGTCTGATCCACTTGTAGGAAATCTAGAAGGGAAGAGAGATGGTCCAGTGGGCTGCTTGGTGAAGGAGAAGTAATTTGGGATGACAGTTCTACACTCCTAGAGTTTGTCAAGACAAAAGATGTATGTGCATTTCCCATGGGCCAGATGTGGGCCATGCAGCACAGAGAGCCAGTGTCCAAACTCGTCTTGTCTTCAGGAGGACTGGGTGGAGGTTACGAGGACTCCGAGAGAGAGGCTGTGTGAACTGACCTCCAGAGGCAGTCAGCATCCAGAGGAAGACGCACTGTCCACATGCAAGGGCTCAGGAGGGAAGCCTCAAAACAACTCATGGAAGGACCCACAGAGGAGTCACTGTTCTGTATCTGTCAGGCCCCAAATGCACAAAGCCATTCTGTGAGGTTGCCAAGTCAGCAAAAACACCTGGCCACCTTTGCTGTTCTGTCCCCCAACTCCAACACCCACTGCAGGGTGAGGCAGGAGAGAAGAATGAAAAGTAAAAAGCCAACCATATTACCTCCTACAAAGACAGATGCCCAGCATATGCTACAAAAGCCAACATGAACATATTGTATCAAACAATATGAAAGCAATGGCTTTCCAGAATGAGCATAGCTGATTTAAAGTGTGGGAAAGAGATTTACAGGGAAAATATGACTCAAAAAAACAAAACTAATTTTAAAATATATTTTAGACCTTCGTTTTTTTAACTTAGCTTTTTAAATTAAATTATATCCTAAGGATAATAAGGAAGTAAACTTCAATCTGAAAATAACTCAATATCTCAGAACATAGATACATCACACTAAGTTTCATTGCACCTTTGCAGCAATAATCATAGGGGAAATGGCATGATCACCACATGGCAATCCTAGATTATCCCTCATCCCAAAGGGAGTTAAGTCTTTTAAATGCTAGCTAGCAGCAATGCAATCAAGTACCCAAATTAAATCATTTCTACTTAAATCATAAAGAAAAATGTTTTCTTCTTCTTTACAATAAGTCATGGTGCTAATGAATAACTCAAAAAATAAAATATAAAAACTCTCAAGACAAATTGATTCTACATGGAGGGCACATATGGAAGTGAGTTTCATGGGCAAGAAAGTAGCTCGCACAAGAATAGAAGAGGAATTGACAAGGGAAAGGTGTGGACAGGGTTGAGGCCAACTGAGAGTCCCACACTATCATGTTACACAATATCTTAAGTGGAAAGAAAACAACCACTTCATTTTACAGATAAGGAAACTGGGGCCCAGGAAGATTAATTAATTCACCCATGGTCATATAATGTGGCAGAACTGGACCTCAAACCTAAGTCTTTTGATTGCAAATACTGAAGCCATCCCTCTCCATTTCTCTGAGTTGGCCAACTAAGGCAGTCATCAGTATGGTGTTCCTAAAGAACATCAGCAATGCTCTCAGAGAAGAATAAACCATAGGGGAAGAGCCCTGATGGCCAAGGGAGCAGGACGATCAGCACTCGTAAATAAATAGAAACAAAAAGTTTCCACTGACAAAGACTTACGGTCGACAGGTCTTAAATTTCAGGAGCATGGGAATAAGGAAAGAAGCAATAAAATAATATAATCCCTTCGCACACGGTTTAAGAAGTCTTCATGAAGGCATGGGGGAATTGGGATTGAGAGAATGCCTATTAAAAGCTTTGAGCTACTTTGAAAGAGGGGGTGTTCTAAATATAAGGAATTACTGTAATTTTCATTTTTTTTTTCATAGAATCTAGGACCTGTGGTTTATCAGCTTGATGTTCACTGTGAGAATGAAAAAGAAATGGCCATTTTTCCTCCCTCATGAGGTGCTTGCTGTGTGGGGAGAGACATCCTACTGTTCCCCTGCTCACCATGGATGGCCGTCCATTCCTGTTCATTTTGCTGTGAGAGATCATTAAACCCAGCTGTGCTCAGCAGAGATCCTGGAAATAGATGCGGAGAGATTTGATGGATGAGACAACAGGGCAAGACTTCACACCCAGGATTGTATGCTAAGGAGTGAGGGGGTAAAAGACCTCCTGCCTGAGGCAAGTGGAGTTCAAGAGGCACTTCCTCAGCACGTGCTGCCTTGGCTCTGCCTCCCAGTGATGAGAAAGGAATGCAGAAGGCAATCCTCTCTGACAGAGGCACATCCCTTGCAGGACTGGCTGAGGCTGGGGCTGTAAGAGCCCCTCTGCACATAACCTTTAAAAGAAACCCAATTGGAAAGCTGTGACTGGTTCTGTTATATGAATAGTATTGGAACATCAGGGAAGAGATAAATGGTACTTTGTAGAAAAATGCAAGTGAAGTGGCTCAATCCTAACCGTGGCAGACCTCTGTGGCTCTGCTCAAAGTGGCTGGTGTAGCACTGGGAAAGATATCAAACCACCAAGAATCACAGGGAGTCACCTGTGGAATCTGAGCCTGATGTGGAGAGTGTCAGCACTTCTCAAGGAGAAAATGGCACTCTTGGATTTGAAGAAATTGCAGTGGAGTCAATAAAAGATTCCACTGAACTGTGTGACACGGGGCGAGCCCCTTAATGTCTCAAGACTGTGTGCTCGTCAGTGCGATAATGGTTATAAATATCAGAGTGATATGTCACAGTCCAAGGTTTAAAACAGATTAGACAATATACATAAGTGATGCTTGTATATCCATCACCTCAAACATTTGTCACTTTGTTTTAGGGACATTCAACATCATCTTGACTAGCTATTCAAAGATGCACAGTACTTAGTTGTTAACTGTGGTCTCCCTCTATTACTATAGAAACCTAGATGTGATTCTTCCTATCTCTCTAATACTTTTGTATCCACAGACCACCCTCTCCCCACCCCTCCCTTCCCCTTCCTCCCCCCAGTTTCTAGTAACCACTATTGACAATAGTTGATAATATTGTATTGTGTATTTCAAGAAAGCCAGAAAAGAGGATCTTGAATGTCATAACCACAAAGAAATGATAAATGTTTAGGTGCTAGATAGGCTAACTATTCTGATTAGGTCATTATACAATATATGCGTGTATTGAAACAACAAACTGTACCCCATAAACATATACAATGAAAAAAATAAAAATAAGTTTAAAATTTTTTTTTAAGATTAAAAAAAAGTCATGCTTGTCATATGCATGCTTGTCATGAACATGCAGCAGTCTTCATTAAATAAGTCCCTTCCATGTGGCTATGACAGTCAGGAATGTCAAATATAAGTCATGAGCAACAGGTCTCCAGCTCTTGAATATGATCAGGACCCAATTTCTGCTAAGCCCCAGAGAATGCCAGAAACCTACAATGTAGACAAACATTACTAATTAATCTGGCTTGACAAAACAGGTGAAATCTACTTGCCTTGCTGCTCTTAATCATGTTTGTATACTATAGGCATAAAGTTGACCTTACTTTTAAGGTAGAAAAGACATGAAATAGTTTAAGGCAATATATAATAACAAAATGAGCAGTAAACTGGGAGCTCAGTAGTTTTCGTCTTGTTTCTGCCTATATGGTCTTGGGAAAATAGGGCTCTTTTTATAACCCACTAATGCTTGTCTAACTATTTCACTGTATTTTTAAGAAGATTTTGGAAGCTATATGCCAGCTAGATTGCATGAAAGGCCCAGGGTCCTGTTAGGGTGCTCCAGCAATGATAGGGCATGTGATAAGTGGTCAGAGCCAAAAAATGTGAACAGAAAAGAGCTTATAGTCAAGTGAACTTTTTTTAATTTTTATTTTTAATTATCAAATAAGTGAAACATATAGAAAAATATTTTTTAAAATGATATTGTAATACTGTATTGTTTCTTGAAATTTGATAAGAAAGATTCTAAGTGCCCTTACCACATGTGCCCCCACAACACAAACACACATACACAAATGACATTTATGAACAGTGATGGATGTGTTAATTAATTTGAAAATTTGATTGTGGTAATCACCACACAATGTGTATGTATATCAGGTCATCACATTGTGCACCTTGAATGTATACAATTTTTATTTGTCCATTGTACCTCAGTAAAGCTGGAAAGAAAAAAAGACATTTTTAGGAGAGACTCTAAAACAAAGTCAGAAGAAAAGAAGTAAGTACAAAGACATTGGGGTGCAATGTTAGTAACACTTTGGCAATTAATTATTGTTCACCTAATCATTCACTTATATTTATGAATAGTGTTATGTCTAGCTACTATCAATAAACAAACAAAAAGTTTTCTTAACAGGGGTCTTTGGCACATAGGTAATAATACCTCTGTGTTTTAATATTATTTTGAATCCATGACTCTCAAAGAAGACATTTAATTGTGTACTTGTAAATAAAACTAACTTTCTATGCAAAAAGAAAAAAAAAAAAAGACCTGTGTCCACCAACAAAAAAAGTTTAAAAGTTGTTCCAGACTTTCTTAAGAATTTATGTAGAAAGAAAGGAAGGAAAGGAAAGAAGGAAGATGAAGGGAGGGAAGAAAGGAGGTAGAGAGGGAAAATGGAAAAATTTTCACATAGAAAACAATTCCCCCTCATCCATGATTTGTCATGACTTCTCCAGATATTACCACTTTCCTCGCTTTGTTATCTATTATTTTCCTGTATTTTTTCTAACTTTACTAAATATATTCTTAGATAAGAATAACTTCTTATTTTTAAATTCTACATGAGTGGTACCATCCTCCACATATGTTTTTTGCTACTTCTTTTTCTTTTTCATACAGTATTATGCTTTTAGATTTTTTTCAGTGCATGTGGATATCTTCCTCACTTTTACATGCTGTAGAGTCTTCCATTGTATGAATATAGCATTCCCCATCTGAGGGACAGTTAAGTATTTTCGTGTTTTCAGCATTATTAACAGTGCCATGATAAGCACTCTTCTACATGAAACTCAAACAAGGCAAGCCATTCTGTAGGGGAAAACTTTATGCAGTATTTCTAAGCAGAAAAGGCAGGCAGGCCCTTTCCATTGTACCAGCTAACACTTCAGCAGTAGTGAATGTGCGCCTTTTCCCCCACATCTTTGCTATCACTTGGCTTTATCGGATTTAGTAAAGTTTACCAATTTGTGAAATGGTGTCTTCTTACTATTTTAATTTTAATTTTCCTTATTCTTAGTGTGATCAAACATTTCTTTTATGTACTTGTTGAGAATTATGGTAAGAATTGTTGAGAATTATTATTCTCTGGGAATGGTTTATATCCTTTGTCCATTTATGCATGAGGCTATTGTGTTTGTGTAGTCTATGAGTACTTTATGTGTTCCAGATATTAATCATTTGGGGGATTTTTCACTTCCCAATTTCATACTGATTTTTAATTTTATTACATTGTGGTTAGAAAAGGCATTTGATTGATTCTTGTTTCTCTACATTTATTTATTTACGTTTTGCTCTGCTGCATAGTCAATTTTTGCAAAGGTCCCATTTTTGTTCAAAAAGATTGTGTTCATTAACATCAGGTACAATGTTTTACATGTACATTGTTTGCTAGAACAGGCTTCGCTGGTGCTATTCAAATCACCTATAGCGGTAATAATTTGACTCCTCAATCAATTTTTATTGAGGACAGTATGTTAAAATTTTGAAGAAATATTTCCTGATCAGAAAAATTTATATTGAAATTCTGTCAATTTTTTGCTTGACATGGATTGAAGCTAAATTGTTATTAATAAAGATTTAGTTTGTTTCTAAAAATTTTCTATTATAAATCTTGCTACGGTGAATACTCATATCTAAATTTTCAAACACAAATGTATAAAATTGTATGCATGTAAAAAAAATGTATGTTATATATATAAAATAAAGTAAGGTAAAATCCACTAAGGTATTAGATCAAAGCATACAAACATTTTTAATAATCAAAGAGATTTTGCCAAGTGTTTTTTCCCACAGTTTAAACTGAAGAAACTGATTCGAAAAAACTACCTAGTTAGAGCTGAATATATTTTGAGCACTAATAATGAATATCTTTGGAGGATAAGGACCCTAGTCGAACTTGGTGAAATCTTAAAGTTTTGCCTTCTACTTTTCCAACTCTTTCTGCATTCTGATAAGGTGGCTGCCTTCACTACAGAATCCTAAAATAGATCCATTTCCATTTTCAGGAAACTTTGATTTTGTTCATATTTTTTTTCACCTGTTCCTTTAGCACTCATGGGTGTGATATACTTGGATAAAAAAGACTGAAAATTCATATCTGCTATCTCACAGATCAGAGTGTACTTCTCAAAATGAGAGCATTAGAGACAAACTGTCCCTCTTTTGCAGCTACTGTGAAAAACACATAACAAAAAAGGAAGCTAGAGTCTTTGAAGAATATCCTTGATAAATTTTTGCAAGTTCCAATTTTCATCTTCTTGAGAAATATTACCATGTTCTCTCAGAATCACCAGTGTAAGCTGTTACCAGTAAGTTCAAGCAGCCATTTTATCTACTTGAGTCCAAAGGTTAAAATGCAGACATCTAAGCTGTACAACATGACTGTGTTTTTCTTCTGTGGACTTGCAGCTGAATTTGTGTTTTTAAAACAGGATGCGAAAGTGCAGAGAAAACACTATTGGTTTATTAAAAAATGGTGCCCACCTTCAAGGAAAATTGTGTCTTCTGGAGGAGGTTTCCATGGGTTGAAGAGAAGAGGCAAGAAATAGAACTGACAACTTTGGGATCCTTTCTCAGGATTTCAAACCAGTGAGCTCTTGAGCAAATTATTTCAGTTCTCTCTGCTTTGGCTTTCTCACCTATAAAATGGGAATGATAGGCTTACTTGAAGGTCAGAGTATGACACAAAGCACTTTGAAGAGTGCCTGGCTCATATAAATGCTCAGTGAATTTTGTTTCATTGCTGTTAGTAGAGGCGTCTCAGTAACAATAGTGGTGGTGGTAGGATGGCGATTGTGATCCACTCCCTCATTTGCATAGACAGATAAGGCAGGTAAGGTAAGATAGAGAAGGCATTACTATTTCCCTCAAACAGAAGTAGGCAGTGAGATGCAGAAACATTAAGAAATATGCATAAAACCACAAACCTGCTATTTGTCAGGTAAAACTGGAAGCTGACACCTAAGACAGAGCTACACGAAGTTAAACTACACAAAGTTTAACTACACAAAGTTCTTTCATTTGATGACTCAAGTTTGATAAAGTTCATGTATTACTTGTAGAAGTATGGTTCTAATAGCAAGAATAATGAGAAAGTTTAATAATTTGTAATGGCATAGTAAAGAAAAATACACACAAACACACACAAACACATATATACACACACACATATAGCCACATCACTTAACCACTGTGAGCCTCAAAATTCACACTTGTAAAATGAAGATAGCACCTTTTTCACCTGCTTATTGTAGAGATCTATGCATGCATCTACAATACCTAGCACAGAGCCTAGCACATGATAGACAAATGCATGGTAGCCCTCACGTTTAACAGCAGCAGTAGCAGTAGCAGTAGCAGTAGCAGTAGCAGTAGCAGTCACAGTTGCATTGTGATGGACTCCAGAAGCATATGCATGTAAGTAAGAAACTGTGGAAAGACTCAGAGTCCAGGGGCAAGGAACTTTGCACTAGCCATGAATACAGATACACATCAGACAGTGGGATAATATCCAGAATGTGTAAGGAACTCAAACAACTCAACAGCAAAAAAACAAATAACCCAAAAGTTTATTAAAATTGGGCAATGAACCTGAACAGACATCAAAAGAAGACAAACAAATGGCCAACAGGCATATTAAAAAGTGTTAAGTATCACTAATTATCAGGGAAATGCCAATTAAAACCTCAATGAGAAATTATCCTAGGTCAGTTAGAATGGTTACTAAAAAAAGACAGAAAATATCAAATGCTATTGTGAATAGTGTTGCAATGAACAAGGGAGTGATAACACTAGCCACAGCCCAGCAGAGTCATCCCTGGGCGCCCTCTCTGAAATGTCACCCAAACTTCTCTGCTTTTCCTAATTCTTTTCTACAAAGCCCAGCTCCAAGCCATCCATTCTTGTCTGTAGGATGCAGGACAATTCTTTTTAACTCCATTCATTTTTTCACAAGAAAATGCTGTTGTGTTTCATACTCACAACCAGAGGTTGGTTGAGCAGAGGTGAACAGTACAACCGCTGGCCCCTGCTTCTCTCATGGAGATTACACTCCAGTATTCTCCAGAGCATGTATCCTCCCTTACCAACCTGGAACTTCTACACTCCACTCTAATTCTGACGAATTCCTACTTAGCTTTTAAGAATCATTTTACAAATTCTTTTTTTTATTTTAACATTTACTTGTACATATTTGTGGGGTGGGGGTACTGTGTGTTGTTTCAATACATGCGCGTACCATACAATGACTCACTTAGGGTAGAAAGCATAGCTTTATACCCATTAATCCACCACTTCCCCTCCCTTCCCAGCCACTGGTTATTATTATTCTACTCTCTACTTCTGTGAGAACCACTGTTTTTCAGATTCCACATATGAGTGAGATCATGGAGTATTTATCTTTCTGTGCCTGGTTTACTTCACTTAACATGATGGACTCCAGTTCTATTCATGTTGCTGCAAATGACAAGATATCATTTTTTTAATAGCTGAATGGTATCTCATTGTTTATATATACCAAAGTGTTTTTCAATCCATTTATCCATTGATGAGCATTGAGGTTGAGCAGATTCCGTCTCTTGGCTATTCTGAATAGTGTTGTGATGAACATGTGAGTGCAGGTGTCTCTTTGATAGACTGAGTATATACCCACTAGGGGGATACCCAGGTAGTAAGGCAGACCTATTTTTAGTTCTGTGAGGAACCTCCATACTGTTTTGCACAATGGGTGTACCAATTTACATTCCCATCAACAATGTAGAGAGATTCCTTTTCTTCACATCTTCACCAGCATAGATATTTTCTGTCTTTTTCATAGTAGCCATTCTAACTGACCTAAGATAATATCTCATTGAGGTTTTAATTTGCACTTCCCTGATGATCAGTGATGTTAAAACTTTTTTTTATATAACTGCCGTCCATTTGTATGTCTTTCTCTGAAAAATGTCTGTTCAGGTGCTTTCCCCAATTTTTAAATTGGGTTATTTGTTTCTTTCCTATTGACTTGTTTGAGGTCTTTCTGTATTCTGGATATTACCCCATTGTCTGATGTGTAGATGGCAAACACTTTCTCCCATTCTGTAGATTGTCTCTTTATTTTGTTGACTGTGTCCTTTCTTTGCTGTGAAGAAGCTTTTTAGTTTAATATAGTCCCATCTGTCCATTTTTGCATTAGTTGCCTGTGCCTTTGTAATCTTGTTCGGAAAAGTGCTGCCTACTTCCATGTCATGTGGAATTGTCATATGTTTTCTTCTAGTAGTTTCATAGTTTTGGTTCTTAAATGTAGATCTTTAGTCCATTGTAAGTTGATTTTTATGTATGGTGAGAGATAGGGGTCTAGTTTCAATCTTCTGCATGGATATCCAGTTTTCCCAGGACCATTTATTGAAAGGCTGTCCTTTCCTCAGTGTATATATTTGGCACCTTTGTCAAAAATCAGTTGGCTGTAAGTGTGTGGGTTTATTTCTGGGCTCTCTATTCTGTTTCATTGGTCAATGTGTCTGTTTTTATGCCAGTACCATGCTGTTTTGGTTACTATAGCTGTATAGTGTACTTTGAAGGCAGGTAGAGTGATGTATCTAACTTTTTTCTTTTGGTTAAGATTTCTTTGCCTCTATGGTGTCTTTTGTGGTTCCACACAAATTTTAGATAGTTTTTTTTTTCCTATTTCTATGAAGAATATAATTGGTATTTTTATAGGATTGCTTTGAATCTGTGGATAGCTTTAGATAATATGGAAACTTTGATGATATTACTTTTTCCTAACCATGAACAGGGGCTATCTTTCCATTTATTTGTGCCTTCTTCAATTTCTTCCACCGATGACATATAGTTTATATTGCAGGAGTCTTTCACCTCCTTGGTTAAATTTACTCCTAGGTATTTCATTTTTTGGTAGCTGTTATAAATGGGATTACTTTCTTCATTTTTTCTTCAGATATTTAGCTATTGGCAGTTAGGAATGCTATTGTTTCTGTGTGTTGATTGTGTGTCCTCACACTTTATCTAATTCATTTTTTAGTTCTAGTAATTTTTTGTTGAAGTTGTTAGGGTTTTCTATGTATATAATCATATCATCTGCAAATAGGGATAGTTTTACTTCCTCCTTTCCAATTTGCATGCCCTTTATTTCTTTCTTTTGCCTTATTTCACTGGCTAGAACTCCCAGTACTTTGTTAAATAAGAGTTGGAACAGTGGACATCCATGTCTTGTTACACATCTTGGAGAAAAAGCTTTCAATTTTTATCCATTCAGTATGAAATTGGCTGTGGGTCTGTCATACATAGCCTTTATTACTTTGAGGTACATTCTTTATCTAATTTGTTTGATATTTCTATCATTAAGAGGTGTTGGGTTTTATCAAATGCTTTTTCTGCATCTATTGAAATGATCATATTATTTTCTCCTTCATTCTTTTAATGTGATTTAAAAACATTTACTAGTTTTCATGTGTTGAACTATCCTTGCAACCCTGGAATGGATGTCACTTGATTATGGTGAATGATCTTTTAAATGTGTTGTTTGATTCTGCTTACTAGCATTTTGCAGACGATTTTCACATCTATGTTTAATAGGGATATTGGTCTTTAGTTTTCTTTTGTTGTTGTGTCTTTTTCTGGCTTTGATATGAGGGTAATTCTGGCCTCAAAGAGTGAGTTCAGAAGTATTCCTTCCTCTCCAATTTTTCAGCTGAGTTTGAGAAGAATTATTATTAGTTCTTTAAATGTTTGGTAGAATCCAACAGTGAAGTTGTCTGGTCCTGGGTTTTTTTTCTTGTTGTTGTTGGGAAACTTTTTATTACTGCTTCAATTTCACTACCCATTATTGGTATGTTTAGGTTTTCTAATTCATAATTTAACCTTGGTAAGTTGTATGCATCTGAGAATTTATCCATTTTTTCTAGGTTTTACAGTTTGTTAGCATACAGCTGATTGTAATAGTCTCTTATGATCCTTTGTATTTCTGCAGTATCAGTGGTAATGTCTCCTTTTTCATTTGTGATTTTATTTATGATTTTTTCAAGTTTCTCTTTTTCTTCATTAGTCTAGCTAAAAGTTTATTGATTTTGTATTTTCAAAAAAACACATTTTTTTGTTTCATCAATCTTTTGTATTATTTTTTAAATCTCTAATTCATTTATTTCTGCTTTGACCTTTATTGTATCTCTCCTTTTACTAATTTGGGGTTTGGTTTGTTCTTGTGTATTCTATAGAACGTTCCATATGCTGCTGATAAAAGTGTGTATTCTGTAGCTGAAATGATGAAATGTTCTGTAAATGTCAGTTAGATCAAGTTGGCCAATAGTAGAAATTAATTCTGTTGTTTCTGGTTAATTTTATGTCTGGTCAATCTGTCCTTTGGTGAAAGTAGGGTGTTAAAGTCTCCAAATATTATTGTGTCAGAGTCTATTTCTCCTGTTAGGAGAATTGTTTTATATAACTCAATGCTCTGGAGTTGGGTGCATAAATATTTAGAATTGTTCTATCATCTTGTTGAATCGATCACTTCATCATTATATAATGACCTTCCATATTGTTTTTTTTACTTTCCTTGGCTTGAAGTCTATTTTACCTGATGTAAGTATGGCTAATCCTGCTCTTTTTTGGTTTCCATTTGCATGAAATATCTTTTTCCATCCCTTCACTTTAGTCAATGTGTATCCTTATAGGTGAAGTGAGTTTCTTGTAGGCAACATATTGTTGCTTTTTGTTTTATAATCTGTTCAGCCACTCCATGTCTTTGAATTGGGAAATTTAATCCTCTTACATGTAGCGTTATTATTAATATGCATGGACTTGTTACTGCCATTTTTATACATTTTTTTCTGGTTGTTTTGTAGATCCTTTTTTCCTTTTTTCAGTCTTGCTGTCTTTGTGATCAAGTGGTGTTCTCTAGGGTAATAGGTTGATTTCTTGCTATTTATTTTTAGTATGTCTATTATATGTTTTTGTGTTATGGTTACCATGAGCTATACACAACCAAATTCTTCCACAAAACCTTTTCTTTTACGACAAAAATTTTTTAAAACCTTTTAAACTTTTTTAAGTTATGTGCTGTGATGGTCAATTTTATGTGTCAATTTTACTTGGTTACAGTCCCCAGTTATTCAGTCAAACACTATTCTAGGTGGTGTTTTAAAAATACATTGTAAATAAAATTAAAGTCTTTAATAGACCTTATGTGAGGAAGATTCTCCTAGATAATCTGGTGGGCATAATTCAATCAGTTGAATGGCTTTAATTGCAGAGCTTGAGCTTCTCTGATGAAGAAGAAATGTCCTCTGTGCCCAGCAGCTCCATTCCATGCCTGAGCATTCCAGCCATCCCTTCCACACGGCCTTCTTTATGGATTTCACAGTTGCTTAGCTGGGCCCCACAATTTCATAAGTCATTTTATTACAATACATACATGAAAGAACCAGTGAATATGTCAATGAATGTATCAATCAATGAATCAATCAATCAACCAACCAATATCATTCTTCTATGGTTGAACTCTAATGGATACAGGTGCCTCTGGGTCAAGTTATTTCTAACATGATACTTACTACTTTCTAATTATAATTATCTCTATTATAATTACTCTTTGGGCACCTAATAATTAGACTCTTTCATAAGTAATGACCTGCTGCATAGTATACATTCAATACAGGTCTTCCTAATTTAACTAATTAATTTTATGAGTAAACGTCCCCTAATAATTAAGCCTACAGGTTTTAGAGTCAGGTAGACCTATTTTGGGTTTTTTCTGTAACAGTGGGCTCTGGGTAATTCCAATGCTTTTAATTTTTAGCCTCCCTTTCTGGAAAAAAAAGGAAGAAAAAGTTATTGATAGTGATAGAACCTGCCACAGAGTTGTTTTAGGAGTTAGGGGGGTAAATGCATAAAAATACCTTAGCATATTAACAGACACATATTAAGAATTTAATAAGTATTTATATTCTTATTCTTGTTAGCACTTGAAATTTAAAATGTATCTTTGTAGCCTCCTCTTGAGAAATATCCAATTAAACATCTAAAAAAACAATTAGTCTTCATATTTTGCCTCATCCTGATGCTGGGATACCTCAGGGAGTAGAGACTTAGCTTGGCTGCAGTGCTTGCTGATCTAAATTCCTACATTGGACAGCAGATTCCTCCTTCAGAACTCTCTCGCACATGCATGTATAGGGAACTCATTGACATCTTAAATCAGGATCTCTACTTTTCATAAAAATACGGAATACGTACAAGATTATGCAATACCTTGATCACTCAACTCTTCTCTGAAAAAGCCAGGAATAAAAAAACAACGCCAGTAAGTGTGTGCATATCTATGTGGCTTTATCCCTTACAAAGTACCTTATTATAAATTATCTTCCTCAATCCTCATAGCAATCCTATAAAGCATGTAGGGCATTTGCAGTCCTCTCCAGCAGTTGACAAAACAAATTATTTTTGTATCAGTATATATCAATTGTGTAAAGGAATTTAGAATCCTCATATCCTGGATGAGAAGCCAGAGGGCACCTCCTATTTATAGATGTCGTTTTGCTGGTGTCTCTACCCTTAGGACTTAGATCTTAAATATTTTTTAATTTTTCTAGGAACCCAAAAATACAGAGATAAACTATTTTCTTATCTTTTTAAGTCCGGACTCCAACATTACGAGTTCCACACTCTTGTGCAATTTACTTAACCTTTCTGAGCCTCAATTTCTTTAAATGTATAGTAATAGCTGTCACAGAGAATCACGAGGATTGCAAGTGATAACACAGGAAGTGGTGGCTCAGGGAACCCTCCCAAGAACTGTTATGAACATTCGCTTTCTTTTGAAAGGCATCACTGTATCACGTAAAGAAGACGGACTGACCCCAATGTTTTTTTCCTAACAAGCTCACTAGGCTGATACATCAAGCGTGGTAGCTGAACAGTGAATGGAGAAGGGTTGTGGCAACCGTGTATGTTCACTCTGTAAAAAGTCCTGGTCTCTGAGTCTTTTTCATTTCACCACCACTTTCATTGGTGATTAAGGAGAGAGCAAAGTTTACTTTTAGTTTTTCTTTTACAAATAACAGTAACTACTTATGTGATCTATATGCTGAATATGGGGAAATCTATCAAGAATACCATTAGGAAGAAACTTTCAAAATAATAGAAAATACCTTCAAATTTACAGATTTTACTTATTTTCTATATCTCCTAAATTGTAATCCTTTCTTTCAAAGGATTGATGCTCTGCTATAGAAAGTTTAAAGGCAGGTAAACAAACAAACAAACAAACAAACAAACAACAACAAAAAAAACACATTAAATCCTTTCCAGCTTAACAATATGACAATGACTGCCACTTGCTGAATTTACTTCTCCATCTTATATCCAACTTGAAATATAAACTCTAAATGACTTAATAAAAAATGATTTAAAATATAAATTGATAAAATTTATTTCCCAGAACCAACAGCATAGTTTATTTTTGTCACCTGGTATAACATACCAAAAATTTTGATAACATTCTCAGGACCCTAAAACAGCTTTATGCAATAGAATACTGAGCACTTTTATTGGTCATTATCACTGAGGCATTTTGGTATTGTCTCATTTTTTAAAACCACTTTGTTGAGGAAAGATTGACATACAAAAAGCTGTACATATTTAATATATACAACTTGATGAATTTGGAGATAAGTGAAAACATTACCAAAATTAATGCCATAAACCTATTCATCTCCTCCAAAAGTTTACTCCTGCTCTCTTCATTCATTGTGTGTGTGTGTGTGTGTATGTGTGTGTGTGTGTGTGTGTGTGTGTGTGTGTGTGTAATAACACTTAACATAAGATTTACCCACCAAGAAAATTTGTAAGTATAGAATACAATATTGTTAGCTATAAACACTGAGCTATGCAGTAGATCTCTACAACTTATTCATCTTTCGTAACTGAAGCTTTGTACCCTTTGACCAACACCTCCCCCCAGCCCCTGGTGGTAACCAACAAGTCCTGTGGGATTCCCCTTCAACTACCACCAACTTAGTCAGGGGAATCCCTGGCCCGTGTGGGTCTGAGTGTTTGCTGCTATATGAGTGCCAATCACACCCACCACACAGAACTTAAAGGAGAGGCTTTTTATTTCAGAAGATGTCAACTAGGAGACAGAGGGTAAAGTCCTAACTGCCTCACCAATCAACTGAGGGCTGGGGTTTACATAGGTAAATATTTCAGGGAAACAGGATGTAGAGTCTTCAAGCAAGATAGACAGCTGCTTTCGATACAATCTTAATCATTAAGATCAAGTTATAAAGGGAAACAAAGTTAGTTCTATGGTGTACACATGAGTGTAGGGAGTTTTCAAAGTTTGCACTGGCAATTACCATTTCACTCTCTGCACCTGTGAGTTTGAATTTCAGATTCCTCATAGAAGAGAGATTATATTATATTTGCCCTGTGTCTGACTTGTTTCATTTACCACAACGTCTTTCAGCTTCGTATTGTTACAAACAGAAAAAATTTCTTCTTTTCTAAGGCTAAATAATATTTCATTGTATATACACATCGCATGTTCTTTATCCATTCATTTGTTGATAGACATTTAAATTGATTTAATGTGCTGGCTATTGTGAATAATGCTGAAATGAACATGGAAATGCAGGTATCTCTTTGAAATACTGATTTCAACTACTTTGGATATATACCCAGAAAAGGAATTGCTGGGTTGTGTATACAATTTTTAGTTCTTTGAAAAACTTCTAGGATGTTTTCTAAAATGGCTGAAGTAATTTACATTTTCAACCAAGGATTTCCTTTTCTCCACATCCTTGCCATCATTTATCTTTCATCTTTTTGATAATAACCATTCCTACAGGTGTGAAATGATATCTCATTGTGGTTTTAATTCACATTTCTCTGATGATTAGTGATGATGAGCATTTTTTAGTGTGCTTGTTGCCCATTTTTATGTCTTCTTTTGAGAAATATCTTCAGATCCTTTGCCCATTATTTAATTGTGTTATTGGGGGTTTTTTTGCTATTGAATTGTTTGAGTTCCTTATATATAATTAATATTAGCCCATTGTCTGATGTGCAGTTTGCAAACACTTTTTCCCATTCTGTAGGTTGTCTCTTCACTTTGTTGATTGTGTCCTTTGATGTACAGAAACTTTTTAGTTTGATATAGTCCATTTGTCTGTTTTTGTTTCTGTTGCCTGCACTTTGGGGGTCACTTTCAAGAAATCATTGGCCAGACCAATGTCATGGAGGTTTTCTCCCATGTTTCTTCTACTAGTTTTACAGTTAAAAGTCTTACATCTAAGACCTTAATCCATTTTTAGTTGATTCTTGTACATGGAGTGAGACAAGGGTCCAATTTCATTCTTCTACCTGTGGATAACTAGTTTTCCCAACACCACTGATTAAAAAGACTGTTCTTTCCCCACTGTGTGTTTTTTGGCCTTTTCATCACCTTGGTTAAATTTACTCAAGTATTTTTTGGTTTTGATGCTATCATAAGTAGAATTGTTTTCTTAATTTCTTTTATGAGTACTTCTTTGTTATTGTGAAGAAACGCTACTGATTTTTGTATGTTGATGTTGTTAGCCCACAGCTGACATCATACTCAACAGTAAAAAGCTGAAGGTTTTTCCTCTAAGATCAGAAACAAGACAAGGATGCCCACTTTCACCACTTCTGTTTAACATAGTACTGAAGTCTTAGCTAGAGCAATTAAGCAAGTAAAAGGAATCAAAGAAATCCAAATAGGAAAGGAACAGGCAAAATTGTCTCTGCAGACAACACGATCTTATATATAGAAAGTCCTAAAAAACTCTTTGAACTTATAAATGAATTCAGTCAAGTTGCAGGATGTTTCATATACTCTATTATTCCGGATATCTTACGAATGTAAGAATAGTACATTGTTAATGCACTTATCCTACCCTTAAGATGTACGTTTGTTTAAGAAGAAAATCTCAGGCTGAAGAACGGAGGCTACAAGGATCCTCAGCACGAGACACTGTCTGCATTAGCTGTAGAGCTGGTCTGAGCTCTAGATTACTATATTCTGGATTCTAAGTTTCTTTACCTGGTTCTTAGAGATACCTTGGAAATTAACTTTCATTCTGATTCTACAACACTGATTCCCAGAAAGCAGTGTAGGCTGGTGGATGGATAGATTAACCCTACAGCTGGCTAACATCTTCTTAGCATGATTCCTAAAGATGACTGGGAAATTGAACACGTCCTGGTTCCTATCATTGAATCCGGAATGCAATTGCACTAGCCTGCATTAGCCCAAGGGAGCCGAAGATGATCAATGAGAAAATGTATTGGTAACTCTTACTCTACTGTAAGTGGTAATTACGTCATGAATTGTATAACTTTAGATTTATGAAGTTAGTCCACACCAAATGAGCAAATCAATGAAATAAATCCAGATATAGATGTAGAACTTTCTCAGGTTTATCAAACTAAAACTAGAGATATAGCATTATTTTTCCACAAGATCGGATGAGACCCCACTGCCTCAGCCAGTATCAGCAACTAGTGAGACTCTGGACCAGAGTATTTGCACTTATGTCTAGCATGGAGAATATTGCAGGTTTCCCTGAAATGTAAAACCTGACTGCATGAACTTTCTTCACTGTCCTGTTTCATTAACCCAAACTATAGTTGTGCTTAACTTTTCTGTCAATCTCTTCCTATTATTTTCAATTGAAAATATGATTTCCTTGCACCACCCAGGAGAACATCTCACTGGTGTACCAGAAATGGATTCTGGAGTACTTCTAAAACTGCTAAGTCATTTTTCTGATGCCTTTTATTTTCCAGTGTTGATCATAAGAAGTCCTATGTCATTCTTAATCCTTCTTTTGGGGAGCTTCTATCTTTAATGTTGAGATTCTGAAATTTTAGTGATTTGCCTGGATATGGGTCTATTTATCCACCATGCCAGCCATTTACTGGACCCTTCCAATATTAAGACTCATGTCCTTTATTCTGGTAACTTTTCTACTATTTCTTTGATGTATAGTCTCCCTTTTAATCTATTTTATATTTTAAAACAATAGTTATTCCAATGCTGCCCCTCTTGGATTGATCTCCAATTTGTATGACATTCTACTCCACTGTCCATCTAATTTGTCTCTTTTGACAAATGATACTTGATTTATATCTTCCTACACTTTAAAAAGAATTGTGGTACGACAGGAATAATGGTGAATGCCCTTAAAGTCTCAGGTTGCTTAACAATAGGTAGGTTGATAACTTCTCCTCTCAGAAGAGGGAGGCCCCCTACCCCCCATGATGGTCTTATTATAAGAAGAATCCTTCTACAGAAATAATGGGGTAAAAAAAGCCCAGAATTTAAGAGATATGTGGGAAAGGGTCAGAGTTCTAACATAAGTAGAGTTGGATTCTCAGAAGAAAATGAAAGAGAAGGAATGCGCTAGAAGCATTATTAAAGGTTAATACCTGAGAATGTTTCAAAACTGATGAAAGACACTGTCTCACAGATTCAAAACCTCAGGAAACCCTGAGCAGGATAAAGCAAAAAAAAATTTTTTTAATTTAAAAATCCCAGCATGTAGACATATGAGCGTATTTCAAAAAGTTCATGGAACGATTCACATTATCTTTTAATTCAACTTTTCCACAAACATTTTGAAGTGCCCTCATATTTTCAAACTGTTATAAATCAAAGATCTTTTTTTAAAAAAAAAATCTTAAATGAGCAAAAGTCATAGAGACATATCACCTTCAAAGGAGCAAGAATAAAATTGGTATTTCTTAACTGAAACTACAAAAACCATCTGATGAGGTGATGACATTTCTTACATTTTGAAAGTAAAATAATTGTCATATTAGAATTCTATAGCCTATAAAAATACCCATCAAAAAATGAAGGTAAAATAAAACATTTTCATACAAACAGAACCCCAGAGAAATGGTCACCTAAATACCTGAACTAAGAGTAAAAATAAATTCCTTACGCTCAAGGAAAATGATGCTTGCTGTGTCCACACAACTGGAAGAAGGAAAAATCCCACTGAAAAGGGTGACTGTTGGCACATTGCAATCTTCAGCATGCTATAGATCTGTTTGCTCACAAATAATATTTGATGCTTTCAAAACCACAGTAGCCTAAGTTGTTAACTCCTTTACATAGCTCATGATAGTAATAGTTGGACCATCTTAGGATATCCCTCCAAAAAGCATTTGGCATAAATGAAGTTTTTTGAGGTTTTTGTTTGTTTGTTTTTGCCATTTTTATATGTATTTTGTGTATATACACACAGAAAAACAAGCAAACCCAGAATGGTCCTTAAGCATATGAGTTAAACATAAGTTCTGATTGAGTAATGATGATGGAAATTTCCTCCAACATTTAGAAAAGGTGTTCTCTAATGCAGAAGAAATAATATGCCATGGTATCAAATGTTCTTTTCTGATAAAGGAGGCAACTACAGAAAGCTTTTATTTATTTGTTGAAAGTAACCAGTGCTATTGATGCAAAAGAACTCAACATCTCCCCCAATACTACTTTCAAACGAACATATCAAACTTGATATTCATTAGAATGTAGTTATTTCTTCACACTAGTAAACCAAAAACTAGGACCCAGATTTTATATACATATAAGTATATAAAAAGCAATGCAAACAATTATTGAGCTTCATCTTCTGGACAAGAATGCCAAGTTAGTCTCTCTTCAAAAAAAGCAATTACAATCTGAGGACACTTCATATTTGCCTCTTTTGCCAGTACCGAGTCTGCCTCATCTGAATCTTTCCATGTCGTGAGAAACATCAATTCTCCACTGCTGTCTGTGTCACCAGTTATTCTTTCGGGATCAAGGCCTCTGACAATGCCTCTTGGTATGTCAGCAGCATCTCTTTTCTTCTTTGATTTGCTATCATCCAATTCACTGTCAGATAAAGATTTTCTTTTTGTACCATCTTTTTCTTTACCAGCTTTTTGAGAATTAAGAAATACCTCTGTTAACTCTGGACAATCTAAATTTTTTTCTGGTTCTGAAGTATTGTCAGCATCTGTAAATCTCTTCCATTTGAGGAAATACTCCACCTTCCCATTCACTACATGTCAGCCCGGTACTTTTTCCACCACAAATTCTTCAGGCTCTGCCTCTTCAACTTTTTTACTTTTTCCATTCTGTTTCTTTCCCATTTTTTGCAATGTAGTTTTATTGGAGGCTATTTTTTATTGAAGACTTGAAGAGCTATTATTCACCACCTCCGAGCTGCTCTGGGTCGTGGGTTGGCATAAATGAAGTTGACTGTCACATGCTTTACTGGAACCAAAGTCTTCGTTACTGCAATGGGGATGCATCTTGCTTATAGAAATCATCTGCACTGCTGTCCCCAACCCCTCACTTCTCCTCCATGTCGCTCTCTGTTTCTCTGTACTGTCCCTCTTTTCCACAGAAGTTGACGAGGGTTCACGCCAATGCCTGCCAAAGATGTTGTTTCTGTATGGACACTGCCAGTGCCAGTACAGTGCCAGGTTCTACTATGTCCTCTGGTATGTGACATCTGGAAAATCACTTCACTTCCTGAGCTTCCAATTTCCACCCCTGTAAAATGAGGGTAAGAAAATTAGGTACAGCACAAGACTGTTGTAAAGCACAGAGAAAGGATTTGGTCTTCCAACACCCCAGATTTGGGGGTTCCAGGTTCTGGGCATTCATCTCTCTCACAGTTCAGGGATTCCCACAGAAACAAGAAAGAGCATTGTCTTGTGTGAGGCTCACACACACGCACACACACACACACACACCCATCAAAGTGGTTGATTATGGAAATAAAAAGAGGATCATGTTCAGGGTGTATGACAGCACTTGGGTCCTGGGGAACTTCAAAAGCATGCCAAAGAACTTCTCGAGGCTTTCAAATAGCTTCCAGGATGGAATGGGATGGAATGGGAATGAATTACTGCATTGTATCTGAAAGAAGAAAAGTGGATGGAAATCAGATGTTCACCGGTGACCACAGAGCCACACAATCACATTAGCTATCACTACAAATAGCTTAACTTGCATGGGATTTTCATTAGAAGAGAAAGTTGAGAGCTGTGGGAATGCCACATATATCACACTGTAGAAGGGGTCAGTCCTGTCCCTTATGAGGAAAGAGCTTTGTGTGCTCTCCATAATAAAGTGGGGCTTCTCTGGGACCCAGTGTCCACACACATGTTCCTTTAGATGCTGCTTTCCTCATTCTTGTAGAATATAAAATCTGATTCATCCCTAAGACATTGATCTTAGCTTTGGGCTTTCCTACTTGCCATTTACAGACTGGCCATACCAATGGCCCTTGGTATTATTGTTAGCAATTATTGTTTTGTCCATCGTATATTGAAAGTGACCATTTTTAATTCTCATAGTACTGTTATGTTTAATGTATTTCTAAATATTCTTTCACCCTGGAATAGATGCATTAGAGAAATGGTAATTATTCTTTTGCACTATTTTCATTAACACATATTTATTGGATACTCTCTCTGAGCTGAGAACTATAGGGAAAACAAAATGGTACCATATCATCCCCCTGTATGCTTCTTCTATTAGGGGGATAAAAGGTGTATTCTCTTTAATACAAGAAAATAAGCAACAAGTGAGCGGTGTAGATGAGTGGCTCCTAAACGTGCCTGACATCAGAATCATCTGGGTATTTGAAAATTTCAAAAGCTTGGGTCCAGCCCCCAAAGACTGCAATCAGCAAGGTTGAGTTAAATCTTGGGAATTGAGGGTGTGATATTTTTCATATAATTTTTAAATACATTATTCATACATACAATGTAACATTTAAAAATTATAAAATGGTAACCAGATGAAAGTTTTTCTTTCAGCCTGTTCCACTGTTTGCCTTCCAAGAGGTGAACCACTCCTACAAGTTTTCTTAATACTTCTGTACATACACACACACATACACACACACACACACACACACACACACACACACACACACACACACAGACATCCCTTTTTAAAAAGCCAGTGGTACATACACAATGTTCCATACCTTGATTTTTCACTTAAGAGAATTTATGATTGTTTTATATCCTTAGGGGAAAAAAACAACTAAGTGTGCGCATACTGAGATCATTCTTTTTATGCCCAAGTACTGAGGAACAGATTATCAAACTGGAATGATTGCCCTTAAAATACCAGATATACCAAAGTATGCCCATTTGCGATTTTGACTGAAAACTATTTACAAACCTTTGAAGAGGAGTTTTCCACAACAACAAAGTGCAATTGCCAATATGGATATGACCCTCCTTCCATGGATATGACCCTGGAGAAAGCAGTGAGTGGACCTCCCCTGAAATGAGAAGTTAGATTCTGCCTGTTTATTTCTCATTATAGTTCTCATAAAGTCTATTTTGATAATTGTAACATATTGCTTACAGCCAAAGCAGAAAAGATACGAAATATGTTTACATCAAAAGAGAAGGAAACATGTAATGTTCTCAATAGAATATAAAATGAAGCATGGCAGTATTTAACCCGAAAAAATTAGAAGGTTCTGGACTCTCCCACATTGAAGACAGTGGTCAATGAAAACTGAATTTCACTCCTTTCTCGTTGGCACAATCTAGTGTTCTTAGTCTTTTAAGTTCTGAAATAACAGTCTATTTCATCTGAGAGGCAAATTATGATGCTGTTATTAATACCTTAGACTTTAAACCCAATTCTTGCAATAAAATGAATAAAGGATTACATTAAGGAAACTTATGGGAAATTCAAGTCCACTTTATGTAAGTTTATCAATCATCAGCTTCTCAACTGACAGGGAAGATGGTGCAAATGTTTTGCTTTTAACAAGACAAGCATATATATGGCATAAAGGATAATTCACTTTTCTGCCATAGTTTTCTTTTCTTTTCTATAAATTTGGAAAATTGGACTAGATCACAGATCATAAAACTATGGTCCATGTCCCAATCCATACAGCCACCTGTATTTATATGTGAAGTTTTATTGGAACACAAACACATCCATTTGTTTGTGTGATGTCTATGGCTACTTGTATGCCACAACGTCAAAGATGAATAGTGAGACCATGTGTCTCACAAAGTCAAAAATATTTACAGAAGTTTGGCAACCCTTGAAGTTGATCATAGGTACCCATTAGACTTCATATTTGTGGAGTAACTGTTATATGAGACATAAAATGCTCACAACTATATATGATTTACTTCATTTATATTTGTAAAAAATGTGTAAAATTGGTACTGAACTTTAGAGTGATCCCCAAACTTACCTCGGGATAACTGATCAAAGTTCAGGTATGATGACTTTAAAGTTCCTATTCTTAGACAGTGAGGCTCCATCTAGCTGTAAAGACTAGATATATTTATGTAATGCTAATAGTATATAAGACAAGGTGTGAAGGACTTGAGAAGCTAGAACCATGAGTAAAATGTAGATTTGTTAAATAGGCTGAGGACAGATACGATGTCTTTCTTTTTGCTTCCCTAGTAACTATCATAGAACTGTCACATAGTTGGCACCTACTAAAAATTGCATGAATGCATCAATCTGTAGGCTTAAAGGATCTTAATATTGTATGAGACAAGAAAAGACAATGTATAACCATGATAGAAGTCAGATATATTATGGATAACTGCTATAAATGACATAAGAAAAGTAAAATGTGCTATTCAAGAGGAGAGCCATCAACGTTGAAGCTATTCATAACACCTTTAAATGAGGGAACAGGTAGGAGTGGAACAAAGCTTGGACCTAGCTACAGAAGCGGTCTTCCAGAATGCAGCTTACAATTCCAGTTTATTTTCCAAGGCATGTAATATATACTATCATAAATTTAGAAAAAACTGGGAAGACAAGTTCTAACTACTATCCCTGTACACCTTCTCCTATGGTGAGGTCTGCTAGACAGGAGATTTACGTTCCAACTGAATAATACCAGGATTTGTCCTTCTGATCTCACCTGACTCAAAATACTTGCTTGAACAATTCCTAACTATCTGTGGTAAGTCTCTAAGAAATCTCAGAAAGGTGAGTTCTAAATCTTAACCAATGAGGGTATTGAGTGATGTCATATATATCTGTAAATGTATTAGAATTCAAAAGAGCCCCCAAATGACTAACAAAATCCAGGTATTGCTAGGGTTGGTTTAAAACTTTCTTTTATGTATTCTATACATCTATCATTTTGAAACTATTCATGAATCAAAGATATTTTTGTCCCCATCTGCAACAGCTGCCCTTCAGCAACTCATAAACCATTTACCCTTTAATCCTAATTTGGGATCCCCAACCCAACTCAATCCAACTCTTTTATACTAAGGGGCCTATTTGTGACCATGATGTTATGGAAAGACTCAGGTAGCAACCACTCAGTCTTCTCTATCCAATCTCCACAATTTATTTTTATGTAAAATAGCTAGTATAGGAACAAAGACTAATGGTGGTTAAAGGCTTCCTTCAGCCGTGGAAGGAGGAGCTATGATGGGGACCCACTGCCCAGTGATGATATGCTGGGATCATCAAGCCTATTGTCCTGAAGGCAAGATGGGCTGTGCTTTTCAACTAATCTGCATGTGGAATGAGGATGGAAGCAAAACAAACAAAAGTAGAGCTATATAAATGATTAGCCTCAGAAGACAGAATACCAAGTGACAAACGATAACTCCCCACATGGTCATACATTTGAGTGAGACCGTGAAAAACTTCTGCTCCTAATCTTCTGAGGCAATGGAGGCCTTAGCTTTTATGAAAGAAACCACAACCAGTTACGGTATATATACTTGGGAATAAAATATATCTCATATTCAAGGAAGTTCTAGACTAGTTTTAAATCTTAGAATGCACCTGAGTATCTTCACAATTGACTGACCTTTTCCACGTGCTGTCCAAATAGTCTCAGGGCCCTTACAACAAAATGTCATTCTCCACCCTCCGCATTTTGAGAACTGAGACCACCTGCATTCACATCACACAGCTTAACGATTGGGATTGAGATCTGAAGCCACTTGTGTCAACATGACTATCTTATTTATTTCAGGATATTCTTGGCCAGATTCTAAAGCTTTAAATCAATAAATAACTTTACTATTGGCTCCAGGAATTTCCTAAAAACCAATACATTTGAACAAATAGTTTGCTCATCTGGATAAACATTCCTGCTCTAGGAACAGTGAATGTGTTGCTCACTTGGCCAAACAGCTCATTTATTAAACTGTTTAATAATCAAAAATCCCTTCATAACCCTTGACTCACTGTGTCCACCAAACCAAAAATACTGCATCATGGACTTTACCCAATCCAATCAGATATGCTTATTTAAAAACCTGCCTTAAAGCACTCAGTACCAGAGCCCAAATTCCAGCAGATATCTACCACTGACCTCTCCTTTCTGAAACAATAGTAAGTCTGTCAAGGTGGTGCTTTTCCTTACTGCAGTAGGTTTAATGAACTTAGCCGTTCCAATAAAACGTTATCCTTTTGAGGAGCTGATTGACAATCCTTCCTGCCTATATCAAACTGTCACCTGCAATATCCCCTCACTCCTGACGTGTAAAAGAATAAACCCCAGTGATCATGGTGAGAATACATAAAAGCAGGCTACTAAGGAATTGTGTGTGGAAAACTTACTATACCTTCAGGCATTTCAAACTAGCTCGACAAAAACAAGGTCATCCTTATTTTTTATATACATATATGTAAAACATCTATATACATATACACACACACACACATACAAGGATATATATGTATTCATGAAACATCAAGTATCTTTAAATTTTGACTGTGGTCATATTTTCTGATTTATATATCAGATTTTTCTAGTAAGAAGTAACAATGTTCTTCTGTCTGAAGAGGCAGAGAAGAGAGATATTCCAAGCACAACTTTGTAACATACATTTTGTTGTTTCAAATAGTTCCTCAACCTTCATTCCCACCCCCCTCAATTCCCCTCCTTCTCTTGGTAAATGACTTAATTGACATTCAGGTGTCTAGCAATGCTGCCCTTGTTATTCTGGGAGGTTGAATCTATCATGTTGTCTGTTTTATCAGCCAGAAAATTTTCTTGTTTTCCTTCTGTCCTTTCTTTTCTCTGTTTGATTTGCCTCTTCTATTGCTTGCAGTATATAAATAGTTTTAATGATGCTATGTTAGTCTGTATTAGTGATTACTTAGAGTTGTTTTATAAAATATACAGCACTGTAAATAGTACGTTGACGCACTTTAAAATTTTTTCTGCTCTTTTATGTTTGTGCCACTTGGGCTCACCATCCGCTACTACCTACGATCCTGGTATTTATTCCCATGTTCTGAGTCTTTTTAAGAGTTTTTATTTTTGACTGATTGATTGATTGCTTTTGTAAGTCTTCCTAACTCACCCAAACTATTTTTTAATTGTGGTTGTTCAGAAGAATGACTCACAAAACGTCCTAGCATCACAATTTCTGCTTGCTTTCTGATGTTTTAAGATGCAGGTTTTATTATTATTCAGGTACAGTGAGGCCGATGGATAATGAGATGATTGCCATTAAAAATATAGTCTTACAGTTCTCCATAGGAGGGGTGTGCCGTGCCACTCAGAGACACACAAGGAAGCACCAGAATTGGTCAAGAGGCAGAATGAGTGACGGGAAAGCATGGCAGGAACCTTTACTGTGGTTTCCATGGGAAAGGCAAGACCAGGCTAAATTGGCTTAGGATTGGCTAGCTTGAACAATTTCAGCAGACGGTGGAGTGTAGGGCCTATCTCTGATATTCTCGTACCTGGTTTGGGGATGATTAGGGCAGAGTAATATTGCCATCTGCAGTATCAGAGCTAGATAGAGAAGGTGGTTTAAAGTATGGGCACTGGAGTTTTTTAGTTTGCAGATGAAAGTTTACTATATTTAAGAATTGGCTAGCCCCAGCAGGGGGAGCCTCTCCCCAGTACGTGAGACCCCAGGGGCCACAGCATCAAGAATGCAGAAAATAAGAATATATAATTGACATGCAATACATATGTTATATTGAGTCATAACTTACATAAATTAATCTTAAGTGTACACTATAATACATTTTTTATATTTGTATACACCCATGTAATCAGCACCCAGATCAACACTAACACATTGCCATTACTCCAGAAGCTTCCATTGAGTGCTTTCCCATTAATACCTACTCCCCCCAGCAAAGTAAGCTTTATTGTGATTTCTTGCACCATGGCCTAGATTTGCTTGAGCTTGAACTTTATATAAATGGAGTTGTACTTTATGAATGCTCTCTGTCTTTCATTCTACATTACCTTTTTAGGATTCATCCATTTGATTGCACTTAGAATTTGTTATTTTTTATTGCTGTGGAATATTCCTAAATGAATATTTTACAACATATTTACCCACTCTAACAATTTGTTGCCATGAATATTTTTGGACTTATTTCTCATGGATGGATGCACTCAATTCTCTTGGGTGTATACTATGAGTGGAATTGCTGAATCATAGGGTTGGTATAGCTCTAGTTTTAGTGGATACTGCCAAAAATGTTTTCAAAGTAGTTAAAACAATTAACCATCCCACCAACAATGTGCGAGAATTTCCATTACTCTATATTCTTGCCAACATTTGTAATTGACACTCTTTTTAAACTTAACTATGCTGGTGGTTATGTCCTAGTCTTCAATCATGGTTTTAATTTCCATTTTCCTGTTGAACAATAGTGTTGAGCATCTTTACATGTGCTTGCAATAAATGTACTTGTTTCTACATATACCTCTCAAGACTTTTGCTATTTTTGAAATAGAATTCTCTATACTTCTCTTACTTGAGTTGTAGATTGTTTTAATCTACTCTGGACATGAGTTCTTTGTCAGATAAATATTTTGAAAATATTTCCTTCAGACTGTGGTTTTATTTTTGCCTCTCTTGAGGTCTTTTGATAAGCAGAAGACCAATTTATCATTTTTTTTTTACTTTTATTGTTAGCATTTTTTGAATCCTGTTAAAAAATCTTCACCAACTCCAGGGTCATAAAGATATTATCCTGTCTTCTTCCAAAATCTTTATTGTTTTAACTTTCAGATACAGGTCTGTAATTCCCGTTATATTTATTTTCATGAATTGTGTGAGCTAAAATCCTTAATATCACTAAAATTTCCCTGCTTATGCTTGCCATGCAAATGAACAATACCTACTTAACTAATATATGTCATACAAGCTAGATTGTGAACCTACTTGTGTCAGCATAGCTGTAATAGCATCAATGAGTAGTGAAAGCCAGGTAGAATTTTATATTATTTTTTTTTTTTAGCAGACATCAAAACTTTATTTTTATTCACTAGTCTCTACAATCTGATATTTTACAAATAATTTTTGATTTATAGTCAAAAGACAAATTGATTATTAAAAAATAATCTGGTTTTAATTATAACACATGAATCAGTACTGGTGATACTAGTTATAGCAGCACCTTTTTAACATGATATCTAGCTGAAAACAAATATAACTTGTGTATCTAAAAATTATTTTAGCATATTTGTGTTTCTGTTTTCAAACCAAGTAAAAAGGTAATGCTTGCTTTTGGCAGGGTTAGGAGGATAAAATAAAGTGCAATTAAAGTGACAAATCTCATTAAAAATTCCAAATACCAATATATCATTACAAATTGTATGAACTAAATCATTGATGCCACTCTGATATCTATCTAGTACTCTATACATATATCTAGAAGATCAGGGCTTCAGTATTTGTTAAGCTAATATATTTATTTTTATTTTAATTTACAGTGTAGTTGATTTTCATGTCCCTTTACCCATTCCTCTCCCCGCCACCACTCTCCCCCATCACACCCATCAACATCATATCTGAGGGCCGAGCCCGTGGTGCACTCGGGAGAGTGCGGCGCTGGGAGCGTGGCGATGCTCTCCCCGCGGGTTTGGATCCTTTATAGGAATGGCTGGTGCACTCACTGGCTGAGTGCCAGTCACGAAAAAAAGACAAAAAAAAAAACAAAAAAACCCATCATATCTGTTCACTTGTCTTAACAAGTTCAAGGAATTGTTGTAATTGTTGTCTTCTTCTCCACCTCCCCTCACCCACCCTTTGTTTGTATATTTATTTATTTACTTACTTACTTTCTTATTTTTAGCTCCCACAAATAAGTGAGAACATGTGGTATTTCTCTTTCTGTGCCTGACTTATTTCACTTAATATATTTTTTTCTAAGTCCATACATATTGCTGTGAATGGTAGTATTTCATTCTTTTTTATAGCAGAGTAGTATTCCATTGTGTAGATATACCACAGTTTCCGTATCCACTAATCTGATGATGGACATTTGCGCTGGTTCCAACTCTTGGCTATTGTAAATAGTGTTGCAATAAACATTGGAGTACAGTTATCCCTTCAACATGATGATTTCCGTTCCTTTGGGTATATTCCCAGCAGTGGAATCACTGGGTGATATAGTAGATCTATCTGTAACTGTTTGAGGAACCTCCATATCATTTTCTACAAAGACTGCACCATTTTGCAGTCCCACCAACAGTGAAAGAGGGTTCATTTTTCTCCACAACATCTCCAGCACTTATTGTTCTCAGTCTTTTGGATATTAGCCATCCTAACTGGAGTGAAATGGTATCGCAGTGTGGGGTTGATTTGCATTTCCCAAATGCTGAATGATGTTGAGCATTTTTTCATGTGTCTGCTGGCCATTCATATATCTTCCTTTGAGAAATGCCTATTCAGCTCCTTTGCCTATTTTTTAATTGGGTTACTTGTTTTTTGCTGTAAAGTTGTTTGAGTTCCTTGTAAGTTCTGGATATTAATCCTTGGTCAAATGTATATTTTTCAAATATTTTCTCCCTTTCTGTTGGTTGTCTTTTCACTCTGTTGATCACTTCTTTTGCTTTGCAGAAGCTTCTTAGTTTGATATAATCCAATTTGTTTATTTTTTCTTTGGTTGCCTGTGCTTTGGGGGTTATATTCAGGAAGTCTGTACCCGCTCCTACTTCCTGGAGTGTCTCCCCTATGTTTTCTTTAAGGAGTTTTATTGTTTCTGGGTGTATATTTAATTGTTTAATCCATTTTGAGTTGACTTTGGTATATGGTGAGAGGTACAGGTCTAGTTTCATCCTCGTACATATGAATATCCAGTTTTCCCAGCACCATTGCTGAAGAGGCAGTCTCTTCCCCAGTTCATAGAACGGGGGCCTTTGTCAAAGACGGCCATAGGTGTATGGGTTGATTTCTGGATTATCTATTCTATTCCATTGATCTGTATGTCTGTTTTTATGCCAGTACCATGCTGTTTTGTTTATTATAGCTTTGTAGAATAGCTTAAACTCAGGTAGTGTTATGCCTCCAGTTTTATTTTTTTTTTTTTGCTAAGAGTTGTTTTCACTCTTTGTGGTCTTTTGTTTTTCCATATAAATATTAAGATAGGTTTTTCCATTTCAGAGAAAAATGTCATTGGAATTTTGATGGGGATTGCATTGAAACTGTAGATCACTTTGAGTAGTATGGACATTTTCACAATGTTAATTCTTCCAATCCAAAAGCATGGGATATCTTTGCATCTTCTTGTGTCCTCTCTAATTTCTCTCAACAGTGGTTTGTTGTTCTCACTGAAGAAATTTTTCATCTCCTAAGTATTTTATTTTGTTGGTGGCTATTGTAAATAGGCTAGCTTTCTTTATTTCTTTTTCTGCATGTTCACTGTTGGAGTATAGAATTGCTACTAATTTTTTCATGTTGATTTTGTATCCTGCAACTTTGCTGAAATCATTTATCAACTCAAAGAGTTATTTTGTAGAGACCTTAGGCTGTTCAATACACAGAATCATATCATGTGCAAACAAGGACAGTTTGACTTTATCTTTTCCTATCTTAATGCCCTTAATTTCCTTCTCTTTTCTGATTGCTCTGGCTAGTACTTCCAATACTATATTGATTAGGAGTGGTGAAAGTGGGCATCCTTGTCTAGTTCCTGTTCTTAAGGTAAATGCTTTCAACTTTTCCCTGTTTGGGATGATATTGGCAGTGGGCTTATCAAATATGGCTTTAATTGTGTTGAGATACTTTCCATCTATACCTAACTTATAGGGAGTCTTTATCATGAACAAATGTTGAATTTTGTCAAATGCTTTTTCAGCATCTATACAGATGATCATACGGTCTTTGTCTTTGATTTTATTGATGTGGTGTATCCCGTTTATTGATTTGCATATGTTGAACCAACCTTGCATCTGTGCAATGAATCCCACTTGATCATGGTGTGTAATTATCTGTATATGTTGCTGTATTCTTTTAGCTAGTATTTTATTGAGGATTTTTGCATCTATATTCATCAAAGATTTGGCCTGTAGTTTTCTTTTTGTATTGTATTTTTGTCTGGTTTTGGTATCAGGGTGATGTTTGCCTCATAGAATGAGAGAATGGCCACTGTTTCAATCTTTTGGAATAATTTGTAGAGAATTGGTATCAATTCCTCTTTGAAGGTTTGGTAGAATTCTGCAGTGAGCCCATCCAGTCCTTGGCTTTTCTTTGTTGGGAGACTTCTTTCTTTGTTGGGAACAGCTTCAATCTCTTTTATTGCTATTGGTCTATTCAAATTTTCTATATCTTCTTGGCTCAGTTTTGGTAGTTTGCTTGTGTCCAGAAATTTATCCATTTCCTTCAGATTTTCAAATTTGTTAGCATATAGTTGTTTAAAGTAGTCTCTAATGATTCCTTGTATTTCTGAGATGTCAGTTGTAATATCACCTATTTCCTTTCTAATTTTTGTTATTTGGGTCTTCTCTCTTTTATTAGTTAATCTTGCTAAAGGTTTGTTGATTTTATTTATCTTTTCAAAAAACCAACTTTTTGTTTCATTGATCTTTTGGATCATTTTGGGGGCTCCTATTTCATTTAATTCTGCCCTGGTCTTATTTATTTCTTTCTGTCTGCTCACTTTGGGTTTGGATTGTTCTTGTTTTCTAGATCTTTAAGATGAGGTGTTAGATTGTTTACTTGCCATCTTTCTATTCTTCTGAAGTAAGCATTTAATGTGATAAATTTCCCCCTTAGTATTGTTTTTGAAGTATCCCACAGGTTTTGGTATGATGTATCATTATTTAATTAGTTTTAATAATTTTTTTGATTTCCCGTTTAATTTCTTCTTGACCCATATGTCATTAAGTAGAATGTTGTTTGATTTCCATATGTTTGTATACTTTCCAGAGTTTCGTTTGTTATTGATTTCTAATTTTAATTCATTGTGATCTGAAAAAATATATGGGATAATTCCAATTTTTTGAATTTGTTGAGACTTGATTTGTGACCTAACACATGATCTATTCTGGAGAATGTTCCATGTGCTGATGAGAAGAATTAATATTCTGAGGTTGCTGGATGGAATGTTCTGTAGGTTTCTGCCAAGTCCAATTGGTCTAAAGTGTTGTTTAGATCTTGTGTTTCTCTGTTGATTCTTTGCCTAGATGATCTTTCCAATATTGAGAGTGGTGTGTTCAGGTCCTCTTCTATTTTTATTAGGGTTTATCTCATTCTTTAGGTCTAATAGTGTTTGCTTTATAAATCTGGTTGCTCTGACATTGGGTGCATATATATTTATGAATGTTATGTCTTCTTGTTGGATAGATGCTTTTATCATTATATAGTGGCCTTCTTTATCTCTTTTTGCAGTTTTGGGTCTAAAGTCTATTTTATCTAATATAAGAATAGCTACTCCAGCTCGTTTTTCATTTCTATTTGCATGGTGTATCTTTTTCCATCCTTTCACTCTTAGTCTATGTGTGTCTTTACAGGTGAGGTGAGTCTCTTGAAGGCAACATATAGTTGAGTCCACCTTTTTAATCCAGTCAGTCAGTCTGTGCCTTTTGAGTGGGGAATTCAATCCTTTTACATTAAGAATTGTTATTGAAAGGTGATGATTTACTCCTAACCTTTAATTGATTTTTGTTTGGATGTCTTAAGTATTTTTTGTTCCTTTCTTTCTGATTTACTGTTTGTCTTCTGTATTTGTTGGTTTCTTGGGATAGTAGATAAACTTTCTTTTTCTCTTTATTCTTAGCATTTTTATTTTACTAGTGGGTTTTGTTCTTTCTTGAGTATTTATGGCAGTGGTGGTTGTTTTTCGGGTACCAAAGCCAGTACTCCTTCGAGAATTTCTTGTAAGGCTGGTTGTGTGGTAGTGAACTCCTGCAGTTTTCGTTTATCTGAGAAATATACTATTTGTCCTTCATTTTGGAAGGATATTCTTTCCGGGTAAAGTATTCTTGGCTGGCAATTTTTGTCTTTTAGTTTTTTGAATATATCATCCCAGTCTTTTCTGGCTTTTAGGGTTTCTGATGAAAGTCTGATGTTAGTCTGATTGGGTTGCCCTTATAGGTGACTTGACACATCTCTCTTGCAGCTTTTAAGATTCTCTCTTTGTCTTTGAGTTTTGCCAATTTGACTATAACATGTCTTGGAGAGAAACTTTTTGTGTTGAATATATTTGGGGATATTTGAGCCTCCTGAATCTAAAGATCTGTGTCTCTCCCCATACCTGGGAAGTTTTCTGCCATTATTTCATTGAATATTCTTTCAATGCCATTTCCTTTTTCCTCCCCTTCTTGAATACCCATGATTTGGATATTTGAACATTTACAGTTGTTTGTTATCTCTCTTAGATTTTCTTTGATTTTTTTAAATTCTTTTTTTTTTTTTTTTTTTGTCTGCCACTGTTATTTCAAACAGCCCATCTTCAGGGTCAGAAATTCTCTCTTCTACTAGTTCTAGCCTGCTGATTAAACTCTCTGTTGTGTTTTTTATTTTGTTGAATGAATTCTTCAGCTCCACAAGCTCTGCTACATTCTTTTTCAGGGCATTGATTACTTTGTATATTTCTTTTTTCAGGTCCTGTATGCTTTTTCTCATTTTACTGTGTTGTCTAACTGAGTTTTCTTGTATCTCATTTAGTTCCCTTAGAATTGTTGCTCTAAATTCTTTGTCAGTCATTTCAAGGACTTCATGTTCTATAGGATCTAGAGCTTGAGAGTTACTATTATCCTTTGATGGTGGTGTACTCTCTTGATTTTTCATATTTCTGGTATCCTTCCTTTGGTGTTTAGTCATTGTGTCAGGGGATTTCACCATCCACTCTTTGGACCCCAGTGTGTGGCTAGGATCCTGCAGGGACTGTCAATTTGGCATGGCTGTCTTGGTGCCTGTGGGCTAGATGCTTGGGCCTCTGTGCTGTGGGGACTGGCCTGGGATGGCAGTCCTGTAGTCGCACCTACCTGCTCTGGTGTGGGTGGCTTGGGGCCCTGTGGGCCTGGAAGCTCTCTGGCCACTCTGGGCAGCCTGGGCTGGGAGTCCTGAGAATTTTATAATCATAACTTAAGTGTACAATTCAGAAAAAAACATAACAAATACACTTATGAAAATGAAGCCAACACAATCTAAACTTCTAAGGATTCAGATAAGCTGAGACACCTAAACTACCAAATATAAACCCTACTCCTTCTTAAAGGTTCCTTTTGAAGTTCCTTAATGTAGTTGCCTACATTAAGCTGAGGTTTTGGGGTTTTTTTTTTTTTTTTTTTTTACAGCATTTGTTTATAAACAAAGTGCTATGTAAACCCCAAATTGATATACATTCCTTGACACAGTCAACAATGATGTATCCCATTTGCTTTATTCTATTTACGCCAAAACAGTCACACAAAGGTTCTCACTAAGCTATAATGAGACAAACTTTGGAAAATCTGTCTAAATTGCATTTTAGCATCTAAAAAACTACAAAGGTAAGATCATGCAAATGGAAGAGAATGCAGTTTTTTGTTGGGTTTTTTTTTTTTTTTTTTTCATTAAGAAACTCCAAATTTATCCAGTCATCTGAAATAGAAGTTGATTCTTATGGTAAGTTCTGCTTGAAATTCAGAGGTGGATAATTTGGCTTCTGAATTCTGTTATAAGACAGATCCTTTGAAAGAACAAAATGCAATGGATGAGAAAAAATATAACAACCTCAAAAGAAATTTCAGATTGTGGCTGTTTTATCATACTCCTCCTTTCTTTGGTAAATATATATTGAACACCTAGTTTTCACTTTAGGACTATAAATTTGAACAAGAAAGGGATGGCCCTGGCCTTCTTGGAGCTTCTATGGCAATATGGTAAATAGATCAAGACACAGATTACGAAAAACAAAAAATTGCAAGTTATAATGAGCAAAATGAAGAAGAGAAAATGCTAAGACAAAGAAGAAAGGGGCCAGGTAAAGCTCGAGATGATAATAGATGATCAAAGAGAGCCTCTGCAAGGAAGTGTAGAATGTCCAGAGAAACATTAAACCAGCCCTACAAACCACCCAAACAACCTCACATGCGAATCACTCACTAAGACAACAGTGAGAGACTTAATTTGCTTTTTTAACTGATTTTGAAAATGGAGGAGAGAAGAAAAGAAGATACTAGTAGATTCTCCAGACACAGTGAGTAAAAGACCAAGGTGACCTCAGTCAGTAGTTCTCAACAGGGAGATCCATGAAAGCCAGTATCACCAAGAGTCCTCTAAGCCTGCTTGTGCCTACTAACATTAATGTGTAAAGTATAACACATTCCTAGAGGGCAACAGAGACCCAGCCCACAGTGTGAAAGAAAATATCCAGGGAACCAGAGAGAGTTTGGGGCCTTGCAGACTTTGATCTGGCTGACTGGAATCCTGGGACATAAAGCATTCCAGTTTTGCTCTATTCCCTCTGGCTGAAGTTTATTTTAGTCCTTGCTACTGATGTGGTCCATTATTTGTAAAGGTGTTCCATGCAAGAGTACAACATATTCCTCAAACAGACAGAGCCTTGATTTACTCCCACAGAATAATTCCATTTTTTTCAGGGGATTCTGAAACATTCTCGATTGATATAAAAAAGTTTTAATATTTGTCACTCTGTATTATCATCTAGACAGTTCATATTTAGAGTGTACAGGCATTTTCCTCTAGCAGAGAAAACACCAATTTTTTTCTTTCTCTTGTATTAGGTCCAAGATAGGAAAATAAACACTTCTAAGGAATATTTTTTATCTCCTTCAATTCTTTTTCTGTGAATATTCTGAGCCTCTTCCCTCACAATTAAATAGAAAACACAGCACAAGTACATTCTGTAAAGTCTCTGAATTCTTTTTACCAAGCATTCTCTGAACATGGAAAGTTTCAGAAAGTTGAGATATATAAATTAGAATGTCTGGCAACCAGATCATGTGCCCCTATGATCAAAACACTACTAAACTTTTATAGAACCTTTTTTGGTGAAATGGCATCTCAGTGTCTGATATCCAGCTGTAAAGATAGGAAGAATGCTACATGTTTTTCTTTTCCCATTTCCTTCCTCAAGGGTTAACATTAGAAGAAACATTATTAAATAGATACTGTTCTTTTAGGAATGATACACTCAGCAAAGACTTACTCCTAGAAAATGAAAAATAAGTGTCTCTAAGAATGCAAGAAGAGGTATTGCAAAATATGTTTACACCAGCACGTTAAATTGCTTCATCCTCTCCTGGTTGAAGATTAGATATATAGATAAATAGATACTAGATAGATAGATAGACTTCTATCTCTATAAATATATCTGTATTTACATCAATAGATAGATAGACAGACACATAAATAGAGTTGTGGGCTAAACTGTGCCCCCCTCCTCCATATATATGTTGAAATCCTAATCCCCTGTATCTCAGAATGTGACTGTATCTGTAGACAGGGTCATTAAAGAGGTAGTCAAGGTTAGATGAGGTCACTGGGATGGGCCCCAATCCTATACAACCAGTGTCCTTATAAGAAGAGGAGATTAAGACACAGACAAGAACAGAGGAAAGACCTCATGAAGACAGGGAGAAGACAGCCATCTAAAAGCCAAGAAGAGGAGCCTCAGAAAAAACCTGTCAGCACCTTGATCTCAGACTTCTATCTCCCAGAACTGTGAGAAAATAAATTTCTGTTGTTTAAGTCACCAGTCTGCGGTGCTTGTTATGGCAGCCCTAGCAAACTAACATGGGTGTGTGCGTGTGTGTGTGTGTGTGTGTGTGTGTGTACAAATCTTTAATATGAATGCAACCTAAACAATATCCACAAATATCTTTTTTTGATGGTGGTGTTAGATGCGCAAAACCTATGGGAGATATCAATTATGCTTATGACAAATCCCTGTTACAGCATATATGACTGCTACTATGGAATTCTGAATATATATATGTATTTTTTTAAATGACACTTTCATAGCATTCCAGTTACTATTATTTTGTAACAAACTACTATTAAACTTAGGTCATAAACAACCACTTTTTGTTCATAAATTTTGTGGGTCAGGAATCTGACAAGGAACAGCAGGGATGGTTTGTCTCTGTTCTATAATGTATAATGTCTGGGGTCTCAGCTAGGAGGAATTAAATAGATGTAAACGACTCCAAGAGATGGAAACCAGAATAGTCAAGACTAAAAAATGACTTCTTCACCCACATATCTGGCATCCAGCTGAGGTGACATGAAAGTTCATCTTAGCTGAGAATATTGACGCACAACCCCTCCATGCAACATAGGCTACTCACACCGTGACAGCTGGTTTCCATGAGACAGCATCCTAAGAGGGAATGTTCTAAGAGAACCTTACAGAAGCCGCAAATCCCTTTCCTCAGAAGTCACAAGAACTGCAAAATTCAAGAGGAGGGGACACAGTCACCATCTATTAAGGGAATAGTGTCAAGCAATTTTGTAGCATATTTCCAGACCTCTGCATTCTTCCTTCTGGCCACAAATTATTTACATTTCTTCCACATGAAAAATATACTGACCCTCTCTCAACAGTGCTTAAGAGGATCATCCTATTATAGCATCAGTCTCAGACTCAAAGATGAGATGATGTCACCTATATCAAGTCAAGATTTGGATGATACTCATCAGGCATGGTTTCGCTTAATCAAAACACTAATGAGCAGTGAAGGGACCAGCTATCTGCCATGCAACCACCCAGCATACATGGTGGTCCAGGCATAAGATAAACATTATAGATAGTCTTTGTATAAAGGGCACCAGTTGCTATCTCTGGATCATAATAATTCTGAAATCCAGGTGGCACATACTGCCCATTCCTAGATTTATGGTCCTCTCCTACTTTATGGGACTTGTTCTCCATTGATCTTAACTCCAAACTCTAGACCATGGATTCTCCCTCTTAGTACCCTTCCTTTTACATAAAATGAGCCTATCTTTGCCGGGCACTTAGTCTTCTCCTTGTCCATTGAAATATGGGGGGCCAAGTGCCTCTTTTTGTTTTGTTCTGCCTTTGTCACTTTTAGTCCAAGCTGATGGTGTTTTTGCCTATATCGTTATCTTTACAACTTTGTCAATTTCCTATGTATCAATTTATAATCCATTCCAGTGCATAAAAGTCACATCCATGAGTATATTCATAAGATGTTCTCCACCTGGGGTCTGGTGTAAGGCTAATAGGGACAACACCCTTAAGTTTCTTGGAAGCCCTATTATTGAACAGAGAGTATCTTTGAAGAGTGTGCATAAAAATGGCTTTTTGTCTGAGAAGAATAATGAAGTATCACCTTTCTGAGGTCTTAACAAAAGGTTTTATAGCCCCTTGCTTGACTTCTTTACCTTAAGACCACATTTCCCTAACAGTGCCCCAGCTTAATTTGCCTGCCCTGGGAAACGCTGAAAGTAATAAATACTTGTATTTTCAAACAGAAAGTTTTGGCTCTCTTATAGTTTCTCTAAATACTGCTTGAAAACTAAATAATTCCTTTTTTAGCTCACTTTTTTCTATTTTTTTCTAGATAGAAAAAATATAATATGCCAGTAGAGAAAAACAGCTAAAATTTTTAACATTTTTCCTGTAAAGGTCCTTAGCCAGATCCATCATTTTATTAAGTATATTTTCTACTTTTCAAATTTTTATTGGTGTCAATATTAAATTTTTTCCTGCTGGTGCATAATAAAGGTCTTCTTCCTTCCAGGTTTCAATAATATTTATCTCAATCTCCTTAAGCCCTCACCAACAGCTTCCTTGAGGCCCGTCAGGCTTGCACTAGCAAACTACTCAAGGCCTTCCAGCTTTCAACCACCACCAAATCTCGAAGTCACTTCTGGTAACAAATTTTGTATTCAAAGGTATTTCTGCATTAAAGGCAATTGCAAAACTTAGTAGAATAAAATAACAATAGTTTTATTATACTCACAGATTCCGTGGGTCAGTAGTTCAGACAAGGCACAGTGCAGATGGCCTGTATTTTCTGCAAAGTGTTTAGGGCCTTAGCTAGAAAGACTTGAATAGCCAGGGATGACTTGAACACCTGGGAGCTCAAATAACTGGACTGAAACACCCATTTTTAGGATGCCTGTCAACTAGAGTACCTAGACACAGCCTTTCCCCATGGCTTAGGTTTCTCATAGCATGGTGGCCCGGATCCAAAAGAGAGCATTCCAAAGGAACTAGGAACTTCAAGAGAAAGAAAGACTGTTTTGAAGGAACCAGGTGGAAGCTTCACAGCCTTTTATGACCTCACCTCAGAAGTCACATAACGTTATTTTTACTATGCTTTATTTATTGGCCAAAGGATTCCCAAGCCCACAAAAATTCAAGATAAGGGGATATAGACCACCTCTCAATGGAGGAGTGGCCAAAATTTGTGAGATCATGCTTTATAATTACCACATTTCTTAAAGTGTCTTACACCACGTCATTCCTCTTACTGATATTTGTTTAATTAAATATTTCTGATATGGAGACTATGTTGTTTTTTTAAAATCTTCTTTCTTAAGAAGAGTTTGCAAAAGTACTCAGATAATCTGTAATGATCACTAGTTAGTTAAACCATGAATTAATGCCTGCTTTGTAGATGAGAAAAACAAAAATAAAAAGCACATTGACTTAGTTTGTTCATAGTAGAATTATGGATAGTGAGAAAATTGGCTCCCTAAGTCAAAGACAATCAGTTAGGGCCTTAGAGCAACCATGCCCTGTACTTTGACTCTTAGGAGTGCCACCAATAGGACGATATACATCTACAATGATACTAACTGACATCTTTCTAATTAGTGACCCATTCCTTTTATGATATTACCTCCTGAAAAAAAGTATGGCATAAGTCGACCATCAGTGATTTATGCTTTTCTTCCATAGTGTAGAGCTGCGACGAGAAGGTGACTTGCAGCCAGGTAATATGTTTCCCAGCCCTCTTGAAGTTAACAGAGCCCTGTGGCCAATTCAGGCCAAAGGAGTGTGAATGGATCTGAGTGTCACTCCAGTCAGTATTTTCTGCATTTCTTCCTGGGATGTTGAGATTCTCTGGAGCCAAGTGAAGAAGAATTGAAGGGTTCAGTATTTAGTATTCAGTACATATAAAATCACTTAATCCCTTATTTTTGTAAGAGATCCAGGTCTTCAACCTTGCCTGGTATCCCCCAGTTCTATTCCTTCCAGAGAATCTATTTCCAGACTTCTTCTCAAGTGGTAAAGATCAGTTTCCCAGATGCTTAGATTATGGAGAATATCTAGGGATACAATTATTTCTCAATCAATTTTAACCCCAAACTACTCTCTTTAGCACCACCTTCCTCCAAGTGCTATCTGTTCCTCAGCTTTTGAAAGACTCTGCAATATAAATCAGCTTTATCCTCAGCTTTATTCACTGCTAATTTAGGGACTAGATCTCCTAGGACTGCTGTATTATTTTCTACTCCCTCATCTTCTTTCTAGCTTCCAATTATTGTTGCTGTTTTATCCTCTCCTGCTCTCTTTATCTTTATATTCAGTCTACCATCTTAACCCAAAAACATTGTTTATTTTCTTAAATAGTTTATATATATTTTATTCTGTATTTAAAAATTCCAGTATTTAAAGTCCTTGGGTACCTAAATCGTTATTTGTTTTTCTCTGATAACTCTTCCTTATGTTGGATTGATCTTGTAGTGCATGATAAGAGACTCCTGATTTTAAGCATTTGCTTCATCTTAATCTGAAGGAGTGCTGAAAGGCTAAAAGAGGATGCAGCTTTCTCCAGATGGAATTTTCTTTCACTTTTGCCAGTAGCTGGAAGGAACAATTACCTTGGACTACTTCATCCACTTTGTTGATGGGCCCTGATAATCTCACCTCCTGGTATTCATGCCCTTGCATAGGTCCTTCCTACAGTGAATCATGGCTGGATTATCAATAAACTACTGTAGAATTAATGGTCTGTGACTCCTCAGACTAGATCATAAAAGATATTGCAATGTCCACCTTGGCTACTCTTGAATCTCTCATTCTGAAGCCATCTACCACCATACCTTGAGGCCACTCAAGTAGACCTGTGCAGAAGCCCCTTCATGGAAAGGCCCATGTGGAAAGGAACTGCCTCGCCAGTACCAACTTGCCACCTCTGTGATGAGCCACTTTGAAAGTGGATACTCTGGCCTCAGTCAAGGTTTCAGATGATTCAATCTCCAGTCTTTAAGTCTTCCAGCAGAAGACCCAAACATCATGGAGCAAAAGCAAGTCATCCCCTCCGTCCCCTGTCTGAATTTCTGACCCACAAAAACTGTGAGATAATAAATTAATTTTCTATTGTTTATGAATATTCATGAGATACAAAGCTGATTGTCACCCCTCATGCCCAAGATGTGAAGGCCAGATCTATACTGGCAGCATGCCCATTACTACAAATTGTGATTGTACCCCGTGTCCCCCACCCAACCTTCCTACCCCTTCCCCCCCCCCCACTCCACTTTGTTCCCAATGTACTTTCTCTCCTTCTGCAAATCCAGCGAACCACTGTGGTCTTTCTTTCCTTCCTTCTCTCTCTCTTAGCTCCCACTTATGAGTGAGTACATGTGGTATTTATCCCTCTGTGCTTTGCTTATTTATTGTTAAGTCATTAAAATGTAGCATAATTGTCTGTAATGACAAACAATTAAACACATCCACTCCAAAGGTCAACTTTAGAGAGCCATGCTTAGACTTTATGTTCATTGCTAGCTCAAACCTCAGTACACTGATCATGGCAACATTGTTCTTGGTGCTGGGCCTCAGGACCATCTACTCCTCCCAGCTGCTTATAATTCAAGACTTCCAGATAAGGCTCAGATCAATTTATTGAAGGTAGAGGGTGAGGAACATTTAGAATGACATTTCCTACCTTTCATAAAATCAGAAATGCATTAAAACAGTATGCCCTTTCCAGAATCTAGATATTCTGTAGCTGGAGGATCTCTCATAACACTGTGTTCCATAATACTAGAGGTATCATTCAAAAGTATCCCACCCCCCAATGTTTCTGTGTAATGATTTTATGTACATACACGTATTAAAAGTATTTGTTTTCTACTCCATGACACCAGGAACTATGCCAAGTACTACCACTAACCATATGACTTGTTTCTCATTCAATGGCTATTTTTTAAAATATGCTGTAGCTAATTTTCTTTTCACAATAAATTTAGGCATATAAATAAATGTTAAAGCACGGGCTTTAACAATGAATGGAACTACGACTCCAAAAGAATGGGCAACCAAAGAAAAAATAAACAAATGGGATTATATCAAACGAAAAAGCTTCTGCACAGCAAAAGAAACAATTAACAGAGTTAAAAGACAACCAACAGAGTTGGAGAAAATATTTGCAAAATATACATCTGACAAAGGATTAATATCCAGAATGTACAAGGAACTCAAACAACTTTACAAGAAAAAAACAAACAACCCAATTAAAAAATGGGCAAAAGAGCTAAATAGGCATTTCTCAAAGGAAGATACACAAATGGCCAACAGACACATGAAAAAATGCTCAACATCATTCAGCATTTGGGAAATGCAAATCAAAACCACACTGAGATACCATCTCATCTCAGTTAGGATGGCTAATATCCAAAAGACTATGAATGATAAATGCTGGCTAGGTTGCGGAGAAAAAGGAACTCTCATACATTGTTGGAAGGACTGCAAAATGGTGCAGCCTCTGTGGAAAACGGTATGGAGGTTCATCAAACAATTGCAGATAGATCTACCATATGACCCAGCTATCCCAATGCTGGGAATACACCCAGAGGAATGGAAATCATCAAGTCAAAGGTATACCTGTTCCCCAATGTTCATTGCAGCACTCTTTACAATAGCCAAGAGTTGGAACCAGCCCAAATGTCCATCATCAGATGAGTGGATACGGAAAAAGTGGTATATCTAAACAATGGAATACTAGTCATCTATAAAAAAGAATGAAATACTGCCATTTGGAACAACATGGATGGACCTAGAGAGAATTATATTAAGTGAAACAAGTCAGGCGCAGAAAGGGAAATATTACATGTTCTCACTTATTTGTTGGAGCTAAAAATAAATAAATAAATACATAAAAAGGGGGTGGGAAGAAGACACAACAATTACAATTCCTTGAAGTTGATACGACAAGCAAACAGAAAAGACATTGTTGGGAGGGAGGTTTCGGTAATGGGCCACAATAATCAACCACATTGTATATTGACAAAATAAAATTAAATTTGGAAGAAAAGAAAAAGTAAAAGATATCTCTGGAGATGCTAAAATTTTATTAAATGTTTGTCTTTATATGCTCAGTACCAATAAACTTTTCTCAAAACAAAAGAAAAAAATTAATTAAAAAAAAATTTTTTTTAAATAGTGAATGGAACTAAATTTGAAATCTATTTCAAATACTTACAAGCTACCCTTGGGCATGTTACAATGTATTTCATATGCTTATTATTATTCCATCCATAAAATGGAAAAAATGATGATAATATTACCTCCACTGTAGTAACAATGTGGAAATTAGAAGTATATCTAAAACATCAAGAAAAGTAAATTGTTGGGAAATAATCGTTTTTATTCTTTGACCAAAAAAATGCTGTGAGGTCAAAATTGTTTTATTTTTTTAGAGTGCATAAACAACATCAATACCAAATTCAGCTTAGTCATTCTTTTACCATTTCTTTCTTTTGATATACAGTAATACAATAATTAAAACATGGCTTTGGAGTCAGACTAACCAGAGTTGATTCCTGGCTCCAATATTCAGACTGTGACAAGTTACTTAATGCCACTGAGTCAGACTCTTCATCCCAGGGTTATTACGTATGAATTAAATAAACCCATCTCTTTAAACAGGATGTTACAATTTTTCAGTATTTATTGACAACTAAGCAAAACACAATGTTGTTCTTGTAAAAGAAAACTAGATACATCTGTCCCCTGAAAGGACCCTGCCCTCTAAGAACACAGTACTTGGGCATGTATTAAGCAAGCTGGCTAATTTGATTATGATTAAAATGCATTTAGGGAAGGAATAGTCAGCATACTTGGAAACAGGGTGTACTGAAAAAGGGACTGACTAGGATCTTAAGAAATCTGGGATTTTATCTCATCTCTGGAATTTACAGATTCTCCATCCTGAGTAAGTCATTTTACTGCCCTGGGCTCCAGTTTCTTCATCTGTAAAATGAACATTATAATACTGCCATGTTTAACTCACCAAATATTGGGAGGATCAAATGACATTGTTGATGGGAAGACACCTTTAAGAGTTTAAGTCACTGTAGAAATATAAAATGTTTTTTAACTATAGTTTGTACCCAAATAGAGAAAAAAAACAAACTCAAAAAGCAAATAGTTCTTTATGCTAAGACATGTGCATTTTCTTCAGAATGGAGTCTTGTTTTTAGCAAGAGCATTTTCACACTAGAGGGAGGATACTGATCAAGCATCTGTAAAAGTGAAGGGATGGCTTTCTATTTAATTATAGAAACTCTGCAATTTAAACCTACACAAGTGAATTTGTGTTAAACTCTTACTGACATTATATTATCTGATTTTCTGCTCACTGATTAGGGATAGTAAGGATTGTAGCTATTCAGTTAAAATAAATGTATAAATGCAGAAATGCATATTGTTCAGAAATATTTCATGGCCATTTAAGGCATCAAGTGGTATGACTTTTACTTTCTTTGGGGTACAGCTATTAAACTTGGATTATCGTTATGCTACTGAGAACATAGACTTTTTATTCTTAAATATATATTATGGGGCATATTAAGCCATAGGGAAATGTAATAATATGTCTCTGTAGCAGCATTTTTCAAATTCTTATTTTCCATTAATTTGGGTTAAATACAAAATATTTGCTCATGTAGAATTTACCCAGCATGCTGTCTTTAAGCATGCTGAGAATATCAAGCCTTAAATTCTCCAATTTTGGACAAATACAATTTATAAACATATAGCGTAAAAATAATCAAAGATAATATTTTTGATGGACTATTATGTGCCAGGCACTGTGCTAAGTGGTTTACACATATTAATTCACTGAATCTTCAAAACAAATCTACAAGTACTGTTGTGGTCCTACTTTTACAGGTCAGGAAACATTTAGAGTGTGTGTCTGTCAGGTTTCATTAGAGGAAGCAAAAACTAAGTGTATCAAGCAGAAATTTTTAAAAGCATCCTTCTAAATCATTCACAAGTTAAAGAAGAAATCATAATGGACATTTTTAAAAGATAACCATAATATTACATGTCAAAAAATGTGGAATTCATCAAAGTGGGCCAAAAGATTTTATAGTCTGAAATACATATAAAAGATGTTTTTAAAGCCTGAAAACGAATGAGCTAAATATTCACAATAAAAGCCACCTCTCTAAACTAAGAATAAACCCAAATAAAATAAATGGAAAAAATAAATTTAAAAAGATAATTCATAACTTTTAAAAAGATAAACAAAAAATGTTGGATCTTTTTGTTGAAACATATTGATTATACATATTTATGGGGTACAGAGTTATATTTAATACATTTGTGTACAATATGTGTTGATCTATTCAAAGTAATTAGTCTATTTATCATTGCAAACCTTAATCATTCCTTTGTGATGTGCACATTTGATCTTTCTACTAGACTTTTGGTTACATGCTGTGAAACATTATTGATTATAGATTTCTGTGTCAACTTTATGCTAATAGGGTTTACTTTTCCTATCTCTCTGTACCTTTGTGTCCATTACTCAGCCCTTTGCTATCCCTCCTTTACCCTCCATTTTCCCATTTTTAGTAACCATAGTTCTCTGTCCTTTTAACAGTTAAAATTATTATTATTATTTATTTTTGATTGTTTGTTTGCTTGTTTTGTTTTGTTTTCTTTTTTTAGCTCCCACATATGAGTAAGAACACATAGTATTTCTCTTTTTGTGCTTGGTTTATTTCACTTAACATAGTTTTCTCTAAGCTTATTCATGTTTTTGCAAATGGCAGAATTTCATTCTTTTTTATGGCTGAGTAGTATTACATCGTGTATATGCACCACATTGCCTTTATCTAATCATCTGTCAATGAACATTTAGTTTGGTTCCATATCTAGACTATTGTGAACAGACCTGCAATAAATATGGGAGTGCAATTATCCCTTCAACATGATGATTTCCATTCTTTTGCATATATACCCAGAATTGGGATTGCTGGATCATATAGTTGCTCTATCTGTAGTTGTGTGAGAAACTTCCATACTGTTTTCCATAATGGTTGTACTAATTTACAATCCCACCAAAAATCTATAAGGGTTCCTCTTTCTCTGCATCCTCACCAGCATTTATTATTTTCTGTCTTTTTATAACAGCCATCTAACTGTGGTGAGATGGACTCTCAATGTGGTTTTGATTGTATTTCCCTGATGATTTGTGATGTTGAGCATTGTTTCATAGACCTGTTGGGCATTTGTATGTCTTCTTTGATAAATGTCTATTCAGTTGCCTTGCCCATTTTTTAATCAGATTATTTGTTTTTCTATTACTAAGTTGTTTGAGTTCATTGTATATTCTGGAAATTAACCTCTTGTTGGATACATACTTGGCAAATATTTTCTTCCATTCTGTAGGTTGTTGCTTCACTCTGTTGTTTCCTTTGCTGTGCAGAAGATGTTTGGTTTGAGACAATCCCATTTGTTTTTACTTCTGTTGCTTGTGCTTTTGAGGTCTTATTCATAAAACTTTTGCCTAGGCCTATGTCTTAGAGCATTTTCCCTGTGTTTTCTTCTACAAGATTTATAGTTTCAGGTCTTACGTTTAAGTCTTTAATCCATTTTGATTTTTTAGTATGGTGAGAAATAGGGGTCTAGTTTCATTCTTCTACACATGAGATATCCAGTTTTTCCAGCACCATTCGTTGAATAGGCTTTCCTTTCCTCAATGTGTTTTAGAGCCTTTATCAAAGATCAATTGGCTGCAAATATGGCTTTATTTCTGAGCTCTCTTCTGTTCCTGTTTTTATGCCAATACCATGCTGTTTTGCTTACTATAGTGTGTTAGTGCATTTCTGTTGCTTTTAGCAAAATACGTGGAAGTGGGTAATTTGTAAAGAAACTATATGTATTGCTTATAGTTTCAGAGGCTGGGAAGTCCAAAGTCCCGGGAATATGTGTGGTGAAGCCATGGTGGTGGTAAAAGTGACACAGAGGTCTCACATGGCAGAATGGTGGAGCAGAGAGAGAGAAAGCTCCTCATGTGCTCTCCTGTTAAAGTCCTCAGAACTGTGCCATGATGACCATTAAATCATCAACTTATTAATCCATTTCCTAGGGTATGGTCCTCACAGTCTAACCACCTCCTCAAGGCCCCACCTTTCAATTACCATAATAAGATTTTCCACCCCCTTAACACCATCACAATGGGGATTAAGTTTGGGGGGAACACAATTCAATCCGTAATACATAGCTTTCTTATATAATTTGAAGTGAGGTAGTGTAATGCCTCCTGATTTACTCTTTTTGCTCAGAATTTCTTTGGCTATTTGAGGTGTTTCACTGTTCCATATGAATGTTAAGATTGCTTTTTCTATTTCTGTAAAGAATGTCATTGGTAATTTGATAGGGATTGTGTTAAATCTGTAGATCACTTTCAGTAGTATGGACATTTTCACAATATTAATTCTACCAATCCATGAGCATAGAATGTCTTCCCATGTTTTTGTGTCCTCTTTAATTTCTTTCATCACTGTTTTGTAGTTTTCATTGTAGAAATCTTTCTCTCACCTCCTCGGTAAGATTTATTCCTAGGTATTTTACTTTTTTGGTAGTTATGGTAAATGAGATTGCTTTCTTGATTTCTTTTTCTGCTGGTTTGCTGTAGGTATACAGAAATGCTACTGACTTTTGTATATTGATTTTATACAACTCTACTGAATTAGTTTATCAGCTCTAAGAAGTTTGTTTTTTTTTTTTTTTTTTTTTGGTGAAGTCTTTAGGTTTTTCTCTATATAAGATCATGTCATCTGCAAACAGGGACAATTTGACTTCCTCTTTTCTAATTTGGATGCCCTTTGCTCCTTTCCCTTACCTGATTGCTCTAGCTAGAGCTTCCAGTACTATGTTAAATAGGCATGGTGAGAGTGGGTATCCTTGTCTTGTTCCCGTTCTTAGAGGAAAAGCCTTCAACTTTTCTCCATTCAGGATGATAGCTGTGGGTTTGTCACATATAGCTTTTAATATATGGAGATTCTTTCTTTCTGTACCCAATTTGTTGAGAGTTTTTATCTCTCATCTGTTCTGTTAAATTCTATTTGCTAGAACTTTGTTGAGAATTTTTGCATTGAAGTTCATCAAGAATATTGGCCTGCAGTTTTCTTTTTGTTGTTGTTTCTTTGTCTAGTTTTGGTATTAGGGTGATGCTGGCCTCATAGAATGAGTTTGGGGAAAAACCCTCTGCTTCAATTTTTTGGAATAGTTTAAAAAGAATTGGTATTAAATCTTCTTTAATAGTTTGGTCTAACTGGGTTAATTCAACAAGCTTGTTTTCTAGTTCAGAAATTCTTTCTTCAGCTTGTTCTAGCCTGTTGCTTAAGCTCTTTATTGTATTTCTTATTTTGTTGAGTGAATTCTTCTGTTCCAGGATTCCTGCTTGTTTTTGTTTGTCTGTTTTTGTTTATTTTTGTTTTTACTACATTGTTATTTCTATCTATTTAAAATTAAAAGAAGAGATTATACTACCAGATGCTGAGACATCAACACAGAGATATGAGAAGCCTGAAAAAAGGAAACATGACTCGCCCAAAAGAAGACAATAATTCTCCAATACCAGACCCCAAACATCAAGAAACTAGTGAAATGCCTGAAGAGGAATCTCAAATGACAGTCTTAAGGAAAAAAGTTGGTTCTTTTAATGAAAAATAATAATGAAATTATTTTTCAGCTTTATTGAGGTAAAAAACAAAATAAATCAACCTCTGTTAATCCATTTGAGAGGAATAGAAGCATTATTATGAATAAAAAGGATATATGCATAGTTAACTTAAAGAATAAAGGATAAAAGAATAGTATTAACAACTCTATGCCATTCCTTAAAAAAAAAAAAAGGAATTTACCAAGAAGAAAATAAAATCTTGAATAGTTTTATGACTATTAATGAATCTGAAGTGGTGGTCAAAAAATATTTTTGTAAACATAACACAGACACTGATTGTATTAAAAGGCAAGTTCTACCAACTTTCAACTAATTTCTGTGCCTATTCTCTTAGGCAAAAGGAACAGGAGGATTACTCCTCAATTCAAACTATATGCCCAACACAATGCTGATACCAAACCCACATAAATCATTACATTCCTACTTCACTCATAAATACAGAAACAAAATTCCTAAATACAAAAAAAATAAATAAATTCAATAGTGCATTAAAACTCATATTATAAAATCCATTAAGATAATTTTCCACAATAACAGATGATAGTATAAACTAAAAGAGCAAATAATGTAATCATCTCAACAAATGCAGAAATTTGATAAAATGCAAAACTCATTTATGATAATAAGCTCTTAGTAAATTAGGCATTGAAGAAACATCCTTGACCTAATAAAAAGTGTGTACAAAAAATACATTATTGTAAAGCATTAGCTTTAAATCAAGAACAAGGCAATGAAGTATATTTATCACAACTTATAATCAACAGTATCGCTACTATAATTAAATGAAAAAAGAAATTAGAGTCACAAGAATTAGAAAAGTTGGCATAAAACTGTCATTATTTGGAAATATTATTATTCACATATAAAGCCCAGAGAAACATGCAAAAAAATTCTTAGAAATAATGGCAATATTTAGCAAGGGGAATGAATATAAGCTTAACTTACAAAAGTCAAATACATTTATGTTACCCAGCAACACAAAACTAGAAAACATGATTAAAGAGATGTCTCTATAACTGTATCAAATAAATATCAAATGCATGAGAATAAATCTACAAAAAGATGCTTAATATCACTATAGGAAAAAATATAGTACTCTATAAAGAAGTATTAAAGGTTACTCAAATACAAAGAGATATAAACCATGTATATGAACAAAAAGACAACACAAAAATGTCAATCCTCCAAAAATTTATCTATAAGTTCAATAAAATTTAAAACTTTTAAATAATGTTTTTTTATGGAATTTGATAAATATTATTCTAAATTCGTATGACAAATAAGGGGCCAAACATAGCCAAGACACTTCTGATGAAGCATATGGGGAAAAGATTCTTTCTACCGTATATCAGAATTGATTATGAAACTATGGTAATTAAGATATTGTAGTATAAGAACAAGTAAAAGTTACCATATACAGATGGATCTTTGGTATGAAGGACATATTATGTAGGATCAGTGACAAAATCATTCAGGGATTGGTCAATAAACAAAGCAGGAAAGAAAATGATTATCCATATAAAAAAATAAAAATAAATCCCTACCTCACCCAAATATACAAAATTTTATTCCGTATGAATTAAGGACTTAAATATAAAAAATAAAAATGTTTGATTCTTAGTAGAAAATATATAATATTTTAATTTTAGGGGTATGGAAAGATTTCTTGTAATGTTTACTATAGAAAATTTTAAAATTGATAAATTAGGCTACAGTAAAATTAATAATTTTTGTTCAGCAGAAAAACCCTTAAAGAAAGTAACAACATGGGTTACATACTTGCATAATATATTTACTATATACACAATGAACAAGAGACCATATCAAGAAGATATATGTAATGCAGTATAAATTAACATCAGGAACAAATATGATTATAAAAGATAGACAAAAATATAATGGAGTCCTTCACAAAATAGGAAACTCATATGGTCAATAAACATATGAAGAGCTGTTCGTTATATCAGAAATATGAAAACTGAGATCATAATAAGATACCATTTTAGGTCTTTCAACTCGCAAAAATTAAAATGTCTGAGTATTCCAATTGTTAGAGAGTATCTATGGGATCTCTAATGTTTTGCTGACAGTGATATAAATAAGCACAATCACTTTGAAAAAGATTTTGACTTTATAGTCTAGTATTCAATATTCATATATCTCAGGGCTCAGTAAAGCAACTCCTATGGCGTACACAAGAGAATGCCTTACAGAGGTATAATAGAAGAACAGAATGTTCATAGAGGTACTATTCACAGTAACAGAACCTTGGGAAAACCCAATTGCTCATCAGTTGCAGAGTGGTTAAACAAATTGTGCAATGTGCACATGATGCAATATTATATTGCAGTAAAAATGAATTAATTACAGTGTCGTGAAACAAACTAAATCAGTCTTAATCATATACTACTAAGTGAAATTTTAGGTCACAAACAATTATAGGAAGCATTATAGTTTAATGTAAAAGCTAATAATAACTAAGATAGACTTTTTTAAAAAAAGAATGGTTATAGATGTAATAAAAAGGACAGCAAGGGAATGAATACAGGAATCCGAATGGGTGTGTTTGATAGGAGTATAGAATAAAAAGGGTGAACCATAGAGTTAGATGTAGATTATTTTCAAAGTTCTTGCTTGTTTTGCATGGCAGTTTCACCTGTGCTTACTAAATTATTAAAACTAACTAAACATATAAATAAATGTGGGGCATGCATTGAACAATGTATCAAAGAATGAAGAAAAAGAGAGAGAAAAATGTGTGGGCTTGGTCCTAAATATTGAGTAGAAACCCTCCTTTATAATACCGTATGAATAGCCGGGGTTGGAACTGTGCAGCAAATAACAGTCACAAATCATTAATCATGATCTAGTCCTGTTCAGAAGCTATTTCAATTTCTAAGGAAGTTTACCAAAAGTTTTCTCTCTTGGTACAGCAGCCCCTCAGTTGCCATGTGCACTTTAAAGGACCCAGTTTATGGCAATTTAAACAATTTATACACAGAAAATAAAGCAAAGCATGAAAACGTTAAGGCATCTTAAATCATTCTTAAGGTTGCATAAACATAATAAAATAATTTAAGAAACAATTACATGACACCATGGGGGTCAATAAAGCCCAGCTAAATGAATTATGACGCTCATTTCCTTTCTTAGTTCTCTGTCACTGAGTCTGCATTTTACAAAGTTAAATAAAGATTAGTTTAAGCTAAGACCTCAGTAAAATTCTCTTCTTTGGCAAATGGGATGGTTCCTGAATAGATGTCTGATATGAAACAAAAGTAAAATTGCATTTTTCAAGACAATTGTTGTTGTTGTTGTTTTTTAGATAGAGAAAATGTCCCTGTTTATTTTATCAAGTTGATCAGAATCTAAGAATGTGTTACAGAATGGCAACGAAGCTGTCACTGAGGAAATAATCCTAGCCAATTTACTTCAGATGATTAAACCAAGCATGTTATCTTCTCCAAGGGAGTGAAATGGTAACTCCACGGGAGTCTAAGCAGCAGTTTTAGACTGAGGATGATTATTTCAGCGGTGAAGAAAACCTGCTTAGAAGGGTCAGCAAGCAATTTAGAGCCTCCTTTTATCACAGTACACTGATAAAAGATAAGTTTAAACTGTCTTTCAAATTAGCAAATAGCACATAACATTTAAGTATGCAACTCATGAAGAGAGAGAATGCAGCTGGTTCCCATTCAATGCTCAAAGATTCCTTCTGTATATGAGACACAAATTGAGGACTGTAAGCTATACACCTTGTATGGATAAGAAAAGTAAATTCCTAAGTTTCTCTGAGGAAAAATAAAAGAATCACAGTCTGATATGGAAGCATGATGCCTATGGCTACAAATTGATGTCACCTGATAAAAAGAATCAGAAGAATAAATAAGATGATTCAAGTCAAAACTAGTTATCCAAATATATTCCTAAAGTGATTGTATTAGTTTGCTAGGGCTGCCATAACAAAATGCCACGAACTGGGTACTGTGGATTGAATTTCTTCCCAAAACTCATTGGAACTTGACACCCACTGTAACAGTGTTAAGAGGGTGGAAAATCCAATTGTGATATTTGAAAGGCGGGGCCTTGAAGAGGTGATTAGATTGTGAGGACTGGGCCCTCTTGAATGGATTCATTCATTCATGGAGTAATAGGTTGACAGTTTAATGGGTGGTCATGGGCATGGTTATGATGCCTTTATAAGGAGAGCAAGGGGGAAGGTCAGCTCTTTCTCGCTCAGCCCATTCTTGCCATGTGACACCCTGCATTGCTGTGGAGAGTTCCCACCAAGGTGGCCCTCAAGAGATGTGTTCCCTGGACCTTGGACTTCACAGCCTCCAAAATTGTAAGAAATAAACCTCTTTTCTTATAAATTACCCAGTTTCAGGTATTCTGTTATAAGCAACAGAAACAGATTAATACACTGGGTGGCTTAAAACAACAGAAATTTATTCTCTCTCACAGTTCTAGAGGCCACAAGTCCAAAATCAAGGTGTCAGCAGAGATGGTTCCTACTGGAAGCTCCGAGGGAGAATCTGTTCCATGTTTCTCTCCTAGCTTCTGATGATTGCTAGAAATTCTTGATGTCCCCTGGCGTGTAGACTCATTACTCTATTTTCAGCCTCCATCTTCATGTGGAATTCTCTCCTGTGTCTCATCACATAGCATTCTCCTTATGTGTCTGTCTCTGTGTCTCTTCTCTTCTTATAAGGACAGCAGTCATATTGAATTAAGATCCACCCTAATTGAGTATGACCTCATCTTAACTTAATTACATCTGTAAATACCCTGTTACCAAATAAGATTGCAATCATTGGCACTGGGTGTTAGGACTTCAACATATTTTGGGGGACACAATTCAACACACAACACTCATCATTGGGAAACTTGGGGGTAAAAGAAGTAGTATTACTCTAAAAAAATTCCTTCCTTGCCTTTCTACTCTGGGAAATAACCACCTAGATAAACATCCTAGGGATTAAAAAGCCTCCAACTACAAAGACTGGTAACAAACTCATTCTCCTACAGAGGCTGGAAAGGCAATTCTGGTGAGTGAAATGGACTGGATAGTGCAAACTGATTTACTCATTTTATTCACTTTAAAAAATAATCTGTATTGAAATTTTAGTCCACACTTCCTTTTTTAAATCATTAAACTTTTCCTCATGCATCTTTTGCACATGCATTTTTTGACATAACTTTTATAATTCTCATTATGGGTTGTTTTACCTAGGCATTTTACACTGAATTTATGACAAATACACTTTCTTTGTTTGTTAAGAATGTAGAATACTCTTAATTGCCACAAAGAAATATGCTTTCTCTCATTTTTCTGGAAACAGTCTCTTAGTCTAGCACTCATTTTGATAGAGACATAAGGAGAGAAACATTTCTCTGCTATAAGAAAAACAGCAGTGCAATCATAATGATATGCGGTAGCGAGCACACAACTTCAGTGGGGAGTACTGGGGACTGTGGTACCTGTCTAAATGGGGACAAAGCTACTCAGGTCCAACAAATTAGTGACACATAGCATGCACAGAAGTCCTGCAAGCAGCATGTCCAGGGAAGACAGTTCTGATTTTTCAAGAAATAAACAGAAATCCAGATTTTTTAATGAGAAATCTCCAGATTTATTTTAATGTTGGTTTATGCAAGCTCCCTCCCTCCAGCAAAACATATCTGTAGATTGATTTGTTATAAACCACTGACTGCTATTTTCATACAAACATTTGAACAAAAGGTTTTCCTTTTAGAAAGACTTACTTCCTTTCCTCATCGTCTTCTCTTCCTGCCACTACTAAGTTACGGTTCTCAAACTATGATCTTCCTAAAATAGAATTAAAAGTCCAACCCAGGTGATCAGCCAATAAAATGAAATCTTGATTACCATTGCCTAATTGATAGAAGATAAATAAATCTATGGATAGGAGAATCTCAATCTGAAAAACTCCTTGTGCAAGCTAATCAGTGTCTTTTACTGCTCCGTTGCTATCTGACAAGAGATCTGATTGTGTACTGTGTGACACCTCTCACTGTCTGCACTTGTGTTTATTGGAGGTTGTGATTTTCCACTGCATATATATATATGCATAATGTATATATATAATGCACAATGTATATATATATAATTTATATATATAATGTATATATACATTTTTACATGTGTATATGTACATATATATGTATATATATAAAATGTAGCCATATTTTTGGCTAATACCAGGGTACCTCAAAAAGTTCATGGAAAAATATAATTGAAAGATAATATGAATCTTTCCACAAACTTTTTGAAGTACACTCGTATACTCGTACAGATTTTGGTGGATGTACATAATTCTTTTTAACTATCCCAGTAAGAAAATCTCTTCCTTTTGTCTTCAAACACTTTAATTTCATAAGGCGAAGGAAAAGGGTTCTCTTACTGGGAAGCTAAAAATAATGACAAATGTGCACCTATAAAATTTAAAAATGCTAAATTCTCACTTTCCCAGTCTCCTTTGAAGCCAGAGTAAAAACATATGCCTCAATGTTCACCTATAGGATGCATCATCCCAGACTTTCTTAGGAATACAAAGAAGCAGAATCCTTTCTGGTGAAGGTGCCAGAAGGAGTGACCATCTCATAGAGATCCACTTTGCAGAGGCAGCCGAGGCAACTGTGGGTGCAGCTGTAATACCTGGTGTGCAGCATGTGGGAACTGGTAGTGCCAGCTTGTAGTTCGATGCTCAGGAACAGTGCTCAGTGGCAGTGCCCAGAAGGTCTTTTTGTTCTGTGATATAACACAGGCATTGCTCCTGTCTGTGGAGCCTCTAAGCTTAATTCTCTACCCATCCAGAAGATTGCATGAGCTGCCATGTATATTAATAAATTCCTTTTCTTTTTCAAATAACCAGACTTGGTTTTTGTTGCTTGAAACAAAGTTTCTTGATTTATATAAAAAATAAATATGTCAATAGTAAAAGTATTTTTCACGTGATGCCCAAGAGTTTTACCTCATGAACAAGTTTAAGAACCATGCTCTAAGAGATGGAAATAAAGCATGGTGGTTACTATTACGGACTCTGGTTCAAATCATGGCTCAACTACTTCCCAGTTATGTGACCTAAAGCAAGTGCTTTAATTTTAATCACTCTGTGCCTCAGTTCCCTCATCTGTAAAAGGGGGAAATAACAATTAGCACCTATCTCATAGGATTGCTGTGTAGACTAATTAAGTGCTTAGAACATAATGAGCACTTCAATAAATGTTGCCTATTGTCATTATTTCCCCTCAATCTTTATCAGATGGGGAATAAGACCACATAATTAGGTGGGACTCACTCTTGGCATAGCCACTCCATTTGGGTGGGTGGTAACAAGATAGATAGGGCCAGAAAGGAACTTCAAGATGCTGGAGCTAGAACACTTAGATTCCCAATCTTCTGTGAAAATAATAACCTGATGGGCCGACCCCATGGCTCACTCGGGTGAGTGCGGTGCTATTAGCACCGAGGCCGCAGGTTCAGATCCTATTTAGGGATGGCCGGTGTGATCACTGGCTGAGCGTGGTGCAGACAACACCGGCCAAGGGTTGCGATCCCCTTACTGGTCAAAAAAAAGAGAGAAAATAATAACCTGATGCTAGAGTTGGATTCCCTGAAGATTTAAAACACTAATAGAAACTGCAAAACTGCAACATCTGTCCCCTTAAAGCTTCCCTTGAATCATGAAAAAAAAAAAAAAATCCTAGGGAATCTCACCATTTCCCTTCCTATAGATTTTCTCAAGTCTACTGTCTTTGCAAGGCTCTTAGCATACATCCAAGAATAAAACTGAAAAGTATTCTTGCCCTCATGGAGCTGATATTGCAGAATAAATTAATAACAAAATAATAGATCCATAAATTATTTGGTATGTTGCAATGTAGCACATGCTAAGGGGAATAATAGAGCAAGACAAAGGAAATCTGGAGTGCCCAGGGTAGGGGTACAGCAGATTACAATAGGTAGGCCCATTTAGAGAGGTGATACTGGAGTAGAGTAAGAGGAGGCAGAGAGTTATCTGTGTGGATATCTGCAGGAAAAGCATTCCCAGGCAGAGGGAATAGCTATTGCAAAGGTCTTAAGGAAGGTGCATGACTCATATTTTGGAAGATCAGCAAGGAGATGGTAGAGCTGAAATAATGAGTAGGGGAAATTCATCAGATGAGACCACATAGATAATTAGGAGTTGTTGTGCATAGGTCCTCTCTACCTAATTCTTTGGACAGCTCCATTGTCTTGCTAGAACCAGCGTCCAGTTCCTGTGGCTATACCACTTAACATTATGTCCTGTCGGCCAGGTTAGACATTTTCCAGACCTCTTCAACCTGTCCTTCTCATGCCCACCCCAGTCAGTAACTAGACATAGTGCCATGGCATGGCCTCTCCTAATATGCCCAGTCATTAAACTACACCAGTCTATGCTCTAACACATGAAGAACATTGAAAGGAGAAAATAATCCAGTGTTCAGAACACTAGGAATCATCTGCATTTTCCAAACTTGAGTCACTTGTTTAGAATAAAGAGGCCTAGACTCAGCCCTGATCTACTGAAACAGATCCTCCCCAGAAAGGAAACTATAAACTTATTCTTTTTCATTTTTTAACAAGTTCCACAAGTGATACCAATGATGATCTAAGTTTGAAGAACACTGATTTGGACCCAAACTCTCAGTACAAAAGAGGGAACAAAAAACCCATAGGAGTTAAGTAATTTCCAAAAAAAGCATTTCTTCTCCCTCAATTGGGAGGAACTTTTTTTTTTTTTTTTGCTTTCTTCTTTTAGCTTTCCTCATTTCCCCTCCACTATGTAGAAGTTACATGTTTTTGATCAACCTCTGAGGGCACTGCTAACACTTCCTAATCATGTCTCCTAGGAGAAGTGACTTTGGAAGCCTGAAACAGTCTGGGGAACTGCTCTATCCTTTCCTCATGAAAAGCTCACCTTGAAACAGCAGCAGCTGCTCTATTCTAGGAAAATTATTTCTTCTTAATTGGGACCATCTAGAGAGGCTTGGAACCATACAGTCTCTCTTTGCCAAATTTAAAAAAAAAAAAAGAGGCGTCCCTTTTTCCTTATTATTTTCAAGATGATACATGTGATCTAAAGCCTCTTGCACACCATGAGGTGCTCATTGCATCAATAGGCATTATGTATGTGAAAGGGCAGCAGGAGTGGGCTCATTATCTCCAGCCCAAGCAGAGAGAAAGGCAATCATCATCATTCTCTGCCTTTCTTGAAGCTTTTAACTGGTGTCGGAAACATAAGTAACCTGAGTGCTTTGGGTGAGGGTGAATAACACTTTTTTTCAATTGGCAGATTGGTCGTTCTCCACAGACCACAGGGATGGGGGGAAAGGGACCATTGAATGAGAGAAACTATTCTTATCCATAAAACTGGAATGGTTGCTTTGTCTTTGAGAAGAGTGGTGCCTCTTTAGTAATACCTTCTGATACACCCAAACTCTTAGACGAAGATGATGTCAAAGAGAAGGGTTGGCCAGAAAACAAGAAGTACCCACTCCAAGAACATTATTAACATTCTGTTTATCAAGGGGCTCTACTCTCTTCCCTATCAGGAGCATTGCTATAGAACTGATGCAACTTCACATCAAGATTTCATGGATCCAATTAGTCTTAATTGTCTTCTCCAATAAGAAAATCCAGGCATAGATCATTTAAATCAACAGAAAGGCACATACGTGGAGCAAAGCCTTGGCCTTGCTTCTCTTTGAAATGCAGTGTAATCATCACTTTGAGTCTTTCTCGTTTCCTATTTCCATTCTGATGCTACCAAGAGAAGAGAGTCACTCATCAGGTTTCCTTTGTTGAATTCAACACTATAGAAGAAAAGTGCAATTTTTCTTCTAATAGCAATGGTTTCCTCCTCTTTACCTGTGTACTTTCTCAAGCCGCCTACTAACAGCTTTTTTCATTTCATTCTGCTCTGCCTCACTTCATTTCCCAAATATCTTTTAAAGATCTCCTGGAAGCCATCCTTTCAAAAAAGTACTTTTTTAAAAATTGTAGTAAGAACACTTAACATGAGATCTACCTCTTGAAAAAATTTTCAGTGCACAATATGGCATTGTTAACTACAGGCACAATGTCACACAGCAGATTTCTAGAACTTATTCATTTTCCATAACTGAAACTATATGTCCATCGAACAGCAACTCCCCATTTCTCTGTACCCCCAACCCCTGGCAACCACCATTCTACTCTATTTCTGTAAGTCTGACTATTTTAGTTACCTCATATAAATGGAATCATGCAGAATTTGTCCTTTTGCAACAGGCTTATTTCACTTAGAATAATGTTGTCTAGGTTCATCCATGTTGTCACATATGGCAGGATTTCCTTCTTTGTTAAGGCTGAGTAATATTCCATCATATGTTTTACCACATTTTCTTTATCTATTCATTGTCTGATGGACATTTTGGTTGTTACCACATCTTGGCTATTGTGAATCATGCTACAATGAACGTAAATGAGATCCTGATTTTAATTCTTTTAGATATATACCCAGAAGTGGGATTGCTGGATCATATGGTAGTTCTATTTCTAATTTTTTGAAGAACCTCTGTACTGTTTTCCACAGCAGCTGCACCATTTTACATTCCCACCAACAGTGCACAAGGGTTTCAACTTCTCCACATCCTCACCAATACTTATCTTTTGTTCTTTGGTGTTTTGTTGTTGTTGTTTTGGCTTTTTATAATAGCCACTCTAACAGGTGTGAAGTAATAGCTCATCGTGGTTTTAATTTGCATTTCCCTGATGATTACTGATGTTGAGAATCTTTTTTAATGTACCTGTGGACCATGTGTATATCTTCTTTGGAGAAATGCCTATTCAAGTCCTTTGCTGATTATTTAATTGGATTGTGTGAGAACTTGACTTCAGGACTAGGATTTATTATGCACAGGTGTAAAGCACTGTCCCAGTAACCCAACCATTTATGTCAGCAGTACTCATTTCAAACCAGATTGGACCAGGCCAGGCACTTCATCAAGCACAATAAACATGAAATCAATATTAAGAAAATGGGGATCACAAAGATCTCAATCCAACTAAGTAATTCAGTGAGAACACATCCTCAATTTTTGTCTTCTCATTCTAAACCTTCGTATCTGACTCTGCTCCCTTTTCTTGTCACCAGTAAGAAAATTTGTTTTTTGTTTTATTTCATTTTGTTTTTTAGCTTCTGAAATATATTTTGGCCATAGCATTTTCAAATGTAGTGAAAGATAAGAGGAGCCCTGTCTGATCCTTGCTCTCCTAGGGCTGTTTCCAGAACACTGATTCACCACCACCCCTGCTGGTCTCTCTGCTGCAAGCCAAGGCCTCCTGGCTCTGAACTCACTCCATGTACCACAGCTGACATTTCACCCTTTGCTGTAAATATGCACTTCCATGCTCCTGATTCAAGGTGGCACAACTCGTATGAAGGGTGAGCTAAAAGCCAAGTATCCGGCCCTCTCACGTAGGTGATAAAGTGAGAAAATAAAAGACAAGTATGAATATGAATATGAATATTCTCTCCTTGCTTCGGGCTGTGCTTCAACCCTGTTACTGTTAATCAAACCACATTTCTTTTTACCAAACCACACTGGCCTGAGGACCATGACCGATACTTCTTTGCATCACTCTCAGCTGCTAGCCCAGTGCCAGCCACATAGTAATGATCAACAACTTCTTATTAATGGGCAGAAAATTTGAGGGTGCACTAAAAAACCATGTAATTAAATTAAAACCCTATTTTACAAATAGTAAAACAGTCTCAGAGCAATAAAATGCAATCTCTAAATTCACATCTATAACCAACTGGTGACTGAGGCGGGACCGAAACCCAGGAATCAAGCATTTGTTCTTCAACACCTTTTTTTTTTTTTAATGTAATCTTTGTGCCTATATTGTATGCAGAGCTGAGGCTCAGCTTCCATTTCAACTTAAATTTCTTACATCTTGATCCATCTGAAAGTACTCACCTGCCAGACCTACTTCTGATTTCATACCCGTGGCACTATATTGAATGTCTTCTTGTTCTGAAGGAGGCTATTTAGACGTCTCTACCCCAGTGGGTCTAGTGAGAGAAGGCATGTTCTATGTTCAGGGCCATATTGCTACATGATGGAAAACCAACTCTTTTCTTGATTCATACTGGTTTCTTTGGCCCTGGTATTACTTTTCTCTAAGGTTTCAGCACCCATGCTTTATCATGTTCCAAGAACCTGGCCCTCTAAGCCCAGCTAGCTGTACCGTCAGGAGATGCCTAGTTCCACAATTCCAGCTCTCTCGACAAATCTTTCTTGTCAGAGAAGTAGGGTAGACATTCAATCCAATAGCCATTTATTGACCACTTTCTATGTACAAAACTCAGTCTTAGGCATGTGGAATAAAATACAGTTAAATGTACTGGTTTACCTCCGGTTCACAAAAGTGATGACCCAATTTGCATATGTAGACCAGATACTTAATGGGTATAACTGCTTAATAAAATTATAAATAAATACACTTTAATTGATTTTTATGAAAAAATATGTCATTCCTCAAGGGACAAATTATTTTTATTCATTAATTTATTCAAAACTATATAGTGAGCATAAAATATTTCTCAGGCATTCTCCCAGATAATGGGAATGCAAAAGTGAGTAACTTCAGATTGTTATGCTCTGTGACTCTGCAGATAAAAAGAGAGAGACAGACGCCCCCCCACCCCCCACCAAAAAAAAGTAAGGACATTAAAGTAGAAAAGACATTATGGTAGAATTCTCTTTCTATGGGAGATCATTAGCATGAAGGTGGTTGTAAGAGACAAGGGAGAAAGAAATCAGTTCATAGAGCATCTTAACTTGGAAGACAGTCATTGAGCTTGAGGGAGAGTTCTGTTCCAGATGGAAAAGAAAATGTCAGTCAATGCACTGAGCCATGGCACAATCTAGATGAAGGATGTGAAAGAAGAAAGGCTAGGAAAGAACAAATCAAAGAGAATCTTTAGGCATTGATAAGAACTTTGAACTGTGTCCTGTGGGCAATGGAAACCACTGGAAGTTTTTTGAAAGAAGAAGGATTTGATTACATTTGGGGTAAATTAGGAAGATGAGACAAAGCAAGGACATCCAGGTGATGCCTGACATGGTTTACTAGAAGCAAGACTTTTAAATACACAGTAGAGGTTTGATATGAAAGCAGGCAGGAGGTATCATCTACAGAATCTGATAAGTTAGATTCCGGACTTTGTCCAGGCAGAATAATGGCTCTCCAAATATGACCCTGCCCTAATCTCAGAACCTGTGAATATGTTACCTTACCTTTCAAAAGAGACTTTGTAGATGTGAATAAAGTCATGGACCTTAAAATGAGGAGTGTATCCTGGATTATCCAGACGTGTGCAATCTAATCACTTGAGTCATTAAAAGCATAGGACTTTTCCCAGCTTCTCAGATATGATCGAGAGAGATGAGATGGAAGAAGAAGGAGACATTTGAAGTGTGAGAGAGATTTGACCCTCCACTGCTGGCTTTAAAGACAGAGAAAGGGGCCCATGAGCCACTGAATATGGGTTGCTTCTAGCAGCTGGAAATGGTCTGCAGCTCATAGCCAGCAAGAAAGCAGGGATCTCAGTCCTACAACCACAAAGAACTAAATTCTGTCAAAAACTGAATGAGTAAGGAAATAGATCCACTTATAGAGACTTTAGAAAGGAACAAAGTCCTGTTGACACCGCGATTTTAGCCTGGTGAGACCCATGTCAAACTTCTGACCTAGAGAACCATAAAATGATAAATTTATGTTGTTTGAGCCACTGATTTTGTGGTAATTTGTCAACCATAGAAACTAATCAGATTTGAAAGCACAAGGGATGTCCAGATGATTTCCAGGTGCGAAGCAGGAGGCAAAAGAAAAAAATCTTCCAGGGAAATTAAAAAGGAAGGATCCAAGAAGTAAAGAACAATCAGAAGTCATAGAACCAAGGCAGAAACCAAGAAAGGAGTGATCATATTGACAACTGCAGGTGATGAAGTAACACTGGGGTGGTAGGCTTTGCCAAAGCCCATCTTCAAATCTGTGAACATAATCTTTAGAGGATTAAACCAGAAGGTAGAAGCAATACTGGCCTTCAACCTTCAACCCCCAGCGCCTGTGCACAGTGGACTGGTGTCCTATAAGCTAAATTTGTCATTTGCTTCAGATAATTTGACCCTAATTCAACTCAAGAGAGGTACCATCTGCAGGGCAAGTAACAACGTGTAATGTGGTCTCTGTCTCCCTTCTGACTTAGTGACTTCATGTCTTGTGAACTGGTACCCTAGTAGATAAAGCTTGTTACATTCCAAAGCACTTAAAGACCTATTTGCAAGGCTAAAAAGTGTAGTGATTTTTTTATTCCCTGGATTCCAGCAGTGGTAAGTGTGGCCACCAAAGAGTTCAAAAGCTGCAGCTGATTGCTCCACTTCTCCTGAATGCACACAAACTTTTCAATGACCAGTTACCATTTTATTTAAATGCAGCTCCTTTGACCTGCATTCTTCACAAATATGATGTGGGAACCTGTCGTTTTCACCTTTGTAGCCCCAGCAACTAATCAATGGTGGGAACATAGTATTTCGGGAATATTTCTTTCCTGACTGTATTAGTGAATAAATGAGGTCTGTAATAAATTGGTGAATTCACCATAATATCCAAAACACAATTTACCGCATGATTTCCAAAGACTCCCATCAGCATGCATAATATTCACAATATGTGAACTTAATTCTTTTAAAACTTGTAACAACAACAAAAACTTACATTAGCATAGAGATAATATTCAGAGTACTGCATGCTCCTTCACACCTCACAGAGTTTTGTTCCAGGAAAGAATTGTTTCCAGAAAATACCTTATCCCGATGAAGCTGGCTTGGCACGCAATTATGATGTATGTCCTTGGCTATATTCAAGTTCACTGAGTGGTACATATTTTCTTTTCTGAAATAGCAGAACATTGTCTTGCCCCAAGCATCCCTGGGAATACTTGGGTGTTACTTAAAAATCACTCTGAGATTCTCCAGGCAGCTTTTTGCAATATTTCCCCAAGTAGGTCTTCAATTGTTTCCTTTGTCCACATTATCCTAAATCTGCTTCTGTATATTATGCCCCAGCTAAAGCCCCCAGGGCTCCCAACAACCCACTCCAACAAGAGACTAAACTCATCAGTTTAGCTTCTTGGAGTTTCCAAACTGGTAGTGGACTCGGAAACCATTTAATCTAATTCTCATGGTGAGAAGATGAGAAAGCAGAGACTGAGGAAGCAAGGTGAATTGTTTAGGGGATAAGGCTGGTTAGTAATAGAACCAGACTCCAATGCTTGTCTTCGATTCAGAGGTGAGTGTCCTTTCCACAGCAGCATGCAAATATGTCCGCATTTCAAAGATGTCCTCACCTAATGTAGGACCCAGCCACATTTGGTGAGGTTTATTTTCCTAGCCACCTTTGGGGCATGGTTCTTTTGGCTCTTTCTCAGAGTGCACATGGTCTCAACTTGCAATGATTGACTTATCATTTTTTCGCTTTACAATGGTGCAAAAGATAAGCATTCAATAGAAACCATACTTCATGTACCTGTACAAGCACTGTGTTTTTTACTTCCAGTAGAGTGTTTAATAAATTACATGAGATACTCAACCCTTTATTATAAAATGGGCTTTGTGTTAGATGGTTGTGCCCAACTGAAGGCTAATGTAATTGTTCTGAGTAGGTAGGTGTAAGGTAGACTAGGTTGAGCTATGATGTTTGGTAGGTTAGGTGTATCAAATGTGTTTTTGATTTATGATATTTTAAACTTAACCATGAGTTTAACAGGACATAACCCCATTGTAAATTGAGGAACATCTGTACTAGGCAGAGATTTTCAGATGATGAAATCAAATGCATTACCCACTGAGAACCAATATATGATTTTCCTCCAATTCTGAAGTTGTGACATTTTTTTAAAATTTCTAAATTAATATGCGGGCACTTCAAAAAGTTTGTGCAAAAATAGAATTAAAAGATAATACAAATATTTCCATGAAATCTTGAAGTACCTTTGTAATTCTTGTAATTTCCCTTCTCTCTCTCACTTCCATCCATACAAAAAATATACCATCAGACATTTATTCTTTTATTCATTCATTCATTCACTCATTTTATTAATTCACTTACTTAATAAAAAAGAGTTTGTGTCCCATTTCATATTTTCCAATTTGTTTCAAAGCAATGAAAGCACAGAGATGAAAAGGGGGATTGTTGTTGTTGTGGAGAGAGGAGGTCACCAAGAAATTAGGTTTTATTGTCTTTACCTATTATTTTTTAATAGTGATGTTGACATCTCCCCAGCAAGTTTAGAGGCTTCTGTGAACAGGGAAAGGGACGAGGATTTTAAAATAGAAAATTTTGAACAGAAGTTTTGCTTTAAAAAAAAAGCATTTTTAATTTTTTAATAACAGTGATTTATAAATAGTTTAATTTGATGGCTGCCAGGTAAATTCCATTACCTTTTTGTAATGATAGGAATTTCCCTGGAGAATGGCAAAATTCAGGCTGGGAAACGGATTTTTAGATTAATAAAAAAGCCACTTCCTTCTGTATTTCAGGCATGATATTTGGTTCCCTCCTTGCAATAGCTAACTACTTAAATGTAAGGGAGAGAGAGAGAAAGAAAGAGGGGAAAAAAGAAGAAACAGATGTAATTGTTTCAGGAACTTTGGGCCAGAGATGCAGCTAAATGCCTTTTTCTTTGCCATGCTCCAATTAATGAATTGGTTCTTTTTAAAATGTAGAATGTGAAAAGATTCCTGTGGTGTCCGTGAAGGTGAACCCCTCAGGTCTCTCTCCAGGTGAACCCGCCGTGGGGAGGAGGGGTAGCTGACAGCCTCCAACTGCCATACCTGTAGATGGGCCCTAGCACTCACACCTAGACCACGTTCTCCTGGAGCTACTGCCTGCCACTGACTGAGCACAGCAGGGCAGCTCACCTCCCCTACTTTACTTAGGGTTCCTGCAGACAAATGTCAATCAAAGAAGCTACTTACTACACAGTGATAATACTAATAACAATCCACATTTTCCTCACTGGTTTCTAAGACCTCTTTTGCTAAGTTCTCTTTTTTTATTTCACAATTCTGAGCAAAAAAAGACCCTCCACACACCCTACCCATCTTAGGAGGCAAAAGAAGACAGATAATCACCCACAGCTAAGCTTTGTGGACATGATGTGGTTACTGTTTCTATAGAGGGAGGATGTCTGAATGAGGGACAGCAATTGCATCCAGTTACAACTCTTCTTGTGTCTTGGGGGCCCAGAAGGCTTGCTTCTTCTGTTATCCAATAGAAATATTGCAAAGGAGTAAGCATGACTAATCTGTCGAAACAAAGAACAGGACAGGAGTTTTAAAAATCTGTTCCTGCTTCGACACTGTCCCCTGTCATAATTATATAAACTATCTTTTGTTATAAAATGGCCAAGATCTTGCAGGAAACACTTCATGATGATCTAGGGATACTGCTATAGACAGAATTGTGTCTTCCCAAGATTCATAAACCCTAAACCCCTGTGTGACTGTATTTGGAGATAGCACCTATAAGGAGGTGATTAAGGTTAAATGAGGTCATAAGGTGATGCCCTTATAATTCAATAGGGCTGGGGCCCTTATAATAAGAGAAAGAAGCCCCAGAATGTACACTCCCTCCCTTTTCTCTCTCTCTCTCTCTCTCTCTCTCTCTCTCTCTCTCTCTCTCTGCCATGTGAGGACACAGCAAGAAGGCAGCCATCTAAAAGCCAGGAGAAGAGGCCTTAGAATGAAACCTACCTTGCCAGCACCTTAATCTTGGACTTCCCAGACTCCAGAACTGTGAGAAATAAATTTCTATTGTCTAAGCCACCCATTTTTTGATATTTTCTTATGGCAGTCCGAGCTAATTCAGACAGTAAGAACAAGTTACCAAATCCATTTCTTTCCAAGTGAAATAAGCATTTTCATAGGGCAGATGGCCAAGCACCTCCTGACTCAGTGACATACAAAAATATCTTTTAAAGAAAAAAACAGATGAGATTGGGAGCATTCGGGGTGGTATGGCCATAGAGCAAAGGAGCTGAATAGGCATTTCTCAAAGGAAGATAGATATAGGAATGACCAACGAGCACATAAAAAAATGCTCAACCTCACTCAGCATTCAGGAAATGCAAATCAAGACCACTTTGAGATACCATCTCACTACAGTCAGGATGGCTAATATCCAAAAGACTGAGAATGATAAGTGCTGGTGAGGTTGCAGAGAAAAAGGAACTCTCATACACTGTTGGTGGGGCTGCAAAATGACATGGCCTTTATAGAAAATGGTTTGGAGTTTCCTCAAACAATTGCAGATAGATCTACCATATGACCCAGTGATTCCACTGCTGGGAATATATCCAGAGGAATGGAAATCATCAAGTCAAAGGTTTACCTGTTCTCCAGTGTTCATTGCAGCACTCTTTACAATAGCCAAGAGCTGGAACCAGCCCAAATGTCCATCATCCAATGGGTGGATAAGGAAACTGTGGTACATCTACACAATGGAATACTATTCTGCTATAAAAAAGAATGAAATACTACCATTCGCAACAACATGGATGGACTTATACAAAATTATATTAAGTGAAACAAGTCAGGCACAGAAAGAGAAATACCACAGTTCTCACTTATTTGTGCGGGGGGAGGAAGACAGAACAACCACAAAAATTCCTTGAACTTCTTGAGTCAAGTGAACAGGTACGATGTGAGGGGGGGAGGGAGGGGGTGGAGAGGAACAGGTAAAGGGGCATGAAAATCAACTACAATGTATTTTTAAAAATAAAATAAAAATAAAAAGAAGAAAAGAAATATTAAATCTTTGCCTCCACAATTGTAAGGTAATATGTGTTGTTTGAAGTCATTAAGTTTGTGGTAATTTGTTACAACAGCAATAAGAAACAAATACAGTAATGTACTAAAGCAGGTATTTTTCCAACTTTAATATGCATAAGTTTTATCTGGGATGTTTGACAAAACCAGTTTAAAGTCTCCACTTCCCCAAAATTCTAATGTTGGTTGCCTGCAGGGAAGTCTAAGAACCTGCATTTTTAATGAATACATCTCCCTTCCTCCATGATTCTTTTTTTTTTTTTCTTTGTTTCTTTTTTTGTTTGTTTGTTTGTTTTTTTTAATTTTATTTTGTCGATATACATTGTAGCTGATTATTGCTCCCCATCACCAAAACCTCCCTCCCTTCTCCCTCCCCCCCTCCCCCCCAACAATGTCCTTTCTGTTTGCTTGTTGTATCAACTTCAAATAATTGTGGTTGTTATATCTTCTTCCCCCCCCCCGGTTTGTGTGTGTGTGTGTGTATGTGTGTGTGTGAATTTATATATTAATTTTTAGCTCCCTCCAATAAGTGAGAACATGTGGTATTTCTCTTTCTGTGCCTGACTTGTTTCACTTAATATAATTCTCTCAAGGTCCATCCATGTTGTTGCAAATGGCAGTATTTCATTCGTTTTTATAGCTGAGTAGTATTCCATTGTGTAGATGTACCACATTTTCCGTATCCACTCATCTGATGATGGGCATTTGGGCTGGTTCCAACTCTTGGCTATTGTAAAGAGTGCTGCGATGAACACTGGGGAACAGGTATACCTTCGACTTGATGATTTCCATTCCTCTGGGTATATTCCCAACAGTGGGATGGCTGGGTCGTATGGTAGATCTATTTGCAATTGTTTAAGGAACCTCCATACCATTTTCCATAGAGGCTGCACCATTTTGCAGTCCCACCAACAATGTATGAGAGTTCCTTTTTCTCCGCAGCCTCGCCAGCATTTATCGTTCATAGTCTTTTGGATTTTAGCCATCCTAACTGGGGTTAGATGGTATCTCAATGTGGTTTTGATTTGCATTTCCCGGATGCTGAGTGATGTTGAGCATTTTTTCATATGTCTGTTGGCCATTTGGATATCTTCCTTAGAGAAATGCCTACTTAGCTCTTTTGCCCATTTTTTAATTGGGTTGCTTGTTTTCTTCTTGTGAAGTTGTTTGAGTTCCTTATATATTCTGGATATTAATCCTTTGTCAGATGTATATTTTGCAAATATTTTCTCCCACTCTGTTGGTTGTCTTTTAACTCTTTTAATTGTTTCTTTTGCTGTGCAGAAGCTTTTTAGTTTGATATAATCCCATTTGTTTATTTTTCCTTTGGTTGCCCGTGCTTTTGGGGTCGTATTCATGAAGTCTGTGCCCAGTCCTATTTCCTGAAGTGTTTCTCCTATGTTTTCTTTAAGAAGTTTTATTGTCTCAGGGTGTATATTTAAATCCTTAATCCATTTTGAGTTGATTTTAGTATACGGTGAGAGGTATGGATCTAGTTTCATTCTCCTGCATATCGATATCCAGTTATCCCAGCACCACTTGCTGAAGAGGCAGTCCCTTCCCCAGTGAATAGGCTTGGTGCCTTTGTCAAAGATCAGATGGCAGTAAGTGTATGGGTTGATTTCTGGATTCTCTATTCTATTCCATTGGTCAGTGTGTCTGTTTTTATGCCAGTACCATACTGTTTTGGTTATTATAGCTTTGTAGTATAGCTTAAAGTCAGGTAGTGTTATGCCTCCAGCTTTATTTTTTTTGCTGAGCATTGCTTTGGCTATTCATGGTCTTTTATTGTTCCATATAAATGTCTGGATAGTTTTTTCCATTTCTGAGAAAAATGTCTTTGGAATTTTGATGGGGATTGCATTGAATTTGTATATCACTTTGGGTAGTATGGACATTTTCACTATGTTGATTCTTCCAATCCAAGAGCATGGAATATCTTTCCATCTTCTTGTATCCTCTCTAATTTATCTCAGCAGTGGTTTGTAGTTCTCATTATAGAGATTTTTCACCTCCTTGGTTAACTCAATTCCTAAGTATTTTATTTTTTTGGTGGCTATTGTAAATGGGCAGGCTTTCTTGATTTCTCCTTCTGCATGTTCACTATTGGAGAAAAGAAATGCTACTGATTTTTGTGTGTTGATTTGGTATCCTGCTACTGTGCTGAAATCATTTATCAATTCCAACAGTTTTTTTGTAGAGGTTTTAGGCTGTTCGATATATAGGATCATGTCATCTGCAAACAGAAAAGAAAAACAAGCTGGAGTGGCTATTCTTATATCTGACAAAATAGACTTTAAACTAAAAACCATAAAAAGAGACAATGAAGGACACTACTTAATGATAAAAGGACTGATCCATCAAGAAGACATAACAATCATAAATATGTACGCACCCAATGTTGGAGCAGCCAGATTTATAAAACAAACTCTATTAGACCTAAAGAAGGAAATAGACACTAATACCATAATAGCAGGGGACCTGAACACTCCACTGTCAATATTAGACAGATCATCTAGGCAAAGAATCAGTAGAGAAACACAAGATCTAAACAAGACTCTAGACCAATTGGAATTGGCAGATATCTACAGAACATTCCACCCAACAACCTCAGAATATTCATTCTTCTCATCAGCACATGGATCATTCTCCAGGATAGATCACATATTAGGTCACAAATCAAGTCTCAATAAATTCAAAAAAATTGCAATTATCCCATGTATCTTCTCAGACCACAATGGATTAAAACTAGAAATTAATAACAAACGAAACTCTGGAAACTATACAAACACATGGAAATTAAACAGCATTCTACTTAATGACATATGGGTCCAAGAAGAAATCAAGCAGGAAATCAAAAAGTTTATTGAAACTAATGAAAACAATGATACATCATACCAAAACCTGTGGGATACTGCAAAAGCAGTATTGAGGGGAAAACTTATTGCATTAAATGCTCACTTCAGAAGAATGGAAAGATGGCAAGTGAACAACCTAACACTTCACCTTAAAGAACTAGAAAAACAAGAACAATCCAATCCTAAAGTTAGCAGACGGAAAGAAATCATTAAGATCAGAGCAGAACTGAATGAAATTGAAAACCAAAAAACAATTCAAAAGATCAACGAATCAAAAAGTTGGTTTTTTGAAAAGATAAATAAAATTGACAAACCATTAGCATGGCTAACAAAAAAAAGAAGAGAGAAGACTCAAATAACAAAAATTAGAAATGAAAAAGGCGATATTACAACTGATTCATCTGAAATACAAGGAATCATTCGAGACTACTATAAACAACTATACGCCAACAAATTTGAAAATCTGGAGGAAATGGATAAATTTCTGGACACACACAAGCTCCCAAAACTGAACCGTGAAGACGTAGAAAATTTGAACAGACCAATAACAATAAAGGAGATTGAAGCTGTTATCAGAAGGCTCCCAACAAAGAAAAGCCCAGGACCAGATGGATTCACAGCAGAATTTTACCAAACATTCAAAGAGGAATTGACACCGATTCTTTACAAACTATTCCAAAAGATTGAAACGGATGCAAATCTCCCAAACTCATTCTATGAAGCAAACATCATCCTGATACCAAAACCAGGTAAAGATATAACCAAAAAAGAAAACTACAGGCCGATATCCTTGATGAATATAGATGCAAAAATCCTCACTAAAATACTAGCAAACAGAATACAGCAACACATACGAAAAATTATTCATCACGATCAAGTGGGATTCATCCCAGGGATGCAAGGTTGGTTCAACATACGCAAATCAATAAATGTGATACACCATATTAATAAACTCAAACAGAAGGACCATATGATCATCTCTATAGATGCTGAAAAAGCATTTGATAAAGTTCAGCACTCATTCATGACAAAGACCCTCTATAAGTTAGGTATAGAGGGAAAGTATCTCAACATAATTAAAGCCATATATGCCAAACCCACTGCCAATATCATCCTGAATGGGGAAAAGCTGAAACCTTTTCCTTTAAGAACAGGCACTAGACAAGGATGCCCACTCTCACCACTCCTATTCAACATAGTGTTGGAAGTACTAGCCAGAGCAATCAGAGAAGAGAAGGAAATAAAGGGCATCCAGATTGGAAAAGATGAAGTCAAACCTCCATGATTCTGATTCCAATGTTCTACCAGCCACACTTTGAGGAACACTGAATGAAACCAGACCATAAACGTGACACTACCTGAAATGATGTTGCAACAAATCCCCGCTGGTACTTTCAGCAATCATCCCCAAGAAGGATGCATCAAACACTGAGTTCCACATCACATTACGCGGCAAGCTTCTAGTGCATCTGGTAACTCTGTTCATTGTGCCAGTGAATTTCAGTAGAACAGTTAACATTCCCCTCATCAAAGGAATATTAAGTGTGAGGGGATAGAATAGAAAGAGTCCTGGTCTTACAATCAGGAGACCTAGATCAAACATCAAGCCTCCTTCTCAGTCGCTACCTGAATGTACAGCACTGAGTGAGAAGTTTCTCATCTCTGGACCTCAGTTTCCTCATACAAATGAGAGGATTTAACTAAACAGTACCTTAAATTCCTTTAGCAATAATATCCTCTAACTTAGTCTATTTGAGTCTTCTAAGAAATAAGTAAAAGACAGTAGGAGTTTCCTTTTTATTTTCTGTTTTTCTTTCATCTCTAATCAACTGCGGTTGTTTGCTAAGGACATTTATGAATGAAAGGTTTTCTTTTTCACTTTCAGGTCTCTATAATCCTGGGAAAATTATACCCTTTCAAAAGAAGACACAGGTAGACCCAGAATATGCATGGTTCAGTGACTGTTTCTTTACAGCCACACCCTCCCCCCAAAGTCAATTGAAATAAAAGGTCTTAGTGAAGAGCCCAGCAAAATGACAGGCAGGCAAGATGCTGAGTGCTGGTGGTCAGCGCCCCCAGACTTCGTTGTCTTCATCCCACATCAACGGGCAGGCACAGGAGCACGACAGCACACTTCCTGAAAATGCTGCCAGAGAATGTGCTTTCCAGAGCCGGACTTCTAATCAGAGCTGACTGGAGATTTGTGCAGCAGCATCCATGCCTCTGTGCTTTTGACCTGCCAACTTTCCACTTCAGTCATTACATGTGTAGGACTTGCCTCCCACCTGCCAAACACACCATTTTCCATTATTCTGAGGCTCGTGAGCCACCCTGTTAATCATCTAGCTCTTTGTTTTCCTCCTTCTTTCTCTGGCTGGCTCTCATCCTTAAGTTCTTTGGTTTGGCATCACCCCAAGGACAAAGTAAATGATAACCTTTCTCCACTCTGAATTGTTCAAATCAGACCTGGAACACTCAGCTTACTTTATGGAGTGGGTGAGGGGATTGTTAACACATTTCATAAAAGAGATTATAATGGAGGGTTAAGAACGTGCACTTTGGTATCAGTAAAGGCATCAGTTCAAATCCTGGCTCTGCCAAGAACTAGACATACAGGCTTAACAAAGTTACTCAACTTGTCCTTACCTTTGGTTTCCTTACCTATAAAATGAGGATGACACCATCTAACTCAGATTATTGTGGACATTAAAGATAATGTTTCTAAAATACCCAGCACATATTAAAAGCTCAACATGGCAGCTTTTATTATTATGAGTATTCTTATCAGCTAACTACTAAACATATCTAGAGCTGAGTATCAGGATGGCTAGACTCAAAATCACATTATATGAGGACTTGTATCATCAGGAATATTTGGCATGAAGAAAGGAACAGAAAGAGGACAGGAATAGTTGTTTTCAAATATATTTTTTTAAAAAATGTATTGCACATGTTTCTGTCTATCCACAGAAAACAGAACAAAAGTCAATAGGGGAGTTTCTTCTCAGAATGACAAATAATTTTCTAACGCCTAGAGCTGTGTAAAAGTAGAACGAACTCCATTGAGAAGTAGTGAGTGCCCCACACTGAAGGAATTCAAGGAGAGCCTGGTTAGCCACTGGGTGGAAATGTTGCATGAGATTCAAGCATAGGATAAACTTGGATTTTTATGAATTTTAAAATACCTTCCAAGTTGAAATTCTATAATTCTGTGATCATTAGCATCCCCAAAAGCAGATGCAGGAGGAGATGTTTTAAAAGTGAAAGGGAAACCAATCAATTTGGCTTCCTGCTAGCAATTCTGAGAGATAAATGGGCTAAGGACATCTACGACATTAGTGAAACTAAAGATTGGGGATGCAACATTCTGTGCCCTTCCACTTACCATGGCTCTTAAATGAGCTTTTCTCAGCTACAGTCTTGCAATGCCAAATTCATTATGTAAAACCTGAGTGGATGGATACATTGTGAGAGACTCTTTAAAATGTAAACTCGATGGCAAAGCCCCTTACATGGAATTATGTGCACTTAATTAGCTAAAGGCTTAAAGGTAGTTAAAACAGGTAAACCATCTTCTTTCCAGCTAAGAGATTATAAAAGTGGATGTGAAGGATGATAACAAGTATCCAAGGATTTGTAAAATGTCAGGAGCAGTGAGCTAATGAGTCTTAAGGAAGTGTACATACAAATGTTTTTGAGGTCTTAATAAAGGTTAGCAAATTGCTCTCTCACTAGGTTGCTCTTTCTCTCTTTCTCTTTTCCTCCAGATAGCTCAGGAACATCTCATGGAAATAGGAAATTAGCAGTCTCATAATTAGAGATTGTAGTAGGCACTTTGAAAAATATTTAAGGGAAAAATCCAATAGACGCACTTACATCAAACCTGATTTTTCCAAGCACATGTGCACACACACACAAATTAGAGATGATACACTATACTAACACTTCTAAAATTAGGTGTTGATCTCGGGCTCTGACATCAATGTTAGGATGGACTTTGGCTATGTAATTTAATAATCATTTTTTAAAAATAGCATCTCACAATTTGCAAAGGGCTTTCACAACTTCTACTCAGCCTCATTCCAACCCCTGTTCACTTAGTGGGTAAAATGTGAGGATCAGCTGTATTCTTCCTTCCATATCTCAGGATCTGTGACCAACACACATATATAAAACAACATGCACCACTGAGAAAACACTCAAAGTCTAATCATCCAAAGATGCTGCAAAGCTAGGGCTTAGGGTTCACAGACCCCTCGAACCCGTCGTACAGACTGGGTCACAAATCCTTCATACAGAGGTCTATGAGCTAGGTAATAGGAAAAGGTCCTGGGAGCCATGGGTAAAAAAATTAATAGGCTTTATTCAGAACTAGGAGCAGCCGTCCTAGTGGCCTCCCGGAGCATCCCCAGAAGCACGGTATATCAGAGCCGTTAGGCCTTTATACTTAAGTCTATAACCCAGGACACCTGGGTGCACATGTGCAATTACATTAGACAATCACCAAGGAACACCTGGGTGCACGTGCATATTTACATCAAATGCTCCACAAGATTCTGAACATCTGAGGGTCCCTGACCATTTTCCTGTATTTTCCCAACAGATGCTGGTAATTTTTTTTTAATTTCAGATAATGATTATATTGAAGTGCTTTCTTACCACATTTTAGAATATTCATTAAAAACAGGAGATAGGCCATCAATCCAGAAAAATCTAGCAGTAGTCATTCAAGGACTTTTCTGTCACTTAAGCATGTGTATACTTCTGAAGAAAGAATTTCATTCTTTGCAGGTTCTATTATTTAAGCAAATGAGAATGACTCCAGTGTTATGTGTTGGCGATAAGTTGTACACTTAGTTTTTAAAAACCTTTAAAAAGAACGTGTATGTAATCAACATGAAATAAAAATCTCTCCATTATCCCCTAATACGATCAGAAAATGGTACTAAAAATAGCACCTAATAAAAGGACTTGAACAAAGCCCTCTGACCAAGAAACAGTTGAGCTGGGCCCCAAATCATCTGAATTCTATTTAGGAGATTAGATTGAAACCAATTTAATCCTTAACCAGAGGGATTAACATTAGACCTCAGCAGAGATAACAGGTGATAAATGGCATCAGAAGTAACCAATAAGCTTAAGAGGACTGGAAAATTCTAAGAGCCATTTAATGTGCTACTTTTACAAGTAAATCAGTAATAGCTGCAGTTGGCTCTACTGAAGCTGTGTTTGGTCTGACTCGACTACACCTGCAGAACTGAACATGATAATAAATGGAAGCTGGAAAGGACCTAACACTGTCCAAATCTCCAGACTAATCACCCACTGCATGTTCATGAAATGAGCTGAATTCTAAACTGTGTTTTTCTCAGATACTTTCCCTTTCAAGTTAGAATTTTGTGTGACATAACATTAAACATTATTACTAGCAATAATAATATCTAACATCAATTGAGCATATGCCATGTGCAGGAATCAAACTTCAGTACATCATGAAAAGGAAAGTGTTTAAGATTTAGGCAGTGATCTTGGGTTACAAAACAGCAAAAAAACAGCAAGGCGTGAACAACAAAGGAAAAAACGTGTCCATCTTTTTAGAATTAAAGAAATCTAGTGGTGAAAGCAGCCCTGGATCTGGGAGGGCTAGCAGAAACAGCTGCTTGTCAACAGCAGCTGAGGGCATGGGAGAGTCAGGATGCACAGGAAAGCAGCCTGCAACTCAGCCCACAATTCCAATGCTCCAGAATGCTTTCCATGTGTGTGAAGGAATTTACAGTCCAGTGATTCACACTTGCAAAGTTTATACTTAGCTCTTTGCAATGTGTGCCAGCTCCTAGTGTTTTCCCATTCGCTAACTCAGATGTCAAGAGAAAGAGGGAATAAAGGTCCAATAATAAGAACTTGAAGACAAACCACTATATTTAGATAGAGCTATAACCCTCTGTCTATAGACAGAGTGTCCGTGAGGCACCAACCTGCTTAATCTTTCTCTCTTTGTAGGCTTCCAAATCCCATCTCATTTTGCATCCCGTGTGCTTTGTACAAATGCCAATCCCCTCCAATTCAGCCCTGATGTCAAGTGACAAAGAGAAGTACTCCCACTTGAACTCTCTCCTTTTCAGCCTCTTTGCTTCAAGTCTCCTTCAAACAAAGACTTTGCCTCTGATTCCCAGCTTGAGACCACTTCTTAGATGACACATAGACTGGTGTGGCCAAGCAGTTAAAAAAAATAAAAAAGGGGCAATGCCTAGACTCCCCCATGATGTAAATTAGAGAGTTGCAGCTCCATCAAGGTCCCCCAGTGATGCCTCCCACTGAGTGAGGAACTATTGGATTTCCATCTGTGTGTCTCATACTACTGGTGGCCATTGTTTAAATAAACATTACTTGGTATAGCTTTTTTAAAAAAATTCAATACATGTTGGTGCCTGGTTAAAAGGAAAGAAAATTGCAGTATTAAAAGACTAGTATTTTCAGAGTCTTGTGATGTAAATTGCTAATTTAAAACCCAAAATATTGTTAAAGTGTCTTTATTTAATAGCAGGTGATTGCAAGCTGTAATTTGCAAGCTGTAGATGCAGATGGTAATGTTTTCCCTCCCTTTTCAGCAGTGCAGTACAGTATTTACTGCAGATCTATGCAGACATGGAACAGCCAACTGTGAAAGAAAACACTCTGGAAGATGATTCCCCACAAAGTTTGTAAGACGAAGACGGGTTTTGAATCCTGCTCATGTCTCAGCTGAAGCAGGGTCCTCTACTCCTGAGCCTGGAGGGTGTTCATGAAAGAAACAATGTGCTATCCATTGATCTGCCAGGTGCTTGCAAATATTAAAATGTGTGTGGGAGAGTGATATTTAATTTAGGCTTGATTTATTTGTTCTCTGGCTGGGGAGAACCTTGGGAAGAGAGGGAATGTGGGGATAGGATTGCCAGATGAAATGCAAGACACCTAGTTAAATTGGAAGTTCAGATAAACAGAGAATAATTTGTTAGTTCAAGTATAACCCATGCAATTTGGGATAGCCTTATGCTAACAAATTACATGGGCCATACTTATACCCACAAAGTATTCATTATTTATCTGAACTTTGAATTTAACTGGGAATCCTGTATTTTTATTTGTTATATCTTGAAATCCTGCATGAGGAGAGAAAGGGTGACTAAATAAGTAACAATGTCACGTGCAGGCAGAGGTGAGGGGAATTGACATTAAGTTAGCACTGGTCAGGGACTTGCCTTCTGCTCTCCCATGTAATTATGGCAACAACTTACCAGGTAGGTTTTGCTCTGAACTACATTTCAAAGAGGGCATAATTGTGGCTCAGAGACTTTTGGTGGCTTTTCCAAGGTCATATAGCTCACAACAGCCCTAGATTTGGTGGCCAAGGTCTCTATGTCTTCAAACACAATCCTTTCCATAAAATGTTCCTGATGCCTCACTTTTGTTAATTATTGCCCATGACACTTAAGGAATCTAGAAGAAATCCAGGCTCCTTCTCTAGCTCCAGTGACCTCCCAACTCCCCCACCTCTGCAAAAAAACAAATCAACCAACAAGCCCATCCATGCTCACCAATTATCTCCTTCCTCCCATCCCCACCCCAGTGAGCAAATACACAAGTCTTCTTTATTATAATATTCTCTTTTATCTTATTGTATTCTGTTACCAAAAGACCTGGAAGGCCAGCCTTCTCTGAGCATTTGGCCTTATACTGCTTGAATAGAATTCCAAGAAGTGGTGACACCAGACCCAAGCAGGAGAAGAAAGACTGTTGATTGTTTACTCAGGACTCAAAACCCCCTTCTTTCCTAATTGGCTCAATAGTCCATGTCCATGCCCTCCCCTGTAGGAAGTCCTGACTGGTCTCCAGTGTTTCTCAACAGGTCTGATACTGGCACTATTGCAAAATGATTCTTCATTGTGAGGGATCAACCTGAGCATTGCAGGACACTTCTCGTTCCTGTGTCCTCTTCCTAAATACTGCAACAGTCACCTAGTCACTTTGTAAACCAAAAACATCCCTGCGCATTTCCAGGTACTTCTGTCGGTGGAGGGGCACCTCCCCCAGTTGAGAGACACAGGGTAGTCTGTGTCCCTCGGGAGACATTGGTGGAGGGGGTGTGGTTACTCAGTTCTGGCTGAGAGGCATGAGAGAAGGTCTGCTGGGGGCTTCTAGGAAAAGATTCCTCATACTATAAAAGAGGCCCAAGGAAAAACAGTCCCTCTAACACCCCTAGATGTGGTCAGGTCTGCACATGATGTCCAGAGCTGCAAAAGCTACTTTTCACCCATGGGGGTGAAAACCGACAATGAAAAGATGGCAGAGTGCAAGCATGGAGAAACCCTGGGCCATGATGATATCAGTGATCTGTCGAGTTAGCAAATCCGGGAGCTGCTCTACCTCAAGGTTCCCATTAGGAGGGAATAAAACTGCCTTAAACTGTTTAAGCCTCTGAAGTTGGAAGCGTTCGACCCACCCACAACTCAGAGCACCCAAACTGTCGTGTGATGACAAGGACACTGGACTTCTCAAGGCAAACAAGGAAAGAACAATGGGGAGGCGGAAGGGGTGTGAGAATTCTTTGGCAAATTACGGTTCAACTGAACAGGAGAGAGAATGGAGTCAGGGAACTGGAATTTGAGCCCTGTTATATCACTGAATAGCTCTGTGACCTTGACTAAGGCACATTATTTTAACCTTAGATTTATGACCGAAAAACTATCAGGATTAGATCTACAAAAGTTGTCAGCTCAAAGCCTGTGGGCCACACTAGACTTGCAGGTGTGCTGTTTCTTGCTGACACATGCCCAGTAGACACACATGCCACTACATCTATTGTCTTACTACCAGGCCCTTCCCTCCTCTCACCTGCCCATTTCCTGGGCCGTGTGAGTTCAAGTCCCCATTTAAACCTATTCCGTCCCATCCTATGAGACCCTGATACTGTGTTATATGGCTCTGACATAAATGTCATTTGCGCCAAAAAACAGCCTCAAATCTCTGCCATATATATCTTTTTCTCTGCACCAAATGAATTTTCTTCTAATTAAAATACTAAAGACCAATTGTGGGACATCCACAGCTAAAATTACCTATTTTTCCTTTTCAAGGAGCATCAAGTATATTTTTTAAATAAAAAATGCATAAATGCTAACCTTGCACATTACATTTCATCCTATGCAACTTCTAATTAATGTTTATTTGCAGAAAAATAAAAATTACTTGCCCTCATCTACTGAGGGGTATTATATAAACCACTTAAATATGGTATTCTCTAGTGCCATCTAGGGGATTTTAGACCAAGAAAAGAAAATCGTCTGTTTAGCCAGAAGAGAAAAACAAGCACTGAGAAATCAGCTATGACTCGCCAAGTAATTTCTTATACACGTTCAATAGTGTTTGGGTAATCTTTTATTTTAGTTTGGATAGCTGAGCAAGGTCACACATGGTGCTGCATCTGGAGAATGCATAAATGAGTAAAATGTATGACATTGTGACCATGCTTTCCAGCCTAATGTTTCACAAACATAACCTTGACAGAACAAAGCTTCCCCATTGAAATCAATGTCCCTTTCTAAAATCAAATCAAGCAGGATTTGTTAATATTTTTAAAATGTGTTTTCTGGGTGCCCAGTACCTACATATTAATCACCAACAAGTAAGAATTTCAGCAAGTGCCCTTTGAAGCTACAGAAAAAAAAACCAAAGAGTGACACACTTTACAAGGACTTTGTGTCTCCAGTCCCTGCTCCTAGAGCAATGCTTAGCAGAGAAAAGTCACTCCTAAATGTTCCTTTTACTGAAATGAGCTCAGTAGCCTCTAGATAGCATTGATTGATGATGTTGAGGGGTTCACCTCTTCTCAGTGCATTACGTGTGACTCAATTGCAGAAATCTGTGTTAAACTAAGTAAGTGTATTTCTGGAAAGGTCTATATGGCTGCCTGGGTGATGGGCTTGTGTGAGGCACTTTTCCCACAGGTTACTACAATATCCCTTCCCTAAAGCCTCAAATTTCTGCAAATATTTAATTCCCATTCTACAGATAAGAAAACAGGATCAAACATAGATGGAATGTCTTCTCCAAGGACCACAATAAGAAATGTATAAACAGGGTTTCAAATCCATATTACTCTCCAGCATCAATCAGTGCACTTCCTCCAAAGTGTAATTTCAAATGTGTCAATAAATATGACTACTAAAAGTCTTACAAACTATTTCAACCAAGGGGAAAATGCACATTAGGCTGAATCTCATGAAATTCCTGATATTCAACCATTTTTGATCAATAAAGAGAGCATATATGTGAGTCAACACAACATATTCCCAAATTTAAGACTGCTTACCTTTGAGGCTGGTAAAAAGAAATAGATTTTGTTATGTATTGTTTCATTTACCTTGAGTTTTCCATGGTATTTCAACTACTACAGGCATCAATTAATTAAACTGAATTACCTCCAGTGATGCAACTTCTTCGTGTATACTTACGTGCTTCTCAAAGCCAAGGCTCCTAAACATCACCTCCAAGTTGTATTGATCTTATTTATCCCACAAAGTTTTTGTGGCAGTTCCAACACCATTTGTTCACAGCCACTTTGTTTAATGTCTGGCCCAAATAAATCTTCTCTCTCCATTGGCTCATTTGGCTAAAATAAGTCTTTTGACAGAGTGAATAGAGGAGGATGAGGAGGTGATCAGAAATAGGTGATAGGTGGGTATGAATGTATATAATAGATGTATCTAATTTAGAATGTATCTAATAATGAGTCACAGTACCTTATTGTTTTACAAAAATATAAAGCACTGGGTATTTAACAACTGCTCTCAAGCAACCCTGATGTAACTTTCAATGGACCCTGCAAAGCCCATGTACATGAAAATAAACATGATCAAGGTTCCCAATCTAATAAAGCTAATGACTTCTGCTTGATATTCAGTAAAAGGCTACTTGGCTTTAAACAAAGATTTTATAAGCCACTGATACGTTCCCCCAAAATATTTTTTATCTGGTCTTATCCTTCTAATATCATAGGAACAAAAGTAATTAATATGTGAACATATACAACCTTTCCATTTTCTCAACCCACACCCCACTGTTGGGAAAATAGAATAGTTTGGTAAGGACCCTCGCCTTAGGTCAGGTTGGGGTGGTGCAGTGCATTCTTTGTGAATAGGTTGAGTGTGGGTGGAGTTAGTATGCAAGGGTGGTACTGCGACCTGGTATCTGCCTCCGGGGGCCACCACCCACATGGTCATGCTCTCGAACCTGCGGCTTCCAAGGACCTGTTTGCCGGTTACCTAGCTCATAGACCTGCATGTGGGGGGTCAGGTGAGCAAGCCTGGCATGTGAAGGGTTTGTGACCTGGTCTGGACAATGGGCTTGAGGGGTCTGTGAGCTCCAGACCCAGCCCTAGCTTGACAATTGGCCCAGTTGTCAGGATAATGGGCAAGTAAAAGAGCGCGACAATTGGTGTAGTCTGCGACAGGATTCTGAGCAGGTACAGGAGCCAAAAGACCTTGGAAGAAGGAGGAAATGTGGCTACTTGTGAATATGCTCTGCCCTATGGCCACCTTCCTGTTGACTGGGATCTGGTTGCTGCTAACGTATTGCAAGGCAGCATAGACCAGGTACTACAATGCAAAACCCCTTGGTAAGGGGAGGAAATGTGGCTGTCCTTGAGCATGTGGTGCCCAGTTGCCACTTTTCTGCTGACCAGAGCCTGGCTACTGCTGTGCTGCAAACTGATCGAGATTTGTAGCAGAAAGCAGAGTTGTTGGAAGCAAGGATAGATGTCCCAGAGGATGACGTGCAGCACTAGCCACTCTTGCTTCTCACACTACGGAAGATGACCAACCCAGTGGTGAGTTGGGGAAAACCGTGGGTCTCCAGGTACAACCTCTTGTGCATGAGAAATTGAGAGAGTGAAGCAGCAGAAACAGGGAGAGCCTCTGGCTGCTACAGATACAGGACCTAGGGGTGAATGGTGTAACGTGCTCTAGAGACTATGTAGTAAATGCATGTCGTGTTTGTCTGAAGGCAAAAGGCTTGCAGGGTGCCATTTAAACCCAATGGCTGGACGGGTGCCTTATAAACCTGAGAAAAGAGTGCCACATGCAGATGGGCAGATGACCCAAGGATGGGTGCCCCTGCAGAATTTCAAGTATGTTTTCATCTGGTGAAAAGGTGGAAAAGTTAGTCTCTGTTACTACACACCTGTCTCGGTGGCAGCAGTTACAGGAGAGCCACAGATATGCACAGGGGCAGGGCAGCCACTCCATGATGGACTGGGAAAATGCAGCTGTTTGAACTGCGTGGACAAATGCTGCTGAACTGCCTGAGACTGAGTGAATAGCCAGTGTAAGCCGAGCTGATTGAAGTAATTCAGGAGCCAGGGATGGGACAGCCAGATGCTAAGAACCAGGACAATAGGAAAAAAAGCCCTAAAGGCATTTGAGAAGTCTGGATGGGTGCCCCAACTATTACAGGCCCTGAGGGTGTTTGAGAAGTTTGGGAGAGTGCCCCTCCCATCCTAGGAGAACTGAGTTTCTCTGGAGGACAGACTTGGGGCACTGCTGCCCTCAGCAAACTGCTCCCTGCATCCCAGCCACTCTGGCTGGAGCAATCCTGCCTTGACACCTCTGAAGAGCAAAAGCCTAAAACCTTGGTGTCATTCACGTTATGTTAAATTTGCAGGCCAACAGTATGTGAGAGCAGTGGAGGCATGCCAGCCTCCACCTAGATTTTGGAAGATGTATGAAAAAGTTGGGGGACTCAGGTAGAGACCTGCTGCAGGGGTGGAGCCACTGCAGAGGTCATCTGTGGAGCAATGTCGAGGAGAAAAGTGGGGTCAGAGCTCACACAGAGAATCCCCACTGAGGAAACATCTAATGGAGCCAGGATGGTGGGACTGCCACCAGGAGCCCAGAACCATGGGGCTGCTGGCAATGTGCAGCACCAGCCTGGAAAAGCTGCAGGCACCAGGGCAGCTCAATGGGCTGCATTCAGTGGAGCTGTAGGAGCAAGGTTGCCATATGCTCTAGGGACCCAGTGGGCTTAATGTTTGCCCTGTTTGGGTTTTGGATTTGTTTGGGGTCTGTTTTTCCTTTCTATTCCTCCCTTCTGGAATGGGAATGTATACCCAATGTCCGTCCCACTGTATCTTGGAAGTAGATAAAATTGTTTTTGACTCTTTACAGGTTCACGGCTGAAAGGAGTTTCCTTTAGTCTCATATGAGACTTTGTACTTTTAAGTTGGTGCTGTAACAAGCTAAAGACTTTTGGGACTGGGATGGAGTGTATGATATGTAAATGTAGGGGTCATCTATCCTAGCTAAGGGAACATCACGGAAGATTCTGAATGTGTAGATTGTATGGTGAGGGACCCTGAATGGGTGGATTATTGGGAAAACAGAATAGTTTGGATAGGACCCTCACATTAGGTCAGGTTGTGAGTGGTGCGGTATATTCTTTGTGAATAGTTGTACGCATGGGTGGTACTGCAGCCTTGTCTGGCTTCTTCCTCAGGCAGCTGTTGCCCATGCAGCCACGCTCTCAAACCTACGGCTTCCAAGGACCTGTTTGCCGGTTACCTAGCTCACAGACCTGTGTGTGAGGGGTCTGGTGATCCAGCCTGGCATGTGAGGGGTCTGGTGACCCAGCCTGGTGTGTGAAGGCTTTGTGACCCAGTCTGGACAATGAGCTTGAGGGCTCTGTGAGCTCCAGACCCAGCCCTAGCTTGACAATTGGCCCAGTCGGTAGGATGATGGGCAGGTAAAAGAGCGCGACAACCACCCACCCACCAAGGAAACATTTTGCAGAGTGGTTGAAGAGAAAGGGGATGGGGAAAGAAAAAATGAAGTCCATAGAAATGGATGTGGAGAAGTATTTCATGAAAAACTAAAAGATAAAGGCAACAAAAATTGGAGAGCATGGGCAGGTGTCATAGCAAGCAAGTAGGAGAGTGAGAGGAGTGGAGTGAAGCTCCTTTGGCATGGTTCAATAAATTCAAATAAAATGTATTAATCATTCCAGAATGTTGGACTATAGTCCTTTGACTATGACTTTGCAGTGAGACCAGGCTATGTGGAGCTCCAGCAATTTTTTTATATTATGTAAACGTGGTATAAAATGAGAAGGACTACCAGCATATTGTTTTGCGTAGAATTAGCTGGTATATTCCATTCCATCTCCTCTAGTGCCCTGGGAGTTACTGCATAATTTGGTCTTTGATAACTTGCTGCCAGCTCTGCACAGGATCTCCATTGCTCCAACATACCCCTTGCCCTCAGCAACTCCTCATCCCAAAAATCTCCTCAATATCAATTCTCAGTTCCTCCAAACAAGAGAAGGGTCATAGGCCCCAAATGGACAAAGGGTCAAATAACAATTAGGATCAGATTTGTAGTGGGATTTTACCCAACAGAAAGTACCCATTTAACAATGTCTCAACACATCTACAAACCACCAAGATGCTCACTCAACCAAAAATCCCAGAGATCCCTTGTCAGGGATGGTAAAATCCAGACATTCAGCATTTGCAGTCCCAGTGATTTTGTGACAACCTTATTCTTACACTAAGGAAGTTCACTTTGTAACAATAGTACTCACTGCCTCTCAGATTCCTTTTTTGATTTTTTTTTTCTTCTGTTGACATGGCCCTAAAGAGAGACACTGAAGATAATCTGAAAGCCTCATTTTAAACCTTCACAACACTTTATATCGCTTGATTATCACAATCTGTATCACTATTTTTGGAAATCAACTAACTCTACCATCCCTAATTTTACCAGTACAAAAAAAAAAAAAAAAAAAAGGAAGTTACCACATTCCTTCTTTCAATATAGTTTTCTATATTCTGTTGGACACTTTGAGAGGCACATTACTCCTACCCATGAAAGACTTACTATATTTTAAGAATTTAAGTACTGTGTTTAGTTTACAGCATTATATGTTCTCAATATAATATGTTCAGTAGGGACACCTGAGATGTCACTGGCATTGGACTTAAAATACCTGGATTGGTTCAACTTCTGCATTGCCTACCACTTGCAGATTCTGACTCTTCTAGTTTAAATAAGTAACAACTTCTTGAGCCTCATTACCTTGTAAATAAATTGAATATAATAAAATTATGTTAATAAAAGTAGGATAGTGACTGAAACAAACACATTAAAACCTTAGTAGTTGAACACAATAGAAGGTTATCTCTTGGTCACATGACAATTCTGCGTGGGTATTTAGCCTGGAGCCTTCCACACAGTAATTCAGGGACCCAGGTTCCTTCTATCTTGTGGATTTGTCATCCCCTTTACCTTCTGTAAAGAGCAAGACAGCAAATACTTTGGCTTTATGGGCCCCATGTTACAACAGCTCAACTCTGCCATTGTAGCTCAAAAGCAGCCGTTGACAATCTGTAAACAAGTCAACATGGTTAATTTCAATAAAACTTTATATACAAAAACAGGTGGCAGGCCAGAATTTTCGGACCAGCCATAGTTTTCTGACTCTTGCCATAGGATATTGAAGTCCTCTTCTGGATTCTTTCCAACCAAATGTTTAATGTGGGGAAATCAGAGCATGAGGAATGGGCAGGAGTTTTTAATGGGATAGGCTTAAAAATGGCACATACTCATTTCACTTCTGCCCACTCCATTAGTCAGAACATGGGCACACCTAACTCCAAGGAAGCCTGTGAAATAGCTTGTGTTTGCCCAGGAGGAAAGAAAATAGAATTTAGCAAACATATATCATTCTCTGGCAAAAACACTTTCTTCAATGGTTGTAGAGAGGGACATTTGAGATAATGAGCATACAAAACTACTTTGTAAATTATAATCTGCTAGGGAAATGTAGAGTGCTATTTTAATTATAATTACTGAAGGCAATAAGTCTATGAATACCTTCCTACCAGGGAGTGGTGGCCCCTTCAGAAAGAAGAGAGCTTACAGGTTTAAAAGGCACTTAAAATTTTGGGATCAAGCAGAATCTGCAGATTATGTTTTACAAGCCAGGGAATCATGATGCTTTCCTACAACTTGGGTATCTTGAATACCCTGACATTTCCTCTCCCTCCATGGTAGAGACGAGTATTTTATGCATAGAGGCAATTGCTGAAGCACTTTTCAGGTTATCTCAATAGTCAGATTATTTACTGTAAACTGAGGTTTATTGATGATACCCACAAAAAATGAGTTGGAAATATAAAAATGAAGCTATCCATAGTATTAACTAATTAACTAGAAATCCATGCTTAATATTCTCCAAGAGTAAAGCTCTGTTCTGGGGAGATAGGACACATCAGAAAGCATAAAAACCAAGATAAAAACAATTCTCAATGTGATCCCTTCAATCAGATTTTGAAGGTCTCACTTCTAAACCATATAATGTTTGAGATTGGGTCATGGTATTTTTTTCAACAGCGTTTTCAAAGAGTAGCATGAGCAGAACAATTATTCCACTAATTTTAAAAGGTTTCTCTTCTGTTTGTGTCTTTTAAATGATAGAATTAAACATGGAGAAAATGAAAATGCAAAAAGATTAGAATTAATTATATCGAATAAGGGATAAAGCAGGGATAATTCATTTATTTATTTAATTTTTAGCAAAGTGACAAATTGAAGGGACTTCCTGTGAAGCAATTAACCATCCATTGTTTGTGATTTCAAACAAAGCAAGGAAATCAGACATTTAAAGGGGTTTCTAAAGACTTCAGGGACTGTGGGAGGTGGAGTATAGGGGCATTTGCAGACAGCTGTGTTGGCAAGTAAGGCTGATGGTGTCTTATTGGGAGTGATGATTCGGGCAGGTACCTATGTCTCTTATCACATATAATCTTCCCACTTCAAAATAGCTAATGCTCAATGGATAAGGTCTTCATAAGGTCTAGCTTGCTCAAGGAAAGCCCAGTTTACCCTTTTTGCCCAGCATAATTATTAATAGTGTCCTCATTCCCAGTCCAGAGCATCCCCAGTTTGGGCAATACATTATATGGACTTGTCATCAATGGGTATTGATGGGTGTTCACGGCTTGATGTATAAAACTTGGGGAGATGTCAGTCATGCTGCCTCTTAACAGCCACACCCAAAAGGCTTGAAACCTGGAAACGCACAAAGAACTGCATACAGAGAAGTCACAGGATCCATGGGTCCATCACTGAAGCACTGGTTGTAGCCATTTTTCACCCATAGCCTGGCGAGAGAACTCCCTATGAGCAAAAAAGTGGGCAATAAGCACTGATTTGTGAGTTACCAATGCCAGAAAGAAGAGATGGAAGGTTATTTCAGAATCTGTATGAGCTTTAGACATTATTAAAATATCGTAGACTTTGGCACCTAAAATAACTTTAACAAGTTACTAAAGCGCCACAGTTCCTCATGTCATACGGGTAAAATAATGTCTCTAACTACTTATCAACTAAATAATTTCCTTATATCTGCCTAGGGTGAATTTTTTGGGTATTTGTTAATTGTCTCCTGATTGATTCCGAACTATACTTGTATTAGTCATAATGATAAAATTTCAGATAACAGGAGGTCAGAGGGAGCATAGATAACATTTGCATTAGTTTGTTTCTGTATTTCAAATGGAATTCATGAAACTGGGTAATTTATAAAGAAATTGGATTCATTTCTTATACTTTTGGAAGCTGAGAAGTCCACGGTTTAGGGGGTGAATCTTGTGAGGATCTGCTTCTTAGTGGCAACTCTCTACAGCAACTCAAGTTATCACATGGAGAGAGAAATGGGCTGAGCAAGATAGAGCTAACCTCACTAGCTCTCTTTATAAAGCCATCAGAACCACACCCATGGTAACTCATTATTTCATGAACGGGTTAATCCATTCAGGTGGGCACAGTCCTCACAGTCCAATCACCTTTCAAAGGTCCCACCTTTCAAACACCGTAATTGGATTTCCCACCCTCTTAACACGGTTACAACAGGATCAGGTTTCTAATACATGAACTTCTGGGGGATACTTTTGACCCAGGAAACATCTAATCCCACACTTCTCAGGATGTAATATGCAAAGAGAATCAATGGCTTACTCAAAAGCATTAGCCAGTTGGAAGCCCAGGGGTACTGTATCTCAATCCCTAACCTATCATTTCCTTCTAGATCCAAGTCATTATGAACACATATACTTGCTTCCTACTGGTTACCAGTTCCTGCATATTTTTGGTAGCATTGATACTGGCTCCTCTCTCCAAGAGATTTAGGAAAGAAGTAAGTTTAACATTCAGTTAGAGAAAGATGACTGCTCACATAAGCCATTCCTTCCTGTAAGAACCCAAATGCCCCAAGGGATCACACCCTGATCACATAAGCCCTTCTCGGCTGCACCCCATGATGGGGCTGGTTGCCCTTCTCTTCCGCATTCTCCTTCCTGCTGGCGTGAATCGCACACCAATCAGCTCCCTCCCAAGCCCCATGTGGTATGCTAAATAGGGATTGTATTTTAAATCAATCAGCTTTCCCTTAAAGCCCTATATATATGTGTGTGTGCTGCCTAATAAAGGAGCTCTCTCTGGTGGATCGTCAACTGGTGTCGACTCGTCCTTTTCAGTTCCAATTTTAATGATATGAAGAAAACTCTTGGATTTTTTTGGTTTTGATAAGGCAGCATCAGTCAAGAGCAAATGAAATACTTCTCTTTCTCTTGAACTTTCTCAAAAGCCATCCTCTTCCTGGATTGGCCAGAAAATTTTTCTCTATTGATTTCCAATTTTAGTCCATTGTGATCTGAAAAAATACATAGGATAATTCCAATTTTATTGTATTTGTTGAGACTTGATTTATGACCTAACATGTGATCTATCCTTGAGAATGATCCATGTGCTGATGAGAAGAATGAATATTCTGAGGTTGTTTGATGGAATGTTCTGTACATATCTGCCAAGTCCAATTGGTCTGGAGTGTTGTTTAGATCTTGTGTTTCTCTGATGATTCTTTGCCTAGATGAGATGCCCAATATTGATAGTGGGGTGTTCAGGTCCCCTGCTATTATGGTATTAGTGTCTATCTCCTTCTTTTGGTCTAATAGAGTTTGCTTTATAAATCTGGCTGCTCTGATATTGGGTGCACATATACTAACGATTGTTATGTCTTCCTGATGGATGAATCATTTTATTATTATGTAGTCACCCTCTTTATCTCTTTTTATGGTTTTTAGTTTAAAGTCTATTTTATCAGATATAAGAATAGCTACTCTGGCTCATTTTACATTTCTATTTGCATGGTATATCTTTTCCATCCTTACACTCTTAGTCTATGTGTGTCTTTATAGGCGAGGTGACTCTTTTGAAGGCAGCATATAGTTGGGTCCACCATTTTAATCCAGTCAGTCAGTCTGTATCTTTTGAGTGGGGAATTTAATCCTTTTACATTAAGAGTTGTTATTGAAAAGTGTTGATTTACTCCTAGCATTTTACTGATTTTTGTTCGGATGTCTCCAGTGTCTTTCATTCTTTTCTTTCTGATTTACTGTTTGTCTTCTATATTTGTTGGTTCCTTGGGTTGTAGATAAATTTTTTTTCTTTCTTCATTGTTAGCATTTTTATTTTACTAGTGGGTTTTTATTTTTCTTGAGTTTTTATGGCAGTGGTAGTTATTTTTCAGGCACCAAACCCAGTACTCCCTTGAGAATTTCTTGTAAGGGTGGTTGTGTGGTAGTAAAGTCCCGCAGTTTTTGTTTGTCTGAGAAATATACTATTTGCCCTTCATATTAGAAGGATAGCCTTGTGGGTAAAGTATTCTTGGCTGGAAATCTCTGTCTTTTAGTATTTTGATTATACCATCCCATTCCTTTCTGGCTTTTAGGGTTTGTGATGAAAAGTCTGATGTTAGTCTTATTGGGGCTCCCTTATAGGTGACTTGACACTTCTCTCTTGCAGATTTTAAGATTCCATCTGTGTCTTTGAGTTTTGTCAATTCGTCTATAACATGTCTTAGAGAAGACCTTTTTGGGTGGAATACATTTTGGAGATCTTTGAGCTTCCTGAATCTGAAGATCTGTGTCTTTTCCTGTGCTTGGGAAGTTTTCTGCCATTATTTTGTTGAATATGTTTTTAATCTGGAAACTATACAAACACATGGAAATTAAACAGCATTCTACTTAATGACATATGGATCCAAGAAGAAATCAAACAGGAAATCAAAAAATTTCTTAAAACTAATGAAAAGAGTGATACATCATAACAAAACCTGTGGGATACTGCAAAAGCAGTACTAAGGGGGAAATTTATCATGTTAAATGCTTACTTCAGAACAATGGAAAGATGGCAAATAAACAACCCAACACTTCACCTTAAAGAACTAGAAAAACAAGAACAATCAAAACCCAAAGTTAGCAAACAGAAAGAAATGATTAAGATCAGAGCAGAACTTAATGAAATTGAGACCCAAAAAATGATACAAAGGATCAATGAATCAAAAAGTTGGTTTTTTGAAAAGATAAATAAAATCAACAAACCTTTAGCAAGATTAACTAAGAAGAGAGAAGGCTGAAATAACAAAAATTAGAAATGAAAAAGGTGATATTACAACTGATACCTCAGAAATACAAGGAATCATTGGAGACTACTATAAACAACTATATGCTAACAAATTTGAAAATCTGGAGGAAATGGATAAATTTCTGGACACACACAAACTACCAAAACTGAGCCAAGAAGATATAGAAAATCTGAACAAACCAATAACAATAAAAGAGATTGAAGCTGCTCTCAGAAGTCTCCCACAAAGAAAAGCCAAGGACTGGATGTGTTTACTGCAGAATTCTACCAAACCTTCAAAGAGGAATTGATACCAATTCTCTACAAATTTTTCCAGAAGATAGAAACAGTGGCCAATCTCTCAAACATTCTATGAGGCAAACATCACCCTGATACAAAAACCAGACAAAGATACAACACAAAAAGTAAACTACAGGCCAATATCCTTGATAAATGTAGATGCAAAAATCCTCAATAAAATACTAGCTTACAGAATACAGCAAAACATTCACAAAATTCTAAACCATGATCAAGTGGAATTTACCCCAGGGATGCAAGTTTGGTTCAACATACACAAATCAATAAATGTGATACACCATATCAATAAAATCAAAGACAAAGACAATATGATCATCTCTACAGATGCTGAAAAAGCATTTAATAAAATTCAACACTTGTTCATGATAAAGACTCTCTAGAAGTTAGGTATAGAAAGTATCTCAACATAATTAAAGCTATATATGATAAACCCACTGCCAATATCATCCTGGATGGGGAAAAGCTTAAAGCTTTTCCTTTAAGAACAGGAACTAGAAAAGTATGCCCACTCTCACCACTCCTATTCAACATAGTATTGGAAATACTAGCCAGAGCAATCAGAGAAGAGAAGGAAATAAATGGCATCCAGATTGGAAAACATGAAGTCAAGCTCTCTGCATCTCTAGATGACATGATCCTATATATTAAACAGCCTAAAGCCTTACAAAAAAAAACTCTTGGAGTTGATAAATGATTTCAGCAAAGTTGGAGGATAAAAAATCAACACCCGAAAATCAGTAACATTTCTATTCTCCAATAGTGAACATGCAGAAAGAGAAATCAAGAAAGCTAGCCCATTTACAAGAGTCACAAAAAAAATAAAATACTTACATATACAGTTAACCAAGGATGGGGAAAATCTCTATAATGAGAACTACAAACCACTGCTGAGAGAAATTAAAGAACACACAAGAAGATGGAAAGATATCCCATGCTCTTGGATGGGAAGAATCAACATTGTGAAAATGTCCATACTACCCAAAGTGATCTACAGATTCAATGCAATCCCCATCAAAATTCCAATGACATTTTTCTCAGAAATGGAAAAAACTATCCAAACATTTATATGGAATAACAAAAGACCACACATAGCCAAAGCAATTCTGAGCAAAAAACATAAAGCTGGGGGCATAACACTACCTGGCTTTAAACTATACTACAAAGCTATAATAACCAAAACAGCATGTTACTGGCATAAAAACAGACACACTGATCAATGCAATAGAATAGAGAATCAGGAAATCAACCCACACACCTACAGCCATCTGATCTTTGACAAAGGCACCAAGCCTACACACTGGGGAAGAGACTGCCTCTTCAGCAAATGGTACTGGGATAACTAGATATCCATATGCAGGGGAATGAAACTAGACCCATACCTCTCACCATATACCAAATCAACTCAAAATGGATTAAAGGATTAAATATATGCTCTGAAACCATATAACTTCTTACAGAAAACATAGGAGAAAAAATCCAGGAAGTGGGATGGGGCATAGCATCCATGAATATGACCCCAAAAACACAGGCAACCAAAGGAAAAATAAACAAACGGGATTACATCAAACTAAAAAGTCTCTACACAGCAAAAGAAACAATTAATAGAGTTAAAGGATAACCAACAGAATGGGAGAAAACATTTGCAAAACATACATCTGACAAAGGATTAATATCCAGAATACACAAGGAACTGAAACAACTTTACACAGAAAAACAAGCAACCCAATTAAAAAATGGGCAAAGGAGCTAAATAGTCATTTCTTAAAGGAAGATATACAAATGGCCAACAGACACATGAAAAAATGCTCAACATCACTCAGCATTCAGGAAATGCAAATCAAAACCACACTGAGATACCGTCTCACTCCAGTTAGGATGGCTAATATCCAAAAGACTGTGAATGATAAATGCTGGCCAGGTTGCAGAGTAAAAGGAACTCTCATACACTGTTGGTGGGATGGCAAAATGGTGCAGCCTCTATGGAAAATGGTATGGAGGTTCCTCAAACAATTGCAGATAGATCTACCATATGACCCAGTTATCCTACTACTGGGAATATACCCAGAGGAATGGAAATCAAGTCAAAGGGATACCTTTTCTCCAATGTTCATTGCAGCACTATTTACAATAGCTAAGGGTTGGAACCAGCCCAAATGTCCATCATCAGATGAGTGGATATGGAAAAAAGTGGTATATCTACACAATGGAATACTCTGCTATAAAAAAGAATGAAATACTACCATTGCAACAACATGGATGGACCTAGAGAAAATTATATTTAGTGAAACAAGTCAGGCACAGAAAGAGCAATACCACATGTTCTTACTTATTTGTGGGAACTAAAAATAAATAAATAAATACACAAATAAACTGGCGGGGGGAGGGAAGAAGACACAACAATCAAAGTTCCTTCAAGTTATGACAAGCAAACAGATATGAGGTTGTTGGGAGGGAGGGGGCAGAGGAAGGGGGAGGGCGGGGGAGGGAGGTTTCGGTAATGGGCCACAATAATCAACCACATTGTATATTGATAAAATAAAATAAAATTTAAAAAAATAAAAATAAAAATAATTAAAAATAAATAATTAAATAAATAAATAAATAAAAAGAATATTTTTCTCTAAACTCCAAGTAAAGATTCTTCCATTTGTTCACTGTTGTATCCCCAGAGTCTGACCTAATGTCTACTGCTGTGGGTGTTCTATGCATCTTTATAAATTTATAAATTAATGAAGAAATGAAGAAATTCACCAAGATAACATGTAGCTAAAATGTAAATCTGTTGGGCAATACACAGCCACATGAATTTCAATAGATTAGCTCTTCCTCACTGCTAGGACTTCAAATGAATTGAGGAATCAGTAGAGTACAGGTGCCTGAAAGGATCCAGAACTGCCTTAGAAATAGAGCCAAGCTAAGACAAATAGAAAAGAGGTTTGCAGAAAAGTCACTGATATTACAGAGAAAAGAGACTCTTTCTTGGATGAGAATATTAGCATCGCTGAGGAATAGGCAAAGATGAAAGAGGTGAGTTGTTTATTTGGAAGGATGGTAGCAATTGGGGTTTATAGGAGTGAGGATAGATGCTAATGGCTGCATGCAACAGAAATATTAACTCAAGCTGGCTTAAATAATAAGGTAATATATTTTTTGACTTAACTGGTAGTCCAGTGGAGTTAGGCCTCTGGGTTGCATAATTCAGAGACTCAAAATGTCTTCACGGGTTCAGTTTCCCTCCCCCAGCTCTACAGAATCCTCAGTAACATTACCACCTCTGAATGACAATGCGAAGAAGACTGAAGCAAGTGTCATATCCAGTTAATAATGCCCACAGCAAGAGGAGAGACAATCACCCCCTACGGCTCTCTCTCTCTATGTCATTTGTGTATGTGTCATTCGTGTATTTTTTAAGAATGCATGCTCTTTATTAATGCATTCTTAAGGCTTGTAACCCCCTGACTATAGTTTTCACCCTGAACCTGAGCAAACATATTTCTTATTGCCAGAGTCTGCACCTCTCCTTTACCAGCAAGGAAACTTTTCCAAGGAGTTCTCAGAATTTTTCCTCTCACATGTAATTGACCAGAATTTGATCCCTTAACTCCTCCTAACACATTACTTGCAAGGCAAATGGGAATAACTCGCCACCCTTGTAGGAGTTGTGATCAGCTTCTGCTGAGGCATATGGCTGCATGAGGAGGGGTGAATACCCAATAACAAGTTATGCTAAGGAGGAAGAAGTGGAGGGGACTGCTGTATGGGCAACCGTCAGTCCTCCAGTGTGAGAGCATCAAGTGAGAAATTGGCAACTTAGGTCCGCTCTGTGATATGTGAAGATTATAGCAATCCTAAGAAAAATATCTTACATGCGCATAGTTCTTGACAGTTTATAAACCCTTCCAAATCTCTGAAGTAGATAAATACTATTATCCCATCTTCACAGATAAGAAAACCAAGGTTCAACTGATTGGTGTACAGAGTTAAATAGGTAGGAAGTGGCAGTTACATGTGGGAAGTCAAACATCGAGTTAGTGAAGATTTGTCTGATTCCCTGAAATAAAAATTCCAAGTTGGAGTTTTAAAAGAAAACTTCCAAGCAAATCCCAATACCTTGTGAAGCTACAAGTTAAATAAATTTTAGTTATCTAACCACATTCTTTCCGACACATCATTTATTTGTTTGTTCATTCATTTATTTATTCAATAGGTTATTAAGAGCAAGACAAACTGTCAAGTACTTGGGACTAAAGAGATAAAAAATATTCCACCCCTGCCTGTGCTCCTGAGTTTACAATATACAAAGCAAAACTTAAGCACTGACCATATTTTCTAATTTGAAGATGTCATCTACTGGAAAACATGTACGTAACATTGAGAGAGGGGAAGGAGAAAAAAGAAATGCGACATTGAATGCACATGTTGATTGTAAAGTACGTATAAATTTCAGAATTGTTCTGATCTAGAGGAAAAAGACTATCAGAAGAGGAGAGTCCTGGCAACCCCAGCACAGCGTAGTGCTGTAAGAGGTGACAAACACAATGCTTTGTGAAAGTACAATGTGAGTGAACAATCCACTCTCCAAAAAGGATGTGAGGAATGATGTGGTGAGGTGACATTTTAAACGTGGGCAGTGAGAACTGAGTTGGAGCTTTCAAGATAGAGAGAGGAGAATCCAGGAAGAAAGAACAACATGCGTAAGACGAGGGGCAGGAAGCAATTCATTGTGGCTCTAGGCCAGGATCTTTCCCAAGGGGGTGATGACGGAGGGGGAGAAACAGAGGGAAGGACAGAGAGAGAGAGATCTGGGTAAACATACAATTTAGTGCTTGCCCTCATGAGATATTCTGTTTCCCAATTATTTACTGAGCCACAATAGCCAAATCCCTCAGGATAAGAGTCTCAGGCCTGAGACTGCCTGGCCTGGTCATGTCACTTAACTTTTCTAAGCCTCATCCTCATCCTCTGCACAAGCAGGACAGCACCTGTGCCGATCTCCTAGGAGGAGTCCTCAGAATTTCACGTGACATTGCCCATGAAGCTCAGAGCCCCATGCTTCACGCGTGGCAAGCATCTAAGGAATGTCAGCAGGCTAACAAAAACAAGGAAAGGACTCTATTCTTCAGTCTTAGCAGTGAAAAAAGCACCTCTCCTAGGTGCCAGACACACCCCTTCAGGTGGACGAGGTGGCATAGACAGACACCGTGACCCTGACTGCAGAGGCATTCCTGTGTACCTCATTTCTGCAACTTCTCCTGGAAAAAAGGTGGGGTGAATTGGGGGAAGAGTAGAATGGAGCTGAGTGAGGAAGAGGAAGAGAAATACATGCAGAGAAATACAACCAGACGATTCCAGAGGAGGGTAGAGGAAGAAATGTCTCCTGATGGGTGCAGTGATTTCAAATAAGGAGACTAGCAGCCACTTTTCATTTGAAGATGTCTAAAAGTGGGAGGCTTACAAATTAACCCCCCTCAGTGGGCTGTGAGGGAATCAGATTGAGATCTGCCTCACCAGAAGAAGGGCCCATCCATTCCCACTCTGGAGATACTGAAGGCACTCAGTATATCCCCGGACCCCTGCATGGAGAGGTACAGAAGCTAGGAGGACGCCATCCTGTCAGACTGTCCTGAACATCACTCCAGAAGGTAGGCACTAAAGACTGGCAGAGTCCAAAGAGGGAAGCAGGAAGCAGAAGTAAAATTGAATGCTACTGGGGCATGGGTGGGAATAAGGGGGGGGGGGGGCATGTGCAGCACATGACCCAAGACTGCTATTTCAGCTGAGAATCCAACCTTAAACCAGCCAGATGTGGGTGGGGGATGCCAGCCTTGAACAAGGCCCATGGGGGGACCAACCCAGTGATGATGTGGAAGGTAGTAGCCAGCAGAAACCTAGGTGCAATGGACTGAACGTTTATGCCCCCCACCCCCAAATGTGTACATTGAAACCCTAACCTCCAAGGTGAGGATATTAAGAAGTGGGCCCTTTGGGTGGCAATTAGGTCATGAGGGTAGAGCCTATTTAAATGGGATTAGTGTCCTTATAAGAAAGGCTCTAGAGAGTTCCTTCACTCCTTCTGCCATGTGAGGCTTCAGCAAAAAGACAGGAACAAGGAAGCGAGCCCTCACCAGGCACTGCATCTGCCAGCGCCTTGATCTTGGACTTCCAGCCTCCTGAACTGTAAAAATAAACACCTGGTTCATGGTATTTTGTTATGGCAGCCCAAACCGACTAACACACCAGGAAAGGAACCACACATGCAAACCCCCTTCCCACCAATCCAGATGCCATCCTGGGAAGAAGAGACGTAAGGATAGAGCCTCGAATCTCACTGAATATCAACCCCAAGGACACTAAGCTTTAAGCCAGTAGAACTTTGTAGCCCAGGATTACAATTTCTGATATAGGAGGCAATGGAAGGGTTCATGATCACGGGGAGTTCGATCATAGAATGCTCAAATTTAGTACACTCTAGCTGTTCCCAGTAATCAAGGAAATTATAGTAACACCTAATATTTATTGAACCCTTGATTTTGCCAGGCATTAGGCTATGTGCTTACATGGATTATCAAATCTAATCCTCCTGCATAGATAGGTGTTCCTGTTGCTTCTATTTCACCGATGAGAAAACCGAAGTAAAGAGGTAAAGCAACTACATGATTCCAAATCCTGTGTTCTTACTACACATAGTAAGAGTAGAGGTTATATTTAAAGAAGGAAGAGTAACAAGCTATTTTGTTCTGTTTATTTAATGGATGTTTGGCCAGTGCCTGTCTTTCCCCCTTATGATTGTAGACTCTTCTCTTCCTAAAATTCTAATCTGGATCCCAGCTACCAGGTTGACCAGCTGTGCAATCTTACAACTATGTAAACCTAGGTCAATTTCTGTGTGTGTATGAAAGAACTCACAATGCCACATTTCAGGATTGTAGCAATGACTGGGGACAAGTTACACAGGACACTTGACACAACACCTGGCACAGTGCATGTTGTTATTTTTAGCATCTTCATAGCCTTACTCTCTCAACTACCTGTTCAGGTAGAAAGCATAATTCCCCTCTCCAGTACATGAAAGGTATGGGCAAGAATCTAAATGTTTTCCCATTTCAGAGCATTTTACTCACAGAATCTTGAAAATCAAACCACTTTAAAAATGCACAAGGAACCAATCTCTGATAGAAATTCCCTACACAATAGGATGTCTCAATTAAGATACTTCGTGGGTTAAATTCTTTTTCTAAAACAACAAAAACAGCATTTTAAGTTTTTATTTCAATTTTTACTTATTTTCATCCTTTTCAGAAAATATTTGAGGTTGCTAAGAAACAAAAGCAACATATAGCTTGAGGTCAATTTAAAAAGAAATGGAAATTCAGGAAAGGAAGCAGAATCAACTTGTTTTTTAAAAAAGAGAGTTGCATGCAAAATATGCATCTGACAAAGGATTAATATCCAGAATATACAAGGAACTCAAACAACTTTACAAGAAAAAAACAAGCAACCCAATTAAAAAATGGGCAAAAGAGCTAAGTAGGCATTTCTCTAAGGAAGATATACAAATGGCCAACAGACATATGAAAAAATGCTCAACATCACTCAGCATCCGGGAAATGCAAATCAAAACTACACTGAGATACCATCTCACCCCAGTTAGGATGGCTAAAATCCGAAAGACACTGAATGATAAATGCTGGCAAGGCTGTGGAGAAAAAGGAACTCTCATACATTGTTGGTGGGACTGTAAAATGGTGCAGCCTCTATGGAAAATGGTATGGAGGTTCCTCAAACAATTGCAGATAGATCTACCCTATGACCCAGCTATCCCACTGCTGGGAATATACCCAGAGGAATGGAAATCATCAAGTTGAAGGTATACCTGTTCCCCAATGTTCATCGCAGCACTTTTTACAATAGCCAAGAGTTGGAACCAGCCCAAATGTCCATCATCGGATGAGTGGATACGGAAAATGTGGTATATCTGCACAATGGAATACTACTCAGCTATAAAAACAAATGAAATACTGCCATTTGCAACAACATGGATGGACCCTGAGAGAATTATATTAAGTGAAACAAGTCAGGCACAGAAAGAGAAATACCACAAGTTCTCACTTATTGGTGGGAGCTAAAAATAAATAAATAAATTCACACACACACACACACACACAAACACACACACACACACACACACACAAAGAAAATGGGGGGGGGGAAGAAGATATAACAACTACAATTCCTTGAAGTTGATAAGACAAGCAAACAGAAAGGACATTTTTGGGAGGGAGGGGGGAGAGGGAGGAGGGAGGGAGGTTTCGGTGATGGGCCACAATAATCAACCACATTGTATATCGACAAAATAAAAATTAAAAAAAATAAAAAATAAAAAAATAATTTAAAAAAATTTTTTAAGCAATAATCAGCCACAATGTATATCGACAAAATAAAATTAAAAAAAAAAAAAAAATTTTAAAAAAACAAAAAAGAGAGTTGGAGCCTAACATCAGACCTGGATCTGAGTATCAGCTAAACAAAAGTATTTGTGTTGTTTTTAGCAATTTATGCTTCTAAAGCACTTTCATACACATTTTCATTCGTTCCTCAGAGCAATCCCATGAGGAATCCCCATTTTACAGATAAGAAAACTGAGGCTCTGAAAAATGAAACCATCTTCCTTGATCTCATGGCTTTTGGTATGGACCCAGGGGTCTTAAATCTTTTTTCAGTGCCTTCTGTTACCCCACAGCTCCCTACTTAGCAGTACAGGATAGAATTTTGAAGGAGAAAATGACTTTAGCGGTTATCTAGTTCAATGTTTAGAGAACTGTTTTCAATAATGCCTTCATATAAACAATATTAAATTGAACAAAAATAATGTTGAAATTTACTGTTACCAGTGATATGTGCTCAAAACACACCTGGCCGTTTTCCTTCAGGTTTGAGACGGGCCTGCTTATGACACAGAGGTAACTGGAAGGCCAAATTATTTATCAGGGCATGACCGAGGTCACTTTTATTTTCTCATTTAGGGCATCAGGGTCTAAAAAGATTCACAACATTCTCACTGGTAAGTCATGAATTAGGCAATGTTCAAAAATTCTTCATGGTTAAATAATGCTTAGCAACATCATCTTCCAGAAGCACTTCTCTCCCAGTAATGATTAGGCTTTTCTAATGATTCTGCTCAGCTAGGATTTTTAGTGGTTTTTAATTGCATATTTTATGATATTTTAATTTTATGTTTATTCATTATTAATCATCTTTATTATATTTTAATTGTCAATGCAGCATCCTAAGTAGAGAGAGGGAACACTTCACAAATAATAATATTAATTTATATGCCTTCAAATAATAATTAGGATTTTAATAAAATTAGTTCTCTTCTTAGGTCTCAGGGGAATAGAAATCTCCCACCAATTAATGAACTAATGAGATATAAGGTGAATATCATTAAACACTGTTGTCACTTGTAACCAAAACATTTTAAGCAACAATAGCAAACCTTCTAAATATTTACCTAAAGGCAAGCTGCTGATTCTCTGTAAAAAGCATTCTAAGAGCTGCACACGGGTAACAAAATCTAAGCATCTCCTCTCTCTTGCTGCCATCTGTCAGGAGGATGAACACCTTCGTACAGCCCATGTCACTGTAATATCCCAAACCACTTTATACCTGACTCACCCACTAGCAGGTAGGGGCTACCTGTTAGCACACAAATCTGAAAATCCCGAGTTTCAGGTTTCTTCAAGTTGCACACCTGTAAGCCATCACACTGACCACTGGCAATGCTGCCTTGTCTCCAAGGATGACATAGTGTTCTAGAAACATCAGGTAAGCCTCACAGCTTCTCAGCACGAGAAGAGGACCACTGGTCCAGTCCTATACGATGAGAGACTTGAAGGTCAAGGAAAGGAAGCAATGTGTAGACTGTTTCACAGGCACCATGACAAGCCACCTGGAGAAACAAAGGAGGTAAAGTATTCCTGGTCCTGCATTAGACGCAGACTGCCTTAGCAGCTCTTGGATTTGTTATTGAGTTCTCTTTCATCTCCTTTACAAACACAGGAAAGAAGTTGTATGTGTACTTTTGAGTTAATGTACTTTTTTATTGCCACCAAGGTTTACTTTTAATACCACCCATTGATGTATAGCTTCCCTGTCACTTGACAGTGTTAATAATCTGTCCCCATTTTGTAATCAGCAGCAGTAATTTTTGGTACTGGCACATCCTCTTGTAGCAGAGGATACTGCAGCCATTCTGGAATTAACCTAATATTCTTCCAGCATCACTTTAAAACAGTGTTAATATAAGGGTTTTGTGAGCATATCTTCTGGTAGGTCTCAATGTGTTCCTGTAAATCCCATGAATTTTTCGAATGCAAAATCTGTAAATATTCCTTCATAGAAAAGAAATATGAAAACCAGTAAACCTTCCCATATAGGTGGAGGTTTTTTCCTTTTTTGTTTCACTTAGTTTTTTTTTTTTTTTTCTTTCTTTCTTTTTTTTAATTAACTGTTAAAAAGAATCCCTTTCACATTACCTCAGTGTTATCCTTTGGGGTCTTTGACAATGAACCAGTTTGCTTCAATAAAAATCACTGCCATTCTGTCTGCCAAGACAAAGTGTATTGGAGCATGATTACTAAAAGCAACTAGCCAGAAAAAAAGAAAAGTGACTCTAGTGAACTCTCCCTTAATGGTATGTCTTACCGTGCCCTACTCCCATACACACATGCACACACACAACCCTTGCATTGTAGATGCAGCTCTAGACATTTCTAGAAAAGCATTTGGTAACATTATGACAATGGGTCCTTCTCATTCTAAATGATCCACTAAAATTTCACTGTGAAACCTTCCATTGACTATAAAATCCAACCCCTGGGATGTGATGACACCCAGCCACAGAACCACAGAACCATAATGTGTTGAGACTAGGAGAAACCTCTCCGATCCCTTAGCTGCAAGTTTCAGTTGGCCAGTCAAGAAGCAAAGTCTAATAAGAATGTCAAAAGTCACAAAGCTTATAATAACACTGTAACCATTTAAGGAACAAATCTGGCAACAGCAGAACCCAGCTCAAAGAGCAGCAGGTAAATGTGGGAAATTAAATTCTGTTTAGTAAAGTGGCAGGAGGGAGGAACAGTTCCAAAACACATACAGGCTGATTTTTTTTCTTTCCATGGATCAATCATTAACTCTCAGGTGAAGCTGGTTGATCAAAATGTCTTTACAAGTGACAGAAATAGACAGGGATGACAAGAGATAGCCTAAATTCTGAGAATTACACTATAAAATCAACACAATTTAAATGACATGAAATATGCGGGAAATGCCTTAGAAACATAATAATTTGGATTAAACAAGCAAGAAAATCAAAATGGATTTGACATAATGAAAGAAACTAGCTTATCTAAAGAATGAGTAAGCAGAAGAGAAGCGATGGGAAAGAGGAACCTTGAACTTAAACAGACCCAGAGAGCACCGGGTAGGTAGGAGAGAAGAGCCGTGTCTCATGACCTTGAACCCTCCAATCCCTGTATGCCCATCCTGGGCAGAAGACACCCTGGGCTAAGTTAGCCCATCATCATGAAATATTTATATCCTAAAACTCATTCCCTTTGTTCTAGTTCTGTGCTCACCAGGTAGTCTTCTAATTTTAAATTCACTTCCAGAATAGATTCGTCAGCACTGTAGTCCAGTTACATTGGTATTTAAATTGATCTTGGTAAATTACTCAAATTGGCATTCCAGCTGATATTTCCTCACTTCTGAGTTTGCCTCGTGTAAGTGAGTTTATCCAAATCTAGTTTATAGAAACAACTGGAAAAATGACAAAGTCTGTCCAAATACTTTGGCCTGAATCTACCTAAATACCATTTTCTGTTTTTGCCCTTCATATACTGTGCCTCTCCCGCAGCAAGGTTGATTCCACATTGTCCGTCCCCCTCCATCATACATGGGTTCCCACTTCTGATCCCCACTGCTTCAGACTGACTGCCTGGCTTTCATTATCCTCATCCCTCCAGTATGCAACTATGGGTGATGATATCCTGACATCTGCACCCCATCCAGGGTGACCTCCCACCCTGCTTTAGTCCAATCAGATAAGGGAGGACTCAGCCTTTAGGTAAGAGAGCTTGAAGGTAACAGATTAGAATGAGACCCTAAATACTTCACCATTTTGTTTCTTTTTTCACCACTGTCCCATCCCCAGACTCAGCCAAATTATCTTCTGTCAACTCCAGAGAGAAACCACCTGACTTTAATCTCTACTAAAACCTACCGGAAGCCTTTCTGCTATTCTTAACTGAAAATGGTGCCTGGGATTCTGCATCTCATATGAGATTAGGAACCAGAAGGTCTGGGTAACAGTTTAAAATGTTCTCATTAAACAGTCATGGTCCCCGAAGGAAAGTCATCTCGCATAGCTTCATGGACCTTAAGAGCTGGAAAAGACCTGAGAAATCATCTAGCATGATTTAGAATATAAATCATCTATTCTATTATGATCCCATTTATACAGCATGACTTCTTTAAAGTCTCATATATAAGAAATGTGACTTAAAACTATTCTGGCCCCTCAAATCCAGGGTTTTTCCGACGCTACCAGGCCTCTTCTTTAAGTCTTAATTTCATCAGCAGCAAATAAGAGGGTTGAACTTACAGGGACAATTATAAATGAACTTTTAGAATACAACAATCTCAACAAGCATTTCAGTATTAGGTTCTTTCTGCTATTTCAGTTGAATTGTGGAGGGGAGGAACTATAAAGGCCACTTTAATTTTCAGCAAGTTTTTCTAGCATTGCTCAGCTAATGTTAAGATGCTTTCTACCACTGTATGAAAAACATTCTGCCTCAGAATGAAGCCAACATTGAAGAAAGTGGATCTGAGAGATAGATAGCATCCTGACAATGTCTTTGGAACACCTGGAAACAGGTAAGTCTGAAGCTAAGCCTGGCTCTACACCTGGACGTTGCAATTATATGAGTTAAAGAATAAAAATCTCATGTTTACTGAAAGTAGTTCTGAGTTATGTCTCTTTGACTCGGAACCAGAGAAAGGCCAGACACAGTGATGAAGTCTTCATGCTGCTTGGGGGAAGCAATGGTCAGTATGAGGTTCTGCAGTCTGATCTGCACAGTAAAGTATAAAGAGTGCGCTGGCATTCCAGGAAGTGCCGGGCTGGCGCTAAAAGTCGAGAAGATAGCAAGTGGCTTCCCGAGGGTCTGGTATTCTCATATGTAAAACAGAGATAGTATCTCCCTCACAGGGCTATCGTGATGACTAAATTAGTTTATGAATGCGAACACTGTGATCAGTGCTTGGCACTATAATACGTATGTAAGCATGTGTGTTTTGATATTAGACATTAATAGAAATGTAATTTAAAATGTAATTTATGCCCCTAATGTGCAAACTTCCCTTGGCTACACTCTCAATTGTTCAGAGACCTCATTACTCCTGGCCAAGCACACCAGGGAATTTGGGGGAGCCCCAGATAGTGGAGATAGAACAAAGGGGTCACTGTCTCTGTTTTCAGAGTCACATATAGGATCCAAGTTATCCCACTATGCAAGGGCCCTGTTAATATATTCACCTTTGCCTGTACATTTTAGCTTCACTTTTTATATTCTAGAAGAATCAAAATGTTATATTATGCTGTGGCAGCTACAGTAATAATACCGCCAATTCGGTTCTTCAATCCATGGTGCAGAAATGGGGGTAACTTATCTCCCTCCAAATATCTAAGACAATGAGTTTGCTAAGCTTTTAGTTTTTGAGAAAATCACTTGACCATCTCATTCCCAGGCAGAGAGCAAGTCAGAAAAACCTAGTAACAAACTTCTCTCCTTTGAAAAACACTCACTTGAGGCAATGAAACTTCCAGGATTGTTTTGAACTCTGCCTGTTCCTTGTCTGTGATGTGAATAGACCTTACAAATAATTATCATCATGAATAATATATTACTGTGAGTCCAAGAAATAAGTCAAAGGTTCCACACCGTTTTATCCCCGGTTTCACTCACGAGTGTTCTTGCAAACACGCATTCCATTTCAAACATGTCAGCACATGTGGGGATAGAAACATTTTGGTCCTGGCCTTCTCACAGCTGGCTCATTAGTGAACCCCTCATGCAATCAATAAGTTACCGACCGAGAGACCACAAGTTTCTTATCTCTGCCTTTGCATGTTCAAATGCCTCAGAAATATTGATGAAACTGCATTCTTCCCCTCTCCCTGCCCCTGTCTCTCCCTGTCCCTCCCCTGGGTGTCACAATAATTAGAACAGAGTTTTGCCAATGTGTAATTCTTTCTAAGCCCAAAATATATCTTCTGGTTATTTTGAGCTGACCTGTCATTTTACCATCAGATAAAGGTTCCATTTAAGTGGCAGGATTTTTTAAATAATAGGTCAAGGCTTTGCAGCCATTTCAAGATTTCAGGAAAGATGCTCAATATTGTAAGAAATGATCAATGTCCAGTTAAGGATGCAGTTCGAAGATCCACAAGGGAAATGGATTGGGTTGAAACAATGGACATTCTTTATGACAACATATGGGCTAAGTTGAAATGGTGATGCTCACGTCTTTTGGCATGCTTTCGAGATATCCAATTTTTTTTCAATTTTTCTCATTAATGATCAAGGAAGCCATCATGGCAGATAGCATGCTAGGACTAATTTGGTTGACCAACTGAATCAAATGGGCTGTTAGTAAATTACTAGCAGGCCTGTAGATGTGCATGAAAAATTTTGACTGATACCCATAACATTCCAATTTACATTCTTGCTAGTCTGTAGCTCACAGGCAGTGTGGACATAATTGCTTCCTCTTTGGGCATGCCCACTAACCAGGACTCCTGATGAAGACTGCCCAGTGTCAGACATCCTCCCTCCTCTGAGCCCCACCAACATAGGAGAAAACCATTGCATGCTGTTGCTTTACTTGATGAAAGGAAAAGCCAACCTCGGCACAATTCTTTCTCCCTCTTCAGTATCTCTCAGGAAGCATTCAATGGTCAGACAGAACTCAGTCTCTAGAAGCAAAGAGACCTGGGTTTCAGTCCCATTATGACCAGGTCTTCACTTTGAGGGCTTTCACAAATCATTTTATTCTGTGATAATCATTTTCTCATCTGAAAAATGGATTTCACAATGACTACCTTCCAGGGTTCCTGAGAGAAGTTTACATCAAGTGACTGATATAAACTAGGAGGCTAGAAAATAGTAGCTATTGTTAAAAATTTTTAGAAAGTAAAAGAAAAATCTAAGAAACAGAAGCCCTAGAGAAGAAACAAAAAATATTATCATCAAAACAACAAAGCAACAATACTGCTACTGTTATTGTTGTTAAACTATGCTGAAATGTGATATCTGTAGGCAGTTCCACGTGATATAAGCAGAACCATCTAAAAATGACACTGCTAATTATCTCTGAATTGTCTTTACCATAATAAGCTAATTAACACTGGGGCTCACCCCTTCTCCCAGCAAGAGCTTCCACATAACTCGGCTGCCCATGGGTCTAGGGACTTCCTGCTCCGGCGGAAGGTGCTGTAATGATCCATACACCCCAGAGGCTCCAGATGCTGGGTGGCTGGTTTTCCCAGACAATTCCTATAAACAGCAGCACTCAAACCCAGAGTACTTGGTGCTCCAGTAGTATATCTGCCTTCTCCCCGCATACCACATGCACTTGACAAGGCCACTTTCTCATGTTAGCCCCACAAGAAAGTATAGTAATAAGGGAAACATTTCCTGTCCTGAAATGGTACGTCCAGCAGCATACCTTGGCCTCAGATCACCTCTCCTTTGGGATAATGAGAGATTTCAGGACTGTGTACCTTCTTTTCTTGCTGACCCTTGTTTCTAAATTTCCCAAATAAAGCCTGTTCCTTAACCCATATTGTGGAATTTGTCTGGAGTCTATTGCACAACTGTCTCAAACTCCAGAATTGTTTTTAATCAATCCTAAAGATCTGTCCTTGAATTCTAGTCATCTCGTCCGTCACTAAGTGGGTGCAGATTCTTTTTGCAGAGCACTCTACTAACCCCAGGCAGACAAATTAATTAAACACTATCCCTGCCCTTAAAAGGTTTGGCTTTTGTTATCATTGCTCTGTTATTCCATATCTTTAATAGAAAAGAAGCAAATAAAATAGATTTAGTAGAACATTACACAAATTTATTCTCAATAGTCTGTGTCATGCATTGATTGAGAATAAATTACAAACCAGGCATTCTAGTGGCCACTTTATAGACAGTGTTTCACAAAATTTTCAGACTAATCCTCTGACAAGAGAACTGAAGTTCAGAGAGGTTAAATAATTGCCTGGGGTCACACAGCTAGTGAGTGATGAAGAAGAGTTTTGAACTTGGTTCTGCTCTCATAGTAATAAGTTATCCTGCTTCCTAAGCAACTTAAATAGCCAAAGGGAAACACAGAATAGATGAAATGGGCTGGACTCAACACCAGCACATTTAGTCTATTTTTCTTCAGTCACTAAAACAGTGCCCCAAGGGCCTGAAAGTCTGTAAATGACTCATTTATTTCCAGGGAGTGACTTAGTCATCAAGGAAAAAAACAAGATAAATAGTACCAGACACACAAATCACTTTCCCGAAGTATACTTGTCCACTGATCAGTATTCATAAGGCTCATAATTCAAGCTCTGTCATATATGAAATACTATAAGTTGAGTTTTTATATAGTGGACAGAGAAACATAAAGGCAGAGTTTCTGAAGTTATAACAAAGTCTAAAAAACATGCAAATGAAATGAACTTATTTTTTTTTTTTTAGTTTTGCATGAACCTGTTTTCATAGCCTTCCAAATATTTACTGTTTTTAGGGGTCCAAGAAACAGTTCTAAAACAATGAAGAAAAGGGAAATAATAAATAAATGCTATAAGTCACTTTAACGTGCTTTATAAATTCCATTAATACTACTGCTGTGGTCTGAATGTTGGTTTTCCCCCAAACTCATATGTTGAAATCAAATACCCAAAGTGAATGTATCAGTAGGTGAGGCCTTTGGAAGGTGAATAGATCATGAGGGTGGGGCTCTCATGAATGGGATTAGTGCCCTTATGAAGGAGGCCCAGAGAGCTGCCCTGCCACTTCCACCCTGTGAGGACAGTGAGAAGGAGCTATGTATGAACCAGAAAGCATCCCTCACCAAACACCAAATTTGTCCACACCTTGATATTGGGCTTCCCATCCTCCAGAACTAGGAAAAATAAAATTCTGTGCTTTATAAGCCACCCATCTAATGTATTTTGTTATAGCAGCTCAAATGGGCTAAGACAACTACCATCAGCAATAAAGGAAGGTAAATGGAACTTACATTGCTCACAACCAACTACGTGCTGGGTACTGTTAGGGAATATAATCCCATTTCATCTTCAGAGAGTGTTTATTTCTATTTATTTTTGTCTTCCATTATCTGAATCCCCTTCCTATGTTTACTAACTCTCCCCCTAGTGAGTCTTATAAGGAAGCTGAGCCTCCCTGTGTGTTCTGACATTGATATTGCTATATTGATACATTTCTTCAATACCACCAACCTGGGGCCTCTCCACAGAGTTTAAGCCCAAGAGATTCCAGAAAGCTTCATCTGAACTTCAGCTCTGATCGCCCCACAACAACTGAGGGTGAAGAAAGGGGAGAGAAGTTTCTTCTTTCATGACCGAGCACAAGGAAAGCTCAGGAAACGTACAGCTTTTCTGAATCGCAGGCCAGATATCACCAGGCTGGGATTTGTTGCTACCACGACACAGTGAGGGAGCAATGAAGGAAGGTCTTTGCAGAACATGAGGTTGCCACTTGTGCATGTAGAGAACTTTCCTTATTAATACAATGGGCTTAGTGAGCCATGCTCAAAGGCAGCTAGAAGAGTCCAATATTTTGAAGTTTAAGTCTTCCTATCCTCTATTGCTCAGACATCTCAATAAATAGGCTTGGTGGGGAATGATGTTCTGAGTAGTGATGATTGGGACTTCCCTACTGGCTGGCAAAAAAGCCTGCCTCGTAACAAAAACAGTCATTGGGTCTTGTATTTAAATACAGAAAACACAGCAAAGTTTCACAAAGGCTTTGACAGATCTCTGCCGTAATTAAGCGGGACACACCAATGACTCTAGCCAAGCCCTTGACCTTCAAGTGAAGAAAGGCTGTATCACCTCACCCCGCTTAAAAACCTTGAACACGCTGGCATGGAGAACCGGGTGGTCTTCAGAATATGGGCTTAGGAGTGAGTCCACCTGGCTTCAAACCCTGTCTCTGCTATTTGCTAATTATAACTTTTACCCAATTACTTAGCTTTTTGTGTTTTTCAGTTTCCTCATTTATAAAATGGGAATAATAATAGCACCTACCACATAGGGTTGCTGTAAAGAATAAACAAAATCATTCCTTAAAAATCCTTAACATAACTCAAAGTAAGTGCTCAAAATGTTATCTGTCTATAAATCTCCATATATCTTTTGATATCTAGGAAAAGATGAGTTGACAAAATTCCCAGTGGATTTTGTGATTGGCCCTGCCACTTTTAACACTCCCAAACATAATGGCATGGCCAAGTCATTTCACCCCAAGTGTGTGTAAAATTAGCTAATGATAGATTACAATAAGTCTCTCAGGCTTGACGTAAGGATAAAATACAAAATATGTGTGTGTGCGGGGGAGGGGAGTGTTAACATTGTCAAAAATGGCTAAACATTGGAAGGGAGGATTAAAAACACTTTAAAGACAAAAATTGGTCTTCTTGCTGTGTCTTGAGCATGCTGATTACATGTAGTCCCACCTCAAGCCCTTTACCCAGGCTGTGCCCTGTGTCTGGAACTATTTTGCCATCTCTCCAAAGGGTCTCCCCTGACCACTCTTGTCTTAGTCACCACCACACAGACACACACACACACACACACACACACACACACACAGAGGAAAAAAAAAACAAAAACACACACACATGAGTCCCTCATTCTAGATTATTTTTGGAAGCCCACTGATTATATATTTCATTCATTTATTTCCGGTTTACTTGTTCCACCCCCATCACACTGGAATATAAATGCCTCGAGGCAGGGATTTGTTAACCCATTTCCCCAGGAGCTAGGAGTAGCTGGTACCATAGTAAGCTGGTACATATGTAGCTGGTACATAATATTTTAATGAATTAAAAAAATTAATTTGGTCTCATTGACTCTGTTGTGGTGCCAGTTAAGAACAGAGCTGAAATCCTCTACTTCTTCCAGTTTCAAGGCTTTAGGATTTGTTAAGGTCATCCAAGGGCAGTGATGTGCACACTGTGTTCCCTGGCATAGCTTTCCAGGGAAGACTATGCCCAATTACTGATCCTCTCAGCCCTCAGGGTGGCTGGGCCTTCACCTCCAGCCTAGAGCAGTATTCTGTGAGTACTCTGGATTCTACACAAATACGATCACTTTTCACATCTGCCACAATGAGGAAAAGCTTGAAGAGCATTGTCCATGGAACCAAATGATTCCAGTCTGGTGCCTCAGGAGCCAATGGTGCAATGCAGGGGAATAACCCAGGGTCCAAATCCTCAAATCCCCCAACCCTGCTTCCAAAAGAGCATCTCTACTTCTTTGTAGCTTTACATATAAACTTCCATAAATTGCAATGTGCAAGAAAATACTCCACAGCAGCTTAAATCAAGATCTGAGAGATTTATGCAGAGGCAGATTATATCCTTGAGGGTACCATTACAGACCCTCCAGGAACACAAGTATCTATGCCCCAGTGCCTTCATGTCTACCTCAAATTTATGTCTTTGGATTATTTGTTGTTCACACACTTTAAAAATCACAAATTACCCTGCAGAAGATAATACCTGAGTTCTTGACATCTTAAAGGGAATGAGTTTATCAGCCCACTTTCTTAGAGGGTGTCAGGAGAGCTGTGGTACTTCGTATGTCATAGGAGCCAGAGCAGCAACACTATGAAATGAACAGAAAAGGCTCCAAAAGGGAAGAGAAATGCACCAGAGAACACTGACCTCTGCCAATGTCATTCTGGGTCCATGCTGATCATTGGATAACGTTGCCCTATGTGTCCTACTCTGTCCCTACACAGACCAGTCAGCCCGAAGCCATTCATGGGCTAGCAGCCAGCCCTGTTTCCCACTCAAGCCTTCTCCCTGTATCCTGCCAGTGAAACAGATTTTCAATGGCCTCCATCTGTGGGATATTGCCATCCATTCAGGAGTAAATTTCCAATGCAGGGCAGCATAATGATTCCCATTAATGTTGATATTATTCATGCAGCTAAAATCCACATGCCCCCAGCTTAAACATTCCCCTGCAGAGGTTGCAGCCCTTATCTGTTCAGAAATCCTTCATTACAGGTAGGTGATGTGTTCACTCTGTATAGAAGTCTGAAGCGCTATAATAGCATCCTTCATTGTGCCTATGAGTCCTTTGAAATATCAGGGGATTTTTATGTGTATGTTTAATCACTAAGCCTAGACGTCCACTTTCGACCATCCTACTACCAGGGCAGATGATAGCACTCGGTGCACTTAAGGTTGGTGTTAGGAGATTCTTGTGCCTTGCAAATATATTCCCACATAAAACAGTACTTCTCATCCTCAACACTATTGACATTTGGGGCCAGATAATAATTCATTTTGTACAGGACAGAGGAGCTGTCGTATACATTGTAGGATGTTTACTGGCATCCCTAATGTCTACCTGCTAGATACCAGTAGCACCTCCCTCAAAGTTGTGACAGTCCAAAAATGTCTGCAGACATTGTCAAATGTGCCCTAAGGGGCACACTGCTTCTGGTTTCATAAAACAATATGAAAGGAGAGAAAAGATATCCCTTCTTATCCTAAAGTCCAAAATGTGAAATCCAGTCTACACATAAAACCCACATAGATAGTAGAACAATGGGTATTTATGGTATCAGATAGGGTTTCTAAGCAGTGACAAGAGTCAGGGAATGAATGCAGGTTTTGCTGGTTCTGAATTAAATAATTTAAGAATTTCATAGTTAAAAGGTGCTATAGAGATCATTTGAGACAATTCTCTCATCAGACGAGGGAGGAAACTCAGGTCCAGAAATGGTAAATGACTTCTGAATGGTCTCACATATGACAACAGAACCTGGACTAGAATTCAGGTCCCCATAGTCCAAGCTATGAATTTATTACTTCTTTCATTCATTTTTGTATTCATAAATATGTGCTTGATTTATTCATCTTGCACATATCTTGTTTTTAATTTTATGTCAAGTGCTGAGCTCGTTTGGAGACACAAAAGAGAAAAAAAGACCTATTTCCCAATTATGACAATGGAGACCATCTATCAAGTACCTTCTGTGTGTACTTAGATGAGGCATTTTAGATTTATAGTCATTCAGTTTTTACAAAAAAAATCTATGTGGGTGGTATTATTACCTCACTGGTAATATCAGTAAGTACAATTAGGCACTGTAGTCTCATAACTCACAAGACAGGGGTATAAAAACAAAGCTCAGCATTATAACTAGAAATACACAAAAGTCCTTGAGGAATGGCGTATCTGCTAGAACAGAGAGAAGAGACCCCAGCTCTCAAAGCTGGTAGAGAAACATCTCCCATTGTCCAGCTACACATGATGTGTGGGAAAAGAAGGACAATGCTGGGCTCTCTTTGGCACTGTCCTTTTTGTTGCATCCAAATAATGTTACTGAGCCTCAGTTTCCCTATTTGTAAAACAGGGAGTTTAAGAGACCCAGAATGTAATTAGTATGATTATAAAACAAGATCATGTCTTAAAGTCACCAAACGCAATCCCTTGTACATAGTGAATGTTCAATATTAGTCCCCTTTCTCCATTCTTTTTCCTAATCTCCCTGTGGCGCAGTTTCCTTATCTGTACCGTACTTTACAAAGTTAACTACTTTGTAAAGTTGTGAGGGCTAAGAGGGCATATAAAATGCATAGGGCTTAGAGGTTAATAAATGTTGGCTTTAGTTGTTCTTACAAATGTAAATAGCTCAGGGAATATCTTTAATGGATAAATCCAAGGTAATGATTCACAAAAGAACCATCAGGATGAAATAGAATGCTTTCCTTCCAGTGTCCAAATCTCCTCCAGCCCATCCTATCAATTAACAGGTGAGAAATTCTAGATCCTTAAAAGTTGAATAATTTGACCAAGATTCCTCAGTAATCTCACTATGCATTTATTTTTGGCTGCATGACCCGGCTCTTTCTACCACCCCTTTTTTACTTCCCATGTCATAAGTAAGTAATCCTCCCTGGATGACAAGAGTAACACCCATGTCACAGACTGGCCATGTCAATGCCTCATTACAAACTGTATTCAGTGTGACACTTGAATTTGAAAAACCAAGATGTGACTCATAACAAAGTGAAATCCATGTAAAAATGAGCTGCTATGGCACAGGTTCCTCCTAGGTCCGCCCAAATCAGCAGGCTGGTGCCAGAGGCTCCAGACTCCAGAGTCATTCAATTCTCAGCTAGAGTCACCTCTTCAGAAAGCCCTTCTCTGACAACCCTTCCAAAAGTTGTATTTCCTCCACACCCATTCATCACCATTCCATCTGTTTGTCTCCACAGCACTTATCAGTAACTGAAAACATCCTGTTTATTTGTTTACTGCTTTATGACCAGTCTCCCACAGCAGAACATAAAATCTGTGAGGGCTTGATTTGCCACTCTAATTCAATGCTCAGAACAGTATCTGATCAATATTAGGCTCTGAATGAATACATATAGATAGAATTCATGAAGAAATGAGTAAATTTGAGTAAATACCTATGTCCTACTTGCCAGCATTTCTTGCACCCTTGCCCCATCACTCCCAGTCCCTGACAAGGCCATATGTCCACCCAACAGAAGCTCTAGGACTTGATGACAACCCAAAGTCCTAGCAGGAGGGTGGATCATTAAAGTAGGTTGGATCTTTTGAAGCAGGTTCCTGAGCCTGGTCTGGCTAGTCCAAACCAAAACCTTAAGAGCTCAACAACTTGCCAAGGCTCTGATGATCTGAGGCTCAGATGCCCTGATCTACCATGATGTACTTAATTCCTACAAACCAAAATGTAGAGGGGTTTCTGAATGAGGTGATTGCACTGGAATTTAATTCAATGAACATTGACCTGGCACCTTCAATGTGCTAGTCATTATATAAGCAAAACAGACACTGCATTAGTCAGGGTTCTTCGAAAAAGAGAATCAATAAGATATAGATATATATGTGAGGAGATTTATTATAGGACTTAGCTCAGGCAGTTATGGAAGCCACGAAGTTCCATGGCCTGCTATCTGCAAGCTGGAGAACCTAGAAAGCTGATGGTATAACTTAGTCCAAATCCAAAGGTTTGAGAATCAGAGGGAGAGATGCGGGAGAGGGGAATGGTGTAAGTCCCAGTCTGAGTGTGAAAGATGGAAAACCAGGAGACCCAATGTCCAAGAACAGGAGAAAATGGATGTCTCTGCTCAAGCAGAGAGGTAGAATTCACCTTCCCTCCACTTTCGTGCTCTCTTCAGGCCTGCAGTGGATTGAATGATGCCCATACACACTGGAGAGAACCATGCGCTTTACTCAGCTCACCAATTCAGATGCTAATCTCTTCCAGAGAAGCTCTCACAAACACAGCCAGAAATAATGTTTTACCAGTTATTTGGGCATTCCTTAGCTCAGTTGAGTTGACATGTTAAATTAACCACCACCAAAACTATTACCAATACAATATGGGGTGTTCTAGCTAAGCTGCTTGCCCAAAACACAGACACGGTGACTAAAACTTATGTCAAAAGCTTTTGGTTTTCAAGAGTCCTGCACTCCAGTTGAATATCTACATAAGGGGCACTATCTTAACCACTCTACTAAGGGTCAGTTTCCCAGATACTTCCAGGATGACAATCCAGTAATCATGTGACACAGCACAGGTCCATGGAAATATGACGGAGACAAGGAGTACCAGAAATAAGGAAAGTAGAGACATAAAAGGATAGAAGAGGAATCCAAAAATCAACTCCCCCTACTCAGCAGAGTGAATGCCTGGGAACACTTTTCTTGGAGCCAGGTAGATCTGCGGTCTCATCCTCTTTCACCCACCCCCTTTCTGCATGAACTTGGGCAAACTGTTTAATGTTTCTGAGGCTTGGTTTCTTCATCTGTAAAACAGGGATAACAATACACACCTCATAGTTTCCTGTGATGAGTGAATGAATGAATATGTGCTAAGTGTTTAGCATCATGTTGGGCTCAGTAAGTGATATTTACTATCATTATTATTCTGAGCTTGCTTAGATGTAGGTCTCAAGAGGACCAGCCAAGACTAGTGTACCTTTTGGAAAGACACCTTTGAAGGATGAGAAAAATATCATGGAACAGGACTCCATATATTCCTTTCATTGCACTCTAGAGAGTTAAAGCAGCTTCCCCAAAGTACCTTGGTCCCCAAGGGCCCCTTACTAGGAGAATATGCTTCCTCCCACAGGAGCTCTGCTCTTCCTCCCACTCACATCAGCACCAATTAGCAGGAAGCAGATTGCTGGAGACCTAGGAGAGCATCTTGAGAACAGAAACGCCATGCCAAGAAGAGGCAAACTTTCAGAGCCCATGCAGGTAATGGGGTTGAAAATGAAGATGTATTAGGGGAAGAGAAATTAAAACTCTGCTGATTAAATGATGAAGTAAATGGAAATGAAAAACGTGGCATAATTTATTAAGGAATCGCTAGCTGCTCCAGGCAAAGGCAACTAATGAGAGAGGCTGGATGTTGCCAAAGGTTATAGAATGAATCGCAGCCATAATCTGAATTTTACTCCCATTGTTTTCTTTATATTTTAAGGGTTTCTATATTTTCAAAGATGTCTTCAATTTCCTAGTTCTCTGGCTCTGCTCACTAAATAAATATAGGAAATTACTTCAGATTAGCATAAAAATACAAGTTTATGACTATAATCAGAACAATTGAGCTGAAATATTCAGAGAAACTATTTGGATTCTAGATAGTACATTTTGAAGAACAATTCAGAAAGCCAGCCTTGGAATGCTTTTCTAATCAACCGTGCAGGATGGCATTCTTGACTTATCACCGCAGTGTGCAGCAATCTGATCAAGAAAGGAGGGGTGATAAAGTAGATTCTGGTAAATAGGAACTTGTGTGAAAATTTGCCCCATATATAGATACATCCTCTAGGAAGGTTTGAGCGTGTTTATCAATCAATGTATTTTTTATTACTTTAAACTTTTGTGATGGTGCTTGTCAATCCTGTCTCTCCTGACCACAGGTGCATGGTTGGCTTGGAATCATTCTCTCTCTCATTTTCTCTCTCAATACTGTCTCCACTGTCTCTGATAGCTTGCTAGAGGAGACATTTTGTGCTTGGGGGGGGGCTAGCAAGAATCATGCAAGATGCAACAGCCGAGGAAAGGAGAAAACAGAGAGACCCCTGAGAGTCAGAGAGTATGGCTGCCTTGGCTATGGGTCACCTTCCTAGTTCCCCCATCCCAGATCCTAGGAAGTGTAACTGTGCTTTTGCTTTCATTCAGGGATTAAGGAGAGGGATTCTGCCAATAAACCCCTTTCTCCTTGGACTACTGTGGGAGAAAGTCTCAGATCCCACAAAGGTAACCAGCTGGTTTACGTGAGGCTTGACATCTCTCCGTTGTTACTGACAAGTGGCCATTCAGCCTTTGCTTTGAAATCTCTTGTGACTGCAAACTCATTACTTCCCAACATTGCCCATGCCATTTCTGAAGAACTCTTTCTTGCCAGGTACATGGGGGGCAACTGATAGAAATAGATATATCCATCGGTTAATCAATCAATTACTGATATTAATGACATTTATGACATTTATGTTAGGCTGTGGATGAAGATGAAGCCAGAGTAAGAAAGGATAATCACAACCCTGTTGTATATCCCTCCCCCAAACCCCCTTCCCCACAAGGCTGGCAGCCAGTTCACACACCAGTGGATCAGGAAGAGTTGTGCCCTTCCCATTGCCTTGCTCTCTGTCCAGATTTAGACCATCAGAAGGTCAGTATCAAAAGAAAAACAAGAAATTACTCATAAAACATTACAAAGCACGGTTTCTGCTTTCTGTGTGTGTGTGTGTGTGTGTGTGTGTGTGTTCAAGGTTCTTTGTGTAAAATTGTGTTTTTTATCCTAGTAATAGAAGTAATATTTTTTTCATTGTAGAAAATCCAAAAACAGATAAAGCACATAGAAGAAAATAAAAATCATTCATAACCCACCACCCACAGATAAATATTATAATTTTTGAGTGTATATCCTTCCAGGGAGTTGTGTCTGTTCATTTGTTTTGCTACTAAATTGGGATCATATTTTTATAGTTTTATAATTTTCCTTCATTTAATGTAAAAATCTACTACAAACATTTTTCTGGGTTATTAAATTTCTTCTTCAACAGAATCTTTAAGGGCTATAGTATTCAAATATATACATATACAGTAATCTGTTTACCCTATTCTGTTATTGATGGGCATTTAGGGTGTTAGCAGCTCTAAAAAGTATGACATTTGATGGGTAAAGGATCAGGCAGTCTGGGCAGGGAGGAAGAGCTCAAAATCTAGACTTAAGGGGTCAAGGGCAATTTCCTGGAGTAAGTGACTCTTGAATAGTACTTTTCGGATTGCAAGGCATGATAGCATACATTATCTATTTAGTCCTCACAATTGACCAAGATGGTCTTGGCCTTAACGTATCTCTCAGCTTAACTAATCTTTAGATAGGCTTCTTCCTGACTCTAGGTCCCTGACCTCCCATTTCATAGAGCACTTACTTTAGAAAACTTGCAATTACTAATTTTTCTCTGTCCCTTTAAGATGGAAATCTTTTTAAAAGCTTCTTGCCAGTTTTCTAGCCCAAGAATGTCTTTCTCAAGCACTTGGGAGCCACACCTTGCAACTGTGATCATCAAGGAAGACAATCCCTACCTCTCAGTTTCTGTGGGAGCAGGGAGCCTAAACAGCAGGCACCCTGTTCCAAGTTGTGAAACTACCTTCTGTCATGAAGATATGAGAAAGTTTACTTTTCCTTTAGGTAAAACCAATTAGCAAATGCAGATAGCCTATATCCCCTCATCACAGTCTTTGAAAACTCTTCAGCCCTTTGTTTCAGCAGAGTTAAGCTCACGCTGAGTTCTGACGTCTTCTCTCTAGTGCAGTAGTCATGAATAAAGTCTTCCTTGACTGTTAAACTTTATCCAGTGCGATTTTTGCTTTGACACAATAAAAGTCTTAGAAGGTGTCACCTCCCATTTGTGTGGGTGAGGAAAACAAGACTGAAAGAGAGGTGGGAAATACATGAGCACCTAGAGCTGGTGCTGGCAAAGTTGTTGAGTCCTCTTTGAATTCCTACCTGCTGCATTGATAAAAGAGGTTGAAATTCACCAGAGTAGTTTAATTACACTAATAAGAGCCATGGTGATGGCTGGCTGGCTCCTCTATGGCTTGTTTACCTACAAAATGGAACCAATACTAGTAGCAACGTATAGGGGTGTTATGTAGGTTAAGTGAGTTAGTAAATGACAAGTGGCAGTTCCTGGCACATAGAGACTGTTGTTCTTACACCATTATTGTTGTAACTATGGAAGAGCACTGACTTTAGAGTCAGAAAATGCTGGGATAGAATTTATCACTTAACTGGTTGAGTAACTAGGCAATTAACTTGTGTCCTTATAGATTGTTGATGGGTTTAAATTAAATAGAATATGCAAGGTGGAATGCTAAAATGGCCTTTCAAGATTTCTGGCCCACAGTTACTCAGTTAAACACAAATCTAGGTACTGCTGTGAAGGGATTTTGCAGATATAACTAAAATTCCAAATCAGCTGACCTTAAAATAAAGTGATTATCTGAATGGGCCTAATTGAAACATGCAAGCCCTTTAAAAACAAAAAGTTGTCTCTCGCTGGCTGCAGAAGACAGTCAGAAAGACACAAAATGTGAGAAGGATTTAACATGCACTCAGTGTTTTTGGAGTTTGAAAGGACCACATGGAAAACACCTGAGAGTGGAGTGACCCCTGGCCAACAGCCAGCACAAAACTTATTTCTATACCCCAAGCCACCTACACACCAAGGAGTCAGTTTGTGCCCACAATCTAAATGAGCTTAGAGTGGATTCTTCCCCATAACCTACAGATAAGAGCACAACTTGGCCAGTACCTTGATTTCAGCCTTGTAAGAAGCTAAACAAAAATCCCAGCCAAGTCCACCCCAACATCTGACCTACAGAACCATAAGATAATAGATGAATGTGGTTTTAAGGCACTGTATTTGTGATGATTTGTTATGCATCAGTAGAAAACTCCTATAGGCCCTTAGTAATGTGTGAGGTCCCCCCCCCCCACTCCAAACCTCTTCTTACCACTGCTACACATAAACCAAAGGTAGAAACAGGGGTAGCCATGCAATTCAATTCCTTCCTATGTGCCCACATGCCCTGGTCCAAGGCCAATATTACATTATCCCCCAAAGGACACCCTGGCTACCCAGGCAGGCATCCTGGTTAAAAGTCTAATGCAGCCTCAAGAGTCCCTTTGAAAATATACTTGCTTTTCAAGCCTCAGCACCAATGCACTAAAGAAATCAGATGTTTTCAAAATTGAGAAATACAGGCAAGTCCATTTGTACCTTTTTATTGACATATCTGACCTTGCTGGAAAACTGTTATGTTTTGCTCTAAAAATTATCAGAAAGTGCAGCTTGCTGAGTGATATTTTATATTACAGGACAGAGCACTCAAAGCCACTCTCCTCAAAGGAGTACTACCGCCACTGTAAATCTGTAGGATCTCGATGAGATTTTTTTTCCCCTAGCATCAGGTCTACAATGTTAACTGGGCCACAATGTTAGCAAGTGATTCAGTAGATGAAATCGCTGTGTGACATTTTCTTGATTGAATCACTCTACTAAGTTTACCTGCAGTTATGAGTAAAATACTAAAAGTAAACTTTAAAATCTTAGGCTTTATTAAAAAAAAAAAAGTTTCCTAAAAGCTCTTGGAGGATGTTGGGAATACCTGTGAACACGGGGTTTGTTTGGATGTTGATTCTTTTGACAAATCTCAAAACAAAAATAAAACCAAAAATCGAATCATGAATAAATAAATAAATAAGCCCTTTGGGTTCTGCCATTTTTCTCAGGTTTCTCGTCCTCAGATAAGAAACTTTTACCTTTAGGATAATCGTGCTGCATATCTGTAATCTCTGTCTACACTAAAATGACAGAATGTCCATGTTGGCTATTACTCATTCATAATTCAATTAAGCACTTACTTTTACATGCTAGGGACAGTGACAGGTGTTGGGGATACAAATTTGAAAGAGACAGGTTGTATTAGTCCATTTCTGTTGCTTATAACAAAATAGCTGCAACTGGGTGATTTAAAAGAAAATAAAATGTATTGCTTATAGTTTCAGAGGCTGGAAGTCCAAAGTCCAGAGAACACATATGGTGAAGTCTTTCTTTGGTGGTGACTTCAGCAATGGCAGAGTATCACATTGTGAAATGGTGGAGCAGAGAGAGTGAGACAGCCTCTCCTCTCTCTCCTTTTAAAGCCCTCAGAACCACACACCTGACCACCATTTTTATTCCATCCACTAGGGCATGGTCCTACAATCTAAACACCTCTTCAAGGCCCCACCTTTCAATTACCATAATAGGATTTCCCACCCTCAACAGTTAGAGTGGAGATTAAGCTTCCAATAAATGAACTTTGGGAGACACAATTCAATCAATCCACAGCACATAGTCTTATGTATTTAAATAAGAAGGCAGATATTAACCTTTATATGGAACTCAAGCTGCCCCTTTATCCCTTCCTATGGATGGATCAGAATAAAAAGCAGTATTGAATGATGGTAAGAGGACAGGTGGACAACTAGGGGTCAACTTCTACTCCCCTACCTAATAGATACCTAACCTTGGACAAATCATGTAAGTATTCTAAACCCTACTTTCATCATGCTTAAAATGGGGGTAATAATAATAATGACATAATGAGGGTATTATGGAGATTAAAGGAGATGGTCTATCTTACTCCATTCGGGCTGCTATAACAAAATACCATAAACTGAGTGGCTTATAACCAAAAGAAATTTATTTCTCAAAATTCTAGAGGCTGGAAAATTCAAAATCAAGACACGGATTCACTGCCTGGTGAGGGCCCACTTTCAAGTTCATAGACAGTGGTGTTCTTGCTGTAACCTCACAGAAGAAAGGGGCAAGGGAGCTCCCTGGGGTCTTTTTTATAAGTGCACTAATCCCATTTATAAAGTCTCCATTTTCATGACCTAATCATCTCCCAAAGGCCGTACTTACCATCACATTGGGATTAGATTTCAATATTTGAAACTTGGGGAAAGATACATTCAGTCTACAGAAGCAACCAAGCACATTTAGAGAAATTTCTGATTTGAAAGTTGCCTTGCTGATTAATTTGCATCTTTAAAAGGTAAAACCAATGTTATATGTACATTTAGTTGTAAGTAAATAAATTTAATCTCATCAAAATTGCGTATATCTAGGAGAAGAATCTACAATTGACAAAAATCATAAGGAAATGTCAGCGTTTTTTTTTTTTTTCTTTCAGCTCTGACACTTAGAGTTTCTTTTCTATTATGTTTCTGTATTTCAAAGAAGAGCATATCTTCAAATGGCTATGAATACTAAAAAGTGTGCTTTTGTTTTTAATTCAGAAATAGGATGAAATTGGCATAAATGGACTTGTTGTTTTTACTTTTAAGGCTGTGCAAGAGACTAATAACAGTACAACAAACATGATGGTAATACATACTTCTTGATTACTAACATGTTACCAGGCTCCAAAAGATTGCCCACTACTTTCAACACTAGTCATGTTTTACCAGCTATGCCTGGATTTTGAAAAAAATTGACATTTGAACAAAAGAGGTCTAGCCTTTGCTCTAACACATATTTTTAGATAAATCACCAATGGAGTTCATATCTCAATCTCCTCATCTACATAATAACAATGCATTTGGCATGCTTCAAAGTACCTTAACCAATACAATTGTATTATTTTGCAATACATCAAAGTAAACCTCCATAAAATATGTGAATTGTTTTTTGAAGATCATTTCAAAATAAAAGCCAAGCTAAGAAAGAAAGCTATTCAAATAATTGCATTGAACTTTTAAAAATCCCAACTAAAATGCATATTCCTCAAGGTTGTGTCTGTACCACATTTGTCCTGTCTCTCTGGTTCCCTTTCAGTATATTGCTGTAAGTACAATGGGCACTCAACACGTTTTTACTGAAAAATTGACTAAACTCATGCAACAGATTGCCATTTATGTCTCAGATGGCTATATCTATAGAACTCACAACAGTGAATTGGGACAGAGCCCCAGCCACCACCACAAAGAACAAATAACACTCCAATAACATTGCCAAGCTCTAGGTCTAATCTGGTCATAAAATTAGATGCATAACTTTCAGCAATTCCTATTCAATTTTCTTTACACTTGAGAGGATTTTTATTCTTCTTTTCTTCAGTAAACTAGACCTTCAGACAACACTTTCTGGTGCAAATGTTATTTTATCAGAACAAAGAATGTGATGATTCATATAGCTTTTTGGTCAAATATTGAAAAATACAAAAGTTTGGAGAGAGAGCCCTTTGGTTTCCCCACCACCAAAGTATTTAAGTTGATTTTAGGCAACTGGTTGCCAAGACTGCATTCTCTTCCTGCCCTTGCTTGATTTTCACTCAAGGAACCAGTCCATTCACTCATCCTGCAAACATTGCTCAGGCATCTAAAATCAGCAGGCACTGTGCCAGATGTAAGAGTGAATAATAAATACAGTCCCTGACCTTGAGTAGCTCATGGGTAAAGAAACCATTTTAGTTGATTTATCCTTAAATGTTACATTAATTGTTGTGATTCCAATTGCCCTACTTTACAGGGATATTGTGAGATGAAGCTCAAGGGTGATAACGCATATAAAAGGACAAGTCCAAAGCCTGGGATGTTGTAAGATCCCTACCAGTCCCAGCTGAAGACAGTAGAAATCAGCTCCCAAGGTGCTACACTTTCCAGCATTTAGAAGAGCAACTTTTCCCATCAGTGAGTGGAAATGTTATATGCTGGGTGACTGAGAATGTTACAGAGTCTGGGAAGAAGGGTCCTGGGATTGTACTTTTACATGTGGAGGTTTTGAGAGAATAAAGCAAAAGCCAGGATAATTTCCTTTCCCTGAAACCAGGCTCTCGATGAATTTCTACTCCAACATCAGTTCCTCTTTTAGGTATACTCATTTTCATTTTCTTAGTACTTGTCTGCCTTTCTAAGGTAGCTCTTTAGCCCCTTTGTCACTGAGTGACCTCAGTGGTCACTATGCACTTTGGTGTCAGGAGGCAGTACAGAAAGGCAGCCCCTGGTGAGACTGAGAATCTGTGAAGGAAGAGTGGCAGTCCCTGGAAAGACAAGACACTTCCTCACAAAGAGTAGAGAGATGGCTGAACACAGGGGCCCTAGGCTAGGCACATAGCACAACACATGTCCTGGAGAAAGAAAAGCTGTTTTCCAATTTTCTATTAACTGAGACTGGTCACTCTGCTAAAAACCGGCAAGTCACTCTGGAACTGCTCTCTCTCTAGACCACTTTGTCTCATCAACAACCAGGAACTGAAGATCTTGCCTTCTAAACACTTCTCAAAATTATTCCTCCTCCCTATCCTGACCGGGGCCGTTCCTCTGCAGTGGCTGCCTTATTATCTCCTTGCCTTCAGTCTTCACCATCAGCTTCTCCACTGCAGAACACGCTCCTAGGCTCCTTTATATCATTTACAAAGCCCTTCACAGTCTGTCTGCTGCCTTCCTGTGCACCTCATTCCCATAGCGCTGCCTCACACCCTCTCCTCCAGCAGCTCTGCAGGGCATACGGTTCCCCAGATCACCACATGCTGTTTCTTTCTTCCTTGCTTCTGCTCATGCTGCTCCTTGACCTAGAATGTCCTTCCCAAACTCCGACTCATCTTTTGAAAATGTGAAATGACATTACCTCCACCTAGGGTGACTATCCCCCCAGGTTTGCCTGGGAATGTGTAGGTTTTATCACTGAATGCCCCACATCCCGGGAAGCTCCTTCCCACTTCAGTTCCAACATTTGTTAAGCCTTCCTTGCCCCTCTTTGGTCATGTCAGGTACCTCTTCTATGCCCTGTAGTGCAGCTCTTCTGTCATTACCACACTGCAGCATAATTACATTCTTACATATCTTGACCCTTTCACTCTGATATATCTTATATATCTTAGCCCTTTGACTCTGAGTTCCTTAAGGACAGGGACTGCATTTATTTGTCTTCTTTTCTGTATCCCCACATAGCATGGTACCTCCAACACAACAGGCACTTAATAAGAAAAGAAAGGAGGAAGGCAGGAGGGAGAGAAGAATAAAAAAGAAGGAAAAAAAGACTGAAGGTTTGTTGCAATAAAGCATATTGTTTAACTCCAACAGACTGAGACATGGGACTCTCACTCACAATATGCATTTCGATGATATACTATCTGCTGATTTAGTTTTTCCCCATAAGTAAACCTCTTTCTATAAAATACATGGAAGTAGAGAGAAATGTACTATCCGGAAGAATATGTTTTTCAGATATGTATTGGTTAGGGACTAAATTAAGATAAATGTTAAAAAGCTGCTGTAGCAAATAAGCACCAACATTTCAATGTCTTGATGTACTACAAGTTTATTTCTAACGTGCACAGAGTTGAAATTAGAATACCAGTGCTCCTCACCGGCAAGTGGCTCTCTTCCATGTGGCCATTCGAGGTCCCATCCTCTTTGTATCTTCTCTCTCTGCCATCTTCCTAAGATCAGAGTGCTCTAAATCTAGATTCTCTAGGAAAAGAACACAGAGAATAGATTATGGGCTGCTGCACTTCACTTCCCTCCCATCCCATTAGCTAGGACTCGGTCACTTGGCCACACCTAACTGCATGGAAGTGACAGACTCAGATGAGATACTGCATATAAAATGATAAGCTCAGAGCCGGCAATATTGTAAGAGCTCCATAAATATGCATTACTTACTAGTATTATCATTACTGATATTACTGGTATTACCACTACCCATCTTTATGCCAAGGGCATTCTAAGCTTGGGGTTATAGTTAATGGTTTTTTATCTGGAGCCCTCGGTTCTCTGAAAAGCCACAGCAAACTTCCCATAGTTTTTCATCCCCTTTATCAATCCCACTATCAGGCCCTCTAGTCACCTTATAAATCCTAAGCCCCTAGAAGAAGAAATACATAGAATTCAGTTCCTTAACCACTGTTTAAAGACCATAGCAATTGAGGCTCTCAACTAGCCCAACAGCTAGCAACTGTCCTAATGGGAAATGAAGGGGAGCTGGACATGGTATTTAAGTGTGCTTTTCACAGGATACTTCTTTTACCAGATGGACAGCCTAATGCCTAGCTGTTTGGCTGGTGACCGAGGGGTCCTTGACACAAGAAACTTCTTTTTACTGTCAGACGCCCTGGTGGCTCTTGTCTGATCGTGTCTGGTTTATGTTATGCCTGCCTGACCATCACTCTGGTGCTGGGAGCCCAACCTTAATCTCTCCCTTGCATCCTGGGGAAAACCAGCCTGAGGCAGCCCCTGGATCTGTGGGTGGAAGGCTTAAATTCAATACACCACCACAATAGGAAACAAGTTCAAAGATTTTTTACTTACAGATCCTGAGCAGTGAGGGCCTAATGAGTTGGGAGGGCAGTCCTCCATCCCAGGGTCATGCAAGTCAGGGATGAGAGAGAGAGAGAAAAGAGTCTGGTGACTAGCAGTAAATATAAGGGAATAGGGTGAGGGTCACTTTAAGTTCCTGGGCAAATGTCTGAATGGTTCATTCATAGGAAACAGAGGGCTGGTGGAGAGCACAGCCTACTAGGCAGGGGAGATGCCTCTAAGTTCTGGTCTCTGGCCACCAGCTTGAGCCATTTGGGTGAGGTAACTGTGTCAAGGGTGGACTGAGCCCTGTTTCTGGGATGAGAAAGTTAAACTTGATTCAAAATGGATGCTAAGGCAATATAAAAGTATGTATTCACTACAACCACATATATACAAGATGTCAAGTATTACAAAATGTAGCATCATCCATCATCAGACAATGATAAACTATAATGAAACAAATTTCACTTTACACCCAACCATGCATTTTATGAGGATACCATAAAGTTTTACTATCAAACTGAAAAAGCAATAGTAAACCCCTATGATTCTTGATGTTCTACTTTCCTGGGTACCTTCAACAAAGGAAACTATTGATTTCGAGTAGTCTGGAGTATATTCTATAAAAAACTACCCACAGTCCATGGCTTTACCAGTATCAAATAATGGGATAAAATAGGAGAATTCCACAGAATTGCACATACAAGGGAGTTGTATGGAATCTGTATTCAATGACAGCCACCATTTTAACAGTGCTCAAAACCAACTCTATGAGCCAAAATCCTGGGAGTGCAGGCCTGTCTCTACAAGAAATCCGCATTCTTTATAGAACCAAACTGAGTCAAAATAGAGACAACAGAGACATATTACTTCAAGTCCACAGGGGGACTTCTATCTTCATGAGTTTTTAAATAATTCCTTACTATACGAGTATTTGATCCTCACAACACTCTTGTGATGGGGATATTCACCCTGTTTTACAGATAAATAAACAAAGGCCTTAAGAGTTTAAATAGGTTGTCCAAAGTGATGTGGACGTGTTATAACAACGACTAGAACCCAGTTCTTCTGCTGTGGCTCCTGGAACTTTGCTCATTTTTGATTACCAATTTCTCATCTTGCACTATCAAGAAAAGGGATGAGCCCCAATTGAAGGGCATATTCTGAAGAAGCCAAAATTGGAAAGGTGTGGGATGGAGAAGTGAGGCAAAAATGCTCAGGGGCTATGGAAATAAATATCATGACCACAACTTAGTCCAAAGTCGATGACCCCCAAATAAAGTTGGTAGAGATGAAATCCTTAAAAAGCCAGGAGGATTTAATTCTGGAATGGAGCCAGGGATGTTGTCTTCATCTGTCTGGGCTGCTATAGGAGAATACCATAGACTGGGTGGCTTAAACAACAGAACTTGATTTCTCACAGTTCTGGAGGCTGGGAAGTCCAAGATCAAGATGCCAGCAGATTCAGTGTCTGGTGAGAGCCACTTCCTAGTTCGTAGACAGTGGTGTTCTTGTAACCTCACATGGTGAAAGGGGCAAGGAGGCTCTCCAGGGTCTCTTTTATAAGTGCACTAATTCCATTTATGAGGGCTTCACCCTCATAACCCAGTAATCTCCAAAGACCACACTTTCAAATACTATCACATTAGGGATTAGGTTTCAATATATGAATTTGGGGGGACATAAACTTTCAGCCTATAGCCAAAGAGGTAGAAGTTCCAGGAACGGTCCTATTAAAACCAAGGCCACAGAACACCAGAACTGGAACATATTTCATCTAGTGGCCAAAAGGAACATGGGTAGCTGTGGGGTCTTATTAGCCTGGATCCTTAAAGGAGAAAGATGCCCTTAGTCTTGTAAATCCCCTGGCCTTTGTGAAGATGAAATAAAATAGCTACAGTAAACTACAGGTAAACGGCCCAAATATTTAATCCCCCTCTCTCCAGCAAGCTGCCTGAGGTGATAAAACCCTGCAGACAAGATGGCATATGTGAAAGGAAGCATTTTAAATAGTGGGGTTCATTTCATTTTCTTGCTTATGTTCCTACACTGCCTGCAGAAAAGAAAGAAAATCAGCATACAAACATCTCTGGACAATTCCTGAGGAGATGCTTTGTTCTTCTTAACTGATGGGAATTTATTTTCAGATTTTAATTTAAAACACAGAGCTGACCCAAAACCCATCATTACAGTCACTTTCTAATCCACTCTAGCTCCTGCATTTTCTTCACGCATGCATGCAGTTCTTTTTTTTTTTTTTTTTTTTTTTTTTATGTTGTGGTTTTTCCCTTCTCTGATTGCTCTGCCCAATCTTGATGTGAGGTGTGCAAGCAGGTGTGGGTGTGTACACATGGAGATATTTGCACTGCACATGTCTCACCTATAACACCACCCCTCTGAGCAAAGATCCAGCTACAGAGATCATGAAACAACCTCAGGAGGCACAGGTGCTGGCTGGCTTTCCTGGAATCGTTTGTAAACATGGTTTTGTTGTGCACACCCGTAACTGCCGAACTTCTTTGAAGTCTCCATGCTACCCCCACCCCTTTCCTCCTCTTGTACCCCAAATTGTCCCCTGAAAATATAAGTTCCTCCTGATCGTGTATTACCCAAAGAATAAATGCAGTCATCTGTACAAAAGTGTTTACGCATCGAGACAATAATAAGAAACAACTCTAAGAAACCAGTGGCAAGTCAAAAGCTAGTAGCAGCTGATTGCTTTTGTACAACCTGTCTCAGGCAATTTGATAAGTGTGGTTTCAACCCACACATTGGAGACACCCAGCTGGTTAATGGTCTGTCCCAATCTGCATCAGATCTTTCTGGCAATGGCCTCCTCACCCAGTCACTCAAACGAAAAAGCAACTTAGTGCACCTTTACCATTAGATCTTACCACAATGCAGTCCTGTCTCAGCTCCTGAACTCCTTTACTGAGAGCCTCATGTTAGAAATAAAGGATAAAAGGCTGTTTTCACATTTTATTTAGCCTGTTATTGGAGTTTTAAAAGACTCTGTTTTTCACCAAAGCCTTCAGTGTCTTAGCGAATATGACAAGTGTGAATGGGCTGGAACCTCATTATAACCGTCATTGCGGTAGAGCAGAATCTCATATTAGGAGAGCCGTTCTAGCCCTTACTCGATTACCAGGTCATCAAAGACAGGGGCTGAATGTTATTCCAATACGCATCCCCCAACACAGAGGTCTACGGGGCACGGTGAATGCTTTTCGAATTGAATTGAATGCAAAAGACTTTATATTGAAATAGTAAAGCGATCCCTTTCCTCCCAAAGAGGTCTCCTTATGGGTGATTTTCATTTTCTTCGTTGGCCTTTTCTACACTTTTGTCAAATTTTCTGACATGAGCATTTATGACTTTCATAGTCATTTATTTGAAAAATGTTGCTTAAAGATGAAGTCTCCTCAAAAAACCCTGGGACCCTGCCACCAAGAGGGTAAATTTTATTCTGAAAAATACATAAAACGCAGCCTTCCCCATGATCACCACAACCTTAACTTTATAAAATAATCATCTGCATGGGGGCTACAAGGAAACTGCATGGGACCAAGTCTTATATATCTTTGAGTTACCAAGATACAGTGATATACAGATGATGTATACATATACAGTGCATCAATAGACTCAGATGTCTGTACTTGTGTAGACACGGGCAAAATTTTTCACTACACCTTCAGGCTTTTCACTTAAGTGTTTATGCAACACTCGACCCTAGCTGAAAAGGCAATCCAAGCAGAGATTCTAAAGATGTATATAATCTCTTCCTATGGCCACAAAACCACTACGGGCATAATTCTTGAAACTCAAGTTTTCCCAAATAGCCAAGGACTTCAGTTTCTCAGCAAAGTGGAAAAGGTGGCTTCTGAGCTCCTATCGCTGCAGCAGCTTCTGGCAGTTACCTTGCACGGTGGCAAAGGAAGGCTTCTTCACTATCTCTCTGCTCTGCCTTGGCACCTCTCCTTGTCACCCTGGCTGTTCCTCTTGTAACAATGCTCCTTCCTACCCACCCCCGAAACATACCTACTTTACTGCAATTGCTGCCACCCTCCTGAGGGACAAGCATTTGGTCTAAACCCTGCCCTGCATTGGAGCTCTTTTCCCAAATTTCTGCGTACTCCATGGTCTAGGGGACTATGTGCACCTCAAATTATATGAGAGAATGGTGCTGCTTCCTCCTCTGTTCTTCTGGGTAGTGGCAAGAAACCCCCATAGTATGTGGGCTTTCTGACTTCTTGCTAACATTTCTAGGATCTCTTCTGTTTCTCTTTTGCTTGGAAAATAAACATGTAGAGAGAAGAATTCACCCTGGCATTCTTTCTTCTACTGAATAGCTAGATTTGTCCTTGGCCCTCTGCTCCAGAAGTCGAGAAGAGAACCCAGCTCTAATGAGCTCTGTTGGAAAAGCAGGACATGGAGGACACTAAAGGGCAGTGGGGTCGTTGACTCCAGCAAACAGTAAGGGCAAGGAGATAGCAAACATTGATGGGAACCAAGGACTCAGTGCACCCAAACCTCCCTCTTTATCTGGGAACTGCCTCTTTCTGGAGTTGGGCTTTCTCCTAACTCCAGCAAGGAAGTTTTATAACTTTAGTCCTGGCAGTTCTAGTGTCAGATCCTTATGACATGAGAGTAGTGCTTCAGTTTGAAAAGCTGGGGAAGGTCCTGACAACCTGGCTGAGGTTACTGTGAGGTTAGGGTCCCAAAGCAAATCTATGGCCATTGTCAAATTTAGACCCTACAAGAACCCTGTTTGCAAATATTCTAGCATTGCTTCAAAGATGAGGAAACTGAGACTGAACAGACTTCAATGGTTTTCTGGTGTCTCATAATTAAAGAGTGGGAGCACAGAGGCCCCCCTAATGCTTTAGAAGAAGTAGAAAGTAATAATGAATATGCTATAGTAGTTCAAGTCAATTTACTGTTTTCCAGAGACTGTGCTAAACACCTTTTATGCATTACCTCATTTACCCTTCTACCAACTGAACAGTGTAAGTTCTGCTGTCATCACCATTCTACAGAGGAGAAATTCTCTGAAATACAGAGGATTAGTAAGAGATACAGAGTTTAGTAACCTGACCACAGGCACACAGTAAAAGGAAAAGACTCAGCCAAGTGGGTGCTCTGAACCACTAATCTATGATGTGCCCAAGGATCTATTAATCTATTAGCATTAAAAAGTCAACTTAATGAAAAAGCAAAAATGGAGAATATGTAATTAAATGATAAATTGTGTAGGATAAACCATTAGTTCTATAGGGATTCAGATCAGGAAGAAATTAAACCAATGGGACCTAAAGTAGTCAGGAAAGATTGGATAGAGGATGAAGGTTCTGGGCTCCAATGGATGTAGAAGAGCTAGTTGACAAAATTGTGAGGTGACAACATCTAAGGAAAGTGGCAAGATGACAATATTTGAATGTCAGTATTTATGACCGTGTAAGCAATGGAATGCAGTCAAGAATAAACTTAGCATTTTGGAGAACAGAGAGAAAGAAATGCATTAGAACAGAAAGGCCAGGTTTTAAATCTTCCTTGTCTTTCCATTACTTCATTATATTATGATCATTATTATTTTTATAATTCAGTCTCTATTTAGCATCTGATAAAGACTATGGGTTCTTTTTCCCTATTAAAATGTACATTCCCTCTGCTGTAGTTTGAGTGTCCCTCCAACCTCATGTTGGAACTTAACCCCCAACATGGTGGTGAAAGGTGGGGCCTTTACGAGTTGATTGGAGCACAATGACTGTAGATTAATCCATTTACAGAGTAATGGGTCGATGGTTTAATGGGTTGTCTTGGGTGTAATTCTGCTAGCTTCAGAAGAAGAGAGAGCAAGAACGTTAGCTCTCTAGCTCTTGCCATTCTCGCCATGTGCTACCCGGCATCTCCACAGGACACTGGAGATAGTTCCCACCCAGAAGAAGGTCCTCACCATATGCACCCCCTGGGCCATGGACTTCCCAGCCTCTGAAACTGTAAGAAGCAAATTCATTTCTTTATAAATTAGCCAGTTTCAGGTATGCTTTAGAAATGGACTAGTGCACCCTCTAAAAGTTGTATTGTGTATAAGCACTGTAACAGACCCCTTAAATAGAAACACCCTCTTTCCTTCACCAAGTTCATCCATAAACTTCTGGTACAGAACTCCTGCACTAAAAATTCCTAGGATAGGGTTTTTTCTAGGTTAAGTAAAGCTAGGTACTTAGTATGAGAAATAACTAGGACAGGAAGACCCAGACTCTTATCTTGGTAATTTCAGCTTCAGTCTAAGAACTTGACATTCATGTCCTGAAGTTCTATTCTTTCATTTGGGAAATACTTAGAGAACACCAATGGTATGTAAAAAAGGCTCTGTGCTGCACACTGAAAAAGTCAAAGACAGGACCCTGCCTCCAAAGAACTCATGACTAATCCTGTCGTCTTGATTCTCACCCTGACATTTCTGTTCCTCACCTACCTTGCCATTCTCCTTGGGATGCCTCATCGCTTGGCAGGGTTCATGATTTACTCCATTACCTTGACACTTTCTTTCCCCAGCCTATATTTTTAACTCACCTCACATCCTGCTGAATGCATCCTTTTTAGATAATTTCACTCTTACCTCTATGTTTTCTAAAATGCAGCTCTCCCTCTTTATATGTAAGTGCTCTTATATATCTGGAAGATCATGTGGCTTACTGGAAACTTTGAAGCTAGAAAGTGCAACACTTGGCTCAAGCACTTCTAGGCTAGAAGGTCTTGGGAAAGATGAAACTCCCTGGACCCGGTTTTTGGATCTGATGAGTGAGAATAATCATGTTTTCTATGTTTCACAATTGCTGTATTTAAAAAATGATAATAACATATCTAGTGTTTGAAATGCAGTAGTTGCTCAGAAAATGTGTACTTTATCTACTTTTTCATCTTTATCAGCAAGTGTATTACTTTGTGTTTTAAACTCTTGGACAGCAAAACCTACTTAAAATTTTCTATTTTCAAAAAAAAAAGCTAGAATCACATATATCATTTAATCCTGGGTGGGGGGATGTAAATTTTGGGGATGACAAGATGAGTTAACCAATACCATCTCCACATTTTGCAAAGTTTGGCATTATGCCTGATATAAGTTATGAGATAGTGTTGCCTAAATTCGGTTTTCTACTTGAAATGAGATACATGTCCCAATTTTTCAGCTAACCATGAAATGAGAGACTTTTTACTTTAAAACATCGGTTGTGAGTCCCTGTGTTGCTAGGGATAGATTTCAATGCCTGGGGACCTTGTTAGATCATTTCCTGTAATCAATTAGTCAGTGTATAAGGAAGGCTATAAATTCTTTAGCTGTCTTCTCCTTATAGTTTTTCATAATTTCCTTTCTTCTTTTTATTGAAGATAAGACATCCAAGAAGCACCCTAAGCACTTTTCATTGCATTTCAGATAGTTTAAAAAGGACATCCCTTTTTGGCTCAGCGTCTCACTCCAACAGGAAGCAGAGGCCCACCTCAACCTCCCTCTGTCTAATGGTATAGTCAGGCCCACTCCGTGCTCCCCAAGGATTTCGGACAAAGCACACAGTGCCTTGAAAAATTACTGTGGATGCAAAATACCACCGTTAAAGGAACTATTTTAAACTAAATTGATTCTTTGTTCTTTAGCCAATTGGCTAATCCTCCTCTTGAGACATGCTTAGGAAAGCTAAAAACACAGCTCATGGACTGAGAAGAGTCCAGGGATGTGGGGACACAGACATTAAGTAAGATTGAGACGAGAGAGCAGCTGCATCCTGATGAGCTACCTGAGCATTTGTTTAGGCTCTGAAGTCTTTTGTGGCAGGAGCCTGGCCATAGAAGGGGCAGGAGAGAAGCCCAAAGAAACTGGGAGAGCTCGGCTTAGGTGTCTGAATCAATAATAACAATGATGGCCAGGAAGGTCTGTCACCTGCATACCAGCCACTGGATTCCTTATCTCTTGAGATTTTTGAAATGGCTCCAGCTTCCCTGGCTTTCATGAGAAAACTCCAGAATCCCGGTCTCCATTCTCACACTGCAGTACTAAGGAGAATCCTGAGGAAGCAATTCCAAGATGCAAAACCATTGAATCTGCTACATTGGGCTCCCATAAGGGAGCCTGGAGGGAGTATTGGGGGAGAGGGGTTGTAGGAATGTGGAAAGACGGAATAATTCCCAGAATACAGGGTCATGGCCTTAGCCTCATAAACATCTCTCTTAAACTGAGCATTTATAACAACGTTTTTTTCATTTTTAGTCTTCTGCTATTATTTTATTATTACATGGTAACTGTTTAATGCAGAAATGTAGACAAACAAATCTTTGTAGTCATTTTTCTATACATGTATTTATATCAATATACATCTTTTACATAAATGAGAAATACTATAATTTTTTTACTTAATTATACATCATTTATATATTTGGACTATTATATATATTTTAGTGATAGCATAGAATCCTATTTTATTACTAAGCTATAATCTAATATTTTAGTTTCCAGTTGGGAAAAATTTACATTGTTTAAGAATTTTTAGCTATTATAAGCAACTGAGAAGAGCATTCTTGAGCACACATTAGTGTGCATTGTTCTAAACATCCTGGTAGGACATGTGACTTAATTATCCTTCCCACCCCACATCCTAGTTTCAATGCCTGTTTTTATGATAAGTGACATAGGCCTGAGCTGTTGCCTAGAGTAAAAGAAAACACAGCCCCATGCACTCAGTCCAAAATCTTCCAGGAGCTGGGTCACTCTAGCCCTCCTTAGAGGCTTTGACACCATCATCATCTTCAGATTTTTAGGGAACAGTTGCTTTGTAGGAAACACACGGGGCTCATGTTCCCCAACCTATAATTAATCTAGTTCACAACTGACTCTTCCAGCATCCACCTTAAGAAATTCAGGACAATGATGTTATATCATTTGTTTTTCCTATGCCCACTCTGTTTTGAATGGTTTTAGCATATTTTTTTTTAAAATCTAGCTACTGTATTAGTCTGTTTTCTGTCCCTTATAGTAGAATACCTGAAACTAAGTAATTTATAAGAAAGGAGATTTCTTACAGTTTTGGAGGCTGTGAAGTCCAAAGTTCAGAGAATACATCTGGTGAGGGCCTTCTTGGTGGAGACTCTCCACAGCAATGCAGAGAAGTTTGGCGAGAAGTGCAAGAGCAAGAGAGATATAACCTTCTCACTCGCCCTCCTTATACAGCCATCAGAATCATGACAACCCATTAAACCATCAACCCATTACTCCATGAATGGATCAACCCATTCACCAGGGCACAACCCTTGTGATCCAATCACTTCATAAAGGCCCTGCCTTCCACCATCATATTTGGAACTAAATTCCAACATGAGCTTGGGGGAACATTCAAAGCACAGCAGCAACTTTAAGATTGATTGGGTTGAGAGGCTGCACTGGGGAAAGAGTGAGTTGGAGTAGGTGAGTACAAGAGTATAACTATCTCCAATTAGAAGTGCCATCCTTACACACAGTAAAATATTCAAAGGCTTCCCAGGGATGTCAACTTATTCATAATTGATTTAAGTGAATCACTAAAAAAAGAGTCCTTTAATCTATCATATAACATGCCTTTGAAAAATTAAAACTGGAGTCACAGTTCAATTAAAAAAAATCCAACAAGTGTTCCAATCACCTAGACGGATTCATCATTTAGCATGGCTGCTTCATTAAGCATATCTCCCACATTTGAGGTAGTTCAGAATTCAGGCCTATGGTCTTTAATATAAAGCATATTCAAGAGGATATTAATAGCATTTGTCCTTCATGTAAAACAGTGAAATTTTACATTATTTTTCATCCGGAGAAAAAACAAAAACAAAGGAAGAGAAATTCCTTAAACTGCTCACTTCCATTGTATCTACAATGTTTCTAAGTCCAATGCAAGTGTTTAGAAGAGTCCCAGATATAAAATGACTGTGACTGTGTGACTTCTGCCCCCATGTTATAGCTTGTAAAGATGGTCTTGGTTAACCAGTTACCCCAGGGGCGACTTCTCCCCTTTGGTCTGATTTGTATCAAAGATGAGTCTTTGATACCATCTGATATTCAGGCAGTTCATTCTGGCTCCTACAAGATGGACAGTGGGAGCAGGGGGAAGATATGGGCCAGACACAGTCAGGGGTCAGATGACCACCTGACCCAGGAAGGTCTTTATCTGGAGACCATTCTCACAGTTTGGAGGGACTCTTCCCCTTTCTTATATTTGTATTTATTCTAGGTCAGTTACCAGGTTTTTCTTACATAAAGGGAGTTTAAGTTATTCTTGTAAGGGTAAGCTTTGTTTTAAGGTTCATGATAGTTGCATCTGCACTGAGGTGATCTTGTCTCTAGGGCAGCCAGGGCTTTTTGCTCCCATCATCATAGAGATCTTATAATCTCCAGGCTAGGGTTGGAAATCCCCAGGCCAGGTTGCATCATATTGCTAAGTGACTCGTAGTGTAGGCCCTGCAAGCTGTTTGAGTGGGCCTTGCAGTTAATCTTATAGCCTCTATATGTCTCTTATAGTATCCTACACTTAATCTCTTTGCAGTGATATAAATGCTGACTTCAGTTTGTACCAGGGGTGAGAGCCAATTAGGCACATCTTTCCCAAATCCATGTTCAGTGATATCCAGTTAGGGGTGTTGAAAAGATCATGATGTGAGTATTTACACCATGGAAATTGGCAAAGGCTGCTGATCAGGGCTTTTTTTTCTGAGAGTCAGTTGTTAATCCTTTACCGTCATCTCACTGCTTTACACCCTTGCCCACAGCCCAATAATTCTCCTCTAACCAAGCATTGCTGGTGCAGAGGTCAGCCTCTGGCCCAACCACATGCACAGTCTTTGAAATGTTTGAAGTATTTTTTTACTAACTAATACAAGACTAATCTTAGACTCATGAATGATAGGCATTGTCTTCTATCCTAAGAAAAGATGAAATTCTACTTATAATTCTCATTTTCCCTGTAATAGTCCCAAGACACATTGACACCCTGAACTCTCACAGCAATTAAAATAAGGAATTAATTTAAGAACTCTTGAGCAGCTTATTATAAATTGTTCAAAGGGTCATTTGTCAAACCGTTACAGTTTTCAGAAGAGTCAAAACTCTTTGCTGGGTGGTTCTGGTTAGTAAGCAAAATATACCTGCAAGCATATGCCTGCTGCCCAGCACTCAGTAAACATTTAAAATTCTGATGTGTTGATTGGCTCACATTCCACAAATCCCAGGCTTAGATCCTAAGTGAGAGCTGCTACTTCCCTGCTGTGAATTAGTAGTTTTCCTCATGAATGCATTAAATAGCCATTATTAATAATCACCCAAGCCAAGAACTGACAAATGAAAGATTTACAGGTTATGACTCTATCATACCAACCTTATTTGTTCATTGATTTATTAAAATTTCATGGTTAAAATAATACAAATTTTAGCTATGTTAACTTACATGGATATTGACACTTTCTCTGCCAGGCTGCATTACCAAACACTATCTTTTATAAATCTTTTCCTTTTCTTAGTGGGAAAAGAATTGAATAGAGATCAAGACATTTAGGAAATGCTTAACATATCCCACTAAAGACCAATAGCTCTCAAAAGCTTTAGTCAAGTACTAAACCACTCCGTATGGTACAGCCCTTTCTAATAAAACCTCTGAAACACCAACTGGTGGCTGCTTGGGCTTAAAAAAAAGAGAGAGAGAGAGACAATGCCACTTTTGTTTCTCTGAGTCCATATGCTCTTGGGAATATTTCAACACAGGTTTCTGTCTATTTGAACTCATTAAATGAAATGGATCCAATATCCTACTATAACAAACTACCACATACTTAGTGACTTAACAACAAAGATTTAGTATCTTACAGTTTTGGAGATCAGAAGTCTAAAATGGATCTTACAGAACTAAAATCAAGATGTTGGCAGAGATACACTCCTTCTGGAGGCTCTAAGGGGGAAAAAGATTACCTTGTCTTTCTCTTCTAGAGGCTGCTGCGTTCCTTGACCTGTGGTCCCTTCTTCCATTTTCAAATCCATCAGTGTATCATCCTCAAATCTCTCTCTCTCTCTCTCTCTCTCTCTCTCTCTCTCTCGCTCTCTCTCTCTCTCTCTCTCTCTCTGTCACACACACACAAACACACACACACACACACACACCCCTCCTTTCATTATTGTGTCTCCTTCTCTCTCTCCACCTCTCCTGACTCCGTCTTCCCTTTCCCTTATAAGGACTTTGTGATTACATTGAACACACTAGATAATCCAGGATAATTTCCCCATTTCAAAATCCTTAAGCTTAATCATATCTTCAAAGTCCGTCTTGTCATGTCAGGTAATATACTTGTTTTTGAAAATTAGGACATGGACATCTTTGGGGAGGTCATTATTCTGTTTATCACAATGAGGAATCTACCATAGGAGACTGAAAATATGGTAGCTCGTGGTCAGTAGTAAAATTAATCGGCAAAACTATTGTCTACATTAATCTGAGAGATAGAAGATGAATTTGTGCATCTGGCTAAAAAGACTTCTAGGCAGAAGACTGAAAGTGCCAATTTGCTCTTCTGTGTAAGGAAGAGACAAATTAGCTACAGAGAGAACTGTTAAGTTTGTAAGCAGAATTTCAAGGAAATATAGAAGAACCAGGATGTTTGGGGTTAAAACTAAATCTATTTCACATTTTCACTATCTTTAGTCAGTAAAAGACTCAAAAAGTAAGAAATAGCCTCGGGGTTGAGAGTACATCAAAGGTTTATCTTTAAGACCTTTTGTTAAGACCTCGGAAAGATTTAACAGATTACCTAGTTAGACCCTCTCAACTGGACTAAAGAGTTTCTTAAAATCTTCAAGGCAATGTCCCACAGCACCCTGACACTCAGCCCGAAATAGAGAGAGGTCTGTCTCAAAAAGAATTATGGAGTGACTTTAGGGGCATGAAGTAAACCCAGTCAAATTTTTAGAATTCCCACTGAGTGGCATGTGTAAAATCTTGTACAAACTTGAACTAAAAGGAGCAGAGAAAGGTCAAAATAAAAAGAAGCTCTGGGTCCCCAACATTCTACAAACAGGGAGCAGGTTCAGAAGCTATTTAGCTGCAAACATAGGACATTTCTTTTGGAACAGGAAGACCAGAGTGTAGAGCTAAGAGCCACAAAGAAAAATGAATTAGGGAACCACTCTCAGAGAGCAGAACTGGGTCCTAGTCAAGGAACATTTCTTTCCCCAGAACCAGGAGTCCTGACACTACATGCCTGGCTGATTCAGAATTGGTACGGGATGCTGACAGCTATGTGCTTCCTCCTTTCTCTCTCCTTTTAGAATGGGACTATCTACTGTGGTTATCTTGACTCTGTCCTCTTTCTTACCACTGGATATTAGGTATAGGCAGTCAGGTAACTTTTTTTTAGTTCACAAGTCTCAGGACCAAGAGAAGCTACATAAAATCCTCATCCACACCTAGATCTGATGATGAATTCAGAAATCTCTCCCATGGTCACATAAATGGTGAAAGCTTGAGAATCTTAGAAAGTGTGATCACATTTACACATGGAAGATTGTAGATTGTTAGGTTATTTGCCCCCAATTAATCATACCTTCCAAGTTCCACACTCCTGTTGAGTCTCTTACTACACCGACTCTTGAGCTTGGCCACATGAATTTCTCTGGCTAATGAGATATCGGCAAGCAAAACACAAATAGAGATTCATCCTCTTGAAATGCTTACCCCACCATGGCTCAGACTAGCTTCTTTGATGATGGAAGATCACCTGGGAAAAGAGGTCCAGCCATCTCAGCTGTCCCTGCTGATCCCAGCCTCCAGCCAACCCACCCGCTCAACGCAGCCATGTAATTGTGCACAGGCAAAACCAGCAGAAAGACCACCCAAGAAACCCACAGACTCATTACATAGGTAACTGAGATAAGAATTTAGCAGAACCACAGTCCCAGAAGCTCCTGAGAGCAAAAGAAGCTGTGTTCCAATTGAGTCGACCTTTTCCTAGTTCCTGGAGCCAGCCTATCTCCGCACTTACTCTACCAAACAGCTTTCCACTATAGCTTTCCTTCCATTGGTACCAGATTATCTCTCATAAATCCCATTCTTCATTACTAGTCCAACTGCTGCCTTCATTTGCCTCCATGCCAAGACTTCCAGAATAACATTTATGGATTTTGGATAATATTTAACATTATTCAATCAATGTTTAATGAGTTTTCAAAATAACATCAGCCCCTAAATGGTGCTTTCTTGGGCCTTCTGTGTTATAATAGCCCAGGTACAAGGTTATAAGTGTGTCATGGGAATAAAACTTCATCCAAAGGAGCTGTCATAGTAGTTTGTTTTAGGAGATGCTTCTCCTCCTCAAAATATTTTGTCATTTTTGCAAAAATATCTGGTTTTATTTTAAGTATCTTCCTTTTTCCCTCTAGGTTCTACCTAAGACTGAGCTCCCAAGCAAGTCTCAGGAAAATTAGGAACTTTTCTACCATATAGACTGATGAGGCAGGCCCAAGTAATTCAGCGCCCAAGTCTCTCCTAGAGGGTGACTTCCCTGCTTAGAAAAGGACAGTAACTCTTCCAAGGTTGCAGCTCACTATTTCGTCTCCTAGAAAATGGAAAAGGGAAATGAGGCAAACAGACTCCCTTACTCACTGCCAAGGACACTGGAAAGAAACAAGCTTTTGCCTATCTTATGTCAGCCACTCCTATCCTCAAATCCATGGGGTGGGCAGGACTGCGCTATCATCTCCACTTTATGGACAAGGAAACTGAGGTTACAGGATAAGTGAGGGCACGAGGTCACAGAGCTTGTATGGAGTGTAACCTCAGCTTAAACACTTGGACACAGTATTATGATTATTGCTTTTTGGAGAAACCTAGACCCAAGCCCTGGATCTCCCCCTTAATAGCTAGGGGCATGTGAGCTCCTTTTGTAACTTTACATGAGAACTGTGGATAATAGCAGTTGCACTGCAGAAGTGGCATGAGGATTAAATGAGATGGTGTGGAGGACAAATAGAAATTAACAATAGTTAAATATGTAGGTAGTGAGCCAGATTGCCTACGTTCAAATCCCAGTTCTGCTCCTTCCAAGCTGTGTGGCATGGGACAAGTTGTTTAAATTCTCTGTGCCTCTGTTTCTGTCATTTTTAAATGGAGATAAAAATAATAGTCTTACCTTGTAGGATTTGGGGGAAGATTAAAGATGAGCTAATATATGAAAAGCTCCTCTAATGGGATCTGACTTAGAGCAACAGCTTTCATTTCATTAAGCCTGGTGTAAAAGTGGTATTCAGACGGCTATGAGACCGGTGTTCCCTTCACTGCTCCCTGATACCTCAAAATTTCAGAGTCCACAGGTGCACATCAAATGTCCAGTTTCTGGACAACAACTCCTTAGTTGTCACTAAGATTTTTTTTTTTTTTTTTTTGCCTGACTGTAGTTGACTGTATTAAATAAATTATTCACTATGACAGAGAAAAAGGCTGAACATTTTTGAACAAAACAGACAGCTCAAGACCTCCTTAAAAAGCTGCATAGTCCCCTATGGAATAGAGCAGACACCCTTAAGGAACAATGTCTCAGAGAATCGAGACTGTACATCAGCCATTCAGCAAATTTGTATCAGCCTGTATCAGCGTCTGTGACTTTGAGCTATAGGGATAAAGGGGAAAGTCAGTCAGAAACATTAATAAATCCTGAGTCTGAAATCACATGAATTTAAAAATAAAGACAGAAGTTCAATGCAAATTCTGGGGAGTTTCATTATATGCAATTTAACTTTTTAGACTTTAAATATATGCTCTCAAGTAAAAGATGGAGAAGTCAAAGAGACTGGGAGACAGAGAAATAATTGCATGAGGAATGTAGTCATTTGTTCCAACCACAGCTCCCCTCCATGACTGTACACCTGGGAATGAGAACGACACAGGGCCATCACTCTGCTACCCTCTAGTAAATTCCCGTGAGCATCTCACCTCACCACAGTGTGACTGTGTGCTTAATGGTATCTGCTTCTCTAGTAACTGGCCCCAAATGCAAACAACGTCTTCCCCTGGTGCTCAACCAAAGAAAGAGTCATCTGCTCCAACAGGGAAAGAAAAACTGGATGTAGTGAATGTTCTGACACAAAAGTCAGCCTCCAATGAGCTGCCTTCCTAAGGATTTTCTAGCGTAATCTTAACAAGAGAATTTTATTTTATGTACAACTCTTTTGTTCTGTGTTACTTAGAATTTACAGAACAGTATTTCCTCTCCGAATCCTTAATGTAAACTGAAAAGAAAGAAACTTTAGTCTTTCTATAATGCAAGAGATCAGGCCTTCTAATTTCACATCCATAAATTTAATTGGATTGCATTTTGATGATTTATAGGATTGCAATCCTGTGAAAGAAAAAGAAAACAGGGACATTTATAACTGCTTTACCAATCCAAAAACTATCATATTTTCATGCCATATGAGCAACTTAGGGCACTGACCTTATAGCCATTGGACTTTGGCTGCATTCCTGAGATGGAATGCAATGTTTATAATAACAAAACTCAGCAGGAGTCATTTCTTCGAGAAAAATTTAGCATAACTATAGTAATATGCTTTCATCTTCTGGTATGAAAATGATACTACTGTCAGTGGGATTTGCTTTAAATTTATCTGAAACTAATTCATAGTGGGGCAGTTAAAGTATTGCTTGTCTCAGAAAACCCAGGGTGAGGAGTGGCAGGCGGAGTGTCACACTGAAAGAGACTTTTGTAAACAGAACTTTTAACACGAAAGAGATTCAGGCAGACAAAATTTCTGTTTTCATTAGAGTTAAAACCCCACGTTCATCATGAACTATTTATAATAGCCAAGAGATGGAATCAACCTAAATGTCCATCAACAGACAAATGCATTTTTAAAAAGTGTGATATATATACACAATGGAATACTACACAGCTATTTAGAAAATGATATCTTATCATTTGCAGCAACGTGGATGGAACTGCAAATCATCATGTTAAGTGAAGTAAGTCAGGCACAAAATGACAAATACTGCATGAGATCACTCATATGTGGAATCTAAGAAAAAAAGTTCTTATAGAAGTTGAGAGTAGAATAAATGTTACCAGGGGAGGTCGGGGGAGGAGAGGAAAAAATGGTGGACAAATGGGTGTAAAACTCTGCTATGTACTCTAAGTCAATCACTGTGCAGTACTGCATATATCGAAACAACACACTGTACTTCACAAATATGAAAAAATAAATTTAAAATATTTTGAATTAAAAAATTAATTTTTTAAAATTTCTTAAAATTAAGAAAAAAAATTTAAATCAAATTTCTTAAAATTGAAGTTTTATTTTTTATATAAAATAAAAACTGAATTATCCGCTTTTCCTTTTTTCCACTTGATTATCAGTTTATTAAATCCAATTTTGGTCTAGATTATATGATCAAAAAGCAAAATGAAACAAAAGAGAAAAACAAAAGCCGCATACTGAATCGATAGCTGCTGAATTGTATCTCATCTAATCTATAAGGTACTTATCATTACTCCCACTTTACAGATGGGGAACCTGAGTTTCCCGGAAGTTAAGTATGGTCTCATAAATGATGGTGCTAGGATCGAACATAGGTCTCCTAACACCAAAGTGGCTTTATTCCATAAGACGTAACTCTCAGAACTATAGGACCAGAATAAAGGTAGCTAGCCTCACTCTCTTCTCATAATCAGAGATGCTATGATTAGGTTCACTGACCAAGAAGATAAAAAAGAAGAGAAGAGTCTCCAAGTCCTCTACCTATGGCCATGCCTATCTGAGCCATGGCCTCAAACATACCAAAAGTTACAGTGTCTTTGCTCTCAAGGGCAAGTCTCCTCCCTGACAGCTGGGGGAAATGCATGCAGTCTATGGATATCCCAAATCAATTCATCAACATCCTAAGCAAAGCCAGAGCAAAACATATTTTAAAACTCATAATTCAACTAAAATTAAATTTAAAAGTGCTAAAGGCTTAGAAATTTAAGTGTCATTGAGAAAGAGGGATTTGGGCACCAATAAAATTGCACACAACGACAGCTGAGCACTCAGCGGAGAAGAAGGGATGGCTCTGTGTTTAATGTATCAATGCTTTCTGTGGTGGCATCGAGGCCTCCTAAGCAGCAGCCTCCTTTCTCTCCCAGCCTCCGTGAACCAGAAGAGCTGCAGCCACCAAAAAGCATTGACAGCAACAGGGGGGGAAAAAAAACCTGAGGAGAGTAGTTTGAGATTAACTTTCTATCCCTCAGGCAGATATATGCAGAGTGGGAAAAAGCAAAAAATAGAAATTCTCCATCACTCTCTTGCAATCTTGCCCCCAGGACGTCTCCGAGACCACTGCACTGTCGACAAAAGCAATATGTATTCCTTCACCCAACCACAGAAGACTGACTTCTTCAGCAAACACACTGTTTTTCACATACCTTGATTCAGTCTTTTATATTTTTCAATTTTCTAATCCATTTCTTCTAATAGCTTCCAAGAGAAAAGGGAAAAAAGCTTTCCAACTATAACACGAAAGTATACAAATGAATAACCATATGCATGCACATTTCTGCAAGCATTTAAGTGAGCATTTTGATTCTGTCGACAAAGCACAAAGTGAAGTGGATATTGGAAAATCAATTTATTTCTCAGACATAATTCAGGCCTTCCAAAAATCAAACAGAAGCCCAAATTATTTGATTATATGTAACTGATAATAGCCAACTGTGCGATTTTTGTTGGTTATGCATGAGAACAACTTGGGTGAGCATTGTCATTTAAAACTGTTATCATTGCTATCTACATTACAGCCTTTAGATGCTTAACAAGTTTTAAATAAGCACTGCGCCTCACTACTTACAATCGTTCTAAATGATGAGTTATAATTTATTCCTCTGTATAACAAGGAGATTCAAATAATCTCTAATATACTTTCCAGCTATTCCATTTTCTAAATATAGTCTAAGACCCTTAGCATACCTGAAATATAAGCGTTTTGTAAATTTAATTTAAATCAAATGAAAAAATTAATTTAATGATGCAACCAAAACAACAGACAAAAGTCAAGGGAACTGGGTTCCAATTCTGATGCTCCTACTATCTGTACTGGTTTTCTATCTCTGCATAACAACCACACCAAACAATGGAGTTTGGATGTGTTGTCCCCTCCAAAACTCATGTGGAAATTTTATCTCCAACGTGGCAGAGTTGGAAACTGATTGAGTCATGGGGGCAGATCCCTCATGAATGGATTAATGCTCTCCCTGGGGGATGGGGGATTAATGAATGAGTTCTCACTCTATTAGTTCCCGTGAGAGCTGGTTGTTTAATAGACCCTGGCACCTCCTCTCTCTCTTGTTTCCTCACACTATGTGATCTGCTTGTACCTACTGGCTGCTGCTACTTTCCACCATGAGTAGAAGGAGCTTGAGGCCTGTGCCAGATGCAGCTGTCCCAGAATCGTAAGCCAAATAAACCTCTCTTCTTTATAAATTATCCAGTCTCAGGTATTTCTGTTATAGCAACACAAAATGGACTAAAACACCAAACTTAGTGGCATAAGCAGCAGTAATCAGTTATTACTATTCCCTCTCACAGGCTGGGTAGGTGGGTCATGTTCAGGGCTTCTAAATGTGGCTGTAGTTAGGTAGTAGCCAGGGCTAGAGTCACCTCAAAGGCTCTTCACTCACATGTCTAGCTACTGACATTGGCAATCAGCTGGAAATTTAGCAGGTAATATTGGCCAAAATATGTATTCATAGCCTGAACTTCCTCATAAAGTGATGACTGGATTCCAAGAAGGAGCATTCCAAGAGTTAGAGAAAGCCAGGTTTGTTGCCTTTCATAACTTAGTTGGGAAGTCATATAGCTTCACTACCATTTCCAGTCGATACATGCAAGCCACAGGGGCCTGTCTACATTCAAGCAGAAAAGAATTAGGCTCCATTTCTTGATGGGAAGAAAGTCAAGGATTTACAACATGACTTTTGGAACTACCACAATGGCTTTGATCAAGTTACTTAATATCTAGGGTTTTGTGATCAATAACTAATCAAAATTTGTCATTGTAGTGTCTAAAAGTCAAAAATATAACAGCAATGAATTCAGCTGCATTTCTCCAAATACTTGATTTTTCAAGAGAGCAATAGAAATAATAATAATTAATGCTCATTGAGTGATTACTATGCTAAATACCTTAACATATTTTCTATAGCCCCTACATCATAGGTACAGTTATTGTCCCCTCTAATTGCTATAAATGCACTTGTAGGGAAAGTGAAGATAAATGGTCTGGGTCCCTCAGATGTTCAAAATCTTGCCAAGCATTTGATGTAAATATGCTTGTGCACTCAGGTGTTCCTTGTAATTGTGCATGTGTGCCCAGGTGTTCCTGGGTTGTCTGACTCACAACCAGGTGTCCTGGATTGTCTGACTCACAGCCAGGTGTCCTGGCTTATCAGACTCAAGTATAAAGAACAAAATGCTCTGATCCACAGTGCCCCTCACCACCCGAGACACCCCTGCAGAGGCCACAGGGAAGCTACTACTGTTGCTGCAAGTTGTTGCTGCCAGGGCCCCTAGGATGCTCTGGGAGGCCACCGCCGCTGCTGCTGGAGGTAGCTGTAAGCTGCTGCTAATGCTGAGAAGTTGGGGACTGAGCTCACTTTGGAATGAACCTGTAAACTCTGCCAATGACTCCCAGGATCTTTTATACCTAGCTCGTGACTTGTATGTGAGGGGTCTGAGACCCAGCCTGGCACGTAAGGGGTCTGGTGACCCAGCCCAGCACATGAGAGGTCTGTGACCCAGTCTGTACAGTGGGTTTGAAGGGTCTCTGAGCCCTAGCCCGACAGTACCTTAAACTAAGAGTAATATGTTAACACTTAAGAGAAGTAACAAAATCTGTTTGCAATTCCCCATGTGAAGAAAGAGTGAAACATTTCTTTAAAGTATGGTGACAGTAATGTTTCTGGTTTAAGACATATTTTCAGTACACTGATTATTTTCAGAGGACCTTGCTTATTTTTTTATATGGAGAATGAGCACAACCTCCTCAAGTTCCTTTTGCAAGAACAGATGATATCCAAAGAGGTGTCCTTTAATCAGAAGACAGATCTATGTTATAATTCTACCTGAAGACCTTCACAGAAGAACCCTTGAAACCACATCTGAGGATACCTATCTAATAAATTTTTTTTTAAAAAAAACCTTTCTTCCTCCGAGGAGACACTCAGCACTCATAGCAGGCCAGGCTACAGCGAAACTCTGAAAGTTAGGACTTTATAAAAATACCAGGCTCCAAGCTCAAGTGTTCCTGAGCACCAAAGAAGCCTGCACCCTCCCCGGAGCACTCCGTGCTGACCGGTCTTATTCTTTTAAAACACAGCCACAACCTTAACAAGAGGTGCATATGAAAGCCCATTCTAGCACGATCAGGGACTTAGCCCAAGAATACGTGCAAAGGCCAGGGGTTAAGTTAGATGGAACAGGCACCCCTACTGATTATTGACATATTGACCGAGGCAGAACAGTCAGAAAGTCAGGCCATCCCTGAGACTCCCAAATCCACACCACTTTATTGTAATGGAAAAGATCCTCGCAAGGAAGCTGGAGAGCACGATGCTGATGCTACTAAACAAGGGCAGGCCCAGGTGCTGCCTAGCCTTCATTTCCCAATGACCAGAGTGATAATGTGAAAAGGTCAGATTTAATTTGACACAATCACCCCCAGGAAACCTGGAGCTCATTCTATTTTAGCATTGGAATGATTTAAAAAGAAAAAAAAAAAAAAGAAAGAAAGAAAAGAAAGAAAAGTACAAAATGCCCAAAGAAGAAAAGGAAAAGAGCAGACACTGTTTAACTTTCCCCTAGGAATTTGTTCTATTAAAAAAATTTCCGTGCGCAATCAGCACTCAAGGGCCTGGGGTTTTATTGTATATCAGTACAGCAATAGGTGTATTCAATAAATAAATCTAAAACTGAGGTTGCTTGAATGAAAAGATGCCTGAAAATAAATCAAACTGTCCTCTTGAGAAATATAGAGGAAAGCCCAGACAAAATTAATAACAGGAATTATCAAAACGGTTGCCAAGCTGTTAGATTTTTACCAGTTTCAAATACCTGGGAGTAGTCACTGCTCTATATTGTAAAATGTCTATTAAATAATTAGTTTTAAAATATTACCTAGACTACTACTGGAGATGCTCTTCAAAGAATGGTTGAGAATGCTCAGTGCTGGTTCTTGCTTATTACTCCAGGAGAACAAAGGCATTGACGGGATTTTTAAGATGTGGCAGTGCCTGTTTCAAGGTCTGGATCACCCTAAGCCACAGCTCCAGTCCTGTGGCTTGTTTCTAATAGGCCTTTTTCGGTACAGCCAAAACACTCAAATTTTCAAATATTCTCTGGAAATGAAGGAGATTCAAGACCTTGCCCTTAAAAAGCCCAGTTTAGAGAAATGAGAAAAGATGATCAACAATATTCATGTAAAATTTTAAACCACTGAATCACAGCTTTGTTTTACATTTTCTCACACTGGTTATGTTAGTTTTTTCCCCTCAGAATAGGTAGTCGCTTTTCACCAAACACAAAGATTCAGAATAAGTTAACGATGATAAGTGTGTCAAAGACTACACAAGGTGCTTTCAAATATTTATATCTTATTTGCTCTTTTACTCCTCATCTGAGCTCAGATTCCAGCTTCTCCCAAAACTACACAATTTGGGCAAATTCCCTAACATTTCTGAGCCTCGGTCTCCTCATAGGTACAATGGGAGTGATTATTGGGCCTAACTCATAGGATTATTGCCAGAATCAAATAAAATAAGGCTTCTGTATGTAAATAATGGATTTTGAGTTGCAAACAAATGAAAAAAGACTTGAAGAAAAAGAAAAATTTGAAGAAAATATGGAGAAAATCAAAATATCAATAAGAAAGTGAAAGGACCAGGCTCTACCCTGATAGGAAACGAAATACTCCCAGGAAGTGTTCGTAGAAGAAAGCACTCTGCAGTCTGAGAGTGGTGCTGCTCCTATAGTGAATGAATTCTAGCTGTGTTTTCCAGTTACCTCATTCAGTATTTAAGGTCTCAAAAACAAAAATTCTAAAGAACCATATTTAGATGATGTGACTGCCCATTATGTACACTAGTTAAAGCAAAGAAATATCTGGCTAAAGGGACTCTGTTAGTTCCAATGGCGAGAAAGGAGGCTCCTGGATATAAACGCCCACCAAAAGTACACATTCTTGGGGAGAAGTAACTCTCCCAGAGGAAATCAAATGTTATCAGGAAAGGGGAATGGGTACTACATAGTCACCCAAGATGACAGAATTTCACTACAGAACCCCACTGCTGCCAAGGACACTGCAGATACAAGGGAGGTGTTTGCAGCCACTGGTGCTGCTGCTGCCCCAAGATAACCCTGCTGCCACCAAAGACACTGAAGATGTGAGGGAGATGGCTGCAGCCACTGGTGCCACTGCCACTGCCACAACATAACCCCACCACTGCCAAGGACACTGTAGATGTAAGGGAGGCAATTGCATCTGCCAGTTTCCTGATGCCCCTACAAGGTAACCATGCTGCTGCCAAAGACATTGTAGACACAAGGGAAGCAGTTTCACTCACTGACACCACTGCAGCCATCATGATATAACACAGCTGCCACTTCAGACACCATAGCGGCACAGACTGCCACTGCAGATACTGCAGCCAAGTGGGTGGCTGCTGCAACCATCACTGCTGAAGTTGCAGCCACCACTGGAGACACCATGAAGCCACCATCATTGTCTGAGCAGCCTGCCAATGCTGGAGTCACTGCTGCCACACAGGAAGCCTGCCAAAGCCACCTCCACAATCACTGCAGTCAGGAGGGTGGCCTGCTACCACAGCAGGCAGCTGCAGCAGCCAGTGCCTCTGCAGGCAGAGCACTGCATTAACACAAGGAGAGTCACCAGTGGAGCCCAGGGAAGGAGAGTAATAGAAGAAACAACAGCTCTACCAGATGACCAGACACCAATGTAAGGATACGAGAAATATAAAGACAAAAAACAAGCCAAGAAAACATGAATCCACCAAAGGAATACAATAATTCTCAAGGATCAGCCCATATAGAGCAGGAAATCCTTGAAATGACTGAAAAGGAATTCCAGATAAAAATCTTAAGGAAATTCAATAAGATACAAGAAGACACAGTTAGATGGCACAATGAACTGAGAAGAATTATCCAGGATATGAAGGAGAAAACTTACAAAAAGATTAATACTTTAGAAGGAGTCATTCAACAAAATAAAAAAATGCAACTGAGAACTTAAGCAGCAGGCTAGAGAAAGCAGACGAAAGAATTTCTGATCTTAAAGACAGCATTTTCAAAATAACTCAAAAAGACCAAAAAAAGAAAAAGGAACTTTAAAAAATGAAGAAAATCTAAGACAGATAAATAGAAGACAACCTTAAGTACACAAACATCTGAGTCATGGGTGTTCCTGAAGGGGAGGAGAAAGGAAAAGGCATTGAGAACATATATAAAAAAAAATAGTGGAAAACTTCCCATGTATACAGAGAGACAGGGACCTTCAGATCCAGGAGGGTCAAAAATTTCCAAACTGATTCAATCCAAAAAGGCCCTCTCTAAGACACATTTCATCCAACAAACACGGAATATACATTCTTCTCATTAGCACATGGAACATCCTCCAGAATAGACCACTTGTTAGGTCACAAATCAAGTCTCAACAAGTTTTTTAAAACTGAAATCATTTCAAGTATCTTCTCAGACCTTAGTGGACTATGGTCTAGAAATCAATAACAAGCAAAACTCTGGAAACTGTACAAGCACATGGAAATTAAACAATACGCTCCTGAATGACAGATGGGTCCAAGAAAAAATTAGACAGAAAATCAAAAAAAACTCTCAAAACTAATGAAAATAAAGACACATCATACCAAAATCTGTGGGACACTGCGAAAGCAGTTCTAAAAAGGAAGTTTATTGCAATAAATGCTTACATCAACAGAATAGAACAACTTCAAATAAACAACCTAAAGCTACAACCAAAAAAACTAGAAAAACAAGAATAATCCAATATCAAAATTAGTACATAGAAAGAAATAATTAAGATCAGAGCAGTACTAAATGAAATAAAGACAAAAAAATTTTATAAAAGATTAATGAAACAAAAAGTTGGTTTTTCAAGAAGATAAACATATACACAAACTATTAGCTACACTAACTAAAAAAAGGAAGGGAGAAGACCCAAATAACAAAAATTAGAAATGAAAAAGGAGACATTACAACTGATAACACAGAAATAAAAAGAATCATTACAGATGATTACAAACAACTATATATGAATAAATTTGAAAACCTAGAGGAAAAGGATAAATATCTGGACACACACAAACTACCAAGACTAAACCAAGAAGAAAAAGAAAATTTGAACAGACCAATAACAAGCAATGAGAATGAAGCAGTAATCAACAGTCTCCCGAGAAAGAAAAGCCCAGGACCAGATGGCTTTACTGCTGAATTCTACCAAACCTTTAAAGAAGAATTAACACCAATTCTCTTCAAACTACTCCAAAAAAATTGAAACAGAGGCCATTCTCCCAAACTCATTCTATGAGGCCAACATCACCCTGATACCAAAACCAGACAAAGAAAAACAAAAAAAGAAAACTGTTTGCCAATATCTTTGATGAACATGGACACGAAAATCCTCAATAAAATATTGGCAAACAGAATAAAGCAGCACATAAATTATATACCATGATCAAATGGGATTCGTCCCAAGGATGTAAGGATGGTTCAACATACACAAATCAATAAATGTGATACCCCACATCAATTAAATTAAGGACAATAACCATATCTTAATAGATGCAGAAAAAGTATTTGACAAAATTCAACATCACTTCATGATAAAGGCTCTCAGCAAATTAGGTATAGAAGGTAAGTGTCCCAACACAATAAAGTCCATATATGACAGACTCACCACCAATATCATCCTGAATGGGAAAAAGCTGAACACTTTTCCTTTAAGAACAGGAACAGGACAAGGATGCCCACTCTTGCCACTCCTATTTAACATAGTATTGGAAGTACTAGTCAGAACAATCAGGCAAGAGAAAGAAAGGAAGGGTATCCAGATTGAAAAAGACAAAGTAAAATTTTCCCTGTTTGAGGATGACATGATCCTATATACAGAAAAGCCTAAAGATTCTACATAAAAACTCTTAGAGTTGATAAATGATTTCACAAATGTTGCAGGATACAAAATCAACACACAAAAATCAGTCACATTTTTATACCCCAACAACAAACTAACAGAAAAAGAAATCAAGAAAGCTAGTCCATTTGCCATAGCACCAAAATAATAAAATACCTAGAAATAAATTTAATCAAGGAGGTGAAAGATCTCTACAACAAGAACTACAAATCACTGTTGAAAGAAATTAAAGAGGACACAAAAAGATGGAACGCTATCCCATGCTCTTGGATTGGAAGAATTAACATTGTAAAAATGTCCATACTACCTAAAGCAATGTACAGATTTAATGCAATCCCCATCAAAATACCAGTGACATTCTTCAAAGAAATAGAAAGACAATCCTAACATACATATGAAACAACAAAAGACTGCAAATAGCCAAAGCTATCCTGAGAAAAATAAATAAATAAATAAAGCTGGAGTCATAACACTACCTGACTTCAAATTATACTACAAAGCTATAGTAACCAAAACAGCATGGTACTGGTACTGGAATAAAAAAAAGATACTCAGACCAATGGAACAGAATAGACAAACCAGAAATCAACAAACTTACAGCCAACTGATCTTCAACAAAGGCACCAAGAACATGCATTGGGAAAAGGACTGCTTCTTCAAAAAATAGTGCTGGGAAAACCGGACATCTGTACATAGAAGAATTAAACTAGACCTGTACCTCTCACCATGTACCAAAATCAAATTAAAATGGATTAAAGACTTACATGTACATCCTGAAACTATAAAACTTCTAAAAGAAAATATAGGGGAAACACTTCAGGAAGTAGAATTGGGCAAACACTTTACAAATATGACCCCCAAAGCACAAGCAACGAAGGGAAAAATAAACAAATGGGATTAAATGAAACTAAAAACCTTCTGCACAACAAAAGAAACAATTAACAGAGTAAAATGACAACTTACAGAGTGAGAGAAAATATTTGCGAACTATGTATCCAACAAAGGATTAATATCTATAATATACAAGGAACTCAAACAACTTAACAGTAAAAAAAAGCAAATAACCCAATTAAAAAATGGGCAAAGGAGCCGAATAGGCATTACTCAAAGGAAGATATACCAATGGCCAACAGACACATGAAAAAATGCTCAACATTACTAAGTATCAGGGTAATGCAAATCAAAACCACACTGAGATATAATCTCACCCCAGTTAGACTGCCTATTATCAAAAAGACAGAGAATAACAAATGCTGGCAAGGATGCAGAGAAAGGGGGAACCCTCCTACACTTTTATGGGACTGTAAATTGGTGAAGCCATTATGGAAAATAGTATGGAGTTTCCTCAAACAACTATGGATAAAACTGCCATATGATCCAGCAATTCCACTGCTGGGTATACCTAAAGGAATGGAAGTCATCATGTCAAAGGGATATCTGAATTCCCATGTTTATTACAACTCTATTTACAGTAGCAAAGATTTAAAACCAACCTAAATGTCCATCATTGGATGACTGGATAAGGAAAATGTGGCATATATGCATGATGGAATACTGCTAAAAAAATATTGCATAAAAAAGAATGAAATACTGCCATTCTCAGCAACATAGTTGAACTTAGAGAAAATCATGTTAAGTGAAATAAGCCAGGCATGGAAAGAGAAATATCACATGTCATCACTCGTAAGTAGGAGCTAAAAAAATAAACAAATAAATTTTTTAAAGGAATATACAACATTTACAATAATACATTGGGCTGTTAAAAGAAGAGAACAGAACTGAAGTTACCAAAGGTGGGAAAGGGGGAGAAGGAGGGAGGCTAAGGAAGGAATTGCTAAAAGGCCATGAAAAACAATTGCATTGTATAGTGTTGAATGTACTAATTATCCTGATTTGAACATCACATATTGCACACAGGTATTGATATTTAACTCTATACCCCACCAATAAGTACAATTAACTATGTTACAATTTTTTTAAAAGAAGGTCACTATAACATAAAATGCATGGTACATGCCAGAACTCAATAAATGTTAATTGTCTGTAACTTCCCTATGGTGTGGTTATTGTTATCACCATTTTGCAAAGAAGTAAACTAAATCTCAGAGAGATTAAGTAATTTTCCCAAGTCAAAGACAAACTAAGTTCGCTGAAGCATTTGAATTCCAAGACCAGCACTCTCCCAGTGGGAAGAATTAGACAGGGTGAAAAGTTGGGAAAAACAAAGAGTTGTTTAGATGCATGAATACTGTGCAAAATCTTTTTATGATTTTGGTCCTTAAACTTTCTTTTCCTTGGGCACAGCATGAATTTTTAATGTTGATTGAGCCTGTTCTGTGATCCCTGGATGACTGTACCTGTGGGGTCAGATATCATTATTCCACCTTGAAGACACTTCCTGCTCAACGAAAAAAAAAGCCAGACTTTCTCAGAGAGGTTAGGAGGGTGTAACTGCAAGTTTTAACCTCTCGTTTTCTAATAAAATGGATAGGGAATATAAATGTTTATAAAGTCAGACACACATGAATTTTGCAGCTAATCTCACATGCAGTAAAGGCCACCTGAGGCAGCTGAGATAGCAGAAGGAACTGGTATCTTCTGACAATTATCTGGAGAATTTTTCCCAAACCTGAGACCCTAGTCATTTCTAATTGATAGCAAAATCTGTTGCCAGCAGTAAAAAAAACACTAAAAATTGAAGAAAAAGAATACATTCATTCTCGCAGGTTGCTTCCCCATCCACACCCCACAATCACATTTCAAAAGCAAAAAAATAAATGTCAGTTCAGCGTGTAGCAAAGGTCTCTGTTTTTGATGCCAAGTTGAGGGTGGGAAGTGCCAAAGCTGCATATTGTCCTACAAAATCCTAGTTTATTAAGACAGTTACTAAGAGTTCTCTGCACAAAACTAGACAGAACTTTGGGGAGAAATGAAAAGATAATTTTAGGAAAGATGGTTAGAGCCTAAGACATTAGAATAAGCATTTCTGGAAGATCAAAATGTGGGGAAAGATTACCTGGAGGGATGCAGTTGTTGGATATGGTGTATGGCCATATGCATACCCTAAGGAGAGGAGCATCCAGCTACCTGGGTTCTTCCTAGAGACACTGGGTTTTAGGATTTTTACTGCTATGTTTTAATATGATTTTTCCCCACCGAAACTCATGATGAGGCTTGGTGTCCAATGTGGTGGTGTTGGGAGGTGATGCCTTTGCTGATTAGGTCATTAAGAGGGATTAATGCCTTTCTCACAGGAGTGAGTTCTTGCTCTGCCAGGACTGGATTAGCTACCTTGAGAGTGGGTTGTTATAAAGCAAGACTGCCTCTAGTGTTTGGTCTCTTTGCACACAACTGCTTACCCTTCTGCTTCTCTGCCGTCTTATGACTGCAGCACGAGGCCCTCACCAGAAGCCGACCAGGTAAAGCCACCCTATCTTGGACCTCCCAGCCTCCAGATTCATAAGCTAAATAAATACTTTTCCTTTACAAATTACCTAGTCTCGGGTATTCTATTATAGCAACAGAAATTGGACTAAGACAGTCACTGCCCTTTTTGAGGATAGTGATGCTCTGGTGCTCTCCAGGACCTGGATGGAGCTTGTTCCAAGTCACTGAGCAGAAGAGATTGTGCAATAAAAAAGTCAACTTTATATAAGAGCTACAATAACTGAAGGAGAGAGACTCAGATGAGACAGGAGGAGCAGAGCTGACAGCAAAGACGCTACAGATGGCAGAAGAAGAAGGGGGTGGCAGACAACTTCAGGGAAATGAGAAGCAGCTGGGTTTGGAGGCAAAAGTTCCAGGGAAGGCCAAAAAACAGCAGAGTGAAGTTTTTCACCAGTGAAAACAGAAGCAAGAGAATGTTAACAGCAACAAAGGAGAGCACATGAGCAACCAAAAAACCAGTGGAAAAGCAGGGCCTCTGCGTCAATCATAGTGTGACTGCTCTTAGAGGATATCAGCCATATGCATGTGGAGCACCAGACATATGCATGTGTGTTCCAACTATATACATGTGGAGCACCAACCATGTGCATGTGCATACCAACCAGCTGCACATGGAATATGGACCACGTTCATGTGGGTACCAACCATGTGTATGTGAATACCATCACGTGCATGAGGATACCATCATGTGTATAAAGATACCACCATGTGCACATGGATACCAACCATGTGCATGTGGATACTGACCAGCTCCACATGGATTGCTGACCATGTGCAGGCACTCATATTTCTCAAGGAATCTTCATAACAACACTAGGAGGTATGTTATTCTCCCCATTTCATGGATAAGGATTCTGTGTGTCTGGACACATAAGTAACTTGCCCAAGTTCACCCAGTTAGTAGAATTAGAATGAAAACCCAGGTCTGTCTCCACAGCCCACGTTTTTTCTTCAGTGCTCTGTGACCATACCCCTGGCTGATTCTTACCCCCAATCCCCCACCCCCACCCCCTGAGATGGGCAAAGATCTGTGAAGCAAGATCTAACTTTTATAAAGTTTTACTTTAAGTGATCATTTTTATAGAACAAAGAGTCCAACAAAAATTTTGTTTTGTTCAATCTTTTCAATATGCATTTTTCTAAGCACTATACATATATTATCTCAGTCCTCACAACAGTTCTTTTCTTGTAAGTATTATTATAGTCCCCACTGAATAGATGAGGAAACTGAGTCAGATAGGAGTTAAGAAACTTCATGATTACACAGCAAATAAGGGGCATAGCAAGAACTCAAACACATATTCTTATCCACAGTGCTAAACTGGTTTACTCCATACAAAAATTATGGGGGAAAGGGGCAAAAGTATTTATAACGTCACCTGTGTTTTCTCTTCTTTTCTGTCAAACACCCTCCTCATGAAGTCATTCATTTACCAAGTATTTATTGAGGGCCTATACTCTGTCAGAATATATGTATCCTGACTTGCATGGCACCTATAAAAAAAAACCTTCCTGTAGCTCATCTGGATCTTCTTCCTACAGAGCATTTCTTCAATTGGAAACGTTGAGAATAAACTGAGATTTCTTCCTTCTTCCCTTCTTCTTTTAATTTGTACTGATACGTGTTGGTCTACAGAGCTAAACACATCAGAGCATATATAGAAAATCGCAATAGTCTCTACCTGCCCAACTCCAATTGCACCCCTGAAGGATCCCATGTTAGTAGCTCGATGTGTATCATTTTACACTTTTCCCATACTAACCAATTCCAATTTATGCACATATTTTCAACATACATAAAATATACATGTTTCAACATACAACTTTCATGTATATTTGATATTAGTTCTTTATAGTTGAGCTCTACCATACACATTACCCTGAAACTTTCCTTTTTTCCCCTTAATACTGTATCTGAGATACTTCATGTCCCATACTCATTCTTTTTTATATTTGTATCATATTCCATAAACTATTATGATGCAGTGGTCATCAGACTACAGCTTGCTAGCCAAATTTGCTCTGCCACATGTTTTCGTAAATAAAGTTTTATTAGCACTCACCTACACCCATATTTTTACATATTTCTGTAGCTGGTTTTTCACTTCAACAGAAGAGCTGAGTAGTTGCTATACATACTGTGTGGCCCTCAAACCTAAAACTGGTACTTTGGCGGGGGGGCATTTCTTTGATTAATAAAAAGATTATTCTCATACATCTTTATTGTTCATTACATTTTCTCACCTGTAAATTGCCTGTCCACTTCTTTTGCTTATTTTGTACTGTGCTGTTAGGAGTGTAATGTATAGTTAAGCATGTTTGCTGTTGAATCTTGGCCTCAGTACTTATTAACTGTGTGACCCAGGGCATGCTACTTGATTTTTCTGTGCTTCAGTTTCTTAATCTATAAAATGCACTGGTAATATTGCCCCATGTGTTAGAATTACTGTAAGGATATAACAAGCATTGTAAGGATAATTATACTTGTAGTTTATTATTTCTTTTTTTTTTTTCCTTCTTTTTTTAAAACCAGTCTGTCTAGTCAGACATCAAAAGCTTTTTGAAACTTACCCCATCAAAATCCCCAGGATTCTGAGAACTTCTAAAGCCACCAAAATGTCTTTTTGGCCTCTAGGCAGGGTCGAGGATGTTCATAGCTAATGGGAACAGAATATTTTGGAGATGTAATTCTGGGTAGTGTAGGAAAAAATACCTTATTTTATTTCTTTGCCCAAAAACCTTTCCTGTATCACTCTAGTAGTCATAAGTGAACCTTGCTGTAATAAGTGAGGTTCTTGCAGGCCCTCAGAACAAAACCTTCTTAACATTCATGTATTGTACAAGACAATAGAAAACAAAACTTAAAATCCACTGAGTCCATGATCTTTCTTGATTTAAATAAAATAATTTCCCCTAAATTCTAGATTTCCAGCAATTTGGAAAAAATATTTATATCCCCTTCATTGCTCTTATTATCAATACCTTATATTAAACTTATATGTGCATGTCTTATCTTAGCTACTAAACTGTAAATAGCTTAAGGACAGACAAGCATCTGGTTTATCTTTGTGTCCTCAGAGCACCCAGCAGATAAATGAATGAATAAGTATTAACTGCCTCACATGATTTGTCTCTTTCAAAAACAAAGCAAAAGAGAGAAATTTCAGTTAATTGAGGGTTTTGGCTCATTGGGTTCCAACTAACTGAAATCCTATCTGTATTGGGATCTCTGTAATAGAAGCTCCTCTTTCATGAGGGAGCATTGGAACCTAGAGAATCTGGAATTCCCTACTCCTTATTGAGAAGTTGCAGCATGAAAGTTGAATAGATTTAGTTTTGAGTCTGCAGGACTTAGATTGTTAAAATAGAGCAGAAGTAATAATAATAAGAGGCACAAACACCTGGTAAGCATGTTACATGTATCAATTAATCCTCCCAAAATACTAAGAGGTTAGCATTATCCACCTCCTCATTATATAGATAAAGAAGCTAAAGCATAAAATGATTAACTAACTTGCCCAAGCAGCTATGTTGTGACACACCAGGATTTAGTCCTCTGTAGCACAGCTTCAAAACCAACACACACCTCTCTACACTGCAGTGGAGACACTGCCAAAGTCTCCCATGGACAAGTTACTAGAAGAAGAGGCACCCCAATCTTGTAAAGCACCAGAGTAAGAATAAGGACTTGGGTTTGATTCCTGGATCCACAATCATCTATTGCTAAGACTTGAAACAAATAAGTCACTCACCTTTCCTGCACCTTGGTTTGCTTTATCTATAAAATGGGGATAATGATACCAGCCCATAGTCTACTTCACAGTTATCTAATTAGAAGCAGATCATGTATATACAAGCACTTTCTATAGAGCAAACTGTCACAATCATGAGCCCAAACATACTAGAATCTTGAGGTTTGTGTTGGGAGAAGAGAGTAAGAGGCTGGAAATATATTTGAAAGGAAGTATAAGCTGTAATCATTAACCCACAAAACATGGGTACAAGTAGGTGATGGGGAGATGCACAGAGTATTTATTCCCCAAATTCTACACACTCCAGATTACCCAGGCCATCATGAGACTGTAGGCTGAGTCATACATCCAATTATCTCAATTCACTGCAATGACGTTTCAGAGATTATAAGTGGTATTATAAAAAAAAGACTAATTATAATGGCAAAATTCCCCAAAAACATTTAAAAATAATTTTAAATACATTGCCAGCCCTACAGGTTATTAAATGTCTTTAGACTAGAACTGATGAAAAAGAAACTTCTAAAATTAGAAAACTCTACATCTGTATGGTGGGAGGGAGGAGATGAAATTGTCCATAGCTGTGTGTGAAGATGTAACTCTGCGGTTAATTTCTACTTTCCTAACCCCATACGTCTATTGAAGGGGGGTTCATCCCTCTATTGAAGTTCCCTTTCCTCTCCCCATTAAAAAATGTTGAACCTAAATGCTGCCTTGTCCATAAACCATCCCCTGATCACTACAGTGAGAGAGATCTCTCTCCTCTGAATATCACTCTACTTTTATTGTATTTCTCGAAATGACTTAGGGGAAAAGACTGAGCTCTTGTAACAAAAAGATCAGAAATGTTGTGGCTTGAATAGGATGATTTCTGTATAAGGTTCCTTTAATGAGTACTCGAGGTTGCTGGAGCAACTCTGCTCCGTGCTGTCATTTCAAGACCCAGATTCTTTCCATCTTTTGGCTCTGCCATCCTTTTGGGCACCGACCTCCACATGGTTAGAACTTGGTCACAAACACATCTGTAGAGGAACTTGGGGTAAAAAGAAATAGCAAAGATCCAGGGAAAATTATTTTCTCTTAGGCAAGAGAGGCAGAGTTTGAACACATCATGTCTACTCACATTTCACTGGTAAGAACTGTCTAAACCCACACCCAACTGTACTAAAGGCTGGATAATTCAGTTTATCACCAAAGGAAAGGGAAAACAGACTTTTTAGTTAAGTGGTTGTCTCCACTCCAAATTCTTATGTTACTAATAAAGGAACACAAATGCTTATGCAAGGAAGTCTTGTAACAGAGTTCCTTGCATAAGTGTTTATTTCCACAACTCATTGTAAACTCCAGAAGTACAGCGATAACTGAAGCTCAAGGGACTGGACTTTCACAACAGGACAGCCCAGTGCCCCACACTTAGGTGTTCAGTAAAATAAATGAAACTGAAAGAATTAATTTTCATATTTTTCATATAGAGACTACGGGTCCTCTGCCCAATCTTTCTCCTTGTAATACTTAACCCAATTATATTTATTTATAGGTTTATCTTTCTAATATCCCTCTTCCCTTGTGTGTACTGTATCATTTTGTGATACTATAATTATAATGAGAACAGGGACCAGGTCTGATGTGTATTCTCACATAGGGAGTATACCAAAAATATTTATCCAATAATGAATAAGTGTATTTGTCAAAAGGTGTATTTGAAGTGTATGAGGTGAGGGTTGGTATTGAGGAGTGTGGTGAAGACTGGTAGGCTATCTGTGAAATTCATTCCCCTTTTCTGCTGGACACACCACTAGACCCCTTGGTGTTGGGTGTGGTCCTGAGAATGGATTCTGGCCAGTGGAATATAGGTATATGGGCAAAAGTGAGGTCCACCACTTTTAGCCCTTGACCATTTAAAATCTCCAGTGCCACCTCCCCCTCAACTCTTCTCTGCTTGCTGAAAAGATACAAGAGAAGACACTGAGGCCTTTGGGGATGTTGGAGCAATCAGATGGGATGATAAAGGTCCCTGACTCACAAGGGCTTGCATGAAACTGGGAAATAAATTTCTATTGTGTTGAGCCTCAATATTGGGGAGATTTTTGCTGAAGCGGTTTGACTGGCCTAAGTAATACAGTAAGAGAATCCCAGATGAGGCTCTCTGGTAGTTCTCAATCCTTTTCAACAAGAAGTTCCACATTTTTGATTATTTGAAGAAGTAAAAATAGACTCCTGGAAATACTTAACTAGAAGTGGTCAATGGCTGTGTGCACTACTACCCTTACTCCTAGGTGGTAGAGACAGACAAGGGACAACAAGAAGGATTCTCTGACCAGGATCACGTCATCCACCAAAATATCAGAAATTCTCACAACTAAAAATTCATTATTTTTAAGTTTTAGAACCTACTTTTAAAACAGCTTTATTGAGGTTAATGGATATACAATAAACTACACATATTTAAAATGCATAATTGAATATGTTTTTACATATATATACCTGCTAAAACATCATTACAGTTAAGATAATAAACAAAAGCATCAACCCCAAAAGCTTCCTCACGCCCCTTTTTAATTCATTTTTCCCTTTATTCTCTATCCCCTCTTCATGACATCCCTGTCCTCAGGTAACCTCTGGTACACTTTCTGTTACCATGCATGAGGTTGCACTTCCTACATTTACATATAAATGAAGCCACACAATACGTACTGGTTTGATCTGGCTACTATCATCTGCCATAATTATTTCTGTATTATTTTATGTTGAATAGTATATCAATAGTCCATTCTTTTTAATTAGTGAGTGATATTCTTTTGCACAGATACACCACAATTTGTTTATCCATTCACCTGTTAATGGACATTTGGCTTGTTTCTAGTTTGGGGCTATAACAAATAAAGCTGCTATGAACATTGGCATAGAAGTCTGCTTTCATTTCTTTTCAGTAAATAACTAAAAAATAGAAGGGCTGAGTCATATGACAGGCATATGCTTACCTTTTAAAGAAAGTGCTAAACTGTGTACCAAACTAGTTATACCATTTTGCACTCCCACCAGTAATGTATAAGACTTCCACTTCCTCTACATCCTCACCAACACGTGGTATAATCAATCTTTTTAATTTTAACCATTTTAATGAGTATGAGTGGTATTTCTTTGACCTGAAGCAAAAGTCCCAGAATTCACTCTTAAAATTCAACTTTGACATTGTGAAAAGAACATGGGCTTTAATAGTAGAGGAAACTGATTTACAAGTGCTCACAATATCATTTATATATGTACAGCTTTGTCCAAGAAGAAAGATAGTCCAAGGAACAGCACATGCAAAGACTCAGAGATATGAAAGAACATGTGGGGAAAATGATAAATCACTCAATAATGCAAGAGTATAGAGTGAGAAGTAAAGAATGAAAACAGATAACTCTATAATAGCAAGCACTGGCCAGTCCATGATTGCATGTGCATAAATGGATTAAGATTCTGACCCTTGAAATATGGGAATCCATGATGGTGAAGAATGGTATAATCAGGTTCGTGAACTAGATAGAACTGATAGCTTTCTGAGGACTGCACTGGAGGAGAGGTGAGGCCGTAGGGAGAGAGTCCCTAAGAAGATGATTGATCTAGTGCAGATCAGAGATCACAAGGATCCGAGTTAGGAGAGTAGCAGCAGGGAGAAAGAATGGAAACCGAGATATATACGAACAAGAATTGGCCAGACTTGAGGGATGATTCCCTGGACCTTAAATGTCTTGCTTTAGGCAGATAGATAAACAGGGTGTCTCCTAGTAAAATAAGTAACAAAAGTTGGGAGGTGGATTTGTGGGGGAATATAATGAGATTAAGGTATCTCTGAATATAAAAATGGAAGCATTTGCAAGTCAGCTTTTGCCTCACTCATTCAAAATAAACTTACTAGCCATTGTCTAGGTGCAAGCCATGGTAGGGAGATGAAGTTATGTAGTGGTGGCAACGAGATTAGACTAGGAACTGAATATCTTGGTTTCACTACTAGTCAGTTAGTTAGTTTCCATTTATCTTAAGTCTCTTGATCTCTTGGTTTACTCATCTGTAAAATGGAGGCGATAATAACAATATAGAAAGAACAGTATCACATGAGAACATAAGATAAGGATTCAAAGCAGAAAATGTCAGGAACCTTACAATAGATACATACAGCTCAGGGGATCCAAAAGATATTTACTTCCAACTGGCTCTGGCCATACGTTGCAATATGTAACTGTTTATGCCCACACCATTTTCAGCCATAACTGATAACAGAATCTTGAAGGAATGAGCTCTAAATGCACTTTGATGGGGTAAAGAGAAAGCCAGGCCACAGCATGCTAGTCATGGCTCAGGCAGAGGAGGCTTGGAGAAATGTGTTCTATTTCTCCCAGAGGCCAGTGCTAAGTGATGTCAGAGAGGAAACATGAAGTAGATCAGGCCACTACCACCTTGTGACTCAGTAGGACAGCAGAAACTTCTCATGGATTTGTAGGCTGTTCCCCAGCTGTGAGGGTGCTTGTCACAAGGGCAAGAACAATTCTCTAGGAATCAAAAGACTAGAAAATCAGTCTCAGCACCACCATGTAATAGCTATGTGACCTTGGGCAAGTCACTTACGATCTCTGATTCTCTGTTTCCCCACCTGTAAACAAGGGACTTAAATGATCTCCACCAATCCTGCCATCTCTAACCATGTATGCTTTTATGAAACCTTTCTGGACACATTGGCCCTTGAAAGGAGAGCTCCTTCCCTTTGCTGATAAATATAGACTGTTTGCTCAGCAAGATTAAGGAACATAATAAATATTCAAGCCACGCACTGTTTGGACTGTGACACAGTTTAACAATGCTAATCTGCTGAGTGGTAGTCAAAGCCTGCATCAGCTTCACGTATTAATAAAGATGTCCTTATCATTCAGTGCTTGGGTCATTTAAAACTCACATTTGCATTGGTGACTTCATTTGGCCATCTCCCTGCCATTAGTTTGTTAGCTGGGTCTTTAGCACATAACAGAGGTCATTCGTGCAGAGTGAAAGTAAATCTCTACATATATTTTGAGAATCTGTACTAGTTCAGAATTAGTACAATGTGGTGATGTGACACTTTAGGGATCTGGATTTGCTGAGAGTAGATTAATTGTTGCCCTGGACTTAGCTAATTTTGTTAACCTCCCCAGCTCAGCATCCTGGAGAGGTATACCACACTGAATAATGTCATTGTGACATCCTAAGAGTCCATTTGGTGGATTGGAGAAAGCTGCCTTCAGACATAAATAGGGCAGAATATCTTTGCAGGAACTGTAGTAAAAAACTACCTTAGTCAAAAATGTGTGTGCTCCGCAAATGAAAGGTTGTTATTTTCCAAAAAAAAAAAAAAAGAAAAAAGTACTCACAAAGTGAGGGGAGAAGGAAAAAAGAGAAGAATAAAAAGAAAAAAAGAAAAATAAAAAAAACCTCATACAACTCTCACCAGTGTCTATTACTGTAAAATGCCAGAAGCAGTTATGATGTCATGTGTTGTCTAAAATTGGAGCAGTGAGACAGCTTGAGATACAGGCAGAGCTAATAAACCAAATGTAATCCGCCAAGTTTCACTGCATCGTATTGTTTCTTTACACAATTACAGGCAGCAAGAAAAGCATCTGCCACATTAGACTCAATTTATTCCTCCTTTATTTTCTCTCTTCTCTTTCCTTCCTTTGTTAAAAAGAAAGTATGTTATGTTAGGTAGGATTGGATAAGGATAAAGAAAATGTCTTCCTGAGTAGATCCAAAGAAACTTTATTGCTGCAAACCTAGAAAATATCCCCCAATTAAAATATGCCTCCCCTTTTGTACTGACATTAAGCATCTGAGAAAGGAGCAAAGAGATTCCTGCCTTAAAGGAGAAAGAGAAAATAAAAGGGATGCCTACCACTGGGCTCCTTCTGATAAATTCACCTGAGAAGGTCCAGCACTAGGGGGCTAATTTCCAAGGTATTTCTTTAATTTAGCTTCCTAAATTCAAACACTTTAATTTCCTTTGGATCTGACAGCATTAAGTCAAGAAAAGTCAAGAGCTTAGTTTTTCATTTGCTATGGGATGAAAACATTCCTACTTTCCATGAGATTTTCAGATGAGATCAATTATTTTATTTCTCTCAAATGCTAACAAGAATTGAGCTCTGGAGAAATTTCAGGACCCAGGGGCCACCAGGTACCCTTTTCCCTGGGACTCAGACAGCTGGTATTTCACATATTTGGGGAGTAGCCAGCCAAACTACTTCCTTAGAGCCAAGCCAGGAAATTTATCCACAGGAAGGTTTTTTGTTTTGTGTTTGTATTATTTATTTTTCCTCAGAAGCTATAAAATCCTTCACATCTCATGATGAAAGAAAAGAATATACTGAGTGACATCAGAATGTACACAATCATTTCAACTGGACCCCAACAGCCTTCATAAGTCACTTACTTTTACTAGCCTCAGGCTTATGTACTTTTTATCCATCTCTCACCAGCCCTACATATGGTGAAGAAAATCTTCAAGCAAGAAGCAAACACATTAATTATGTGGATTGCATCTGCACACGGGTTATGGGAGCACTCAGACCACATCTGTTGAACGCCAAGGCCAAAAACACCCACTTCCACAGGGATGTTGTTTGCTCTGCCCTTTTGGTCATCGGTGGATTGATTTTCATGTTCTGGCTAAACAAACAGTTAGCAATGCTGAGCATTATTTCTTGCTTTGCACTGAAGATCCAATTAGCAAACACAGTCAATGAACAGGTCGAGAGTTAAGGTTCAGATGTGCTCCTGAGTCCAAATCTCTCTGTTTGAACAGCTTTCCACCAACCTTTGTCCTCATCACAGATCATCTCCTATAAAACGGGTCACCAAACTCCATGTGCAGAGCCAGAGAGAAAAATAAATCACAGTTTATCCAAATATCATGTGTCACTGCACGGTCAAATCAAATGGCTCCAGAAAGATCATTACTGATAAAGAATGAACCTCCTAGCACAGAAATGTAAAGATGTTGGTCAGGAAAGGCTCTGAGCTGCCGAAATAAATAAATAAATAGTGAATATTTAGAGACAGCCTGGGTTAAGAGCAATTTAAACTGGATGTTACTTTTAACTCGTGATAGACTGGCTCAGAGGGTCTCACTATGCTGGTGATCCCCTGTCAGTAAGTGATGAGAACATCTTGTCATTGACTACACTTCAGTCTGCCACTATAAATTCATGTTAGATTTACAACTTTCTGAGGCTTCTTGGCAGAGTTACAGGCCAATAACACATCAGGTATGGCATTCTGGCTAGCTATTTTATCCTCCACACATTTTACAGATTACAGTCTCCAAGACACCAAGAGGCTATAAGATCCAGATAATAAATCCACCAGGAATTAGAGTTACAGGGATCATGTTAGACATCTGACCCATAAAACACATTTGTTCTGATAGGGCCTGTCTATTTGTCTCCCGTGAGGTGCGGTTGGATAGCAGACCCCCTCCCTCTATACGGGCCCTTCCAGAGGGAGAACAAATTTACCACCAGTCCATCCAACCAGCTCCTGTGTAAGTCAGCGTCAGCAGGAGCTATCTGGGGTGCACCTGGAGTCTTCAGCTGGCTGACACTGTCTTGTCGACATGCTGATGGGACAGGAGAGTCCCAGACACCACAGTCAGCTCTCTTGTGATCTCCACAGCTTCCCATAGCCCCTGCCCTCCAAAATTCATTAAACAGATTCCTCTCAGGAACTGAAAGAGAAAGATGGTAATTAAAACAGTGGGGTGAATCACCACACATGCGCTGTCCTTTCACGAAAGGGCAAATATTTTCCAAAGGCTGGGCTTGTTCAACTGGAAGCATTGATGAGCAATTCTGAGCCTCACAGGTGGAAACACAAAACAAACCTGAACAAAACTGACAATCAGCCCTAACTTCATAGCACTCATGGTCTTGTCAGGGAGGAAAACAGAACAAGTAACGCATGACACCACCACCTACCCGTTGCCCCAAGACAGATCCCCAGGGTGGCCCTAAGTTCTAATGGCTGTTGATTTTAACTCTGATATTTTTCTAATCAGTCTTCTCCTCCTGTCTCACCACCAGCAGTTTAGAGTCACCACCTCCCCATCAATTCCTTCCTACGCAGATACACCGAGTAAAATTTAGCTAAATGACATTATCTGAAACCTTCATAATGGGAGGTGAGGGCCAGGGTCTCTTCACACAACACTCCACTAACTTGGCTTAGGGCGGTCCACACAGAGACTCCATATCTTGAAATGAGGATGCTAGAGAAGACTGTAAAATAATTGTAAAATTATTATACCTTTGCCAAAATGTACGTTCTGACTTTTAACCCTATCTTGACTGCACGCTCCCCTTGTGCCTTGTGTAATGCTCCTCCCCAAGCCCACTCCACTGCCTGGTCAGTGGACACACTGGGTCTGGCCTGTTTTTTCACACCACAAAGTTGTGAGGCACACATCTCACTTCTGGTGTCACCCAGAAAGCAGATTCACCCCCTACAGTATGCAAGGAGATAGAAACCCACAGGGCATAACATAAGGGAAGATGAAGATGCCCTTTTGAGTCCAAGTTTCCCCTGCCTCTAAGCCCACCATTGGAGAGCCATTTGGTTGGGTTTTGGAAGATTTTCTTCTTTTTTCTTTTTAACGAAAATCACTTATTGAAAAATGAATACCCCATAAGAACTTAAATCTTTGTCTGTGTTACAGGAGAGGGTTCCCTCCCATCTAGTCCCACCCAGACATGAAGCTTGTGCTTTCCTTTCTATAGTGTCTCTGTCACTCTGGGCATAACGACTTCCATCCTATATATTAGGACTCTGACATATGTCCCAGGTCACAGAAAAAAATGGGTGCCTCCCAGGAGCAGTTAGATGGCCCCAGTGAGGTCCCATCACAGGTATCTTTTCTTTGCATAATTCATGAGCTACCTACAGGCAGCTCTCCATGAAAAGTCCACATCTCACAAGGCCAGTGAGATTGATGGCTCTCTCCTCACAGGCAGTAAATGATCTGCTTGCAGTGGCTTGCAGAGTACCCCCCCCAGTACTCTGCTTGGCAGTCCTGTTACCCACCCTACACTTCCACTCTGCCTGCTTTGCACCACTTTCCCTATTAACTCACCTCCCTCTTGCCTCCTCTCCACTAATGTCACCCATCCTTTCTGCTCCTCTTGTCTTTCATGCAGGGACCTGCCTAGAATGGTGTGGGTAGATGGGCAGCCCAGCTCTCTGGTTCTTATTCTATCCTTTTCCCAGTTTTCTAGTTATGGACCTGCTTCTCTTAGGACCCACAGTGGAAGTCAGAAAAGCAAATTTGACTATTTCTTGTGGTTTCTTAAAGCAATGTGGATGCCTCTGACTAATGGCATCATCATCACAAATGCAGAAAAAAGAAACATGGACATTAACAGTTCAAAATATATCTTGCTTCACCACGTATTAGCGTTTAACACCTGAGGAAAATCAAAAGGCTATGGATTAGCTGTACTAGGTGCCAGCATATCCCGTACCTCTTAGGGTTGTTAAAGCATTAAGATAATACTTGTGAAGGGTGCCTGGTACATAGTAAATGCTTAGTAAGTTTCAGTTGTTATTATTATCAAGAAGGAGGAAACAGTTGGAATTAGCCTAGGAGACACTAAAAAAAGAAAAATTTCACCACTGCTCAAGCTTATTGGGGGCCAGTAAGGCCAGGCCTGTCATCTTCGTTTCTCCTCTCTCCCTGAGTCCCTTTTGACTCAGCATTCCTCCTGTGGTAGCTAAGAGTCTTTATCCTATTCACCTGCCACAAACTATTTCCCAAGAAAGCCTCAAATCTGCACCCAAATTTTGAGTTAATTTTTGGTGTATCCTTTGAAAATTTACAGCAGGATTTTGCTGGACCTGTAATTATATCCAAACACTCTTAAAAATGTAATATCAGCCTGATATTGTAGCAAATAATGCTCCTTCAGCACCAACGGTGGCATCATTATGCCTCCAATGACAGGATACTGGTTGAAGTGGTCCCCTCCAAGCCACCACAGACACCCGCTGACAACAGGTAAACACTACAAAACTATTCATTAAAACCTGAATATGACACACCATCACCACAGGGAAAGCAGTTTAAAATCATAAATGTCAAGACATAATTAGCTTAAAGGTCAGGTTTAATTACAGTTGTTGAAACTGAAATACGCTAATTACTGAAACCATGTTGGAAAATTATTTTAATGGTTTGAAATGTTTTGTTGGAGCCTTTGTTTCTACAGAATGATGGTTCTTGTTGCTTGATGAAATAAAATGATGGTGAGCACTTGCCCCCTGCATGGATAGAAGCAGAGAACAAAACATAGTCTTGATGAAAAAGCCCACAACTCCAAACAGTTCTGCAGAACAGTTGTTCCATGTTATTGTATTATTAATCATTTTCTTATAATCGGTGCTTTAGATATAATTTTAATGAAACTCCAAGGAAAGTTCAATGCATTACACAGTAACAACAGAGAAAGCACATTTATCTCTTCGTTCATCGGTTTAATGGCAAAACAAATCAATAAATAAACAAGTGAGAAAATAACTCAATAACTGGAAAAGTTGTTTCACCTGTAGGATTTCTAAGATTTCTACTGGGAATATCTACTGACTCATCTAAGTATTTTTCTTGTGTGGGGGTTTTTTTTTTCATTTTTGTTTTTGTTTTTATCATCTCTTTCCTTTGGGCTTCCAAGGACTAGAGAGTTTAAACAATTTTTCCTTTAATCTTATTTTTTTGTCTTATTTCATTTTTAAAAAAAATAAGTGATACTACCTTCCAAAGCTTGGCTCTGTTTTGAAAAGAAAAGAAAAAAATTTTTAAAAACTAATAAATCTAAGTGATAAGCAACCACAAATAATCAGAAGCTCCTAATAATTGGTAAGAAAAGTCCTTTGGAAGATTTAGACCGAATACTGATATATCCCCATAGGGAAAAAGGAAGCTTTATCCAGTGTAATTCTCATATGGAAATTAGCACTCCTGAAGAGAACTAAAACAGCAATTTCTGGAGGAAAAAAAATTGTTAAAATAACGTAGGAACCCACAGAATGTGTTTTGTCAAAATGGAGAACAAAGGACTAAGGAAACAGTGTTTTACTATCTGAAAGATGCACTGAGGAAGAGAGTTTTTGTTAACACAGGAGAAACTGCCTGACACCAATGCATTGAAATAGCTCCAAAAGAACCCACCTGTGACAAAGAAGAGCAAAGCTATTCACCAGAAAGCCACAGACAACACAAGGAGTCTGCACTCTGTTTTAGTTCAATAATGAAAAAGAAAATGACATTTAATTACGAATTGCCTGCCTTCCAGGTACTTATGACACTGAAATCAGTGTGGACATAAGACTGTAAAGCTGACATCAACATAGTTCACCCAAGAAGTCATTTGCTTAAGATTTACAACCCACTGTAAGAGAAAAGTGAAAATTTATGAAGGGTTTCCATCTGGCAGGCTATATCATTAGTATTCACACTGATAGCAGCAATGATTTAAATTCCATAATCTAAGTGAAGATATGCATCAAAAAATTCTTCTAAAATATGTCTAATAGCTCTAACTGACTTCTTTATTAGAGTATGCCTATGAAAAAGAATGTCAGATATCAATGAAGAAGTCATCAAATGTTAATTTCAGTCTATTCGACTGATAGAAATTCATAATAAAATGGCACCACCGTGGCTGAAACCCCCACCCAAGCTCTCTGAAAGGCAGTAAATTACTTTTTATTGCTTTAAAAAATAAAAACCAATTGCCTTATTCAATCTGGTTATAGCAAGCATTTCATGTCATAACAATAATTATTTATTAAATGCCAATAGCTGTTTGGGGGGATGGGAGAAGGAGAAAATACAGCCTTTGGCATGTGTTGCTCAGAGCCGATGAATAAATCCTGTTAACAGAGAGGAGGAAATAAGTATAAATCTCCTACTGCAGGAGAATCACTGTGCCATCTATTCTTCCAAATTAAAGCGTACTGTCACTGCAAAATGCCCTCATGTTGTCGGAACAGGACTGTGTAGGAAGATAAACCCTTGACACCCGCCCTTAAAACTGTAGACAGAGAAATGTTTAAAACAAAAAGAAATGTGGTTTACAAGTCAGAAAACAAACCCAAGACTTAGAGTACCCTCAGATGATACTGGGTACCAGATAAAGATATGTTTAACATTTTAAAAGGTTAATATAATTCCAGGGGTTTTATGTATGATGCCACAGAGATAAAGAAAAGAGCAAGAGTTCAGAGACAGGTTGGAATTAAATTTGGTTCCACCACATTTTAGCTCTGTGACCTTGAGCAAGCTATTTATCCTGTCTGGTATTCTATTTCCCCATCCAGAAAATAATACCTAACTCATAGGGTTACTGGGCTAGAAGTGAGATGTTATGTATGAAGTTCCCAGCACAGCAGTTGAGTTTTTAGCTATGCAAAGCTTATCCACGCTTTCCACAGAACTGCAAATGCGATGTGCTCTGTGAAGCTTCTAGACCCTCCCAGCCCTGAACTTGGCTGGAGGAGTTGAAGGAACAAGATGTGACCGACGCTGTTGGTTATCTATCCACCTGTCACCCTCCCTTCTTCCCTCCTAAGGAACACTCAGTTGTGTCCAGATACATCACATAAAAGTGCTGAGGAAAATAGGCCCCTCTGTAACTCTAGAGGATAACCCAATTGGTTTTATATTGGGCATTTGTGGTTGTAATGAGTGCTATTCACCAAATATTTCTGGCTCTCTGTCATGCCCAAGGAAATCCTGCATTTTCTGGCTTTTTTGTGTTTGGATAGGATCATGTTACTAGAGTTATAATTATTGGGTCAGGAATACAAGTGACATTGGGAATGAATCCTCTCCTTTCCCTCTGGCACAACAGCCAGCCATGTGTAAGATGGTGGCTACATATTCATCCTGAGTCTCTGAATCATGGTGTAGAGAAAGATGCTGGCCAAGTCACAATGGACAGGTGGCATGGGCAACAAGTAAACCTTTGTTGTTGCAAGCCACTGAGATTTTGGAATTTTTTGTCCTCACAGCAGACCCTGAACTATCCTGACTAACACAATAGGTACTTTCTACTGGGATCTGATGGAATGAAGGAGAAATGAAGAGAAAGATGCCCGCATTTTCCTAGTTTCTGTGCAATTGTGTGAACACTCAGTTCTAGCAGAGCAGGGAAGGGCTATCATGGCAGACTTCACAGGGGAAGTAATGCTTAAACTGAATTATGGTCTTAAAATATGTAAGAGGTTCATCACCTTGATTGAGAGGAGGGGCTGTAAAAAAAATTCAGACAAAAAAGGTAGATTGAATAAATGGGTGGTGGTGAGAAGTAAAACTGTCAAAGATTTGTCCAGAGAGATATACAAAATGAGATCAATAAAGTCATTATATAGACTTTATGGGCTTTATTAGGTGGGACAGAGGCTTTGCTACTGCAAGATCTATGACAAATGATGGTAAAATGCAGGACACCTATCCCTGGACAATCCCAGATTTTGAGTAAAATAACAATGACACACCACAATTCTTCATGGCAATTGCCACACGGTGAATCCCGTGACATAGTAAAGATTGGCACACAGCCCCATATCTTTCTATCCATTCAAGAAAGAATAGTGGAACTCCAAATTGTGAAATTCACATTTAAAAATAAGTCACTACCAATTCTCAACACTTAAACTCAGTTAGTAGCAGACGGTTGGTACACACTTTACAAATTATCCTAATGCACTAATAGATCCTAATAAAGAACTTCTACTGTAGGCAACAGAAGCCATCAAAGGGTTTTAAGCAGTAGAGTGACATGACTGGAGAATGACACTTCAGAAAAAAATTAACTAGAAACAGTGAAATGACTGGAATGGACAGGGCAACATGATGGTTAAGACACCCTTTAGGATACTGTTGCAGTCGTAAGCTTTGACACCTTACAAAGACAAGACGGGCATGTGCCCATCTACCAAATTGCAAGAGAAATTATCTTGATGTCTCCTGTTATTTGAAAACTATCTCAAACAACGTATCTTCTTTTCTTCCAGTAATCTGTCAGTGGCAGAATTTATCTACCAATGTCTATTTTTGCTCTTTCTCTTTTCCCTCAGCATCACTTTTTCCCTCCCTTGGAAGAACTCATAAATGTGTGTTAAGTCCTTGGGCAGCTGGTGGAGTGGGGTGTTCCCCTTTCTGTAGAAAACAATGCTGATAATAGTTCAGGTTGATGTAATGAAGGTCTGAGCTGAGATGGAACTGAGAAATGAAATGAAGAAGAGGGGACAGAACGAGGAGATGGTAAACTACTGAATTTGGTATACTTCGTACATTGTCAGTGGAACCTACTTTCCTGGCTGCATAACCAGATTCCCAGAATGTTGTGGGCACTTAATAAATATTTGCTGAGTAAACAAATAAATGTCAGAGGCAAAATGCAAAGCACCAAATGTGCATTAGGATGAGTCAAGATGGGTCAACAATGACTCCAGCTCTAAAAAAGTTTCTAGCATTGTTGTTAATGCAAAATCTTAAGGCATGGACAGAAATTCTTGGCACAAATGCCACCACCTCCCCTTCATTTTCTGTACCTAGAGCAGTCATTTTAAACTGGCCACTACTATTTTTCACTGTTGAACCTAGATGCATCATCAGAAGCCTTTGGAAGACAATGATCCAGAAAATCACCATCAATTGATCAGAGTTGGCAAGGGAAATGGGACCCAAGTCACCTACTGCTCAGGCCCACCAATATGTTGAATGAGTTTGAAAGGAATCAAGCAGCAAAGCAAAACAGAAAGAAATATATTCTGTGTTTTACTCCTACTCTGCTTTTAATTGTGTTTCTTGGGACTCTGTCTTAATGAAGGACAACCGGAGCATGCGAGGCCAGCAGATGCTGACCGACAGACCCCCAGTCTCAAGAGGAGACACAGCAGAGGCCAGGCCTGTGAGAGGTGACAAATGTGGGAAGGATGGAGAGGGTGGGTTGGCCTATGCAAAGCGCTTATTGTGAGGGAGAAAGAAGGAACGTGTCCTATTTGCTTTGTACATAAAATTTGCAAGAATGCCTCCTACACAGATGTTTTTAGGATAAGCTATCTAAGGCAAACAAGGGCTATGAAAACTGCATCTGGAAAGCAAGAAGTAAAACATCAAACCCCATGCTCACAATGAAGTCACAGAGTAAGCAGAGAGAATATCAGCCACCCCTCGATTTCCCATTTAGTAAACAGGGGATCGGAATAATTTTCAATAATTATAATTTATTGAACACTCAGAGTGTACGAGATAACATTCTAGGCACTTTGCATATATTATCAAAGCCAGGAGTACATCTTCCTGAAACCAGGAATGGCAAAAAGGCATTCCCCTTTTGCTTTATTTGTATTATTACCCCCATATGGCACATGCCAGAACTCATGCTCACATCGTGTAAGAAACAAAGGTAGAATTGAACCCTAGTCTGTCTGGTTCCAAAGCTAATCATAGTAACCACTACATTTTATAGAAATTGCTAAATGTCATTTTTCAAATTACAACCAGGCAGTTGGACTAATAGTGAGGCATCAGAAAACAATCCCATGTATCATGGTACCATTTCCATTTAGGAACATAACACTGACAAGTTTCTAAAAATGAACTTCATTCAGCAAACCTACCTCATTTAATGGCTACCAGTGTCCTGCTGTATGCTGGCTGACATTGGCATATAAAGCACTTTATGAGTCCTTTACTGACCTGTTAATGTCACTCTCAGTACTAATGGAATAGTACATTATCCACTACGAAACTGCAGAAACCTGTAGGTAGTAGCAATCACGAAGACTAACTCAGAAATAAATAGTTAACCTGGGCTGGCTGCCGTCAGATACACGAAGAACTTCACCTGATTATTCTTCCTAGGGCAACAGCACAGGTAGAGTAGTGTCCTGAAGAACCAACGCACTCTCTTTTTAAGAAGCAGACAGCCTCCCCCCATTAGCATTCAAAATTACTAGATGATTTTACATTGCATCGGGCAAGAAACAGGACATGCTGAAAATGTGCTTTCTCAATATTTGGCACTTCAAGCCTGGGGGAAGTAAAAAACCTGGCAACATTATTTGGAAGGATAAAAGATGTAAGTGCTGTTATGAGCCCCTCTCCAATGGTAAATAACCAAGCTTTTATTGGGCAAACGTAATTAGAGACAGATTTCAAGGCAGCTTGGACACAGCTGTTTCTGCCCTCCTGGCTTCAGACTGTTGCTGCATCATTCTGTGGCCACTGGTAATTTAGCCAATCAGTTCCACCTCGGCGCACCCAGCTGACCTCCTTCACTGAGATGATGGACCCGCCTACAAAGACTGCTCAGAATTCAAAAATAAGGTACCCAAATCTCAAAGGCACCTTGAAATATGCACCTTTGGTGACACACCTATCAGACTGTCTTACATTAGTGTTTATTCTTGGTGCATGTGTGTCTTAGGAGGCCCTTGGGAAAAAATTCCTATAATCAGCTTGATGCCTTCCTGTCACTGCTGGGTAATAGTTTTTGCTTCTCCTCCTTGAGATAAGAAGGAATTAAAAGGGCAGTATCCATTGTCTCTTTTTCTGAAGGAGGGTGTGCAAAACCTCTGTATACCATTAAGAGAGAGACTTTCGGGCCCAGCACAAAAAGACATATACCAGATAATCTCACTTATATGTGGAATCTAAAAAAGTCAAACTTATAGAAGCACAGAGTAGAATGTTGGATAACAGGGGCTGGGAGATGGGGGAGACTGAGAAAATAAATTAATACATAAGTAAGTAAGAAAGGGACTGCAACAAAGAGAGGTACACGTAGATGCTTAAGTCTCCTTTGTTTTTAAACCATGCTTGCTTGTTTTTTATGGGTATGTAAAATTAGGGAAAAGCTTGTCTCTCCATCTTCTAAATATGATAGTATAAAATAGTGATTAGATGTCCCAATGGACCCAGAGATTCTGTGCCTTGAGTGAAGTGGTAAATGGACATCCCTAACCTTAGGTAGGTCACTAGTAGCAAAAAGAAAATGAAAACCCTTAAACCAATCTCTGTGTTTTGGTGTTCTCAATTTCAGTGTCCTTATCATCAACAAGGCTCAAGTGCCACCTGAGCAAGAGAAGAAAGGTAGCACCAATTTGGGCAGAGAAAGCCTAAAATAATCCACCTCCACCCTAGAGTGTGAGGAACTAGAGAACAGGAACTGTTACTCTGGTCATAGCCCTTGCCACACAACACTGAACAGAACTGTCCCTAAAGTTACCTGAAAATATTACTGGGCTGAACTAGAGTAGACATCAATACACCAAATGTCCTTTTATCAGTTTGGAACTAAAGATGGTAACACTCTTTTGTTAAAGCCTCACTGTAATCCTGACTTTGCTTTCAAGGCAACTGCAAACAGAACAACTTCTTGAATCTATTGGTATTTGAGTCCTAAACACGAGACTATATCACTGTCCGTAGCAAAGGGATCCAGTGAACAGTCACTGAACATCTATCTCAAAAGCTTACTGAACAACCCTTCAAGCTAGTGATAGTGACCATGACCTCTTTTTCCTTTGGTTCAAAGGGGCATTGTACTTAAATAAAATCCAAATTCCTTACTATATTTGTTACTATTGCTAAATAACAAATTATCTCAAATTTAGCAGCTTACTACAACTTGTTATCTCACATGGTTTTGAAGGTCAGGAATGTGGACGTGGTTTAGCTGGGTCATTGCAGGTCCCTCATGAGGCTGCAGTCAAGCGGCTGGCTGGGGCTGGAGGACCCACTTCTTGGCTTCCTCATGAGGCTGTTGACAGGAGGCTATATCTGCTCACCATGAGAGTCTCTTCGTAAGTTTTCACAAGATAGCAGCTGGTTTCCCCTAGAGCAAGTGATCCAAGAAAGAGATTAAAAGAAAGAGAGAACAAGACCACCGTGTCTTTTATAACCTAATCTCAGAAGTTACATACTATCATTTCTGCCATACTCTGTTGGTCACAAAGAATAACCTTGGTATAATGTGCAAAGGACCACACAGCATAGCACTGTTCCAGACCATTCTGGAGAATGGCTACCACACTTACCAAGACTCACAATGCCCTACATGATCTCCCTTCTGCCTCCCTCTCTACACTCACCTCATGCTGTTCTCCCCATGCCACATATGCTCTAGTCATGGGAGCTTTGACTGTTCCTAGAACACCACGAAATCTTTCCTTCCTCGGTTCCTTTTTATTTGCTTGTTTGTATGCTTGCAATGCTTTTCATCAGCTTCTCCAATGGGCAAATCCTTCTCATAAGCTTAAACACCATCTTATCATCTAGGTCTTCCCAAACCATCTACTTTAAAGAATCTCAGTCCCCGGATATCCTATTACTTATTTCTTTCAGAGCACATCTGTACTCACATTTATTCATGTATCTACTTGTATGTGGACTTTTTAAAAATATAATCAATGCCATGAAGACAGGGACCGTCTCTGTCATGATCACAGTTGCATCTTCAGTGCTTAGCACAAAATCAGTGCTTGACAAATATTTGTTTTCTGAATGAAAAAGGCACAGTTAATAGCTCTTCTCAGTTACCTTCTTGTATTCTAACCACCTTGACCCACACCTGCACAATGGAGCAAAAGATATTTTCCCAAGTCAGGCATCAAAGCAAACATCATAACATCTGTTGCCTGCCACAGCCCTCCATCTCGTATCTGTTCCCTCTGAAACAGTCACAGACAATGAGGTCCAACTAGCTCAACACCCTTAAGATTTCCCTCCCCACATCCTGGTATGGCATCAGGCTCTCTTTTGGAAGTCTCTAGAAAGTCAACCCATACTCTTCTGGCCAGCCTTGCTTTTCATGCTCTGTTTTACATAGTTTCCACCCAGTTGTCTCATACTCAACTTCTACTGCTCAGACCAATATCTTTAGTTGCACACTTTAGCATATTCTGTCTGCATGGGCTCTTAAACACAGGACTACCCAAGGATGGTGAATTCCTGACCTCACTTGGCTCCTCATTCTGCAGGCACGTGGCAGGGCTAGCTCCATACACACCCCAGCCAGAACTCCCAGATCCCTGCCCAGATCTAGCACTCAAGCACCAGGCTCAATTTGGACAATATAAGAAGTTTAGACAATGAGTGACTCCTTATTTTCATATGGTCTCTTGTTTTCTAAAGATCTTATCATTTGAACTTCATGTATAAGGTTTCAAATGCTGAAATTCTCTGAGATTATCATTTTTCAATTAGATTTAGAACATAAAGGCTAATCCTAATCAGGTACAGCATATGCAGAAAGACTTTGTTGAATATTTTACTCCCTTAACCCTAATTCTGCTTTGCAAAGTGAAATCTGCTAGTAGGTATGGGTTCTAGCCCAAACTATAGACTTATCCTCAGTTTCCCGATCTGTCCAGTAATAATATAGGCTTGATGATCTGAAGAGTCTTCCTAAGTTCTATGATAAGCGTAATACACAATATCAAGGCACATGTGGCTTTTCCTAGTTGTTTATCTCTGCTCCTTCAACTACTCCTGAAACTAGCTGCCAGTTCCTTCAGCAATGTACATGAGATCCAAAGTCCCCTTTCTCTGGATTCTTCATTCTCCTATTTCCTCAAAGATATTTTAGAACCAGCTTCCACAAAGGAGAACAAGTCTCTACACTGAGACTTGTATTAACCCCCAGGGGCCTTGTACAAATTACCTTTGCCAAGGTTGTTCTCATTTATTAGCATGGCTCAACTTTCTAATCAACTGAGACACGAATTCTATCACAGCCAGAGGAGACTGAGAGGTTTCTGTTATTTTCCCATATGTTTCCAGAACCTGAGAGCAAAAGAGAAAAAGGAAGTAAGAAATTTAAACTGTTTTTTAACCTGAAGGCCAAAATATAGATATTTGGGGTTCAACTCACTGCTGAAGACATTTCCAAGCATACTCTGAAGAATTACATAAAATATATTCAATTCTCTTCACTTTCATGGTCAGTAAATCAGTACTCTTGTGTAAGTTTGGGCTCTAAGAATTAGAGCTCATGTCTCACTCAGAGGTTTTTAAAATAGTTTTTAAGTAAACAAGAAACTAATAAAATAGTATTCTGGACACGTTACATTCTGTGTTTCTGCACGTATGACCCGAGCTACCCACATTGCCCTCTGTTATATGTTGGGTACACAGTGAATCACAAAAAGAGACTATGCTATATACTAGTAAGCAAAGCAACCGAAATATATTTTTATAGTTTTCAATGTGATAATGATGTCTAAATCCCAGAGTCTTTTCAACTCTTACACACACACACACAGACACACACAGACACTCACACACACAAACACAATACCAGACAAGCTTCCAGGAAAATTTTCCAACTGATAACTGTCATAACACATTTGAACACAGCTGCTTTCATTACCAAACAATGACTGACAAGCAAAAATACGATAATTTTATTCACACTTCAGATACTTTAGGAAACTTTCCCAGTGTGTGAGAGTGAGAAGAGGTCGGGCTTCCTCTGTCTGAACCCAGTTTCTCCACATGCTCTTAAAACAACTTATGTCAGAAAATACTTCTTTCTAATCTTCTTTTTTTTTTTATTAAATCCTCACTGATATTTTTCTATAGAAAAACTATGAGATATAGTTCAGAGTCTGTGGTTAAAGAAGCCCACTTGTGCATTCCTATCAGAGGTTTTAAACTAAGAGGATTTCTTCAAAGCCTATCATGAGATGAGAGAGTCTTTCAGTTATGTAATATAGCAGGAAAAAGAAAATGCCACCAAATTATCTTCTTGTGAGTACCAGTCCCTTCTGCCTCCTCCTGCACACATTTTAGCTGTCACACCATCTGTTTAAATTCACTATTAATTATTTAACTTTTCCTTTGGGGTTGTTAATTGTTGTTAATCTGCTCTCAAACCAGGTTAAAGTCATGTAAGCAAATAAACAACTCAAATCAGGAAATACATTTCACAAGGCTGCTTTATTATCATGGGTCATCCAACTGTTTTATTTAATAAAATGATGATTTAATGGACTGGTTAGAAAGGAGCTAGTAACTTTGGGAAAGCAAAAATCATTCTTTAAGGAGCATATTAAATTCGTATGAGAAACGTGATTTCCTTAATATTTGATTTCTACTGTTTTATATAAATATATAAACAAGGTCGTAGATTAAATATTGAGGATCTATATAATAATCATTTGCATTAGGGTAAAAGAATTAAGTAAATCATTATTTACTTTTTTGAATATATCACATTGTTTTATAAATAAAATAGCACCTGCTTTACCATGAAAAATGACCATGTATCACACATTATGTATCCCAAATAAAGAGATATCAATAAAAAGGAAGAATTAAAATGGCAAGAATGAGCAAATAAACTTTAAAATTTAATTGATTAAAACCTTTTCCATTTTTTTGTTCTGATCCTTCTATGAGTAGAAGCTATGAAATATCATGTGTGTTTTTGCATTGCCCAAGAATATTACCCAAAACTCAGTTCTAAATCTCTCTTTCTCCCTTTATAGCTATGACTTCATCTGCTTCTATGGCACTCACTTGCTTCCATGAATCACCACTGATATGGCTCCCCAGACACTCCCAAGCATCCACACGATAGTTCTGCCTGGAATTCATGCCAACATATCAAAACCCAATCTCATCTCCTATTCCAATGAGTCTAGCTTTTTCTCAAGTTTCCTGCCAAAGATACAGAAATCACCATCTTTCTGACTATCCAGGTTGGCATACTGAAAATAATATTTTTTCACTTCCCTCTCTTGTCTACAGGTCAGTTTCCAAATACCATAACCTCTCAACAATGTGGTTGTTTTTCATCCATTTTTTCTTTATCAATCCTTAGCCAGCAGCATAATTCCACTTATTGTTCTATTAAACCTAAATTTTTGCAACTGCTACTTTCCAGTTTCTAACTCCTGACTTCGAAAGGACCCCCATCAATGGAGTAGGACTTTGAAAATGTCAAAGCCACACATATTGTAACTCGTCAAGAGGGGAGCCCTTCTTTCTGAGTTTTTTCCAGGTTCCTGAGCTTTCCCTGCTTTGATCTACTGTTTCCTCTTTCAGAACACCCAGAAAAATTACACTTTGCAACCCCCTTGTGGCTGAATTGAGGCCATTTGACTGAGTTCTAGACAGTGGGATTAAAATGGGAACGATGTAAGCATCTTTCCTGCCTGGCCTTTAAAAGCATTCCACATGATACCCCATATCTCTCTCTGGTTACACTATTCCAGAAGGTACAGCTAAAAGACAAAGGAAAGTCACTCTACCTACATTAAACCGTGATGGGAGAAAGAAATAATCGTATATAGTGTTCAACTCCTGAGATTCAAGGGTTGCTTGTTACTGCAAGTAACATTAGTACCTAACCACTTCACTCTACCTCCTGATACCCAGGAACTTAGGTGAGAGAGACAAGGACTTTGGGGACACTGAAAACTTTCTTAATCTATATTCATTCTAAATGAGAGGCAAAAATTAGGGATGTGGCAGTCCATCAAAATGGATCTCGGACAAGGAATTATAGGGATAGGTGACACAGTTGGGACACTGCAAAGTAAGACGTGAGATACATTGCTCAACCAAATTGTTCACAAATTATGCTTAGTTAACTACAATCACTTTATGTCTAAATCTGCTTGATTCTTTCAGTAATAACAGGATAGGCTACAGGTGTCCTATAAACATTCACTATTTCTATTTTGCAAAGATGAAGAAAATATCCCTAGCACTCTTTCCACCTTCCAGTTGAAATAAAATGTCCAAATTTTTATCCCTTCATGGCTACCTTGTTTCTATTCTCTTCTAATTCCCTTCAGGCTCTCTCATTGGTTTGGACTTTCTGCTGGCTCTGGATTTCAGCCTCATCCCTAAACACCACTCCTTTGGTCTTCTTGGGCTCCAGGCTTGACAGGATGCAGAGCAGCCTGGGCTTTGCTCTATAGCCAGTCAAGGATTTGGGAACACAGCCTGAACTTTCAGACCCAGGGGCACAACAGCTCTCCCTTTTTAGTCCCGAGGTACCTCAATCCCTTAACCATACCCACACATCTGTAAATAGGTCCATCATTGAAATCATCTTCAAAATACCAACTGAGACTTCTTTTGTTTTCTGCCATGAACATGGCTAAAAAAAAAATAATAAAATAATGGAAGCATTATGGACCTTGTAGATTTGACCATTATAAACCTGGAGACTTGTGCAGTTCACTCAGAACTACTCAAGAAAAAAGAATACAACTACCAAATTGATTAAAAAAGTAGTTCAGACACATTTTTAGTTCACCACAATACCAGACATAAATCTTAGTGGAAGCAAAGAGCTACACAGGGTAGCTATAGATGCAGAATATTTGACATGGGCTGTTCCCCACCCCTGGAAATTCAGCTGCCAATGACATTCTCCAGGTTTAAAAAATAATAACAGAAGTAAAAATAAAAACCTTGCTACACTACTTCCATTGCCTTTTCAAGAGAACTAAATACTTACAGAAGGGGTTGTTTATAAACACTGGGCTCTCTTAGTTCTTGAACCAAACCCAACAGCATCCAAGGTTGGGAATGGTCACATCTTCAACCAGGGAGTGAACAACATCTCTACTTTTAGCCTTCAGAAACCCAGAAAGCCCTTCTCCCTGCAGACACTTCTTTGCAATTGACACGACAGATGGGCCTAAGTATGTTATTTGCCCTGAAAACAAAGGATTTGAATTTTTCAAAATACAGAGAGAATTTTTCCACACAGACGAAACAGGGATCAGGTTTTTGCACTTTAAAGCGCATTGTCTCTCTGCCAAGCAAGGACAATTAAATATTCCCAATGAGTATTTGCAAGGTGCAGTGTTAAAGTGTGTTTTGTTCATGTAGTTAAAATCAGGCAATGAGTCAGTGGAAAAAATTCCCCATGAAATGGCTTTTAGATGTACTCGTTCATTGTTCATACAAGCATTTATCTTAAGAGGATATGCTCATCTGTTCCAGTCGCTAACATTTATACCTATCCAAGCCACAATAAACTCCTATAGAAAATTTTGTTTTCATGGTTATTATGGAACTTAATCATGTTTATGAATAAAGCCAGTTTAGACATTTGAACCAGGCATCTCTTGCAGAACAGTCTGCATCATTGTGGACAGACCACAAAACACCTTCTAGACAAATGTTCCCCACAATCTGTCACCAAAGCAATGTGAAGTCAGTGTTCCATGGATGAATAGGAGAGGAGTGGGACTTCCTAAATATTCTTATTATTTTTAAGGTACATTCAAGGGAATACTGAGATGTGTGTATATGCATATATAATATTTCAATATTGGTGAAATATGTGTGCATATATACATAGAGAGAGAGAGAGAGAGAGAGAGAGAGAGAGAGAAGAAAGAAGAGAGAGAGAGACTGGCCTACTATCTCTCTCAGCCAACAGTAATCTCCCTTTTCTTTGGAGGTAGAGAAAGGAGAAGCTGGAAAATCCATATAAGGATAATAATACATATGAGCAATTTTCCCCCAATGTAATGCTAATGTATGAATAAATGTCATCCACACCTATAGAATGTAGGAGGTGTTTGCAAACTACACATAAGACAAGGGACTCATATCCCGAATACGTAAGGAACTCAAACAACTCAACAGCAAAAACAAAAACAAAAACAAAAACTTAAACATAGGCAAAGGACCTGAACAGACATTTCTCAAAAGAAGACATACAAATGGCCAACAGGCACATGAAAAAATGCTCAAAATTCCTAATCATCAAGGAAATGCAAATTAAAACCACAATAAGTTATCATCTCAACCCAATTAGGACAGCCATTATCAATGAGACAGAAAACATCAAATGCTGGTGAGGATGCGGAGAAAAAGGAACCCTCCTACACTGTTGGTGGGACTGTAAATTGATGCAGCCACTGTGGAGAAGAGAGAAGAGAATGGAGGCTCCTCAGAAAACTAAAACTAGATCTACCTTATGACCCAGCTATCCCACTGCTGGGTATATACCCAAAGGAAATGAAATAAATACATCAAAAAGACACCTGCACTCTCACATTCATCCCAACACTATTCACAATAGCCAAGATATGGAATCAACCTCAATGCTGATCAGTGGATGAATGGATAAAAAAATCTGTGGAATATATACAGAATGAAATACTATTTAGCTATAAAAAATGAAATCTTTTCATTTGCAGCAACATGTTTGAAACTGGAAACCATCATGTTAAGTGAAGTTAAGTCAGGCACAGAAAGACAAATACTGCATGATCTCACTCATATGTGGAATCTAAAAAAAAAGTGGTTCTCATAGAAGTAGAGATTAGAAACCAGGAGGGGAGGGAGAGCAGGGGTAAGGAAAGGTGTTAATGGGTACAAAACTATGCTATTTACCCTAAGAGAATCATTGTGCAGTATATGCATGTATTGAAACTGTACACTGTATCCCGTAAATATGTGCAAGTAAAGGTTAAATTCTTTTTAAGTAAAAAAAAAAAAAAAATAGTCACCCAAAAGTTGTAAATTTTCTTTTGTTTTTTTTTTTTTTAAAGATGACCAGTAAGGGGATCTTACCCCTTGGCTTGGTGTTGTCAGCACCACGCTCAGCCAGTGAGCGAACTGGCCATCCCTATACAGGATCCGAACCGGTGGTCTTGGTATTATCAGCACCACACTCTCCCGAGTGAGCCACAGGGCCGGCCCGTAAATTTTCACTCTAATCAACTTTCTATTGTAAAGAACAGAAACCCACTCAAACAAGCTCAACAAAAACACAGGGCTAGGGGGTATCATTGAAAGGATATAATAGGCATTCCTAGGGCATCCAAAGGCAGGAAATTAAACATAATTGGTCTTCTCTGGAAATTGTAAATTCAGAAACTGAATCTTCTTCTTCTGTTTCTCAGGGGCCTATTTCTATCTCTGTTTATATGCTCTGTTCTCCTTGTTTTTCTTCCTACATTTCCCTGTTTACTCATCTTACACATGTGCCACAATGAAGACCCCAGCCTCCGATCTTTCAGATTAGGTCCTGTTAGTCAAACCTCCTTCTATGTGTCATAGTTCAAGTTCCCAACCGAGAGATTCTGGTCAGCTACTGGTTAAACAATGGATTCTCCAGCCTTGGGTCAGGGATTCCCCTCTGGTCCAATCAGTAGTGGCTGGTAGATGGGGTCCCTGAATGCTTCCACTTGCAGAGAAGAGGTCTACTTTCCAGCCATACTTTTGGAATTCTGGAATCCAAATGAGAAGCCCCAGTACAATCCTAATGTTTGGAATGGGCTTGTGATGGATTATGATGGATCTGCTCATTCGCCATCCATTCCAACTTCTTCTTTATACTGCAAAAAGCTAAAAGCTACATTCCCCAGACTCCCTTGAAGAGAGATTTCTGGATACAGACTAGTTTCCACAAATTAGAAACATTCACATAAGATTTTAGAAGGTGAGCATGCATTGGAGGTCTTCCTGCTGCCTTGGTTTTGCCATGGCAAATACAGTCATGAAAGTACTAGTGTTTACTGTAGCAGTGTTTGATGTCCAGCCTCATGCAAGTGGTGACAGAGGAAGTCAGGAGGCTGACCCTGACTCACATCCAAGGTGGTGTGTTCCTGAGGACCACAGATCCAATGGCAGCCTCCTGATTCCCCATATTAAGCATATCTTCTGAACTAGATATACCACATTACTTACTTTCCCTCCCCCATCCCCAAACATACACACCCTTCTCTACCTTGCCAATCCCACCAGCACTATTGTGTTCTAATGCACAAGCCACATGACCCCCACCCCTTTGGCCATAGCTTATTAGACCTAAACCAAAATAGGCCATTAGATTGTCTCTCCTAGGAATTTTCTCCTATGAATCACTTAATTAAGGCAATTCAAACTAAAAAGTTATAAAAACTTAGAGACTGAGGCTGCCATTTTGAGAGGATCCATTTTGAAGGACTCCATGCAAGCCAATGAACAAAGAGAGAACTTGGTCTTCTGTCAGAGAGAACTCAAGCAGGTCCATAGCATGAATGAAAATCCGTATGACTCAAGGACAAGAGAGAGAAGCAGTAGTTGTCTGACATTATTCCAGTTCCTGAAAGTTTCCCAATGACCAACAGGGACAAGAAATTCCAACATATGGGTGTCCCTAACCTTCTCCATCCTCCCTATCTCCTCTGACCATTTCCATCCATCCGTACTTACAGAAAGTTGATCTCTTTGCTAAAGAGATAATCTAGTTTTTCTTTAAATTGGAGGCTCCAGGTAAATTTCTGGCAAGATGGGAGAAAACTGGAAAGAATTATTGCTTCAATCAGAAAGGGAAGATTTAGCAAGTTAGAAAAACAAATTCTGGTATCACTTAGTGTCAGGAAAAGTTCTAGAGGTAGTTTGCTGAATGAGAGACTCTGGAAAGGTCTGGGGGTTGAATGAAAAAAAAAGAAAGAGTATTTGTGAAAATATTACACATATTACATATTAGTATGAATCAAGTTATTTTAAATGTTCTTCAAAAGACCCAAGAATATATTTTGGATGCTGAGCTATGCTGGTATAAAAATAACTGGGTGTGAGAGCACAGCAGGCCCTAGATTTACATGGGTTAAGCCTAGAATAAGGTTTCTATTTTTTAAGCTAAATTGAGTGAATTCCCATTTCTTGTTTCTAAACCCTTCTTTAGACATCTTCTAAAAGAGTCTAAGATTGAATTCCAAATTTACCTCATTTATTGTTCCATCTCTCTACCCTTTGCTGTAATACAGGGCCAGGTATCCTTTTCTTATATCACAAAGAGAAAAACTGGAGCTCTTCAGCTCTTTTTGGAATAAAGAAATATGGAATTTGACTATCTTTTCACCCAGCCTCACCCACTTTTAATTTAAATGGAGTTTCAATATTTGTTAAAAGTAAAAATAAATGGATAAGTAGTAAACAGTAAAATAAGTATTAAAAAAATGTTGTCTCTATTTTTTAATTCCCAGTCCCATAGCAGATTGGCCCTTCACTTCCCCTTAATCCTCCCCCATTTAATGTTCCCTGAATTTAATGATATCAAGTTCACTGCTATTTAAGTCTTTCTTCATTCAATAGCTGGGGAAATTGTCATTGGTATGCAAACTGATCTCAGGCAAGGAACATTACTCTTTAATCTCCTAATTTTAATTGGTATGCCATCATGCAGACTGGGGCTGCTAATGACCTAGTTTGTAGATTAAGACCAACAGACCTGAACTGCGGTATGCCATTAGTTACAAACAAAAAGAGGAAAAACACTGAACACTGATAAAAAGGGCCATTCCAAATCAGTGAGAAGAAGACAATTCTTCCTCATCTTCTTCAAGGTTCATAACCCTATTTTAATGTCCATTTGTAACAGGATTCGAATTAATGCTTTCTGCTTGGTCAGATAATTTCAGAACAGTTGGTAAATTGAAATGATTTGCTCTGTATATATTAGTGTTATTGACTGGCCCAGGAAATGTTGCTGAACAATTTGCTCACAAATGACATTGTTGCGAATGACAGAGCTGTTTCTTTCACTAGGAAACACATATTTTGAATGAAAAGAATCTTTCACTATTTAAGGAAATCATATTTTTCTCCAGTGGAATTAACTATCATTATTACTTCTGATTTCTTTTCACTCACCAATAGGAGTCAATACATGTTAATCTTTCATAGGGTCCACACACATGTCTATCATCAGTGATGAAAATAAATGTTCCAAGTGAAAAAGAAATTTATATTTAGATGCATATGATAGATAGATAGACAGTAAATTCTATAAAACAGGAGTAGAATTGTCTACTTAAGGAGTGAGTTGCTTCGTCTCTCAGAAGGAGCAGAAGTAAGAGAAATAAGAAATAAGAAATTAGAGAAATAAGAACCACTGCCAAGGACAAAAGAGTAGACAGAAGGAAAAGAAGGTTGTATTGCTCTGAAAACAATAGAAGAAATAAGATGTAATAATGTATTAATGCTTGTTATGGGTTGATTTGTGTCCCCCAGAAGAAACGATAAAGTCCTATAAATGTGATCTTATTTGGAATTGGGATCTTTACAGATGATCAAGTTATGATGGGGTCATTCAGACGGGCCCTGATCCGAGGTAACTGGTGTCCTTATAAAAAGGAAAATTTGGACACAGAAACAAACACGCACAGGAGAAAGAGGATGTAAAGGCACACAGGGAAAAGATGGCCATGTGATTGGAGTGATATATCTACCAACTAAGGAACCCCAAGAATTGTCAGCAAACACCCTGAGCTAGAAAAGGCAAGGAAAGATTCTCCCCTAGAGCCATCAGAGACAGTGTGGCCCTGCTGACACCTTGATCTCGGACTTCTAGCCTCCAAAATGGTAAGACTACTTTGTTTTAAGCCACCCAGTTTTGTGACGCTGTTACAGCAGCCCTACAAACTAATACAATGTCTTTCTTGAATCTGTACTCACTTCCCCACCATCGTTATTCTAACCTACCTGTGCTCCCTCCTCTTCTAAGAAGTTTGTTTTTTTCAGAAAGTCATAGAGAAATAACAGAGTAACTAATAGTTATTGAGGTCTTTAATAAATCATCTTATTTAATCCTTAAACGACCCTGAAGGTACATATTATCATCCCTTCTTGTCCAAAAGGAAAACTGGAGCTCTGAGATGTTAAGTGTCTTGTCCAAGGAAACACAGCTAGAAAGTTAACAGAGCTGGGATTTGAGCTGACCAAAGCATGCTACTATACAAAGCATTCTACTATAACACACTGCCTTTAACAATTTTTCAGGGTGAGTAAAACAAGAAAATAAATTCTGGAAGGATTAGTGAAGTTTCTGGCAAATAACTGCACCATTTCAAAGCCTGAATTGCTGCAAACTAGAATGGGAGATTCTGGTGACTGAAAAGGAGTGGTGTGGGAAATTGGCGAGTGAAGGGGATAACAGAGTCCACAAGATTTTCCTTCTCCTTGACCTTGAAGCCAAGGCTTAGGATTCCTGGTCATTTCCCCTCTGGGATGTGCAAAGGCCAAGTGAGGGCAGACCAGCTTCTCTGTTACAAATTGTGATACTCCTTACCCAGCTCCTGAAATACAGCTTAGCAATGAACAAAAAGGCTGGTCTTGCAGGGATCAGCCTTTAGTCAAATGCCTGGGCCCATTTTTAGAGTTGGCATTATAAATAGCATAGGGTGCCCAAAAACTTAACTGTAATGCAGTCGAAGGCATCTGGAGTCTAGAAAAGTAGTGTAGGGAGAACAGAGGCCAAGGAGCATGTTCCCTTCTTTGTAGATGAGAGATGCTTCCCACCCTGACAGGGGACAGCCCACTGCTCCCCTTGCCACAGGAGGCTATTAGAAGCATGTCAAAGGCTCTGGGAAGGGACCACAAGAAAAAAGGGCTCTGCTGGCCCCTCTTTCCTTTTTGTAGTCACAATGATTGAGAATCAGCTTCAGCCTGGAAACCTGTTGAGGTGATTTGTTTTTTCATTTTGTTTTGTGGCAATGATAATAGTTTTAAACCTGGTGTTTCTAAGACACTCCTCAAAAATAACTGACAAGTACAACAAAAATAATTAACTTTTCATATAAGTAAAATAATAGCAACTCCTTAAATAATAAAAAAGTAATAATAATTATATATTTCTTGATTGTTACATACATGTCAGGCCCTGAAGTAATGCTTTGCAAGCAATAGATTATTTAATCCCCAGAAAGCAGTAAAGCAGTTATTATCCCCATGTTACAGATGGAGAAACTGAGGCTCAAAGTGGACAAATTGACTTACTCAAGGATGAACAGCTAGACAATGACAAAGCCAGGATGTTATCCTAGGTTTATTTTATCCCAAAGCCTGTGTTTCTTCTCCTAAGAATAAAGAGATGGTCTTTGCATGGGAAGGTTCAGATGAAGGGTGGTAGTAGCGATTGCCCCTGCATGAAGCTCCCTATTCCAATTCCTGTATTGCAAGCCCTTTGGCCTCCACAGATAGATCATGGCTGGACAGGTGAGAAGGGAGGACCAATAAGCTGATTCAGGAGCAGAAGGGTCCACAGCAGCATGGACTTCATTGACTCAGCAGCACCAGAGGCACAGGGAATAGTAATGCATTTTTGCAACAAATGAGATCCTCTTCATTTTGCTCCCCCAAAGCCCCAGCATCCATCCATGTAACTACCTAGCCTAAGCAAAACGGTACAGGAGCCCTTGTCATCTTTCCATCCAGGCCAACAATAACAAGTGACAAATGTGAGGCTCCAGATCAGAGAGCGTGCATTTGCTGAAGAAGCATCACTGTGAGGAACAAATGGTTCTCAGCCCCTTTCCCAGCCTAGCCAAGAGCGACTGCACACTCTGTGTTGATGGTAGCCCCAGGAAGTTAAAAGGAGTTGGTGGATTCAGTCTATTACCTGATAGGCAAACCCATCAGCGGCCAAGTCTAATTCCAAGATGTCTGTGGGCGTCCATGGAATAGTGAGTTTGAGGAAAGAAACTGTCTTTTACTTAATTTAAATTCTTAGCACTCTTCAGGGCACAAAGAATACGTTCAGTAAGTGCTGTAGAGATGGACAGATGAATGCATGGTGAATAGAAATTAAACTGAAGAGAAAACTTGCTAAAGTCATAGTTGGAGGAAAAGCTTTACAGTAAAGCAAGGAGTGGGAAAGATGAACTGTCAGGAGGTTGGGAAGAAGGACCGTCATGTCAACAAATATTGACTGAGCTCTTACTATACGCCAGGCTCCGACTAGGATTAGGGATACAGAATCAAAAATCCCTACCATCAAGGAGTTTATATTCTAGTGGGGGAAAGATGGTCAGTAATATAAAAGATTAGCAAAGTATACAGAACAATAAAGGTGATAAGAACTATGGATGCAAGATAAAAGAGGATGGGAAATGCTGGGGGATTGTTGCAATTTTAATGAAAAGCTTCACTGAAATGATGTCTCAGCAAAGCTTGAAAAGTTGAAGGAGTAAATCAATGCAGATATCTGGGGGAAGATAATTGATCTCCACAAAAACAGACAGACAGTGGAAATACCCTGAGACAAGTGTGTGCCTGGAGCACTTGAGGAACAGCAAAGAGGGGAGTGTGGCTGAGACAGTGACAGAGGGCGAAGACTCAGAAAATGAGACTGGAAAGGTCATGATGGAAGGGCAGATAGTAGGTGTGTTGCTATTCTACTGAGTTAGGGAAGCCAAGGCAAGCATTTGAGCAGATGATTGATACAGTCTGACTTCCACATCCTAACTTCTGTGCTGAGAATAGACATGGGGTAGGAGCAAAGGGTGAGGTCTGAGAGACCATCTGGACGATAACTGTAAAAATGCAGGTGAAATATGATGTAGGTTTGGGCCTTGATAATGGCAGAACAGGTGATACGTACTAAGCGCATTTTGGAAAAAGAGCCTCCAAATTCCCCAGCCACCTGGATATGGGTATGAAAAAAAAAAAGAAAGAAAGAGTTACAGGTGATTCTTTACATTTTTTTATATTGTCTGCCTGGGCAGCCAGAGTTGCCATGAACTCAGATGGGAAGACTGCCAGCGGAGTAATTGTGGAGGGAATATGAGGAGTCGGGTGGGGACATGCAATGTTTGAGGTGTCTATTCAATGGAGATGCAAGTGGGGGAGTTGGATGCTTGGCTCTGGAATAGAACAGAGAAGTGTGGGTACAAGGTAGAAATGGAGGAGTCACCAGTTGATGAGATATTTAGTCCTGAGACTGGATGAGATCACCAAGCAGTGAGTGTACACAGAGAAGAGTAGAGGATCAAGGACTGAGCCCTGGGTCATTCCAACATTAGAAAATCATAGAGGGGAAAATAGAGAGACCAAGTAGGAGGGAACGCAGGGGAGGAAAGGAAGCAAGAGTTTACAGGAGGAGGAGGTGAGTGAGTGTGAGAAATGTGAGCAATGTTGCTGATCGGTCGAGTAGACAAGTAAGACAAGAACTGAGAATTAACAATCGGATCTAGCAATTTCAAGGCCACAGGTGACCTTGACAAGATGTAATTTGTCCATGTGTTTGGAGCAAAAGTCTGACTAAAGGGGCTTTAGGAGAGAATGGGAAGAGAGCCGTGGGAGGCTGTGAGAAAAGACAAATATTTTGAAAAGTCTTACTATAAAGAAAGGAGAATGGGAAAGAGGAGTGAAGGAAGAAGGAAATGAGTGGCATATCAGGACAGAGGGACGTGGGAGCAGTCCACCCTGGGGCAAGCTGAAAGGTGGTGCATTAGCTACAGAGAAGTTTAAAACAAAAATTTTTAAAAACCTGACAAAAATTCAGTCTGCTTTATATCATTACCATGGGATAGCTGTTCTGAACTATGTTGGCAATAACACACTCCTCCCTTTTGGAGCAGGTTTCTCTCACCACCACCACCCCTTTGACTCACCACTGAAAGGAAGAAAAGAAAGGAAAAAATGATTAATTTTAAATTTATTTGACTTCCACATAAAATCGTCTCTACAATCTGTGGTGGTATAAATGAAATACCAACTGTTGTTAGTCCCTGCCTGGCAATAGGTGGAATGCCACATTGCACCATTTCTGAAACTCTGATTTGGGGTCTTGTATCACTCCTTTTTGTCTCATGAGGGCTACACACTTCCCAGGCATGACTCTAACAGAATGGAACAGACTTTCCATAACCCCTTCCCTATATCTTGTTGAATAAGGCATCAGTGGGAAGGTACCATCAGCAGGTCTTTACATGCCACCATGAGTAAATGAGATGGCCCTCAAGCCTCACCCTGGATATACCAATCTATCAATCAATTAATGAGTCAACAATTTTTTATGGAATGCCTACCACATAGACAGGTCTGTGCCAGGTGCTGTAGAGAACACAAAAGAAAACCATAATTTTCTTTCTCAAACATATATCTGACTAGTTCCCTGTTGCAGTAGATATGGCTAGATGTCCACCAAAACCATCCCTAATAATAGAGTAGTGGCCAGGTCTTGGCTATCTAGCCAGACTGCAGTTAGATGTGGCCACAAGACCATGTTATTGTCAAAGGAAAATGAGTAGCAAGTAGTGACATGTGTCACTTGTGTGTTGAGGACTTCAGATAACAGGCACACTTTCCCCACATCCTCTTTCCTCTTCCTCTCGGCTGGACCAGACTGCAGCAGTGATGCAGCTTAGAGCATGCAGAAGACAATGCTTGGGGATGAAAGAGGAATGACTTAGAAGGAGCTGGGATCCTAAATGATCACATAGAACAAGCCAAGCACTTGGATACATAAAAGGAGAAAAGAATCAATACCTACAAACTTTAAGCCACTACTCCCAGGCTCTACTTTTTGATGGAATTCTGCATCAGCCCTAACTAATATGCTTACCCATCGCCAAAACCTTCCACAGCTCCTCAGTGCCCAGGAAATAAGGTGAACCTTGCTCAGCCCAGCACACACGGCTCTTCACTGTCCAACCCCACCTCGCCTTTCTAGCTGTGTCAATCTGCACTCAAGGACCCATTTTTTAGTGAAATTCAATGAGTTGATGGGCACAGCCCTGACACATTTAAAAAAAGAAGAAAAAAAAAAAAAAAAAAAACAGTGTTCATTTGGTATTAACCTGAAGGAGAGGTTAAGATCCTAAAAGAATCAGTCTTTTTTACAAAGTCTTTGTCTCTTTTGGTAGATGAAAGAAAATACAATTTCAAGATGATGAGTCTTTTCTCCTAAATAAAAGGAAAGAAAAAATAATTCAGAACTGAATACAGTGGGGGACGATGTTGAACACACGAATTTTTTTAATTAGTAAAATTTATTTTTTAGTGCAGTTTTAAGTTCACAACAAAACTGAATAGAAAGTACAGAGAGTTCCCATATGCCTCCTGTCCCTACACACACGCACAACCAGTGTGGGACATTTGTTATAATCAATGAACCTCCACTGACTCTGTCATTGTCTATGACCAAAGTCCATAGTTTACAATAAGGTTCACAAGTGATGCTGTGTGTTTTATGGGTTTTGACAAATACATAATGACATGCATCCACCACTATAGTGTCATACAGAGTAGTGTCACTGCCCTAAAAATTCTCTGTGCTTTGCTATTCATCGTTCCCATCACCATCCTCAACCCCTGGTAAGCACTGATCTTTTTACTGCCTCTGTAGTTTTTTTTTCTTTTCCAAAATACCATGTAGTTGGACTCATACAGGATGTTGCCTTTTTAGATTGTCTTTTTCGACTGAGTATTATGCATTTAAGTTACCTCCATGTCTTTTCATGATTTGAGCACTAAATAATATTCCACTGTTTGGATGTGCCAATGTGTATTTATCAGTTCACTACTAAAGGATATTTTGGTTGCTTCCAAGTTTTGGCAATGATGAATAAAGCTGCTGCAAACGTCCATGTGCAGGTTTCATGCAAACACAAGTTTTCAACTCCTTTGGGTAAATACCAAGGTGTGAGGTTGCTGGATCATATGGTAAGAGTATGTTTGGTTTTGTAAGAAACTACCAAACTCTCTTCCAAAATGGCTCCACCACTTTGCATTCCTGCTGGTAACAAGAGTTCCTGTTTCTCCACATCCTCACCAGCATTTTGTGTTGTCAGTGTTCTGGACTTTTGTCATTCTAGTAGGTATGTAGTGGTATCTCACTGTTGTTTTAATATACATTTTTCTGATTACATATGATGTGGAGCATTTTTTCATATGCTTATTACCATCTGTATATCTTCTTTGGTGAGATATTCATTCAGTTCTTTTGCCCATTTTTTAATCAGTTTGTTTTGTTATTGTTGGATTTTAAGAGTTCTTTGAATATTTTGGGCAATAGTCCATTATCAGATGTGTATTTTGCAAATATTTTCTGTCACTCTGTAACTTGTCTCTTCATTTCTTGACATTGTCTTTTTTAATTTATTTTTTCAATTGGCATGTAATAATTGTACATATTTATGGGGTACAGAATAATATTTTGATAACTATGTAGACTATACTGATCAAATCAGGCTAACTAGCATATCCATCACCACAAATATTTATAATTTCTTTGTGATAAGAGCATTTGAACTCCTCTTTTCTAGCCACTTGAAAATATGCAATAAGTTATTGTTAATTATAGACACCTAGCACTATCATAGAACACTGGAATTTACTCTTCCTATCTGTCTGTAATTCTATATCTGTTAATCTACTTCTCTCTATTCCCGACTCCCTTCTACTGTCCCCAGATTCTAGTAACCTCAATTCTACTCTCTACTCCTATGAATTCACATTTTCTTTTTGGCTCTCATGTATGAGTGACAATGTGCCATGCATATCTTTCTAAGCTTGACTTATTTCACTTAACATAATAGCTTCCAGGCTCATCCATGAATGACATGATTTTATTCTTTTTTGTGGCTAATATTCCAATGCGTATACATACTATGGGCCTTTTTTATTATTTAGCCATCTGTTGATTGGGACTTAAGTTGACTTCATATCTTGGCTACTGCAAAAGTGGCTGCAATAAACATGGGGGTGCAGGAATCTCCTTGGTGTACTGATTTGGATAAATCCTTTGTATAAATACCCAGCAGTGGGATTGCTGGATCATATGGTAGTTCTATTTTTAGTTTTTTGAGAAACCTCCATACTGTTTTTCATAATTGCTGTACTAATTTACATTTCTGCAAAAAGTGTATAAAAGTTCCCTTTTCTCCACATCCTCACCAGCATTTGGTTTTTTTTCTTTTTTTTTTCTTTTTTTTTTTTTTTGTCTTTTTGATAGTAGTCATTCTAACTGCAGTAAGATGATATCTCATAGTACTATTTAATTGCATTTCCTGATGATTAGTGATATTGAGCATTTTTTTCACACACCTGCTGACTATTTGTATGTCTTCTTTTAAGAAATATTTATTCAGGTCATTTGCCCATGTTTTTAATCAGATTATTAGGGTTTTTTGCTGTTGAGTTGTATGTTTCCTTGCATATTCCGGATATTAAACCCTTGTCAGATGAATAGTTTACAAACATTTTCTCCCATTCTGCAGGTTGCCTCTTCACTATGTTGATTGTTTCTTTTGCTGTGCAGAAGCTTTTTAGTTTGATGTAGTCCCTTTTCTCTGTTTATGCTTCTGTTGCCTGTGTGTAGAAGTCTTCTCCATAAAATATTTGCCCAGACCAATGTCTTGAAAAGTTTCTCCCTGTGTTTTCTTCTAGTACTGTATAGTTACAGGTGTTAACTTTAATCCATTGCTATTTTTCTGTATGATGAGATATAGGGGTCTAGTTTCATTCTTTTGCATACGGATAACTAGTTTTCCAAGCACTATTTATTGAAGAGGCTGTCATTTCCCCAATGTATGTTCTCAGTACCCTGGCCAAAAATCAGTTGGCTGTAGATATGTGGATTTATTTCTGAGTTTTTAATTCTGTTCTGTTGATTTATATGTCTGTTTTTATGCCAGTACAATGCTGTTTTGGTTACTATGGCTTCATAGAATATTTTGAAGTCAGGTAGTATGATGCCTTCAGCTTTATTTCTTGGCTCAGGATTGCCTTGGCTACTTGGGGTCTTTAGTGTTCCATATGAATTTTAAGATTTTTTTTTCTATTTCTGAATTGATATTTTGATAGAGATGGCATTAAATCTGTAGATTGCTTTGAGTAGTATAGTCATTTTGACAATATTAATTTTTCTAATCCATGAACATGAAATGTCTTTCCATTTCTTAATTTCTTTCACCAGTGTTTTGTAGTTTTTGTTGTAGCGATCTTTCCCTCCTTGGTTAAATGTATTCGTAGTTATTTTATTGTTTGTAGCTATTGTAAATGAAATTGCTTTTTTAAAAATTCTTTTTCAGCTGGTTCATTGTTGTCATATAGAAATGCTTCTAACTTTTGTATGTTGATTTTGTACCCTGAAACTTTACTGAGTTTGTTTATCAGTTCTAAGATTTTTTGCTGGAGTCTTTATGTTTTTCTATATATGTGATCATGTTATCTGCAAACAGGGACAATTTGACTTCCTTTTTTCCAAATTGAATGCCCTTTATTTCTTCCTCTTACCTAATTGCTCTGGCTAGAAATTCAAGTTCTATGTTGAATAAAAGTAGTGGAAGTGGGCATCCTTTTCTCGTTCCTGTTCTTAGAGGAAAAGCTTTCAACTTTTCCCCATTCAATGTGATGTTCACTGTGGGTTTGTTATATATGGCCTTTATTGTATTGAGGCACGTTCCTTCTATACATAGTTTTTTGAGAGTTTTCATCATGAAGAGATACTGAATTTTATCAAATGCCTATTCTGCATCAGTTAAGATGATCATATGGTTTTTGTCTTTCTTTCTGTTAATGTGATGTATCACATCTATTGATTGGCATATGTTGAACCATCCTGGCATCCTGGGATAAATCACACTTAATCAGAGTGTATAGTCTTTTTGATGTGCTGTGGGATTTGCTTTGCTAGTATTTTGTTGATGATGTTTGCATCTATCTTCATCAGAGATAATGATCTGTAGTTTATTTTTGTTGTTGTGTCCCTGTCAGGTTTGGTTATCAGCATAATGCTAGCCTCACAGAAAGAGTTTGGAAGAATTCCTTCCTCTTCAATTTCTCAGAATATTTTTGTGAAGAATTGGTATTAATTCCTCTTTAAAAGTTTGTTAGAATTTGGCAGTGAAGCCACCCAGTCCGGGCTTTTCTTTATTGGGAGGCTTTTCATTACTTCTTTAATCTTGTTACTTGTTATTGGTTTATTCATGTGTTCCATTTTATCTTGGTTCAGTCTTGGTAGGTTATATGTGTGCAGGAATTTATTGATTTCCTCTAGGTTTTTCAGTTTGTTGGTGTAAAATTGTAATAGTCTCTGATGATCCTTTGTTTTTCTGTGGCATCAGTTATAATAACTCCTTTTTCATTTCTGATTTTATTTATTGGGCTTTTCTCTCTTTTTTCTTAATTAGTCTAGCTAATCCTTGGTCAAAATTGACATTTCTTCTGTAGAGGAGAAGTTTTTAATTTTAACAAAGTCCAGCTTATTAATTGTTTCTTTTGTGGATCATGCCAAAGTCATCACCAATATCATCTAGACTTTTTCCTATGTTATCTTTAGTTTTATAGTTTTGCATTTTACATTTAGGTCTATGAACCATTTTGTGTTAATTTTTGTGAAAGGTGTGTAATCTATCTCTAGATCCATTTTTTTTCCCACGTGGATATCCACTTGTTCTAGCACAATTTGCTGAAAATACTATCACTGCTCTTTGGTATTGCCATTGCTCACCACATGTATGTGGATCGATGTCTGGTATGTCTATTCTGCTTCATTGGTCTATTTATCTATCTTTTCACCAAGACCACACTGGCTTCGTAGTTGTAGATTTGTGGATCTTTTGCCTCTCCAAATAAAATTTAAAATTACTTTGTCAATATCCACAAAATAACATGCTAGGATTTTTATTGAAATTGCACTGAATCTATAGATCAAGTTGGGAAGAACTGACATATTGACAATATTGAGTCTTCCTATCTATGAACATTAAATATCTACCACTCTATTTTTTTTGGTACTTCTTTGATATCTTTTATCAGGGTTTTGTAGTTTTTATTATGCAGATCTTGTACATAAGAGTATTTTGTTAGATTTACACCTAAGTATTTCATTTTGGGAGATGCATATGTAAATGATATTTTGTTGTTAATTTTAAATTTCAGTTCATTTTTGTTATATAGAAAAAAATCCTAACCTTTATATATTAATTTTGTATCCTGAAAGCTTGATATAATCACTTATTAATTCTAGTAGTTTTTTTTTGATCCTTTCAGATTTTCGACAAAGACAATAATGCAATTTACAAAGAAAGACAGTTTTATTTTTTCCTTTCATTCTGCATTTATTTTACTTTTTCTCTTATTGCATTAGCTAGCACTTCCAGTGTAATGTTGAAAAGCAGTGATGAGAAAGAACATCTTTGTCTCATTCCCGATGTTAGTGGAAAAGCTTTCTGTTTCTCACCATGAAGTGTGATGTAAGCTGTAGGACTTTTTGTAGGTGTTCTTTATCAAGTGAGGAAGTTTCCTTCTCTTTCTAAGTGACCAAAAGTTTTTATCATGAGTGGGTGTTGGATTTTGTCAAATGTTTCTTTTCCATCTATTGATATGATCATGTGATTTTTCTTTTTTAGGCTGTTGACATGATTATTAACTGATTTTGAATGCTGAACCATTTCACTTATATGTAAACATGCATAAGTATATAGAGAGATATGTAGAGATATAGATATATAGAAGCATGTGTTGCATATATGTTGCTATTACTATTTTTAAAAAACTGTCATCTGTTAAATCAATTAAGAAATAAAATAAAAGTTTTTATTTTACCTTCAAGTATTCCTTCTCCAGTGGGTTTCCTTTCTTTATGTAATTCTCTAAGGAACTTTTTAAAATATCTATTGCAAGGCAAGTCTACTGCCAACAAATTCTTTCAATTTTTGTTTGAGAAAGTCTTTATTTCCCTTTCACTTTTGAGGAATAATTTCATAGGATAGAATTCTAGGTTGGGGGGTGCTCTCAAATCTATTTATTTTTACTCCACTCTTTTCTTGCTTGCATGGCTTCTGAGGAGAGTAGAATGTAATTATTTACCTTTGCAACTCTATAGGCAAGGTGTTTTTTCCCTCTTACTTCATTCAAGATTTTTTATTATCTTTGATTTTCTGAAGTTTAAATATAATACGGTTTTTGTTTGTTTGTTTGTTCTGGTTTTGTTTGATTGTTGCGTTTGTTCTGCTTGGTCTCCTCTGCGCTTTCTGAATCTTTGACGAAGTATGAGATAGTAATTTGGAGAAATTCTCGGTCATTATTGCTTCATATATTGCTTCTGTTTCTTTCTCTCTTTTTTCTCTTTCTGGTATGCCCACTACACATATGTTACACCTTCTGTACTTCTCCCACAGTTCTTAGATTTTCTGGGGTTTTTTGTTTGTTTTCAGTGTGTTTTCTCCTTGCTTTTCAGCTTTGGAAGTTCTATTGTCATATCCTCAAACTCAGAGATTATTTTCCTCAGCTGTGTCCGGTCTACTGATGAGCCCATCAAAGGCATTCTGTATTTCTGGCATAGTGGTTTTGATCACTATAATTTCTTTTTGATTCTTTCTTAGAATTTTTATCTTTCTTCTTATGTTATTCATTTATTCCTGCATGTTATCTACTGTTTCCATTAACACTGTTAGCATATCAATTATAGTTGTTTTACTTTTTAATTTCTAGCCTGATAATTCTAACATTTTTTGCCATATCTGACTCTGGATCTCAGGCTTTTTTGATCTCTCCAAACTGTATTTTTTTGCCGTTTAGTATACCTTATAATTTTTTGTTGAAAGATGGATATTATGTACTAGGTAAAAGAAACTGATAAATAGGCCTTTACTAATGTAGTGATAAGGTGTGGGGGAGGGGGAGTGTTCTGTAGTCCTATGACTAGGTCTTAGTCTTTTGGTTAGCATGTGCTCCTGTACTATAAATTTCACTTGAACAATTCATTTCCCCCCCTCCACTTAGGTAGGAAAGCATGCCTACAGCTGGCTGGAGTTGGATATTTCCCTTCTCCCCAATAGATAAAACATCGGCATGTTAAGTTCCGATAAAATCTCAACAGTTTAGACTCTGTTAAAGATAGTTTCTCTTGTGGACAGATCTGATTGAGAAAAACAGAATGCTCTGGCATATTTCAAAACAGTTCCTTTTTCCTTCCCCCTGCTGGAGGCATGAAGAGATTTTTCTCTAAAATTTACTGTGAGAACCTGGTATACCTTCTAGAGCTAAAATTTATGAAAGAATGGAGTCCCTATCCCCCTGCAGTTCTTAACTCTCAGACTTAAATACTCTGAGCTTCCACCAATTCATCAATTACTGTTCAGGCTTTTCTGTCCTAGCACTGGTTCGTGTGGAGTTTTCTACTCATGGGTTTCTGCTCTGGTAAGTTGTAATTCTCTATATTCAGCTGTCTGTCTCTCTAATTTTGAGGATAGCAGTTTGACCTGTGACCTCATTTCTCTGATGCATCTAAGGAGAGTTATTGATTTTTCAGTTTGTCCAGCATTTTATTTGTTGCTAAGATGGAGTGAAGACTTACAAGTTCCTAACATGTAAGAACAGAAACTGGAAGTCAACACATGGATATTTTATAATGTGAGCAACACATTTCTCCCCTTTACCCTCAAGAGAAATTCATTCCTGAACCTTTATTCATTTTAGAAGCAGCCAACAATAGATCAATGTTTTTGCTTCTAAATACAAACTAAGAAATTTACACAAACCCATGACTAAGAATATATTTCTATCTCCCTAGCAACTTAAAAAGTCTGCAGCAAGATGTTAGGGAAAATTAATGATGTCTTTTAGTTATATTTCACAGTTTTGAAAGTTCTTACACATACATAGACTCATTTGTTTTTATACGCCTTTCTACCTCCGCCTAATACAGATTATGCTCCATGTGCATAGAAACACTGTAGAATTTATTTGTGTATTTTTACTTATATATCTATTTGCTGTGAAGTGTTAAGTAAATGTTCTGTAAATTTTATTGAATCTGATCTACCTAATAACTCTGGGAACTAGTTGAGGCAAGCAGTAGTATCACTATCAGACTGGTGAGGGAACTGAGGTTTAGAGAAGTAAAGGGATCTTGTCAATGTTATACAGGTTGCAGAATCTTAAACTGCATGAATGTAGGTGGGAAGGGGAGTGCCTAATTTTAACTATTATTTAATTCTTACCAGGTTGGCAAGGTAGAGATTGTAGTTTGATTAATTGGATTTGAAGAAATAAAGAAATGTGATGTTTCTCACATCCCTAGATTTTTGGAATATGGTTCATATTTGCTGCATGCTACTTTGACTTTATTTCATGATTTATGAACCCTGGACAGCCCCTTTTAAAGCTCCTTGCTATAAAGGATAAAGAATGAATGTGGTTCATTGACACTACCTTTCACCTTCCTGCTTCAACACCCAAATTTTATTGATTATATTATTATATTTGTTTATTTCATAACAAAAAATGACAAACTCTGTTTTCTGAATTTTCAATTTTAACCAGTACCTATTGATCCTTTCTATTATATATGAGAAAATTACTCCATTTACCTACTTTCACCTCTTTCTGTATTTGACCCTTCATTTTGCTGTCATCACTATTTTAAATTGTCAAGGTTTATGACTTTTACATTCTGTTCTACAATTCTAATCTCAAATGTAACAGACTTTGCCTATATGAGAACTTATGCACCAACTAAAAACTATAAAACAGCATTTTCATTTTTATGCTTATGCAAGTATTATTCAATGTGGAATCAAATAGTGCGGTTCCATGCACGATGAGGGAAATGTAACTCTATGCTACTGAAGCATTGGTGGCAAAGGGAAAATCTTTTAGTGTGCTACTTTAAAGCAATCCTTCTCAAATCTGAATGTGCACACAAATCACACAAGGATCCTGTCAAAATGCCATCAGTCTCAGGTGAGGTCCAAGACTGTGAATTTCTAGCAAGCTCCAGATAACCCCAATGGTGCTGCTTCGTGGACCATACTCTGGGTAGCAAAACTCTCTGAATCCTCTTTTCATACCTTTCAGCCTTCATCATTTATTCTGGGTCATAGAGAATGTCTAGTATTTTTGAAATTCATTATCGTCTCCTTTCTTGAATTCCTATTTCCACCACTCTCACGGCTTCTGTTTAGGGTATTCCATATGATCTCCGTCTCCATTTTCAATTCCCTACAAAAGAATGTTAATCAAGTCTTTGAGATTTACTTTGTTAGGTTAGTACTTTTATGATAAACTCGTAAATGTCCATCTCTGTATTCAATAACCGTGAATTCATTCACTCATATTTCCCTGCCTAGAAATCCAGAATTTAAAGATATTGGTTCCAAACAAGTGGCCAGAAAAGTTTTAAAACATGTTCATCAACCATGTCAACTGCCTCCAAAACACCATCTCCATTCAAATATATCAAGTGAAGGCTTAATCTCAATTAAACAGTTTTGTCATTGAAATTTAGTAATTGAAACTTACCCCTTGAAATATGATCCACACTCTTCCCAAGAATACATCTCAGTTTCTTAACCAGAAAAATCATTATAAAGTTGTTTTCTTCATCACTGTGACACTTACAAATGGCACAGGAGAGAAAGCATCACCCAGTCATTTTAAAAAGTACCTCTGTAAAGGTCTATAATTCATTCTCATGTCACAAACTACAACATGAAGAAAATGATAATAAATAAATCCAGTCTAATGAGAAAATATTGTTATAAGAAAGAAGAAAACCATGCAGTTAATCCATTTTTAAATAATCCTAAAATAACACTGAGGTGCTCTCTGGATTTCATATCTTGAGATATAACTAATCATTTTTTTCTTTATCCCACAAACCCTGATTACACAAAAGCAATTATGAGAAAATGTGTAATAAAACAGCAGGTGATGCTGAATGGAATTCAGAAAACTGCCAACAGGGGGAGGGAAAGAGAGTCATTCATTGCTAAGCATCCCTAAATACTATGCTTTAGGAAGAACAGTGAAAATGAATTTTAAATATTTAGGAACTTCAGGGTGCCTTGAATACAGTTATTCACCCCTCCCCATTTTACAATTTGGGAAAACTGAGTCAGCAATCCTCAGTTGTCCAAGAATTTTGCAATACTTAACCCCAGAAGGGTACTCAGAGCACAATTTGATTTAAAAGTGTAATTAAGAACCCTTCTTTTACTTAGCTGAGTCACCTGGTGTCTTGTTGCATACTTCCACTAAAACTAAAATTAAAAGCATTAATTTTAAAATTGAGTCTGGGAGAGTCCCATCTGCAGTGTAATCAAGGTAAATAATATTGTTAACAGTTAGAAGGTCCAAGACACAAAATAAAATAAAATAAATATGTACAAAAGACTAATAATGCCCTAGGCAAAGAGCTAGGAAATGGTTCATCATATTATTATTGAAGCCATTGCCAGCACTAGAATATAAAGACTAAGGCAGAGGCAGCACATATTTTTTTTTTCTAGCAGATAATTTTCTCCAGTGAGAAAGAAAACATACTAAAAATAGAACTGCTGATATACTATTTGATGAGACCATGAAATAAGTGGTTAACTTTTTAAACTACATTTTAAAAGTCTACTGGGGATAGTTTATAAGGCTGTATATTGCCACCAGAAAGCCTATGGCTTTAATGAAACTTCATATTCTTGGATCTGTTCCCATATGAGGCAAACCACTCCACCCCTTGCTTCCTATGTCCTGTCTGTATCAATAAAGACATCCCCCAATATTAGAACTCACAAGGGTCTGGGGATCAGTCCTAATTTTAGGATAGTTCTGTGATAAGTCTCTGCCCAGGGTATCTCCTGGAGTTCACAAACATTCCTTTTCATGAGTTAGGAAACTTACTAAATTTATGGATGTAAGTGGATTGAATTATGTCCCCCCAAAACTCTCTGAAGCTTGAATTGTGTCCCTCAAGTTTTATGTATTAGAAACTTGGCCCTCACTGTGACTGTTAAGAGGGTAGGAAATCCTATTAGGGTAATAGAAAGGTGGGGTCTTGAAGGAGTGATTATATTCTAGGACCATGCCATAGTGAATGGATAAAAATGGTGGTCAGGGGCATGGTTCTGAGGGCTTTAAAAGGAGAGTGAATGAGGAGGTTAGTCTCTCTCTGTGCTCCACATTGTATTTTCACAATGTGATAATCTGCCATCATTGTCACCACCACCAAGGCTCTCACCAGATGTGTTCCCTGGACTTGGGACTCCCCAGCTTCAGAAGCTATAAGCAGTAAATTTTGTTCTTTATAAATCACCCAGTTCTGTGTATTTTGTTATAAGAAACAGAAATGGACTCACACATTGGAACTCCCAGAGAAAATTGACCCCTTCGACCTAAGGCAGCATAATGGGAACTGCAAGAGAAGCCTTAGATATAATGCAAAGTTGTTAACAACCTCAAAAATAGTGGGCCTAGGGCAAGGAAGTTGATAAGAAGGAAAAAGGTCTCAGGCACTGGGCAAAGGACTAGCCAGAATGCAATAGGATGAAAGCCCAATAGGAAATGCAAGGAAGCATTCCTTCCACCAAGTTGAAACAAGTTGTTCAAGGTGCAAAGACTGGCAAAAGCTGAACACATTCAAGGGGTGTCTTGGGGAGAATGGGGACCATCAGATAGCAAATCAAACTTCTCTGCTTCTATTGTTTCAAAATGGTTTCTGCCATTTCACAAGTAACTCCAGCTTTTACAACATTAAGAATTCTTTGGCACATCTCCATGCCCACAATGATTCAGATCAGGGATTGGCACACTAGAGTCAGCAGGTCAAATCCAGCATGCTGCCTGTTTTGGTAAATAAAATATTATTGGAACACAGTCACACCCATTCATTTAACTGTTACCTAGAACTGTTTTCAAGCTATGGTAGCAGAGTTGAATAGTTACAACAGAAACCACACAGCCCACAATGCTTAAAAGTTTGCGGACACCTGATAAAGACTGCTGACCCTTCAGCCCGCAAAACATTGCAACTGATTTCCAGCAGTACAGTGTGACTCTGGATTTAGGCCACCATCTCTAGTCCAAAGAGGTTTAAAGAAGATCTGCTGATAGCATTGGATCTTTTACGAATAGTGAAGCACTGTAGCACAAAGCAAAAGAGCACAGGTCATGGAGCTGACCAGCTGGGTTCAAACCCTGACTCTACCACGTACTAGCTATGCAACTTTGGGCAAGTTGTTTAGCATTTCTGTGCTTCTGTTTGCTCATCCATAGAAGGCAGCCTCTATCCCACCTCCTGATATTCATGCCCTGTATAATCTTCTCCCCTTAGCTATAGGTTAGACATAATGACTCACCTCTAATCAGTAGACTATGGCAAAAATGATGGGATGTCACTTCTGAGACTGACTGACACGAAAACTGGAACTCTGTCTTGCTCTCCCACTCTGCTCTCTAGCTTGCTGTAATGGAAGCCTGTGCCATGTTGAGAGATGTCGTATGGAGAGGTGCACATGGCAAGGCATGGAGGGAGGCCTCTCGTCAACACTCAGCATGAACCTGAGGCCCTCAGCCCAATAGTCTGCAAGAACCTAAATCCTTCCAACTACAGGGGTGAGCTTTGACTCCGCTGAGCCCTGCAATGCCTGTTACCCCCACTGATGCACTGGATGCAGCTTGGTGACAGACACTGAATAAAAGTTACCCAGCCAAGATGTGACTGGATCCCTGATCCATAAAAACTGTCAGATAATAAATATGTGTTGTTTTAAGTAACTATATTTAGTGATTGTTACGTGGCAATAGCTAATAACTGTGGTTATGAAGAATAAATTCATACATATAATGAGAATACAAGTATACCTGCCAAATGTCCAACAAATGTTCCTTATTATTAGGTGACAAGCTTTGATTTCTTAAGTTACTTCCACTTGCTTCAATTAAAGTGCAGTGGTTAGAACCATGAGCTAACTATATCACTTCACCTTGCTGAACTCTGTGTCCTTGCCTGTAAATGTGTAAGAAAATAGTACCAAATAACAGAATTTTGACATGTACTAAATGTAAAAATGTATTAGTGTGCTGGGACTGCCATGCTGAAATGCCGCAGATTGGGTGGCTTAAACAACAAAATTTTTCTCACAGTCATAGAGCCTGGAAGTCTAGGACTGAGGTGTCAGCAGGTATGATTTCTTCTGAGGCCTCTCTCTTTGGTTTTCAGATGGCTGCCTTCTCACTATGTATTCACATGATTACTTTGTGTCCATATTTCTGGTGTATGTGTATCTCTCTCTCTGTGTCTCAATTTCTTCTTAAAACTACACCAGTCATACAAAATTATGATTCACCCTAGTAACCCTATTTTAAATTGTCTCTTAAGGGCCATATCTCCAAATCCAGTCAACTCTGAGATATTGGAAGTTTAGACTTCAACATACACATTTTGGAAAGGTTCAACCAATGACAAATGGATAATCCAGAGAAATAACTTGGAAAAAAGTTTAAAGCCCACAAAAGACACAAAATCAAGTTAGCTCTTAAGAATATTCTTTCCAGAACACATGGAATGCAGAATTTTTAAGCTGCAAAGTGTTGTAGAGGCCCAGGAGTTAAAATCCCTTACTTTAGAGATGAGAAAACTAGTAGCTTAGATGAAAAGTTACATATCAGAAGCCATATTAATACCTTTCATTTCTAATTTACCAGTGGATTCATTTCCTAATTCTGAATCACAGGATGGATGCAGAAATCTGAGATATTGTTTTGCTGAGTATGGAACACAGGTACTTATAAATAAGAATTTTAGAACTGGAAGGAATCTTAGAACATACCTTATTTACTCTTCCCTTCTTACAGAAATAAGAAATAAGTTATACCAGCCATCTAACTAACAATGGAGGCAGGATTTGAACTTGTTTATTTTTTTTACTGAAGAAAGTGAAATTGAATAGCTACTGTATACCAGATTTGCTGGACACTAAAAATACAACAGTAAATTACACAGATCTGAACATCAATTTCATGGAACTTATAGTCCAGCTCTAGATATAGACAAAAACAAACAAACACAAAAAAATAAGTGGTCTCCTTTACCAGCTCCTCTTTCTTGGACCACCAAGTGCTGCTAGTCCTGCCCCCTTCTCTGTCTTATTCCACCCCCAACTGATCTCATGCTTCCCACGCTTTTAAATACAGTCCAGATGCTGATGACTCCCAATGGCATATCTCCAGCTGGGACTTTTCCTCTTGACTTCCAACTCCTGTATTGAACTGTATCCTGGACATCTCCACTTTAATCTTTAATCAATATATCAAACTCATCCAAAACCAAATGCTTGGTTTTCACATCCAAACCTCTTCTTTCCTGAGTCTTCCCTATCACATTAAATGTCATCCCCATGTATCCAGTTGCTCAGGTCTGTAGAATAAGTAGGAGTTAGGCGATCAAAAGACAGGGCCAGAAAGTAAGTGGGGAACTGCATTTGCAAAGGTCCAAAGGAAAAGAATATGACATATTCAAGGAATTAGACATTCAGCATGGCTTGAGTTCAGAGTTCAAGGCAGAGAGTAGCAAGAAATGAGGCTAGGGAGGTGTATAGAGCCTTGTAAGACATGTGAAGAGTTTAAATTTATATACAAAATCATGAGGAAACATAGAAGTGCTCTAAGCAGGCTACACATGATTATTTCATTATCAAACACTGTGGCCACATTAAGGAGACTACAGAAAAGGAGCAGTACTGATGGAAGAATGCATGGTTAGGAGGCTATTACAGCAATCCTGGAAAAATAGGGTGATGGTCTGAACCAAAGAAATGTCACTGAGGATGGAGGGAAGCAGAGACATGAAAGATGTGACCTATGTCAGACCAACAAATTTGGGGGCTGTGTAGTTAGGACTGCATTAAGTGTCATGGAACAGAAGCCCACTGCAATGGCTCAACCAAATAAGGGTTTTATTTTTCTCATATTAAAAAAGTCTGGGTAGAGACTGTCCAAGGCTCTGTGGCTGCTGAAGGGAGCCATCAAAGACAAGGTTCTTCCTAGCTTTCTGCTGTCATCCTAAGCATGTGGCTCTTATATTCATGGTTGAAAAATGACGTTCCACTGCAGGCATAGTGTCTGTGCTCAGGCTGAAAGATGGGAAACGGAAAAGGCAAAAAGTGTGAGCCGGCTTGGGCTGTTCTTTTACATTATAAAAACAATATCAATCCCGGAAGTTCTAAGAGACTTTCTCTCATCCCACTGGCCAATAGTGGGTTACATGATCACCCCTACAGGCAAAGGAATCTAGAGAAGTATTTTTATTGGAGGATATTACCACAATTATAATCAGTCTTCTGAATAAAAAAGAAAGGGAGAATGGATATTGGGTAGGTAACCAGCAATGTCTTCCATAGAGACTGATTGAATTTGATGTAGCACCAAGACAACAGCTCAGGTACTTGATCGAGCAAGTATGCGGAGTGCTCACTCGTGCAGTTGCCACAGTAGGACGAGGAAGAATAGGAGGAAGAGAAGGAAACAAAGTTTGAAGGGAGACGTGCATTCCACTTAGGACATGTTAAATGCGTGGTGCCTGTGGGACAATTGATAATGAGGATCTGAAGCTCATGAGAAAGGTCTGAACTGATGATACATGGTTGAAAATACTATATGTCTGGTTCAAATGACTATGACCCTTCTGCTATATCTCACTGGTCTTATAAACTTTAAAATCCTTACTTTTTAAAAACTCTAGCCATTATGACTCATGTGCCAGTGATCATCTCTGAAACCATAAAGGTTTTTAATTATATATAGATATTGTTTTATTTTATTGGCTAAAAATAAGATCTTCCCTCTGTTTTGGTTTGTTTGGCTGTTTCATAATTATTCAGCACACACACAAAAAAATAGCCAACAATGGCAAACTGAGAATCACTAATCACTTTCATCAGAGGATAACTGATGGGAGAGATCTAGCACTGAAGAAATAACATCTTTCCGCAGGGTTGACGTCAGTTGACATTCCTCATCTTGGGATTGGACAACAACGTCTGGAATCCTCCTTGAGCTCACCAGAAACCTGCTAATCCAGCTGCCGTGCAGTTAGATCACCTTCGTGTCCTAAACTCTGCAATTAGATTATTACTCCAATTAGATTATTAGATCAGATTAATCAGATTGATTCATTGGTTCAGGTATTTGTAAGACTATTTTGCCTGACAATGGAGAAAACACAGCATCTTTCACTGTAACCCAGTCTTTGTTAACCGGAAAGGTTCATCTTAAAACAAAGCCCTTTGTAGAAAATTCGGAGTGGACCAAACTTAAAATGAGCCATAGGAGGATAGCTCCATAATATGAACTATAAAAACACTAAATGACAAAGCTTAGGGGCAGCAAGCCATATCTGCAAAGGATTACCAGCATAATGAACATGTGGTGGCTACCACTGGAAGCAGATCAATGACAGGCTATATAACTCCTTGGGCAGGGGAATGGAGGTATCTTTCAAAATGCAAAAACACCATTCTACAATTTTTAATTCTAGTCACTGAATCACTACATATTATTGAAGAACATCCTACAGAATTCCATGTTAACCATTAAGGGGAAGGAGAAACACAGGAAATGTTTTAAGATTTTCTAAAAATATTCTCAAAATTTTTTCTGTCTCATCTTCATTCATTTGCTTATGCTAATCCTTTCATCTTCTCCATGGTAATTGCCAGAACATGACCTCCTAGCCTTTAGATATTAGTCATAGACATACCTGCCCAGATCAAGAAAGAAGAGGGTGGAAGTCATAAATGCTATTTGTCAAATATGTCTGGCTTTCCATCTTCCTGGTCATTTGTGATAGGTCGGGCATGACTAGTTCTGGCCAAAGAGTTGTGAGCAAAAGCAAAATGTCATTTCTGAGTCTGTATGAGATTCTCCTACCTTCTATTTAACTGTGCCAGTTTCTGACAACATTCAAGACAGTGGAACTCCAGAGAGCCCCAAGACCTGCGGCAACCACGTGCCCTGCAGCACCAGTGCACAACCAAGCAGGTAGTCCTCACTGCCACCGGACCCCATCCCCAGCCCGGCCAAGTGCACGCTGACCAGAGAGGTGACCCCCAGAGAGGCCTGAGACCCATGGTGACCACACACCTAAGGCACCAGTGCACAACCAAGCAGGCATTGAGGCAGCCATGACAAATTGGCAGACCAGCAGGATTCTAACCAGACAATAGTGTCAAACCAGTGGACCATGAAATCCCTTGCCACAATGACTAAACATCAAAGGAAAAATACCAGAAATATGAAAAGTCAAGAAAGTACACCACCAAAGGGTAATAACTATCAAGCTCTAGATCCTATAGAACAAGAAGCCCTTGAAATGTCTGACAAGGAATTTCGAGTGATAATTCCAAAGAAACTAAATGAGATACAAGAAAACTCAGCTAGACAACATGATGAAACAAGGAAAAGTATACAGGACCTGAAAGAAGAAATGTACAAAGAAATCAGTGCCCTGAAAAGGAATGTAGCAGAGCTTGCCAAGCTGTAGAATTCATTTAACAAAATAAAAAACACAACAGAGAGCTTAACCAGCAAGCTTTCAGAAGCAGAAGAGAGAACTTCTGATGTTGAAGATGGGATGTTTGAAATAAGACAAGCAGACAAAAGAAAAAGAAAAAAGAATGAAAAACATTGAAGAAAATCTAACAGAGATATCAAACAATGTTAAGCACTCAAAGATCTGAGTCATGGGTATTCCAGAAGGGGAGGAAAATGGAGATTGCATTGAAAATGTATTCAACAAAATAGTGCCAGAAAACTTCCCAGTTACAGGAAAAGACTCAGATCTTCAGATTCAGGAAGCTCAAAGATCCCCAAATTTATTCAACCCAAAAAGGTCTTCTCTAAGACATGTTATAGTCAAATTGGCAAAACTCAGAGACAAAGAAAAAAATCTTAAAAGCTGCAAGAGAGAAGTATCAAATCACCTATAAGGGAGCCCCAATCAGACTAACATCAGACTTTTCATCACAAACCCTAAAAGCTAGAAAGGAATGGGATGATATATTCAAAATGCTAAAGGACAGAGACCGCCAACCAAGAACACTTTACTCCACAAGGCTATCCTTCCAAAATGAAGGGCAAATAGTATATTTCTCAGACAAACAAAAACTGTAGGAGTTTACTACCACACGACCACCCTTACAAGAAATTCTCAAGGGAGTACGGGATTTGGTACCTGAAAAATAACTACCACTGCCATAAAAACTCAAGAAAAATAAAAACCCACTAGTAAAATAAAAATGTCAACAATTAAGAGAAAAAAAAAAGTTTATCTACAACCCAAGAAACCAACAAATACAGAAGACAAACAGTAAATCAGAAAGAAAGGAAAAAAAGACACCTAAGACATCCAAACAATAATCAATAAAATGCTAGGATTAAATCAACACTTTTCAATAACAACTCTTAATTAAATTCCCCACTCAAAAGACATACATGGACTGACTGGATTAAAAAGGAGGACCCAACTATATGCTGCCTTCAAGAGACTCACCTCACCTATAAAGACTCACATAGACAAAGAGTGAAAGGATGGAAAAAGATTTACCATGCAAACAGAAGTGAAAAACGAGCTGGAGTAGCTATTCTTATATCTGATAAAATATATTTTAAACTAAAAACCATAAAAAGAGATAATGAGGGCCACTTCATAATGATAAAAGGATTCATCCATCAAGAAGATGTAACAATCATAAATATATACACACCCAATGTCAAAGCAGCCAGATTTATAAAGCAAACTCTATTAGACCTGAAGAAGGAAATAGACACAAATACTGTAATAACAGGGGACTTGAACACCCCACTGTCAATATTGGACAGATCATCTAGGCAAAGAATCAGCAGAAAAACACAAGATCTAAACAATACTCTAGACCAATTGGACTTGGCAGATATCTACAGACCATTCCATCCAACAACCTCGGAATATTCATTCTTCTCATCAGCACATGGATCATTCTCCAGGATAGATCACATGTTAGGTCACAAATCAAATCTCAAAAAATTCAAAAAAATTGGAACTACCAAAAGTATTTTTTCAGACCACAATGGATTAAAATTAGAATTCAATAACAAATGAAATTCTGGAAACTATACAAACACAAGGAAATTAAACAGCATTCTACTTAATGACATATGGGTCCAAGAAGAAATAAAACAGGAAATCAAAAAATTTATTGAAACTTATGAAAACAATGATACATTATACCAAAACCTGTGGGATACTGCAAAGGCAGTACTAAGGGGGAAATTTATGGCATTAAATGCTTACTTCAGAAGAATGGAAAGATGGCAAGTGAACAAGCTAATACTTCACCTTAAAGAACTAGAAAAACAAGAACAATCCAAATCCAAAGTTAGCAGACAGAAAGAAATCATTAAGATCAGAGCAGAACTTAATGAAATTGAAACCCAAAAAAATGATACAAAAGATCAATGAATCAAAAAGTTGTTTTTTTGAAAAGATAAATAAAATTGACAAACTATTAGCACAGCTAACTAAAAAAAGAAAAGAGAAGACCCAAATAACAAAAATTAGAAATGAAAAAGGTGATATTACAACTGATACCTCTCAAATACAAGAAATCATTAGTGTCTACTGTAAACAGCTATATGCCAACAAATTTGAAAATTTGGAGGAAATAGATAAATTTCTGGACACATACAAACTACCAAAACTGAGCCAAGAAGATGTAGAAAATCTGAACAGACAAATAACAATAAAGAGATTGAAGCTGTTATTGGAAGGCTCCCAAAAAAGAAAAGCCCAGGACCAGATGGATTCACAGCAGAATTCTGCCAAACATTCAAAGAGGAATTGACATGAATTCTCTACAAACTATTCCAAAGATTGAAACAGAGGCAATTATCCCAAACTCATTCTATGAAGCAAACATCATCCTGATACCAAAAGCAGGTAAAGATACAAATAAAAAAGAAAATGACAGGCCAATATCCTTGATGAATATAGATGCAAAAATCCTCAATAAAATACTAGCTAACAGAATACAGCAACACATATGCAAAATTATACACCATGATCAAGTGGGATTCATCCCAGGGATGCAAGGTTGGTTCAACATATGCAAATCAATAAATGTGATACACCACATCAATAAAATTAAACACAAGGACCATATTGTCATCTCTACAGATGTTGAAAAAGCATTTGATAAAATTCAACAGTCATTCATGAAAAAGACTCTTTACAAGTTAGGTATAGATGGAAAGTATATCAATATAATTAAAGCCATACATGATAAACCCACTGTCAATATCCTCCTGAATGTGGAAAAGCTGATAGCTTTTCCCTTAAGAACAGGAACTAGACAAAGATGCCCACTCTCACCACTCCTATTCAGCATAGTGTTGGAAGTACTAGCCAGAGCAATTAGAGAGGAGAAGAAACTAAAGGGCATCCAGATTGGAAAAGATGAAGTTAAACTGTCCCTGATTGCAGATGACATTATCCTATATATTGAGCAGCCTAAAGCCTCTACAAAAAAACTCTTGGAGTTGATAAATGATTTCAGCAAAGTTGCCAGATAAAAAATCAATGCACAAAAATCAGCAACATTTCTATTCTCCAATAGTGAACATGAAGAAAGAGAAATCAAGAAAGCTAGCCCATCTACAAGAGCCACCAAAAAAATAAAATACTTAGGAAGAGAGTTAACCAAGGATGTGAAAAATCTCTATAATGAGAACTACAAACCACTGCTGAGAGAAATTAAAGAGCACACAAGAAGATGGAAAGATATCCCATGCTCTCGGATTGGAAGAATCAAAATTTTGAAAATGTCCATACTACCCAAAGTGATCTTCAGATTCAATGCAATCCCCATCAAAATTTGAATGACATTTTTCTCAGAAGTGGAAAAAACTATTCAGACATTTATATGGAACAACAAAAGACCATGCATAGCCAAAGCAATTCTGAGCAAAACAATAAAGCTGGAGGCAGAACACTACCTGACTTTAAACTATACTACAAAGCTATAATAACCAAAACAGCATGGTACTGACATAAAAACAGACAAACTGATCAATGGAATAGAATAGAGAATACAGAAATCAACCCACACACCTACAGCCATCTGATCTTTGACAAAGACACCAAGCCTATACACTGGGGAAGAGACTGCCTCTTCAGCATCTGGTACTGGGATAACTGTATATCCATATGCAGGAGAATGAAACTAGGCCCATACCTCTCCCCATATACTAAAATCAACTCAAAATGGATTAAAGAATTAAATATACACCCTGAAACAATAAAACCTCCTAAAGAAAACATAGGAGAAACACTTCAGGAAGAAGGACTGGGCACAGACTTCATGAATATGAACCCAAAATCACGGGCAACCAAAGGAAAAATAAACAAATGGGATTATATCAAACTAAAAAGCTTCTGCACAGCAAAAGAAACAATTAACAGAGTTAAAAGACACACAACAGAGTGGGAGAAAATATTTGCAAAATATACATCTGGCAAAGGATTAATATCCAGAACGTACAAGGAACTGAAACAACTTTACAACCAGAACAACAACAACAACAACAACAAAAAGTAACCCAATTAAAAAATAGCCAAAAGAGCTAAATAGGCATTTCTCAAAGCAAGATATACGAATGGCTAACAGACACATGAAAAAATGCTCAACATCACTCAGCATTCGGGAAATGCAAATCAAAACCACACTGAGATACCATCTCACCCCAGTTAGGATGACTAATATCCAAAAGACTGTGAATGATAAATGCTGGTGAGGTTGCAGAGTAAAAGGAACTCTCATACACTGTTGGTGGGACTGCAAAATGTTGCAGCCTCTATGGAAAACGGTATGGAGGTTCCTCAAACAATTGCAGATAGATCTACCATACGACCCAGCTATCACACTGCTGGGAATATACCCAGAGGAATGGAAATCATCAAGTCGAAGGTATACTTGTTCCCCAGTGTTCATCGCAGCACTCTTTACAATAGCTAAGAGTAGGAACCAGCCCAAATGTCCATCATCAGATGAGTGGATATGGAAAATGTTGTATATCTACACAATGGAATACTAATCAGCTATAAAAAAAGAATGAAATACTGCCATTTGCAACAACATGGATGGACCTAGAGAGAATTATATTAAGTGGAACAAGTCAGGCACAGAAAGAGAAATATCACATGTTCTCACTTATTTGTGGGAGCCAAAAATAAATAAATAAATACACAAATAAACTGGTAGGGGGGAAGACACAACAATCACAATTCCTTGATATTGATACAACAAACAAACAGATATGAGGTTGTTGGGAGGAAGGAAGTAGCGGGAGGAGAGAGGGAGGTTTCAGTAATGGGCCACAGTAATCAACCACATTGCATATTGACAAAATAAAATAAAATTTAAAAAAGAAAAATAGAGACAGTGGATCTCTAAGTGATCAAGACTGGCAGATGTCCCTCTCCCTGCATCCACCCCACCCAAGACACTCATTGGAAATGTATTTTGAATGAGAAATAAGCCTTCATATTTTAAGACACTGAGGTTTGAGGTTGTTTGCTGCCACAGCATAACCTAGCCAATCTCCATAAATATAAACAGCCCTTCTTTCTGGACTACTTAAGTATTGTGTACTTTCTTAAAAAAAAAAAAACTTGATTTAATAGAGAAAGAGAATAGTTGACAACAGTACTCTAAGCGTGACCTAAATTAGTACAATTGTTGATATTAGAATCTGTTTATTTTTAATGATTACAGCTATGCTATTTTCATCTGTAAGGGGTTTTGTTCTTTTATTAACACTTCTTTCTGATTCCAGAAGAAAAACATGTTTACTGAAGAAAATATGGATATACAAAAAAAAGCATAAATAGAAATTTTAAATACCTCTTAATACCTAAACTCAAAGGTAACCAGCATTAATTTTTGGCATATAAACTTCCAATCTTTAAAATAGGGCCTACATTTTTCGTACTGCTTCCTAATCTTCTACTTTCCATAAAAACGTATTATCAATATTTCTCTCTATCATTAAAAATTCTTCTCCATCATTTCCATGGCTAAATAATATTCCATCACATGGCTGCATAAAGATTTGTTTAATCAACGCCCTATTGTTGAAAACTTAATTGCTTCTAATTTTCTAAAAAAACAATATTTGACCGCATCATAGTATTTTTCTCGAAACCAATTTCTAGAAATTAAACTGCTGCACCAAATATGATGTATGTAAAATTTAAAGTCCTTTGATCTAGTTTTGCTAAATCACATTTCAGCAATGTGAGTATATTTCATAGTCCATCCAACAATATATAAAACTACCTTTCTCACATCCCACCAACACTGGAAATTCACCAACACTGTTTCAAAGGTGAGAATCAGTCTCAAATTTCTTTAAGTGTTCAAATTTTATGCACTCAAATCTATCCTCTTCTTCTTTTTTTCTTTTTTTGTTAAAAATTTCTTTCCTACCCCAAAGATAAAATGACCTACATTTTCTTCTAGACCTTTTACTGTTCATTTTTTAATATTTCTTTAGATAAGTCATCTGGGTTTGGTTTTTGATTTTTGGTTTTAGTGTATAATGTAAAAAACAGATTTAATTTGCTGTTTTACTAAAAAGCTTTTCTTCCTAAGCCATCTAGTGGGTAAACTACCCATTCTCTGTAGTGTTAGATCTGTTTCTTGCCCTATATAAGTTCCACAGTATTTTAATCATTGAGAGTTTTACAGTATTTTCTTACCACACATGCACTTACATATACACACTCACCAAGGGTTGTCATTATTTTTCTTTTTTTGAATTATCTTTGAGTTTTTTAGAGTGTTTTAATTTCTATTTTGTTCTTCTGATGCTCACATAAAGTAGGAAGGAGAAGACTTGGGCATATCATGTCAGAGGCAGCACCAGAGTGGGTGCAGAAAGATGTGTCAAAGGAGAAGGCTTCAGACAGGTCCTAAAGATGACATGATCAGGGCTCACTAATGGAACTTCTCAATGAAGTTTCATTATTTCTATCAACAAGATATTTCTTTAAGTCCTTAATATTTTCCCCTGCTGTGGACAGGACACTGCCCATGTCATTCCCATGTCAGAGTGGAAGTAACAGACAAATAGGAAATTGCCATATGCTCACATTGTGATCAATTGCTGCGATAGAGAGGAGTGCAGGGCTCCTGCCTGAGAACACAGACCCTTAACAAGCCTAAAGACTGGCTCAGGTAACCACAAAGATCCAGGCCTCATTTCAGAATGCTACAAAGAAAATATATTGAAAGTCTGTTCCTTCTGCAGAAGGGTCAGGATTTTCCATGTACCAAATCCTATTAAAGGGCATCAGGTCCAGATTTGTGAGTAATGCCAGTAACATATTACAACTATTCCCTGTAACCAGTGATTTATTAGATGCACCACTACAAAATATAAATACTAAATAATTTACTTAAAGCACTTTTTATTGGAAATACCATGCATGATTAATTTTGTCCTTGACAGTGAGATGCAAGCAGAATTGTTTTTATCTAATTGACAGTTCCCTTCAACAGCTTATTTTCATTAGTAAGCACTTGTCATTGCTTTTCTTGATGCAAAGTAAACATCATAATGACTCGGAATGTTTTGAGGCTTGAGATGAGATTTGCTGCCTCTGATTCCAAATAGAGGCAATTTAATAGACAGGCCCTCAAGGAATATGAACTAAGACCTTACTATTCACAAAGTGGTCAACTGCCTGACTTCCCTCAAGATCTTGTTAGAAACACAAACTCAGGCTTCATCCCAAATCAACCACATAAGAATTTTTGTTCAAACAACAACAAAAGAAACAGTGATTGTGTGCACATAAATCATGAGAAGCTCTGACCTAGGGGACATGGGGACAACTCAGGGCCCCAATCTCTCCCTCCCTTCAGCACTTCATCATGACAGATTTGGGGCTTAGCCAGTCCATGTGCAATGTTCAACACAGAGAAGGGGGTTGACCTACGAAAAAGGATTTTCAAAGACCCACTCCCAGTTTTTCACGAGCCTATGCCTGCTCTCCTTTGAGGGTCTGTCTTTTGAAAGCCCACAAAACCACTGTTATTAGGATGTCCACCAAAGGGAAGAAAAAAATCAGGTCAAATTCTGTTCGTTAGTGCAGAAAATTGAAAAGAAATGTCTAACATTAGGTATTTACTAAAAATATTTTTTTATTCTTCCATGTAGTGGAATACTCTCCAGCTGTGAAGAATGTTACAGTAGATTAATATTCCATAAATGGCATTCACACTGCAGTGAGTTACTTTATTAGAGATGCTCTTGCTTCTCCCTCATGTTTACAGAATTCTAGAATTTCAAGGTTTAAAGAAACCTCAAAGACATTCTGGATCTTACCTCCACTTTTCACTAACTACTTCTCCAGTCTCTGCTTGAACATCTCTGATGATGGGGAACTCAGCACCTGTAGCAAGGCAGCCCATTCCATTTTATCAAAGTGCAAATGGTTGGAGAGGTCTTTCTTCCTTTACTCCATAAACATGTCTCTCTGTAGCTCCTTTCCTGTGCTCTGGGGTCTTGACCTTTGAAATCCACAGTATAACTTCATCTCATCTTTCACAAACTAGCCTGTCAAATATCTGAAACCATTCACCATGCTTTCTTTTCTCCAGACTCAGCCTCCCCATACACTATAGGTTATGAGTAGTGAGACAGGAAAATAAAATCAACTACAATTAGGATCAACTACAATTTCTCATGGTTTAGACTTCTCTGGCCTGGCTACTTTCCCCTGAGTACACCTCGGTTTATAGCCAAACACATCCATGTGTTAATGCTTTCATTCATTTATTCAGCAAATATTTATTGAATGATTGAGTGCTTATTGAAAGCCAGGCTCTCTTCTAGGCACTGGAGATACAGCAGTGAATATAATCAACAAAATTCTAGCCCTCATGGATCTTACATTCTAGCTGTGGGATATAACAAAACATCATAAATAATAATAATAATAATAATAATTGCTATAAAAAAATAAAGCTGTGCAGATGGGGTAAAGAATTGCTATTTTATACAGGGTGGTCAGAAAAGCCAATATTTGAGCAGAGACCTGAAGGAAATAAGAAAGCAATCCTTTTGGATATGGGATAGAGCTTTCCAGGGTGAAGAAACGGCACGTGGAAAGGCCCTCAGGAGGGAGCACTCTCGGGATGGTCATGAAACAGCAAAGAAGTCACTGCAGCTTGAGCTGAGTAACCTCAGAGGTTAGGCATCTGGAGCTGATTATAAAGAGACCTACAAACCACTGCCTGGACTTGGACTTTCTTCCTCTGAGTGAAATAGAAAGCCACGGGTAGCTTTCTATTTATAAGCAAACACGTGACATAATCTTAGTGTTAGATGCACCCCTCTGGCTGCTGCTGTGTAGAGAATAACTATGCAGGGTGGGGAGGCAAGGGGATGGTGGTTGGGGGGAAGCAGGGAGACCTGTCAGGAGGCTGTGGCAATACACCAGGAGAACAATCATGAGAACTTAGGTGAGAGTGGTAATGCTGGAGGCTTTGCACGGAAGTCATTTAGCAAGTAATCTTTATTCTCAGTGCCAAAGTAGTGAAACTCATAGGAGCAGAAAGTAGACTACTGGTTGCCACAGGCTGTGGGAGGGAGAAATGGGGCATTATTGTTTAATAGAGTTTTAGTTATGCAAGATAAAAACATTCCAAAGATATGTTGTACAAAAATATTCTTACAGTTAATACTGTACTGTACACTTAAAAATGTGTTAAGAGAATAGATCTCATGTTATGTGTTTTTTACAAGTAAAACAACAAAACAAACAAAAATTATTCCAGCAGCAGTCACACACGTGTGTATTAAGTACATTTTACACAGTCAACAAGTTGGATAAATTATTTTGGATGAGGCCTATAACTCCAACCTAGAATGATAACCCCTTTGTCCTTTGTCCTAGTTTTACTACTGTCCAGCTATGTAACCATGAGCAAGTTTCCTACCTTATTTGGGCCTCAGTTTCCTCAGTAAAATGATTAAAATAAATTAACTCTAATGCCAATCCTAACTTAAAGTTTTATGACTCTGAGTTTCTTATTTATGCAATGTAACTTAATGATAAGAATCAGAGTTATCAACTGTCCTTAAACAAACCTAATTTTATGTTTTCAAGTAGCTCATCGAGGCAATGTCTATTCTCCCATGCTGAATTTTGTAAGTTTGACACTCTATATATCTACACGTGCAATGAAACGGTTGACAGAAACCCATGAACCTATCATGCCCTGAGTCATATGATGTAATTACCAATAATCCTAATTCTGGTTTATAGTTTGTTTGTCATTACTTATAGCTGTGACCGAATGCTTTTAGCATTAACATCAGCCAGGAGTCCCAGCTCCCTCCCCATCTTAGAGAAATGAAACTGTGAGTAAATTTCAAAGCAAGGTTTGCTGTTTTTTTGCCTGGAACACTTTTTAACTGGATATCATTTGGAAACTTCTAAATCCCATTTTGGAGCTTCTGGTCACTGCACTATTTATTGGAGCCCTAAAAGCTAGTTATGAGGGGGCCGACCCCGTGGCTCACTCAGGAGAGTGCTGTGCTGGGAGCACAGTGGCCCTGGGAGGGCCGAGGCCGCTGGTTCGGATCCTATATAGGGATGGCCAGTGCGCTCACTGGCTGAGCGCGGTGCGGGCAACACCAAGTCAAGGAAAGCTAGTTATGAGGCATGCTTAAACTGTGTGAATGTCAAAAAATTACTGTCATCTCTGCTTTCTTCAGAGAATGAAGAGCCATCATCTTGGGCTTTTTAAAATATATACGAATAGAAACCAAAGAGGGCAAAGCTGTATAAGAAAGTACTTGTAAATTTGGGATTAAAATTGCACTTCTAATTTAAGAGTTTTCCATCTAGTTAGCAGGATTTTAAATTGTTGGGTTTTTCAGACATCCATAGACTGTGTGAATGTACAACTTTGGTATAGCCACTGAACGCCTAACTAGAAAACTTAGTCATATTTGCCTTTGCCCTCTCCTCCTCTCCCACATCTAGTGAGTCAACAAACTCTACTCATGTTAACTCTAACGATTTTGGAATCTACTCCCCCACCTCCACCCCCATTACTGCGGAAAAGGCAATTAAGAATCTCATTACTTCTCAAGTGGGTAAGTAGTTGGCCTGATCCCAGCCCCTCCCCACCTCCAAACTCTCCTACACACAGACACAAGAGATGGGTTTACTGAAGCACAGATTGGAGTCTGATTTTCTACTTAAAAATACATGATGCTCCCTGTAGTACAGGATGCTCTAAAGCCTTAGTGTAGTACTTCCTACCTCTTCAGCTTCATCTCTCAAACTTCCCCCTCATACCGTCCAGCCATCTAGAGCCCATCACAAGCTTTATTATTTGTCATCCTCTGAATCCCCAAATGCTCCATGCACTTGCAAGTATTTCTATTAGATTTTTCTCTGCTAGGGACTCCCATCTTTATACATTAAAATCTTTTGATATGAAATGGAGCCATCATCTTTTATGAAACCTTCCACAACCCTTTTAGAACCATTTATTTCTCTTTCCTACATGCTTCCCTAGAACACTGACTTATTCATTCATTAATTTTTTTTCATTCACCAAATCTTTAATAAGTAATGGAATCATAATTCCAACCCTGGAGAAGTGTATTATTCAGGGTTTTCCAGAGAAGACTGAACCAATAGAATATACAAAGGGTTTTCAGAAGTTCGTGGAAAGATTCATATTATCTTTTAATTCTATTTTTTCACAAACATTTTGAAGTACTGTCCAAGGATGGGGCTAAGGTAAAATAGCTCACAAACTGAGAAGGAACTTTGAGACCAAAAAATAAAGCAATCAATTCCATAAAGTATTACCAGGAGTTTATTGATGGGTAACTTATATACAGGAAGGATTGGGCAGGTTACAATCCAGACATTTGTAGCTGCAACCCACAACTCCTGGAGGAGTTGAGACTTATAAGGGACTTAGAGACAGAAGTGTAACTATGCCAAAGAGAGAAAATCTGTTGAAGTGAGTGATTCCTAGGTGCCTTGCATCCACCTGTTGTTTATCCTAGGCATTTCTTGCATCACCCCCCTTATCTTACACAAACATAGCATTCTGTTCCTTGCCTCTGGTTGCTAAGTAACCTGGGTGAGGGGAGAAGATAGTAAATATTCACACAAGAGCTTTCAAGGCCACAAAGAAGGAGTAAAGTCTGACCAGCAACCCCACCTTCCACCCCCAAAATACTTGTGGTCCATAAAATCTTATCTGCCAATCTTCCATGAGGGCCCTCGAGCCAGATATCAGGAGTTGCAGAGGATCTTATTAACCTAGTCTCTCATTCTTGGGAATGGGTCAGTCCAATTAAACAGATATGTTTTATTCTAGAAAATGGCATTGTAGACGGGTTTTCAAAGTTAGATGTGTTTTACATGTGCTGTAGTCCAAAAAATCCTTAGTTAGAGGCATTTCTATGGGTGCTGAACTGTGGAAAGATATATAGGAAGTCTGCATCCTATTAGGATTTTCCTCACAACCGTGGAAAGTTGTGGAAACCAGGTACAGCCCATTGAAAACAACTCCTGGCCATCTATCTGGAATTGCAGCAGATTTAAGGCTTGACCAAACTTGCTGGTGAAAGTGTGCACCTCGTTGTCAGTAAGCAAATGGATTAAGGACATGTATTGAAGCCAAAGAACGCGTGTGCTCAGGTAAGAACATTACAGAAATGTCATGCCTACCTACAACAATGGAGCTTACAACACTAGTCCGTTGTCACGTGAACTATACATGCTGTTGGGCCGGTTACATATGTGGATCTGGGCCTCACCCAAACAGGAGCAGACATTGTTCCATCTTTCCCCCTGGTGCAGAAAGATGTAGGCCCCTCTCCTCAGGACACCTGGTATACAGAAGGTGCAGCAGATGGGATTCACCTGGCATTACTCTTCTGTCCGGTTGGACTCTGACATTATTGGTTTGAGGAAGGAACTAAGAAGAGCAGCCTGTGGGCTGAATTACAAGTGGTGTGGATCATACTAACCCATGAACTCAGGCTGCATAATTTAGTCATGGACAGCTGGGCTGTTTGGAAAGGCCTGGCTACTTGGATGCCACAATGGCACCAAGAAAACTGGACAGTACTTGGTAAATCACTATGGGTTGCTGAATTATGAAAGGAAGTCTAGGCACAAACACGTACTGGTACTCAAACCAAGTGATTTACAATACCTTGTACTTTAGCACCATGCGGTATTCCAGACATCCTCCATGTTCCCCTACTGAACTTAAAACAAAAGAGATGCTGGTGTGAACAAGTGTTCATGACGTTCATGGCTGTCATGTACAGGAAACACTTCACACCGTGACTGGCATCTAAAAGTGCTAAATAAACACAAACTCCTCTTGGTCTTCGTTTGAGCAGCTCTTCATTTTTCAGGTTCAAAATAAAGTGGTCTTTGTCTAAGTTTGATTAACTTTTCCAGTAAGAATTTCCAACAAAGCAAGAGTTTTCATCCAACCCAATTCCTCAAAGGGTTACCATTCAATAAGTAATATTAGGGGTGTTTGCAAACAGAAATAAAAAAAGGTGATGTTTAAATTCCTACGAAACTTGATATTCAAGGCCAAGTGATGAGAAACCTGGGTTGCAGAACCAGCTCGGAAATGAATGACTTCTGGAGCATCACCTCATTTCTCTATTGCTCAGTTTTCTTATTTCTCAGGGACGGGGTTATTAATACTTTTACCTACCTTGAAGAGTTTTGTGGATAAAAATATAACACCTCTAAAATTATTCTGAAAAAAAGGTAAAAGCTTATCAAATGTGAGGTGGTATCTGTAATAGTAAGAACTTATGAAACACTCTCATGACAGAACCATCTCTCAGGGATGTCCCCAAGCATATATGAGGCTGCTTGGCAAATTGATACACATATGGCCAGGGATTTAGAGGCAAGAGATAATAAATCCTCCCCAAGCCCTCTTGGGGCAGATAAGAACAAGTATAGCCAACCCCCAGAGACCTCTGATAACAAGGCCAGGGATAATGTGGATAAACGGATTTCACAGATTATCCGAAAATATAACTTTCACCATTTACGACCGCTAAACTTTTGCAGAAATTCCTTAAAAGAAGCCAAATTACTTTCACCTGGACTCATAACCTACATGAGTTTTGCTGCCAGGTTCCTACCTCTTCTCATGCCCAGAAACAGCTGGAAAAAAAAAAAAAAAAACAAAAAAAAAAAAACAAAGGAACAACTGGTGGAAATGCTGGGGCAGCTGCCATACATAATGCTGATCTAGCCTTGAGAGCTCAGTACATTTTGTTCCCAGAAACCTATGAGGTGCTGGCCCTGTCAACGTTTTCCTGGGGAAAGGAAAAAGCAACCAGGGCCTGCCAACCCAGGAAATTTTATTACTGATCAAACCATTGTGATTTCTCCAAGCCGCCCAAAGGAGCTTGTCCCTTCAACTGATCCCCTGGCAGCAATGAAATCAGGTCTTGGATATTCCTAGTCCATAACTTTTCTACAAATGTTTCCAAAGCTGGGGCGGGAAATGACTTAGAAATGAGTAGATCTTTTATTTAAATTATTCAACAGTTCTTTCGCTGGCAACCCAATGAGGGAGTTGCCTTCCTGTCATTTCTCATGATGATAGCTTTTCGTTTCCTTCTTTTTGCCACTTTTCCTGAAATATTGGCGAGATGATTCAAAAGCATTGTGAAAAAATATCTTGGGAAGGACTGTCTGCAAAACAGCAGCCCCATAGGTTACACATGGTTTAATATTACCCAGGAACTCAAAAACAAAATCTAGGCAGGTTAAAAAGAAGAAAAATCATTCATCTGCTCTTGATGGTGAGAAAAGTGGACTAGTGATGACTCCTACTTCAAGCAGTTTGCATTCACTCACTCACTGATTCAGCAAATGTGTGTTGAGGGTTTGCTCCCTGCCAGACAATCCAAACAAAACCACTGCAGTCTGTCTATCCAGTCTTTAGAATACTATCAATAACTGTGGCATGCAACTGCACTCCAACCCCACCCCTTCTGCATTGAGGCCAGTGAAATAAGTTACTGACCTTAGAGAGAGCATAAGGTAGTATGACTGGTCATCCCCGTTAGCCCAGAACTAAGGAGATTCTTAAAACACAGAATTTTAGTTCTAAAACTGGGAAAGTCCTGGAAAAACAGGGATGAGTCAGATTTGTACTTTGATAATCTTTTGTGTAACCTCTGATGATTTTTTAAAATCTTTAGGCCTCAGTAGCATAAAAGTGAAAGAATAGATTATCTCTAAAAATTACCTTCAGCTTTAGTATTCTGAGTGAATTTAACATCTTTTAAGAATTAAAATGGGCCTGAAGGGCCAATAAAAGTATAGAGATTTCCTTGCCCATCTCTGTTGACAAATAAAAATAACACCAAGTTGAAATCCTGTTAGATTCTCAACAATTACAGTGATCTAATCTAAACATAAGCTACTCTTTTTAATTAAACACCAGAGTTCTTTGCCTCAGTGCTTGGATAAACTTAGCCCAGCACAAAGTTCTATTCAGAAACTGTGACAGAGAACACTAGAGTCTATTTTGGGAAGAAATAATCAAAAAGTAGATTTAGCTGGGTTACTTTAGCAATGAAGCAGAGTAACGACCTCATAGTATTTCTGGTGAAATAGACCTTTGTTGCCATTTGGTGCTTCTGCAGCATGGGTAACATTGTAGAAAGAATTAAGGAATACACTCTCACCACTCACCACACAAACACTCACAACTTTGGAAGAATCATAAATAAGGAAATCAGAGGATGTGGGGATGAAGGAAAGCAGCAAAGCCTGATCCCAGTTCTAACGCTAACTTGGAGAAGTACCTTATTCTTCCCAGACTTTAATAGTCTCATCTATAAAATGGGCAAAAATCATACTTCCCAGGGTCATGTGAGGGTAAACTTATTCTCTTTTTCTTTTAAGTGTTTTGTTTTTTGTTGTATTTATCCATCCTTATATTTTTAAATACGGATTCATATATGGATGGATTTTATTTTATATATAGTACACATAGTATTATTTATATAAAGTATGAGGATGGATTTAAAAAATAAAACATATCTATATATAAATCCATCTATATTAAATATAAAATTATATATAAGCTATATATTATATATAAATAATATATATAACAAATATCTAAAGACATATATACATATAGGTGTATATATGTATACATATATACCCACTATGTGCCCGTGGCATTCCTATATACAAAAAGCATGTCAAAATGCCCAAAATGCTATGCAAATCTAGGGGAATATGTTGTGAAAAAGTAAGTTCCAGAACCACTGTCTTTAGCTCCTTCAAGTCCTGTCAGATCAGTCTGTTGTCTAACACAACACAGTCATGCAGATTAAAACAGGAAGTTAGGTATCATTGAGATTACCTCTATGTCTCTGAGCAGCATTTACCCTTAAGTTGTAGGGGGCAAAAAGCAATGTAAGAGTATCCCGTAATCCACAGAATCTCATGCTTAGAAAGTCCTCAAGAGGCCCCTTGTCTGATGATGCCTTCTTTGATCTGGACAAATGCTCATCCAGTCCCTGCCTGAGCACGGTCAGGAAGAGAGAACTCATGTGCTCCTAAGATTTTTTTCTTCCTCTTTGCTTTTATATAATGCATGTTCACTGATCCATCTCATCGTTGATCCACCTGATTGCATTCTTTGGGGTTCCTGAGACTAATACGTGCTAAACGCCATGCCCACCACACACAGAGTAGACACTGAATAAATGGCATTGTTCTCCCTTACTCGGCTTTCTCCTTCCTACATAACTGCTTGTTCAAGTTAGGTCACAGTTAGCATTCTTTAAAAAAAGATTTTCCCGATGTCCTGGAAGACCTGCTGTGGGCTGACAACCAGAATGTTCCTCTGAAGATTATCAGTGAAAATTCAAGAGGAAGACAGAAGAGTGAGGTGGCAATTTGGCATCAGGATCTGAATTCTATTTGCAACCAAAAGACACTCTCTCGCCTTTAGATTGGCAAGTAGCCCAAAAACTGCTAAAATTCCAATTCAATAGCGAAGTCCCTATCTCACCTAGTCCTTATACCAGTGGCCTCTCAATGCTGTGCTAAGTTTGATTTAACTTTCTTGCCAATACAGGGAAACAGGTTGTTAGAAAACAATTATCTCAGGACCTTCTTCAAAACTGCTGTTTTTCAATACCATTAGTGTTGAGATAGCAGCGTATGATGACAGGATGATTTATCTCTCAATACTGATCTGTTCATACATTACTGGACATTTCCTCCACAGCTGATTCCATCAATCACACGATCACCTGAACGGTTCTGCAGCCTGTGCTGGTCTGACAGAGCCGTATTTGCCGTTTATCTTACAGACCATCTCTCACTCTTGCCAGTTTTAATTCTGCTTCATTTTCATTCCCCTCTCCTGTCCCCCGAGGGCTCTGTCTGGGACATATTATTATTCAGTATTTACAGGTATGTCACCTGAAAAATGTCACCATCGCAAATGACTAAAACTCAGGGGCTTGCACAGAATCATCTGTGCCCCAGCCACAATTTTGAATTTTTATACCATGATGTAAGTTCTACAACCACCCACAAATCTCTAAAATCATTGACCTGGTTCACAGGAAGCCTTGAGGCAGAAGTGAGCCATTTGCTAAGATCCTTCAATTTTAATTGTAAAGTTTCCATTTTGGAGGAGAATATATTCAATTCTTTATTTTTAGAAAAATATAATGTAGAAATGCTCCCACCGTTATTAATGTTGTCACATAAGTGAGGCTGTAAGATGTATCTTTAAACCTCTAAAATGTATCATTATAAATTGTCTTTATTTTATTAGCAAATGTATTTCCCCTTCAATGATGGAATTTAAATACTTATTTTAGCTAACACATATGTTATACTTCTGACATCCAGAATGTAAGCATATACACTTATGTTAATCATCAAACCAAACCTATGCTCCTCATGACTGTCACAGAGGATATTTGGACAAACTGTTTAAATAGAAAGGGAAGCCCATTTACTCAAGGCATACTATAAACTTGGCTTTTTAATCGGCATTATCTTTCAAATGGTGACCACAATTCTGGTAAATGTAATTGTCTACATGTTTATAAATAAGAAAGCTGAAGTGCCAAAATTTTGACGAACTCAGAGGAGTGGCTCAGCCAGCATTTTAACTTGTAAATATTCCACTTCTCAATGTCCCCTCATGCCAATCTCTGCCTTTAGAAAGGAATCTACTATTCTAGGTTATTGTAAAAACTTCTTCCTTAAAGTTTGTACTCCATGTTTAGCCTGGTGTATTAGTCCTTTTTCTGTTGTTTACAAAGAATACCTGAAGCTAGGTTATTTACAAAGAAGTGAAATTTATTTCTTACAGTTTTGAGGGCTGTTTTGACTGTTAAAGAGGATATTTGGTCCAGGGGGTGCATCTGCTTAAGGGTTTCTTTCTTCTGGATAGGAACTCTCTACAGGGTCCCGTGCTGACCCAGGCAATCATGTGGTGAAAACAGCAAAAGCTCTTTCCTGTGCTCTCCTTATAAAGTTACCAGTCCACATCCATGGCAACTCATTAAACCATTAACGCATTTCTTCATGAATGGATTCACCTATTCATGAGGACAGAGTTCTCACAATCCAATCACCTTTCAGAGGCCCCACCTTTCAAATACTATAATTGTATTTCTCGCCTTCTCAACACTGTTAGAATGGGGATCAAATTTCCAACACATGAACTCCTGGGGGATACACTTAACCCAGAGCATGTGGTGCAACATATTATCAGACAAAGGTCAGCCATCTTTTTATATCAGCCTTGGTGCTGATTCACTCTGTCCTGATTCATCATGAAGAAGGCAGATGAGGTGAAAACTATGCTTGCCTTTTCCCCAGAATGGACTAGAATGATCCCAGATTCTGCAGTAGTCATTGGGCCCACATTGGTGCCAGATCACGTGAGCTGACCCAGCTTACAAAAGAAAGGCGTCATCCTCAAGGTGAAGCCAGGCTCCTTGGAGCTCTACACCTGGGTCTGAGTCCCAAGTCCCATCTAGGAAAAAAATTCCCTTATCTTGCTTTGTTCAATACAACTATTCCCCCAAAAGAGTTTACATGGGGCAGTGACTGGTCGAGGGGAGATAACAAGTATTCCTTGGTTTCCTTGTCAATCTCAGCACACCACCGACAACCTGGAGGAAGTTCAAATAGGCCAATAAAGCCAGGACTTTGGAGCAAGCAATGGCAGATCATGAGGGCCATCCAGGCAGGCCACCCAACTGCAGGGATGCCCTGCAGAGGAGCAGGCAGCAGCAGGAAAACCTGGAGGCCACTCTAACTGGAAGGGGAGCAACAGCAAGACGCAAATGTGGGAGCACTTACAGGAAACCCAGCCATGGTCTGCAGGAGCAACTCTCCAGTCTCCCAGATGACTCAGGGGAGACAAACTGAGCTCTAATCTCTGACAGCCTGATCTTCTGGATATGTCATCAACATACTGATAATCCTTATGACTTACTCTGTAGGAGGCACTTTTGTTCTATGTTTTATTAGCTCTTAATCTTCTCCACAATTATATGAAGCATATGCTATTCCTATCCCCAATGTATATATGAACTTGTCCAATGTAATGTAGTCTATAATAGAATAAACTGTAAATTCCAAACCTGGACACACTATCTCTAGAACCTATACACTTTCTGACCCACCACCACTTCCTGGATTTAAGGTGAAGACTAAATAGCAAGCACTTACGGGCTGCAAAGTTACATGGAAAGTACTAGTCCGAGCATTTGTTTTCATCCATAAAATTTTTACAACAACCCTATCAGGTAGTATGTCCATCGGCATTGTCAGGAAAAGGAGCCACGTTGCATGTTTTGAGTATCAATTGTATTAATGCAGGTAATTACAGGTTTGCACAATCTTTTGGAAAGGCTGAACAACAGAGTTCAGGCAAGCCATCAGGACCTTCTCTGCCTGCTGCATCTACACGTGTGGACTCAACACCCACCCAGAGGCCACCGAACATCTTAAGGGCCTCGCAGAAGTTCTAACTGGCTTCTTGACCGGAAGCCCTGAGACAGACTCATCCAAAGCCACATTGGACCTCACATCGACCAGCCCACACATCTGCCTACAAGCACCTTTTTTGGAACATAATGGCTTCTTCTTCTCTTCTTCCAGGAAAATCTCACACAAGTGCCTCTCCTTCGAGACTCTATGCAAAACCATACTTGAAAGGACATTTTAAAAACAGTAGTTCCTGGCTTCTCTGCAATGTGCAGGAAACATAGAAACATGTAGAGTTGTATCTAGTTGACAAGAGATAAACTGGGAGAGTTACGTATAATTAGTACCCTCATTTTACAGTTGAGGAAGCTGAGGCACAAAAAGACTAATTGATTTTCCTCAAATCATGTAAATAGTAAGTGACAGAGCCAGGATTCAAATCCAGAGAGTCTGGCTCCAGAATCTGCGTTCTTGCCATTTCATGAGATTGTGTTCACAACAGACTTAGCTCCATAAAGCTTGGCACACCCATTTCAGTGCTACACCCATTAAGTGTTATCTGGGTTTTTTTCTTTTTTAAATTATTATTATTATATTATTTGTATTTCTATATTTATTTTTATCATAATTATCACAACTAGAATTGCTCAGCTATTATCTAAAGAAAATTGAATACACCCACGAACAGTCTATCCCACATTCCAAGGCAACCTAAGTGGGTTTTCTTCCCCTAATGAATGTATCATTATGACTTTGACCCAGATTTCTAAATAATTACTAACTCTTTAAAAAAACAACACCCTGAGTAGCCATAGATATATGTGAATACAAGCATACATGCACACACAGGTGCGGACACACACACACATTCACACAGTTTGTGAACTGCAGCTACATAACCATATTTCAATTGATGCAATTCACCACGCTGACTTCCACAAGCTTCACCCAGGCAATCCCGGCTGGCCAATTATTGCAGGTAGCCTGCTCTCACATATTCACCACACAGAACACATGTCAAAATGCACTTGGAAACAACCTGCAGGCTGCAGCACACTGAAAAAGTGAGGCTGAGAGTTGGACTTGCTAGCTTTGGGCTGCCTGGCATAGCCCGGAAAGCATATGCAGTCACTGATTCCATCTCTAGGTACTGCAGGGGAAACTCTGTAATTGGAAAATGCTGCCCAAGCAGAAAGTCTGCCGTGCTTAATAAACAGTGCACTCTGAAAAAGTTCAAAAATTACCAGAGGAGAAACACAGCCTCGTGTTACTGTCAGTGTTCTAGAACTGGCTGAAATTGATCCAAGGTTTCAGCTATGTTCTTTCTCTTACAGCTCATTTAACCATGCAATTAGGCAGTTAAGTGGATGCAAAAGATTTAAAATTAAACGTGCTGCTCATCAATCCAGTGGTCAGAAGTTTTTACCTTAAAGTAAATAATCAGTTTGCTTTTTTCATTTTCTTTCTTCACCCCTCATTCCTATCCATCTCCAATCATGATCATGCTCAAAAAAGAAAGAAAGAAAGAAAGAAAGAAAGAAAGAAAGAAAGAAAGAAAGAAAGAAAGAAAGAAAGAAAGAAAGAAAGAAAGAAAGAAAGAAAGAAAGAGAAAGAAAGGAAGGAAGGAAGGAAGGAAGGAAGGAAGGAAGGAAGGAAGGAAGGAAGGAAGGAAGGAAGGAAGAAAGAAAGGAAGGAAGGAAGGGTGTTTATCTGAACTCAGCAATTTCATAATTTCTATGAGCGGGTATGAGCAAAAATAGTAAGTTGGAAGATTTCAAATGAAAAGGCTATCGAGCAGAGCAAGGGCACGATCACGTGGCTAATAATGTATTTTGCAAATGTAGGAGAGAAAATTATGCATGAATACCAATTTCCATGATAGGAAGGTGAGCAGCCTGTTTCACGACTCCACATTCAATGCTGGAAATCACATCACTCTGAACAGGTATACAGTATTATATTCCGATTGAGAAAGGAATGCCATGTGAATGCGCTTGGCAGAAATGTAGCAGAGGAATATTGCATCTTTAATAGGATTTTTGATTCAAATGTGCTGAGCCAAACTATTTAAAATTGCATTTGAATAGTAAACAGATAACATCATCATTTTAAAACACCTGCACACTTGTGCCAGATCAACAGAGAGCCTGCAAAATAAAGACAGGGAAAAGAAGGTATCAGCTCTGAATAGAAAATAAAATTAAATATAACTTCTCAGCCATGAGGCTCAAAGAGGCAAAGCAAGGTTAACTCCATCCTTCGTCAGCACAACTCAGGGGTTTCAGAGCCACTGTGTTCGTCCTCATCAAAGTATCTTTCTCAAACGCAGATTTAATTTGGGTGGAGCTTTTTCTTGCCTCTTCCACCAAATTGATTTACTTTTGGTCATCAGTTTGCATTACTCATGTTTAGTACGTGATGTGAGGAAAAGGTAAAGAAAAAAATGCCATCAGGAAGTGTCTCCACAGAATTGAAATGGCAGTGACTCAGAGGCAGTGGACATCAGAGGAAGCCTAAGAAACTGTAGTAATTACCACCGCTGCCAGGAATGACTCAGTTTCCCACGCTCCTCCCAAATTAACGGCCATGCTCTTGCATAACTGAAAGTTAGACCTTTATGTGTGCAGACTTTCTTATCAGCCTCAGTTTTCCAGCAATCTTTTTTAAACAACATTTCCCTGTATAGCGTATACAAACCAACGCTCTGGATTTGGAGTTTTTGCTTTGTTTTTTGTTGTTGTTGTTTTGGCTATTTTAATTAGCATTATTCAGGAGAAATTCACATGGGAGAGAAAGAATTCTATGCATAAGAGATGGCTATAAGCTGAGGAATTTCTCAAATTTTTAGCAGAACTTCTGAGCCCAGGATTTTGTGACCTGTCCGTGAGGCAGCATCATATTTCTCTTTGCTGTGTAGAATATCACACAAGGTTGTCATCTAGGCTTCTGTACATTTTTTTCTTCTTGAAGAAAGCATTCTCATTTCTTGGTGTATCCCACGCAGAGGAAGCTTGTGACTGACCAGAGGCACAGTCTGAGGCTTCAAGAAAACTCCGACTTGCCTATGAAGCAGGCAGAGGTATGATCAGAATCAGAGAATCAGTACAGTAGAGACACTAGATTGTGTTGTGTTTGCATCATGAGTTGAAGGACATTTTTTTGTCATGGCCCAACAACTTTTTAAATTTTATTTACAAATTTCTAAACATGATTTATGATGAAAACATCAAAAACATAAAAAGGTATACAGAAAAACTTTGTCTCCCACTGTTGTCCTCTAACTGACCATTGTCATCCCTTTGAATAGATGACCATCTGTTATTTTATTATTATCCATCTTTCCAGAGAGTTTTAATGTGTTCAAGTCATGGCTTCCTGGCTGCATCATGTATCTTCTAGGCCCTGACAGTCTTGACTTCTCAGGACCTGATTTGCTTTAAGGGTCAGACTTCTTAGTTTTTATACTGATGGTCTTGGAGGAAGGGAAAGATTATCTCTTTATTCCAATTCAGGAATCACCAACAAAAAGATACTAAAAATATTTTCAGACACAGCTTCCTAAAATAAGTTTGATTATTGTTTCGAAGCAGGAAAACTTTGTTTTTCCTCAGGTAAATTCATTATTCTGAAATGACATTTCACTGATAATAATAATGAGATTGAACCCAGTCTTACTCCCTCCCCCAATATATTAATTTATTTTCTTTTTGTTAAGGGTAAATTTTATCATCTCAAAAAACTCACAGATGATTATATTTGCTGCTATTTTATGGTGTCTGTGGTGAACATCTGTGGGTTTTGTTTGCCCAACAATCATTCCCCCTACTTCTGGAAACTGTACCCTATTCTCAGTTGCAGAACAACCCTTGTTCTTAGCTCATGTGTTTCTGGTTGGGCTGATACAATCTCCAAACCACAAGGATGTACGTATGAGCCTTGCCAAGCCAACCAAAGTTAGATCTCCTCTGGCTATATCAATTTGTTCTTGGATCATCACATGACCAAAGCAGGCCAGTGGGAAACTACCCTGGCCCTTTTGTCAGCTCTCTTCAAACAGAGAAACTGTCTATGCCCTGTAATTGCTAATGCAGTAGATTTGTCAACCCAGAGCTGCAGGATACCATCTTGCTCCACCATTGGAGGACCTGGCCCAACAATGAAACCATCACAAAGGAAAGAGCAGAACTGAAAAATAGAGAAAGACAGATATTAATTGTTCAGTACCTGGATCCAAATATTTTCATTTCAAAAGTGTGAACTAACTAGTCCCCTTTTGGTTCAAGACATTCGAATTGATTTTCTGCCACTAGCAACTAAGCAAGTCCTTGTTCATTGCAATAGCAGTCGGCCTACACTTATGCCTACACTTATTCTATTTAAAATTGATAATTGGTTTGCTCATATCACCTATACTTTTGTAAGTTGTAGTACACACAGACATAAAAAAAATACCGGAATTCCCCAAATAGTATTGTTTTTTTTTTTTTTTTTTTTTTTTTTTTTTCACCATTTGTTTTTATTTTTTTTATTTATTTTTTTTTTTAATTTTATTTTGTCGATATACATTGTAGCTGATTAATGCTCCCCATCACCAAAATCTCCCTCCCTTCTCCCTCCCCCCCTCCCCCCCAACAATGTCCTTTCTGTTTGTTTGTTGTATCAACTTCAAATAATTGTGGTTGTTATATCTTCTTCCCCCCCCCCCCCGGTTTGTGTGTGTATGTGTGTATGTGTGTGTGTGAATTTATATATTAATTTTTAGCTCCCACCAATAAGTGAGAACATGTGGTATTTCTCTTTCTGTGCCTGACTTGTTTCACTTAATATAATTCTCTCGAGGTCCATCCATGTTGTTGCAAATGGCAGTATTTCATTCGTTTTTATAGCTGAGTAGTATTCCATTGTGTAGATGTACCACATTTTCCGTATCCACTCATCTGATGATGGGCATTTGGGCTGGTTCCAACTCTTGGCTATTGTAAAGAGTGCTGCGATGAACATTGGGGAACAGGTATACCTTCGACTTGATGATTTCCATTCCTCTGGGTATATTCCCAACAGTGGGATGGCTGGGTCGTATGGTAGATCTATTTGCAATTGTTTAAGGAACCTCCATACCATTTTCCATAGAGGCTGCACCATTTTGCAGTCCCACCAACAATGTATGAGAGTTCCTTTTTCTCCGCAGCCTCGCCAGCATTTATCGTTCATAGTCTTTTGGATTTTAGCCATCCTAACTGGGGTTAGATGGTATCTCAATGTGGTTTTGATTTGCATTTCCCGGATGCTGAGTGATGTTGAGCATTTTTTCATATGTCTGTTGGCCATTTGGATATCTTCCTTAGAGAAATGCCTACTTAGCTCTTTTGCCCATTTTTTAATTGGGTTGCTTGTTTTCTCCGTGTAAAGTTGTTTGAGTTCCTTATATATTCTGGATATTAATCCTTTGTCAGATGTATATTTTGCAAATATTTTCTCCCACTCTGTTGGTTGTCTTTTAACTCTTTTAATTGTTTCTTTTGCTGTGCAGAAGCTTTTTAGTTTGATATAATCCCATTTGTTTATTTTTCCTTTGGTTGCCCGTGCTTTTGGAGTCGTATTCATGAAGTCTGTGCCCAGTCCTATTTCCTGAAGTGTTTCCCCTATGTTTTCTTTAAGAAGTTTTATTGTCTCAGGGTGTATATTTAAATCCTTAATCCATTTTGAGTTGATTTTAGTATATGGTGAGAGGTATGGATCTAGTTTCATTCTCCTGCATAACGATATCCAGTTATCCCAGCACCACTTGCTGAAGAGGCAGTCCCTTTCCCAGTGAATAGGCTTGGTGCCTTTGTCAAAGATCAGATGGCAGTAAGTGTGAGGGTTGATTTCTGGATTCTCTATTCTATTCCATTGATCAGTGTGTCTGTTTTTATGCCAGTACCATACTGTTTTGGTTATTATAGCTTTGTAGTATAGCTCAAAGTCAGGTAGTGTTATGCCTCCAGCTTTATTTTTTTTGCTGAGCATTGCTTTGGCTATTCGTGGTCTTTTATTGTTCCATATAAATGTCTGAATAGTTTTTTCCATTTCTGAGAAAAATGTCTTTGGAATTTTGATGGGGATTGCATTGAATTTGTATATCACTTTGGGTAGTATGGACATTTTCACTATGTTGATTCTTCCAATCCAAGAGCATGGAATATCTTTCCATCTTCTTGTATCCTCTCTAATTTCTCTCAGCAGTGGTTTGTAGTTCTCATTATAGAGATTTTTCACCTCCTTGGTTAACTCAATTCCTAAGTATTTTATTTTTTTGGTGGCTATTGTAAATGGGCAGGCTTTCTTGATTTCTCCTTCTGCATGTTCACTATTGGAGAAAAGAAATGCTACTGATTTTTGTGTGTTGATTTTGTATCCTGCTACTCTGCTGAAATCATTTATCAATTCCAAGAGTTTTTTTGTAGAGGTTTTAGGCTGTTCGATATATAGGATCATGTCATCTGCAAACAGGGACAGTTTGACTTCATCTTTTCCAATCTGGATGCCCTTTATTTCCTTCTCTTCTCTGATTGCTCTGGCTAGTACTTCCAACACTATGTTGAATAAGAGTGGTGAGAGTGGGCATCCTTGTCTAGTGCCTGTTCTTAAAGGAAAAGCTTTCAGCTTTTCCCCATTCAGGATGATATTGGCAGTGGGTTTGTGATATATGGCTTTAATTATGTTGAGATACTTTCCCTCTATACCTAACTTATAGAGGGTCTTTGTCATGAATGAGTGCTGAACTTTATCAAATGCTTTTTCAGCATCTATAGAGATGATCATATGGTCCTTGTGTTTGAGTTTATTAATATGGTGTATCACATTTATTGATTTGCGTATGTTGAACCAACCTTGCATCCCTGGGATGAATCCCACTTGATCGTGATGAATAATTTTACGTATGTGTTGCTGTATTCTGTTCGCTAGTATTTTAGTGAGGATTTTTGCATCTATATTCATCAAGGATATCGGCCTGTAGTTTTCTTTTTTGGTTATATCTTTACCTGGTTTTGGTATCAGGATGATGTTTGCTTCATAGAATGAGTTTGGGAGATTTGCGTCCGTTTCAATCTTTTGGAATAGTTTGTAAAGAATCGGTGTCAATTCCTGTTTGAATGTTTGGTAAAATTCTGCTGTGAATCCATCTGGTCCTGGGCTTTTCTTTGTTGGGAGCCTTCTGATAACAGCTTCAATCTCCTTTATTGTTATTGGTCTGTTCAAATTTTCTACGTCTTCATGGTTCAGTTTTGGGAGCTTGTGTGTGTCCAGAAATTTATCCATTTCCTCCAGATTTTCAAATTTGTTGGCGTATAGTTGTTTATAGTAGTCTCGAATGATTCCTTGTATTTCAGATGAATCAGTTGTAATATCGCCTTTTTCATTTCTAATTTTTGTTATTTGAGTCTTCTCTCTTCTTTTTTTTGTTAGCCATGCTAATGGTTTGTCAATTTTATTTATCTTTTCAAAAAACCAACTTTTTGATTCGTTGATCTTTTGAATTGTTTTTTGGTTTTCAATTTCATTCAGTTCTGCTCTGATCTTAATGATTTCTTTCCGTCTGCTAACTTTAGGATTGGATTGTTCTTGTTTTTCTAGTTCTTTAAGGTGAAGTGTTAGGTTGTTCACTTGCCATCTTTCCATTCTTCTGAAGTGAGCATTTAATGCAATAAATTTTCCCCTCAATACTGCTTTTGCAGTATCCCACAGGTTTTGGTATGATGTATCATTGTTTTCATTAGTTTCAATAAACTTTTTGATTTCCTGCTTGATTTCTTCTTGGACCCATATGTCATTAAGTAGAATGCTGTTTAATTTCCATGTGTTTGTATAGTTTCCAGAGTTTTGTTTGTTATTAATTTCTAGTTTTAATCCATTGTGGTCTGAGAAGATACATGGGATAATTCCAATTTTTTTGAATTTATTGAGACTTGATTTGTGACCTAATATGTGATCTATCTTGGAGAATGATCCATGTGCTGATGAGAAGAATGAATATTCTGAGGTTGTTGGGTGGAATGTTCTGTAGATATCTGCCAATTCCAATTGGTCTAGAGTCTTGTTTAGATCTTGTGTTTCTCTACTGATTCTTTGCCTAGATGATCTGTCTAATATTGACAGTGGAGTGTTCAGGTCCCCTGCTATTATGGTATTAGTGTCTATTTCCTTCTTTAGGTCTAATAGAGTTTGTTTTATAAATCTGGCTGCTCCAACATTGGGTGCGTACATATTTATGATTGTTATGTCTTCTTGGTGGATCAGTCCTTTTATCATTAAGTAGTGTCCCTCATTGTCTCTTTTTATGGTTTTTAGTTTAAAGTCTATTTTGTCAGATATAAGAATAGCCACTCCAGCTCGTTTTTCTTTTCTGTTTGCATGGTAAATCTTTTTCCATCCTTTTACTCTTAGTCTGTGTGAATCTTTATGGGTGAGGTGGGTCTCTTGTAGACAGCATATAGTTGGGTCCTGCTTTTTGATCCAGTCAGCCAGTCTGTGTCTTTTAATTGGGGAATTTAAGCCTTTAACATTAAGAGTTGTTATTGAAAGGTGTTGATTTATTCTTAGCATTTTATTGGTTGTTTGGTTGTCTTAGGTGTCTTTTGTTCCTTGCTTTCTGATTTACTGTTTGGTTTCTGTGTTTGTTGGTTCCTTAGGTTGTAGATAGTGTTTTTGTTAGCTTGTTTTCTCTTCATGAATGCCATTTTTATTGTACTAGCGGGTTTAGATTTTTCTTAGGTTTTTATGGCAGTGGTAGTTATTTTTCAGGAACCAAACCCAGTACTCCCTTGAGGATTTCTTGTAAGGGTGGTCTTGTGGTAGTGAACTCCCGCAGTTTTTGTTTGTCTGAGAAATATACTATTTGCCCCTCATTTCGGAAGGATAGCCTTGCAGGGTAGAGTATTCTTGGCTGGCAATCTTTGTCTTTTAGTATTTTGAAAATATCATCCCATTCCTTTCTAGCTTTTAGGGTTTGTGATGAAAAGTCTGATGTTAACCTGATTGGGGCTCCCTTATAGGTGATTTGACGCTTCTCTCTTGCAGCTTTTAAGATTCTCTCTTTGTCTCTGAGTTTTGCCAATTTGACTATGACATGTCTTGGAGAAGGCCTTTTTGGGTTGAATACGTTTGGAGATCGTTGAGCTTCCTGGATCTGAAGATCTGTGATTTTTCCTATACCTGGGAAGTTTTCTGCCACTATTTTGTTGAATATGTTTTCAATGGAATCTCCATTTTCCTCCCCTTCTGGAATACCCATGACTCGGATATTTGAGCGCTTGAGGTTGTCTGATATCTCTCTCAGATTTTCTTCCATGTCCTTGATTCTTTTTTCTTTCTTTTTGTCTGCTTGTGTTATTTCAAACAGCCCATCTTCAAGTTCAGAGGTTCTCTCTTCAACTTCGACAAGCCTGCTGGTTAAACTCTCCGTTGTGTTTTTTATTTCGCTGAATAACTTCTTCAGTTCAGCAAGTTCTGCTACATTTTTTTTCAGGACATTGATTTCCTTGTATATTTCCTCTTTCAGATCCTGTATACTTTTCCTCATTTCATCATGATGTCTAGCTGAGTTTTCTTGTATCTCATTCAGTTTCCTTAGAATTATCACTCGAAATTCCTTATCAGTTATTTCAAGGGCTTCTTGTTCTATAGGATCTAGAGTATGAGATTTATTAACTTTTGGTGGTGTACTTTCTTGATTTTTTGTATTTCTGGTGTCTTTTTTTTGGTGTTTATTCATTGTGGCAGGGGGTTTCACAGTCCACCGGTTTAAGACTAATGACTAACTAGGATGTTGCTGTGGTTGCCAATTTGGTATGGCTCCCGCCGTGACTGCTCAGTTGGCCTCTAGTGTCTTGTGTGTGTGGTTGCCTCGGGTCTTGGGCTTCTCCGGGGATCCACCTTTCTGGTCAGCTTGTACTCTGCTGGGCTGGTGGATCACGTACCACAGGGTGTGTGATCTCTGTTGAGCTTTCACTTTCTGTACAGGACTTCTGCCCGTTCAGTGTGCTCTGGCCCAGGCTGTTAGATCGTGCAGTGGCGACCCCACCGGGTGTGTGGTTTCTGTCGAGTCTCCGCCTCCCTGGCCGCACGTCTCCCCCCTCTGTGCACACTGTGCTGGGTCGGGGCGTGTCTTCTGCACCCCTCGTCTATCAGCTGGGCCTTCAAGACCCTGCTGAGCACCGCCTCGCCCAGGAAGTCTACCAGGTTTCTGCTAGGCACAGACGACCAGTCTCTCTGGGTGCCTTTGTAGCACTGTGTAGATCTTTCTCGGGTCTTGTTCACCTTTGTATCCCCCCGGTATAAACCGAGTCTAGTGCCCGCCTGCAGCCTGCTCTCCGGCAGGTTCAAGCAGACCTGGGAACTCTCCTACCACACTATTCCCAACCAGAAATTCGTTAGGCTTTTTTCCAAACTGGTGGTCGCAGAGATGGTATCTGCCTCCCAGTAACAGGAAGTTTACCGGGGCCGGAGTCCAGGGTGTGGTGGAGTGACAGTCGGCCCGCCCGTACTTCCTAGCCCTCCCAAAACTGGTCGGGACGCCCCACACCCCCAGCCCTGCCAGAGAACTGTGGAGGGAGTGGGAGAGGAGGTCGGCCCGCAGGGTCCGGAAAGCCCCGCGCCAGGCCAAGCAAATGGGCTCAGTGATGGCCGAGCAGGGCGGAGCTGCCCGCACCTGGGAAAATGGAGGCAGCACCGGGGCAGTGAGTGGCCTGGTGGTGCAGGCGGGGAGCCTCGTGGGCATCCACCCTCCGAACAGAGCTTTGCCAGGGATCACTCACAGTGCTGTGCCAGGTCGGGCGCTCGCTGTCTCTGGTTTGTTGCCTTCCGTGTTCTCGGCGCTGCCGCCTCGGGCTGTTCAGTCGCGGCGCCGCTCGGGCGCTCCCAGGAGTCTTCTTTAATGCCGGCCTGAAACCTCGAATCCTGGATAGGGCAGCTGGCCGCCTTCAGTGCGGCCCCAGCCTCCGGGATCCTGGCTGCATCCACAGCAGCCCTGGCGCCGTGTTCCCTGTTTCAAGACTCACTTTTGCAGCTAAGAATCAGTTCTTTTCCTGCTCCACACTTCAAAGCTGTTGCCTGTAAATGAGGCAGCCTCTCCTGCCGGGGCAAAGTGGCGTTGAGCCCCCACGACCGGCCAGCAGCAGCAGTCCTCCCTTAAGAGATGGCCAGAGAAAGGTCCACAAGTTTCCCGGCTGCCTGAGGCCCAGTGGCCACCTTTTCCACCTCAGCTACTCCGCGCCAGCCGCCGCAGCCGCCGCCATCTTGAAAACTCTCCCAAATAGTATTGTTATCCTCTTTACAGACATGAAGCATCGAAATATGCTAATACCAGGTACCAGCCATTATGAGATATTAGCTAGTTCAGAAACCTGATGAGTTTCCACTGGATTAATCATTTGGGTCCTAAAAAATATTCTTTGGGGGCTGCAACTTGCAATTTCAAGAGTTTATCTAGTCCAGCTACTTCCATTTCAGTAGGCTCTGGCCCTACGTGACCTCAGAATCAGAACCTACAGGAGCAAGGCCCAAAAATCTTTTTTGTTAATGTCTTAGTACCAAAGTTTACCTTAGTCAATTCAGACTGCTATAACAGAATACCACAGAATGGAAGGCTTATAAACAATAGTAATTTATTTCTCACAGCTCTGGAGGCTTGAAAGTCTAAAATCAAGGTGCTGAGAGATTCTATGTCTGATGAGGGTCCTCTTTCTGGATTCACAGTCAGCTGCCTTCTCACTGTGTCCTCACATAGTGGAAAGGGTGAGGGCACTCTCCAGGGTCTCTTTTATAAGGGCACTAACATCATTCATGAGGGCTCCACCCCCATGACCTAATCACCTCCCAAAGACCTCACCTCTAATACAACCATATTGAGGCTTAGGATTTCAACATATGAATTTGGGGGGACAAAGACATTCAGTCTACAGCAGTTAACAAAAGTCCTTTGGTGACCATTATGCAACCAGCCCAGCATTAATCCTCTGATCTAACCCATCTCCTAATTATCAAATGAACCCCAACAGTTGAACCCTACCTTTGTTTTCATGAGGTCAAAAGATACATCTCCATAACATATAAATTCCTACTGTTAGTATTTTTACTGTTATGCATCTTCTTATTCTGTCTGAATACTCACACAAGCTTCATTCCTAAGGAAAAACCTATTACAAACTATATCAACAAACTAGCCTGCCTCAGTGATCAAAAAATCAGCAGATCATTTTACTTTTGCTCACACTTCTATTTTCAGCATTTAAAGGTTGATTATTTAAAATCCCTAATTAATAACTTTTACCAAACACCCCAACAGTGAGATCAGGAAACCAGAAGAATCTTATTATCAAGCCCATCGTTACAGTCAGCTCACGATGCACAGACTTCCTCCTGTGCTGATGACCTATTACAGTGCCTGGGATAGGAGTAAGTTTCAATAAATATTTGCTGAGCACAAACTACTGTCAGTTAAATGGAGAAATTCACTAGATCAAGAACACATTCCCAATCATCTCCTTTCTGAAATAAAAAGAACCCATCTTGCATTGACCTAAGGAAATCAATGAAGAAAACGGGCACTCTACAGCTCAGCATAGAAGGCTGTGGCCGTCTGGTACAGAGCATTCACAGGCATGCAACTCAACTTAGAATCCCTTAGAGGTCTCAGAGTTTATTCATTCCCATTTGATATATATCAGGTACTGCAAACCTAAATGCGCACAGGGGACAGGCATTTAAGTTGTAAAGCAGGAAAGATGTAGGATTTATGGTGCTTTAATTTTGTCATATTTTATTTTTAGTCCCCAAACACACTCATTCTCAGTGCTGAAGAACCACGGGGTTTAGAGCAGCATGCATTCTCCATGGAGGTGATATCATTCCCAAGGGGGCAAAATTTGGTTCTTGAAGGGTACAAAATCCTCAGGTATTACAGTGGTCTGTGGTCCTCCAAAGGGACCACAGTACATAAACAGCCATACAGTATATATGTACAGTATTAAAATGGTATGGAGATGGAGAGGCAATTAGGAAGGAAAAATATGTGTTTTAAAAAGCTCCTTAGGAGAACAATAATGATAAAAATGTTGAGAAACACTAGGAAACTGGAGAATTTAGGAATCTAAAGGGGCAGCCCTTTCTCAGCTCCAATGGATTCCTGGTTGTGTGGAAATATGGCAGGGCCATATATTTCAAGAAAAAACATAAACCTAGACATCTGGATAAAATTTTCCAATTTTTAAATTTGTTTTGTAAAGAAAATTAACAAGAGCCCTTTGTAGGCCAAACGAATTATATCTCGGGGCCACATTGACAGCCAGCTGCCAATGTAAGGGCCATCTCCTAAGTGGAAATGTGAAGGAATTGTTATGTTCTTAGAGCATTTGGCGGTTACTAACCAGTTAAATTAGACTAAGAGTGAAGGCATTATTCATGCTGCCCCTTTTAGAAAAGTGGTCAACATTTAATCTAAAAGTGGAATCGTTTGTCCATTGGCAAAATTGAGAAATATTTTGCTGGCTGTTCAATATTAACCAAGGTGTCAAGAATCTTTGAAAAGGGGCCTTAGTCATTCCAAAGCTATTTTCAAATGAACAAAACAATTATCCCATGGAAAGAAAGTGTGCTTATGATCCATTCAGGCTTTAAAGTTCTGCTTTTCAAACTAGCAATCCTAGTTCCCACATAAGCAGAGATATGTTTATTTTGCTTATCTCAAACCACAGCGAATATTGTCTCTGTCTCTAAATGGTCAGATTTCTGCCTGCCATATCTTAATTCTGCCTTAGAGAGATAACTCCAAAAAGTTAGAAACTGTGTTTACTGAACTTGTTATACTCACACAAAAGGATGCTAAATATTTGATGGTAATCTTCTCGCTCTTTGAATTAATATGAGTGCCAATCTAAACAGCACATATAGAATGAAATTTTATTTTAATTGCATTTCCCACGTTCCATTCTCCTCACATAAATTCTAAGAATAAAATTAAAGTCAGCTCTAAAAAGTATGTCTTTCCTCCTCTAAGTGACATGAAGACATTAGTTTCGCCTTAATCACTTTTCATTTGAGCAGCTTAGGAAGGCTCAGCATGAATTTTTTATGTGTCAGATATACTGTATTCTCCCACCTACTCAATCCCGTCCTGCTGTTTTCTGCATTTCTTCCCCCGTCATGCTTTGACTTCAGATAATCTATTTCCTCTGAGGTATTTGGCATTTTTGCAAAGTAGTTTTACCCCTGGTTAGCAGGGACAATGCTGAATGTAAGGGAATATTGGTAAACTCAGCAATTCAACAGGCAAAAAATGGAAAGGAAGTGTCAGAGTCATTGGGGAATTTGGGGGACACTCGTTAGGCTTTTCCCCCCCGAGCTTGAAGAAGCCCTGTACTGCCTGGGAAACATTTTAATTTCCACAATGGGTAAGGACTTTTTATTTCCTATCTGTGTTCACCTAGAGGAGCTCCGTTCAGGAATTAAAATTTAATGAAGAATCAAGTTTGAAATTCTGCACCAGTGCACAATGCTTATAAATACACCACACTGATACTACCCGGGAGCTATAAATAATACATGTAATGTTGATTAAAATTTTGATGTAAATTTTTAAAAACTTTATTAAAGTTGTAAAGTAACTGACATGGGTTGTTTATAGTTAGATGACAACTTAATTAATCAACCGCTGTCTCCACTGCTATAAAGACTAGGAGTACATATTCACTTTATTTTTATCCCTGAAGAATGAGCCAGAAAACACAAAATTATCTCCCTTTCAAAACACCAAATTATCTTTTTTTCAAAGCACTCTGAGTATTAATTGTGAAGCATGACAGCACATAGTCTTTGCCTAGACTAATAATTAATCTAGAAAATACAAATTTCTGACATTCAACTAGTGCATAACTGAAGTGATAACCAGGGAACATTTATTCACACTCAACCCAGAAATGATCATTTTTGTCTCAGTACAGAGAAAATTTTCAATTTTGAGGTCACTAAACAATTTAATTCTTTATTAGAGATAAAAATTAAATGCACAAAGAATCACCACATAAAAGAAAATGTATATATACACACATATATTGCATGCTGGTTTTTTCAGGATTCTTGTTTAATGAGACATCCCTTATAAAATGAGAAATCCCAGAACAATATTGGAAATAAGTAAGATGATAACTAAAGTAATCAGATAGTCAGTCTTTTATTATTTTATTATTGCCTTTTCCAAGAGCTTTGATACAAGTGAAATACTTCACAAAATACAAGGTGCTGGTTCTTAAGAGAAAGTGTTTGTAATTATTGATATAGGTTCCATTCATTCATTCACTCAACAGACTTACTACCTGCAAGGCCCTACGGTAAGCAGCAGGCAGATTCCCAGGGTCAACTAGAAGCAATTCCACTGGGTTTACAGCATAAAAGTGTATGCATTATGGACACGCATAACTTTGTAGCAAGGATACTGAGCCCAGTGCACCTGAATTCAAAGTCTAGCTCCATTTAACTCTCTGAATCTCAATTCCCTCATCTGAAAAGTATGGATAGCAATATTACTTACACCATAAATATGTTGTGAGGATCCAGTGAGATAATTCTTGATAAATTCTTAGCACAGCATAAAAAATATGGTATGTTTTCTATTAAAAAGTTAATTTTTCTTCTTTCTATAGTGTTGTTCTTTCTATAGTGTTGTTCTCCTTCAAAGGAGTAATTGTCAGGATGTTAAGCTCTTAGCATGCAACAGGAAAAAATGGTTTATTATTACCCAGAACTGCATCCTTTGAAATTACCTGACACCATGGTTATTCTGACTTTCCCTCTAGGCTTGGCCATGTATATTAACTGTCTCCTAAAACCACACTTCAAATCTGACTCATGTTACTATCTACCAGCATTAAACACCAGCACTGGATTAATCATAAAGCAAAATAAGTTCTTGCTTAGGGCAAATGCTTAGGGCAGGAAGGGAAGGGAAGGGAAAGGAAAGGGACAGTGGGAGTTTTCCTTCCTGGCTAGCACACCCTTAACTTTTTCACTGTCACACTCCACCTTAGTGGATTCTTTTATTATTGTCTCTCTGGCGTCTTCAACTTTAATCTGCATTGCTTAGAAATGGTGTTTTCTTAGGCATGGTCAGTGATTAAAATTAAAAACTTTGGTTTGAAGGTGTTGTCATGTATCACATTTGTTTTCATCTCATGGAGTGAGAGTTTCTGTTTTCCTTCCAATGTAAACACAGCTGAGAGGATCTGCCTATCATTGAACTTGTCAGCTGATTGGTGACACGGTCCCTTAGACTATTTTAAGCAATGGTAGGACCGAGAAGGAATCATTTTGGGGCTGTGTTTAGGCATCAATTGGCCTTACTTCAGCCCTGTTAAACACCCACAAGGGCACACAGCCTCTTTTGTCTCCAGTATCCTGATAAATATTTTCCCATAGATAAGTGAGCCTGACTCCTCATGCCTGGAAATAAAAGTGCATTGACTCTTTTCATAAAGCTCAGCTTTGCAAAGACTTCTCAACATTATCCAGTGCAAACGCCTGTTGGAGATCTAAACCCCCTTTCTCCTTTTAGTTACCCTGTAAGTCTTTCTGCTGTTCCTTCTGCTGTGTTCCACTACTTACTGTGACTACAGCACTTTGAAGGTGCCTTCAGTGGAGCCCACATCAATTTGTGCTGTCATTCATTTACATGTTTATCCTTCCAGGATTACAGCACACTCACCTTTCTGTTCTTAGCAATTGATTCACACATATGTAGTGGGTTCTCAATAAATATTTTTGGATGAAAGAATTTGTAATTAAATTTTGAAAAATCATTCAGAATAGATGAAACATATTTAATGTTTCTTAGAGTTCTAATTAGATTAAGCTCTAATAGTCTAATTAAGCATAGTAATATTCCTTTTGCAGAATTCCTTCATCACAAGGGTTTCTGGACCTGAAGACCCAAAACTGATGATCAGTAAATCTCAATAGATTAATACAGAGACTTAAAAGGACTGAATACACATCCCAATGTAATTGTCTACCCATTCTCCACATTACTTGTCCAATAGGCAGTTCTCCGTCCTTATCTTAATGGACTTAATGGCAGCATGTGGCATAGTTCATTGCTCCCTCTTCCTTGAAATGCTTTCTTTACTCAGCCATATCTTCTCAGTCTCCTTGGCTGGTTCCTCCTCATCTCCCTAACTTCTGAACATCAATGTGTCCCCAGCAGTCCTTGAACTTATCTTCCCTATCATCAGTGGCTCCCTTAGAGATCTCATCCAGTCTCACAGCTTGAAATACCAATTATACACAGAAGCCTCCCAAAGGATTATCTCCAATCCACACTCACCCATCAGCTCTAGAGTTGCAAATACAACTGTGTAGATAACATCTCCACCGAGACATCTGATAAGGCATCTCTAACCCAACACGTCCAGAGCTGAACTTTCATTATTCCTGCCTCCCATAATAATAACTCTTTCCATTTTGATGGTTACTCAGCCCAAACACCTTGGAACCATCCCTGACTCCTGTCTTCCACTTATACCTCACATCCACTCAGCCTGAAAATTCTCTTTATTCTACCCTTAGAAGTACATACGGAAGTTGACAACTTCTCACTACCTCCACCCTGGTTCAAGACCCATCATGTTTTGCCTGGATTATTACACAAGTTTCCTAATTTGTCTTCTTGCTTCTACCTTTACTCTCTCTACTGCCTATTCTCAACTCATTAACAGAATGATTCTGTAAACTAGATGATGTCATTCCTTTGCTCAGAGCAAGAGCTGACAATTCTGCAGTGGCCTATAAGGCCCTGCAGGATCTTGTCACTTGTCGCCTATTCTCTCTCCTCTCTCTGGCCTCATTTCCTAACATCTCCTCCTCCCCCGCTCTGCTCCAGCCACAATGGTTGCATTTTTCTTCCTCAATCACACCAGAGCCAAGCACAGGTTTGCCACAGGGTAGGTATTTGATACCTACTTGTAGAAGGAGGGAGGGAGGAAGGAAAAGAAGGAAAGAAGGAGAAAGAAGGAAGAAATGAATTGGTAAATAGCTTAAACGCAGCATTCAAAAGCAAAGTGGCTGTGTTTAAAGTAATATACTTTGTTATTTTAACAGTCAATAAAAATACTCTTTAGAATATGTCTCAACAAAATTTGGATTTTGGTACTTGCTTTCAAGCTAAATTGTAGGTTTATAACCATTCTTATTATTTCATATCTTCAGAAAATTATCTAAGTGTTCATGGGCAAATGGAGTGGACACATTATAGAGCCCCAGAATGGTTTCAGAAACAATCAATACATTTTATAAAAAGAAAAAAATATTCTGGAGTATTAGTTAGAAAAGCACAGGCTTTATTTCATGGACAAATCAAAAATGCAATGCTGAAGAAATTGATGTTATGCCAAAAAAAAAAAGTACACAACTTGAGGGAAAAATTGGGTTGAAAGAACAGAAGTGACCAACTGATGATATCAGATAAAAAAATTAAGAATAACTATCTATAAACTTGTAATAGACACAGTTATTCAACACTTCACAGATTGATTTTGAAGGCATTCTCAATGTGCTGCAAAAATCAAACATCTGGATCTATACAACTTCAGTTACTAAAATTTTAATATCCTTGATATTGTTTTAAGAAAAACTATCATGACCTTAAAGCCCACAAACTGTGAAAACAAAGTAAGTTTTGGATCTGAAACATGAATTGACAGATTCTTCAGAGATACAGGACAGAGTGAACATGTCTCTACTGAGAGAGAAGTAATAGGCTGATGTCACCACTTGCCCCACAAATATGGAAAGTGACTATTCAATATTTGTTGTCATTGCTTAGGATGCTACCTGATATGATAAAGCCTTACAGTGGCTTATTTTCTCTATCTGTCGAGTCCACCTAACTAAGTTACCCAGATACCTAAATCTTTCATGATTAAGTGTCAGCTTTTTGTTTAAATATGCCTAAAGTGTATTGTGTCCTTCAGCAGAGTTCACTGAATGTAACTTAACTGATGTCTAATGGCTCAGATGCTCCCAGAGAGACAGTGTGAAGTAGCAATAATGATCTGGACTTGAAAGACAGACTGACATAAGGGATTGCTCTCTTCTACCCATAAGACGTTTGACCTCAAAATTATTTAAACCCTCTAAACCTCAGTGTCCTTATCTGAAAAACAGGGATTCTCAATCTACCACTGAGAGAGTTCAGTGGCATATGCACACAGTCAGCACTCATATATTCCTTTTGTGACCCCCCCATTTCTTCCACACAGGCTCCAGCACAGCCATGTGGGACCACACTGGGCAGCCAAGCAGTCACTGAACAGAAAGACAGAGACTGGCCTTTCCACACTGCTTAGATACTGGCACATTTTTTCTAACTCTGATCTCAATTGGTTCCAATTTCTTCCTCTTTTCACGCTGTCTGCCCTTGAGGTCCCAGCATGCATTGCAGGCAAAGCTATCACCTCTGCCCTAATGGTTCTCACATCAATTTGCTAGAGATTTTCTGGCTCCTCCCTCCCTCCAGGGCATTGCTGGTGTCATTTGACCCATCCTTTGCTGCTCTCCCAATTTATGGCTTCTATTCTACTGTGACTGGCACCAGGTCACTGTGGTTGTTAGAATTACAGAAGTGTAAATACACTCCAGATCTTTTATGTAAGCAAAGAATGTGAACTTTAGTGCACAGATTTGGGAACAGAAATTTGACCACACAAAACCTTTTTGTTGGGGACAGAGGGTGTAGGCAGGATTTCGACTTCTGTCAGAGATTGAATACCAACTGTAGCCCAACACAGTGTTAACCACTGACAAGAAGATAGATAATTAACAATAACTGATGTTTATTGAGCTATGTCTGCCATTTTAAGTATATTCTCTTCTTTCGGGCTGGCCAGTTAGCTCAGCTGGTTAGGATCACCACACCAGGCAGCCACCAAAAAAAAAAAAAAATCTAAGTATACTCTCTCTTTTAGATCGATTATAATTCCATTTTATGGGTGACTTGCCCAAGGCTGCTAAGCTAGTAAGTGGCAGACCTGAGATTCAAATTTTAGGTAGTATTGACTCAAAATCCTTTGCTGATTCCACTGGGCCAAACAACCCCCAAATCTGCCCTCCAAGAGCCACCAGGTGAGCAGGATGGGCTCAAAAAGAGCATTCCAGACCAAGGGAATATGCTCCTAATGGAAGCTGGTGGAAATGGACTAGGAGATGGTGGACAGGTGGAGAGGAATCAGTTGAGGGAGAGAGAATTAAAGAAGCAAGAGGAAGCAAAGAGAATTAACTAAACAAGATGGGTTGAGAAAAAGTAGGCAGTGGTGATCAAAACAGAGAGGAACCACCACAGCCCTACACCTGTACATACTTGGGAAAAATTATTAGGAGTCTTCGGCCACATTCTCCAAATCAGTTGAAGATTGCTCATGATAAAGTAGGCCACAACTTCCTAACCAGTGTGAAATGTAGCATGCTGTTAATCCCTTGACTGGTCCTCAAGGATGGGGCCTGGGAAACCAGAACCTCTGATGCATTTGTTTATTTATCCCAACATGCTTGAATAGTGCAAATATTATCATAATGTTAAAGAGGTTAGGAAGCCTGGGATAAGCTATTCCCATCCCTTGTCCTTCTCTTCATAACCCCAATGGGCTCTGGTACCTTCAGAATATTGAGACTTCTGCACCCTAATCTCTGGGACTAGCAAGAAAGCGTAACTTGGAGTGTCTAGAACTGAGAAAATATACCTGATGATCCAAGCAGTTGCCAGTATTGGAAGGGATCTAATAAGACATCAAGTAACAAAATCAAATGCTTCCACTAAAAATAATGTTGATAGTTTTAGCAGGTTCCTGTCAATCTGTCAATTCACAGGACATCCAGCAATAGTCCAGGAAGACAACGAACGGGATCACTGGGAAGGAGTAAGGTAGGGCTGTATCCTTGATGCTTGTGATTCTGAATCCAAAGCAACAAGACTTATTCCAGACCCCATCAGGCAGGGGAGCTGAAGTTGTTGATACATTCTTACCAAGGTCAGGACTAGCTCACAAATTGCATGGGCCTGAGGGTGAGTGTCTTGGTCCTTCTGGGCTGCTATAGCAAAAGATACCATAAACTGGGTGGCTTATAGACAAAAACATCTATTTCTCACTATCCTGGAGGCTAGGAAGTTCAGGATCAAGGCACTGGCAGATTCAGTGTCTGGTAAGGGTCTGTTCCTAATAGACATCACCTCACCGCATCCTCACATGGGGGAGGGGCAGAACAGCTCTCTGGGGTCTCTTTTATAAAGGCACTAATCCCATTCATGAGGGCTATGCCCTCATGACCTAATCACTTCCCAAAGGCCCCACCTCCTAATACTATCATATAAAGGATCTGGTTTCAACATGTGAATTTGGGGGAGACACAAACACTCAGACCATAGCAGTGCGGGAGGGAGCTGGCCAACTCAGTTTAGCAGACTAGATGGAGTAGAAGAATCTCGTAGGAGGCACGGGTTACATGGCCTCGCATCTTGAAAATTGTTGTCCTGCTTAACGAAGGTGGTGTTCACCTTGGAAAGGACACACTTAGTACATGCAAACAGGGGATCATGGTCCTTGTCATCCTTCTTCATAGAGAAGACAACAGAAACAGAGTGTTTGCCATTCCCTCCCACAAAACAAAGCTCAGGCACGTTGCTTAGTGTAAAGGCCCCTTCACGACCCAACAGGACCCTCCACTGCTGCAGGCACTGTCCCTCCCCATCACAGCAGTTCCTGCTGCCTCTAATTTACATTAATACATCTTGGCCCCAGTGCAAGTCATGAAGTGTTGAATCACAGAGCTTTTCACCACACTTGCAGGCTGGCAACTTTTCCAGCTCTGCAAACCTCATCCGCGCTGCTGATTCAGCCTTTTGTAGGAACTCGCACCTCATTTGGTCCTCATTACTGGCAAATAGAAGACCAGGAAGATGTGATGGCAAATGTTGCTGGATTTCTGCCTCCATACAAAACCACTCACTCCCACAGTGTTGATATACCATCCCCAGGAGGCAACCACACTATTTCTACCGAACCCACCACGACTCTAAGTCTAGGAGGAAAAATGGCCAAGAACTGAGGCAGCATTTTGTAGTCTAATGTTTAATTAGCCCATTAAGTTATTGTCTGCCTGCTCTTTCCTCCTATTCCAGGTCTTTGTTTATGTTAAAAAAGGAGCCTCTTGTCCTCCTTTCCTATTAATAATAGCTGAGGAGTTTCAAGATGGCGGCGGCTGCGGCGGCTGGCGCGGAGTAGCTGAGGTGGAAAAGGTGGCCACTGGGCCTCAGGCAGCCGGGAAACTTGTGGACCTTCCTCTAGCCATCTCTTAAGGGAGGACTGCTGCTGCTGGCCGGTCGTGGGGGCTCAACACCACTTTGCCCCCGGCAGGAGAGGCTGCCTCATTTACAGGCAACAGCTTTGAAGTGTGGAGCAGGAAAAGAACTGATTCTTAGCTGCAAAAGCGAGTCTTGAAACAGGGAACACGGTGCCAGGGCTGCTGTGGATGCAGCCAGGATCCCGGAGGCTGGGGCCGCACTGAAGGCGGCCAGCTGCCCTATTCAGGATTCGAGGTTTCAGGCCGGCATTAAAGAAGATTCCTGGGAGCGCCTGAGCGGCGCCGCGACTGAACAGCCCGAGGCGGCAGCGCCGAGAACACGGAAGGCAACAAACCAGAGACAGAGCGAGCGCCCGACCTGGCACAGCACTGTGAGTGATCCCTGGCACAGCTCTGTTCGGGGGGTGGATGCCCATGCGGCTCCTGCCTGCACCACCAGGCCACTCACTGCCCCGGTGCTGCCTCCATTTTCCCAGGTGCGGGCAGCTCCGCCCTGCTCGGCCATCACTGAGCCCATTTGCTTGGCCTGGCGCGGGGCTTTCCGGACCCTGCGGGCCGGCCTCCTCTCCCACTCCCTCCGCGGTTCTCTGGCGGGGCTGGGGGTATGGGGCGTCCCGACCAGTGTTGGGAGGGCTAGGAAGTACGGGCGGGCCGACTGTCACTCCACCACACCCTGGACTCCGCCCCGGTAAACTTCCTGTTACTGGGAGGCAGATACCATCTCTGCGACCACCAGTTTGGAAAAAAGCCTAACGAATTTCTGGTTGGGAATAGTGTGGTAGGAGAGTTCCCAGGTCCGCTTGAACCTGCCGGAGAGCAGGCTGCAGGCGGGCACTAGACTCGGTTTATAACGGGGGGATACAAAGGTGAACAAGACCCGAGAAAGATCTACACAGTGCTACAAAGGCACCCAGAGAGACCGGTCATCTGTGCCTAGCAGAAACCTGGTAGACTTCCTGGGCGAGGCGGTGCTGAGCAGGGTCTTGAAGGCCCAGCTGATAGACGAGGGGTGCAGAAGACACTCCCCAGCCCAGCACAGTGTGCACAGAGGGGGGAGACGTGCGGCCAGGGAGGCGGAGACTCGACAGAAACCACACACCCGGTGGGGTCGCCACTGCACGATCTAACAGCCTGGGCCAGAGCACACGGAACGGGGAGAAGTCCTGTACAGGAAGTGAAAGCTCAACAGAGATCACACACCCTGTGGTACGTGATCCACCAGCCCAGCAGAGTACAAGCTGACCAGAAAGGTGGATCCCCGGAGAAGCCCAAGACCTGAGGCAACCACACACACAAGACACTAGAGGCCAACTGAGCAGTCACGGCGGGAGCCATACCAAAGTGGCAACCACAGCAACATCCTAGTTAGTCATTAGTCTCAAACCGGTGGACTGTGAAACCCCCTGCCACAATGAATAAACACCAAAAAAAAGACACCAGAAATACAAAAAATCAAGAAAGTACACCACCAAAAGTTAATAAATCTCATACTCTAGATCCTATAGAACAAGAAGACCTTGAAATAACTGACAAGGAATTTCGAGTGATAATTCTAAGGAAACTGAATGAGATACAAGAAAACTCAGCTAGACATCATGATGAAATGAGGAAAAGTATACAGGATCTGAAAGAGGAAATATACAAGGAAATCAATGTCCGGAAAAATATGTAGCAGAACTTGCTGAACTGAAGAAGTTATTCAGCGAAATAAAAAACACAACGGAGAGTTTAACCAGCAGGCTTGTCGAAGTTGAAGAGAGAACCTCTGAACTTGAAGATGGGCTGTTTGAAATAACACAAGCAGACAAAAAGAAAGAAAAAAGAATCAAGGACATGGAAGAAAATCTGAGAAAGATATCAGACAACCTCAAGCGCTCAAATATCCGAGTCATGGGTATTCCAGAAGGGGAGGAAAATGGAGATTCCATTGAAAACATATTCAACAAAATAGTGGCAGAAAACTTCCCAGGTATAGGAAAAATCACAAATCTTCAGATCCAGGAAGCTCAACGATCTCCAAATGTATTCAACCCAAAAAGGCCTTCTCCAAGACATGTCATAGTCAAATTGGCAAAACTCAGAGACAAAGAGAGAATCTTAAAAGCTGCAAGAGAGAAGCGTCAAATCACCTATAAGGGAGCCCCAATCAGGTTAACATCAGACTTCTCATCACAAACCCTAAAAGCTAGAAAGGAATGGGATGATATTTTCAAAATACTAAAAGACAAAGATTGCCAGCCAAGAATACTCTACCCTGCAAGGCTATCCTTCCGAAATGAGGGGCAAATAGTATATTTCTCAGACAAACAAAAACTGCGGGAGTTCACTACCACAAGACCACCCTTACAAGAAATCCTCAAGGGAGTACTGGGTTTGGTTCCTGAAAAATAACTACCACTGCCATAAAAACCTAAGAAAAATCTAAACCCGCTAGTACAATAAAAATGGCATTCATGAAGAGAAAACAAGCTAACAAAAACACTATCTACAACCTAAGGAACCAACAAACAAAGAAACCAAACAGTAAATCAGAAAGCAAGGAACAAAAGACACCTAAGACAACCAAACAACCAATAAAATGCTAGGAATAAATCAACACCTTTCAATAACAACTCTTAATGTTAAAGGCTTAAATTCCCCAATTAAAAGACACAGACTGGCTGACTGGATCAAAAAGCAGGACCCAACTATATGCTGCCTACAAGAGACCCACCTCACCCATAAAGATTCACACAGACTAAGAGTGAAAGGATGGAAAAAGATTTACCATGCAAACAGAAAAGAAAAACGAGCTGGAGTGGCTATTCTCATATCTGACAAAATAGACTTTAAACTAAAAACCATAAAAAGAGACAATGAGGGACACTACTTAATGATAAAAGGACTGATCCATCAAGAAGACATAACAATCATAAATATGTACGCACCCAATGTTGCAGCAGGCAGATTTATAAAACAAACTCTATTAGACCTAAAGAAGGAAATAGACACTAATACCATAATAGCAGGGGACCTGAACACTCCACTGTCAATATTAGACAGATCATCTAGGCAAAGAATCAGTAGAGAAACACAAGATCTAAACAAGACTCTAGACCAATTGGAATTGGCAGATATCTACAGAACATTCCACCCAACAACCTCAGAATATTCATTCTTCTTATCAGCACATGGATCATTCTCCAGGATAGATCACATATTAGGTCACAAATCAAGTCTCAATAAATTCAAAAAAATTGGAATTATCCCATGTATCTTCTCAGACCACAATGGATTAAAACTAGAAATTAATAACAAACAAAACTCTGGTAACTATACAAACACATGGAAATTAAACAGCATTCTACTTAATGACATATGGGTCCAAGAAGAAATCAAGCAGGAAATCAAAAAGTTTATTGAAACTAATGAAAACAATGATACATCATACCAAAACCTGTGGGATACTGCAAAAGCAGTATTGAGGGGAAAATTTATTGCATTAAATGCTCACTTCAGAAGAATGGAAAGATGGCAAGTGAACAACCTAACACTTCACCTTAAAGAACTAGAAAAACAAGAACAATCCAATCCTAAAGTTAGCAGACGGAAAGAAATCATTAAGATCAGAGCAAAACTGAATGAAATTGAAAACCAAAAAACAATTCAAAAGATCAACGAATCAAAAAGTTGGTTTTTTGAAAAGATAAATAAAATTGACAAACCATTAGCATGGCTAACAAAAAAAAGAAGAGAGAAGACTCAAATAACAAAAATTAGAAATGAAAAAGGCGATATTACAACTGATTCATCTGAAATACAAGGAATCATTCGAGACTACTATAAACAACTATACGCCAACAAATTTGAAAATCTGGAGGAAATGGATAAATTTCTGGACACACACAAGCTCCCAAAACTGAACCGTGAAGACGTAGAAAATTTGAACAGACCAATAACAATAAAGGAGATTGAAGCTGTTATCAGAAGGCTCCCAACAAAGAAAAGCCCAGGACCAGATGGATTCAAAGCAGAATTTTACCAAACATTCAAAGAGGAATTGACACCGATTCTTTACAAACTATTCCAAAAGATTGAAACGGACGCAAATCTCCCAAACTCATTCTATGAAGCAAACATCATCCTGATACCAAAACCAGGTAAAGATATAACCAAAAAAGAAAACTACAGGCTGATATCCTTGATGAATATAGATGCAAAAATCCTCACTAAAATACTAGCAAACAGAATACAGCAACACATACGAAAAATTATTCATCACGATCAAGTGGGATTCATTCCAGGGATGCAAGGTTGGTTCAACATACGCAAATCAATAAATGTGATACACCATATTAATAAACTCAAACACAAGGACCATATGATCATATCTATAGATGCTGAAAAAGCATTTGATAAAGTTCAGCACTCATTCATGACAAAGACCCTCTATAAGTTAGGTATAGAGGGAAAGTATCTCAACATAATTAAAGCCATATATGACAAACCCACTGCCAATATCATCCTGAATGGGGAAAAGCTGAAAGCTTTTCCTTTAAGAACAGGCACTAGACAAGGATGCCCACTCTCACCACTCCTATTCAACATAGTGTTGGAAGTACTAGCCAGAGCAATCAGAGAAGAGAAGGAAATAAAGGGCATTCAGATTGGAAAAGATGAAGTCAAACTGTCCCTGTTTGCAGATGACATGGTCCTATATATCGAACAGCCTAAAACCTCTACAAAAAAACTGTTGGAATTGATAAATGATTTCAGCACAGTAGCAGGATACAAAATCAACACACAAAAATCAGTAGCATTTCTTTTCTCCAATAGTGAACATGCAGAAGGAGAAATCAAGAAAGCCTGCCCATTTACAATAGCCACCAAAAAAATAAAATACTTAGGAATTGAGTTAACCAAGGAGGTGAAAAATCTCTATAATGAGAACTACAAACCACTGCTGAGAGAAATTAGAGAGGATACAAGAAGATGGAAAGATATTCCATGCTCTTGGATTGGAAGAATCAACATAGTGAAAATGTCCATACTACCCAAAGTGATATACAAATTCAATGCAATCCCCATCAAAATTCCAAAGACATTTTTCTCAGAAACGGAAAAAACTATTCAGACATTTATATGGAACAATAAAAGACCACGAATAGCCAAAGCAATGCTCAGCAAAAAAAATAAAGCTGGAGGCATAACACTACCTGACTTTAAGCTATACTACAAAGCTATAATAACCAAAACAGTATGGTACTGGCATAAAAACAGACACACTGACCAATGGAATAGAATAGAGAATCCAGAAATCAACCCACACACTTACTGCCATCTGATCTTTGACAAAGGCACCAAGCCTATTCACTGGGGAAGGGACTGCCTCTTCAGCAAGTGGTGTTGGGATAACTGGATATCGATATGCAGGAGAATGAAACTAGATCCATACCTCTCACCGTATACTAAAATCAACTCAAAATGGATTAAGGATTTAAATATACACCCTGAGACAATAAAACTTCTTAAAGAAAACATAGGGGAAACACTTCAGGAAATAGGACTGGGCACAGACTTCATGAATACGACCCCAAAAGCACGGGCAACCAAAGGAAAAATAAACAAATGGGATTATATCAAACTAAAAAGCTTCTGCACAGCAAAAGAAACAATTAAAAGAGTTAAAAGACAACCAACAGAGTGGGAGAAAATATTTGCAAAATATACATTTGACAAAGGATTAATATCCAGAATATATAAGGAACTCAAACAACTTTACAAGAAGAAAACAAGCAACCCAATTAAAAAATGGGCAAAAGAGCTAAGTAGGCATTTCTCTAAGGAAGATATCCAAATGGCCAACAGACATATGAAAAAATGCTCAACATCACTCAGCATCCGGGAAATGCAAATCAAAACCACATTGAGATACCATCTAACCCCAGTTAGGATGGCTAAAATCCAAAAGACTATGAACGATAAATGCTGGCGAGGCTGCGGAGAAAAAGGAACTCTCATACATTGTTGGTGGGACTGCAAAATGGTGCAGCCTCTATGGAAAATGGTATGGAGGTTCCTTAAACAATTGCAAATAGATCTACCATACGACCCAGCCATCCCACTGTTGGGAATATACCCAGAGGAATGGAAATCATCAAGTCGAAGGTATACCTGTTCCCCAATGTTCATCGCAGCACTCTTTACAATAGCCAAGAGTTGGAACCAGCCCAAATGCCCATCATCAGATGAGTGGATACGGAAAATGTGGTACATCTACACAATGGAATACTACTCAGCTATAAAAACGAATGAAATACTGCCATTTGCAACAACATGGATGGACCTTGAGAGAATTATATTAAGTGAAACAAGTCAGGCACAGAAAGAGAAATACCACATGTTCTCACTTATTGGAGGGAGCTAAACATTAATATATAAATTCACACACACACATACACACACACACACACAAATCGGGGGGGGGAGGGAAGAAGATATAACAACCACAATTATTTGAAGTTGATACAACAAGCAAACAGAAAGGACATTGTTGGGGGGGAGGGGGGAGGGAGAAGGGAGGGAGGTTTTGGTGATGGGGAGCATTAATCAGCTACAATGTATATCGACAAAATAAAATTAAAAAAATAAATAAATAAATAATAGCTGAGAATGTCAGCTAAAACTTTTTCCTCACCCCTGCTTTGACCAAACAATGTACCCTCCCAACATCTTCCCTTGGCATGCAATATCATATCAAATTCCAATAAATCACGGTTGACTTGAAACCCTGTAGTGATTCACGTCTGTCTATATCACCTCCCACACTCTGGCTGCTCTTGTCACATAAACCTTCCCCAGCCGTCCTCGGCCTCTCATCCTCCTGAACCAACCTTCTGTCACTATCAAGTTGCTGTTTTGAGAGGAAGCAGAAAAGGTTGAGTCAGGTATCCTGATTCATATTCTTACCCTGCTAATTCCTGACTGTGTGACCTTGGGAAATAGCAGTAAGAGGAATGACAGTAACCACAGGCATTTATCATAGACTTTTCCATGTTCCCCCATTTAATCCTCACAACAACCCCATGAGACAGGGGCTACTGTTATCCACATATTAAGGATATAAAAATCACCCAGCTTCTCTAAGCCCAAATTTTCTCATTTAAAAACTGGCGATAATACTATCTACTTCTCAAGGATGGAAACAAGAAAATTAGGAAATGCACAGCATATAATTTATGTCAATTTCCTTCCTTCCTAGCCCCATTGCCAAGTCTGCCTTATTAACTATTTTGCACAGTTTCTGTCTCTCTCAAGAATCTCCACTCAGCTAAATAAAAGAAAGACTAGTGCTCTTCTCCAGCAATTAAATATTGTGCCTTCCTCCAAAATTCATAAGAGCTAAGCAGTAGGTTTTTCTGGAAGGAAACAGAGGTTATATCTGCTGAGTCCCAGAAATATAATGACCTTCAGCTCAGCTCCACTGCTCCATGATACTTGGTTGGAAACAGAAACAGGGCTTCACCTTTAAGAGTGGGGGGCTATTGCCTACTAAATGTGTGAATCAAGGCCTTTATCCTCTGCAGCCTCCCTCTGAAGAGAAAACATCTTTCCCACCTGTTCATTGAAATTCCTTCACCTCCCAGGCCGGGGCATTAGAGGACCAAGGATCTCGGCCACACCCCCTCGACATCCGCAACCAGCCCAGCTATGACTACCTACCGAGCCACCACAGGAAGTGCCCTGGGCTCCCAAACTGGAGCAGTGGGGAATGAGGGGGTGATGACTTCAGCACACCCCTCTGACATCTGCATCCAGCCCAGAAATGACCAAACCACTGCTGGATGCCCCCTGGTCTCCCCTGAAGGAATGAGGGGGGTGCCACAGGCCTCAACCCCACCCCTCCTCCTTCTTCCTTCTCCCACCTTATTTCCTTCCCCTTTCCCCTCTCCCCTTCCCGCCCAACTGCTCCACAACAACATCATAGAATGAGAAAAAAATAATAATATTAATAAATAAATAAACTTAAAAAAGAAAGAAAGAAAAAAATTCCTTCACCAGAAAACAAAGCTTTTCATTCCAGGAAGCCAGGCTTAAAATGCAAGTGTCATTGGATGAGTTAATACTTAAATGTGACTCCAAGATACCGGTTTCAGATCTTGTCTTGCCAGCAGGGGCAGGCAGAGCTGATGAGAATACATGTGAGGAAAGAGGGGCAGGCACAGAGACAGCTGTGTCTGCTTAGCTGTTTGGCCCAGAAATAACACCCTTCTTCACTGTGCCAGTATAGAAACACTACAGAAATAATCAAACTGACAGATATTAGTTTTTGTGTGACTTCTGAGCAAAGAGAAGGTTGATAAACTATGATTACAACCTACATGTAGTCAACATAGAGGACTTACCTCAGTTTACAAGGTGGTTCACCTTTGTTTCTTCATTTATACCCTTCATATTATTCAATAATTATTGTTCCTGCATCCATAGTCCCCTAAAGCCACTGAAATCAGAATTTCACATATTTCAAGGTAGAACTAGAATTTTCCTTCCCTAGATAAATGGCATTTTATTGTAGAGATTATTCTTTCCATTCTAGTAAAAGACACTGAATAAGTATCTGTAATCATTTTCCTGAAATAAATAAAGTGAAAGAATATTAAACATTGTTGCAGGCAGCCCCTAAGATGCCCTTGATGATCTCTGCCTCCTGGTATTCACACCCTTATGTAATTCCTTCCTCTTAAAGGTACGCTGTACTTACTATATTGTTTCTAATTAATAGAATATGGTGAAAGTAATGGGATGCCACTTCTCAGATCAGGTAATAGAAGGACTATGGCTTCTGTCTCAGGCATTCACTCATTTTCACTTTCTCACTCACCCTGAGAAACGCAGCTGCCGTGTTTTGAGCTGCCCTATGAAGTCCACCTAGCAAAGAATTGAGAGAGGCCTCTAACCAACAGCCAGCAATAAACTAAGGCCCTCATTCCAACAGGCCACAAGAAACTAAATTCTTCCAACAACCACATAAGTGAGCCCAGAAATGAATCCTCCCCTAGTTGAGCCTTCAGACAAGACTGCAGCTCCAGCCAACATCGTTACCGCAGCCATATGACCTTGAACCAGAAACACCCAGATGAGCCATGCCCAGATTCCTAACCCACAGAAATTGTGAAATAATCAATATTTGTATTTTTAAGCCATTAACTTTTGGGGTAATTAGATACACAGCAATGTATAACCATATGAATGTCTTTTGAATTTCTTCTCTTTTAAAATCAAAAAGGATTTAACAGTGACTTTCAGGATCATAAAAAATAGCTGACTTTTTATTTCAATATTTTATTTAATTTTTAATGGGATTCAAAACATTAGACAAGCTATAGCTTCCTTGTTTTCTGTTACCTTTTCTAATGCTAAAATAAAGATAAGCATTAGAACATTCTGGGTTTTACAATTCAAGCTTTGGGGTTTTCTTTACTAGGTTTTAATATTAGATTTTAATATTAGATCTTAAGAATTGTGTTATATAGAGGGATTTTAAAATACCAAATTAACTGTATATCTCTCTTTCTTCGACATAAGCTTTTTTCGAGAATCGCAACATTTTAGAGTCTATAGAAATTATCTGGACCAGTTGAAATTCAAGCAAACTGAGTCTCAAAGGGGTTAAATGACCCTCCAACGGTCATAGAATTACCAAGTGGCAGAGCTCAGACCGAAACCCACATTTTCTGTCTCCAGATCATTGATCTATCCATCCCTCTGCTTTGAAAAACCAAGAAGCGTGGCCAGCTGTAATAATCTTGTTTATTTTACCCAAATAAAAATGGAACATCATCAGAGAAAAATTAAAATGCCCTACAGCTGCACAGCAATCCCTGGATCGTTGTTATCATTTTCAACGTGCAGCATGCATCTCAACAGCAAATGGCTAATTGACTGACCAGTTTATAAACACTCCTGATTTTACAAGTAGATTTTATGGAGCAAGAGCTCTCCTTGGGGTTAACTTGCTCTTTGCATAGGTTAATTTAAATAGCAGTGAAAATTTAGCTTGAAAGGATAATTACAATATTTCACCTCCTTTTATCTCAGGTTATGTAAATGAGGCTTTAATCTTCTCACAGTTCATATTATATTAATACAGGGAATAAAAAGATCTCAATATATCATTTGCTGTCAATCATTTCAGAAAAATATGCTCATGCAATTGTAGTGGGTACAAATTGGACTAATTCCCATGATCGCGTGCTGTGCATATTATCAACAAGTAAACAGATGGACTTATAAGTTGGCAGAGTTATCACCTGGGCAGTGTAATCTGTCATTTTTATCAGATTGCAAAGTTTGGGGGTTTTTTGACATTTATCCAATATCAAGAGTATTTATTGAAAAACTAGGGATAGCCCCAGAGAAGCAAATTCACCTTCTGCCCCCTTTTAACCTCCAATTTTCGCATCCTGCCAAAGGTAATGAAAGCACTAAACCCCAAGTGACGGGACCTCGGCTGCAGCCTTATCCCATACTTTGCACCACAGCTCTTGTGGGAGACTCTGTCACTCACAGTACTGGACAGTGAAATGTGATGGCTAGAGAACTGTAGCATCATCAAGTTCAATAAATATCAGGAGAAAGCTGGCAGATAAGTTTTAACCCTAGGGCACTTAAAAAACAATCAAAATACTGTTCTACATTCACATCGTATTAACTTAACACCATGTGTTTAAATGATGGTTTAGAGAGAAAGAGTAACGAAAGTTTTCTATTATGTCTCAAGGCCAAGCTCAAGGTCTAATTCCTCCAGGAAGCCTTCCATGATTATCTCAATTCTAAAATAATTACTCCTGCAAGTGTATGACCACAGGACATTATTAGTGCTAGTGAAAGGCAGTATATAACAGTGGTTAAGAGCATAAGGTCTGTGAATAGATTGCCTGGCTTCAAATTCTGATGCCACTATTCACACACTTTGGGCCTGGAGTAAACAACCTCCTAGGTCTCTGTTTCAGCAATAAAATGAGGACAGCAGCTGCCTCATAGATTATTTGAGATAATCAGGTATAGAGATTAGAACTGCATGGGACATTCTATAAACATTAGCTCTTGAGTGTTTACCATGTGCTAACCAGGAACATTCACCTATTTTATCTCTTTTGGTTTCCATAACAACCCTCTGAGTTAGATATGATTTTTATATTTTACAAATGGGAAATTGAAACTCAGAGAAGTTAAGTAACCAGCTCCCTGACACTCTGTTAGTAAGCTGCAGAAGCATGACATTCTAGGTCCAAAACCTGTATGCCTCACCTCTATAAAATATCACTGCTCTTGTGCTTTAGGAAAGCACTGTCCTCAGTCTTCAATAATTTAATATACCTGAGTACATACATATCTATCTCCCTCACCACATTGTTCAGTTTCCCTGGAGCAGGAATTGCTTCTTATTCTTGGGATTCCTAATACCTAGCATAACACTTAACCTATAATAGATGTCATTACATTTTTTTGAAATAAAATGAGTTGGGAAAGTTGCAGCTTCCCTATAGGAACTATTACCCTTCATTAAGGGAAAATTCCTACTAAAAAAGAAAAGCTACAAACTTCCTTGAGCAAAGAAAAGTGTTGAAAGATGAACAGACACAATTGTGGGCCCAGAGCTGTCAAAATCAAAATGGAACTGAAATTCTGCCAGAGGCATCGCTCCTCAAGCCCATCAGTCAATATACACTTATTGATTATCTTCTGGATGCTAAACTAACTTCATGATATCAGTGGCTTCCAAACAGCTAGGCCAAGCTGATTTCTGACATTCAGAAGGAACTGTGCAGGTGACTATCTAACCCCAAAGGACACTGGAAAACCTCTATTTCAAGTTGTCCATAAAAGTTTATAGTTCCATAACAGGCTGTCTGTCACACAGAAGACCTCTCAGCCTCAGAGAAGGAAGTTGCTCTTTGCAGTTCCTACTGAGGGAAAGCAGGTTGTGGATGCAACTCTTCTCTGGAACAGATGAATGTCAGAAACACAGCACCCTTAAAGTGTGAGCTGATGAGAAGTTTATTTCGTCTTATTTTTCTGTGTTGGTAAAAATGAATTCTTACAGTTTTAAACTCAATGACAAGAAAGAAAAAACATTTTTGAGGAGAATAATCAACGAGTCAGAACAACTAGATAATTTCCACATGCAGAGGAATAAAGTGGGACCCTTATCTCACAGCATATACAAAAATTAACTCAAAATAGATCAATGTCCTAAATATAGAAGCTAATATTATAAAATTCTTAGAAGACAACATAGGGGTAAATCTGCATGGCCGTGGATCTGGCAATGGACTCTTCAATATGAAAACAAAAGCATGAGCAACAAAAGAAAAAAGGATAAATTATACTTCACTAAAGTAAAAAAATCTGTGCATTGAAAGACATTATCAAGAAAGTGGAAAGAAAATATACGGTACAGGAGAAAAAATTTGCAAGTCATATATATCTTAAAGGTTTAATTTTCAAAATATATAAAGAACTTCAACTCAACAATAAGAAGATAAACAACCCAATTAAAAATTGGGCAAAGCACTTGAATAGACATTTCAGCAAAGAAGATATACAAATGGCCAATAAGCACAAGAGATGCTCAGCAAGACTAGTCATTGGGAAATGCAAATCAAAACCACAATGAGATATCACTTTATATCTACTAGGATGGTTACAATAATGTTTTTTAAAGTAACAAATGTTTGTAAAAATGTGGAGAAATTGGAACCCTCATACACTGCTGGTAGGAATGCAGAATGTTGAAGTTGGTGTGGAAACAGTTTAGCAGTTCCTCAGAAAGCCCAACATAAAGTGACCATGTGACTCAGCAATTCTACTCCTAGTTAAACACCCAAAAGAATTGAAAACAGGGATTTAAACAGATAGTAGCATGTCAGTGTTCACTGCAGCATTATTCACAATAGCCAGAAGATGAAAACAACCTAAGTATCCACCAACAGATGAATAAATAAACAAAATGTGCCTACAAGGAACATCATTCAGCTATTAAAAGGAATGAAGTTCTGATACATGATACAACGTGAATGAACTTTGAAAACATTATGCTAAGTGAAATACGCCAGACACAAAAGGACAAATATTGTATGATTCTACTTAGATGACATATATAAAATAGGCAAATTCATAGAGAAAGAAAGTAGATTAGAGGTTACCAGGGATTAAGGGGAAGAGAAAATGGGGGGCTGTTGCTTAATGGTTACAGAGTTTCTGTTTGGGGCACCGGGATGAAGAAAGCACTTAGGAAATAGTGGCAACGATGTGACTATAATTAATGCCACCAAATTGTATGCTTAAAAAATTATTAAAATGGCAAATTTTATGTTAAATATATTTTACCACAATAAAAAAAATTTAAAGAAAAAGAATCAGTGAGTGTCAACCTTCACAATCCAAACAGCTCTTCGAGGCAACTTTTGTAAGCAGTGGGAGCAGATCACTGTGGGGATCCATGTGCTGGGGGACCCCAATCCATCTCTGTGCCCTTATCTACAGCCCCTTTCCCTCCTGGCCCGTGGAAAACACAACATCGTGGCACTCAGCCAGAAATTATTTTCTTTTCTAAATTTTCTCTATGAAGAAAGGGTATACAACTTAGCTCAAGTGAGACTACCTCATAAAATGAGAAAAAAACAAGTTATCATGAGTATAAGCCAAATTCATTCAGGAGCCTAGAGGGTAAAAGAAACACCATAAGAATTTCACTCCAAGGTTTGCAGTGGAAATGGTTTACAGCAAAATGTTATTTTCCTCTTGGGGATCAATCTGCTGTTTTTCTTTAAATGTTTTACATAAACTTCCCCCGAGCAATAAAGTGGCAATTGTAATAAGTGAGAGCATATATTCAGACTCTTAAAAGTCTTCCCAAAATGATAAAACATTGATGTTTACTTAGAAAAAGATAGTGGGTGATTATACATGGCTTCATAATCCATGACGGAACTTTTTGTTGTTGTTGTTATTGTTTTAATTAAATCTGTGAATAACGGGTAAATGATATTATGTATAAAATGTTCCAGAAAATAGAAAAAAATGGGCCAGATACCAAACTATTATATAGCATTAGGATAATATCAAAACTGGACAAGAACAGAACAAGAAATGTATATTATAGACTGAAATCACTCATGAGATTAGATGAAAAAGACATAAGTAAAATATTAGCACACAGTATCCAAGGGTGCATTTAAAAATGATATAATTTCTGTCTTCGTTCAGCTGCTATAACAGAATGCCACAGGCTGGGTGGCCTCTAAATAACAGAAATTGATTTCTAACAGTTCTGGAGCTGGGAAGTCCAAAATCAAGGTGCTGGCAGATTCGGTGTCTGGTGAGGGTCTGCTTCCAGGTTCACAGAAGTCTCCTTACTGTGTCCTCACATGGTGAAGGGCCGAAGGAGCTCTCTGAGGTCTCCTTTTTTTAAAATTTTTTGATTTTTTGATTTTAATTTTTTTCATTGTTTACATTTATGGGGTACAGTTTTTGTTTTAATACATGCATATATTGTATAATGATCTAATCTGTATAATTAGCATATCAATCACCTAAACATTTATCATTTCTTTGTGGTTATACTGTTTCAGATTCTCTTTTCTGGCTATCTTGAGATATACAATCCAAGGTTATTCACTATTGTCACCCTAGAGCACTTGAAATTATTTTTCCTAACTGTGACTTTGTAACTGTCTACCAACCTTTCTCCCCACCAAAGATAGACCTTACACATCCACATGACAGTGAATAAGAAATGGCTATAAAGTGAAATTCTGATAACAGACTCATACATAAGTGTTGATAAACATTTTGTAGAACATGTCTGAGGAAGCAGTAAGTGTGTTTCTGCTGCCCCAGACTGGGTGATTAGCACCCCTTAGAGAAGGGGCATTAGTAGGAATGGCTGGTGACAAGTGCACTTTACACATAGATCTCAAAATCCATATTTTAAAAACAACAAACAAGATTTACAGCAATAGGCGGCAAGTCAAACTGATATTTATATTTATAATTTTTACAAAGGAGCATTTTCAGAATCTTCTGAAGTTCGCTTTTCGTTTATCCTTGACCATGATATTCAAAGCCTGTCATGATGAAGAATCTTTAAGTGTTCTCAATGCCACGATTATACATGCACCATACACCTTCCATGAAATGGAGAAGTAGTTCAATGATAAAAGCCTTGTTATGGGGTGCATTTTCAGAGATGAACCAATTCTTGAAAAAATTCATTTTCTCATGCAACAAATAATTTTTCAACATATCTTATGTGAGGCAATTTGAAGAAAAGAGTGGATTGGGTGTCACCATCTTTCCCTGGACATCTGCCCTTTCTCTGTGATATACTCTCCCTCTCCAGACTCACACTCCTACCCCTTACCTCAGCACAGTTACTTATTCTCTCCTTCCTCAAAACTTGATTTCCAAAAAAACTGTAAAATCTACTCATTCTTTATCTCTAGTTAGGCAGGACTTTATCTCTAGCTGAGCAGGACTCAGCTCACAGTTAATAAAGTTTATAACTTAATTATTCAAATACAGTGATCAACACGTATTTGAAGATGAATAAACAAATAAATGAATGAATGAACTTTACCATGTCTATCTGAATAAACAAATAAACTTTATAAGCTCTCAAAGATAACTAACAAGAATAAGGGTTTTTCCTTCTTAGAAAAGAGTCATACATTTGTATGGAAGGACCCTGGGAGAATGAGGTAAGAAAATCTAGGGCCAAACAAAATTATGTTTCTTGCATTATGTTATGGTTTAGTGTGGTTTGCTTTGCTTTCCTTTGGCCATTTAAAATCTGGATTACTGAAAGATGAAAGATGTGCATTTGAAAATTTAACGTTACTCTATAACATCCTGTCATGAATGATATCATCGTACACTCACTGGACAGGGAAAAATTCAGCACAGCCTTTTGTCCTTGGCTTTTGTAGTAATACTTAAAGAGAAGCTTATACTAATAGCTTTGCAAACTAAGTTCTAAAAGATGGGCTTGAATATATTACCATTTTGACCCTCATTCTGATTGAAATGTTTTATGTTTACAATAGCTAAAGTTAGCTAATTTATGTGCCTCCTTCTAAATAAACAATTAATTTTATCTCATACAATGCAGTCCTCATCGGAAAAAAAATAAGCTGAGCCACAAGCCAGACTGGCTCGCACCAGTCCCGGGGTGGCTGCTCCATGAATGCAGGCAAAATTCTTTAGAGGAGTTGCCCTGCAATTTCAAAACCTTTTTAGTGATCAATGGTTCAGAGCACTGAAGTCAATGGATAATTTCTACTAATGTATTTTATGAAAGGTTCATATGCTTTGGAGTCAAACATACTTTTGAATTTCAGTTCTTTTTCTAACTGTAAGAAAGAATAAGCATTTTCCTAGGCCAGTTATTTACCCTCCCTAAAACTTAATGTTCTCATCTGTTCAAAAGCTTGTGTGAAGAAATAAGACTGAAGTGATTGGCGCAGAGTAAAAACTCGATAGATGTTAATGACTAGAAAAAGGGATGGCAGAGGTGGTAGTAAGTCAAGAAATTCACATGTAAGCACATAATAAGCAGTGCCCTGGAAGCAACAGGGGGAAACAAGGGGAAGGAGAGAAGGATGTGATTTTGAGCACATACCATATGCCAGAACGGCCCTAAATTCTGTTCACACGTGACTTCATGCAGTCATGTGAGACAGCTAGCATCATTTCTGCTTCACAAATGAGAAAATGAGGCCCATGGAAGTTTTACCAAAAGTCATGTAGCCAGAAAGGAGAAGAGTTGGAATTGGAACATAAGTCTTTGTAACTCCAAAGAATAGGATCCTTTTAGCATCCTAGCCTAGTTCATAAGACAGCTGGTCTTTTAACATAGCCCAAAATGCAATTATTATAGTGACCCATTCAGATTCACTGGGTTTCACTAGGCAAAAAGATTGAAATCCTATAAATTCCTTATAATGGCCAATCAATCACAGTAGCATTCTGTGACCATACTATCAACATCTTTCACGTTGCACTCGTATATTCACGCTTCCCCTCTGCATTATCCAGCAGGAGGAAATCATTCCCTTATGATAACGGTCAGCTCTATTGATGCTATCAGTTAACTGGTGACATTCAATTAGTAAAAGTCTAGGCTCCTCTATTAAAAACACACCAGGAAAGATTTCTAGATCTTCAGAAACTGACCACAAACCTGAGTGGCATTTAGAAATAGAAGCCTTCTGTTCAACTATACGGATCTTTACGCTTTAAAAATGCCAGTCTCTTTGTATTTTTGTCTTTTTCATTTCAAATGTGAGGGTTTCATTATAACATTATCTGTGTCCTGCCATGTTTATAATGTGGACGAGTTCACAGAGAAGCCCTTGAGATAAGATGGGCTCTTGATAGCATGAGTTAGTTTTGCTCACAAGAATTCACACAACATGATAAATTAGACAAATGTAAATTAAATTAAATTACAGCAAGGGGAAATATGGGCATACCAGGAAGGTAAGAGCGGGGGAGTGGGGATATTACATGAAGACATGAAAGTGATGCAATCTTCTTAGAGGAAATAATAATACTGAGCCAAAATAGAGCTGTGAGGTTTTATTGGCCAAGGATTTACCCTTTAGATAAATTAAATTGATTATGATATCTGTGCTGTGTTTGAGAAAAGAAAAAAAATACTAGCTCCTTAGAAGAAACAATGTTTCTTCCTGGAACTTTAGTCTATACCAGAGCTGTCCAGTAGAAATATAATGCAAATAACATATGTAATTTTAAATTTTCTAATAGCACATTGAATATTGTAAAAAAGTGACATTAATTTTAATAACATTTTATTTAACCCAATATATCCAAAATATTATTTCAACACATAATCAACGTACAAAATTATTAATAAAACTTTGTTCATTTTTTCCTTACATACTAAGTCTTTAAAATAGAGATGCTCAATAGAGATGCAACATTTTTATCAGAAATAGTTGATCTATATTTAGATTATAAAACGAGCAATTGAAAAAGTAGTTTCATATACCCACATTGTTCCAACATACCTAAACGTTTTGCAATTGCTGAGTATTCATTTTTAAATTTGAGTAAATTAAAAATAAAATAAAATTCAGTTCCTAAGTTGTACTAGCCATTTTGCAAGTGCTCAGCAGCCCCATGTGGACAGCACAGGTCTCAGTGAAAGGGCTTATTACGTCTTCATATAAAGGATGCTGAGTAAGTGGAACACAGCATCATCAGCAATATCCCTACAAAACTTCCATTTCTTCAGAACATTTATTGATGTAGACTGAGGGCATAATGTTAAGGTCCAGCTCATGTTAAGCAGAAAGACAAGGTCATGAGGTCCACACGCCCTGCTCTCTGATGACTTGGAATGAAAGGACCTCTCAGGTTGTCCTCAGTCTGTTCTCTGTCTTTATTATTCCCTTGACTGAGTTTTTGATTCACAGACTAAGATAATATTCATAGGCAAGAGCCTAAAAGTCAAGTAACATTTTTCTTGGTTAAGAATAATCCATATGTTTTAAGTCACCACACAGAAAATTGATAAATATGAGGATACTTCAAAAAGTATATGGAGGGATTCATATTATCTTTTAATTCTACTTTTCCACAAGCTTTTTGAAGTACCCTCATACATCCAAGAACTAGGTCTTTGGGAAAAATATCAAAACATACAAAGTTCTCTTTAGAATTAAACAGATTACCAAAACAAAACAAAACAAAACAAAACAAAACCTCGAGAATCAAGCAGAAATAACATATAATTCTAATACTATTTATTGTTTAAAACAAAAATAAAAGCATATAGAAGGCACTCTAATATATTTTTATCAAACCACCATAACCTACATATCAAAGCCTAAAAAAGATTTTACAGATAAAAAATAATATAAATCAAATTAAATTGAAAATGTCAAATTTCATTTATGAATAGATGCAGGGATTCACCCATGAAATTTGAAAGCCTTTGCATGGTTTTATTCTTCTCAATTCCCTGACATTTCTAATCCTGTTATGGAAATAGATGCACTCAAGCATATTTATATCAAAGCATAGATAATAGAGAAATAACCAAAATATAATTATAATAGTCAGAAAAAAGGGGGAGGGGGATGGGAGGCTTCATCAGAATTCTCAAAGTGGAAATATAAAGAAAAATTTTCCTCATATTTCTCATCTGCTGTTAATTAAAATGCCAGTTCTATCTACAAATCAGATTTGTAAGGAGCTTTCCACTTAAACTTACATATCCATCTCTAGAGGAGGATTCCATTGGGAAGGGGTCCCTGGATTCCACATCGTCTCTGGTGGATCTGCTCCGGCAGCCAGAGATGATTATCTACACCATGGGATGTGCAGAATAAATAAAGGTTAAGTGATTATCAAAATGTGACCAACATCTGAGCAAACAGCATGCACCTTGGCAGGAAGGCTATCAGGATTAAGGCAAATCACATCCAACTGTGGAAATAAACTTGTCAGCTGCAGGCTGCTGTGGCCTTGCTAGCTGCAGCCCTTCTCCTGGCTGGTGGGCTTCTGAGTACGATTCCAAAGTGGTTCAATAGCACCTGGCCCAGCCTCCCACAGCCTCCTGAGGCTACTTGTAGCCGCCCACTGCCTCCACCTCCTGTCATCACTTACATGGCTATAAACGTCAGAGATCATAGTTTTGAACTTGCAAGTTCCCACTGGAGAAAATGAGATAAGAAAACCACATTTATGTAATTTAAATGTGAGGCCTCAGGAGGGAAGAATTTTTTATCCGTTGGTCTCCACGTTTAAACAGGATGATATTTGGGGTAGATAACACCGAAAGGAATGAGATCTTTCTGAAGGGGAGTTAGTGGAGTGGGTTTACTTGTGCCAAACACTGTTTGACCAGCCTGGATGATCTCATTTAATCCATACAATGACCCTATGAAGTAGGTTCTATTATTATCTCCATTTTTCAAATAAAGAAACTAAGATACAGAAAAAGTAAGTAACTTGCCCAAGGTCACACTGCTAGGAAATGAAGGAACTGAGATGTTTGCCCCAGGTGGTGACTCTAGAAACTTCGCTCTTAACAGCAATGCTGCAGTGCCACCCTATGGGCCTGCTGGAAAAATCCACTTGCCGAGAAAATCCAGTTGCTATGGACTGAATGCTTGTGTCCTCCTAAAATTCATATGTTGAAACGTGAGGATATAAGAAGGTGGGGCCTATAGGAGGCGATTAGGTGGGGAATGCCCTTAAAATGGGATTAGTGCCCTTATAAAAGAAGCCCAAAAGAGTCCCCTTGGCCCTTCTGCCATGTGAGTACACAGTGAGAGGACAGCTGTCTATGAACCAGGAAGCAAGCTGTCATTGACACTGAATCTGTCAGGGCCTTGATCTTGGACTTCCCAGCCTCCGAATTGTGAGAAATATGTGTTTGTTGTTTAAGCCATCCATCTATCGTATTCCATTATAGCACTCAGGACAGACTAAGACACCAGTCAAATAAGAGTTTAATCAAGATTTAAACCTGAGGAATGGAGAAGCAGATTAGAAAGGATTGACAGTAGGTAGTGCCTCCACTTAAACATAAACACTTGACAATTGCATGAATTACATACCAAACAGAAAGTAAACTATGAGCATCATAAAAGATATAATCCACCAACATTGGGAGGTGGAGAATGAGGAGGTGGCAGGAAATGTAAGAATACTAATCTTTCATGGCAGCAACTCAAATTACAAATACAGTTTTAAAAAAAGATAATGATTTCAGCTTCTTAATGTTTTGCATAATCTCTTCAGTGGAATCTTTGAGGAAATGACACTAAAAAAAAATGCTTTTACAATTTCACCTTTTCATTTTCATTTCTTCAGTTAAATTCAGATGAAATTAGAATTCTGAATTTTAAATAGTTTTTCTGACAGCTATTTTGTATTTATATTTCATGTTACATTTTAAATACCATCAATAGTAGTATCCTATTTTTTTAGAAGTATACATAAAACAACATCTGAAATGAGATGCTGCTAATGTGAGTGGTGTTTATTTCTGGATGACAGCATTTGGGAAGTTTTTAGTATCACTATTATTAATATTTCAGTTATTCAACTGCCACCCATTTATTGAGCACTTAACATAAATCACACATATAATAAGTCATCACATATTTACTGAGACAGGAATTGGTTTTGGCTCTGGGGATACAGCAGTGAACAAGACAAACTCGGTCTGTTGCTTGCAGAAGACAGAAATAAACCAATCAGCACATACTGCCATGTCAGGACTTGAAGAGCAGGACGGGATAGAGAGGACAGGAGGAGCTGTTTTTACTAGAGTAATTAATGAAGGAGACTTTCCGAGGTGGAAACATCTAAATTGAAAACTGAAAGAAGTCCGAGAAGGAGCCATGCAAGGACCTGAAAAAAAAAAACAATGATGAAGAAACAAAAGCAGATACAAATGTCCTGAGGCGGAATGTATATAACAAGGTAATAAAGGACATTGATGAAATCTAGTACTGGAGCTTTCGAACGCGAACCAAGTATTTGGTAAGTGGGACTGTGTGCTTAATTTCACACCATACGATGTATTGGTGATGTCTGAGTTTGATCTAGCTTTTATTCATTTTCATCTTTCCCTTGCCTGACCCACTGCCCCTGGCCTCACATGGCAACCTCCGTAGACTTAGATCAAAGTTCTTATCAGATATGAACTATTGAAATGAGTAGATAACGTGTGTGTCTTTTCCCAGAGCAGTGATCGCCCAAGTTAAATGCCTACTTAACTAAGCTAATGGCAAGGTTGAAGGTTTTATTAACATTAAACCCTTGCAGAAGTATCTGACCACCTGGCTAAAAGCATATATATTGTGTGAATCCCTTCATTAATGAGGCAATTAATCGTGAGAATTAGCAAACCACTGAAAACCACGCAGGCCGCTGTGAAAATGAAGCCCTGGGCCTCTCCCGAAATCCCCAGTCAAAGGAGGTGGCACCTCACAGCCGAGGACACCTGGAGTGATTGACAGCTGCGCATATTGATTTTGGATTCTGAGAACAACTCCCACAGGGCTGGTAACAGCAAGTGGGAGGCAGAATTTGATGAGACAGATGGGACCCTGAGGGAAAACCTCATAAGGCAGGGCGGTGAGGTGCCCCTTCCCTGGCCCTCACGGGCATGATAAGAGGTGGCCTCTTTCTTGTTTTAACACGGATTCATTCCCACCAGGCTGCATCTGAGGAAGACGACAACCCAAAAGAGTCTTGCTCTTTGGGGGGGAAAAAAAAACATTTTTTAAAGCTTCTTAAGTGCAAACTTTCAAATTGTCACCGACAGGCATGTGCTTTAGGGATAAAGGTAGGAGCAAAACATCTGGTCCCCAGGCTCACACCCTGCATCCACAGTTCAGATTGTGTTACAGTTACTAAAGGGGCATGGGTGTGTACATGTGCAAATGCACCCTCTTCTACATACAAACAGATTCTAGCAGCATTTCTAAGGACATATCTCTGTAAGGGAGGCCCCTCACCTAGCACACCACATCACCGGCTGTCAGGGACAGATGGTGGGATGATTTTAAGCAAATGAAACAGCAGCCGTCCTGTCTCCTAAACCCACAGCTCTGAGACATTCTCAGGCGGAAGAGCACCAGGGAGTCATGACGGTATTGCCACATGCACAAAATAATGATGTGCTTAATTCCATCATACTCAAGAGGAAATGACTTCTCTGGCAGAAAACATGACTACATGAAATGTATGCCAAGTAAAATCACAACCAGAAGCACAAAGGCCCCTGAAATAAAAAATAAACTGTGTGTCAAAGAGGGTTGCATGTTTCTGGGAAAGTTTTTTGCCTCAGCATCCTCTTGATGTACATTCATTTAATATCTCATCTCTTCACATTTCACTGCATTTAAGGATTAACAGGTGTCAGTGCTTTCATTACAAATTACAGGAGGACAAATTTAAGATGTAAACATTCCAATCTAATTGCTCACTTGATTGCTGTGTGCAAATTAGAAAAGGTCCCCATTGTTTGAATCCAGAAGTGGAACACTCTGTCCAGTGTGGTCAGTGGGAACAGAGCGTGAGGCTCACCCACTGCCGTCCATGCGGCCGTGAACCCCCCTCCTCTTGCCTACCTCACACTCCTCCATGTCCCCAACAACCCCACTGTTGTGCCTCACAAACTCTAAAAAGAGTGGAGGAAGTCGTTGGGAATGCTGTGGAGACCCAGGTTGTCCGCCAAATCCATTCTCTCGATCTCCCAAATTGAATTGAATCAACTTGAAGCTGAACACAGGCAGCTTAGCAATACTTCATTTCTCAGCCTCAGTCTGTCCCTGTCGACCTGGGTTGCAGAGCATGAGATGTGCCTCCTCCGTGTACCCTCACCCTTCCCAACAGCTGGTACCGGCATGTGCATCAATCCAACTTCAACCGCACAGAAAATGGCAACACATTAGGGGATGGCAGACGAGCAACTTGGAAAGGGGCTACCTTGCCAGCCTTGACTGTTTACATCAACACTGCTTCATAAGAGAGAAATAAAATTCTTTGTCCATTAAGCCATGGTCAGGTCTCTGTTGCAGAGCTTGGTCTTACCCTATCTAATATAAGAATTAATCACAAAACTGCTGGGATGATCCATTTTATGTGTCAGTTTGACCAGGTTAAGGAATACTCAGATAACTGGTAAACACTATTTCTGGCTGTGTCTGTAAGGGTGTTTCTGGGAAAGATTAGCATTTGAATCTATAGACTAGGTAAAGAAGATCGGCCCTCACTGATGTGGGCATCATCTACTCTGTCCAGGGCCTGGATAGAACAAAACAGTGGAGGAAGAGCAAATTCTCTCTCTCTTCTTGAGCTGGGACATCCATTTTCTCTTGCTCTCAGACATAGAAGCTTCTGGTTCTTGGACTTTCAAACTCCAGGACTTATACCATAAGCCCCCCTGGTTCTCAGGCCTTCCAACTCGGAATTACACCACCAGCCTTCCTGGTTTTCCATCTTGCAGTTGGCATATTATGGGACTTCTCAGCCTCCGTAATCACTTGAGCCAATTCCATAATAAATCTCCTCTTAAACGTCTCTCTCTATATATATCCTGTTGGTTCCATTTCTCTGGAAAACCCTGACTAATACACCTTTGCTGTGAATACACAGGAGATTCAGCCATTAATCGCTATGTGGCTCTTAGCTCCTTGTTTAGCACTTTCCTGGTTTGCTAACCTCTCCTTTCACCTACTGAAATCCTCCTTCTTCCAGGGTTATTTCCAATGCCACTTCCTCCAGGTGTGAAGAACAGACTTCCACACCGGCAGTCCAATCCACAGAATCTTGTGATTATGCCATTAAATGCCTCATGCAAACTCTGGCCCATAGAGAGCACATGATTAATTCCCTTTCTGTCAATCACTTACCATCTCCAAACACAACAGAGCAAGTTCTTGTGAACTTAAATATGTTGCTGAAGATTGTGGCTGAAACGATGACTTGGGTGGTGTGTCAGCTAAGATGGAGAACAGAACAACCATGGAGAGAAAAGGAAGGTGGGCTGACGAGAGAAGTACCACCACCTGGTCAGTCCTCCAGAAAACCAGTCAGTACTAGGAGAGAAATTGAAAGATGCTTTAACAAGAAAAAATCATTAAGGAAAATCAGTTGAAAACAGCCTATCTAAAATAACAGCCAGAACTTGTTGGATCAGAGAACCAGAACTGGAAGGAAGAAAGAGAGACAAAGAGAGAGATTATCATCAGAGAACAAGCCACTAACCCCATAGCCCCTAACGTAATAATGCAATTTACAGACGAGAATGTAATCGACTCTGAACAATAGATTTGATTTCAAATCTCACAACTTACTACTGGCCTGAGGCCCCCAGCCAATCTAATTTACCTCTTTGCATCTTTGTTTTTCATCTGAAAAATGGGAATATAATAAAACATGCCGAGAGAGGATTATATGAGATAACATTACCATTAACAAAACTAAGTAATAGATGTGAAAGTGATATATAAAAAAGAATGCACCCTACATGTGTGTTATTATGCCACACATTGTGATCTAGGTGAATGGCAGTATAGGTGGGATCTCTGGAGATCAGATACTGCAGGCTGAGGAATGGGCCAAAAATAAGTTTAGAATGTTGAGCAGGTCAGGGTGAGGTGCTGAAATAGGAACCTAGAAAAGTAAATAGGAACCTGCCAAAAGTAGATCATGTTATCAAACGTGTCCCTTATTTCTCATCCTTTGACCCCTGCTGCTATTCTCGTAGCTCTGACACACACACACCAGCTTGGAGAGGAACCCCACAAGGAGTGAAGACCACGCTGGCAAACCATACGCTTCCAACAGAGGTTCAACAAAGACGGCTTGTGAAATCATATCATTTAGCAGGTGCTATGGCATCGAGAAGAGGTTTTCATGAAATTAAAGGGTTTCTCTTAATGATGCTTCTCATCTACATACCAGATCCAGCTGTTATAGGCTTCAGACTCAGTGGTTTATTTGTTCCTTCATCCAGTGACTAAGTATTTATTAAGGCACACATGATGTACCAGCCACTGTGCTTGACATTAATATAGTTTTCTAGGTTTTTTAAAATTCAAGAATTAGCAGCTTAGCTCCTTTATTACATGGCATAGCCTCTGCCTTCAGATATGGAAGTCATTAATTGGGGAAAGACAAAGCAGAGCCAAATCGATCTTATTTGAAAAACCTTCCAAAAATTATATTCTAATACCTCCCTTAGTCATTCAACAAGTATTTGTGGAGTGTAATCCATTTCCAAAGCACAGTGCTGAGCATTATAGGTAATACAAAAGCTGGGCGACTTTACCTTTGAAAGACTTATATGTGGATGACAGTTTAAATGAATTCATCAAATTACACACTCACCCTGTGAGATAAATACAATTGTCTCTGGTATAAAGATGAGGAAACTGAGGTCTAAGATTACGTAGATGACAGAAGGCAGAGCCCCAGTCAATGCTGAAGGTTGGCTCCCTGTTCCACACAGAATCTACCTTTTCCAGACTTGTAAGGAGAACCACAATTCAAAATATCAAGACAGATATAAACCTAGATACAGAAATGCAAAGCATAGAAAATTACATCTAGGAAGACTTTTAGGAAAGTTTTTAGGAAGACCACATTTTATCTGTCTTAAAGGATGCATTGAAATGGAAAGATAAAGAAACAAAGATGCAGTATTTACTGAAGAAACATTATAAATAATACTAAGCATATAATAAAAGCGTCATTTCTTGGAAATGGGAAATACCCTCATTTGGCTATAATGTTAAGTTAATGTGGGATTTCAATAGGAGTTAGAAAAACAGGTCATAATTTAAATGTCAGGTAATCAAACATGGAATTTATCTTCCAAATTAGGGTCACAAAAAATTTAATAGGGTCCACAATTTCCTAAATCCATAAGAGTGAGGACATTATAAATTTTTATTGATAGCCATGATGAGGCGAAAGTATTCCTGCTTAGTAAATAAATGGATTCAAATGTAAATCCAGAGCATCTATTTGCCTTTTGTTAATAATCGTCCGTGATGCCTGAGTTCTATGATGTCATTTTAATGGAATTAGACTTAAGTGGTCAAAAATTATAAAGTGACATTTAGCTTTGGCTGCAACCTGGTCATAAGGAACTGAAGATAGTCAGTTACATAGCAGAAGGGACATGTGGTTAGACTGAGTTGACCTATTTGTTCATAGGTGAAATTTACTTAGGTAAAATTTATTTGCTAAAATCTTCAATGGGCTATACCCAGAGTTCTGCTTGGTCAGAGGTCACGTATTTGGGCTCTTGGTTGTAAGTGACAAACACTCAGCTCATTCTGGCTCAATACCCTCCCACCCCCAAAAAAAAAATTTTTTTAAGGAATTTACTGTCTCTTACATTAAGGAAATTCAAGTAGAGCTAGACTTCAAGGGTACAGTTATATCCAGGGACTTAAATTACATCATCAAAATGCTTATCTCTTTGTACTCTCATATCTATTTTCTTCTGCTTTGGTTTCATTCTCCAGCTGCTTCTCACCACACTGTAACAAAGCAATGTTCACCAGAAGATCCAACTTTATATCCTACCAGTGTAGCAGCCCCCAAAGAAAGAAAGATGTCCTCTCCAAAGAGTTTCAACACAAACAGGGGGCTGAGTTGGAACACATGTCTAGGGTCATCTGTGAATCAGTCATTTTGACTCTTGCCAGACCTGAGGAAAATTTGCTTGTATCAGAGGAAGAGTTTAGATTGCAGAACAGGCAAAAACTACAGAGACCCATGCATTATATCAGTCTAATTAGTCCCTCCCCTCATGCCACACACTCTCAGGAGGTACTTAAATTTTAACGAAAAACTAAATAAATAATGTTAAGGGCTGAATTGTGTCCCCGTTCCCAAAACTTATATGTTGAAGTTCTGGCCCTCATTACCTCAGAATGTGACTGTGTTTGGAAATAAGGCCTTAAAGAGGTGATTAAAGGTAAAGTGAGGAGCTGGCCGGTTAGCTCAGTTGGTTAGTGTGCCACCTTGTAACACCAACATCAAGGATTCGAATCCCCATACCTGCCAGCTGCCAAAAAATAAATAAATATTAATCAAAACGAGGCCACTAAGGTGGGCTCTAATCCTATCTGACTCGTGTACTTATAATAAGAGGAAATTAGACACAAAGAGAGAACTAGGGATGCCCATGTGCAGAGAAAAGACTATGTGAGGACACAGAGAGAAGGCAGCCATCTGCAAGCTAAGAAGAGAGGTCTCAAAAGAAACCAAACTTGCCAGCACCTTGATTTTGGACTTCAGCCTCCAAAACAGGGAGAAAATAAATTTCTGTTGTTTAAGCCACTGTCTGTGGTATTTTGTTATGGTAGCCCCAGCAATCTAATACAAACAAAATACTGGGAAATTGTAGTGGATTAAATATCACCAGAAGCCATTTGCAGTTTCTCCCATCAAAAGGAGTTCATATCCCCACCCCATGAATCCAGGCTGGCCTTGGGACTTGGTCTGTCCCACAGACTGTAGTGGGAGTGACACTGCGCATCCTGCAAGCTCAGGCCTACAGAAAGCCTGAGGCTTCTGTCCTTGGAACCCAGACACCACGTGAGAAAACTAGGCCATCCTCTTCAAGAAAGAGAGACTTTGTGAATCATGTGCAGAGAGAGACACAGCCATCCCAGCTATTCCAGCCAGAACTTCTGAAGCCAAAATGTGAGAGAAGTGAGGCCATCCTGGACCAGCCAGCACCCAGCAGACCCACCAGCTAAATGCAGCCACATCAGGCAAAGCCAGCCGAAGAATCACCCATCCAAAAGCACAAGAAATAAGAAGTTGCTGTTGTTTAAACCACTAAGTTTGGGGGTGGTTTGCTATGTAACAACACATACTGACACATAAAAAACACAAATGGAGCTGCAGAATTTATTGTGTTCATTGGTTTGTGTCTGTGGCATGTACAAAAGTATGTTTCAACCAAATCAGACTACCAAATATTGCAAAAAAAGTATATAGATATAAAAATAAAATTATTTTTATTAAACATGTTTTTAAAACAATACTTTAGTATATGATCAAACATAAACATGACTTCATGGTTTAAAAATAACAATTTTTAGATTTTTGTGGTGCTAAAAATAAGTTTATTACAAATATCCATTTTATGTTGCTTTGACTGTCTAACCAATGGATCATTGCAAAACAGAAATGTTCATGGCATCATTTTCACTAATGTCTAATGACCCTGTAGGTACTGTTACTAGGTTTTTCTTCAGTCATTCATAGCTTACTCTTTATTAAAAAGTGTTCCCATGAACAAAACATATAGCAATAGAATTAACAATAAAGTTACAAATCATCAACAGTGCCACTGTATACTATATTTACTGAAGATAGATCATCATTGTAGATGTTTGTTTATTTAATTAATTTGTATTTATCTGCAGAAATGCAATTAACATGTTGCTAAATAGGGTTACACTGGGCAGTTTGCAAAATGGAGCCCCAAATAATGCCTAATCACCACAGCTATTGACACTCTGTCAACAGTGGTCACATGCATAGAAAACCAGGGATAAAAAACCTCCTGGCCGTGAGCAGTTCTCTGTGTTTTCCAGGCCTTCATCACTTTCTTCCCTATCCCATGAGGATATTAGAATACAAATGAGTGATATTATTGTAAAAATAAATAAATAAATAATTGTGACTACCTCTTAATACATTCTGAATTCTAAAATAAATAATAATCCCAAACTTCTGTTCTTTAACTCCTATTAAGGAAAAGTTGTGTACAACATATAGATTTTGCCCCATGGTAGTGGATCATGAAGATGGGATTGCAGACTGCTGCTCTAGATCATCCAGGATCTGAATAGATGGGAGGAATTGGAGAGTTTTGAATTCTGTAGCCACTGCAATGCATTGAGAAGACCAATCTGTATTCAAAGTGAAGAGTAGATTAGAATCATTCTGTGGATGCCCAGAAACTAAATGGTTAGGATCTGTTACAATGGCCCAGTCAGGATATGCATAGTATCTAGTATCTAAAAATGGCCCACAAAGGACCCCACCTCCTAGTATTCATGCCATGCATAGTCCCCTTCCTTTGAATCTGAAATGACTTTCTGACTCACTTGATCTCCAAGGCCAGGTCAGAAGAATCCTTGCAGCTTCTACCCTGGTCTTTTGGAATGCTCATTTTGGGGAAGCCAGCCACTATGTAAGAAGTTTGATGACCTGAAACCACCCTGACATGAGGAAGCCCTATGAAGAAGTCACATGGAGAGGCCGCTTGGGAAGAGATGTTCAGCCAGCCTCCAGATCTTCCAGCCATCAGACTTCGTGCACCAGACCTGGGAATGAACAGGCCATCGTGGATGTCCAACCCAGATGACGCTTCAAGTAACTGCAGCTCCCGTTGGCATCCGGCTGTAACTCTGAGATATCTGCAGCTAAAACTGTCCAAATGAGCCCAGTCAACCCACCAGAAAAAGAGAGAAATAATAAATTTTGTTTTAAGTGAATGTTTCAAAGCGGTTTGTTATACACCTACGTTAACAAAAGTTATCTACAGAAAATATTACCTTCTAACATAATAAAACATTATTTTAAATTGTGTCTGTTTTCCCCTATGATAATACTAAACTAAACATGTTTAAAATGTAGTGTATTCATTTGTTAGGGCTGCCATATCAAAATACCACAGCCTTAGTGCCTTAAACAATACAAATTTATTCTCTCACAGTCACAAACCCCAGAAATCCAAGATCAAAGTGTCCGCAGTTTGGGTTTCTGCTGAGGCCTCTCTCCTCGGCTGGTGGATGGCTGCCTTCTTGCTGTGTCCTCACATGGCCTTTTCTCTGTGTGCACACCCCTGGTGTCTCTCCTTGAGTCCTAATCCCCTCTTATTATAAGGATATCAGTCAGATTGAAGTAGGGCCTACCGGGTAATGGGAGTTGGGTCTTCAACATATAAACAGGGAGGGGGACAGACACAATGACACAATTCAGTCCATCACACTTAGTGACCAGAGCAATGTTGCCACAAGGTTGTTTCTATTGTGAAATAGCATTTGTCATCTATAAGTGAACAAAGACTTAATAAAGGACTGAGCAGGGACGAGCTATAGGGACTTGAATTTGACAGGGATTTACATAGGCGACTCAGTATTATAGATGCTGAGTAAAATATCCTAGAGATGTATTTGCTGCTCCTTGTCACTATCACCTTAATTCTCAACCAGGAAAGAGAGTGAATGCCCACTGATAACCCTGTATGCCGACCCAGTGCATGGTCACGTACTTGGCACTGTGAGTATTATAAAGAAAAGTGGGCGTTTGCTCACAGTCCAGTAAGGAGATGAAGAATTCATAATCGATGTCAGTAAAGGATGTGATGGGGTAATAAACACACAAAAAGTGCTCTGGAAGCCAAGGGAAGGCTGTATAGAGATCTTGCATGTTCTGTGTGCATGCACAAGCGTGTGTGCACATGCACACACACTCCACATGGGGAATCTGCATGGCTCTCAGGATTATATTTGAGACACCACGACAAGTCAGCAGAATTATGTGATTCTGTTGCCAGCACCAGTATTGATTTACTTTCTGCCCTAAGAGAAGCTCTATAACCTCCCAGGGACATAATCCCCCATTTGTTCTGATGGGAAGCCCCTTCTTGACAGAGGCCTGGGGAGAGCCTATTAGCTCACTGTCACAAGCCGGGGCTTCAATCCAAGCCCAGACAGCTTTGTTTTCAAGCTTTAGTTCCCAACTAATGAGTCCTCAGCCTCAACCTTAGGCTTTAGTTCCTCACCCCTGGTTTAACTTTACCCAGATGCTGAGCCTTTCCCTGGGTGCTCTAATATGAAATGCAGGTCATGCTCCTTGGAGCTTAGTTAAAACTAACTTCTGTAAGTTTCTGTGTTGCTCTTCTATTGAGTCAGCAAAATATAGCCCTCTGTCTTATATCGCTTTTCATGTTCCAGAAGGAAACTCTATCTTGAATCAATAGATATACCCAGTCTTACATGCTATCTATTACAAAAGTCAAAACATTATTCTCTCTTCTCTCATACATGGTACTTCAAAAAGTTCATGGAAAAATAGCACTAAAAGACAATATGAATCTCTCCATGAACTTTTTATAGTACCCTCATAGCACTTTCCACATAATTAAAGTCCTTCCCACACTCTGCTTTTGACTGAGGCTGTTTGGGAAACCCCTGCCTCCTCTACCAAATTCTCATTCCCAGAAGGAGCAGTACCCAGGAGGGGATCCTGAATTTCACTTAGAGGAGGATTAGGGGATGAAAATATAAGACTGGAAAGAGAGGCTAGAGACTTACTTTGGCATTCCATTTTAACAGCATGCACACTGGTTTTACTTTGATTTCACATATTTATTTGGACTTGCTTGAAGCTACTTGTATTGCAAGTTCCCTGTTTTCACTTCGACTTTGTTTACTTTGGGTGGTGTTATGAATGTTTACTTTAGGTGGTGGTGGGACTGAATGCTTGTCCCCCCACCCCAACCAAATTCATCTGTTGAAACATGTCTTCAGGAGGTCATTAGAATCAAATGAAGTCATAGAGGGGAACTCTCATGAATGAGATCACTGTCATTATAAGAGTCCAGAGAGAGCTTGCTTCCTCTCTCCTCCATATGAGGATACAGTGAGAAGACTGACACCTATGAACTATGAGTCAGGCCCTCACCAGACACCAAATCTGCCAATACCTTGATCTTGGACTTCCAGCCTCCAGAAGTGTAAGAAATAGTTTGTTTAAGCCACTCAGTTAATGGCATTTTGTTATAGCAGCTGACTAAGACAAAATTGGTACCAAGACTAGGGAGCTGCTATAACAAAATGCCTAAAACTATGGAAGCAGTTTTGGAACTAGATAATGGGTAGAGGCTCAAAGAGTTTTGAGATGCATCCTAGAAAAAGCCTAGATTACTGTGAACAAACTTTTAAAGGTGATTCTGGTGAGGGCTAAAAAAGGAAAGAGGATAACTGTAGAGAAAGCTTCTGTCATCCTGTGGAATACATCATAAGCAGAATGTTGGTAGAAATACGGACAGTATAGGTCATTCTGATGAGGTCTCAGACAGAAATGAGAAACATGTTATGAGACAATGGAGAGAAAGTGAACCTTGTTACAAGGTGGCAAAGAATTTGGCTAAATTCTGTGTAAGTGTTTTATGAAAGGCAGAACTTGTGAGCAATAAAATTGGATTTTAGTTGATGAGATCTCTAAGCAAAGTGTTGAAGGAGCAGCTTGGTTCCTCTTTACTGTTTAAAGTAACTGCAAGAATAGAGAAATAACTTGGAAATAAAATTGTTAATCAAAAAGAAACTAGAACTAACAGATTTGAAAAACTCTCAGCCTATCCACATTGCAAATAATAACAAAATGTGTTCAGAAGAGAGCACTGAGGGTGTGGCCAAGCAACAGTTTGATAAGGAGACTAGTGTGGACATAAATCACAGACATAATCAGCTACCCCAGCAGAACAACTGCCAGTTTCAACATTCTGTTTATGATGTATTCTCTAGGAAGACAGAAGCTTTCTCTAATTTTCTCCTCTTTTCTTTTCGAGTCAGAATTGCCTTTAAAAGTCTGTTCATGATAATTTATTCTTTAAGACAAGGGAAGAAGGCCCCCAAAGGTGATTCAAAGATGATCAGGACTGCCTCTTCAATTTCAAACGGAGGGAGAGTATCACCTGGGTTTCAACAGACCAGATGACCTCTGCTAAAGCTGTGGGAGTGAGGCTGCCCAAAGCCATGCCTAGCAGAATTTTGGGAGAGTGGTAGGAATTATGGAGACAATAAAGTGACTCCCCCCCAAAGTCACCCTTGAGGCTGCCAATAGCTGGAAAAGTCTTGTTTATAGTTGTATTTCTCAGAATACCAGGCACAGGACATACAGGAAGTCCAATATTTGGCTACAGAATGGCACACTGAGATAAACATATGACCCAGAGAAGGACACAACAAAACAAATCTTGAGAAGGCACAAGCCCACATAGCCGGTTTTCGTGTGGGTTCAGTCCGTACTATTATAATCGGGCAGTGTCCAAGATGATCACGTGGAGGTCTGCAGAAATATTCAAAAATAAAATAAAATCAGCCTGGTGCTAACGACAATTTCACCGATCACCTTTAGGCAAGCACTCTAAAAATTAAGGGAGAAATGTCAGCTACCAAGTGGTGGTCAGATATTAGAGCAAATTTAAGCTCCTCTGGCTCTGTAGTGCCCAGCTCTCTCCGCAGGCATATTGCCCATTAGCCTGCCAGTGTCTTGATCCAATACTCTTGAGAACTCTGAGCAGCAGCTTTTCAAGGGTAATTGAAGGGATATTACTGGCTGTCTGTTTATCATCTCTTGATCACCTAACACCATGGCACCTATTAGGATGAGCTAGTAGACACTGTGCTAAAGGTTGCCTCAGCTGGAAGCTTTTCAGCTGTTTCTCCAACAGACAAACAAAGCAAGATTCTCCTCAAATCCTCCCACTTTTGGACCAATCTTATGAGCTAATTAATCATGATTACTCCATACAGTAAGCATATTTGAGATTAATCTGCACTAGCCTCAGGTCGTGTCCTAATTACCAATATGCTGAAGCAGCATTCCCCTTGTAAGTGTAAATACAGTGTTGATACCATTGCAAGACAACAGAATGACTATATATTAGGCACACATGCTAATGAATGCTATGCTGATATACTAAAAAACTTCTTTTCCTTCAACCTTTCCGACTCATTGTCTTCGCTGGATAGTCACGTACTGTCAAGAATATGTGTCAAGAATATGTCTTAATCCAAAAAACTAAATAACATGGCCAGAAAAATATCATAGAAGAGGGAATCCCTAAAGACCAATTATTCACTTTCCTCCACGAGGCCTTAAGGGCTGAAACATCATCATCCAGAGTTGAGTGAGATGTGGTGGCTAATGCAGATAATGTATTTCCTTATCGGGTTTGAGTGTTTATTAACAGGGAAATAAAATAGAGCCATCTGTAAGAACTGACAACCAACCACCACGTCCATCAAAGGTGCGCACGGTCTTGGTTTTCCTTTAGCGCTCGTCCCCACTCCGTGTCTTGTTTTCTCTACCCCACCCCCACCCCCAGCCATTTCAAATTGCATTTAGGACTCCCATACCATGGAGAAAGGAAAGGAAAATCAGGGAGGGTAGAAAATCAATGTAATCTCTTTGTAAGCTTATGGTAGACTTGGTTCAATTGTCCTGTAGCTGCAGACCCTAATTCCATGAAAGATAGAGACCCTTGGCAAAGATCAAGCTAGAATGAGGGAATAGGGCTGATAGTGACTCGTGACTTTTATTTTTAAGTAGAGCCCAGAAAGCTGATCACAAAAGAAATCATCTGCCTACTGATTTCCTCAAAAAAAAAATGAAAAACGGGTGAAATGAATGTGGAATAAAAATATATACTGGTCCAGAGACGTCAACAGCTGTAGAAGGGAAAACCAACAACTAACCAACCAACTAGTAAGCATCATTTACAAAAACAAAGCGAGGCTAGAGGTTAGAATGGTGCAAATGGTGATTTCAGATACAGTGGCTAGGAAAGGCCGCTCTGATATTTAGTTTGTAAAGACTTGATGGAAGTGAGGGAGTGAGTCATGTAAATATCTGAATAAAGAGCATTCTAGGAATGACTTGCAGAATATGTTTGAGAAAAACATGAGTTATTTTTAATAACTCACTGAGTTCCCATAGTATGAATGCCCCACAATTCATTCATTTAATCCCTAGTTTATGAGTATTCAGGATGCTTCCAAGTTTCTTCCATTGCAAAAGTGTCACAATAAACATCTTTATATACATTTTCTTAATTACTATTTCCTTTCATTACTGTGGGATGAATTACCAGAAGGGAGATTTCTGGATCAAAGGGTATGCTCATTTTTAACAGATACTTGTTCAACAGTATAGAGCAACTCATGATCCCACCAGCAATGTTCTGAGAGGTCTCATTTCCCCACATCCTCACCAGCTCTTATGGACTTGTCTTAGTCAATTCGGCGGCTTTAACAAAGTACCATAGAATGGATGACAAATAAATAACAGAAATTTATGTCTCCCAGATCTGGAAGCTAGAAGTCTGAGGTCTGGGTGCCACCATGGTCAGATTCTGGTGAGGACCCTCTTCCTGGTCGTAAATGGCCAACTTCTTGTTGCATCCTCACATGGCAGACAGAGAGAGTGCGCTGATCTCTTCATCCGCTTGTAAGGACACTCATCCCATTGATGAGGGTTCCACATTTGATATAATTACCTCTCAAACACCTCACCTCCTAATACTTTCATATTGGGGATTTAGGCTTCAATATTTAAATATGAGGACACAAACATTCATTTCATAGCACAACTTTTTAAACATTTGCTAATATGCCAACCAATACGGGTATCTCATTCTTTTCATTTGCATTTCCACGGTTACTAGGAAAGCTGAGCAGCTCTTCATGTTTACTGGCATTTCAGGTTTACGTGTTTAATGTGAGTTGCTCGTTTGTGACTTTTAGCCAGTTTTCAGTTGAGCTGTATGTCTTTTCCTTGTCAATACGAAAGTGCTATTTGCAGATTAGGGATATTAACCCTTGCCATTCATAAGTGTTGCAAATACTCTTCCCCAGTCTTTTGTTTGATATTTTTACATGGTTTATAATGCTTTTGTGCTATGCAGAAGTTTGCAATTTCAAGGGATCAAATCTATCAATCTGTCTTTTATGGACTCTAACGAGAGGAAACTTAGCAGAGATAAATGTAAATATTATCTTCCTTTATCAAGCTCAGAATTAAAGTTCAGAAAAACCTTGTTGCCAGAGATTTTGAGACAGGGAAATTAAGAGAACATAAAAAATAGAATTTGAGGAATTGAAAACAGAATTGAACCTATAAAAGTCTTTTGAAATACATTTTGCAGTCAAGAAAATAAAATAAAGACATTATAAATATCTCATATTGGTAATAGTGAATACTATAACATTAATTTTCATTTACCATTTTTGAAACTTTTGAGTTTCTTAAAATTTTAGTGCAGTGCTTGTAAATTTCATTTATTTTTTTCTTTGTCTGGTTCCCCATTCAAATGATCAAGAAGCCTTGACTGCATGACTCAGAAGATGCTTCCTACCCCCTTCCTGGATCAAATCCTGCTCACATCTCAGTTCCCAGCTCCTCAACTCCTCCTCACAGATGTCACCTGAATACCCTTCTGAGTTTCCTGTGCTTCATCATCCTTTGTCTCCCTGAGGATTCACTGCAAAAATCTCTATCTTTCCTCTGCCATCTGCTTTACCTCCCCTTTCTATTCCCAACTCCCAATTTCCTCTCTTTCTAATTTTCCCCCGCAGAAGTGACTCACAATCCAGGCAATTCTGTTTTCCTGAAACTGAAATTCTAATGGTTACCAAACAGGTGTACAGAAGTAGATTTCATTCCCTTTTCCTGTATTTTGAAGTTGAAGAAAGATTATCACACCTGACTTTAGTTCAGAAAATCACCGGCACTAGTATGGGAGACAGTAATCAGGTTTAATATCTGTTCATGTATAATTGACCTGAAGGTATTAGTTTTATAGAAGTTTAACATGAGCTAACAAAATTATAATAGTAGCATAGAAATGGAAAAAAATGTATGCACCAATAGAAATATATATTCAGATCAGTAGGATTCAATCCTCTCACTGGCTGTGACAGATGGAGGAATTATCTTCATCAACCTCCATCTTCCTAAACTGATTGTAGTCAACTAAAATAGCACCAACATGATTGGTCTAGACCAAGCTGATTCTCCACTATGGGCTGGGAGTAGGGCTGGGATGGGCATCCCCTGAAGCACATGGTCATGGAGGAGCATCGATTTCTAAGAAAATGAATTTCTGTTAGAAAATGTAAGGAGGAATATTTGCTTCCCACTCTTTATGTTACCTTCTGTATTGCAGAAAGCTTTATTAGTAAAAAAAAAAAAAACTCCTGGGTCTTCTCCACCCCCAAATCAATTCAACTCAGGTAGTAGGAAGGGGAATGTATGATGTATCTGATTGGTAAATTTGGGAGGATAGCTGGCCAGGCAGATCCCAGCACTCCACCCCAGTCCCTCCCTGTGACTGACCATCTTTAAGAAGCATGCAGTCTCCTCTATTCCTTCCTGCTCTGTACCTGACAGGGGCAAGACCCCATGCAGGAAAAGCCTATAGTTCACAGGGTAGGGGCAGAGCAGTTACATGCAATTCAGGGAATAGTTAACTTCCAGTGCATGATCCAGGAACACTGGGAAATAGACAAGTTATAAATACGGGGCAAAAATTCTTCATGGACTTTTTGGGAGCTTCTTATGTGTAAGGGCTCCCAGTTCGGGGCCTTGAATATGAGTGTGAGATCAGAGTGTTATGATCTTATTGTTTCCTAAATGTTTATTTTGATCCATACAATTCTTTTTTACAGATATGCAGTAGGCTCTAACTGCCGCGACCAGAACAAGCGATATTAAATATGACATCTTGACAGCGCGGATCATTATTGTTCAGAGCCGCTTTATCCATGTGGCAGGATCCACATGGAAGGTCTAAAGCCCCAGCCAGGAGGAAAGACCTCACCAGCATGGGTACCCAAGGTTTAGCAAAAGCAGGCCCAGATCTTTCTTCAGCAAATGCATATGACTTCACCAGGCACGGAGACTTTCTTAGGAGGCAGACGACTCTTACTTGACCTTGAAATTTGCCTTAATTTTTCCTAAGCAGGTATATCTTAGGTCAGGTTGGCCAGAAGCAAACCCTAACACAAGTATTCATGTGCTAACAATTTATTAAGAAAGTGCTTCCAGGAGAAACTGATAATGGATTAGAGAAGGGGAGATGCTAAGCAAGGATGCAGTTTCTGGTGGAGTCTCAGCCTCAGTCTGAACCCTCGGGGGTGTTCTGGAGTGTAAAGTATATCACAGAATTTGTCCTGTGATGTGGATTGTGTCCCCCAAGTTTTATATATTAGTAACTTGATCCCCACTGTGACTGTTAAGAGGGTGGGAAATCCTATTATGGTAATTGAAAGGTGGAGCCTTAAAAAGATGATTAGATTCTGAGGACCATGCTTAGTGAATGGATTAAAAATAATGATCATGGGCATGGTTCTGACGGCTCTAAAAGTGAAACTCTTTCTCTCCCTGATCCACCATTTTCTATCATGTGAGACCCTTTGGTTGCTGTGAGGCCACCACCAAAGAAGGCCCTCACCATAAATATTCTCTGGACTCTGGACTTTCCAGCCTCCAAAACTGTAAGCAATAAATTGCACTTTATTACAAAGTATCCAGCTCCCAGTGTTTTGTTTTGAGCAACAGAAATGAACTAATATGTCCTGACTCAAGGCAAGCATACTGGGCGATCACACTTCCAAGCACAAGTATGGAAGTTAGCACTCAAGAGAGTCCTGTAGGGATAAGATGTGTCTTACTGAGGATATTTCTTGATTTCATATAACTTCTGAGGCCCAGAAGAAATTGCAGAGAACAATGGCCAAGATTGAAACTCTGTTCCACCCAAGCATTGAAAACTTTTCTAGCTGAAACAGCAGAATTAGAAGTTGACAAGATTAATTTCTGCTTTGATGCAGATCTGCTAGCCAGATCTCCAGCAGCCTTCTGGTAACCTTGACAATGGAAACCACACACTAAGAATAGATTGGAATAGAAAAAGAGAAAGAGTCTGGGTTCCTGTGACTTCATGAAGCAGCTCTACCTGGTTGGACTCCCTAACTTTGGATTTTGTTACAGAAGAAAATGAACCTCCAGTTTGTATAAGCCCCTTGTAATTGGCTCTCTGTCGCTAGCGGTCAAACAAAATTCCTACTTAATACAATTGACAAACTAGTTTCAGGAATTTTTAAATCCAAACTTATGACAGTGTTGGAAACCAAAGTTCTTTTTTTTTTTTAATACAAGGAGTCTCAATTGTTTAATTAAAATAAGGTTATTATACTAATGAGGTAGGTTTTGTTTAAGACTACACGTTTGACCAAAGTCGTGTTTTTGTATTTGGTTTTGGTTTTTCTGGGGAGGCACAGGGATTGCTGCCTTTCCAATTCTCAGAATTAAGTTCAGTATGTTACAGATGAGTATATATTATTTCTTTCCTTCATGTATTTGTTCATTCACTCATGTATTTATTCATTCACTCCTTTAGCACATATTTATCGAACACTTGTGGCTTACCCACTACTGTGCTAGGCTCTTGGGGTGTTAGACAAACAAAACAGAATCCCTTCGTCTAAAAAGTGCAGATTTAGTGGGAGAGACAAAGCAGGGAGACAGATATTACAGTCCAAAGTGTCAAACACTATCATAAACATCTGAACAAAGGAGCTATGATATCCTGAAGGATATGAGTTATTTCTCTGGTAGCTGGAGGCAGATGTGCAAATAGCAGCATACTCTGCAAAGAGCCACAAAGAAAAAGGATCTGTATGTCCTCACTCTGCTCTGAGAGGCCTCCCAGTCATCAGCTGGGTATTGCAGCTGTCCCTGCTGTCAGGAAAGGAACTCCAAGAGCAATCACATCTGTAGGCGCAATGAATAAACTGAAGGCTGAAGGTGAGAATTCATCGTGATAAAGCCACCAACCACAGCAACAATCCTTTCTCTCACTCTCAGCTTCAAATCCATAAATGAACTGCAGACAAAAGTAGTCCTTCAAAATCTTTGTTGTCTCCCATTTCTTTGTCTTGCTTTACTGTATTATTGTGGTTTGGTCTTTTTATGTTTTCCCATGAAGATGCCCTTGTGAAATTTACCCAAGATTGACTGTTACCTTCTAGACACATTTAATAGTTTCAAAACTACACTGAGTTTATATCTAAATGACAGTACAGTTATAGCCTATGATGAAAAAAAATTTTTCCTGAATTATAGGGAATTATTTAAGAGGATTATTCTCTTGCAAAGTTTTCTCTTTACTTTCTGTGTTATAAGAACCAGTATGGGTGGTGAAACTTTGGGAATAGACTCCTGGAACAGACTTATCCAGAACCGAAAAAAAAGGGAGAAAAAAAGTGAACCAAGCTATTTTTCCAACTAGATATTTTCCCCTCGTGGGTCTGCCCACCCACCATCACGTGGGAGATGGGCTGGCAGGGGCACTGGTTGTGAGTCATGCCGTTCCTTCCACCAATTACTATCTTCATCATTACCCCCAAAGAGTGACCAGACACAAAGCTAAGGCAGCTCTTTATTCAGAATTTTCAATAATAAAATCATAATATTCAGGGAGGAAAACCTGTGAAAATCTAAATCCATCTCTTTTATGTGATTAAAAAGACAAAGAACACTCTTTTTTAATTGAATCATAATTGATTATACATATTTTGGGGGTTCAACACAGACATATGTTGATCAAATCAATATTATTAGCGTATATATGATTACAAATCTTACTTATTCTTTATGTCCCTTATCCAATCTCTCCCCATCCCCTTCTCCCTTCCCCCTCCCACCTCTGATAACCCTAGATTTCTTCTCTTCTTCTGAAAGAGTAACAGGTTACTCTGTTGATTTGTTGCCTAGATGACCTGTCCGGTGCTGAGAGAGGTGTGTTCAGGTCCCCCACAATTATTGTAGAGTAGATGCCTCTTCTGTCACTCTGGAGTGGGCTTTGTAGAGAGAGACATCCTCTTCTTAGTCTCCGCTGGTGACTCTCCTTGTGTCAATGAGCTCATTTTTTAGAACATCCCCACTGGGTCATTCTCTACACCAGCCTAGGGCTGACTCCTTCCTAACTCCATATTTCTTTCCCCATATCCTAATTCCTCCACCTTTTTAATTCTTTCTCTCCTATTGATGTCTCCCACCTACATCCACACAGGGTTGATGTGAATCAAATTTTAAAAAACAACTGCAAGAAGTAAGATGCAAGTGATAGAATTCAGCAGAAACAAGAAATAAGAATAAGAAGTAACTGGGAATAAAAATAAGCTTCCCAGGACTGTGTTAGGATATTAAGGGCAACCTGGGTCTCCCACCATCTGGGCTATTGTGATTCCAACTAATTTGACTTAATGGTAAAGGGCTGTGTAAACCCAACAGGCTGAGGAGCTTGGGAATACCCAGGTAATGCACAGCAGTGATATTTATATTCATAAAACTCATTGGAAAGACTACTGCTTCTGGTTATGATGTAGAAAGTTGCAAGAGAGCATCAAGCCCACATGAAACAACAAGAGCAGGACAGATAAGCTACAAAATCATAGTTTTTTAAAAATCTAAGAGCTGAAAATGAAAAAGAAAAAACCTAAATGAACTGAATTGCATAAAAATGGTGAGCTTTTCCTCAGAGAGAAGACACCACAGCTACTGCCATCCCTGGTGGAACAATGAGAGGGGGAGGAATGGGAAGGACATGGAGACAAGGAGAAAACAGCTGAGCTTTCCATGAATATTTAATGGTCATACATGGGCAGGCATTATAGAATAAAATACTGAGGGTCCCTGGTAATGGAATGAGTCTGCACACACTTGCCAAAATTTCTTCAAGGGCCTTATCTGAGTGCCTGTGCACTCAGGTAGCAAACCAGTGGCTTAGAGCAGGGCAGGAGACATGGGAGAAATCCCTTGTGGGTGCAATGAGCCTCCAGGAAATGCAAGAAAGGCTTCAGGCAGGGCTCTAGCCTTCACCAAGTGCACTGCAGCTGCCCAATAAAGGGGCCGGGGGCAGAGTAGAGATTTAAAGCAAAGAGAATTCCTGGTGACCCAAAACAGTTGGCAGCTAGGTTGTGAAGCAGAGAGAGTTTCCCCACAGTTCAGAAGCTGGTGGCTGAGCTGTGAAGTATAAAAAAGATTTCCAGAGTCCTTTTCTTCAATTTTTTCAAGGGAATTTATTTATTTATTTATTGAAATATATTGGTTGTAAATATTTATGGGTTACATTTATATTTCAATACATGTATATGATGTGTGGTGACCAAATCAGGGTATATAATTATATTCATCATTGCAAAACTTCATCATTCCTTTGTGATGAGAACACTTGAGCTCCTCTCTTTTAGCCATTTGAGAACATACAATAAATCATTGTTAATTATAGATGCCGAGCAATACTATACAGCATTAGCACTTACATTATTCCTATCTAGATGTAATTTTGTGTCCATTAACCAACCTCTCCTTATCCTCCATCCCCTTTCCCCTTCCCAACCTCTAGGAACCACAATTCTACTCCCTACTTCTAACAGTTCAACTTTTTGTTGTTGTTGCTGTTGTTGCAGCTCCCACATATGAGTGAGAACATGTGGTATTTATCTTTCTGTGCCTAACTTATTTCACTTAACGTAACATCTTCCAGAGTCTTTCTGGTGCTAAGTTCTCAAGCCCTGCTAAGGGACAGTCCTGATACCGTCCTCAAAACATTTGAAACCAGGTGGACTAGGTCTCAGTAAAACTGCAACAAGGCCAAGACTCAGTTCAACTACAGAAGAGATTGATTCCCAGCGCGAAAGAAGGACAGGTGGTCTTTTCTGGAGGGAAATAGCATTGACTTCAGTATCAATTATTCTTTTACACACAATGATGAACGTACAATCAACTGTAAGACCCATGAGGATGTAAGAAAATATGACCTATACTCAAAAGAGAAGTAATCAATGGAAGCATAGCCACAGACGACCCAGATGTCGGAACTAATGAAAAGGATTATAAAATAACTCTAATAAAAAAATGGAAAAATGCATGAACAAATGGGAGATATTGGCAGAAAAATAAAAGCTATAAAAAATGGAAATGCTAGAAATAAAAACTACAATGTCAGAAATAAAGAACTCACTTTAGATCTTAATGGCAGATTATATATGGCAGAAATACATAGCAGAAAAAAATAATTTTTATTAACTCTTTGAAATAGTTAATAAAAATTATTGAAGTGAAAACACACAGAGGAAAAAAAAGAATGAAAAGAGGAAAAGAGTATCTTAAATCTGTGAGACAATATTAAATGGTCTCATAACAAGTAATGGGAGTCATAGAATGTAAGGAAAATGGAGTTAGTTTAGTCAGGCTGCCTCGCCTCGTATCCGGCTGTGTATGGTTCAGCATATCTGTTGTAAACAAGCTATGTAAGAGTAGTGTTAGTGCACATCTGCACGCATGTACCCCTTGGCTCGTTGCCACTATTGTGTACTTTGCTAATAAGACAACGGCTCTGGACTGCAGGTGGCTGGAGCTCACATCTGAAATAAAGCATGTCCACTTTGCCGACGGCTACTTGGTTTTTCTTTTGTTTACGTGATTCACGACTTCACAGGCTGGGGGTAGAGGGGTCTATGACCTAGCCCAACAAAGAAAGAGTTTGGAAATATAGAGGAAGAAGAAATATTTTAAAATATAATGACTACGAGTTTTTCAAAAATGGTTAGAGATATACTCCAAATACAAGTAAATCCATCACATTTGCATCAAAGAAATGCTAAATTAAGTTCTTCAAGACTGTGTAAAAAGGTAACAGATAAAATCCTGGATCTGCAGGAAGAAATGAAAAACATTAGAAAATATGTAAATATGCACATAAATATGAAATACTTTTGTGTGCGTGTATTTAAACTTCGTTTAATAACTTTGTTTTGTGAATTTAAAAAAATTTAGAAGTAAAATACTCATATATCTTTGTTTCAAGAAAAACAAAGATTGAGGTGGTATAAGTGGAATCATAACATTATAAGGTTCTTATATTGTTTATGAAATGGCATGATACCATTTGAAGATAGCATGTGATAAATTAAAGCTGCATATTGCCATCAAGAGCAACCACCAAAAAAATTACAAAACATTAGTAGAGAAGACGTAATTGTTCACTTTCTATTGCTTTTAGCAGAATATCTGATACTGGATAATGTATAAAGAAATAAATTTACTTCAACAGTTTGGAGTCTGGGATGTCCATGGTCCATGGGGCACATCTGGTGAGGGTCTTCTTCTTGTTGGGGACTCTCTACAGAGTCCCATGGCAACCAGGGTATCACATGACAAGAATGGCATGAGCAGGAGAGCTAATGTGTTCATTTGCTCTCCTTATAAAGCCATCAGAACCACTTCCTGATAACCCATTAAACCATTAACCCATTACTCCATGAATGAATTAATCCCTTCAGGAGGGCACAGTCTTCACTATCCAATCACCTCTTAAAGGCCCCACCTTTCAAATACCGTAATCGGATTTCTCACCCTCTGCATTAGTCCATTTCTGTTGCTTATAACAAAATACTTGGAACTGAGTAATTTATAAAGAAAACAAAATTTATTGCTTGAGTTTCAGAGACTGAGAAGTCCAAAGTTCAGGGAACACAGATGGTGAATGCCTTGGTGGTGGCAACAGTGACCCAGCGGTCTCACATAGAAGAAAATGGCAGAGCAGAGAGAGAGAATCCCTCATGCACTCTCCTTTTGAAGCCCTCAGAACCATGCCCATGACCACCATTTTTCATCCATTCACTAGGCGGTCCTATGATCTAAACACCTTGTTAAGGCCCCACCTTTCAATTACCATAATAGGATTTCCTACCCTCAACAGTTGACAGTGGGGATTAAGTCTCAATGAGGTTGGGGGGCAACCAATCTGCAGCACCCTCTTAACACTGTTACAATAAAGGTCAAGCTTCAGTGAATTCTGGGGGATGTTCAATCCACAGCAGAAGATAAAATGGAATACTAAAAAACTATTGTTTAAAACAAAAGAAGGCAAGAAAGGAGGGAAAGAGGCAAAAAAATATAGATATAGTAAATAGAATATAATTACACCAATGAAAGCATGAAAAGTAAATGGACTAAACACCCCATGTAAAATGTAAAGATTATAATCATTGCTCAGCCTTTTGGTGAAGATCAAGTGTAGAATCTGTTCTTATCAGTTTAAAATGTAAAGATTGCAAAGCTAGACACACGCAAAAAAAACCAACTATATGCTGTTTGCAAGAAACACACTTGAAATATAAAGACACGTATAGAATGAAAGTAACAGGGTAGAAAAAGAAATATTACGCAAACACCAAGGGTAAGATAGCTAATGAGGCCCTATTAACATAAGACGAAGTAGACTTCAAGACAAAAATATCACCAGAAAGACACTTTTGTAATCATACAGAGGTCAATTCTTTCAAAAAGAAATAATAATCTTAAATATGTATGTACCTAATGACAGACTTTCTAAATACATAAAGCAAAACTTGACAGAACTAAAAGAAGAAATAAACAAACCTATAATCATGGTTGGAAATTTTAATACTTAGTATAGAGAAAAAGGAAAAAATAGGGGTTCAGTGACATTCTACATGGGGTTATGATTTGTTCCCAAAGAGCATCTCATTTATTAATCCATTGGTAATTAGTGTCTCGTTTCTCTCTATTTCTTCCTTCCATTCTTGAGGAAGTTCCTCATTCTATGTTTAGCCTTCTTACTACTCCTGGCTTTCCAGAAATCGCTCACATGGAGCAGTCAGTTACCCACTGCTACACTAGAAAGGTCAGCTTCTCTCATGGTATTCCAGTGAATCTCTATGTCATCATTTTGATCTTACAAATAGAGGTATCTCAGCAAGCCATGAACAGAAGGGACATTTACCACCTTCTCCTTCCTGCCTCCTGACCACCATGACCCATCCCACCACCATCATCCCTACTGGCTCCTTTTTATCTTTCAGGTCACAACTTAAGTGAAACATCTTCAAAGAGGACATCCTTGACCTCTTTATCTAATATACGTGCCCTCCTCTAAAAGTATTCTCTCTCAGCAATAAAAATAAATTATAATTAATGAATCATTTGATTTTTTTTCTCTTTCTTGCCTCAGTAGTAAGGTGCATAGGATCTGAGACCATATTTGTCTTGTTCATGCCATCAAATGTCAGAAGTGGAAATCCAATTCTAAGGGAGCCTATACTCTTTGTCCAGCATCGTACATCTAGAAAGTGACAAAACCAGGATTCAGACACTGGTCAGCCCAGTAGCACTTCCTTCCCAACATCCAACCTGCTGCATGGCCTCCTGTATGCCTATAGGAATGTTCGATTGTTCAAAATTTAACAGATCTAAAATGAGCAGTAGAGAAATCTATAAACACGACTAGATATTTTAATACTCAGCAGACAGGAAAAGAAGGGAACACGGTGAGTAAATTTTAAGTAACTGGCTCAAAATATAACCTAAAACTAAGATTCCTGTACATTACAAGTAATTTACTCAAGTTTCCTGAAAATAAGCCTTTTTCCCATTCCCCTTTGTAATAGTTAGGGTAACACAAACTACTATAAAAAAAAAATCCCAAAATCTCAGTGACTTTACACAATAGATGTTTATTTTCATTCTTGCAAACTATAAAATGGTGTTCCTAATTGATAAGTAATTTCTGCAAATGACAGTATAGCAACTCATCTGCATCAAGTCAAGAGGGGAGGAAAGAACCTGAAGTATTATATGTAGGAAGATCTGGATATGGTATGCTCTCAAACCAACATGCATAAGAATGACCTGGAGAACAAGCATGCAGATTCCTGGGCTCAGCCCCAGAGAGAGATTCTAATTCAGTAGGTCTGGGTCAGGGTCCAAGAATCTGCATTTCCAACAAGCTCCCAGGTTAGGCTGATCTTGATGGTCTGGGGACTACATGTTGAGTAGCTCTGATATGTATCACTTCCACGGACATTTTATCGGCTCGCACTTAGTAACATGTCTACATTCAACTGTAAGAGAGTCTGGTAAATAAAGTTTAACTGTATGCTAAGAAAGAAGAGGAAATGGATTTGATGAACAGCTGGACAATCTCTCCCATCTGCTTTAAAAATAAAAATTACTAAATTTATCCAGGCAGCCAGGAAATGAAAAGAAAGAGATTTATGAATTGAAATTACATCTCCTTCTCCTAGTCAATCCTCTACCCTGAATAAGATTTCCCACTGTGAAGGAATCACAGTCAATTAAGAAAAGATCAATGGCTATATTTTGAAACCCTGCCATTATATTCTAACAAATTGACACTGAGATTGAGAAAGGGAAATAAAAGACCAAGAAATTCACACACACACACCCACACACACGCACACACGCACACAAGCATACATAATATTAGCCAAGGAGATCACATTTGTGTACCAGGATCTAGGCAAACCTATCCTGCAAATGGAAAGGCTAATGCATTCTTAACTCTTGATAAAATATTAGTAGTGCTTTAAGTACACTCACTCATCTCCAGGAGACCACATTTAATGGATATAACTCCCTGACCTTTAAGATTTTACTTATATTTTTCAAGATGCCCCTGAGAGTCCTTACTCTGTTCCCATTTAGCCACTGGTCATGGGATAACAATGCTCTGTGATATAAGGAATTGCTCATAAGAGTCAGTGCCCTCCAGGGTTTCTTTCTACCCTAGAAACGTTGAATCTCCAGGATTGGAGGGATTTAAAGAGGTCATTTAGTCTCTTCTGGCCTTCCGGCTGGAATGTACTTAAAAGCCATCCCAAAGAAGTAAAACTCTGAACTTCATTCAGTAACCCTTTTCAATTTTCATCTGCTCTCCTAGCAAGGAAGCTGCCTTAGTTTAACCTAACCACTTCTCACTGCAGTTAATTCGCTTTCTTCTCATTTTATCCTCAGGGGAACAAGAGATATTTAACCACCAGTATTGCAAGTTCAAGACCTTTCAAAGACATAGAGATCCAATGCACAAATTAACTTTATGAGCATCACACTAAATGACTGATCCTCTGCTTAGCACTGGGGATAAAAGGTGGATAAGTCTATAGCGTGGGCATTGGAAATTTATTTGTTAGTAATGACAAAATACCAATATTTTCAAATAATATTTCCTGAAAAGAAATGTATTTCATAATTCCTTTTTAACAGTGAATCTCAGAATAGTATAGACACAATAGGAAGCAATGAAGTCCCTTCTCCAAGAAATAAATCGAAATTGGATTTTCAGGATCTGGGGAGACATTCTCACAGCTGTCTGTGATTGGCTTGAGTAGGCAATTAGAAGGTCACTCTCAGAACCTCCCAGCCCCAGTGCCATGCATCATTCATGAGCACCCCGTCAGGACAAGCACCCAGCGAGGTGGTACAAAAGACACAAACAAAGGTGAGACTTGGTTTCTGTTCTTCTGGAAACTAAGAGAGAAGCAGTCTATTTCAGGAATGGAATTATATGCCCCCTGCATGTCAAATCTTGATGACTGATGGTATCTGTGCTAAAAACTATGCTGAAAATTCTGAAGTTTGGTCAAATGTCAATGAGAACAAACCAGGACTAATCAGCAATGTCCCTCTGGAATATAGAATGTTTTCCAGGTGTTTTCTGTCCCTATCTGGTATTTCAAACTGGGACTCTATCCAGATGGGAAAGATTGCTTACCCTCCCTACCACTTTTCACTGTTGAAGTTTTCTGTAACCAAAGATAAGGTTCCAAGAAGAGGCTACAGGGGCCTCAGGAACTTGGCTGTTTAGCCCACATACTCCCACTCTACCCCCAGGAGGAAGCAAGCCTTTGCTACATTTCTTTCTTCTCCCAAAAAGAACACTTGAATAGCACAGAATCTGATCTTCCCCCACGTATGCTTGGTGTGATAATTTCTAAAACCAAAAGCAGGTACAAGGTGGAATTACAGAAACAAACATTCTCAATATCCAAGACAGGATTTATTTTTTTATTCATTTTTCCTTGAAGTTTCTCGCTTTGACTCTACTCCCACAGAAAAGGCCTTCGTTGCTCTTCCTGTAAAAGTGTGACCTGAGAATGAACAAACACATCTTTCCTGAGACAGCCTGACATTCTCATAAGGAGTGTTATTAAAATCTGAGAAAGAAAAAAGAAATAATTGCAGAAATGCAAATGGTGTAAAAATAATTTAGTCTTCAAAAGTCTGTGTTTCTAAGCTTACCGGTAAATCACAACTAAGAATGAGTTCCAAATCCCCAAATCTCTCACCCTCAGGTAATTGCCCTTCAGAGATCTGTGGGCAGGCAAAAACTAGCAAGGGGCCTTTGCCTGGCTCCCTTTCCATCTCTCAGAAAGTGACCTTCGGTTGCCTTCTTGTTATCCTGACCCTGGGAGCTAGTCCAAGGACAAATTCCAACTCTCTTTCCACAGTTCCCACCGCCTGCCTTAGAATCTTCCTCCTCAATTTCAGTTCTTAGCCACATACCCAGAACCCCAAAAATAGTCACAGCAGTGATAACTGGCAGTTGCTGAGATCTAATGAAGGATATTGCTCCTGCATTTTCCTGCTTTCACTGAATTCTGTAATGACAAATTTTGTTGAGTCGTTCCTCCATCTCCCCACCTATATACATAAAGAAATTGTCTTACAAAAGTCCACCCACTAGAATTTTAATATGTTCTAACTCATTCACTATGGCCTGGCAAATGTAGCTCTGAGCTGAGGAGTCTGAGGCTGGCCCAGGCTCTGTGGGAAGGAAATCAATGATTGGTTAGAAACATCTGCTTATGGATGTGGGAAGTCCACTGGTGTTATCCACAGGCTTATTGAGCTACCCGACTTTAATTGCATAATTACCATAACACCAATCCAGAATTAGCAATAAGAAAAGTCCATTCTTTGCCGGTTGGCTGAGCCAAGAAGCATTTATTTAGTCGGTATGAGAGAGCAGCTACAGCAACCATGGAGGAGTTAATGCCAAGGTTCCAGACTAGTGATCAATCCACTTTTTCAATTAGCTCTAGGCCTTTTCCATCACTCCTGTTCTACCGTCAGCCAAAAAGTAAGTCCTCCTTAAGAAAAGTTGTACTTGCTGGCAGGATACCTATATTCATCCTCTTTCCGTGGATACGTTGAAAATCCCGTGGCGATCACTTTCTCCAATATAATCAGGTCAAAACTGCTGATACCAGGCAGCTTCCTGGGCCATCTAGCCCTACAGCTTCTGAGTGAAAATGAGAGAGATATCTGGGTTGCAAAACTAAATGGAATCCAACACAAGGTAATCTTTTCTTGACTAAGCTGTGTGTTTGAGATCCAAACTAATCATAATTTTATAGATGAGAAAAAGGTCGAGTGGTTCCACTCTACCAACAGATATTCAGGATTTTAAATGCAAACACTCTCACAATAAGTATAAAATAACAGCCAAGGGTCCTATGTAGTCCAGGCTTCTGCTCCTAACTTTAGCTCCCACATAGTAAGAGTAAGAGAAAATAATAATTGGTATGTTTTAATGCCAGAGGCAACCATATCAAAAAGGCTGTAAGAAATAAGGTGAAAATTAAGAGCAGAGAGATTTTTAAAAGGCAAAACGTTATCTTACATATTATTAAAACTCAGGTTGCCACAACAGAGACTATGAAAAAATGAAGAAAGAAATTTATGTTCTCCGATACTCCTAGCATATGTCGATATCTTGTTAGGGTCTCAAGAATCTCAAGTTCTTCCCATTAAATCTACGTGGTAGAAGACAGGCTAGGCACAAAGTGAGGGACAGAGCAGGTATAAGGTCAAAGAAGTCGGCCTCACTTATTTAGGCAAATTCCTGACATAATTAGTGCCTGGGTTTCTGGCGAGGCAGAATTTAGAAATAAGAAAAATAAGAGTGGTGTTAGGACTTAAGACCACTAAATAGAGATCAGAGAAAAGATAGACAAAGTCATCAAAAGGCAACAGAGTAATTCATGTAACTAACTTCTTTAATTCAGATTCTATGTTGAGCAAGCAACCTTTTTACTGTGATTTGTTTCTCCTGTGGTCTGTAGTGGGTTGGATTGCATCCCCTAAAAAGATATATCCAAGTCCTAACACCTGGCACCTGTAAATGTGACCTTATTTGGAAGTAGAGTTTTGGCTGATGTAATTAAAGGTCTCAAGATGAGATCACCCTGGTTTGGGCCCTAACTGCAATGATTGGTGTCCTTGTAATAGAAAGAAGAAAATTTGAGACACAGAGACACAAAAAAGAAAACCATGTGAAGACAGAGGATGAGCTTGGAGTTATGTTTCCATAAATTAAGAGCCACCATACACTGGAAGAGACTAGGAAGGATCTCTCTTAGAAACTCCGGAGAGAGTGTGGTCCTGCCAACACCTTAATTTTGTACTCATGGCCTCCAGAAGAGTGAAAGAATGAATTTCTGTTGTTTTAAGCCACCAATTTTGTGGTCAGTTTCGTGGCAGCAGCCCTAGGAAACTAGCTCATGGTCTACTGTAAAGAAAAGATTGCACTGACTTGAGGACTCAAGTGTCCTTAAATAGCTGTGTTTAGTATTGTACATTTTAAAAATTTGGGGGGAGGTGTTCTTCTTTCATTGAAACGTAATTGATTATACATATTTGTAGGGTACAGAGTTGAATATCAATACCTGTGTATACAGTATGTGATGATCCAATCAGGATAATTAGTGTATTCATCTTTACAGAACATCATCATTCTTTGTGACCCTTAACCAATTTCTTGCTAACCTCTAACCTCCTCCCCCTTTCTCACCTCTGATAACCACACTTCTGTTCTCTTTTTCTGAAAGTTCAACATATTATTTATGATTGTTGTTTCTTTCTCTTTCTTTCTTTTTTATTTTCTTATTTTTTTTAGCTCCCACTTAAAAGTGAGGACATGTGGTATTTCTCTTTCTTAAAATTAGCATTCTATTTCTATACAGCAATTTCATGCAATTCATGTATTAGGCAAAATATGTTAGGTTATACTGCAGTGATAACCCCAAAATATGTATCACAACATGCTACGTACCCATCAAGGGTTAGTAGGGGATGTGCTCTATATAGTCACTCAAGAACTGAACCATGTGGAACACACAGCCTGTTCAGATGCAGTGGCAAAAGACGGTACATAAAAATTTCTCACCAACTCCTCTGTCTCTCAATCCAGAAAAGAAATGTACAACTTGTAAGAACCCAAATGCCCCAAGGGATCACACCCTGATCACATAAGTCCTTCTCGGCCACACCCCATCATGGCGCTGGTTGCCCTTCTCTTCCGTACTCTCCTTCCCGCCGGCGCGAATCGCACACCAATCAGCTCACCCCAAGCCCCATGCGGTATGCTAAGTAGGGATTGTATTTTAAGCCAATCAGCCTTCCCTAAAAGCCCTATATATATGTGTGTGTGCCGCCTAATAAACGAGCTCTCTCCGGTGGATCGTCAACTGGTGTCGACTCGTCCTTTCACAACTTCTGTTCCCACCAGCCAAAACTAGTCACAGGGCCTTGCCTTACTACAAGAGCAATGGAAAATGTATGAAAGTAAATTAAATATTTTGTGAGCATTGCTTTTACTGCCACCCTTGTGACTTCACATGGGTAAAAAATTACTCTTCTCTTAGCAGACTCAAAAAAGGAAACTACTAAGCTTATAAAATGGAGAGTTAGTCCTTGAATCATGGCAAAATTCTTGTATGTTTCTTCGGGGTATACCAGGTGGCTTTTTCTGGGCCACATACCATCCTACTATTTCAGCACTATGTGCAAAGAAAACATTTTAAAGTTATTTTTAATTTCTGTAGTACAAAAATACTAAAGAAGCTCTCCAAGATCCATCCCAAATCTAGCATTCTGTGACTTTAATTCCAGACATACTACAGCTTCTGGCATCATAGTGCATATATGTAAACCATCCCACCCCTCCTCCTTCCAGATACATAAAAATTTTGATTCCCTGGGATTCTCAAGAAAGAGAGTATCCTGGAACACTGAAATTCTTGTCAATTGCGGGACCAAAACCAAGAAAGGAATATTTTTGTGCCAAACGTTTACTACAAATTCTTCCTGAAGTATCTATAGACTACTGTGACTTAATTGGAAGAGTCATATAAACATAAATGAATCTTTGATATTCTGAGTCATGTAGCACCTAGGGGTCATCATTCTTAACAAGACACTGTACAAAGAGTAGGGTTGCCACCCTCACCTTGAGGGGCTCAAACCATGGAACTCCTCCAGATCTGTTCTCTCCTTCCAGAAAGCATCTGGAATCACACCTATCATATTTCATCCAGACCTGAAGAGCCTGAATCCAATCCAAGTTTACTTCCCACCATTTTCAAACAGCAAGAACAAAATCTGGATCCCAGTAATTACCACTGAGTAGGATTTAGGGGGGAAAAGTAAACACTCTTCAAACTGTGATCTGCTGCAATTTCTAGCTGAGGTAAACAAGCTTGACAAACACAAACGTTTGCAGAAAATTCTTCCTGTGCTGGGAAAAACTGATTTTTAAATTGATGCAGGTGGTTCTGATGAGACTCCAGCTAGCATCCGGGTATTCCCTTAAGGGAACACTCCCTTCCTCCTACTTAACTGTTATTTTTGTCTACAAATTAATAGATGCAGTTAACCTGGAGTTGGGATTTAACTGGTAAATGGGAAGTTGGGACCTCAGCGACTGCTTCACAAAGGAGGGAAGCTAGGTCCCTCCCAGAAGCACTGTCAGTTCTCTGTAATGATGCCTTTAGGTCAGAAATAAATGTATTACCTTGTAAGGGAAGTGGCCTGGAGGAAGAGCAAAGGAGGGCTCATTTAACCTACAGCAAAGCACCCTAAAGAACTTATTCGAGGAAATGTTGTGCCCTGTCACCAGCCTTTCACTGTGATGTTACCCATTTAAAGCAGAGAATCTAGAGACCTCTACGTACTGTCCTCATTCAATAGCATTGTTGGACACCGCCAGGAACGAGGTCCTGAATACTGTGGCACAAAACAGAGGAAACTAGATTCTGCCACAAAATACTGGCTAACGAGGTGACACCTATGCAGACAACTGATTAAAGAGAAACTTGAGTGCTGCATGTATCCATGGATAATGTTCTTTTGCTTAGTGTTGACTTGAAAACAAGGCTATTCTTCATATTAAAGGTTCTGAACAGTCCAGTATTCTTAGTTGATATTAATTTAACAAAGATAAATGTGATGCTTTGTCTTCTCAGCAGATTCTGTTGAGGGTTTGATATCCAAATGATGGCCCAAATTTAAGTGATCCAGATTAATCTATCAATAAATGATTAGCAACTATCTACTGTGATAGGCTATCCAACATTCTTCACTCTTTTATAGAACAAACATCCCAGTTTTGTTGAGTGAAATACTCCTTCCCTCACTCACTGTTTTTAAAATTTTTAAATTTTTATTAGCATATTCATCATTACAAATCATACTTATTCTTCATGCCCCTTGTCCAATCTCTCCCCATCTGCCTCGCACTCCCCCCTCCCATAACCATAAATTTATTCTCTTCTTCTGATAGGTTAACTGATTCTCTGTTGATTTGTCGCCTAGTTGATCTGTCCAGTACTAGAGACTTAAGAGTGTGTTCAGGTCGTCCACTATCATCATAGTATAGCGGATGCTTCTTCTGTTACTCTGGAGTGTGCTTTGTGGAGAGAGAGGAACTTTTCTTTTTTTCTTTTTTTTATTTTTTATTTTTTTGGTCTCTACTGGTGACTGTCCTTGTGTCAATTCAGTCGAGTGTCTGGCATGCCCTCTGCACAGTGGCTGTGACTACACTTATAGTGACGAGCTGCTTTTGCAGCAACCATTGCAATTGCAGTGGCTATGGTGGGCTCCCCACATGGAAATGGTGTTTTTGGTGTTCTCTTTACCTGGCTGCAGCTGGATTCAGCTTCCTCCCGCTCCATACCTCAGGACACCAGCAGGGCCCCAGGGCAGCAGCAGCAGCCTCTCACTCTCATTTGATGATGTTTAGATGATATTAACTCCACACCTGGCAAGGCTAATGAGACCATTACATCCTTCAGCCACTGTGGTGGGGCAGGATGAGCAATCCAGTTAAAATCAGTGACTCTTGCTGGGAACATAGATTGAGAGAAAAAGAGAGACTGAGTCAGAGAGGGAAGAGACAGAGGAGAAGACAGAGAGAAATAGAGAGAGAGGCTCTCTTGCCTTCTCAGCTTCTGACCTGAATTAGTCAGAGCTAGGTTGCCACCAAAAGGGAGAGGCCTGAGCTAAGAAACCATAGGAGCAAACCATGGGAAGCAGAACTGAAGGATGGAGAGAGACCAGAGCCTGTCAGTAATGTGTGACATTATCTGAGCCTGAATCCAGCCATGCCTAAAGGTGAGTTCCCCTAAATTTTCCAATTACTTAAGTCAATAAATCCTTTCTTTTGTTGTTGTTGTTGTTGTTGTTGTTGTTGTTTAATCAATGTTGAAGAGGAGTTTTTTTACTCCACCCTGAAATAATAAATATTTGCATAAGTGTGAATCTAATGCTGTAAAAGTAATTTTAAAATATAAAACATATATTCTCTTTCTATATTTTCTTTTTTATTTATTATGGTACCCAGGATTAGACATTCGTTGTTATGAATTAAACCTGCCATTCTGATAAGTTTTCAAGAAAATAGAGCCCAACTATGATTCCATGGGAAAAGGAAGTGGAGTTTCCTAAGGTCCTATTTTTAATTCTGGCTATTGGGTACAAAAAGAAGCCATTGCAAAGATGATTGGAAAGTCTTGTTAGAGCAGATTTAGAGTCCTTGAAACCTCCACACACCACCATCATTTCTTGCTTTATTGTTCAGAGTCCCTGACACTTTGGATTCTGAATTCTAAGCTCCTCAGTGTAAAGACCTGACACTAGAATCTCAGCTACACAAAGCATAAAGAATGTCAGAAATGCTATATAAATTATACACAGCAGCAGTGACAAGAGGAGAGGAGTTACAAAGAAACTGTGCTCCTCAGAGCTTTATGAAAATAATATTTCAAATTGAAACTAGAAAATCTGGGAAACAATTTGTACTACATAACAGTGGAAAAATTGGAGAGTTAAGGTCTGTGTCTCTAATATGTGGTGATTAACCTAGGAATGGAAATAGAAATTTTATGATCTGGATTATTCTCCCTCAGTGAAATAATGCTTGTACTTATTCTTATAAATGATATAGAAATGGATCTTTAGATTAAGAGCCCAAATATTTTCATAGAGCCATTTCTTTCTTCTATGATCTATGTATTTAGAAAATTGGTATATAAACTAATATATTAAGATGAAAACTATAAAACATTTTGAAAAGTATTTGGAATTTTGATGTTGTATTTCAGAAAGAATATATAGAATTACAAAGAAGTAATGTTACTCTTCAAAGTTTGATAGATATAAAAAATAGCATAAACAAAAATAGAGGCTCCCAGGAGATATTCACAAATGGCAATCAAACAAATATGAGGTATAGATGTAAACTAATTGACATTGTCATCCTTGAAAGCTTTCTCTATTTTCTCCCTTTCTCCCTTCCCCCCAAAAAAGAGATTAAAGTGACCCATAATACAGATACCCAAAGGGCAGGTACATGTATCCCATAAAATGTCCAAGTTACCACTCACTCTTTGTGCATCCAAGAAAAAATTGATGATCAAACTTAAAAACAAAAAATCTTTATTGAGATATAATTCGCATTCAATCAAAGTTCACCCTTTTAGAATGGAAATCATCATGTCGAAGGGATACCTGCACTCCCATGTTCATCGCAGCACTATTTACAATAGCTAAGATATGGAACCAACCTAAATGTCCATCAATGGACAAATGGATAAGGAAATTGTGATATATGTACACCATGGAGTACCACTCTGCATTAAAAAGAATGGAATTCTACGATTTGCAACTACATGGATGAGCTTAGAGAAACTTACGTTGCGTGAAATAAGCAAAGCACAGAGGGATAAATACTGCATGTTCTCACTCATAAGTGGGAGCTAAGAGAGAAAGTAGGAAGGAAAGAAAGACCACAGTGGTGTGCTGGACTTGCAGAGGGAGAGAACACACCTTGGGATACAAAGTGGAGGGAGGGAAAGGGGGATGGGGAGGTAGGTTGGGGATAATTTGGTGGGGGACACAGGGTATAATTGCAATTGGTAGTAATGGGCATGCTGCCAATATGGATCTGGCCAACACATCTTGGGCATGAGTTGTGACAATCGGCGTTGTATCTCATGAATATCCATGACAAATTTAAAAAGTACCAAGAAAAAAAATTATAAAATAAAATAAAAGCATCAAATCTTTAAAAAAATTTTACCCTTTTAAAGTGTAAAGTGGTTTATAGTATATTCACTAACTACTGAAACTGACTCAAGAAAATCCATAAAGAAATTAATAATTTGTTCAATTCATTTAGGTTATCTAATTTGTTGAATGCAGTTGTTCATATCATTTCATTACAAACCTTTTTTATTTCTATAAATCAGTAGTGATTTCCCTCTATTGTTTGTACTCTAATAAAAAGAATCTTCTCTCTGTTTTTCTTAGTTAGTCTAGGTTTGTCAATTTGGTTAATCTTTTCAAAGAACCAAATTTTGGTTTTACTGATTTTCTCTGTTGTTTTTCTATTCTTTATTTATTATTTACTTTTTTGGTTGCTGTTGTTCTAGTCTTTATTATTTCCTTTCTTCTGCTTGCTTTGGGTTTAATATGCTCTTCTTTTTGTTTCATAAGGTAAAAGATTAGGATATTGATGTGAGATCTCTTTTAATTTTTAACATAGGTGGTTAAATTACAAATCTCCTTGCAAGCACTGATTAAGCTGTATCTTATAAGTTCCGTATGTGTATTTTTGTTTTCATTCATCTCAAAGTATTTTCTAATTTCCCTTGTGATTTCTTCTTTGACCCATTGGTTACTTAGGAGTGTGTATTTTAATTTCTACATATTTGTAAACCTCCCAAATTTCTTTTTCTTATTGATTTCTAGTGCTATTCCATTGTGGTCAAAAACACTTTTGTGTGATTTTAATTCTTTTAAATTTATTGAGGCTTTTTTATGGCCTAACACATAGTCTATTCTGGAGAGAGTTCCATGTATATTTGAGACAAATAAGTATGAGGGCACTTCAAAAAGTTCATGGGAAGATATATGATATCTTTTAATTCTATTTTTCCACAAACTTTGTGAAGTATCCTCATATTCTGCTATTATTGAGTGCAGTGCTCTGCAAATGTCTATTGGGTCTAGTTCATTTACAGTATTGTTCATGTCTTCTATTTTTGTTGTTGTTGTTGTTGTTGTCATTGACCATTAGTCTGGTTGTTGTATTCATTGCTGAAAGTAGGTTATGAAGCATCTAACTGTTATTGTTAGATTATTTTTCCCTTCAATTCTGTCATTTCTTGTTTCATGTATTTTGGGGGCTCTGTTGTTAAGTGTTTATAATTGCTATGTCTTCCTGACAGATTTACTCTTTCATTATTATAAAATGCTCTTCTTTGTCTCGAGTAAAATTTTTGTCTAAAAGTCCATTTTGTCTGATAATAAGCCACTTGAGCCCTCTTTTAAGAATGGTGTGCATGATATATATTGTCTGTCCTTTTATTTTTAACCTATTTGTGTCTTTGAGCTTGAAGTATGTCTCTTGTAGACAGACTATATTTGAATTATAGTTTTTTATCCATTCTTGTAACTTTTGCCTTTTAATTAGAGAGTTTAATCCATTTACATTTAGTATAATTGCTAATAAGGTAGAATTTATGTCTGCCATTTTCCTCGAGGGGGAGGTTCTATGTATCTTATGTCTATTTTTGTTTCTCTATTTCTTTATTACTACCTTCTTTTATGTTAAAAAGATATTTTCTTGTATATCATTTTAATTCACTTGTTTCTTTTACTATATCTTATGATTTATTTTCTTAGTAGTTGCAATGAGAACGACAATTTATCATCCTAAAACAATCTAATCATATTAATACCAAATTAACTTTAATAGTAAACAAAAACTTTGCTCCAATATAGTTCCATTCCCTCCGCCCTCCTTTGTACTATTATTGTTAACACAAATGACATTTTCATACATTATAAGCCCACCAACACAGTTTTATAAGTATTGCCTTATGCAATTTTCTTTTAAATAAGCTATGAGAAGAAAACAGGTACAAAGAAAAATACATTTCAACTGTCTTTTACATTTACATATATAGTTACTTTACCAGTGTTCTTTATTTCTTCATGTGGATTCAAGTAAATATATAATGTCTTTATATTTCAGTTCAAAGGACTTCCTTTAGTGTTTCTTGTATGGCAAGTCTGCTTGTGACAAATTAGCTGTTTTTGTTTTTGTTTTTGTTTTTGTTTTTGTTTGGATATGTCTTAATATCACCATTTGTGAAGGATAGTTTTACTGGATATAGAGTTCTTGGTTGACAGGTCTTTTTCTTTCAGCACTTTGAACATATAATTCCACTGCCTTCTGACCTCCATGGTGAGAGGTCAGTTGTTAATCTTATTGAGAATTCCTTGTACATGATTAGTCACTTCTCTCTTAATGCTTTCAAGATTCTTTGTTTTTGTCTTTAGTCAGTTTGACTACCATGTGTTTGGTGAGGATCTCTTTGAATTTATTCTCTTAGAGTACATTGAGTTTCTGAGACATACACATTAATGCTTTTATCAAATTTGGAAAGTTTTGGTTGTTATTTTTTCAAATACTCTTTCTTCCCTTTTCTCTTTCTCCTTTCTTTGTAGAACTCTTGTTATGCATACGTTAATAAACTTGATGGTATCTCTCAGGTCTCTGAGGCTCTGTTCACTTCTCTTTTTCCTTGTTGTTTCACAGAATGGATAATCTCAATTTACCTGTCTTTAAGTTCACTTATTCTTTATTTATCCAGTTCAAATCTCGTCCCTCTAATAATTTTTTTATTGCAGTTATTGTATTTCTCAACTCTAGAGTTGAATTTCTATTTGGTTCTTTTTTGTAATTTATGTCACTTTATTGATATTCTGTATTTGGTGAATTATTATTCTCATACTTTCCTTTAGTTCTTTTGTCTTTTAGCTCCTTGAACACATATATAATAGCTGGTTTAAAGTCTTTGTCTAGTAAATTGAACACCCATGGACAGTTTTCATGTACTGCTTTTTTTCCTGTTTATGAGACATATTTTCCTATTTCTTTGTTTGTCTCATAATTTTTTGTCAAAAATTGGACATTTTAAACAGTAAAATGTGTAAACTCTGGTAATCAGATTTTCTACTCCAGGGTTTGTTAATCTTATTATTGTTGCTGCTGCTGCTGTTTTTTGGTTTGTTTGTTTCCTGGACTAATTCTTTAAAGTCTATATTCTTTGTTCTGTGCAGCCATTGAAGTGTCTGCTTGGTTAGCTTAGTGGCCAGCTAATTATTGAACAGATTTCTTTAATTTCTTGGAACCAATAATTCTCCCAGTCTTTGCCTAAGGGCTCTGTGTATGCATGTTGGGACACATATTCAATGATCCTCCAGAAAGTTTACAACTCTGCCTCAGCCTTCATTACCCACTTGTACAGAGCCTCGAGCTTGCATCTTAGAGTCCTAGCAGGTCTTTCCTGAGCATGCCTTCTAGATTCCAGTAGTATGTCAGATATTTTTAAAGCCTAGGAGCATCTCATTCCTCAGCTCTTCTTTCTAAGTTTTGGGTTCAGACTTTTGTTAGCCTGGTAACACCATTGCAGGCAGCTATGCCTGTTAGCAATGCAGATGGCCGGGGCCCATCGCAAATGTTCAGATTCAGGTGGTGCAGCTCATGCTGTCAGAACCTCACCCATGCACTCTCCCCATTGTGGATTTTATTGTCCTCCCCAAAATTCATATATTGAAGTCCTAACCTCCAGTATCTCAGTATGTAATCTTATTTGGAAATAGGGTTGTTGCAGATATAATTAGTTAAGATGAATTAAAATTAGAGATGGGCCCCTAATCCAATATGACTGCTGTCCTTATATGTTACTCTGCTTGGGGCTCCCATAACAAAATACATGAACTGAGTAAACAACAGAAATTTATTCCTTCAAAGTGCTGGATATTGGAAGTCCAAGATCAAAGTGTCAGCAGATTTGGTTTCCTTTGAAGCCTCTCTTCTTGGATAGCCTTCTTCTTGCTGTGTCTTCACGTGGCCTTTTCTCTGTGTGCACACATCCTTGGTGTTTCTGTATTCCTGAATTTTCTCTTCGTATAAGGACACCAGTCAGATTGGACTAGGGCTCACCCTAATGACTTCCTTTTAACCTAATCACCCCTTTAAAGGCCCTATCCCCAAATATAGTCACATTCTAAGGTACCAGAGGTTAGGACTCCAATATATGGATTGGAGACAAGGCATAATACAGCCCATACACCTTATAGAAAGAGGAAATTTGAACCCAGAAGCACACAGAGATCTGATGTGTATGAAGATGAAAGCAGAGATCTGATGATATAGCAAAAGCCGAGGAAAACCAAGGATTGCCAACAAACCTCCAGAAGCTAAGGGAACGTCAAGGGATAGATTCTCTCTCACAGACCTCAAAAAGAAACAACCCTGGTACCCTGATCTCAGACTTCTAGTTTACAGAACTCTGAGGTAAATGGGTTAATGGGTTAATGGGTTATATCAAGGAGTAGAACAGAGACTTTATAAGGAGAGGAAGCAGGATTTTAGTGTGCTCTCGCTCAACTTCTTGCCATTTGATACCTCGTGTTGCCACAGAACTCTGCACCATGTCCCCACTAAGAAAAAAGGCCCTCACCAGATATTGTACCTCAGCCTTGGACTTCCCAGCCGACAAAACTGCAAAAATATAAATTTCTTTTCTCTATGAATTACCCAGTTTCAGACATTCTGTTATAAGCAACAGAAAACTGACTAGTACACACCCAAAAGCCACCCTCAACCAAGGAGTGATGGAACTTGGTGTGTAAATACCACAGATCCCTGGGAGTGGTAAGTGTACCCCAACCACAGTGTTTCTCCAGGGAATTAACTTCCAGGTTGCCCACATTGGTATGTGGCTTGAAAACACACCATTTATAGGCTGCTTTGTCTCCCTGCCTCTTTCCCCACTTCACTCCCAGCACTTCCTTCACCACCCCTACTTTACTTAATCCTTGCTTCTGGTTTGGCGGGTTCTAAACTAAGATATAGTTCTGGGGTGGGGCCTTGAGATCTGCATTTTAACACGCTTCCCCTGTCAATTGCAATGCAAGCGGCTCCTGGATCATCCGTGGAGGCATTCTGTTTTGGGGATTCCAAGTGCTATCCCTGAGACCAGTTAAAACAACCCAAGTCTACATGATTATCTCAGATTGGCTCCTCTCTGGCATGAGCATTTGCTGAGTTGTACTTTTATATGACACCCTTAATCATTCTAAGTGAAATAGCTACTAAAAATGACTTCTAAAGTCATCATAAAAACTCTTACCAGATGTATAAAATCCTTCCCAAGATTTTTTTCTCTAACGACTTTATGCCAGGAAAAGTTAAATCCTCTCTGGGGAGCCGGGATGCTGCTCTGTGATAATGAGGGCTATGCATTTGCTCTTTTTCCTTTTTTTCTCTGGTGACCAGGAAGCTCTAAGACAAATGAAATTACTAAAGTGTTACCCATATTCATGTCGTATTTGCTTCTCATCCTCTTCATGCTCTTAAATTTCAATTCTACCTAAATTTTCATCTTGAAAGAGTCAAGGGAAGGGAAATAAAACAAAGATTAGAGAGTGAATAAGGAATAATACATTTTCTAAGGTTACCAAAGTACCAAGTCAAACAGCTTCCCTTTCACATTTTTTATGATGGACTTTCCCCCAAGGAAATTTTATGTGGAACATTTCACTGACAAAGGAAACCTAGGTGAAAGGGACTCTGAGTAAAAATGATTGATGGATTTGACCAGAGCTGGACACCCAATGAAACTCATTTGGCTTCTAAATTTGAATATGCTAAATAAAAAAAAAATACATCCAGGGGAAGAAAAAGATTGATTCAGTCAGTAGGATCCCCAAAGAGAAATTTTGCCACTGCTGCAGAGTTGTTGGTTGGAAAAGAAAGTAACCTGAACACTTCCTCTTGGGAAACCCCTGCTGACAAAGCAAGAGTTCTATTTTCATTTCAGTCAACTCCAGAGTGGCTCACTTCAGACACAACTGCAGTTTTATCTACGGAGTCAGACTCCCTGAGCCCAAATTCCTGCCAGCTCCATGAGGGCTTAGAAGAAACCCTTAGACTAGTTACTGTGCAAACAAACATGCTCAGTGGTACCCTGTAAATGATAGCTTCTCTTCATATAGTAAGATACAGAAAAAAGACACAGGAAACGATGATACTCCAGCAGAGACAGAGTGCAAAGCACATAAACACCTTTTCTAGCAGTTACCTTTGCAGAAAGTTCAGTGCACAGTAGTCATTCAACATTTGTTTGACAAATTAATTAATTTTTTTTTAAATGACATCCTCGTGATGTAGGTAGGAGAAAGATTGATTTTTATTTCCACAGGTGAAAAAGAGGCCATAGAAAAAATGTGACTTATTTGAGGTCATATACTGCAAATGACTTAGGACTAGTTATCCCCAATCTTCCCCTATCAACCTGCACCTCCTCCTGGGTTTGACATCTCAGCATCATCACCGTCCAACCACCCACTGGCTGAAATTCTCAGAGTCAGCACAAACCCTCCTGCTCCTTCTCCTATATGAGTTGTACCAATTGCTACTGTCTACCGCAGAATCTGGCCCCTCCTCTCTGTCCTCATGGCCATAACCTTGGTCCCTCTTTGCCTCTCAGCAGGACATTCAGACAGTCAGTCGGTTTCCAATCCATCATATTTTGAGACTACATTGTCCCAGCTTCTAAGCTAAGGGACTAAGCAATCATGTAAAAGAAAAGAAAATATTATTCCCTGCTCTGAAGAAGCTTAGTCTTGAAGAGAAGACAGACAGAAAATCTCCAATGTACTCTAGTGCCACAATAGAAGTAAAAAGAGGGGGCCATGAGGCCACAGAGAACAGGCACTCAGTTCATTCACTGAACAAATATTTGCACAAACATTGAGCAAACTATGTGCTTGACAGTAGGCTTGCCGCTGGAGATCATCTGTGAACAAGACTGTAAGAGACCCTCTACCCATGGAGCTTATACTTTCATGGGGACCGACAAAAACATTACAACAATGACAGATAGTGAGAGAGAGGGTGTGTGTCAAGTAACATTTATGACTCTAAAGAAAAATGAAGCCAGAGGTATGTCAGTGTGTAGAAATGGAGTGAGCAGAGAACCTCTCAGATGAGAAGTCACTGGAGTGGGATGTGAAGTGAGGGAGTGTGCCACACAGGCATCTAAATCAAAGCTCACAGGCAGAGTGCACCCCAAGGACGCAGCTCCTGCAACGGGAGTGTGCACCCCCCAACCGCAGCCCAGGAAAGACTTCACGGAGCAGACCAAACGCAAGCTGACTCGAAGAATGAACAAGTTGCCAGATGGAAAAGGGGAGGAGTATCCCAGCCAAAGGGCAGAAGCAGGCAGAGCATGAAGCCGGGAAAACAGGAGCAACTCATCCCGAGAGCTCCGTGTGGTGAGAAGTGTGTGTCCACCAGACAGATTTGCTCTGTGCTCTCCGGACTCTGCCTCTCTGCTTGGTTTGAGCTGTCTTCCATGCGGTTGTTTCACCGAGAGCAACTCCTCGTGACCAGTGGCTCCTACTAAACCCTGGCCCAGTCAGGCACCATGGTTAAGGCTTTCGTCCATTTCCACATGCTGTACCGGCCTGAGGGTCCCGAGAGGTAAAGCGGTGGCGAACCATGCACCTGGCCCACGGGTTCCCGGGGAGGTGTCCTGCAGCTCTCCGGACTGCCCACCTCCTCTCTGAACATTTTCAGCTCTGGATAGGGGCTTGGGCGTTGCTTTGCTTTGCCGACATTTTTGCAACAATAAGTACTGCCTCAGTTTCTCCATCCGTTATACAAGGACCAATCATTTGTACCCTCTCCGCTGCTTTTCAGAGCCCTGTGAGGTTAATTAAGCGTAGCCTATAAAGCCTGGCGAATCCTTCAAGCATGGCTGTGTGCAAATACGAGATTAAGCTTTCAGCAGCAGGCAGAGAGCTGGTTTTCATTTCTACGTCAGCGCTCTTTATTTTTTGCTGCAGAAGCAATCCCATCACACCAGAATTCACAACTGCAGGGAAAAAAGACATTCCCAATTTTACTTCTGTGTAATGCAGAAACATATGGCCCATGGATCTACCATGGAGGAAGCCAGAAGGGGCCAGGTGAAGCGTCACCAGGCAGAAGGAGCACAGCGTGGGGGAAGTACTATCAGAAACAGCATTAAAGGGGAGAAGTAATTAGGCCAGACTGCAAGGGGAGAAGGAAAGAAAGTAGGACGTACAGCAGAGGTAGACGAGCACCCCTAACTGTGCACTCCTGCCCCGGAGCACGAGGCTTAGGAACCGGGCCCCACCAGTGCATTTCTGGCTCTGACCCTCCATTTTGTCCCCTATGGAGGGAGGCACAGCAGATTCTGCCTCTGCAGTGACTACGGAGTCTTTTGTTCACTTTGTCTCATACATTTAACAAATTAGATATAATGTTCCTACTGTGTGTCACACACAGTCCTGAGCACTGGGGACACAGGTACATAAGACAGAGTATTCCTGCTCTCAGGTAGCTTAGCACTGCCAACAGAAGAAATGTCAATAGGAGAGAGGTGCTTGAAAGGGTGTCTGGACAACTCAAGACAGGTGGTCAAGGAAGACCTCTCAGAGGAGGTGATATTTCAAAGACGAGAAAGAGCCGGCCACGCAGAGAAGTGGGGGAAGAGGGCTGGGGCGGGGAGGAGCAGCCAGTTCAAAGGCCCTGGGGCAGGATCAAGCTGTATTAGAAAAGCGGAGGCAGATTGTGTGGCTGGAGCAGAGGCAAAGAGGAAGAACTGGTAAGAGTTGAGATCAGAGAAGTTCCTCAGGCTCCAGATATTCTAGGGTCTTGCTGGCAATGGTAAGGATTGGGGGGTTATACATGAAATGGGAGGGTACTCAAAGGTTTAAGCAAAGGAGTGACTCCTTCTGATTAAGATGTATATTTAATGATAACTGTGGCTGTGACGTAGAAGGCATGAGTGGGAGCAGAGAGGCCTATGAGGAGACAGCCACAGGGGTCCAGGCAGGAGGAGATGATGGCCCAGGCCAGGGTGTGGCCGTGGAGATGGTCGTCTTCCCACCGTTCACCTACGCAGCCTTCACCCACCTTCACACGGACCCTCCTCACGTGTTGCCCAGACTTTGCAATACCTTCCCAGTCACTCCCCCATCAAATCCCCTCTAAACGCCACTACCTGGCATCGCATCCACCGTTACAGCTGTGCAGTCACTGCTGGATGTCCATCAAACCCACACTCTCCTCCTCCTTATTTGCATATCCCTGTGACCCAATTTAGGCTAATGAGAGAGGCTCATGGGAGTCTACAGTGTGGGGCTTCCCAGAAAGCTACTGCTTTTCTGATATGTATAAACAGTAACAGCCTTAGCTGGCACAAGATCTTGCCCGGTTTTTGCCTGTAGTGCCAATGTAGTGCCTGGGGGTGGGATGATCACATGTCAAGGATAGCAAAGCCCAAAGCTAGACAGGCCTAGTTCCGGATGGCATCTTTGAGCCCTGGAGCACCTCTGAATTCTGTGTTAGCTAAGGAAAATAAACCTCTGTTTGGTTAAGCCACCATAGTTGGATTTCTATTAAAAGCTACTGAGTGCATTTACTTACCAAAGCAAGAAGCTCAGGGAATTGATTTACCTACAGCAATAGAAGATGTCAGCCCCAAGTGTATTGCTCCTAAACCAAAGGGAGAAATCAGTTCTGATGACAGGTAAGTCACTATCACATGAAAGTTTTCAATAATGCAAACTTGATTTCTGTGGGGTGATAGCTAGAAGTCCACGTTGTCCTTATAGGCAGATGTGCTCATGGAAAGAGAACACAGAGCCAAAGCCCACTGGCTCAGCTCACCAGAGGGGATCGTTCTGGATGCCTGGATTCCCTCCCTTGAACTCAGTGTGTTGTGGGAGCATGCAGAGAGGCAAAACCACTAAAGACAAACCACTTCCCTTCCCTGCACTGCTGTGAGTCAGAAGCCTAGAGAGGTCTGCAATGCAGAGACTCCTCCAAGGTACATAAGAAACTCAGAGGTGGGGCCAGGCATTGAGCTGGAGGCCGCTGGTCAGGCTTGAAACGTAATATTACAGGCAGCACCCGAAGGATAAAAAGGGAAGTTGTCCCTCAGAGAGAAGGCGAGGCATCCGAATTGCCAGGGGTCCTGGTAAAATACAGAATCCACATCAGTTGGTCCTGGATGAGGCCCGAGAGTCTGCATTTCTAACAAGCTCAGAGGATGCTAAGGCTGCTCCATCTAGGACCACACTCAAATAACAAGGAGGGAGAACACAGAAGAGGGAGTACACCCTATGGGGACAACAAGGAAGCTACTGACAAGTCCATAGGTTTCTGTCTGTCTGTCTGTGTTGTACACATATGTATGCCTATATTTTGATATTAGGGATCAGTAGGGACTTAGTAGGAATCAGATGAGTGAGAAGTAAAGTTATAGTATTAGAGGATACTCTAATAGTGCACAGGTTATCTACGCGCAAACTCAAGAAATTGCTGGGGATAGTCAGGGGACAAGAGACTTCCCCTGGCACCATCAGGAGCCTGCCCAGCCACCCTCACTGTAGCCATGAGCACTGAGCTTGTGACTCAGATTGGTTCTCAGCCTGTGTGGCCCCAGTAAAAACAAGAGGCTGCCCCTTGCTCCCTATGCAAGGCAGCTGCCACCAGGATTGACTGCTCAGACTGAGTAAGGTCCTTGGAGTTTGGGGACTTGACACAGGAAAAAAAAAAAAAGACCCCAGGAAGTTCAATGCATTCTTTTGCAATAGCAAGCTGGTGCTCAAGCCATGTTATTTAAATGTAAGAATAGATTTGACCTCAGTTTAAATTCTAAGCCAGTAAAGCCAGACAGATTGCTTACCTTTATGATCTGTGAAAACAATAAAGCTATTTTCATTTGAAAGAAAGTAGGAGTGCAGAAAAGGCCTGCCCCCCTGAAAATTGTTCCAGATTGACTGCAAAACCAAGCATGCCCATGCTTTTCCAAAATTTAACCTGTACCAGCAGCTCAAATACTGAGAGTTACAAGAATGTTCTTATTTGCTCTTAAACGTGAACGGGGGAAAATATAAGTAAAAACAAGGGGATTGGATCTACAGGAAACATAAAAGCTGGAAACATAAAATTTATCGTCTGCTTTGTCAAGCTTGTCTGGGGCTATGTGGGAAAAAAAAAATGACCTGTTCTGTTTCATCTGTCCTCGGTGCTCATCCAAGCTGCTCTGAGACTATTTCTGAATAAACAGAGCACAGGAGCAGTGCTTCTGAACGGGTGGTGAGCGGAGACAGAACACATCATAGAGGAAAGAGCCCAAAGCACGAATGTCTTGGGACTCAGAATCAAATGTGAGTGTTCTGTGAAGCCTGTGTTTCCTTTCTCAAAAGTTTCATTTTTCTTCTTGTCTCCAATGCTGGTGTTTTCAGTTTCGGGATGGAAAGAGTAAATCTGGGATTGAGCCCATGAAGGACCCCTTCAGATCTCCAGCCCAGCCCACAACAGCCCTGACTCCATCCTGACAGCTGCCAGGAAGTCAACCCAGCCAGGCGGGGGCGGGGCGTGGGGGCACTGCACCTGCTGTCTCTCTCCAGTATTTGTTCAATGCGCTACTGACTGTGGACTTTACTCTGGGATTCTGGGTGGAGGCCTTGACGGTTTCTCAGGAGACACCTGTAAACGTGTCTTTAGGAGCAAAAGAACTCCCTTCCATTCTTCCTTCTTCTCATCAGCATAAACTCACCTGCAGCCTCATCAGCACAGAGCTCAGACGGACGTGAGCATGTTGGTCTGTGTTAAGGAGGAATAATTAAATACTGGTATGGTGTAGACAAGGAGAGGTTGTAGGATTGCCAGAGGTTTTTGAAGCAATGTATTGAAAATATAACCTAGAGGCTTTCAAATATTATTATTTTTCATCAAACTTGTTTTGTGAACATAGAATTATGGTAAATTGTGGCTTTTTTGTGATGGGACAGGGTAAGGATTTGCAAGGTGTTAAATCAATTTGCTCTTGAGTTGCTTCCAAGTAGCAACCTCTTTGCTCATTGCCGCTTGGGGTTCTGGGGTCTCAATTGCAGCTCTTGTTAAATTGCACCTTTCCTGGTCAATTAAAGCCTGAAAATTTTTGAAGTGGGACAGGGGCCTCCCAGGTGGATTACTCAGTGATAGTCCGATGACAAGAACCAAAAGAAAAGATCAGTTTTCATATTTCCAAAGAAGGTAGAAAAGTGTTTTATATTCAGCACCTCTGATAATAATGAACATTAAGAATTCCCTTGAAAGATGTGCCCCAAAACGCAAGTTGTAAAGAAAACGTCAAACATAAAGAAGTGATAGGCGAAACTAGAGAGAGTAACAGGGAGACGGCCCAGGAGCAAGGCTAGGTCGGGAAGTTCTGTAGGCTGGAGGGTGACCAGCCTGGTGGGACTGAGAGGAGAACTGAGCCCAGCTCACAGCAGACGCAGTGTCCCCACACTCCTCCCACAGAGACTGCAGGGGGCCGTGGACAGAGCGTAGTGGACAGTGCTGTAGTGAAAAGAAAACCACGTTGCAAGTTTGAGGGCCAGCCTATTGTCCTAGGTGGGGATGGCAAAACTTATCACCCAGTATCCATTCTAAAAATAGTTATCGAGGATCTGCTGTGTGCCAAGCACTGTGATGGCCATTAGGGTGCAGTCACGGACAGGGCAGGTCCAGCCCTGTGCTCATGGAGTTGATAGGCCTAGGGGAGTATATATATGTGCGTGTGTGTGCATGAGTGTGTCTGTGTGCATGTATATATGCACATACACATACACACAACTGCAGAGAAGTTATGAAGCAGGAAGAACAGCACTAGGGAAATGCTTAACAAGGAGACCTGATCTGACCCAGGGTTAAGGAAGGCCTCCCTAAGGAAATAATGTTTAAACTGAGACCTGAGCCTCATAGAAGGAGGACAGGGAGGAGCAGCAGGAGGAGGGGAAGGGGGAGGAAGTTAATGAGGGGGAGGAGGAGGCAAAAAAGAGGCAGCTGTTGAGCATTTACCACGCACACAGCACTATTCTAAGCATTTAGCATGTATTAACTCATTTAATTCCCACAACCTTACAAAGCATATGCTGTTATTATCCCCATTTGGTAGATGGGAAAACTGAGGCGCAGAGATGTTAAGTGGCATGCCCAAAGTCATCCTCCTTGTTGTATAACTGATGTTTCTAGTCACCTGCACTGTCTTTAAAAGATCTCAACCCATTTCTTTTTTAAAGCAACAACAAAAAAAACTAAACATAATACAGTGGACAAATGCAAATGCCATTTTGAGTTTTTAATCTGTCCAAGCTCCAAATCATTCTACACAACAGCTAAATGCCGCAGCAACAACTGTTGGGGTTTCTCTGGAAGTTGTGCACACTGTGGTCTTTTCACCATCTGTAAAATTGGGATAAGTGTAGCACCTTATCATGGGGTCAGTGTGAGGATTAAACGAGTTAATACATGTAAAACACGGGGAACAATGTCTGGTACATTCTGAGAGCCATACAGTTGTTCAGAAATTTGCCTGGCAGACATGATCTATTATGTTTGCTGCCGAGTGAAAATCCAAAGTGAGTAATGAGAGGTCTCAGGAAAGAGAGCGTAGGCAGAGCTGAAGCCCCAGGGCTGACAGGAAACCAGAAAACGTCTACCTTGGCCCCTCTCTTTGTTCATTCATTTATTCAACACATGTTTGCAAAGACCTTTCCCTGTGTGAGCCCCTTCCAGGAGAGTGTGATCTGTATAACTGGGCTTAACAGCAAGTCCAGAATTCTTAAAGCCCCAGAGGTACCACCACATTTTAACCATGTCTGATGGAAGCAAAACAGTCACTGATTAAGAGCATGGTCTTTGGAATCAGATGTAAGTTTGAATTCCCACATTACACCCAACCACTGTATGACCTTGAGCAATTTGCTTAACCTCTCTGTGCCTCAGTTTCAGCATCTGTAAATGGAGGACAGTAATAATAGCAACCTCATAGGGTGGATATTAGGAGTAAGTGAATTAAAATATGCTTCAGACTAGGTCCAGCATATAGTAAGGGCTCAATGCTGTTATTACCGCATTGAAGTGTTATGATGTTTAAAATGGGAAAATGCATGGAAATGGGAAGATGCACTTTGCACTGTGCCCTATGTAATAGCAAATGCTCGATAAATAGTAGCCGTTACAATTTCCTTTCATCCCACCACCATGCTAGGTGTTATGAATACTAGGGAAGCCTTGCAGTGAAATTGGGGAAGAGACTGGGCATGCAAGAAAAACTGGAGAATCATTCAACACTAATTTATGTAGCTTTGGCCAAGAATTCAGTAAGTAATTTTAAAAGGAGACATGAGTAGGGGGCAGAGGTGAAGTCAGGTAAGGCTTCATGGAAGAAGCTGAATATTATTCATTCATTCAACAAGATTCCTTGAGCAGCTGCTAAGTGCAGCCCATTCAATATTTTAACAACACGAGAGCACAATTGGTGAGTGGCTGCTGCTCCAAGGTCCCCCGCACAGCATCCAGGCCAACCTTGCTCCAGGGCTTCTCCAGCAGAATCCTGGGACTTACCCCAATCCAGCAACCAAAGGCGTTACATCTGGCAGAGCAAGTCCCCAGGGACCTCAGGAGCTGCTCCAGGGCTCCTATTTCAAAAGGTTAGTCCACGTGCCCTAGCTATGGGGAATATTCTGAAAATATCCCTGCCCACAGGAGAACACAGTCTAGTGGAGAAGATAAGCAAACAAACAATGAGCTACCCAACAGCGTGACAAGAAATGAAGAACCCAGGGCCAACTCTGCCTTATGACAGGTGATCATAACCAACTTTACCAAAGAGGTGCTTCCTGATGCCAGGCATGACTGGGACAAGCTGAGAAATAGCACCCCAGGCAGAGGGGACATCAGCAGAAAACACCCGGAGGTGAGAGGCAGCCTCTGACCAGTTAGTAGGTCCAAAAAGCAAGTTCACAGGGCATTTGGTAGAGAGTATTACTTAGGCAAAGAGACTGGACAGATGGGCAGAGGCTCAATCATGGCCAGCCTTGGATGCAGTGAGGATTCATTCATTCAGGGACGGGAAGCTGGTGCAGGAATCAGGATGAGAAATGACAAGGTTCCCAATCTAAGTAGGGACAGGGTTGGTGAAAGCCAACGGGGCAATGACAAAAGAGAAAGGAATGATGGGTGTGGCAGGTGAATGGATGAGGATGCCCAGGTTTCTACCTGATCACATGGTGGACAAGACACCATCCCCCAAGCCAGGGTACCCCGATGGGAAGGGTGACAGCCAATGGCATGCACTGAGGGGCAAGAGATTATGCAGCCAGAAGGCTATTTTACACAGGTGCAAAAGATTACATCACTCTTATTTTAAAATCCTACAATGGCCCGACTCTCACTCGGAATAAGAGCTAAGTCTTTTATACCCTTAACCCTGTAATCAGGCCCAGCTCCTCTCTAGCCTCGAGCCTCTCACCAGGCTTACTATTCTTCAGCTACACCAGCCTCTTTCTCTTCTTCTATTACACTGAGCACGTTCTTGCTCCTAGATGCTTGCCTTTGGCTGTCCCTTCCACATAATCTGAAATTTTCACCATTTTTCTCATCATTCGGGGCTCCTCTTAGCTGTCTTCTTCTCAGAAACACTTTCTCTGTCCACGCTGCATGAGGTTGCCTACACACCTATACCCACCCAGCTATTCTCTGCCATGTTCCTCTTTTTTCTCTTCTTTATAGTATGACTAACTCCCTGAGATGATCTCAAGCATGTGTGATTGACTTGTCTCCTTCTAGTCTCTCCCCTGAGTCTGGGTCTGCCATTTCACCCCTGTATTCCTAGATGCCCAGAACAGTTCTGGTTTGTAGTAAAATAGTCAATAAACATCTCTAAATAAATGAAGGGGTCCGTGTGGGTCATGTGCCCATCCACAATGTTTGGTTTGGGTTTGGGTTTTGGAGGGATACTGAGAGGGCACGGGACACACAGAGTATATCAGCCAAGATGACAGAAAGAAACAGCACACTCCATGGGACAACTGAGCAGAATTTAACAGAGGGGATGTTCACAAAGATGTTGGCAAGGATGGGGACATTTACAAGGGATGGTGAAGTGCTCCAGGGCTAAGAAAGAAGCTGTTGCTTCTGCAGGTGTAAAAGGCATAAAGAAGACAGTTTCCAGAACCCAGAAGGAGTTGAGACCACCTGCAGGAGCCAGGAACCTTCAAGAGGACTGAAGCCAACCTGCAGCAACCCAGAGGGAGACACGTGAGGAATAACCTCACTGTCCCAGTGCTGGTTTCCTGTCAGTGCCTCTCTCTGGATGCATCTAGCCAGAAGCCGAGGGGAAGGGAGGCCAAGTGATGAGATTCCTGCAGCTCAGCCTCCCAGGCAGAGAAGGGTAGAGAAGGGTGGAATGTGGCTCTGAAGGGACAGGGAAGTTACCTGTGCATGGCTGTATTGTCAAAATGACAAGGACATACAGAAGAGGAGGAGTGATTCACCCAAGTGATGCTGGACACACACGAGCAACATACTTCCACTCTGCATGCAGGTCTACAAAAAGAGACTCCTGTTTCCGTCGCCTTCTTCTGGTCCCTTTGGAGTCTGGCCTTTTCTTTCTTCCTGGCACCCCTGCCACAGCGTCTCGCCATTCTTTGCTTGTCAGACTTGGGAAACTGCGTGGTGGCTGCCATCTATAGAGTCCTCCTTTCCAGGTCAGCACTGCCTCGGGTTATGGTGCAGAATAAACTGGAGGCATGAAAAAGATCGATGTTCTGAAATTCTCACTCAGCTCAAAAGCAGCAGGAGACGATAGAATGAGAGATTCAAATTTCATGCCCTTCCTCACCTGGGCCGCAAGTTTTGGAAATGCAGAATTCCTAAAATGCTTACCTTGGAAACAACAGAAGTCAAGCTCAGAATCCTTGGGAGGATTTGGGCTGCTCTGTGTTTCCCCCACAGATTTGGGTATCTGCTTCTTTAGCATGGAGTTAAAGCCTGCAGATGTGGGTGCCCATATTCCAAGGATTCATTGAAGGTTTTTTGTGTCTATTTCTTAGGCATCTTATTCCGTGTTTTTCCCCAGGCTTCATATCACAGCATAATCATGCATTATCCATTAAAATATTTAAATGTAGCTGGTGCTTAAAGTCCTTTCCTTCATATAATAGAAGCTTGGGGGAGAGAGGAAGAGAGGGGAATTTTTGAATTCAATCTTTCTCTTGTCTAAGGAGGCAAGCGCCCTGCTCTGTCTTAGGAAGGGCTGGTGCATGAAAATATTACTGCTTTCAGGATCTGCACCCAAGGGTTGTTATTCGATGCCAGGTTTCCCCATCACCACTGAAGATGCTTCCCCACTGTGGATCCCACCACTGAAGGATTTCTGTCTCTGCTCTGTGCGTCATTAAAATCAAAGATCAGTGAGGTGCTCTGAGAGGGATTTTGCAGGGCCAATTAGTGCCCCAGATAGATTAAGCAGCAGTGCCTGATAATCTAAAAGTTTTCATTTTACAGAATCACCCTCAGGCTATAGGAATAGCCTGCGGTGGGGCCAGGAGAGCTGTCTGCAGGTCCTGGTCAGGTGCTGAGCCCAAGGTAGCCCTGCTGGAGGCTGCACATGAACAGGTCAGAAGCAAAAATGGAAAGAGAGAGAGAATGAGAATATGGCTGGGAGGAGAGGGACGGATGGGGGTAGAGTAGGGAATAAAATTATGATTAAAATGATTGCTCCATCATCACTTATCTAGAAGGGAGAAGAGACAGGACTTAGAGTCAAACCTGGGTCTGTTTGATTCCCAAGTCCATCTTCCTCACAGATGGCTCCCAGCGTAGGAAGGGCGCTCTCATAAGGAGGGTTCCCACTTGATGTACTTAGCGCTACTGACTTCCACAAAAGCACTTTTTAATGTGTGCCAGATAACAGGCTGAGTGTTTGGATCCAAAGATAAAAAAGACATAGTTCTCACTCTCAAGGAACCCACCGTCTAGTAGAGAGGTAAATGTGCCCACAAATATCTACACCAAAGAATGCAGTAAAAATGAGAACATAAACAAGCGTAAAATGCCATAAAATCAGAGATGACTGAGGAACAACTGATCTAGAGAACATGACAAAGATACATAAAGATGGGGATGTTTGATCTGGGGTTTGGGGGGATGATTGGGAGTTCAGACAGCAGGCAATGGCAAGAAAGGGTATTACTGGCAAAGGAAGAGTTATCCCAAAGGACAAATATGGGAATAATATGCGGAAGTGATAAGGTGGCATAGTTGGCTCAATAATGGCATAAACAATCCAGAAATAGAACACTGCCCTAGAAAACAAGAAATTACCCATTGCTGCCAAGCTTCAATCAGAGACAACCCTGTGTCAACAAGAGGGTGTCTTGGTGATTTCTGCTTAGATTCCTGATGCTCTCCGAGGTCTATGACTCAGCCTTGGCTCGCTGTGTGGTTGGAGTATGGTGCCATGGTGGAGGGCGAGGCCTTGAGGTCAGACAAGCCCAGACTGGAACCCTGGCTCTTCACTTGCCTGGCAGTGAGTTGCTGAACCTCTCTGAGCTCCACCTTCTGCACCTGTGGACTCCAACACCTACCTCACCTGCTAGAATTAAATGAATTAAAGGTGTAGAGCACTCAGTCTGGAGTGGAATATGATGAGTCCACAGTATATAACCATGGACAATGGCATTATTATTACAGCAAAAGGCGGGAAGCACCATTGAGCTAAGTAACTTTGACCTGCTCTTATCACCTGGCCATGGTGCTCTTGGGAGCTGGAGGTGGCAGCCACTGGCAGAAGCCAGGTAAGTATGCACCACGGGCAGGGCCAGGCAGGGCTGAGGAAGGTGAGGGGAGTCGTGTGAGTGCAGGGGTCGGATCCTATTTTTATTTAAAATTTTGAATTTTATTCATCATAGATTTTTTTTGCATTAATTTTGATTTTTAAAACATTGCATTAATTTATTATTTATATTGATTCCTGAGCTTTTTAGCACTGTCTTACATTTGGTGCCTGAGGTGTATGCCTCACTCACTCCCCTCGCCCTGGTCCTGGTCCTGCCCTAAGGTGGACCCATCCCCGCCCTAGGCCATTCCCCGAGGCTTCCTGTGCAGAGCACCCCATGTAATAGCCTGTGGGTCCCAACCTCTAAGATCCTCCTTCCCAGAACCCCCTTGCCTGTGCGAAGGGTCCTGCTAAGTCCCAAGACTCTAAACAAAAAAAGCTCCTAAGTTTGATAATACCTAACTTCAATTGGTTTGTCTTTCTTTTTCTTTCTTTCTTTTTTGCCTGCCCTATTATAAATATTATAAAATAAAAAATAAAAGAAGGTTAGAATTGGAAGGCTAAGAGCTCTCCAATAGAAAATCAACCTGAATAGTGTCATTACCCTGAGGAACCAGAGTGAATTGAAACGAATACATAAAATTCACATCACCTCCAAATGAGTAGTCTTAATGCAATTTTTGCAGAGAGCCTTTGCTCAGAGGGCCTCTTTTCCAGGTGTAAAGTGCAGCAAGCTTCCACTAAGCAATGGCCAGGCGTGTTTTGTAAAGTGCGGAGCCTTAATAAGACTCAGCGTTAGCAACTTTTTTAAGTCCCAGTCCCGCTGACTTCTCTCCCTCTGCACCAGCCCTAAACGATGCCGTTAAGTAATTCAGTTTGAAGAACTCTTATGGAGATCAATTTTACTAATGCGCACACAGCATAATAGAGGTTGGGCTACTATAGAGAGAGGAATCTCTCTTTCTTTTTTAAATCAAAGAACAAAAACAGGAATTACCGATCAAGTTGGAGCCATAGCCTAGGGATGGCTTCCCTATGGGTTAACATTTCCTGACTTAGTGCTTTGCAGAAAGGTTACAACTATTTATGTTATGTGTAAATCATGCATAGTAATTTAAACAGCTTTAACCATGGCACTTGTTCAGATTTCAATGCAGACATCACAGTCCTAGAATTTCTGATGACAGCTGTCACTTAGAACTGGCAGCAAGAGCCTAGAATTTACAATTCTCTCTCTCTTTCTATATATATGTATATATGTGTGTGTGTGTGTGCGTGTGTGTGTGTACTTTTAAGCTAGCTTTTTATCCTACTGTGTGCTATTGATTGCTTTATGATTAACCCTTCTGTTATAAATTTTTATTGTCCAAATATAAACAGCTACATAGTTAAGTCTGTAACTTAGCAACTATCCCACAAGATGGAAATCTACTTCAAAGACAAACCTTGATCGCATGAAATGACTTATTCAAAACACACAGTGTTGATAGAAATCAGGAATCAACAAATGGCAAACCACATAGAAATGAAGCATTTTAAAGGGTGAGGGGCTGGAATATTCTAGAAACTGGTCAAGAAATCATTTTGAAAAATGATAAAGTAACTTTCTTAATCTATTGGGGCTTCTGTAATAAAACACCATAAACTAGGTGGCTTATAAACAACAGAAATTTATCTCTCACAGTGCTGGAAGCTGGGAAGTCCAAGATCAAGGCACCAACAGATTCAGTGTCTGGAGAGAGCCCACTTTCTGGTTTATAGATAGCATGTTCTAGCTATGTTCTTACATGGTGTAAGGGATGAGGGTCTCTCTGGGGCCTCTTTTCATAAGGGCACTAATCCCATTTGTGAGGGCTCCGCTCTCATGACTTAATCACCTCCCAAATGCCCCACCTCCTAATACCATTCCCTGGGGGTTAAGACTTCATATAAATTTGGGGGGGACAGAAACATTCAGATCGCATCAGTGACCTGTGAAGTTCATGCATATTAAACCCAATAATTTCTAGTTATAGTGATCAACCAACTAAGACCCTATGTATCCCAAGATTGGTGGTCTATATAAAATCTATTCTCTTAAAAGCTTTGATTTTCCTGTAACAGACTCCCATTTATATGTCTCTGTGATTCAGATTTTCCCCAATATAATTTTGGCTCTATATTAAGTGCACATTAGGCTTGAGCCCATGGAAAAGTAGGATGGCAGAGAAGCATTAGATCACCCTGACTACTTTATACCACTTAGAAGATTAGTAATCTACCAGGGCACACACAACCTGTTTTAAACTGTCTTTTGCTTTCCAGCATCTAGCTCAAAATAGGTTTCCAGGAAGAAAAGATAAGGGGATGGAGAGAGGGCAAGAATTAGAATCGATGGGGGTCTGGTAAGTGTCAGATGCTTTGCCAGGCACTTCACAGATCTTCTCACATAATCTAGGTCATAAGGATTTGGAATCATCCATGCTTTTTTCTTTATTTTCAGAGAAGCCCATTCACTGCAAATTACCTTAGGTATCCCATTTTAATTTCTCAGTATTCATTTGTTTGGTTAGAAGTGACAGAATCTCAATTCGAACTAGTTTGGGCAAAAATGGAGATTTATTGGCTCGACCTCAAAGAAAAATTGGAAAACCAGAAACCAGACCATGGGAAGGGCGGAAATGCAGCCCCGTTTTATGACCCCTGGAGCCTAGAGATCGAATGTCACTAGGATTCTCTTCCTAAAACTTCTCTTTTTCTCTCTGAGTGTTGGTTCATTCTCCTTCGATGCACACTGCTTTTCTCCACATTTGGGGGTGTGGGGGTGGAGCGGCGACAGAAATATCACCCTCCCCAAAGCACTTGAGTTTGACATTGAATAGCTCCTGCTTTCGGAGATGGACGAATTGATGTCTCTGATCTCAAGTCTGAAAATCCTAGAGAGAAGACTCATCACCCTAGCCTGGGCCAAGTGCCCAATGAGAGGACTCAGGACAACATGACTTTGCCAATGGTCGCTACAGGAGAGAGAAAGAGGACAATAGAGTGGACAGCAGTCCCTCATATGTTGCCTACCTCCATCTAGAAAGCATTTCTGTCCTTAGGGAATGCCTCGCTTCATTCCCAGCACACAACAGGGCTTCAGTAACTACTTATACAATGTCATGGCTAACAACAATGGGAAGTAGGAGAAAGAGAAAGAAGCAGGACAGACAAAAGCCAGGGCTGGCCCACGAAGCCAGTTCAGAGTAACACCTCTTCCCTGCAGGTGCACTTGCTGCCTGCAAAAGCACTTTGGAAAGCCCAGGTGAGAGTCACGCATGGGTGTTTAGAAGAAGCAAGGACACCTTTCCCCTCAGCTGACTCTCTGCTGGCACAGACCCTCTGACCACACCCCCAGGCTCTCCAATTACCAGTGTTTCCAGGCTTATTTTATTTTCCCCTGTAAGAATCTTTTTTTTTTTTTCCTTTTAGAAGCTGGTATGTGAATCCTTCCTCCAGAAAGAGACCCACTTTTGTCAGGTGAATGCTGTGACAAACCCACTCAGGGGCTGGGGTCAGCTGGTGCTGGGATCCAAGAAGCAGGTGGGGCAGCTCAGCATCAGATAAGAAAAGTGGCAGCTTTGCTTCTGAGAGGGAGGAAAGAAGAGAGGAGCAGAGGCAGAGAGAGAAGACTCCAAGTAAATGACACATCCCAGGAAGCCTGGGAGGAAAAGAAACTCCCTGGGCTCTGCTACATGAGCCTCCCGGGACTCCAAGCATCCCTTACAAATGGTGGCAATCCCCTTTCACTCAGGGGGCTGGCCTTCTTGGAGAAGCTGAGAAAGGAATAGATGGTTGAGGTCAGAGTAAGGCATCTGAAGAGTCTGAGCATGTGGGCGAAGGGAGCAACATCTGGCTCAGGCTCCCAAGGCGCAGATGTGAAAATGACCTGCATGCCATCCCGTCGTCTGCACCTGCTGGGAGCCCGGGCAGGGCCCCCTGCAAGTGTCCAAGGTGAGGACAGCTGGCCTGCCCTCCCTGTTCCTTAAGGGAGCGAGTCCAAGTTCTAACAACAATTCCATCTGTTAAGTCTAGCCCTTGTAAACAGGTCCCAAGTTCCTGCTACTTTGCTGCTTTTTCTGACCTGAGGCCTCCGTCCTTTCTTGTCCTCTCCTCTCTCCCTCCCTCCTCCAAGCCACAGCACTATGGCTCCCTTGGTCTGTTTCTCTTTCTCTCGCACTCACCTGGCAAACTCCTCTCTATCCTTCCAATCACACCTTCGATGTTCCTTTTTCTAGGAAGCCTTCTTTTACCTCCCCAAAGCTAGATCCATGTCCCTTTTATGTGACCATGGGTTTCTGGCTTATTTCAAGCATCATCCTGATGATGCTGAGTTATAACCTTTTACTTGCCACCTATCTGCATGTGTCTTGCACAGACTTAGTGAGGACTGGGGGCCATGAGACTGCTTTGTTCACCATTCCATCCCTGGCTCAAAGTACACTACCTGCCACATAGTAAGTGCTCAATAAATATTCATTGACTGTGTTGAAGAAATGATGAAAATCATTTCTGGGTTCTGGGAAAATCACTCAGCCAATTCAATTCCAGCCTATCACTCCAGATAGATCCTTTCTCTTCCTCTGTCCCGTGACCTTCCGCTGTTCCTGTCAAAGGCATGTAGAGCCTGCAGCCATGGCTCTGCCGTCAATAAATGACTCTTACAGTGCATCCTCTTAGAGGATCCCTAATAGCAGAACACCTGCGCCTGTAGTCCAAAGATCCCAACCTCAGGCAAGTGAGGCTCGGGAGAAGGGGACTATTGATAAGAAACCTACTAACTTCTAACTCCTATAATACACCTGGCCACTGTTACAATGTCCAGGAAACAAATATATGGGTCCTGAGAGCATCAAATACCTCTGCTCTGTAAGATGGTGACCTTAGAAGCAACAGCAGAACCTTCTAGAAGCCTCTCAGCCATCCTGGCTCTCTGAACACATGAAACAGACCCAGCACAGTCCCCATTCTCAAATGAGCCTGAACTCTCCCGGAGAAGACCGGCCACCGCAGAAACCAAGGTGCAACCCTAGAGACAACATCAGAGAGAAGACAGAGAGTGGGTGTAGTGGATTGGATTATGTCCCCCCAAAACTCCCTGAAGCTTGAGTTGTGTCCCCTGTGTTTTATGTATTAGAAACTTAGTCCCCACTATGACTGTTAAGAGAGTGGGAAATCCTACTATGCTAATTGAAAGGTGGAGCCTTGAAAAGGTGATTGGATTGTAGGACCGTGCAGTAGTAAATGGATTAAAAATGATGATCAAGGGCATGGTTCCGAGGGCTTTAAAAGAAGAGGAGAGTCTGTCTCTCTCTCTGCTGTCTCTGCTTCCACCATCTTGCAATGTGAGACCCCTGGGTCACTGTCGCCACCACCAGATGGACTTTGGACTCCCCAGCCTCAGAAACGGTAGCAATAAATGTCGTTTTTCTTTATAAATCACCCAGTTTCGGGTATTTTGTTCTAAGCAACATAAACGGACTAAACAGTGGGTAATGCACATGGAAGAGAGGGCTCTTCTGGGGGCCAGGGACAACCCCCCAGAGGACTTGGGAAATGGCCACATCTGAATAGGCAAATAGTTGGGGATAATTAATCTGGTGCTGTGAAGCAAGGGTTGGAAGAGGGAGACCATGAGGGCAGAGGAGCACACCAGGAAGCTACAGCATTTGGGGCGGGGGAAGAAGGACCTCGTCTCTTCTAAATGACCCAGAAAGTGCAGGCAAAGTCGAGACAGGGGCGGGGGAAGGAGGGCCAGGCTCAGGGGTGGAATGTGAGCAGACAGGAATTTAGCTTTATCTGAAATACCTTAATTTTTTACAAGGAAAATGTATCTATGTAATACTTGAAGGATTAAAAAGTAATACAAAATTTTAAGGGGAGAGCATGAAAAAGAGAGAACAAAAGAAAGTTGAAAAAAAGAGAAAAGGAAGGAAGAAAGGAAGAAAGAAAATAAGAAAGAATATAATTCAGTACATTCAGGATTATTATTCATTGAGGAAATATTTAGTGGATGCCTACTACATGCCAAGTGCTCTTACAGGCACTCGGGTACAATAATACTCATAGGTAAGATAGGAGAATTTTCTTCCCTTATAGAAATTATATTTAATGGAGAAGACAGATAATAAACAAGTGGACAAATAAGTAATTCCAAACAGTGATGAGTAATAATCATAATCATAACCATAATCATAATCATAATAAAAGCTAGCAGTATAAGGAGACAGAGAATGTTCCAGTTATCTATTGTATAAAAATCAACCAGCAAACAGTGGCTTTAAATAATAATTTGGTTTTGCTCATGATTCTGCAGTTTGGGCAGAGCTCAGTGAGGAAGCTCATGTCTGCTCCGCTCAGCCTCCGTGGGGCAGCTCAAGGGTGGGAGACCGGAATCATCTCAAAGCTTGTTCTCCCACATGTCTGGAGTTGAAGCTGGCAGTGGGCACCTTAGCTGAGGCTGCCAGCTGCAAAAATTCCATGTGGCTTCTTCGTGTAGCATGGGCTTCCTCACAATATGGTGCATAAGTTCAAGAGCAAGCATGCTAAGATAGATCATAGATGGATGGATGGATACATAGGTGACAGAGAGAGAGATGAGGTAGATGATAGATAGACAGACAGACAGACAGACAGACAGACAGTAGATCCTGAGATGTATATGTAGACAGAGAGAGTACACCAGGCTGACACTATTTTGCATCTTCAAACTCAGCCTCAGAGGTGATGCAGCATCTCTTCCACTGCATTCCGTTCACAGAAGTGAGTCACTAAGGCCAGCCCGTATTCAAGGGGAGGGAAATTAGTCTCGAACTTCTTATGGGGAGAGTATCAAAGAATTTTTAGCCATTACAGACAGTGGGGTGAGAGGAGGTATTTATACCAGATGGCTAGTAAAAGGCACTCCAAAACCTGTATCAGTCAGGGTTCTCCAGGAAAACAGAAGCAATAGGAGATTAGATAGATGATACGCACACACATACACACGCATATACATATGTGGACACACACACGCATGCACAAGGGGTCTTCAGATAATTCATTTGCTTATTTTTAATTCTATTTTTCCACAAACTTGATAAAGTACCTTCGTGTACATGTGCATGTGTGTGTAACGAGACTTATTTTGAGGAGCTGGTATACACAACGGTGGGAACTGGCAAGTCTAGAATCCATAGGTCAGGCTGGTAGACTGGAAACTCAGGCAGGAGTTAAAGCATTGGAGACCCCCGGGAGATTCTGAGCAGGGGAGTCCTGTGATCTGATTCACACCACTTAAAGATGGCCCTGCTGCCAGCGAGGGAGTGCACTGTAAGAAGGACTGCCCAGAGTTAGTAGCTCCTAGGATCCAGGAGTCTGGCAGGATGGGGCAAAGAGGGACAGTGAAGGACAGCCTGTGCTCTCCATGCCAGCCGTGAGCACAATCAGCTGTGGCACAGAGACGAAGAAACCAACATGGGGACTGGCCTAGGGATTTTGTTTAGAAAAGTCAGGTCTGAAACAAACACCATACAAACTTCTAGAATTAAAGCAGAAGGAAATTCAGGCTTAGAGTCGGCCAGCTGGTCAGGGCTACAGTGACGGTTCTCCAGGGCCTTTCTTAGAGGTGGTGACTGAAACTGTGGGTGCGAGAGGCTGAGCCAGGCAAAAAGAGGAGGCAGCTCAGTACATTGCAGTGATCAGCCCTTTAGGAGCATCTCGTCATGGCCACAGAGAGAGGTTTCAAGTAGTTGAGGAAAGAGCAAGAAAACAGTTTGAAGAGAACACTTCTCTGTTCTCGGCCTCCTGAAAAGGTCGTGCATGTGATGAGGTATTAAAGGCCATCCAAGAGACTGTGGACCGGGCAGCACACATGCATTACTTATGAGACTCCACTGAAATGTAAATTGGGGTGAGTTTATTGGCTCCCTTGGTCTTAAATGGAATCATAAAGTATTCATCGGGTCCAGCCAACGCCTTTCAGATCTGGAGCTCAGCAAGAAATGTGTGGCATGCTAAGGTTACATTAATAAAAAATAAATAAAGCCATGTCCAGGAAACTCATGCTCGCACACTATAAAACTGCCCGTTCTGTAGATATTAATGTTTAATGTGTTTGTAAAAAGCAGGCGGCTTTGCCGAGCACAGCAACAAAAACGTCCCGCACCCCTCAGTACTTGACATCTCAGCAGGTCTCCTAAGTGCTCGGGTGGAGAACACGCCAGCCTGGGTGGGAAGAGGGGAAGATCTGAGCAGCACCGAGTTGAGCCACATTAAAGAGTCGCTTCACTAAGAGGAAACATGCTCGCCCCCTCGCCCTCTCGCTGCTGATGCGAGGGAGAGTCCCACTGGCACCCACCATCACGTTCATCAGACTCACCAGGCTTGGGAGAAACGGTAAGAGAAGTTGATGTCTTCAAATCTGAATAAATAATGACTAGAAACATGTTTAAAGAAAGACCCTCAGAAGATAACCACATCAAAACAAACATGTTTTTTACTGGAAAAAATCTGATAAACACCCAACTCAGAGAGGCAGAAGTATTTTTTGTTTCAGACCACTTACACAACGCTGGCTGTTTCCTAGACATTTCTAGAAAGTTCACAATGATCGATTGTAATCTTTGCTTTCCTAGGCACGTTGGCTAGGCTGCACTTGGTTGCCATTATATTTTGCTTTTGGTCTCAACCCACTGCAGAGATCTCTGCTTCCCCTAAGCTGATTTGCAGTCAGGAAACATTCTGCCTCCCCCAGACCTGCCAACGAAACTTTACCACGTGCCTCGTGGTTACCTTTCACCCTGAGGCACCACTCGAAACTAACTAGTAAAATAAGAAAGGACAGGTACAAAGAACAGAGACGAACACTCAGGAATGAGAATATGTACTTAAACTGACATCAGTCACCCCACCTGCCCTCCCACCGAAGAGCAAACTGTAGCAGGAATCTGCAAAGAAGGAGTGGGAACAGCAAGAGGCAGATTGGCTCTCTCTCCACACCCCGGAATTCAGGAGACCCATTTGCATTTCTGCCCAGCCTTCAGGACCCACTCCCAGTGTCCCTGAAGTCACAGACCAAGCTCTCCCCGAGAGAACAAGCCTTCATAGCTTCAGAGGTACTAGGAGAAAGCTGGAGCTCTGCTCCTTGTATGGGGAAAGAAATCTGGCTTAAGACTCTCCAGAGGAAAGCTCTGCTTCGCACATCCAGTATTGTGGGTTCAATTATGTTCCCCCAAAATGATATGTTGAAGTCCTAACCCCTGGTACTTATGAATGTGACCTTATTTGTAAATAGGGTCTTTGCAGATGTAATCAAGTTAAGATAGGATCATAATGGTTTAGAGTGCCCTAAAACCAGTGACTAGTGTCCTTACAAGAACAGAGAGATTTGGAGACACACAGACATACAGGGGAAAAGGCCGTATGAAGACAGAGGCAGGGACTGGATTACGCTGCCACAAGACAAGAAGCGCCAAGGATTGCTTGCAACCACAAGAAGCTAGAAGGGGCAAAGAAGGATTCTCCCCTAGAGCCTTCAGAGAAATCATGGCCCTGCCAACACCTTGATTTTGGACTTCTAACTTCCAAAACTGTAAGACAATACATTTCTGTTGTTTGAAGCCACCCAGTTTGTGATAGTTTGTTAAGACAGTCCTGGGAAACTAACACACCCAGGGACACTGTGGTAGCTCAGGGATAAAAAAGAGAAATCCCTGAGGTCGGTGGCTCAAAAGACACCACGGTGAGGATGGAGATGTCTACAGCTGGCCACAGAGAGGCTTCCCATCAGGGACATACTGCAGTTGCCGACAAAACCCCACCTGGGCAGGATGTGGTCGGGGCACACCTGTCCTTTTGAAATGCGTGGGCAGCATTGACTATAATAAAGGCATCTCCAAGAGCCTCGTGGAGGCAATGAAAGAACTGAGATGAGAGGAGGGAGCTGGCAGGCCAGAGGCTGGGGACGAGGGAGGAGGCGGGCACCACTGTGTGCCCAGGCAGCCACCACACCACGATATGCTCCAAGAGGAAGGACGGCTAACTATCCCCACAGGGTTCCCCTCCAGCCTGCACAAGATCTTCAGCTTATTTCTAAATGCCTTACCTAAGAAGGAGCACAGAAGTCACTTTCTGTCATTGGCATGACTGTTCACCACCAGATCCCTGGGGCTAGGGCAGAGCCCAGAAAAGAGTGGACTCTCCATACATATTTGATGGTGGACTGAACAGAGGAAGCAGAGAGAAGAGAGGAACCCACCTGGATCCCAGAAAGTTAAGTGAGGGCCGATCATCAGGGGCTTCAGGAAACACAATAGAGGAGACTTCAGGAAATGGTCATCTGGAAATGGTGGGCTAAATTGGCACCTTTCAGGGTAGCTCTGAAATGCCAGGAGGACATGGTGACCTGGCCTTTGCCAACCCTTCAAGCTTCTCTCACTCCTCTTCTCCTTTCTATAATTTATGCCCAATTATTCCAAATTGTTTCCAGTTGTTTACATCTGCCTTGCTATTTTAGGCCGCCCTGAGCCTGAAATGCTTCCCTTTGCATCCTCCAAAATCACTGCTCGTCATCCCCTCCTCCAGAAAGCCTTCCTGGCTAACCCCCCTCCAGTACCATACGGCACAACTTTCATCATCTTGTGCATGTTCCATGATACTGTGATGACCTGGGTTCCTGCTAGGGCTCCCTCTCTAGCTCATCTCTATATACTCAGGACATGAGCTAAATTCCAAGTGATACAGGCAGCAGTCATGTCCGCATGTTTTGGAAAATGTTATCATAAGGCCATTTCAACTTGAAAAGCCAAGCATGCAGGCACCAGCAAAAGTAATAAAATAACCCAGAATGCTTCTTGCAATCCTTACCCTAGATTCCTGCATGTAGGATAGAACCTAGTAATAATCCAAAATCTATATATGAGAGTACTTCAGAAAGTTCACGGAAGGATTCATATTGTCTTTCAATTCTATTTTTTCATGAACTTTTTGAAGTACCTTTGTATGTGTACTAACCAATAGAAAAACTGATGTCATGATTATGGGGCTGTCCTCTTCTCACACTCCTTTGATTCTCTCCCTTTGTGTAATTATAAAATGCTAAGCTCTGCTGGCATTTTTCAGAGCAACTGGACCTCTGCATTTCCCAGCTACAATAGACACAGGGACTCAATAAACTCCATGCTTATATGTTCAGCCTCAGTTTCTTTTAGGTCAAAACAGGTGAATGTTTAAATGAACCGGGGAGGGTTGGGTGGCAGAGGAGAGAAGGCCTGGTTTTGTGAGTGGCTCTAGAACACAGTGTGAGCATGTTTATTTAGGGAAGGAGCTGGGTGAGTGTAAATTACTCAGTTCTTCATTCCTAAATACTCATGGTTTGGTTTCTGGAATCTGCTTTCCCAAGCAGCCTCACTCTGGCTTGCAGCAGTACACAGTCTTCCTGGAAATTAACTTCAACCCTTTTGAAAAGTCAAACCATGACTTTCTGGAGTCTGCCAGTGGCTTGCTGGAATGGTCCCAGCTCCATCTTCTTCTGTCTCTTGAACAGATGAGTGAGTGAATGAATGAATGAATGAATGAATAGGGTTTATCATGGCAGGATAGGTAACACTTGATCCAAACAACAAACATAACAGGGTAGAAAGGGCACAAGTTTTGGAGTCTGTATAGGCCTAGTTTGATGTCTACCACTTCCTAGCTCTGTGGCCTTCAGCAAATGGCTTAACCTCTGAGAGACCCCATTCCCCCAGCAGCAAAATGGTTGCTAGCAAGAACTAAATATAAATATGTAAGCATAAATATGAAAGGTTTCCAGCACCTAATAGGTGCTTTATACAGTTTCCTTCTTCATTCTTCCATCCAGCCCTTCCTCCCTCCTTTATCCCTCCCTTACAGTACCTAACACCTGACAAACACCTGCCAGACGGCAGACCTTGTGTGCTAAGAGCTTTCCTATACATCATCTCATCTAATTATCCCTGCTGCCCTCACAGGTGCAGGAGCTGAGGTTTGCTAGGGATGTAGTAACAGCATACCACAAACTGGGTGGCTCAAAATAACAGAAGTGTATTCCAGTTCTGGGGGCTGGAAGTCCAAGAGCAAGGTGTCAGCAGTGTTGGTGCCTTCTGAGGGATGTAAGGGAGGATCTGTTTCATGCCTTTCTCCTAGCTCCTGATGGTTTGCTGGCAATCCATGTCGTTCCTTGGCTTATAGATGCATCACCCCAATCTCTGCCTTCATCTTCACATGGAGTTCTCACATCTATGTCTATCTCTGTGTCCAAATCTCCCCTCTTTATAAGAAGAGTCATATTGGATTAGGGCCCATCTTAATGACCTCCTCTTAACTAAATCATCTGCATTGACCCTATTTCCAAATAAGGTCACATACACAGGTACTGGAACTTCAACGTCTTTGGGAGTACACAATTCAACTCATAACACCTCCCAAGGTGGGAACCAGGACTATCTATCTATCTATCTGTCCTTCTCCCTGGAGCTGCCTTTGTTTTAACTTTTTTTTCATGCAACATTCCAGAGAAATGCAGTGCGAACAGTCAATCCAACCACAAGGAGACTGCTTGGGCGTTAACATGTCAGATTAGAAAGAGATTTTAAATATCTCGAGTCCAATATGATCATTTACAAATGAGGGTACTGAGGTCCAAAGAGGGGCGGTGACTTGCCCAAGGACACACCACTGTACAGAGACAGGCTGGGTCTAGAACTCAGGTCCAGATTCCCCCTGCATGCCTTCTCTCCATAGAAAATCCTCCATTAATGCAGCAGCAGGGAATTGCTAGCTCCTACATTAACTCTCTCCATTAACCGAGAAAAAACACTTCTCAAATATAAATCTCTGAGTAAAAGCTTTAAACACCCAGTTGCACTAAAGCACTGCAGTAAGCAACACGCCTGCCTTACACTAGATAAAGAGACTATTATTATCATTATTATCATTATCATTATTCTAACATTCAAGTCCAAATTGCCAGGAAGTCCAAAAATGCCGCTTTCCTTCCATGTCCAGTTTCAAGAAAATAGGCGTAGAAAACAACCCACAGAAATTGAATCACGGTTTCAGCTAAACACATATTTAATCCTTTATGTATTTTTTATATTTTGTTTTGTACAGGACTGTTTACCTACTTAATGGTGAAGTGAAATCTATTGTCACCAAGTCCCTGGTGTTTTTTTTTTTCTTACTCAGTCTTGAAGTGCCCCCTAGTGAAACATTTTTATATTTAAGTTGAGAGATAAACTGAAAATAAGATTTTCAGAAGGCTGAGGAAATTTTTAGAAAGAAATGGGGACAAAATTGGGGATGGGGGATGGCTCCTTTGTTTCAAAGAGATTTGAACATGATTCTTTTAAAATCTATTCCTGAGCCCTGTTCTATATGCGCATTCACGCGGCTGCCTTGCAGACTCGTCCCTAAAACAGGAAGGTTTTACCCACAGAGCAAACACCAGAGAAATCCTGCAAGCTGGCTTGCAGCTAAGTAGTGGGAAACAGCCGGCCCTGCCACACATGCTGTGGCCACAAAGACGCCAGGATTTTAACTAGTAACGCTAGTTACTCAAGAAGTTGCCATGAAATCTTCACCAGCACGAGGTTTGTACATGAGAGATTTGGCGGAGCATCTGTTGAGGAGAGGACATCTGAGAGTCATCCTTTGGTCACTGCAAGTCATGCAAATTTGTATTCAAAAGAGCATTTGATGGGGAAGGTTTTATGTGTGTGGAACAGGGGTGAATGGGAACTCTCTCTACTTTCCACTCAATTTTGCTGTAACCTAAAACTGCTCTAAGAAATAAAGTTTGTTAATTAAATTTAAAAAAAAAAAAAAAACAGCCTTTGATAGAACAAAGAAAACCCAAAGAAAGCGATCTTGACAGGCAACTAAACATCAGCTTCATCTAATATGCAGTTCACAACTCTGCCTACGCAGCAGAATCACTTATAGAGCTTTTAAAAATACACATTTCCTACCCCTACCCCCTGAGGTTTGGGGAGGAGCCGGCATTAGTCTTCTTTCAAAAGTTCCCTCAAGCAACCTTATGTGCAGCCAGGGTTGGGAAAGCCTGACCTAAATGACGCTCCCCTTCAGACTCCACCATCCCACCATGTCACCTTCTGGACTGTGATTTGGGTTCCCTCAGGGTCCTCCTACAGGCAGGAAGCAGGAGCGACTGGCCCTGTAGAAAGGACGGGGATGCAGATTTTGAGTATGTCCTGTCCTCTCGACCCTTGGGGCAAGTCAATAAAGTGACCACTGATTATGGGTTGGTTTCCCAGGTAAGCGTCTTGCAGGAGGATTCAGATCTCCATGTCAACTCAAATTTTCAGGGTAATTTTATAAAAGGGGATGGTCCACAAAGCAGTGCTGCTGTGTGGCCCCAACTAGAGCATCGTGTCCCCAGGGAAATGCACCTGGACACCCAATGAGGTTTCTGGCACAGCCGAGGGGCCGCAGCAGCACCACACAGACCGAGTCCCCACCACGCCTCCCTCTGTTCCATCACCACAGGTCTCAGGCCTGACCACTCCCCAGGGTCTTTGTGGAATGAAGGAGGAAAAGCTGGTGGGAGACCCTCCACAAACTTCAAATGAAAATGGGGGCTTCTTAGCAATTCTCTCTTTTTTCTCTTCATCACCATCTGTAGTTGCGGAAACAAGCCAAGGTCACGTCCAAGGTAATACCAGGAAAATGGAGAAAGCTACCTAATTCAGTGGTTTTCAAATGCTCATAAGAATCCCCGGTGGCTCAGTTAAAGATTCAGATTCCTAGCCCCACCTACTGATGCTAATTCAGTAGGTCTGGGGTGTTTTCCAAGAATCCACTCATTCATTCATTCAGCAAATACTTAACAGGTTCCTATTCCACTCCAAAGCTCTGCTCCTAGGGATGTGGTATTGAACAAATAGCCCCTTGCTGTCACAGGGCTTACATTCTACAGGCAGGAATGTAAGGAATCTGCATTTTTAACAAACCGTGCAAGTGTTTTGGGTGCAGAAAGTTCTGGATTGTGCTCTAAGAAATACTGACCATTCAACGTGCTCATGTTGCAGACTTGGAAACCAAGGGCCAGAGAGGCACACTCACTTACCCTGACTTCCTCCCTCCTGTTTGTGGGCCAGTTCTACCAACACCAGCACCCCCCTTTTGGGCACACTCCATCTTAAACCATCCACACATTCTGTGGATGATACATTTGTCTTGATTAATCCTCTCCATATTCCAAATCAAGTAAAGGAAACATCTGCATTAGCAACTGGTCTTATATGTATGAACACAAGCAGCAAATGATATGATTGATTGAGTCTTATCAGCAGCCACACAGCAAGTCAGTAACAGAGGAGCCCAAAATATGGAGGGTCATACTTCCCACCCTGTCTCAGGAGCATAGTCCTTGCGCAGGTCGGCTGCGACCTTCCTCTGTTCGTAGGATCACCACACTCACTGCACGGTGGTGTGGTGCGCTATTTCCCATTACTGGAAGGCTTCTACAGTATGCTGATTCCTGGACCTGCTTCAAACTTCTGAATCAGTCTCCAGGGATGGGGCTCAGGAATCTGTACTTTATAAATGCTCCCTGGGTAATTCAGATGTGTTTCCAGGTGTGGAAGCCACCAACATAGAAAGAGTTCAAGCTTTTAATTCAGATAGATCTGGGGTCAAGCTCTGTCGCCTGTTGGCTACGTGGCCTGAGATAAGTTGTTTGACTTCTCTGAGACTCTATTTCTTTATCTGTAACATGGAAATAAATACACCTTCCCTCACAGAGTTGGGAGTGAGGATTAAATTTAAGAGCATTTGTAGGTGTCTGGCACAGTCTTCCATGCACAGGGGTGTCAATCATCACAACTTTTATTGTTAAGCTGCAGCCCTGGCCAGGCTTGGGAGGAGCTCAGAATAAGACCCACTTCAAGAGAACTTGACCAAGAGATCAAATTATTTAATTTTGCTAAAGCTCAGCTTTCTCATCTTAAAATGAAGTTAATAATAATAATAACAAATGATACAGTTTTTTTGAGGATTAAATGAGTTCATTCATGGAGAGCAAAGCTCTTGGAACAATCCTGGCACATGGTAAGTGCTTAGCAAATGTTGGTGCTTTTTATCATGCCCCTTTTCTGTACCCTTGCTTATTCCATGAACCCTTTTTTAAAGCCTAATGAACCATCTCCCCTGGTTCCCCCAGCCAGCTACATGAAGCCACCAAAATGCGGTAGGAAAACCAGAGGCTATGGAGGCCCACAGTTATGGGTTCACATCCCAGCACGTGGCTTTTGCAGTATGTGTCTTTGGGTTGTTTCCTTAATGTCACTGAACCTCAATTTTCCATCAGTAAAACGGGCATATAAGATTCTCCAGACTTCGTGGATAACACTTCGATACTGTCTAATGTCGTCCAAGCCCTGTGCTATGACCGTTATGAGCTTCCTTCATCATCGTATTTCTGAGAGCTGTTAGGGAGCATTTCCATGGTAGAAAAGGCAGTCCCAGCAGTCAGCCTCACTGGACATCCCTGCCAGCGCTCTGCTGCTCCCCTTTTGCTGTCCTACCATAACACTTTCTTCAAGCTCTATCCTCTCCACTCTACTGTGTCTCAAGTGTGGGGGGCATCCCCTTCCTACTTCTCCTCCAAGCACCCCTAACACAGGCCATGGTGTTTGATAAGTCCTGATGGAAGGCCTGAGCCTCATAAAGTGTCATTATTAAAAAGGACAGTTTCAAATAGGACTATCAGCTGTCCCCACTTCCCAAAGTCTATCAGCCTTGCCCCTTCTTGGGGGCTCTACCAAGGAAGAAAAGAGAAAGAGAGCTTCTTGGAGGATGTAGAGTTAGGTCCCCTGGAGAGGTCAGGGTGGTGGAGCAACAGTCCTGGGGACCCACACCTTGGCAACTGATCCTGCAAATGTCACCTAAGAAAAAAGAGTGGCCCCCACCCAGGAAGAACTGAGTGAGAGGCCCCAGAAAAGGAGCATTGCAGAGGCCTCTTCAAGACTAGTGGCCACCTGGGAACTGAGCCCTCACCACCGACAATGAGCACTGCCCCACAGGACCTGTGGTTCTTGTCAATGCAAGAGAGGCCAGCTCCTCAGCCACTGACTGTCCAACCGGAGTGACACCTGTCTATGCCACATGATGGCTTGGCATCTCCCAACTGCCTCAGGTAAATACACTCACCACTCCAAATAGCCCAAGACACTGTGAACCCAAAGGTTGATGGGCAGGGACATTTAGCTGGGTGAATGGGGGACAGAAAGCCTCCCCTCCTGTTTCAGGGGAACTCAACTCCTCTCCTAGTGACTCCTCTTTGGGGTTCATGACACCCTTCTTTTGTATCCGAGACCAGCTCTGCTTTCCCCACCCCACAGGGACAAGCATCACTGTTCTCAAACAGCTTGGTGCCCAGCAGACAAGGGCTCTGGCCAGAGCTTGGACACTGCTTGGCCGAGATGCCCTGCTTGGTGCTCCCAGGAGGGCACTTACTTCTGTAGGATACTGTAATCATGGATAAAGGACATCACACATCTGGCAAAACCTATAGAAGTATACAATGCAAAGAGTGAACCTTAACATAAACTATGGACTCTAGTCAATAATAGTGTACCAACATTGGTTCACCAGTTGTAACAAATGAACTGCTCCAAGGCAAGATGTTAGTAATAGGGGAACCTGGAGAGGAAGGGGGACAGAGTATATGTCACGAACAGTTTACTCTCAGCTCAATTTTTCTATAAATCTAAAACTCTATTAATTAAAAAAGAAAAGAAAACACACTGGCCAAGTGAGCTTCCCTTGCAATGGAATGTATGGCCTTATTCATCAGAGTAAGACTAAGTTTAAATATCAGACAAGCAAATATAATCATCCCTGCGCAGGAGAGTGAAGCCCATCTGAGCAAATACACACACGTGCTCCAGCCTTCCCATGCTCTCAGTGCCATGGCCCCCAAAGCAGGCCACTAGGCCCTGAATTAAAAAGTTACCCAGCACAGCACTGCCCAGCACCTGTGGTCGGCGGACCGGCGCCTCTTCAATCAAAGTGAGCAGTAAAATCCCTCCTAAGTGCTCAGATTCACGTGTAAATGAATCAGCCCAGTTGGAGATCGGCTTTGTATTATACTCCAGCTGCTCCCAGGGCTGGGAATTATTTACGCACAAAGGTGAATACTTTCTCTGGGACTGCTTCCTGCCAGTGATGTTTCCGTGCCTGCTTCCTGACAAATGCATACAGAAGATCGCAGCCAGAAAGTCTGCATGCCTCAGTGGGCCAGCCCCCGTTACATCTGTCCAGGGCTGATGAAAGCCACATCTGCCCACCAGGACTTAGCCAATTTGTCTGCTCAAGGGGGGAACAAATTACGTTGAGAAGAATGGCCAATTTTAAGACAGAGGTTGTTTTTCCATTATTGTGAAACATTTAGTATAAAAGGGTATTTATCACCCTTTGCTTACTGCATTCCACTCTTGCTGCTAAAAATAAGGAGCACAATGTTCCCATTCTCCTGAGGGGAGTTAGGCTTGCCTTAGCAAAGCAGCCAGGTGTACCTGGAGCACCACCACGTGAAATTCCTGCACAGCGCCCCTGACAGAGGCCCTAACAAACACAAACACCACAAGATGACGAAAATGGAGGAGGAAGGAAGATTTGGTGATGGGGAGCATTAATCAGCTACAATGTATATCGACAAAATAAAATTAAAAAATAAAAAATAAATAAATTTAAAAAAAAAAAACAAAAAAAATAAAATAAAATAAAAAGATAAAAGCATCCCTAATGCAAAATTTTCCCTCTGAACAGGACACAAAAAGGGATATTCCCAGGTGGCCGCCCATCCTCTCTATACTTTCAGATTATCCCCTTGCCCACCCCATTCCCTCTGCCCCTCAGACATTCTGGGTGGGGATCGATCGGATTCCCACTCTCTCTGCTCAAACGCTTCCAGTGAGGCATTTACTACCACTTCCTCTCTCTGTCCCTGTCCAGGAGGAGCACTGCACCTCGCACAAGACCTGACCTCTAAGAGCTGCACAATACACACTTGTGGATGAGCAGGGAAAGGTGGACATCACAGGCCTATACACAGATGGAGAGAAAGCAATTCAATTTGGCCATGACAACATCCCAGGAAAGTGATAGGAGACAGATACCACCAAGAAGACTGGTCTGGCCCATGATCTTGCACAACGTGGTCTACCTGCAGATGGATGCTGGCTTCATAGTGAGATCACCCAGCTACTGGCTAATGCACAGTGATCTGCCTTGACTAGCAGGCGACCTCCAGCAGTGTCCTTAAGAGGCCTTCAGCTCTGTTCCATTTCCTTGGATGGATATATTAAAGGAAAATTTCTCAAATTTTCAAGGAAATTGAAACTGGATGAGAGTGTTAGATAAAAAGATCAATAATGACAAAAATAATAATTTTTTATTATTAAAATAAAAGTTGTGTGTCCAGGAACACACTTGTGAATGAGTTTATCAAGTCATTGTAAAGAGGAAGGCAACACACCATGGGGCACCACCGGCTGTAGATGGTGATGTCATGATTAGCAAGATGATGATAGAAAAGCCTGGTTATAAGATGTGGGCTTGTGTTGGTAGGTTGTGAAGAAGACTCCAGGAAGGGAGGTTTTGCTCTGGAGACAGCTGGAAGAAGTGCTTCTGAAAGTCACAGCCCAGGGACACAGGCTCACAACAGACTAGGACCTTATCATAGGATTATAAAATACCTCCTCTCCTCCACACTCATTACCACATCAATCAGAACTGGAAACACCCTGGAGAGCATCAGGCAGGGGGAGCAATTCTGTGAGAGGGTAACCTAATCATTCTCATCTAGAAGGCAGGAAGGACGGGCTGAAGTAAAGCAGCAGCAGTCATTTGCTTTGGCCAGGTTAGGGGGATGTTTGGTTGTTTCTATGGATTGGACAATGTACTCGTCTGTCTGCTCTCAGTCTTGTCGTGGGCATGATCTCTCAGAGTCACAGCGTGGCCTTGTCTGCTGTTGATGTTCTGTGCAATTGTTCGTGTGTGAGGGGAGAATAACACAACCCTGTTTGAGTGCCAGGCCAGCTCAGGGCTGTCAGGAGCTGCATTTCTCCTTCTCAATACTAGTAATGCTACCATTTAGTTATTCATTTAAGCATTTATTGAGGGCTCACAATAGGCCAGGCACTGTTCCAGGCACCAGGAATACAGGACAAGGAAGACTAACAATGTTCCTGTCCTAGAGAGCATGTAGTCTAGTAGGAAACAGAAAATTAACAATAAGCAGATAAGCATGGAACAGAACGGCAGGTACAACTAAGAGCTTTGAAGGAGAATAAAGCAGGGTGAGGGGCTAGAGTGACATAGAGTATTTCGGGTAGAGTGACCAGAGGATGCCTCTGCAAGAGGATGGATTTAGATGCAGCCTGAATGAAGGAAAGCCGTCAGCTACAAGAATATTGGAAAAGGCTTCCCAATAGTGAGACAAACAAGAGAAAAAACCCTGAGCATGGAGCGAGCTTGGCATGTTTAGGGAAAAGAAGAGTAACCAGTGTGGGTGGAAGATGCTGAGAGGGGTGGGAAGGGCTACATCATGCTTGGCCGGAACTTCGACACCACACTCAGGGTGTAGCGCCGGATGGGCCCTCAGTGAACTGCATCTCAGCACTCCCTGTCCTCAGCCTCAAGGGCTTCCATCATGAATAAAGTTTGAAGAGGGCAGGAAGGTGGATGCCCAGATTAACCAAAATGCAAATTTGAAAAAGGAGCTACGAATGGAAACATGTTCAGATGGAGATTGTTGGACTCAGCTCTGAGCCCACATTTAACAAGGATGGTGACCAGCCAGAAACACAATCAAGGAAGATTTACTGGGGTGTCAGGGAAGAATCTGAGAAATCAGGTTATGTGAGAAACTGTCCAAGCACTGAGAGCTGCTTAGTTTGGAAAGTGAAATGACCTGGAGGGTACAAGATGGAAACACCTCCCAGCTCTGTACAGGGCAGAGAGGATGCTGGACAGGATATCTGCTTCTCCTGGTTCTACTTTTACTTCTCCCCAAAAGACTCTCATACCTGTTGAGTGTCAATGGGACAGCCAACTTACAAATCATATCTCAATCAATCCCCATAGCAAATATGCCAGCCAGGTATTATGATCTCTCTGGTGGAGGAACTTGATGTCAGAGAAACTGAGTACCTGCAGAAGGCCACATTATTATAACAAGAAGAATGTACTAAGCACTTACTCTATGGCAAAGTCTGTTCTAAGCACTGGTCATAAATCATTTAATTCTTACAACTTTTATGAAGTAAGTGCTTTCACTCTCCCCATTTTATAGATGAGAAAACTGTGGATTAGTGAAGTGGTAAGTTATGAATAAGAAGTGGTTCCAGGATTTGAACAAAAGCTTTTGAATTCCAGAGTCCTTGCTCACACTTACTAAGCAATACAACCACCCAGAAATGGGGGAGGGTGTTAAAATTGGAGTCCTAGAGTAGCTAACCATGAGAGCTTCACTCCTCCCCACCGCCTTTATGCCGAGTGACTACCCAGCCAAGCTCTCTACTGCCATCATATGATTCTAAGGATTTTAGTAAGATTGATAGTTGAAGAAATGGGGCATGAGGGAGAGAAGAAGAAATAAAAAGGAAAAAAAAGCATAGTATGATTAGTGGCCGGGTAGGGAGCTTAATGTGCATGGGGTTTCTTTTGAGTATGTTATGGAACTAGATAGTGGTTATGGTTGCACAACATCATGAATGTATAAATGCTTCTGAATTGTACACATTGAAATAGTTAAACTGGTAAGTTTTCTGTTATGTGTATTTTATCATGATTTTTTAAAAGCATGACATGCATTAACTTCTAATTACCTTTAATTCCCTGCCAAGTCTCTTCTTGCCTTGTAATTCTTCCCAGTCCTCTCCTTAGACTGAGAAGGAGGAGGTATTTCTGAAGGGGAAGCTGTTGGCTTCTTACCAGGTTGGCCCCTGCACTATTCCAAGTAGTCACCAAGATCTAGAAGAGTGGTCTAAAGTGGGTGGGACAAATGGGCAGGACAGGAGCCCTGGCTTTCATTAAAAAAGGTTTGTCAGCTGCTTCTTCATTTAATATACCAGAAGCATTTTTTTATCCCTTCAATATGATTGTTAGTATCTGCACAATATCCTATTTCTGGGTGTATCTTTATATGCCTTAATGTTCTGGTTGGTTCACTTTTATAAATGCATTGCAGTGAACCTCATCATATATATATCTTTGTGTCCTCATCTGGATATTGTTAAGGCTTTTCTTAGTGTCCACAGACAGAGCCATCTTGACCCCAGCCACCTGTGTCCCCCAGTCCACATCCAGCAAAGATTCTAGGAGCTCACCTTGGTTTGTTCTACGCAGCAGAAGATCCTGAGGGATTTGCACAGAATTTCACCTCCTCCCTAGCTCTTCATTGCAGATATAATCATTCCTTTAGAGGGCATTTATTGATTGTCATTTACAATTTTTTTTTTTAATGATTAAGTACGTTTTATTTTTTATTTTTTATTTTTAATTTTATTTTGTCGATATACATTGTGGCTGATTATTGCTCCCCATCACCAAAACCTCCCTCCCTTCTCCCTCCCCCCCCTCCCCCTGTCATTTACAATTTTAATCATTCACTTAGAAAGCGTTTGCAACGTTGTTCTAGGACTTGGACATTAAACCATGGAGTGGGCAAGGAAGGTAAACCCACTAATCAAAAGGGAAAGAGGAAAAATATTTCAAAGGGGGCTCCTTCAGCACCCTGGACAGCTCCTTCCTTTGCAATGAATTCCTTTGACAATCGTACCTACGTAGAGTCATTTTCAAAGCTCTTTCTCCTTTAAAAAGAAACAGGTAAGAGGAAGGGCACTTAATGCAATGAGATCGCTGCAGAAGGTCTGTATTTCGTTTTGCTCAGTACTAATCTCTGCATTCAACGCCACGCTGCTTTCGCTGAGTCAGCGCCGTGCCTTTAAGTGACCTGATTCTGCAATGCCATTATTTACATTATGAAAATGGCTTTCCTCTACACTATTTTGTGCTATCAATGGAAAACCACAGTTCCAAAATGCATTAGCCATTGCAGGCTCCGGCAGGATTATTTTCATCAATAGAAACCGAGCTCATCATCGGCCGTTTGAATCATCAGTCACGTGGCCGCCCCGCCCCGCACGGTGTCCCCGCTGCCCGGGGACGCGGAATTGCACTTGGGTCCCGCGTCCTCCTAAGAACTGCAGATTCTCCTGCTCGCTGTCGCGGCAGCATCTTGCTATTTACTTTGCAATTTTTCCTCTCCTTCTCTGACAGTGATGGGAAGCCCCCTAATCAGGGTCGGAGGTGGTAAATGGCATGTGTTAAAAATCGATAAGAGTAAGGACAGAAAGAAGCGTTCATTAGGAAAAATAACGAGCCTGGGAATAATAAATGTCAGAACAGCAAAGATACCTCTTATTTTTCGCTATAATAAATTCCTTTGGTATCTTAGTTTTTGAGGTAACAGTTTACAGATTCACAATTTTCAAAACCAAAAGTAAAGCAGAAGGGGACCCGGGGTGGGGGAAGAGCGCAAACTAGATGCTAAGAAGGGGGCCTTTGATGGGTTGCAACCTATGCATCTAGCCTGCCTAAGCTTCCCTGTAGTGTCAGGGATTTGCCACTAACAATACTGTTGACAATCGTTAGAAAATTAGAGAGTTGGAAGCTAAGGAGGAAAAGGGGGAGCCAAGGAAATCTTTTTAAAATGCAAATCAATCACATTATCCCTCCACTTAAAACCATAGTGTAGGGGCCTACCCCCCACCGCTGCTATAGTGGAGTCCAAAGCTCTGCTCAAGGGAACATGGGCTGTGGGATCAGACCCACCTGTCCCTCCATCATATTGCTCTGCTCGGCCTCTCTGTTCCAGCCATGCTTTCCTTTCCTTCTGTCCTTGGAGGTTCCTGCTCTTAGGCTTCCACCTTTCTCTGTGCTCATCTGCCCTTCTGTAATGTTCTCCCAGCCCCTGCTCTAAGTGTAGAAAGTACCTATTCCACCTTCCACTTTCAGATGATGTCACTTCCTCTGACCCCCAAAGAAGAACCTGTCCCACCAATTTCTTGAGCACACTATGAGTCCCCTTTGTAACACTCTCCACACTCCTAACAATTGGTCGCCATCTGCAATGGGTTGAATGGTGGCTCCAAAAATGATGTTTACATCCTGACCTCCAGAGCCTGTGAATGGGACCTTATTTGAAAGAAGGGTCTTTGCAGATGTGATTAAATTATGAAATCACATAATTAGAGATGAAATCAACCTGAATTATTCTGGTGGGCCCTAAACACAATTAAATGTCCTTATAAAAGACATACAGAGAGAAGAGGAGGCCACGTGAAGTCACAGACAATAGAGCGATGTAGCCACAGCCAGGAAATGTCTGGAGCCATAAGAAGCTGGAAGAGGCAAGAAAGGATTCTCCTCTGGAGCGTTCAGAGGGAGAATGGCCTTCCTGACACCTTGATTTTGAACTTCTGGCCTCCAGAACCATAAAAGGATACATTTCTTTTGTTTTAAGCCCCCAAGTTTGTGGTAACTAACTCGGCACCCCAGGAGACTAATACACCATCTCCCTTCCTCAGATCCGTGGGGTCAGGCACAGGGTCTGTATTGTTCACCTGTCTCCCTGAAGAGCCTGGCACAGTTTTTAGCATATGGCAGAGCTCAACATATGTTTGTTAAATGAATGAATGAATGAATGGACAAGTGGTAAAGTGCTCAGTAGCATAGGAAGAAATGTTTTTCTTCAACATGGGCCTCCAGCCTGTATCAATCAAATTAGATTAATAGAGCACACTGTGGGAAAGGTCTTTTCTGTTTGCAAGTGACAGAAACTAACCCAAGCTATGTGACAGTGTCTTAAGGATAGAAATGTGGCCAGGCCTCAGAGGTCCCAGGAAGAGAGACTGGCAACAGTATCATTGCTCTGTCTCTTATCTCAGCCCCGCTATTCCCCCACCACCACCACACACACATAGCTGCCTCTCGCTTCTGTCTTGCAGCACAAGTTTTCTCTGCTTCTGCCTGTTAGAACTCACCAAGCCCACATCTCCTTTGGGGAAGTTTAGCCACCCAAGAAAAGTGACTCTTTTTCTCCACTCCAATTCTGAATTCTCAGGGAAGAATGGCCAAATCTCAGTTTGCCTTTTATCAGTCAGGGCAAGGGAGCAAACATGGCGGCAAGGCATCACCCACCTTTGCAGTCCTTAAAGCAGAGGGACTGAGCAGATAACCCAATAGGTAACCCTTCCTTGCCCTGTCTCTTAAGCATCTGGGTGACCCATTGTCTCTGGAGCCACCACATCCTTCACATTCTGCCAGCCTTGGAAATAGATGGCAATCAGGACATGAGAGTAGACTCGATAGTCAACTTGTGCTCAGCCCTAACCCACCCAGACTTATGTATGCTCTGTTGTTTTACTGCAAACCCCAGCTGCACAGGCAGTGTGGTCATGTTTCCTGAGAAATCTCAAGGAAGCTATACCCAAAGCAGCACCAGCCCAAGCAGGAGCTGGAGACCAGCGCCAAAGCTGGATGATGATTCCTCATGCATAGCACATGCACTACTAAAAGGCCAGCACACATTGCAAGAAACATTAGAGGACACACTGGAAATGACACCTCCCTGAGAAATGAAAGTTCCAGCAGCCTTTGCAAAGTACTAAGGGTGAAGTCAGTTGCCATCAGAATGTGCTAGAGATTTAGGCTCTTGCAGATGTGATTACACCATAGGAAAAAGCCACATTAAAAAAAATCCCACAATAAGAAAAAAAACTACTTAGAAGCATTTATCATAATGAAACTCCATTAAATTACAACAAATAACTGTCCTCTTGAAGAAATCCCACAGATAAAAAGCTTCAACTGGCTAAGGAGGACCAGAAATGCCAGAACTAGAAGGGAAAGTATCAAGAATCCAATACAATGGCTTCACTTGACAGATGAGGAAGCCCCAAGGGGATGAATGGCCTTGCCCCATCTCGTTACTAGCCAGGAAGAAGGCCCATGTTAGAATTGAGCTCTGTTAAGTCCCTGGCTGGTGCTGTTGAAGCCCCTCTCTCCTCCTGCAACAGTATGTAAAACTGAGAGATGGTCAAGGAAAAGGAAGGACAAAAACCAAGGGAAAGGTAAATAAAGTCATCCAAACAAATCAGAATGTAGTAGAAAAATAACAGTCATTCCCTTTCAAAGCAGCCTGGGATATAGTAAATGTTCAGTGAATAGCATTTAATCAGTTGCTAATTTCTGATATAAGGGAAGGCTCGTCATTTTCAAACAAAAAAGTTTCTCTCGAAAAGACAACAGCCAGATTATAAGAATATCCCGTAAGATATTTTCTCATTGCACAAAACAACTAAGTTCTTTTGGGAATGAAGAAAAGATTAACAAACTCTTGATGGGGGAAGGGGCAAGATGTTTAATGCTAATCCCATACACTTCTGGAATCCATAATGATTTAGGGAAACTTCACTGGTGAAAAGTTGGTGATCTGTTGGCCAGGATCTCAGCCATCAGCATGCACGTCCTAATGGGCCAGCAGAGGGGGCTCTTTGAGGGATTTCCCAAGTCATCCTCCCAGGACCCTGGACCTTGGTGATCGTCCCACAGCAGCTCAGGCAGGGACCGCCGTGGGAACAGTTGCTCTGCTTTAGCTGAATTAAAACAGGAACAAATCCCCAAATGGGTTTCAGCTGCTCATTGCCACTAGAATCGTGGGTTGCTTAATCGAGTTGACCTAATTAATGAGCTGCATCAGCCAGGCCTAGACATGAACTAGAAAATGTGTCCATAGAAATTAGTACTAAAATTAGAATGGTCACTTCCAGTCCCCACACCCATGTGGTGCACACTGATCTCATTCTTTTCCAAACCTACTTTCCTCTGCTTCTCTTATGATTAACATTCTTGGGAAACTCTGGCTGGGTAGAACATCAAAAAATCAGCTCCTCTCCAAAACCTAAACAAGATACAAGTTAAGCTCTTGTGTCTAGTCACCAAGTTTTGTCTGTCTGGGGGTCAAGGCTGCATGTATGGAAACGACAAGGAGAAGTTGCCATGGGGCCCTGTCCTGTCTCATTTTGCACAGATACTCAGAGCAATTGAGTCTCATGTGCACAAAACAGGAAGTTACCGTCAGTGTTGTGACGGGTGCTCTGGAAAGAGCCCTCTTGCTCCAATATCTTGTTTCTAAATTCCTGGGTCCCATTCCCTTTCATGCCTTCTTTTAAAAAAAAAAAAAAATGAAGCTTAAAGAAGGTTCTTAATACTGAAGGAAATAGGACCCCAAGGGAAAGAAAAACCAAAGCAGATACATTTTGATGGGCAAACAGATGTAGGGCCAGGGTATGGGGACAGCAGCCACATGAGGTTGAGCTCACAAAATAGTGGCAGAAGACAAGGCTAATGGGGTGAAGTCATGAAGTCTATCCCCAGGCAGACAGAAGAGTCTGGGTGTCAGGAATCTGCTTCTTTGCTGTGCAGAATGTAGGTGATGACATCTGAGACCCACTGGGGCCCTGGGCAGACCACTCACAGGCGAAGAGATACATAGAAAAGTATATCTCACTTTCTTGCCATGCACAGTAGGAAGACAGACGATACTACTAAATGCCATAAAAACTTGAGGCCAGGTTCCAGCAGCTATGACATCTCAGGTCCAGGACTATGCCAGCTTCTTCCTTTCTAACCATAAGCCAGGACAGCCCATTGGCCCCAGCTCTCTTGTCTGATGGTAAATTTTTCCAAGACTCTCTTGCTCTTTACTGCTCCTGGGCCTTGGTTGGAATCAGCCTGCCCTAGGTCAACTTTTGGACAGCAGAGGTTGAGATACGGGTGTTTTGTGCCCAGAAGGCTCCTGGGCTCCTTATACATGCAGCCCTAGAACTTTGCCTACTGAACCGAGACCCAATATTTGCCAAACCCACAAAATAACAGTTATACCCGATTCCCAGGAAAATGGGAGCCTCCTCTCGTTACTGGTTCTGTGATCTCCAGACAAGTCTTTTAAGTCTGTTTTTTTTTTTTCCTGGAAAATGAAAATAATAATAGATAGTACCTAGCATCTATAATTTTTGTCAGTTTAAATGAGATGATGCATGTAAGGTGCTGAGCACACACATGCTCAATAACAGAAGTATTATCTAAGATGCCGCTATCATTGTCATTCACCTATATTGCATAAAAAAGGTTTTTCAGAAAATCCTCTGTGGCATGAAGATCTGCTTCAAACTGGCTTTTTGTCTCAGTCTATTCCTGTTGCAGCTGGATTCTTCTCTCAATGAAAGCCTGTCTCCTGTACACATGCACCAACTAATGGTCCCAGCACCCTGGCTACATGAAGAGTTACTGCAGATTTTGCAATAACTTGCTGTTTGGAGCTTTTCTGCATATTGATGCTCCTTGCCTTTTATTCATCTCTGACTCCCCTCCACACTCACACACCAGCTACTTTAAAAAGGGAGAAGATAAAGGACAAAATATTTTGTGTAATCCCTGTTCTACGCTCATGATGTACTGATCCAGAGGAGTGCGCTGGAGCATTAAATAATGCATTTGCTATGTCTCTGTTTTACCCAGCACACAGGGGGCTTCTCTGTCGAATAAAGGCTGCCCACACTTTAATAGTTCAAGTCCTGGGATAGCAACCACCTTGTAAGAGCCCAAGATCACCTATTCATTCATTTATCTCCCTACAAAATAGGTCCTTAGCAATTGCCACTTAAATCTGATTAGGATGGAGAAAATGAAAGGAAACCAGCATTTAAATAGGCTAGTACATTTAAATGCGGTTCTATCAAACACACAAAATCATTAGTAAATGTGAATGTGACTGATACAATATTGCATTAAGAGCTAATAAGAAAAGGGTTCATTTTGCAGTGTTCATTTATGGCTGTTCAAATGTCTGTCCCCACCCCTCTCCTCCTCACCACCACTTCAGTCCTTGATTGGTTTTCCCTCTAAGACACAGATGCAAGACAAGCATCATTATTCTAACCAGCTTCTGTTAGGTCTCTACAGTGTGCCCAGAGCTGTGCCAACCACTGGAGACACAGAAATGGAAATGCTCGGTCCTGCGTTACAGGGACTCGTGGAGGAACATGCTGTGTGCACAGTAAGGGCCGTAATGTAGACACTGAGAGAGTGTTTGGGGGCACAAAAAGGCAGAGTGATGTTAACTTGGGAACTCCGGGAAAGCATCACAGAGAGCACATTTCAGAGGAGTTTTTAGAGATGAGGAGCTCACTGGGGAGAGAAGGGGCTCTGTACGTGGAGGAAAGAGTAGAGATTTGAAGTACAGAATGTGCTTCGTGTTTTTATAGATGGCAAGCCCAGCAATACATCTAAAAGGAAAGTGCATTGCTGTGTTTTGTGTCAGGAGGATTTTTGACCACAAGTAATAGAAAGGACACCACCAGTAAGTAGCTTAAATCTAAGTCATTATTGTTTACTAAATAATCAATCTGGGGATCTGTGGTTTCTAGCCAGTTCCAGGGTCCATCCTGTGGCTCAACTGTGTCATCAGATACCGAGGCTCTGACCATACTCTTCCTCTACCAACCTTGGAGGACTGGCCCTCTGTCCTCATGCTTGTCACCTCATGATTGCAAGACAACTGCCACAGTTGCAGATATCATATCCTCATGCTAGTGTCCTAAGAAGGAAGGAAGAGTCAGGGGCCAAAGGGATTCCTCTGTCAGAAAATAAAAGCTTTCCGGAACCATGGCCTCCTCCCCCAACTGACTTCCTCTGAAGTCTGAAAATAGGTTATTGTCAAGTCCTTATGTATAAATGGAGGAGGGTAAGATGAGCATCTAGCAAATGTAATGACAATACCATGACTGGATTAAATCAAGCCTAACTTGTCCCTGAGGAAGGACGCATGGTTGGGTTAGTAACCAACAGTGCTGCAATTGTTGAATTTATTATGCAATGTTTAAGACACACAAAACAGCATAAAGGATAACATAACAAATACCCCAGTACTCATCATCCAGCTGAAATAATAATTCATTGCCAGCATAGTTCGAATCCCCTTGTAAGGCCCTTCTGGATCCCTCCTCCCCCCTTCTTTCCTCCAGGAGGAAGCTGTCCTGATTTTAAGGGTTTGTCATTTACTTGTTCTTCTTTCCTCTCTCTCTTCTCCCTCTGTCACTTGCTAGCTCTCTCTCTCTTTCTATATAGGAAAGTACTTCAAAAAGTTCACAAAAAAATGGAATTAAAAGATAACACAAATATTTCCATTAGTTTTGAAGCTCCCTTGTGTATGTATATGTATATATGTATATGGAGAGAGAGAGAACCTAAATTCATAGGAATTTTGCATGAATTGAATTTTCTTGTAAATATCCTACTGCAAATATTCATTTGCAAATTGCTTTCTTTTGATCAATATTATGTTTGTGGAATTAATCCATATTGATTCATGTAGCTCTAGTTCATTCCTTTTCACTGCTCTGTGGAATTCCATTATAGACATAGCACAGTTTATTTCTCCTCTGGATGGACATTGGGAAGTTTCCAGTATTTTAATGCTACCAGCAATTAGTTCCATGAATGTATGTGTGTGTGTGTGTGTGTGTGTGTGTGTGTGTGTGTGTGTGTGTGTGTGTGTATAATATATATATCTGTGTATAAGTGTATATTTGTGTTCAATTATATTTGTATCATGCATATACATATATGTGTATATCACATGTATGTATACATGTATGCATATATACAAATATATATTAATTCATCTAGTGTATATATGAGGGATCTTCAAAAAGGTCATGGAAAGATTGTGTTATCTTTTATTTCCATTTTTCCACTAACTTTTTGAAGTGCCTTCATATCTGGAAGGATCACTCTGAGTGATAGTGTATGCATACCTTCAACTTTACTGCACGCTGCCAATTTTTCTCCAAAACAGTTATACTGATTTTTGTTTCCAATACCAGTAGGTAAGAGGTCCCATTACTTACTCCACATCCTAATTAATACTTGGTACTGCCAGACTTTTTAGTTTTTGCAAATCTGATTATGTGAAATAGCATCTAATTTTAGTTTTCATTTGCATTTCTCTTATTATTAGTGAGGTTAAACATCTTTTCATGTGTTTATTAGCAATTGATGTTTCTGCTTCAGTAAATTATCTAAAACATGTTGCTCATTTTGACCAAGCTATTTGTCTTTTTCTTTTTGAATTAAAAAAGTTCTTTATGCATTATGATATTAATTCTTTATTTCCCCCTAACTGTGGGTTATCTTTTTATATTTTTAAGGCATCTTTTGATGAACACATTTTTATTTTAATGCAAATTAAATTTTTCAATTTTTGCTGGGTTTTATGAGTTTGGAATAATATAAAATTATTTTTACATCAAATTTATAAAGATGTTCTATTTTCTGGTAAATGTTTTTAGACTTTCACATTTAAGTCTTTCCACAATTAGATGATGTCATTTTATTTTTCTTATTACTACAAATTACCAAGAAATTTTTTTTAAAAATTATTGAAAAATGCCAGCTTTCCCATTGATCTGCAATGCCAACCATGTATGAGCACAGTGCTGTGCCCCGGCTCTCTACCCTTTGGCAGGGATCTATTTACCTGTGCCAATACCACTTCATCTTTACTCCAGCTTCATAATCGCTCTCAATATCTGATAGGAAAAGTCCATTTGCCTTGTCCTTCCCCTTCAAAGTGTCTTGTACATTTTTGGCCTCTAGCATAAAATGTGGAGGGACTCATTTTCCCATCCAGCTTCTTCCAGCAAATCTACAGACACCAGTTTGCCTATGTTTCTGTCTAACCCAGTAATAGCATCTCTCCCCTTTTAATTTGTGCATTCAGCAAGGCTGTGATATTTTGTACTTTTTCAAGCTGAAAGATTCATTTCCCATGTGAAGCTCCATCTGGAAACAAATACCCCACTAGCAGAACTGCATTCACCAGTACGATTCCAGCACAGCAATTAAACACGGCCTGTCCACGTTAGTGACATGGGTGGGGACTGAGAGGAGTGGTCTGCTTAACTGCAGCATGTCCCCTACAAAAGCCACTGTGGACAGGGACCTCAGGAAATCCCAGGGATCAGATGCATAGCAAGAAGGGATGGGGCAAGATGGACGAGTTTCAGCCTGGCTCCACGTCCCCTCCTTCGTCACGGGCTACCCAGGTCCCACCTGCACTCCCCACCCACCCTCAGCCTCTTCATCCTTCTACCTGATAGGGCGAGAATGCACATGCATTCTACCTGTTCCAGGCCTCCTCTGCTGGTGCAAACTCTTACAGTCTAATTTAATGTTTAGATTTTCTCATTCCAGGTTCCTACCACTAATCTCTGTTCAGTCCTCCTGAGGAACTCTTAATTTCTGTTGATGTATTTCTAACTTCTGTTTAACATGCATTCATATGATGAGCATCTTCAAAAATGTTTTAGGGGCAGTTATAAGTTAAATGTATGTCCCATTTCACAGAAAAGTAGCTGGGCATCAGGGAAATAAAGTGACTTGCTCAAGAATATCTGGGACTGGAACGTCGGACTCTTAATGCCCAGGCCGCCATCTTTCCCTCTTCTTACATCTCCCTCCTCTCTTATTGGCCTTCTGACCCAAGGAACTAAAACTCTGGTGACCAATTTGGCTGACAAAGACTAACCGCACTCCTCTTTGCTAAGGGCTTTCCAGAAACCACAGTGTAGCAGAACTTGTCTTCAAGGAACAGAGAATTTGATACCCTGGCTTTGCGTGTGCATGCGCGTGCTGTGTATACCCACTTTAATAATTAAGAGTGCACCTGAAACGCTGCAGGCATGGTGACCCCTCATGCCAATTCCCATTTAATTCTTAAGCCCTTAGCACTCACCTAAGGCAAGGAGTTTTAAAAGCTCCTCAGGAAAGGAGGAAAAATCTTGACACCAACTTAAAAGCTCTATTCACTCAGCAGGAACCAACATTTTGCTATCAGTGCAAAGACCTTGTCTGATGAGTGGGGCCAGATGCCCTGTCCAGAGTTCAAAAGGAAGAATTGCAACCCATTGTGAGTGCATTAGCACAGGTGAAGCAGGCCGCAGGACGGGCGCGCTCGAAGAGCACAGCAGCCAGAAGGGCAAGCGCATCCAGCCTAGTGAACACGCTCACTCTGGCAAGGGCTGGGCGGTCCCTCCCACTTACGTGTGCAAATGGTCATCAGGTCCCACAGCCCAGGGTTCCCCACTCACTGGTGTGTCTCATGTCTAGTTCGGGTGGGCTTGGGGTAAGGCCCAAGAATTTGAATTTCTAACCTGTTCCCCAGAAACCCATTGTTGCTGCAACAGGGGCCACACTGAGAACCACAGTTCTGATCAATTCAATGAGGCATGGTAAGCATCTCAAATACCATTACAGATGCCAGGCTCTGTGGGGATAGAGGAATAAATAAGACAACATCTATCCCTCCAGGAGCCTTAAGAGTCAAACACCTCCCCTGACTGCTTTCCAAGATGCTTCTTATGCTTTTGAGATAAGGTTGTGGTTCCAAAACCCAGCTAATCAAAAGAATCATCCAGGAAGCTTGAAACAATACAAACACCTAGGCTCTTTCCAGAAAATACAGAATTAGTACATCTCTGGTAGAATCCAGGAAACTGTATTTTCAAGAAGTCCCTAGGTCATTCTTATGGTCTTGAGAGTTTAAGACAGACTTGAATTAAAGCATGGTTTTCCAAAAAGCCCAGAACTTCTGCCACACGGAAGGCTTCAGAGGTAACCCATTTGTACTCCCACCTCTACTGTCTATCATCTAGCACAGATTATCTCTAACATAAACTGGCTCTTTCCCGTAAAACACCCTGAATAAAAAGCCCTGGAATTACAAGGGGGAAGACAAAAAAGGAGTGAGACCAAGGACAGAAAAATCTTAGCATGCCTGGGTGCAAGGCTTGAGGTGCTGAGGAAGAGGTGTGAAGAGAAACGTGATAGATGGAAAAATGGCCACAATACGTTGTAGCTCCTGCCAAGAAGAGATGCAGTCTATCTACCCAGACCTTGAGTCTGAGCTGTCCTTGTGATCAATAGAATAAGACAGAAGGGACAATGGGCAAGTTCCAATCCTCGGCCTCAACAGGTTCAACAGCTCCCCTTTTTGCTGTATTTGAAGTTCTCCTGTCACCCTACGAACAAGCCCAGGCTAGCCTGCTGGAAGATGAGACCACACACAGAAGCCCCAGGTCAAAAATCACTCCAATCCTTTAGAAACCGGCAAGCCCCCAGCCACCAACCACAAATGCTTGAAAAAGAAGGACCAGACCAGCTGGAGCCCAGTCCCAGTTGCCTGCAGAATCAGGAGCTAAATGGATAGCTGTTGTTTTAAGCCACCAAATTTTGGGGTGGTTGTTACATAGCCAAAGTTAATGGGTAGACTAACAGGCACAAAACTATGCTATCTACCCTAATGAATCATTGTGTAGTATATGTGTGTATTAAAACAACACACTCTATCCCACAAATATGTACAAATAAATGTTAAAATAAATTTTAAAAAATTAAAAATTAAGAAAAAAAAGGTTAACTGGTACAGGAAGGAGGCCAGGGAATGTCAGGCAACCATGAAAAACAATTCCATCATGGGAGCGTTTGCCTTAGGCCAGATCTAAGTACTGTGTCCCTGCTGTGTGATAAGACCACCCTCTGGCTTCCCCACCCCATCTCTCCCAAAAATTAAAACCCTTTCTGATCCTTCTAACACCCCAGCTCTGCTCATGGTCCCATTATCCTGAGCTCAGTCATAAGATCGTGTAGCGGGAGTGCAGGGGAACACAGCAGCCATGTCGACACCTGCTTCAGTTTCCATCTAAGAAGCCAAAGCGGGTCTGTCCCCCCTACACACACATCTAAGAAGTGCCCCACAACATCTCGTGCATAACTGAACCCCAAAGATTTCTCTGTGGAGCAGGGCATTCACACTGAACTAACTCTTAGCAAATGGAGAAGCTGCCCAAGGAGGAGACAAGGTGAAGTGGGACAGTAAGCAGTAGGCCACAGATCTGGCAACCTGGGCTCCAATCCTGTCTGTTCTCTTTGGGAACTCAGGACAGGCACTTAACCTCCATGGACTCCAGGCCTTCAGTGGTTGGACTTGATCACCAACAAGCTTCTAGGAATGTGCAGAACAGGGCACAAAGCTCAGGTAAGAGATCTGGGCCATAGCTCTGGACAAATTTGGTTTTCGCCTAGCTTGGCTTAATGCTCACACGTTGCCATCCTGAAATTCTTAATCATTTCATCCTTGAACTTCGGTTTTGTAAGTGAAGTCCACGGGGACAATGGGGCATGCACGGGAGCAGAGGAGATATACATGATATGCATGTCTGCCTCTTTCCTTGCTGCCCCATTTGTGGAAAGTGTTTGTGGTTCCCCAGGAGCACCGAATTTCAGTGGGCCCCAGGTATGTGTGACTTCAGCAAGAATCTGGCCTATGACTGAGTAAGTGGGGCATTGACAGCCCTGACAGCTCATGCTTTCTGTTCAAACCAGACCTTGCTTCCAACATAGAAAGAAGGCGATGGTGTTCTAAGAAACAGGAACAACCAAGGAATTAGTGGTGGGTTGAATTGTGGCCCCTCCCCCTCAAAATTTCTATGTTGAAATCCTAACCCTGGCTACCTCTGCATGTAACCTTATTTGGAAATTGAGGCCTTGCAGATGTTAGTTGGAATAAGTTTTAAGTCAGGATGAGGTCATACTAGAGGAGGGGGGGCCCTAATCCTATATGACTGGTGTCCTTATAAAGAGGGGAAATTTGGGCACAGTCACACAGGCGGGGAAGCCGGGAGTTATGCTGCCATAAGCCAAGGAACCACCAAAAGCTATTACAGAAGCCTGGAAGGTCCTCCCCTAGCACCTTCAAAGGGAGCAAGACTCTGGCAACACCTCGATGTCAAACTTCTGGCCTCCTGAATTGTTAGACAATAAATTTCTGTTGTTTAAGCCACCTAGTTACAATACTTTGTTATGGTGGCCTTGGCAAACAAATACAGAACCCTCCCATATCCTTTCTCCTTCAAGCTGCTTCCCTGTGCTAGTCAACCGCTAACACTGAAAATGATGACATAGAATAAAAGCAAAAGACAGGCAACCCATAAATCTCTTTCCTATCCGTCCTCCCTTATTCATCAGTAAGCCAAGGGTAGAGAGAGTTGGCAGAATGTACACATATCAAGAAGTGAAATAAAAACAACTGAGCCAGCTTTGCATAGCGTTCCTGCTGTTCTGGTAAGAACAATGTAAATATGCACATACGAGCTATGAAATACGACTTATGTAACTTTGGTGATTCTGCACTTCAGTTAAATGCTTTTATATTTGCATTTAAAAGTGGCATTGCATAATATAAAGATGAGCAGTGAAATTCATGTTAATAATGAAAATTTTAATGTTTCTTTGCTTAGAATAACATTAAAGAGCAAATATAAAACACCATGACAAATTGAAAAAGAGACCTTGGGAAAAAAAGGAAAAAGCCTTATATTTTACTAACTTTAACAGCACCTTTTTTCCTGCTTTTGAATAAGAGGACCTGCATTTTCATTTTGCACAGGACCGTGCAAATTATGCAGCCAAGAGCTGTAGGAAACGCTATTTCTATTCAGGTTCTCTGAACTTTTGCTTTTCTCCAACTCTAAAATCTGGATCTCCCTGATATTATTTCTTATAACTATTTATATGCATATAGAAAACACAAATTTTACATAATCACAGTGCTCAGGTGTATAGAAATGTCACCTTTTTCATTTCTCCATAACTGATACTTAGTTCTCGAGACTCCATTTACCACTCATGACGGAGGGACAAAAATTTGCCAGTTCAGGGAAACTCAGAAATTTGGGCATTTGAACTCAGCAAATTCAAGATATTTTTCCTGCATCACCATCACCCCTCTCCCGACTCCCCAGGGAGAAATAAAAATCTGAGAAGAAATCCCCGGCCTACCCCATTTATCCATGCTGATTTATGTTGAGATATAAAGTTCTAACTAGTCTTCTCTCATTTTCCTCCTCCCTCTACAAATGTAGCTGAAATGTCTGCACCCTGGTCTATACTTCAGTCCACACAAGTCTTTCTTCATTCTCTTCATGCTCACTGGGAGGTCTTCTGAGGCCCAGCAGCCTGTCTCAGCCTCTTCTCACTTCTCTTGAGTCTATTGGAGATTCAGGGGGCTGACTTAAGTCTTCCTACCTTGGACCAGGGGTTGGCAAACTATTGCCCAGGGACCAAATCTGGCCCTCTGCCCTCTGTTACAAATAAAGTTTTATTGGAAGACAGTCATGCCTATTCGTGTACATTTGGTCCGTGGCTTTTACTCTACAATGGCAGTTAGGTAGTTGTGACAGAGACTGTATTGTCCAAAAGCTGAAAATACTTATTATCTGGTTCTTTACAGAAAAAGTTTGTCAACATCTGGCCTTGATACACTGGTTGTTACTTCTACCTACTGTTACTTCAATGCAGTAAATATTCTTTTCTTCTTTAGGAAGCTGTATGCCTCCTTGGGAAGCAAGACTTAATTTCTCCTACTTTGCAGAATTCCCCAAACTTATGAGGGGTTTCCCAGGGACATTTGTTCATGCCCCAAGGTGAACCATCACTGCCTTAACCCTAGTGACATCATCTCTACTCGTCCTCTACCACCAGCAAGTCATCAGATCTTCAGGAAAACTGATTTTACATCATTGTGTATTGGCCACTTGTATTAATTATCTACTGATGTATATAACACATTACCCCAAAGCATAGCATTTCAGAAAAACATTTATTACCTCACAGTTTCTCTGGGTCAGGAATCTTGCATGACCCAGCTGGGCATCTCTGACTCAATGTCTCTCACTAGATCAATCTGTCATCATGTGATCAGTGTGGTCATCGCAAGGCTCCATGGGTGGAGGATCCACTTCCAAGACAATTGGCAGGCCTCAAAAGATCCACGGGGCTTCCAAGCCCGCTCTCATACACCCTCCACAGGGCTGCCTCATGACAAGGCAGCTGGCTTCCCCCAGAGCAAGCAGTCCAAGAGAGAGTGAGCAACAGCTCCCTTGAGGAAAGCCACAGGCCTTTTATACTCTATCCTTGAAGTGACACACTATCATATTGCCATATTCTGTTTGTTAGAAGAATGTCAGTATGTCCAGCCCACACTCAGGGAAAGTAGAATTAAGCTCCACTTCTTAAAGGGGAGAGTATCAAAGAATGTGTGGACAGGGTCACATCAGTCACTGTAAGTCTTATGACAGCCTCAAAACAACTTTAGTCCAACAAAAACAACAACAACGAAGCTCTTGCAGTAAAAACCTGAGCTATCAAGACAGTTGTGTCCAGTTTAAAATTTTATTCAGAAACGCATTTGAAAAACATTTGGTGACATTGTAATGCTCCCTTCGTCTCATTCCTCCACTGGAAGCTTGAATACTTGGGAGGCAAAAAAAAAAAAAAAAAATATGAAAAAAACAATAACTGAAACAAAAAAGGAACCAGCAAGAAAAACCTTGGTGGTTATCTTCTAACTTTATCCTACCATATTTACTTGACAAAGCATTTTGAATGTCTAAAATCTATCTGCTCAGACAAAGAAATCAAGCAGACAAGACAAGACAAATGAACACAGGTAGCCAGGGCATGCACCGTAAATCCTCCACTGTCCTAAGCATGTGACTATTTGAGTAAACATTTAGATTCACATTAAAATATTAGTAAGCAAGCCTTTCGGGGACAGATCTCAGGAAAGCACTCACTGAAAAAAATCAAAGTCACTGCTCAAATGGAGTCCATTCCTAAAGGTATGCACTTGACTCTCTCTGGCTATTTCAGGGTCCTTGCTCAATCCCACAGCAGTAAAAGTTTCACAATGTCCAGCTTTAGGATCTCAGCCTTGATTAAGACTGGAGTAACCAAGAAGATTAAAAACATTTCATCACTTTCCTCCTTCTAAGAATAAGAACAATAAAAATAGCAGCCACTGTCTCCTGTGTACATAATCGGTTACTTTTATAGGCACTTTCCATACATTATATCACTTAATCCTCCTCCTTGCAACAATCCTGCCAGCAAAATAGTGTTTTGTTTTTTTTCAGATGAGAAAACAAGTTTAGATAAATTAATTTATTTTCCTCAGGTCACACAGCTAAACAAGAACAGAGCCAGAATTCAAACCCATAACCATCTGAGTCCCGATTCCATTCTCTTTACAGCATTACCATAAAAGTAGTAAAACTGGTACATAGATTTTCCTGGAGTATCAGTTACCTACAGATATTTAGGGGGAAATAATGTTTCCATATTAAAATAAACACGAATATATCTTGTATAGGAAAAATTAATATGTGCTCTTAAGATAAAATAAATGCTATGCTTTGGGCCTGTGGATTGGACTATACATTGAGATCCCGGGGAGATGGGTTTCTGCCTGGTTTCGGTTTCCTCCATAAAAAAAAGTCAAAACAACAAACTGAGACTATCAAGACACTGTATAAAGTTTTTCGGTTTTTCGTTTTTAATACAGTCTTGATTCCTTGAGGGACTTTCCCAGCACAGCAATGGCAGCTACTGCACATGTGAAAATTGATGATTGGTCTTTTTTCATTCCTTTGAGTTCTGATGCAATCCTATTGAGATCCTTGCAGAGGAATGAAACGCTTTGATTTGTTTGTTGATTTCAAAGGTAACTCCCTGGGAAATACCCCAGCAATTGTGTTCAAATTAACCTGAGTGAAATGTTTTCACTTATGAGGAGACAATCTTTGCAACAGGAGCAAGCTGCGCATGAGATGTACAGATAAGAGGAGCTAAACAGTCGCTCTGAAAGTTACTGCTAATTTCTTGGGATGTGCTAACATGTCATATTTGAGAAGAAAGTGAAAGGTGAAAAGTGGAACCATTTGAAAGGGTACTATTCAATAATTTACACCCCATTCACTGAAAATTCGGACACAGTCTGAGTGAATAGACAGCAGCTGCCATTCCGAGAGTGACAACGTGTTACAAATACTGCGGAGGTGGAACTCATCTTTTTCTCACAACAACCCCTGTGGGGAAAGAATTGTTATCCCCATTTTATTCACCAGGAAAATCATGTGTAAAATGACACAAAAGACCTAGGAGCTTCCGTAGGTCACTGAGCTAAAAAGTAGCAAGGCTGAGCTCCTGATCAGAGCCTGGTTCTGCAGGGCCATCAGTCACAGATGGCTGCAGGACCCTAGAAGTTCCCTTATGATAACAGCTGTCTCATTCTAGTTTCTGATTTCACTGGAAGTCTCTCTCACCAGAAGCTTACACACCTTTTGGAAGAACTGAGAAAGCAGAGGTCATCAAAGCAACTGCTTGAGTTCCTGGACTCCCAAAGTTCCAGGGCCGTGGGGAAGCAGCATGCAGCCCCAGGGTGCATGATTCCTAGGAGCTCAGCCAGAAGCTGCTGCAAACCCCGTGCCAGCCGACTGCCCACACTTCTGCCCACATCTACCCTGAAGGATGACCACTTCACCTTCTCTTCCACTTTCTGAATCTCACTTGAGTGCCTCTGATGGGCTGAATATAACCCAGGACCATGAGGGGGAAAGAATGACAGGACATGTAAGTCCCGCTTCTCCCCCGAAAAGCCAAAGAGAATGAACAAAGAGGTGGTAATGATATTGAGCTGGCCACAGCCAATCTACCCCAAATGTAAATAGTGTATGCACCAGCGATTTATAATCCCAATTTATAGACCAGGGGCTATTAAAAGGAATTTTTTTTAATTGGATGCCACTGTTATATCATTAATCGATGGCTGTATAATGAACCACTCAAAACTTACTGGCTTAAAACAACAACCATTTATGTGGCTCACAATTCTCTGGGTCAGCAATTCAGGCACTCAGCAGGTCCCCCTCCTGTGTCTGTGGTCAGCTTCCAAAGAGTCAGATGGCTCTGTTTCTCGAGGTTGGCTGGCCGTTGCCTGGGGCAGTGGGAAGCTGGGCCACATTTCTCGCATCCCCCTGCAGATTACCCTTGGAAGCTGGCAGGGTTCCACAGGTGTAAACAGAAGCTGCAAAACCTCTCAGGGCCCGGGCTCAGACCTGGTATCACTGTCATTTCCACCATATTCTGCTGACCAAAGCAACTCACAAGGCCTGCCCAGATTCAAAGGGTAGAGAAACAGAGCCCACTTACTGATGAGAGGAGCCACAAAGTCACATTCCAATGGGATGTCCATTCATACAGCAGAATGACTGCAACTTTAGCAAACATCCAGACTATCAAGTAATTTGTGGAAAGAGTAAGGTAAATAAAGTTCAACATGTTTGTTATGCCCCTTGCAAGACTTTAACACACTAACGTGGATTGTTAATCTCCAAGAGGAGGGCAAAAAGTGTGCCATTCCCCGGCTTAGGCAGCCATAGCCCTTTTTGTTTTTGCATTCTGTGGGCCTGGTGCTCTGAGAATCATCTCTGTGAAACACCATTTGGCCCCATTGTGAATTCCTAGCCTGGATCAAGGAACGTATCTGTTTTCATAATTTAGAGGATGAAATGCCATCAATGGGGCAGACATTGTTTCGTGGCAGAGAATGCCTTGTTTTATAGCAGGGTTGAGAGGGGAAAGAAAGCTCCATACACCCTCAACCTTTGGTTTCCACCCTGGAAAGACCACAGCGTGTGTTCCAACAGCCTCCCCTGAAGTCATTATTGCTTCAGAGCCTGCTGAATTGCTCGATAACAATTCTTTGCACTTACAGAATGCGTTTCCTCTGAGGAGTGCCAAGTAATTTACAATCACTTATTGATTAATCCTCAGTCCCAATGTGAGATGAAGATGAGTTATTATGCATCTCTGACAGATGTGTGAAGTGGGCAAAGGGAGACAAAGTGACATTAAGCTTCTGCCCAAGATCACTACATTATCAGACCCACTGGACACATTCTCAGCTCTGTGGACCTCACCGATCATTTTGGGCGCCTCCCCTACAACGGCCATGAAATTCCTCAGAGCTGAGTTCCAGCTATTTCAGAAAAGTCTGAGTGTTCTGGAGCAAACATAAGGACTTAGCTGTTCCATTTCATGGGGGGGGTTTCATTTTTGCTTTTCTGCTTTTAGTTTTGGTGTTGAGATGCCAAGAAGAGCTGGTTCTAACTGCGTTTATTTTGTACTTTTTTCTTAGAGACATCACTGACTCAGGGAGAATGTGTGTACCCCACGCTACAAAACGATACCGTAGTAATTCACAGTGTGAGAAGGAGGGACTGAGAAAGGAGGGGGACAGCGTGTGTTGTCTCAACCAGGGCCATTTATTTTCACAGCAACATCCAATTAGGAGATAAATGCAGATTTGCTTTTCTAAACAGAATGCATTTACACTAACACTCAGCTCAACTGGAGTCCACTTCCCTAAGCAGCTGAACAAATTCTCAGGGAAAGCTACTGGCTAGCAAAGAGTCATTGAGATCACTTTTAGGCATCGTTTCCAATTTATTTTTGAAAGGATCTCTTCTCTATGTACGTTTTTCCACACACACAAACCAAACCAATCAGAGTGGGTTTGCTTTTGTAAGGGGAAGGGAAAACCTGTCACACTGAAAGATGAACAACGTAGCACATTGAAAACTCCGCAACTGTGAGGTAGGTATCTCCACGATCAGGTAACAGGAGCCACGGCCAGCTTTCTGAGCTGCGCAAAACCAGCTGCAGCCACCCTGGCAGATGAAAATAGACACTTTGGATGACATAAACTCCTCGGAGCCAGTAATGAGTACTCAAGCTTCCTAGTCAACTGGTGGCTTCCTGGCCAACTCAATGGAAGAAAGCTTTGTAATGTTTAGAACTTGGAGAAATACTCCTCTGGTATGATACAAAGTTATGCTAACTGATGGAACTTCTTCTGTCCTTTATGCATTCACTCTTTCATCAGATGTTTACCGAGCACTTACTTTGTTGAAGGTCCCACTCTGGGGCTCTGGAGGGGTGTATATTCAAAGCCTGCAGCCTGCAAGAAAACATTCAACGAATTCATTTCCTTGGACTCTCTTCTACTCCCTTCAGGCCTGTGTGGCATTTAGGCTCTGCATGGACATGGTGTTAGTCACACTGCTGGCAGATTAGGTTGTAAATCAGAACTCTGTCCTGGGAAACAATCTAATAAGGCTTCCTGGAAGACCCCAGTGCTCCAAGTCTCAAAGGAAGGAGCCCCTGATGGTGGAGTTGCAGTTAAAGGGCTTTACTTTGTGGGTCAGAAATGGTGTTACCCGTGAGATCAGATCATGACATATTGTAGCAGAAATTCGGTGTGGATCACATGTGGGGAGGAGGTTCAGGGGACAAGTGTGTCATTGTGCCTGGGAATTGGCTGCAACCTTCAGCTATTGGCTCACATAATGAGGTTCCCATCGTAGCACACCAGCACACTCTCATATCCTCTCTCATTGTGAGCTACAACCCTGCTTTTTGTTCCCAGGTATGAAGGTTAATCTTTTATATCTGTGTATGACTGGTGAATGTCATACACAGATATAAACATGTGTTTCAATTAGTTGCTCATTACTGGGTGAAATTTATCCTCTTCAACCCATCCTTGTCCCTCCCATCACCCTCACCAACTAAATCCTCTTGATTGTATGCCGTAGCCATATTTGATGGTTCAAATCTCATGTCTGCCACTGCATGGCCTTGGGTGAAAGACTTAACTTCTGAGTCTCACTGATTGCATCTGATCTCTGTTTCACAGGGTCATTGTGGAAACAAAACAAAACAAAACTGACACAAGCTATGCAAAACACTTGGCACAGAGTCAGCAGTCAGTAAATGTTAATTCTTTATCTGCCTTCCAACTTCTTCCTCTGTGTTCCCACAGCAAATTGCTCATTCAACTATATTTAACTCAGGTTAGAGGCTGCTTTGTAAAAAAGTTATTAACAACTAAGCCTTTAAGTTGATGATGAATAATTTAGAATGGAAGTAGAATCTATAATTGACACTAAGGTAACAAAGATAGAAATAAGAGACACAGCCCATGCCCTGAACCGGCATAGTGTAGATGAGCCAGCCAGTACCAGCCAGCAGAACTGCGTGGCTCCACACGGCTGCCTCACCCTGCTGCAATGGATCCAGGTGGGGGGGAGCTCCAGACCCTACCCCCATGCCCTGAACCGGCACCGCACAGGTGAGCCCTCCAGAAGCGGACAGTAGCAGCACCAGCCAGTGGAACCACGTGGCTGGACACAGCCCCTCACCCTGCCTCAGACCCAGGGGGGAGCACCAGCCTACAGATATGACCCACCAAATTTGGCCCAGGAGAAATCCACTGCACTAGGGACTCATTCTACAACCACAGAGTCTTGAACGGGAACCAAGGTGGTTTAACATAACCACCACTACACCTACTGTCAAGCAAAGACAATTCACCCAGCCATAGTAGCAACCAGGGCCACTCCACAGCCAACCTCAGTGTGATAGAAGAAGCAAATCCCCTACAAAATGACCAAGCATCAGTGAAAAAATACTCAAAGCACAAACAATCAAGAAGAAATGACACCACCAAAAGAATACAATAATGCTCCAAAGTCAGACTCCATGGAAAAGGGAAACCTTGAAATGTCTGAAAAGGAATTTCGAGCAATAATCTTAAGAAAACTTGAAGAAATAAAGAAAGACTCAATCAGAGAACACAACGAAACAAGAAAAAAACGTACAGAATATGATGGAGGAAATCTACAAAGAGATTAATACCATAAAAAAGAGCGTAGCAGAACTTCTAGAAATGAAAGACTCAGTGAAATAAAAAACACAACTGAGAGCTTGAGCAGCAGGGTAGAGCAAGCAGAAGAAAGAATTTCAGAGCTTGAAAATGGTCTTTTTGAAATAACTCAGGCAGACCAAAAAAAAGGAAAAAAGAATTAAAAATAATGAGGAAAACCTAAGAGAGATGATAGCAGACAATCTCAAGTGCTCTAACATCCAAATTGTGGATATTCCTGAAGGGCAGGAGAAAGGAAAATTATTGAAAACCTACTCAAGGAAATAGTAACAGAAAACTTACCAGGCGTAGGGCAAGATACAGACCTTCAGATCCAGGAAGCTCAAAGGTCCCCAACCAGATTCAACCCAAAAAGATCCTCCCCAAGACATATTATAGTTAAATTCACAAAGCTCAAAGACAAAGAGAGAATTCTACAAGCAGCAAGAGAAAACCATCAGGTCACTCATAGGGGAACCCCCATCAAACTAACAGCAGACTTCTCAACCGAAACCCTACAGGCCAGAAGAAAGTGGAATGATATATTCAAAATATTAAAAGAAAAAAAAACTGCCAGCCAAGAATTCTTTACCCAGCAAGGCTCTCCTTCAGAAATGAGGGAGAAATAGTGTCTCCAGACAAACAAAAGTTGTGGGAGTTCACCACCACACAACCAGCCCTGCAAGAAATTCTCAATGGAGTCATTAATCTGGAATCTGAATAATGGCTACCACCATCATGAATACACAAGAAAGACCAAAACCCACAGTTAAAACAAAAATGTCAGCAAGAAAGAAAAAGAAGCTAAATCATTACACCTTAAGTTCCCAACTCACATTGAAGAAGAGAAATAAAAGGGGAAATAATGATCAAAAGATATATAAACCACCTAAACAAGTAGCAATTAATTGACAAGAATTAAACAACATTTCTCAAGAACTACTCTAAATGTGAATGGACTAAACTCTCCATTCAAAAGACATAGACTAACTGACTGGATAAAAAAGCTAGACCCAAGTATATGCTGTCTTCAAGAGACCCACTTCACCTGTAAAGACACTCATAGACTAAAAGTGAAGGGATGGAAAAAGATATACCATCAAATAGAAACCAAAAATGAGCAGGAGTAGCTATTCTTATATCAGACAAAATAGACTTTAAACCAAAAAACATTTAAAAAGACAAAGAAGGCCATCATATAATGATAAAGGGAACTATCTGGTAGAAGACATAACAATCATAAACATGTATGCACCCAATACTGGAGCACCCAGATATATCAAGCAAACACTCTTAGAGCTAAAGAAGGAGATAGGACCAAATACATTAATAGTGGGTGACCTGAACACCCCTCTCTCAGTATGGGACAGGACTTCCAGGCAACAGGTCAACAAAGAGACACAGGATTTAATTTATACCCTAAACCAATTGGACTTGGCAGATATATACAGAACATTTCACCCAACAGCTAAGGAACACACTTTCTTCTCATCAGCTCATGGTACATTCTCCAGGATAGACCACATATTAGGTCACAGAACTAGTCTCAGCAAATTTTTTTAAAATTGAAATCATTCCAGCAATCTTTTCAGACCATAATGGACAAAAACTGGAGATAAACAACAAGCAAAATGCTGTAAGCTATACAAATACATGGAAAATAAATAATAGGCTCCTGAATGACCTATAGGTCCAAGAAAAAATTAAACAGGAAATCAAAAAATTCTAGAAACTACTGATATAAAGATACATCATATCAAAACTTGTGGGATACTGCAAAAGCAGTACTAAGAGTCAAATTTTTTGCAGTAAATTCTTATATCAAAAAAGTGGAAAGACTTCAAATAACCTAACACTATGCCTCAAAGAACTTGAAAAACAACAGCAATCCAAACGTAAAGGCAGTAGATGGAAAGAAATAGTTAAGATTAGAGCAGAACTAAATGAAATAGAGACCCAAAAAACAATAGAAAAGATCAAAAAAACTAAAAGTTGGTTTTTTGAGAAGATAAACAAAATAGACACACCATTAGCTAGATTAACAAGAAAAAGGAGAGAGAAGAACCAAATAACAAAAATCAGAAATGAAAAGGGAGACATTACAACTGACACCACAGAAATACAAAGAATCATTAGAGACTATTATAAACAACTGTATGACAACAAATTTGAAAATCTGGAAGATATGGATAGATTCTAGACACATATAAATTACCAAGACTGAACCAAGAAGAGAGAGAAAACCTGAACAGACCAATAACAAGCAAGGTGATTCAAGCGGTAATTAGCAATCTTCCAACAGAAAAAATGTCTGGGTCCAGATGGCTTTACAGCTGAATTCTATCAAGCTTTTAAAGAGGAGTTAATACCAATTCTCATAGACTATTCCAAACAATTGAACAGACGCTACTCTCCCAAACTCATTCTATGAGGCAAACATAACTGATACCAAAACCAGAAAAAGACACAACAACAAAAAAAGAAAATTACAGGCCAATATCCTTGATGAACCTAGATGCTAAAATCCTAAACAAAATATTAGCAACTAGAATATAGCAACATATTAAAAAATTATACCCTATGATCAAGTGGGATTCATCTCAGGGATGCAAGGATGGTTCAACATACGAAAGTCAATAAATATGATACATCACATCAACAAGCTCAAGGACAAAGACCACATGATTATCTCAATAGATGCTGAAAAAGCATTTGACAAAATTCAACATTCCTTCATGATAAAGATTCTCAACAAATTAGGTATAGAAGGAAAATATCTTAACACAATAAAAACCATTTACGACAAGCCCGCCACCAGTATTATTCTGAATGGGGAAGAAATGAATGCCTTCCCCTTAACTAAAGGAACAAGACAAGGATGTCCACTTCTATTCAACATAGTACTGGAGGTACTAGCTAGAGCAATCAGGCAAGAGAAAGAAATAAAGGGAATCCAGATTGGAAAAGATGAAGTCAAACTTTCTCTATTTGCAGATGACATGATACTATATATAGAAAAACCTAAAGACTCTATCAAAAAACTCCTAGAGCTAGTTAATAACTTCAGTAACATTGTAAGATACAAAATAAATGCCCCCAAATCAGTAGCATTTATATAATCAAATAATGAATTAACAGAAAGAGAAATAAAGTAAGCCCATCTACAATTGTCACCAAAAAATATGAAACCTAGGGATCAATTTAACCAAGGAGGTGAAAGACCTCTACGATGAGAATTACAAACCACTTCTGAAAGAAATTAAAGAAGACACGAAAAGATGGAAAGATATTCCATGCTCTTGGATTGGAAGAATTAACATTGTGAAAATGTCTATACTACCCAAAGCGATATAAAGATTCAATGCAATCCCCATCAAAATACCAATGACATTCTTCATAGAAATGGAAAAAACAATCTTACCTTTCATATGGAAAAACAAAAGACCCCGAAAAGCCAAAGCAATCCTGAGCAGAAAAAACAAAGCTGGAGGCATAAGTCTGCCTGACTTCAAATTATACTACAAAGCTGTTGTAACCAAAGCAGCATGGTACTGGTATAAAAATAGACATTCAGACCAGTGAAGTAGAATAGAGAACCCAGAAGTCACTCCTCCAGCTTATAGCCATCTGATATTAGACAAAGGCAACAAAAATCTACACTGGGAAAAAGACTGTCTCTTCAACAAGTGGTGCTGGGAAAACTGGATATCCATATACAGAAGAATGAAACTAGATATACATCTCTCACCATACACTAAAATCAACTCAAAATGGATTAAAGACCTAGGTATAAGACCCGAAACTGTAAAATTACTAAGGGAAAATATAGGTGAAACACTTCAGCAACTAGGTCTGGGCACAGGCTGTATGAACATGAGCCTGAAAGCACAGCAGCAAAAGAAAAAATAAGCAAATGAGACTATATCAAACTAAAAAGTTTCTGCACAGCAAAGGAAATAATCAACAGAGTGAAAAGACAACCTACAGAGTGGGAGAAAAATTTTGCTAACTATGCATCCAACAAGGGACTAATATCCAGAATATACAAGGAAACCAAGCAATTATACAGTAAAAAAATAAATGACCCAATTAAAAAATGGGCAAAGGAGCTGAATAGACATTTTTCAAAGGAAGACATACAAATGGCCAACAGATACATGAAAAAATGCTCAACATCACTAGTCATCAGGGAAATGCAAGTTAAAACCACATTGAGATACCACCTCACTCCAGTTAGACTGGCTATAATCAAAAAGACGGTGAATAACAAATGCTGGCGAGGGTGTGGAGAGAAGGGAACACTCCTGCACTGTTGGTGGGAATGTAAATTAGTACAACCACTTTGGAAAACAATTTGGAGCTTTCTCAAACAACTACAGATAGATCTTCTATATGATCCAGCAATCCCTCTTCTGAGTATATATCCAGAGGAATGGAAATCATCATGTCAAAGTGATACCTTCACTCCCATGTTTATTGCAGCTCTGTTTACAATAGCCAAGACATGGAACTAACCTAAATGTCCATCGATGGATGATTGGATAAGGAAACTGTGGTACATATATGCTATGGAATACTACTCTGCCATAAAAAAGAATGAAATACTCCCATTTGCAACAACATGGGTGAACCTGGAGAAACTTATGTTGAGTGAAACAAGCAAAGCACAGAGGGATAAATACCACATGTGCTCACTCATATGTGGGAGCTAAGAGAGAAAGGAAGGCAGGAAAGAAAGACCATGGTAGTGCCATGATCCAGCAGAGGGAGGGAACATTACTAGGGCTACAAACTGGAGTGTAGGGGAGAGGGGAGGGGGAGGGAAGCTGGGGGATAATTGAGAGGAGACAAAGGGTACAAAAGTAATTTCTGGTAATAGGTATGCCCCCAGTATGAATCTGCTCCCCACATCATGGGCAGGAGGGGGGACAATCAGCTTTGTATCTCATGAATATTTGTAATAAATAAATATAAAAAAAAAGAAATAAGAGACACAGCCTTTGGGAGGGAGAGCAGAAATCATCATTGATTTGCATATGCACATTCATCAGGGAGTTAGAACCAGTCATTTGTTTATGATCAATTCCTATAACTTCAAATTTTTACATTTTTCAAATCATACACAACCAAATTTTAGAAGATAATCTTGCAGAAATTGGCCACATAAGATGTTCACCCCATATTTAAAGAGACAAAGGGAAATAAATAATAATAAAACAAGTTACACCAAAAGGAAATGTAAATATGATACGAAAGAACCCATGTGACATTGGGAAAGGATTCACCTACTTTGGGTTGACACTGGATTGACTGCCAATGTCACTTTATATGTAAATTACTAAAATATGCATCACATGGAGTATAAAGTTTGGCAAACATCTGAGAAGTAGCAACTAGAGGATGAGTTAACATATACACTCTTTGGAGACAACTCCATTTTTTTCTGACCTATATAGAGATGAAGGATAAAAAAAGAAAATCCTTCAAGATGCAAAGAGAAATTCTAACTACTTACCAATAATGGTTCTCTTTCCCAAGTTCAGCATATTCATGCCTCGTTAAAAATCAAGTAACCCAACATAAGACTTCAGTTAGCTGCTGAGTCTAATTTTTCCAAGGCCACCTATTTCCTAAACCAAGTCAGAAAACACCTTTCCTTTATAAGACAATAAGACTGTTTTGGGAAAAGCAAGAGTCAAAAAGTTAACCAACGCCTTTTTAGACCCCACCTTTTTTGCCATGAGGAATGTCTTTGTATCTTGAGCAGGAAGTTACCTGGTCTACTTCACCACCAGGCACCTAAGCCACAATAGCCCAGAGAAGGACTTGCCAGAACCTAAACTACCCATCCGTTCCTCCCTGTGACTGGCTGGAGAAAAAACAGAAGCAAATCTTCAAATATCCTTCTGCTTTGAGCCCTGTTCTGCACAACAATATTTCTATAATTCCATGCTCTTAGGGAAAGAAATGTGCCTTCATCTGCATTTTATTTTGAGCCAGATATACTTAGGGCAATCAAAAAAAGATGATTATTAACTGCCCCCACCCCAGCAATGTCTTCTGGCTTATCTAAGAACAGTTAATGGCTCTGCAGACAAAAAATCATGTTAGAGTTCTAAACGAGCCCTAGTTTAACGCATTTCCTTACCATGCAGTAATCAGGAAAAAAACAGTGAGATAGCAAGACAAGCCAGAAAGTCACCAAACCAAGGGGAAGATGACTGCTCTCCAATTCTAGGGAGAGGGAGAAATAACAAGAACAAGCAGCTGTTCAACCACAGAGCTGTATTTATATAAGACCAGAAAGATAGGAACACACAGGTTACAGATGTGCTCTCACATGCAATACCCGTGGTAGGCAGTCTAAAGCAAAATAAAGACACCTAGGTTGGTAAGATGACTGAGCTTCACACACACACACACACACACACACACACACACACACACCAGAAATATTGTCTTTAAAGATATGTCCATAAGTGAAGAGATATGATTTTTCTCAGTAAATTTAGACCTCTCTGACCATCTGCATTGAAGGCATCATAGGACTAATTGAGCAAACACGAGCCGCATCGTGTTAAGGGCGCGTGCCAGCCTCAGCCTAGCAGACCTTCACATTTTCCATGATAGATGGTTGCGCTGTTGTGCTTCTACTTAACATGCCGAGTGTCAGAATCCCCAGAGTCCCCAAAACTCTCCTTGCCCTGTATCACGGATTACAGTGTAGTAAGGCAAACATAATAGATTTCATTCAAATCAAGTGCACAATTGGGAGACGGTTTTAAATTTCACTCAGTAATGAGGGTAGCTTTATTGTTATGGATACTAGAGGAATACAAATCAGCCAGATTTCTGGTCTGTAAAAGGCCAGCATTAGAGTCTAGAGAAATGTGAAGTTGGGTAGAAGGACTCTTCTCAAGATTTATGTGTAAATAAAGTTAAAGCACAAAATGGGGAAACTGGACTCCTTAGAAATATTTATACAAGCCTTTGAACTGAGCCCAACAATTCAGAGATAATACTGTGCAGTGTTTTCAAAAACTTATCAAATATTAAAAACCCCATTTTGCAGAAAAACAACACTTTACATGCTGAAAAGGCAGAGTAATTTTTAAGCAAACTTCTCTTTGTTTCCCACCGAGGGAAACTCAGCAATTTTTTTTTTTTTTTAACCTTTCACATTCTATGAGGGAACATCTGTTTCTTTGCTTCAGAATCCGTTCTTTGGCCACCTGGAAATTTCATTCATCCTGGATTTCCCCTACAGGAAAGACCTCAGTCTCTGAGTGATGGCTGAGCACAGTTCCGGGGCTAGGCTGGATGTGGAGAAAGAGGCACCTGGTCTCCAGGGGTCTTCAGCCTTGCTCTGTGACAACGACACAGGCAACAACAGTGAAAGTCACCGTGGCCAGAGATGTTGGTGAATGGTTTCTAAGGAAGGCAGGAATGTAGCTGAGTTTGTGGCAAACCGAGTATGAAGTTAGCTGATTCGTAGTTCCACATGTCTGCATATACTATTCCCTCTACCTGGAAAGCTGTTTTTCATTTCGTCTCCTCAAAAAAACATCTATTCTCGCCGAGCCCGTGGCGCACTTGGTAGAGTGCTGCGCTGGCAGCGCGGCGACGCTCCTGCGGCGGGTTCGGATCCTATATAGGACTGACCGGTGCACTCACTGGCTGAGTGCCGGTCACGAAAAAACGACAAAAAAAAAAAAAAAAAACATCTATTCTCACCTTAAGAATCTTTAAGTCCAAATTCAGGACATCTTCCCACCCGACATACCTCTCAGCCCAGCTCTTTCTTTCCTGTTGCCTCAGGTCATTCAGCCTTTGTAAATTCTGTCAGTCGCACAGGAGAGCTGGGTTAAACACAGGATTTCCAGACCTGAGGTGAGACAAGGTTGTCCCAAGGTGGAAGGACTTCCTAGAACAAGATCCCACTAGCCAAAGGCTATGGTGTTGAAAATACATAGTAGGTATAAAAGGTGACTTGTCTTGAAATTTTTCTTGAAACTAGAGAGGTTGTCAGAATTTTAAATGCTCCAGAGAAGGTGGATGTTTATTTGCTCTAACTGAGATTCCATTTACCCGGGGTGAAGCCTCCGAAAACCTGAACAAAAAGATAGTCAGCTTCCGTGTCTGTCCAGGGAATCTTTCAAATGACCTCTAATGGGGTGGAGCTAAGAGCTGGAGGCATTCAGAGAGAGGGGAAATTCTGTCATGGAGACAGAAGCGGGTCTAGGGAGGCTTAATGAAAGACGTACAGTCTTAGTGTGGGTGCTGAAGGACACAACAGGGTGGGGGACAAGAAGGCAGGAAGGGCATTTGGGAGGGCCAGGAACAGCATCGGTCTAGATGATCCCAGGTCGGGGGTGGGTTGGGAGCTGTATGTGAGGGGCATGGGCTGCTTCTCTGACTTTTCAGGGTAGGACCCTGCTCACGCTAACAGGGAAGATGCTGGAAAGCAAAGGCTGCTGATGACACTTTCTAAATATCCAACATGAGTGTCGCCCAACTTGAACCAGAAGCCAAGATCCAAGCAGGCTGTGGGAAAAGGGGTATGGCAGTGGAGGAACAATGGTAAACCCTCACTCAGATTAATGTAGGGCTGGGGAAGAGTCAAGGCCCAGTAGAAGTAAGTGTCCCGTGTGCCATTTCTGATGCAATCATAGCACCTGCCCACAGGGCTGTGTTGAGGACTTGAACTCCTCCCTGTAGCCTGAAGACCTCCACAAGCACAGTCCTGCTCTGTCTGCATTTCCTACCACCATGCTCCCACTGGCTCACCGTCAGGAAAACCACCCAACAATTAGCTCTGTCCCTCTGGGACCATCTTCCTGTGGACACAACGCTGCCCACAATGTTCCCAAACCTGAATGAGTTCCTGCAGGGACTGGAGAGCTGGTCTGCAGGAAATCTGTGACGTTTGAACCCTGGACAGGAGAGGCCCTCCTGGAGTTCTCCCAATCCTAACCTTTTAGGATGTAATCAAGGTGATAAACACAAGAAAGCTTAAATGTTGCTTAGGTTGGCCCTGGTTTTTATAAAAGAGAACCTCAGGGTCGCTGTTTCACACTCAGCTGTCAAGTGGATTAACCAGTACTGAAAAGAAGGCACTTTCAAAACCCAAAGCACCAAAACCAAAGAATTAAATCAGTGGAATATTAGTGGGTTGTGCTTGAAGATAAAATTGAATACTTAATATTTGTCTGTTGCATAGCAAAGCAAATTACACAAAATAACTCCAAATGAAATATTTAATTAGTTACTCTGAAATGGATTTGTTCTCAAACCATTAATCTCATTAACACACACCACTTCCCTTTTGCAGCACTTGCCTTGTTTATGTATGAGGCCGAGGCACAGCTCTCATTCGTCTGCCTCTGTGTATGGGTATCTCTGAAAGCCTCCCCCTTGTAATACAGCCTGTTTTCTTCTCCCTCGCTTCCCATATTTGTGGGTAGCATTCATTATCCACAAAACAAAATAAAGAAATTGCTCCAAATGAGACACATTTGATGTTTCAAACTGTACAGAGAAGGGGCTATTTTTCCAATGTGCACGGCAGATGTGGCAGCTGAGTGCATGTGCACGCACAGACTCGAAATGAACAGCCGCATAATCGCGACAATTACACCCCACAATATGTCCTGTCTCTACTCATCAACTCAGGAAGTGCCAAGGAGGGGGGGAAATATTCCTTGTTTTGTTCTTTTAACAATTACAGCTTTTTGGACTCTACCTGCTCACTAATAAATTTGACATTATTGGAAAAATACTGTAATAAATTTAGATACAGAAATTATGACCACTGAAACATTATATAATTAGCATTTAGAAGGTGGCCGGAATGGGGAATAGCTCAGATAATACCAGTGCAATACTGCCACCTAGAGGAAATCATGAGGAACTACAGGCCCATTATTTTTCTGACTTTTTAAAAAAATTCATTTTATTTATTGAATCAAAATCGATTATACATTTTTTTTGAGTTGAACATTGAGATATGTTGATCAAATCAATATTACTAGTATATATATTGTTACAGATAGTAATTATTCTTTATGCCCCTTTTCCAGTCTCTCCGCATTCCCTCCTCCCTCCCCTCCCCCCTCTAATTGCCCTAGATTTCTTCTCTCCTTCTAGAAGAATAATGGCTACTCTGTTAATTTGTTGCCTAGATGATCTGTCCAATGCTGAGAGATGGGATCAGGTCCCCCAATATTATCATAGACCAGATGTTTCTTCTGTCACTCTGAAATGGGCTTTGTGGAAAAAGACATCCTCTTCTTTTCTTTGTCTCTGCTGGTGACTCTCCTTGTGTCAATGCACTCCAGTGGCTGGTGGACCATCTGCATGGTGATTGTGGCATCTAGCCACTTTTGTGGCAGCCATGGTTATTGTGGTGGCTGTGGTGGGCCACCCACATGGACGTGATGTTTTTGGTATGCTCCTTGGCACTGGCGGTATGCCTGGTTGTGGGGTGTGTCTGGTCCCCTTCTCCATGCCTCTTGTGCCTGGGCATGCCCCAAGGTGCTGGCACCATGTGCCTGGTTGTGGGAGGAGGATCCGGTCCCTGGCTCCATACCTCAGGTCACTGGGTAGGACCCGAGGTACTGGCACAGTGTGCCTGGTTGTGGGAGAGAGGACTGGTCCCCTTCTCCATACCCTGGGTCCCTAGGTGGGCCCCGAGGCACTGGCACAGTGTGCCTGGTGTGGAAGGAGGGTCTGGTCCCTGGCTCCATACCTCAAGTCACTGGGCAGAACCTGAGGTGCTGGCTAGGTGTGCCTGATTTGGGAAGGGTGGTCTAGTCCCCTTCTCCATGCTCTGGGTCCCTAGGTGGGCCCTAAAGCACTGGCACAGTATGCCTGGTTGTGGGAGAGAGGTCCAGTCCTCTTCTCCATGCCCTGGGTCCCTAGGTGGGCCCCGAGGCACTAGCACAGTGTGCCTGGTTGTGGGAGAGAGGTCCGGTCCCCTTCTCTATACCTCAGGTCCCCAGGGGGGCCCCACGGTGCTGGCATGGTGTGCCTGGTTGTAGGAGGAGGATCCAGTCCCTGGCTCCATGCCTTGGGTCCCCGTGCTGGCCCCAAGGCACTGGCACAGTTTGCCTGGAAGTGGGAATGGGGTTTGGTCCCCGGCTTCATGCTTCCAGTTCCCAGGCAGGCCCCAAGATGCTGGTGGTGTGCCTGGGCTAGAACTAACTTTTTGTCCTTTGCTTCTAGCACGGGGAACCTCCTGTGGGAACCAGTACTTGAGTGTGTGGTTGTTTAAATTGCTACTTTGCTGCTGTTCCCCTAGGGAAGGTTTTTGTGCAACTCAGGATTTAATGGTTGATCTTATAGTTACTTCCAGGTCTCCAGAGACCTGGTGGATCTGTGTTCTGTAGAATCTCTGATCTGGGCCTGAGTTTTTTCATCAAACTGTACCCCATGCAGTTCTGCATTCCCAACCATTCTCCTCTGAGTGGTCCTGCGCTGATTGGGGGGCAGATCGGCTGTCCTTGCTGTGTCCCAGTGTTCTCCCGGTGTTCCCATCTCGCCCACCGCCCATGCTCCAAACATTTCCCATGGGATGGGCCCTGCGCCGGTCCCTTGCGGTGACTCACTGGCCTCTGAATGGCTTCCCTTTTTCAGCTGTTCTGGCTCCTTGCTCCTGCGTGGGTCCATAGGAACCCTATTAGTGGTCTTGTTGTCCTGGGGGCCGCCAAGGCCCTCTTCTCCCCTTCCACCTCCATGTAACTCCATCTGAAGGGCACAGCTGTGGCTTCCCCCAGCTCCTGCTCCATGCGCTCAGCAGCTCGAGCCTTAAAGCAGCCACAGCCCGAAATGCTCAGAGCAGCTTTTTCTTTCTCTCATCATGGTTTCTCCTGCCTTCATGAACTCCGTAGATCTCTCGTCCTCTTCCCCTGAGCTCCAGTGGCCCCAGCTTGGCTGTGTTACATTTTTATAGTTGTAAATTGGTTGATTTGTGTGGGAGAGAGTGACGCTGGCGACCATCTATTCCATCATCTTGAGTGGAACCTATTTTTCTGACGTTCTTCCAGACATACAAAACAGGCATAATAAAGGGATTTGCTGGTGTGTGATAATAATGGGGAAAGGAGACTCAGATTTCTAAATAATGAAATCCCTATATCAGAGATCTCCAAATTTTTATTCACTTCCCTGAAGCCTGAAGTATTGGAGAGGTTGAGGAGAGGTGCTGACCAGGAAGAGAGGGTGTTGAAGAGTCACAAACTCAGACCCCCGCCAGGCCCATCAAGGACCTGAATGAATGAACAGGCCCCATCTTAGCAATGCCTGATCTTCTTTATTTGTTTCTGTTTGTTTGCTTAAGGAAAGCTGAAAATGAGTAAATGTAGGTAAAATCTCCAGGTACTTTAATTTGGCAACTTTTAAAAAATTTAACTATGCAGTTTAAATAAAATGTCTGAGGGCCATTTTTGGCCCAAAGGGCAGCCAGTTTGTGACCCTTAGAATGAAAGGAAAAATATAGCCGGCAAATACCAGCCAAATGAGAAAGGAAAAGAGAACCTAGGGGATTGTTACCAGCTTAGAAATTTATCAAGCAAGATTTTGTGCCATACACTGAAATGCCAGTCTAGCCAAGTGGAAAGACAAGATTCTAACATATTAGCTTTGCCTGTTCTACCCTCTGTAATGCCTCGACCTCTGTGCTGTAGGACTTATTGAAAATGTGCACAATCTTCTACATGCAAATGCAATACACTATTTTCCCACCTCACCATGGATCATAAGCGTGTTAGAGCAGTCATTTCTCCTAACCCTGGTTATACCTGATAAAGTTCCCTCAAGAACTGTGAACAGGTGATGGAAGACAATGGGAGAGAAAGAAAGAAGAAAGCATACACACTGCAGTGAACTGAATGGTCCCCAAAGTCATTGAAGCTTAATCTCCACTGTAATTATGGAGGGTGGGAAATCTTATTATGATAATTGAAAGGTGGAGAGGTGTTTGGATTGTAAGGACCATGCCCTACTTCATGGGCATGGTCCTGAGGACTTTAAAAGGAGAGCACGTGGGAGTCTCTCCCCTCTGCTCTGCCATTTTCTACCATGTGAGACCCCTGTGTTGCTGTAAAGCCACCACCAAAGAAGGCCCTCACCACAAGTGTTCCCTGGACTTTGGACTTCCCAGCCTCTGAAACTGTAAGCAATAAATTTCATTTTCTTACAAATTACTCAGTTCCAGGTATTCCGTTATAATTGAAATGGATTAATACACACACCCACATAAACATAAAGCCAAAGACAGAAACTGCCAAAGTGGAAAACAGGGCCTTTTGTTCTGATATTGTTTTCAAATAATCACAATGATCAAGGAAAAAATCATAACTAACAATGACCACAATAGCAAATAACCAAAAGGGAGTCAGAGAAAAAATTGTGTACATAGTGGTGCCAAGCTCTGCATGTGTTCCTACTGAGCAAATAGATTTTTGCAGGTCAGGAGCAAAACACCAGGCAAGTTGACGTGTTACAATTGATTTGCACTCTCCAGCTGACTCGTGCCAAGGTGCCCCATGCTCTGTGTTTTCCCTCTTGATTAAATAGGTGCAGATTTGTACAGTCATAGAACAAAGAGAACCATGATATATGTATCACAATTTATTTAGCGTATTCCACATACTTTTTATAAAGAGGGATTAAAGAAGGACATTTCAAACACATGTATGGGAGAGACCAGGAAGAAGGGTCACAGGGCTCAGGCGGTCAGGGTAGATGAAGATGTTGCATTCCTCCAACTTTCCCATCTCTTTCCTTTTTTTTTTTTTTTTTTTCTTTTTTTCTTACTCCATAAATTAATGAAAAAAGGGTGTTAAAATCATCATTTACAATTGTCTATTTGTCTGGTTCTTATTTCATGTATTTTGAAGTTCTATTATCATGGGCATACATACATACATATTTAGGATTTCTGTATGTTCCTGGTGAATTAACCCTTTCCTCATTATGAAATGTCTCTTTTTATATGTAGTGGTAATCTTTGTTCCAAAGTCTACTTTCTCTGAAATTAATATAAGCACATCAGCTTTCCTACACTTACTATTCCCATGGTATATCATTTCCCCCTCCTTTTATACATGTGTATTTATACTTAAATTTCATCATTTATAGACAGCATATTATATTGTTGGGTCTTACATTTTTATCTAGTCAGACAGCCCTGGCATTTTATTTTATTTATTTATTTTATTTATTTTAAAGATGACCAGTAAAGGGATTTTAACCCTTGACTTGGTGTCAGCACCACACTCTCCCAAGTGAGCCATGGGCTGGCCCAGTCCTGTCATTTTAAATGACAAGTTTAGTCAGTTCACTTTAAGTAATTATTAACATGATTGGGTTAAATTCTACTGTCTTGCTATTTGTTTTCTGTTGTTTTTTTTTCAATCTCTGTTTTTGTTGTTCTTCCATTTCTCCTTGTTTATTTTCTTTTGAATTAATCAATTTTTAAGTATTCTATGTCCTTAATGAGGTTTTAGCTATACCTTATTTTTTTATAGTGGTTGCACTAGGGATTACAATAGTCATCCTTACACATACTACATGCAGTTAATATTATACCACCTCGTGTAAAGTGTAAGATGTTTTCAAGTTGTATAGTTTCATTTTTGTCCCCTATGCTGTTAGTGTCATATAATTTTTTCTACATATGTTACAAATTCCAGAATGCAATGTTATTTTTGCTTTAAAGTACCATATGTTTGTTAGAGATTGAAAAGTAAAAAAAGACAGTCTCTTATATTTATCCATATATTAACCATTTCCAGTGCATTTTATTGCATTCTGTAGACCTGAGTTTTCAATCTCATATAATTTCTCTTTAGGCTAAAAAACTTTCTTTAGCATTTCTGATAGTGCTGGTCTGCTGGCAATAAATATCCTCAATTTATATTTACCTGAAAATCTCTTTAGTTAATCCTAATTTTTAAAGGATGTTCATGCTAAATAGATAACATGAAAAAACCTGACTTTCTTGACAGTTTTCTTTCTTCTTTCAACACTTTTAAAATGTTCCATTGTCTTCTGGCCTTTTTTGCTTCCTATCAGAAGTCATGCACTGTATGAATCATTGTTCCCCTGTAAGTACTGGGTCTTTTATCCCTAGCTGCTTTTAAGATTTTCACTTTATCTGTTGTTTTCAGAAATATTACTATAATGTGTCTAAGTAGAGTTTGTATTTATCTCGTTTGGGATTTACTGAGCTTCTTGGATAAATAGATTACTTTTTTCATACCAAATGTGGGAAATTTTCAGGTACTATTTCCTCAAATATTTTTTTTCTTCCCCATTGTCTCCCCTCTCTTTCTCAAACTCCATTTATGTGAATATTAGACAACTTAATAATCTCCCATGACCACTGAGGCTCCATTCATAGTTTTCATCTTTTTTCTCTTTCTTCTTCAGATCAGATCATTTCTGTAGATCTCTCTTCAAGTTCACTACTTTCTTTTGAAGTCTCCAACTGCTGTTAAATCCATCCAGTGAACTTTTCATTACCAATATCACACCTTTCAATTACAGAATTTCCATTTGGTTCTTTTTATAGTGCCCATTTCTCTACTGAGATTTCCCATCTGTTCACTTATTATCTACATCTTTTCCTTTTAGTCTCTGAACATATTCATAATGGCAGTCTTAAAATCCTAGTTTGGTAAGTACAACATCTGGGTCATATTAAACTCTATTTCTATTGAGTGGTTTATGTTCCCTTGATCTTAGGTCCCATTTTTCTCACATCTAGTGATTTTTTTTTAATTGTATGCTGGGCATTGTGGGTGATACATTATAAGGATTCTGAATTATGTTTGCTTTAGAGAATGTTAGTTTTTTCCTGCAAAGCAGCTTATTATGGGCAAATTTTCTTACCCTGGCTTGTTTCTCTTCTGGGTGGTTCTGTTTCATATTTATTCTTAGTCACAGGACATAACCTTTACTCTATTGCAGGGGTTAGCAAATATTGTCTGCACAGGACCAGGTAGTAAATAGTTTATTCTTTGTGAGCCAAATATGGTCTCTGTATCATTTTTCTTTTTCCTCTTCCTCTTCCTCCACCTTCTACTGCTGCTGCTTCTAAAATATAAAAATCATTCTTAGCTTGTGGGATACACAAAAACAAGGCCACAAGGAAGATTTGACATAGATTTCTGACCTCTGCTCTAGAGCATGGTCCTTACTCCTAGCCTGTGGCCTTTATGAGGTCTCAACTGCCTGAAGAAGTCATTGAAGATATTCCATTCTGGACTGGAAAAGCTCTAATGTCTCACAGCACCATATGACCCCTAGCCAATCAGAAGCTACTTTCTGCTAAGCCTCATGTAGGCTCACCCTGCGTATGTGCTGCTTAGCCCTCAGCAAAGGATTCATAAGAAATCCTTATGCCCTACCACCTGCTCTGAACTTCAAATAAATGCCCCAGACAGAAAGCTGGGGCTACAGTGTGGTTCACTTGATGTATTTCCCTTCCCTCAAGAAAAACAGGCTGCATTACTTATTTTTCAATGCCTGAAATTAATTTCCTCATATATATTGGCCTGTATTATATTTGCTTATGGCAGAGTATTTACTTGATCAAGGCCAGAAATGGAAGTCCCAATAAGTTCCACTTTAAACAGGTTGAATCTTAGTGACTCTGAGACAGTAAAGGGGGCAGATTTATAAAAATACATATTGTTACTATGTAAGACTTAATATTACAATAAGAGAGGACATTTGTCAGAGACTACACATAGTTGTTAAGAGAAAAGGACAAAGGATTGGATCTAGGGAAAAAACTAAGTTCAGAGCTACCCGAGAGCCAAATGAAAAGAGCTGCCAAGTGAAAGAAGCTGAGCCTTCCATATGTTAATTTTTTTTCTCTGAGATTGTACATTTTAGGAATGTCTCAATAAATTACCAATGTCCTCACTGTTTATAATATGGTCTTACCCTCAAGGGGAAACATTGACCCAAATCTTATACAATAATTATTTGTTACACCACAATTCAGTTTTATCACCAACTTCTGGCTCTCCTCCCATGCTTATCTGAGGATTCTGATAAAAGCTACAGAAGTAGGTTTTTTAAAAAGACAGGCATCCTCAGAAACTCAACAAAAAGAACAAGGTATTTTTACCTATCAATACTTAAATAATAGACCTATGAGTACAGACTTCCAAGCTGACATCACTTAGACAACTGCAGATTGTAGCAGGGAGCTGAGTCACAATTTCTAGGTCTCTTTTTTTAGTACAGAAGTGGCAACTTTGTAAAATCAGAATGGAGACCCAAGACCTAGTACAACAATAATAATTACATAAGACTCAATAAAATGACAAAGTGAATATAAAATTGTGGTTGCTTGGGGATATTATTTATTTACTTATTGTGCATTGGTACTATTTTTAAAGTTACATTTTCTGTGGGCATATAATGAAGCCCTTTCTCCTTCTTGACCTACCCCTGTTATTTAAAGCCAGGGTCATCAAACTGTGGTCCATGGACTGAATCCAGTTCACTACAGGTAAAATGTGGCTCATAAAATAAGACACAAAATCAAAATCCAGGTATTCCCACTGTTTACATATTGTTTATAGCTGCTTTCATATCATAATGTAAGATTTGAACACAAATCTTGCATTGGAGACCCATGGCCCACAAAACTGAAAACATTGACTACCTGGCCCTTTACAAAAGTTTGCTGGCCTCTGTTTTGCTGACTATGCTTTTACATTTTGAACTGAAATGTTATTTAAGTAGTGTTTTATTCTCACTGACACCTCAGAATTCAGGGACAAATACTTGTTACTAAGTCTCTTTGCTTTTAAAAGCAAGGTGGCTTTTTCAAGAAGTCAGCAAGAGGCCCTTGTGGCAGTTGTTACAGAATATAGCCAGAAAAATTAATTGTGTAACCAAAGCTATACTTAAAGTGTATATGACAATAAGTCTCATTTAATCAGGTATGACAAGCCCCCCACTGGGAACAGGAGTTGTGCTTCATATGTGGAACCAAGGCTCGCAAAGCCCTTCCAGGAGACTGGTCTGTTTGGTCTGTTGTATGGCTTCTGATGTCCTGAACTTTTAGGTGGAGGAGATAATCATTTCCTGGCAGTCTGTACATTTTCAGATTGCGGGGAGATGGGGCTCAAAATCATAGAGAGAAATTTACTCACATTTACAGGTATTCCAGGTAAAACTGGCAGAAATTAATTTCTTCAGTTTGCTTTTCTGGCCTCAGAACATGAGCACAAATAAGAGCAATAAAAACTTCTCTGGAATTATAGAGCCTATTGAAAACACAATAGATTCCCTGTAAGTTCTCATGACTGAACTTTATTTTTTGGTCCTAGTAGTTGCCTAACACCATATGGCACTGGATTTAACTGGCCATATCTCAAGGCAATTTATATATATAAATTATATACATATATAATTACCTCTTGCTGCGCCAATGCTAACAAATCAGGACAAAATAAAATGACATCAGCTTTGTGATCAAGAATAATCTTCAGGGATTGTTTATGATCACAATGAATGGCTATTAGAAAAAGTGTCAAAAACCTAGAAATAGGGATAAGAAATTTCTGCATGTCCCTTCAGTGTTTTGCTGGACATTGTCTAGCAGGTCTGCCCAGAGTTTTTCTCATTCTCTAAAGACTGTGCTTTTATTTGATTTGCTATTTACTATTTAGGATATCCTTTCAACTTTGTAAGGGTAGATATTAATTGCAGAAAAGTGACAGAAATATAAAGTATTCTTCCTTGATAGGAATGAAAATGAAATTCATTCCTGGAGAGATGGAGATAAAAATACTATAACCCTAAGGTTACAGTTTATTTTGTATGTAATTTAGCAATCTTATTCCAGCATCCTTTCGAGGACTTTACATACCCAGTCTTTTAAATCTTAAAATCAGCTTCACCATTCTGCTGGGTCCTTCATTAATGAGTTCATTACATATTTGACACAGGTTCACTTTGAAAAAAATTAGATACATAATCATTAAGTACCTTCCTAGATGCTTGGGTAAAATATGAAAGCAAAAGAGAGTTAAGGTTCATTTTCTTTGAAGATCAAGATTTGAGCTTGTTTCATAATGCAAAAGATTGAGAGGTGTTAGGAACACAGTAAAGATGAATCAAGTAACGAGTCAAAATCCAGAAAAGGAGAAAGCACAAAACTCAAAACATAAACAGCTGGATGACTCTTGGTTCGAAAAATAACTTTTCCTTTGATAGCAAAGAAAGGAGGAAAGAATGGATATATATACATAGATAATTTCCTAAGTTAAGGGGCAAGAATTTGAAGATGTTTATAACCAGATAAGCCATCCGGTACTGAGAGTGAAGATTCAGTGGCAAGGTAGGTGACATGAAGAGATAACAAAGATTGAATAGTCACTGTAGAAATAGGAAAGGGGACTTATTGGAACAATCTGGGAGATGGGAAATCAGTGATGTGTTAAGAGGAAGCCACAGGCGACTGCAGTGATATACTGTGGAATTCAGGTAGGACAGCACAGGAAGGAAAGCCAGGATGTGGCTTACAGACACAGAGAACATGGGTGGCATCAAGAGGAGGCTCCATGACAAGGCTGATAAAAAGAAGTGGGAGCAAAGGAGTCAGCACCCTGCAAGAGTAGTTAACTGTGGCCAAAGTGGCACAGGGAGAAGCCGGGGATAACAAGTCCACAGGTAGACAGTTACAGATGATAAGGTTTTGGTGTGAGCAGCAAATGGTATAAGATGGGCGGGGTGTGAGGACAGGCTGGTAAATGTGACTTCACTGAAGAACATCAATGTGACACTGGGCTCACACACTGGCAAGGTGTAAGAAGTTCTTTTCTCATAGGGACAGCATTTGACCTACCCCCAGACATCCTCAGTGACACAGGGGCTGCAGAGCACAAGAAAGGGGAGAAGGGATCACCCACAGGGTTACCATGAGGTGTCCAGCACTGTGGCAGACCCTTCACGTGCATCATTGCATTTAAACCCTGAGACAATAATGGAGCAGGCACCAGCATCTCTACCTCACAGAAGAGGAAACGTGCTCTGAGAGGCTAAGTTATTTGCCCAGTCACAGGGAAGAAATGACAGGGCTTATGCTCAGAGCTATCAGACTCAAAGTCCATTTTCATACTTACTACAGTACACAATCCCCCAAAGGATAAGGAAGCAGGATTCAGGAGGGGAAGAGTGTGGGGAAAGACACTGGACAATTTAATCAGGATGTGTATTCAGGAACCTCGTTTTTTTCCAAAGGGAGAGGAAAGCACGAGGTACCAGTACAGAGTTGTCCTTTTAAAGATGGTAAAACTGTACCAATGTCCTTCTGAAGAAATTAAGATTAAAAATATTGAGAATCCGTAAAACAAACGTACATCAGGAATGCAAAGAACACCACAGGGCCTTTGTACCCATTACTCCCGATTGCTCTGCCTGGGATGCTGTTTTACACATTTCATTTACTTGTTTATTGTCTCCCCACTAGAACATAAGCCCCAGGAGTGTGGGGCTGTCTGTTTTGTTTACTGTTATATTCCCAGCACCTAGAATGTTTCCTGCACGTGGAAGAAACTCAGATATTTCAAAATTTATCTCAAGGTCAGGTAAGTGCCCAGTGACACCCTCTACATTCACACACACACACACACACACACACGAACTTGCCGTAGAGAGCAGTGTCCCTAGGTAAAGCTAGACATGAGAAATCAGCTTGTCCCTGTGGCAGGCATTTTTAATTTTTACTCAGAACCCAGTCCCCCTCTTTTTTTCTTATCAGTAGGACCCCAGTTGTGTTTGAGGGCAGAAGCATATTAGAAATACCTAACAAAATAAACGCTAATCCAGTATATTTCCCAGCTTCTCTAGCTGAGGATGGCTATGTGGCACCTGGCCAAAGAGCTGAAAAGGGAGGTTGCTGGGCAAGCCTCCTGAAAAGCTCTTTATGGGGGAGTAGAGCCATCTTGCACACACCATCTTGCCTTTGCCTCCCTCCATCCTGCCTGGCATGTGAACATGATGCCAACAGCTACCTATGGCCATTAGGCAGCCCAGGATGGGTAAGTGGAGAGATGGAGGATCCCAACCTTTGACGTCACCACAGAGCCACTGCACCTACCCTGGACCGCCTTCCTCTGGACATCCAGTCATCTGAGGAAAAAACCCTCTAATTCTTTAAGGCACTGCTCAGTTGTGTTTTCTGAGACTTGCAGCAGAATACAATCCTGCAAGCCCCCAAGGTCAAAACTGTAACTCCTACACTCCTCTCCCTCCAGGTATAGGCCTTGCAACCCACTTGTGAGAAAGGTGGGTATGCTTGGCACCCACCTAATCAAGTACATGGAAGATTTCAGCTTGTTTTACAGGCCAGTCAGCACAAGAGAGCACGAGATGAGTGGAGGACAGCTGCCTTTCCTGTGCAGCTGTAGAAAATGCTGGGTTTCCTAAATTTCTCTAATCAGAACAAACAATCCCAGAGAAGGATGGAAAGAGGGGATGAAATATTTCCCAAATGAGGAAGGCAGGTAAGGGGATAGAAAAGGAAAGGAGGGAAGGGAAAGGGAAGGGGAAGGGAAGGGAGGCCCCTGGTTTACAAGCTAAGGATAAAATACAAATACATAGTAAGTGTTCCCTGATAGAATCACTCCAAGAAGATTTTTTTAAAACGTAGATTGAGTCCCCAGTCCAGAATGAAATGAAACAGAAACTTGCAAGGCAGGTCCCCTACATCTCAATTTTAAGAAAGTCCCCCTAGTGCTACTGATTTGCACCCTGGTTTAGAACCACTGCTTCAGTGGATTCACGTGATGAAGCCTGCCATGAACTGAACTGTGTTCCCCCAAATTCATTGTTAATGCCCTAGCCTCCAATGTGACTGTATCTGGAGATAGTACCTACAAGGAGGTAATTAAGGTTAAATGAGGTCATAAGGCCGATGCCCTAATCCAGTAGGATTGGTGGCCTTGTAAGTACAGGAAGAGAAAGATTTCTTGATCTCTCTCCATCTCTCTTCACCATGGAAGCACACAGCGAGAAGGCAGCCATCTATCTGCAAGCCGGGAAGAGGGCCCTCACCAGAACCTGACCATGCTGGCACCCTCATCTCAGGTTTCCACCCTCTGAACTGTGGGAAATAAGTTTCTGTTGTTTAAGCCACCCAGTCTATCTTGTTATGGTAGCCTAAGCTAATACAAAGCCCGTGACTGAAGGTAGAGACCATCCTGCTAACTTTACTTCCCACTGCACAGGCCCTTCTCTCTAGGGTCTTCACTGATTCCCCTGAAATACCCTACTCATTCTCTCCCTTATACTTGTCTCCCTCCATTTGGAAACCAATTGCAAAATATTTTCTGAGTATCTAATTTAATACTAGATGCTAAGACAGGTGCTAAGAGGGAATTTTAGGGATATATAAACCAATGTGTTGACCCCTCAACCTATCTGGAAGCAATGGAGATATAAATAAAAGATAATAATCTTTCCCATCCTTAACCCTTTCAATGATTTCCTACTCATCTCAGGATCAAGTCCAAAATCTTCAATATGGCCTGCAAGGCACTACCCAGTCTTACCCATCTTGTTCCCTCTCTGCATCCAGTCATCCCAGCCTTCTTTCAGTTTCCTGAACACACCTATTTCTTTCTATACATGGAGTTACTACCACCTGGGTGGCTTGGAAATCTATTCTCCCCCTTGTCTGTTTCCTAGTAATTCTGCAGGGTTTAGCTCAAATATCACTTCCTCAGCAAAGTTCTTCCTAATCTTCAGGTTCAGTTAGACCTTCTTTAAATAGTCTCATAGCCCTGTGAAGTTTTTCTTCATAGCAGTAATAACAAGCAATTTAAATAATTATTTATGGATTTGTTCAACAAAGTAGGTAAGGACTATGTCTATCTTAGATGTTGTTTGCCCAGCACCCAGCATGCCATAGAATCTCACTAGAAAATTATCGAAAGAATATTGAAAAGATCTAATAATACAAGAAATGACATTAATTACCAGATATGTATTATAGCTATTAAATGCTGAGTTCAGGAGAGGGAGTAGAGACCGGGCCAGGGCAGGCTAAATAACTTTACTGGGCAACAAGCAGAACATGGCCTAAAAGGAAAGAATCTGTTCCTCCAATTACTTGAAGGCAGCAATAGCATGTTTTCATTTATTCATTCATCAGGCATATAATGTATTCAGTGCCTAAGTGCCAGTTCTTGGGAGTTCAAAGCTAAGTAAGGCAAGGTCTATGTACTTGTGTAGTCTATTGGTAAACAAGTCATCGTAATATGATGTGACAAGTGCCGTGATAAATTCTGCATATTCACAGAAGTGGAATTTTATGCATATTGGGGGTTGCATGGATGGCTTTCTGGAGATATCTGAGCTGAGTTAAAGGTTCAAAGTTAGTGGCCCAAGATGGGAGAAGACATTGCAGGCGAAAGCAGCTGCTAGAGCACAATCAAGGAGACACGCGGGAAGCAGCTTGGCTCATTCCAGAAACTGGACGAAGTTCTGTGTGACTGGTTAGGTTGTCCACAAATGGCAAGCCATGAGGTCAGAGGAGTAACGCGGGCCCAGCACATTAAGGTCCTTTGCACACTGATAAGAAATAAGATCTGGACTGAGACCTCTCTACAATGTCCTATCTGGGCCTTCAATGAACATTGTCATAGAATGACCCTTTGAGAGCCACTTCAGAGACTCGTAGATAACTCCAGGAAAGCTCAATCATGGGACTGAGGTAAAATCCTGAAACTTGGCCTGAAACCCACTTGACACCAGTTAATTCAAGATAGGATAAATCCTACACAGATAAATCAGGATAGTGTCTTTCTACAAAGACTACGCTGTTTGAGAGCTGGGGATGTGGGAAGGGAAAAAGTCTTTAATCGGTACTATCTAGACTTAAGTGGGATTGCTCAAATGCTGTTTCTGGTAAACAACTTACCCCAACATACACGCCTTCAAGTGTTTTGCTGGAACTCAATAATTACAAGCTCAATTGCTAGAACCAGACTACTAGTTAGAAGAAGTCCTAAAACTAACTTATCCTTGGTCCTGTATGTTTCCACCATAGCCATACTCTCCACGTCCTCGACAAAACACCACCATTAAATTATCCTTGATTTAATAAATACTTTTGAGTTATATAATCTCTCCTCCCACCAGCCCTTACCTCCCCAACATTGGCTTTACAGTTCTATCACTCATTACAAGGATTTTTGCCTGATCTGTTTCCCTTACTAGATAGATACCGAGTTCCTTTAAAGTAGGCACCTGTCATATTAGTCTTTATACCTCCAGAGCTTATCACAATGCTTGGGACATGGTAGGCTATTAAGGATTTGCTGAATGAATTAAGCTAATTATGCATTGTCTCTTGCCTGTAATTTTTTGGGGAAAATCCACCTTGACCATATGAATGAGGTGAAATTCTCCCTCTTAAGGCCTAAAATCAGGAGATCAATAAGACTAAAACTTAAACCTAAGTTTTTTCACTTTTTAAATAAGTATAAAAAATACATGATAAAAAAATTACTGATTAGTTAGTAAACAAAGAATATAGTAGCAGCTACAATTGAAAGACTACCTGTGCAAAAGACTTAGAAAAATACTAGGACCCCAAGAATTTAACAGGCAAAAATCATGAAGAGACAATTCGCTGAAATGAAAAACACACAAGGCTAATTAAAACAAGAAAAACTTTCCAACCTTACTAGACATCATTTACCTATTAAATTAGCAAAATTAACCAAATGGTAACTCAGAAATGATGGTGTGAAGTCAAAAGGCATGTGTACACTCAAGTATATGAGCAGGAATGGGGGAATTGTGGGGGTAGGATATCAACATGGCTATACGATAAGAGACTTAAAAATAGTTACACCCAAGGTATGTGAGACTCTGTGTGTGTATACATATATACACATACATATATAAAAATATTAAAAATATCTTTATACTTTTCTGTACACTTCTAAAAATACACATATATATCCTAAGAAATCAAGTGTTAATTAGAATTTATGCAGTATGATTACAAGTTAAGAACACAGCTCTACCACTTACTAGCTATGTAACCTTCAGCAAGTCATTAGTTTTCTATGCTCAGTTTCCTCATCAGTAAGATAATGATTTAAAAAGATTTTTAAAAAGTACCTAGTTTGCAGGGTTGGTGTAAAAGTTAAATGTGAATATAAATTAGAGTTTAAAACAGTACCTGGCATATACAGTGCTCAATAAATGTTAAGTACTATCACTCCACATATCAGAAATTTGGAAACAGCCTAATGTTTAATGACAGAAGCATGGTTAAAAAGATTATGGTAAATCCAAACAATGGCATATTATTATACAGTCTTTAAATTTTGTTCATGAAGAGTTTTTAATGATGCTGGAGAAATGCTTATATTAAGTGAAAAAGTATGATATAAAATTGTATAATATGACTTCATTTTTATGTAAAATATACAGAAATATGTAGAAAAAGATCCAGCAGAAAACATACCAAAATATTAAAGGTGGTTACTTTGGGTAGTAGAATTTGACCTGCTTGCTGTTGTTTACCTATACTTTTCTATTGTTGTGTTTTTTTTCTTTTTTTCCTGAAGGAAGGCATTGCCTTTAAAACCAAGAAAACACCATAATTATAAAAGGTTAAAGTAAGATAATAAATGACTAATTTAAAAAATGTACAGAAATGCTCAAGTTTTCACATATAGACATCATACAGAAATTGCGCCTTTCCAAAACTCAATTATCTTCTGTTGAATTTACAAATAAAGAGTATTGTATTAAAGCAAAATAAATATTACAAGCAACATAAAGCAGTAAATATGTCTTGGTTGAATGTGTTTATAAATGAGTGTCTGAAATTTAACACAAACTTTGCTTTCCCTGAGTTAAAGTGGCCCACACTCCTTTGGCCAGCCCCCACAACCCGAAGCAGGAGTTCTAGCCTCCAGCTGGTTCTGATCCAGAGCTCCTGTCTAATTCTCGACCAGCAGTGGATCTTGCCGGCAGTTCTCTTCTCAGCTTCACTCCATGCTCCAGCAGCTTTTACCTTTCTGTCCATCAAACTACAAAGTTCTAATCCCTTTCACAATTTTCAAAGGGAAGAACTCCTACTGCCTGGCTGTAAGAAAAAGAAAAAAAGTAAGGCATTTCTTTCACTCTGAATAAACTTTCAGAACATTTTTCAATTCTTTATGCACAATTTTTCCCCTTCTTAAACAGCTTTAGAACCTGTGTTTCTCAACTCTACTTTTCAGGTTATCTTACCTTATCATAAGTCCAAAATACTATGTTTATGTCAATCAATCAGTTTTCACCCTTATAGCATTCAGTCTATTAAACATATAATTATCAGTCCATATACGTATGATTCAAGACCTTAATAGATTTTAACAACACTAAAGAAAATAAACAATCACAATTTATGAGACTTCAGGAAATTGTTCATATTCTTAAAAATAAAAGCACTTCTTTGGAGCAAATCTCAAAGAAATTCTTTATCAATCAGCATTTCCCCCTACATAGCACTAGGTTAGACATTATATATTTTAGCCATAATGCTGAAAAACCATTCTAGCTAAAGTGTCAGTTGTTGACCCAAACATCCATCCACATTGCATTAACTGGATCATTTATGACTGAATTTTTAAAAGTGGTATAAGCAGAAACTCCCCAGATGTTAATGTACTTTGTTGCTCTATGTGACTTAATTCTTATAGCAAAAGCTGAACACCAAGCTTTACAAAGTAACACAACACAATCTAAATGCACCATAAATTTATATTTGTTAATCTTGATATTAGAACATTTAAACATTTCAAACTACATAAAAATATGACAAACAATATAAAATAGAAAGAAATTTGTTGACAACTTACTTCCAAAACATCATTATATCTTATATTGCAACAAAGCAACAAGACAGCTTACATAGCTCTCCAGAAAACATATAGTGTTTTTAGTGGAGTGTTACCAACAAAACTCAGCACAATCCCACACAATAATGTCTCCAATTTATTATCTTTTCCACAGTACAAATTTTCATAAACCATAAATTCTTTGCAGTTATTCAAAGTCTGTAAACAAGTGCCTGAAACCCCACATCCCCTTGTCTCAGTATAAGCTTGTGAATGTTTTAAGTCCTTCAATCAAGTTTCAACTCTGCCACTTGCATAAGGAATCAAGAGCCTTCTCTCTTTAAATTATTTATATTTTATCATACAGCCTGCAATGCAGTAAATCACAGTGAAAGCCCTGGGAAAAACAAAATAACATGATCTTTACAGCAGGACTTGAAACTTTATAATATTAAATGCATTTAAAGAAGCTTCTCATAATAAAAGTGTGGGTTTTCATGTCCAGAAATCAAGTCAATTAGAAACCCTAGGTTCTACTTAAAAATCCATTTTGATCTAAAAGTGAAAACATCCCCTGTCCATAGTCATTTTATAAACTCTATACAGTTTCACTTGCAGATTTTTTTTTTCCAGTCTGGAAAACAGTAAGTAGTGCAATTAGTTTTACTTGTTTTGAGTTACTCAGTCCAGGATGTAAATAGCTCTGTGGAAAGATAAGAAGATGCTCTGGTAAACAAGAAACTTTTGCAAGCCCATGCTGGCTTACTAGTCCATTAAAGCTTGTAAGTCCATAGTGGCTTTCAACAAAATGTTCTATATACATCTCTAACAACAAAGCAGAAATAAATAGGCAGAAATGACTGTAAACTGTCTCATCTCAATAATTTTTCAGTAATAACTGGCTTGACGAATTGACTATATAGTCATTTAAATAAGCAGACAGTAGACAGCTGCCCTTAAGGATGTCCCACTATGGCATCCAGTCTGGAAAGTCCCAATGGAGTTACATTCCTAAGATTAAAACAAAAAAAAAAGGAGTGGAGGGGTGGGACATAAAGTTTACATATGCCACTTGAATGGAATTCCATCAAGTCAGCCAGTTCACTTAGATTTCTTCTTAAAAAGACTTTTGATTTTTGATGGCTTTTTGCTTTTCTCTCCATTATGACAAAGGTCATGTGGGATGCTGCTTATCCTGGCAACACTTGGGGCTTCCTGAACTGGTTTTCTGTCATTGCCAGCTGAGGAACATGATGTGTGGCGAGGTTTAGGCACCGGGATGCCACTAGAAAGCTGGTTCATGCTACAGGATTTCTCCAAGATGCCATTGTATACTTTGCTTGCAGGACTGAAGATCATACTCTTAGTTTCTGTCAGACCTACACAGTCAGGAGAACCCCGAGAGACATCTGCAGTTATGGGTGAATCTCCTCTGGAGGAATCCTCTAGGGAGAGCTCATCTCTTGATATCTTTCGAGGAGACAATGTTTGGTATATTTCAAGGCTTGAAGGAGGAGACTGTTTCCTTCCAATGGAAGAATTTAAGGAGTCACATTCTGAAGCTGTGTCTGGCACTTCCCTGAATGAGACAGAGGCAAAAGTAAAACTGTTAAACATGTTTTTAAGAGTACTGGCAGACATACTCACTAAAACTACTTTCATTATTTATTAAAATTTAAAAGGGGGAAACATTGTAATTCCATGTACAAGTATATTACAACAAAATAAGAAAATTACTATTTTAAATAATATAGCTTATCAAAACTCAATGTTAAATTTTTAACAATAACAATAAAATCTTACAATCTAAGAAACAGTATAATCTTATGTTATACCTTCTTTAATTGTCAGAAAAATAAAAACGTTTAAATTTTATAGGAGATTCTTACCATTTCATCTACTATTGTATTATTTCAATACTGAGTATTTTTATTTTTAAATCACAGAGGTGACACTATATATTTGAAAAGATGAATTTTAGTTCACTGCTTCTCCTTTTATTTAATTTTTTAGTTAATTAAGTTGACAAAATACAGCTTCCTAAGGAAGGAAGGAATATATTACACTAAAATATAAGTTCTGCCAAGTTTTAAAAAGGGGAGAAGGAGCAGAGGTGTAGTGAAGTGAAAGTGAAAAGCCACAATATAATGCTATTTCTAAAAAAGGAGACATTCAATAAATTCTCACAGGGTTATTCCTTTGTCAATGTTTTCCCGCTTTTCTCCTCAGTGGAAAGAGAAGAGAAATAAAGAGGAATGAAAAATAAAATTCAAAACCCCACAGCCAACACACAGTAACTGCTATCAGACATTCTTCAAAATATACCTCAACTCCACCCTCCTTATTACCTCCACTGCTACCTTCCCTCTCTCAGAACCACCGTGAACTCACCTGAATGGTTGCAACACATTCCCAATTAGTCTCACTACTTCCATTCTTGTTTTCTCTCACTTACTTCTCTACACAGCTGTTAAAGTGGTTTTAAAAAACTCAATCAGAACAAATCATTCACTTGCTCAAAATTTTCCAATGCTATTTCACATACTCGGAGTAAAATCCAAAGTCCTTGCCTAAGCCTACAAGGCCCTGTACATTTGGTCCCTGGCTATCTGTCCAACTGCATGTCCTACTTCAATCTCACTACACCATGACTCCTTCTTGCCCCTCCAACATGAGAGTCCTGGGATTCTGGCAGGGCTTTGCACTTGCTGTTCCCTCTGGCTGTTAATATCTCCCTCTCCATCTCCTCATGGCTTACTTTTCCGTGTCATTCACATTACTGCTGACTCCCTTAACCACCCTATCTAAAACAGCATTCTCTTTTCTTTTACCTGTCTTTGTTTACCATCCCAGAACTTACTGGTACCTAAAATGATATTTTATATTAACTTATTTATAGTCAGTATCCCCAGAAGAAAGGAAACTTAATAAGGACAGGGAGTCTTATTAACTTCTGTATTTTCTACAATAAAATAGTGGCAAGCTCACAGTGGGTACGTAATAAAAATGCACAAGTGGATGAAGGAATGAATGAGCAGAATGAGATCCTGAAGAATGAGGACATCTTATTCACTTCTGTACTCACTGAGCCTGACATGAACATCATTTACTCTCTGAAAAGAATGACTAAGAAATGAAAAGTAGAGTCAAGGTAAAAAGTAACTGTCAAAAGAAATAAAGTGGGAGAAGTTAGAATAAAAAGGCAAGAACACATGGAATTGGAAGTAGTCCAGGACCTTGTCGCACTTGTCTTGGCAGTTCAAGTATTAGCAAGTGCACAACACATAGCAAGGACTGAATTCATATTTACAGAATGAATGAACTATATGACCTCTCGCCTTGGATAGCCTATGTTTAATGTCATTTTCAATGTTATTGATATGCATGTTTACTTGGAGGTATGGCCTTCAGTTTTGACAAGTATTTTACATTAATACCATATTTTTTAAAAACATTAAATTGCTGAATTTATTTAGTCATTTCTGTATACTTTACTTACACATGGATGTGAATATTGTCTTCACTACCCTACAAGCTCCCAGAAGGTACAAAATCCCCTGGGCAAATAAAGACTTACATAATGGTTTCACAAAATGCACCTGCATGTGCTGCATAAGTTTCACATACTTTTATTATAACAGGTTGTGCTAACAGAAGGCAAGAGGCAGTTCAGATATGAAAAAATAATCAGACTCAGAAATCCATCATTGATAAGGACATTTCTGTGAAGTTTCTTTTCAGAGTGATGTCCATTAATTGAATAGCATATATCACTGTTCCCTGAAGCTGTTCAGCTTCCAGAGTAAGAAGCTGATTTAATTACAATTTTATGAATTTACTTTCTTTTCTGCTATGTGGCTTGGCTGCTTTATGTGTGAAATCCTGAAATAGTTTAAAAACATTTCAAAAACTAGTCTCTAAAAATCTGAACGATACGTGAAAAGAATACTGATCTAAGTCAGGAGACCTTGATTTCTGTCCTAGTCCTGCCATTAACCAGCTATACAACCTTGGGCAAATCACATAATTTCTCTAGGTTTCAATTTTGCTATCTGTTAAAGTAAGAAAATCTGATTAATCTCTAATGTTACTTCTAGTCCTAACATTCGAATTCCAAAACAAACAGTCTAAAGTATTGCTTCTTCCACACAACTAGTCAGACATGGGGTATAGGTATAGTACAACTCAAATTTCACATTCTAATAAAACACTGAACTTTCAGAAGGAGAGATGAGACCTATTGTTCTTAGAGGTGGGAAAGGGGGAGGGGGAGGTGGGACAGGGTAACTGGGTAAGGAACACAAGAAGTAATTACGATTTGTAATGATGAACATGCTAATAATATTGATTTGATCACATACTGTACACAAATACTGATAGTCAACTCTGTACCCCGCAAATATGTATAAATAAAAATAAAAATTTTTAAAATAAAATAAAAAAAAAAAATTTCACATTCTTTCTAGAGCATATATTCTTTGGATTGTTTAACTTATCATGTGTACCATTTATGCTATTTTTCTATTCCTTTTTCTCCTCACAATGGCATGTACTTGAAGTCATGTAAGTTTAAGGCATGTATAAAAAGACTCAAGCTGAGGTTTAAATGAGCGTGTATGCATAGAAAATAAAAGATCGGTAAATATTAAATATTATTATTATTTTGTAAGTATTCTAATGGCGCAATAGTTCACAGACTGAAAATGAAGAGGAAAAGTTTTCTGAATTCAAATTCTTCTCATATTATGAGCTAGCTGTGAATTTTTGACATTGTTATTCAAAATGAGAACTGAACATTTCATCAATGAGAAAAGTTCTACTGGATAGTGAAGTTCTAGAGTTTTCCAGAAGTCACACAAAAGCAGTTTTGTCAGTAAAGCCACCTTACTGGTGACTATAGTTATACTGCAAAGATATACAGAAAGCTAATCATAAAGTGCTAACCAAGCAAAGCAGCATCAAATTCTCCAGTTGTGGTGAGGATACAAAACCTGGAATACCTCCTTAGGAATAAGCTAAAGTGATCAGTTGCCAATCATAAAATTTTCTTTTACTAGTAGATAAAACAATTATGGATGAAAAATTATTTGATGATAATGTCATCTAAACAGTCAAATGATAGAGATCTAAAAGGACCACTGAGAGCATCCAGACCATTCTCTTTGTTTCTCATATGGGGAAGGTAGGACTTTGTGGACACACAGCTACTAAGCAGCAAAATCAGAAACTAACACCAGTTCTTCTCTCACTCAATACCATATTGCTTCAAAAGAGAAATGTGGCATAGAAAGAGAGCTCCTCAACAGCAACAGGTCTCATGGACCACTGATGTCCTTAAGTTAGATTGGAATACACTACTGCTATACCCATTTTATAAAAAAAAAATTAAGTTATAAACATAATTTCCTCCTTTAAGTTCCTGGTATTCTCTTAAAGCTTTGGCATATGATACTGCTTTTGTGCTAGCAAGTACCAATACATAATAGAATACATCACTAAGTGGCAACACATATTTTTAAAACTCAGTCATATTTGATGTTTCTTGGTACTCAATTATATTTAAACTCATGTTTTTATATTTTACATATAAAATATTTCATATAACAAGTTTATGTTCTGTGACCTGAGTCAAGTGTGTCCAGTGGTCTTAAGCAGTATATCTCAAAATATCTACCTGCATGTCTGTGGTAGGGAGAATTCTAACACAACCTCCAAATTCCCAGCCCCTGGTATACTTATGCTTTCCTCCAGTTATTGAATCAAACCTAAATGTAGATGTTGCTGTGAAGACATTTTGCAGATAAAATTAAGATCCCAAACTAGTTGCTCTTAACATAGAGAGATCATTTCCCAGGTCAGCCTTTTAAATTTGAGTCTAGAGATCAGATATAGAGGATGCCAGAGATTCAAAGCCAAGGAGGGGTTTACATAAGGGAAATTCTCTGTTGCTGACTTTGAAGATGAAGGTCGTGTGGCAAAAAATAGCAGGTAGTGTCTAGGAACTGAGAGCAGCCCCTGGCTGACAGCAAGCACAGACATGGGGACCTCAGTCCTACAACCACAAAAACTGAACTAGGCCACAACCACATGAGCTTTGAAGAGGACCCTGAGCTTGAGATGAAAATGCAGCCCAGCCAACACCTTGATTTTAGCCATGTGAGACCCTTAGCAGAAAACCCAGTTATACCAGGCTTGGACTTCTAGAACTAAGAGCTAATGCATGGGTGTTCTTTGAAGCCACTAAGCCTGTGATAACTGATATGCAGCAACAGAAAATGACTACAGTGCACCACTTTGCCCCACCCCCACTCCAATCCTCACACCTCACCCCCACCCAGCCTCAACATATAGTGTGGTTTATTCACTGCCAATACCATTGCTTTTCAGCAGAGAAGTAAATGGCCTCCTCCTCCTCTTCATTTCGATAAAGCGCGGGGCAACTTGACACTGAAAGTATATCTGGGTCAGGGGAAGGCAATGAGTGCTGTGGGTGCTGGGCATGGTGAGCATGCCGAGGGTGTGATGGGTGAGGAGCCTGTGGAGGAAGCTGAGCTCGCTGGGACTGCGGTGAAGATGGCACAATGCTGCGACGAGAGCGACACAAGCTACTGCTTCTGGCTAAGGACCCAGCAGGCTTAGCCATGGTCCCTGAAAAACACAAGTAAATAAAAACGCTCATGAAGTCCAATGCTCCCTTTATGGTCACTACAAATATGCACACAAGAACTGACGTCTAATATGTCATTATTTAATCTCTCTCTATTGAAGTAACTGCACAATTAACTACCATTCGCTACCATATTCACTAGGAAAGTTAAGAAATAAGAAGTAAAAATGTAACAAAAATAAAAACAGGTCTAAAAAATAAACAGAAGCAAACATAAGCACATGAGGCTTTATATAAAATCTACAATTACTAACCACAAAGCTTAAAAATTTACCCAAGATAACAAATACTTTAATTTAAAAATCAACATAGCATAATTATAAAAAAATCTGTATTTTATTGTAAACCTTTTAACGAATGTTAATATTAAAATAGGAGAACTATCAGTATAAAGTAGGTTGGATTTTTACCAATAGATATCTCTTGAGATATCACAATTTACTTGAACTTCAAGTTTTAAATCAAGGAAATCACTTAAATATTGTACATACAGTCTTACAGCTGGTTAGGCAGAACTGAGACCAAAACTTGTTTCTTGAACACTGATTACTGTAGAACTAAATGTAAGTCTTAGATCATCCTGCTTCTGCTACCAGTCTCAGTCTAGACCCATGAAGGAGGTAAACAAACTTCCCCTACACCCTCAATGTCTTCGTTGAGTGGACATTCCATTTATTTCCCTTAACTGAAACACAGCTCACCTAAGAACCACCTGCTCAAGCTAAAGCTGTTCATTCCTACATAATTATAAGCTACGGCATCAGGACACAAGGTTGACAGCCTCCTCTCTCCCCAATATTGTCTGCAAACCCTTACTCCTACACCCTTTTATAAAAATGTGTTCCTTCTGAAGCTCACACTACTAAGCAACATGAATCTTCCACCTCCACTTCACTTGTCACTTCCCAGTCATTCTCTCTCTTCCCAGTGCAACCAACCTACCATCAATGTGAGCAATTTCACTTGTAAGACCTATTCAACACCTTAACCAATCAAGGTTTTCATGTCTTCTCCCCTGACCTTTACCTCTACTCCACCAACCATTCTTTTGTCTTGTCGACATCATTCAGAACTGTTCCATCTTTGAAATTGTAAAGCAAGACATCAGACATTCACATTCTGACCACATCTTTATCTTTTTAGTTCACACATTCTGTTCCTTCCACTTATTTGTCCCATTGTCCAAGCTCAAGCACCTTACTCTTGATTATTCCTTCTCTTGACTTTATTTTCATCTTCTCTCTTTCTGCTTCCCAATAGCACTTAACAAACAAATGCTGAAAAGACGAACCTAAAAAACGAAAAGGAAACAAACAACAATAACAACAAAAACCATCTCTACCCCAGACTGTTTCTCAGCTGTCATATCTCCCTTTCTATGAAAAAAAAAATCATCTATGTTACTGTCTCTACTACTTCATCTTCACTCATTTGTCAAAAAAATTGTAAAGTGCTTGCTTACACACTCACAATTACACTGAAATTATTCTCAACCAGGACATGATTTACCTCCTAGCTGCTAAACTCAATGAATACCTTAGTCCTTCCTTGACTTGACCAGCACCTGATGTTTATTCGTCCTTTCCTTGACTTCTCTGAGCACATTCTCACCGCCTTCTTAACCTGTCCCTTAATTGCTGATTTTCTTCAAAGTTCTGTTCTAAGCTTTGTTCTATTCTTGTTCCATTTATTCTTCTTGAGCAATTTCATCCACTCTCATGATGTTATCACCATTTGTTACCTATAGAAGCCCAAATCTGTAACTCCAGGTTTAATCTTTCTCCTAAACTTTAGAACCTTATATCCAACTGCCTACTGGACACTTAGGATGTCCTACAGATGCTTAAATGAAATTCAACATTTTTCTCCCCAAGCTCACTACTTTCTTCCATGTTCCTTTTCTCAGTAAATAACATCACCTTGCACCCAGTTATTTGAATTGTAAACACAGACATTCTTGACTCTTCTTTCTCCATCATCTACGTCTAGTTAAATATAAAGTGTTTCTAATTCTACCTCCTTGATATCTCTCACATCTGTTCACTCCCCTACATCCCCACTGCCGACGGATTATACTAGACTACTGTACCTTCCTCCTAACAGATCCCTCCCCTTCAATTTATTCTCCACAATGTACCTGCATGTTCACTGTAAAATGGAAAAAGAAAATGACACTTTATTGCTTAAAACCCTTAAAGTCAAACTCCTTAACATGGATTAGGCTGCTCTACTGTCTAGCCTCTATTTTAGGGCTAGTGTTCCTCTCTTCTGCTACAGACACACTAGGAACAGTATACAGTCATGCACCACAGAATGACATCTCGGTCAATGACATATACTACGGTGGTCCCAGAAGATTATAATGGTTATAACCATATAACCTAAGTGTGTAATAGGCTATAACATATAGGTTTGTATAAATACACACTGTGATAGCACACAATGACAGAATCATTTAATGACACATTTTTCAGAATGTATCCCATAGTTCCGTATGAAAAAATATCATATTCTCTCTTTCCCTGGCTCTCTCTTGACCTCCATTTCAGGTCTTCGCCTAACTGGCAGTTCCCCCAGGAAGTTTCTAATCACTCTAAATTCGAGGTCAGTGTTTGCCCTCTGGTGCTCACTCAGCAATAACATAACACATTCCCCCATCACATCACTTATCTCAATGTATTATTCTTGTCTGTCCTCCACTAGACTATATATTCTACGAAGGCAATAGTTGTGTATTATGTTCCACATTGCATCACCACACCTACAACAGTGCTGAGCAAAAAGTAGATGCTCAACAAGTATTTACTGAGTAAACCAATGAATGATGCAAACAGAAATAGTCACTAAAATAACTTGATGGATTGAAACAGAGAAAATGAGGTAAAATTATAAGGAATATTTCATAATTTTTTACTACCTCCCTCGGTACTGTACAAGGCTTTTCCAAAACATAAATAATATGGAAATTGTAATTTAGTAGGCAAACATTGGAATTTTCTCTCACTTATTTATAATGATTCAGAGATAAGAGAACTAGAACAGATCCCAGAAATCTTTAGTCCAGTGTTCTAACTTGGCCAAAGAAGAAACTATGTCGTGTGAATATTAAAAGAATGTGCCCAGTGTCACACAGATAATTAAGTACTACAATTCTCAGCATATAGTGTTGTCATTCCTAGCAATCACTGTTTATTTGTAATATGCAGTAAAAGTAACATGATTCAGTAATGACTGTGTGATGAGAAGATCTAAGAGGAATCAAGATTCCATTACTTGGAAAAATAAGTACTACCCACAGAGATGGAAATATACTGCATAAAGCAGTTTTAAGAAGGAAGTAAATAGTTTATGAAAGGAAAATAAAGAAATCCAATAAAGAATATAACAAATAAGAGAATCAGTAAGTTGGTCTCATCTATAAATTGTCTATAACTCAACGATCTTTTCTGAAAATTTCTTCTTACATATGTTGCCATCCCTTTGGCTTAGAAAAATCTCTCCATTAGAGTTATGCACACTTGATATTGAGGGTCCTTCCTCCTTGTTGCTTGAAGAAGTCTACACAGGGTTAAACATAGTAGTAACATCATAAAATTCATGGAAGATTGAAAGGCAGTGCACTATGACCTTGTAACAAGTTTCTTTTACATAACGTGAACATGAATGTTTTATGATACTTTCAAGCCATTATTAATTCCTAATGAAAAAAACATCCACTCACACCTATTGATTTATGAGTAGTTAGATGACACAAAGTTTACTGCACAGAAATTTATTTCTAAGATAGCTTTTCATTCTAATATCAATAATTATTTATAGAAGCATAGCAGTTTAATACAACCCTATATACAAAATGCATTTTGTTATGTGTTTCTTATGGCACAGAGAACACAATTTTGTTTTCAAGAAGGGATTCTCCCACCACCAACAACCAAAAATAATAAGTAATGGATATACTTTTGGTTCTAGCAATATGGCAGTCAAAGATAATCTGTCCACTGTCTCCCAATTCCCAACAATACACTTTAAATATTCCCAAACACTTCAATATACTAGATAAAATATAAAAATTGTTTTAAATGCACAGCTGAGCTTGCTAGGAAGAACAGAAAATTTTCAGATGCCAAAACAAAGAGACAAAGTAAATGCTAATAGGCATGAATGATGCTGCCACTGCTGTGGGAGGTGATCAGTCTCAGTAATCTAAGCGTTAGGAGTTTAATTTGGGGAATAAGATTAGGCCTTGGGCCCATGTGAGGTAAGGAAATGGAATTGTGAGTGAGTGTCCTGGATAAAAGCCTGGGCCTAGAAGGGCTACATTCTTTAGTAAAAATGGCTTATTTTTTAAAAAAGCTTACCAATGAACAAGAAAATTTCTTATTTCTTTCACTGAATTATCTCTGGATATAAGAATTTTAAAAGGTTTCTGAAAAAACCTCAATACTCTGATTAGCTTGGAGTTCAAGTTCATACTACCACAAATGTCTGTGAGATCCTAACTCCCAAAGTAACAAGTTAACATAAAAACTGTCCCTGAGTTAGTGACATCCTTGACACTACTGTGAGAAGGGGGAGCAAAAAAAAAAAAAAAAAAATACATTTTATGGGCACTTCTTCCCTTCATAAAGCATTTTCCAGAGGAAATAATGCAAGTCTCTTTAAAAAATAGCTCAATAAAAACTTACAAAACAGAATAGAGAAGGCAATTCCACTATGCAAACCTAAGAAACCTCTGTAGTAATAGATCAAGAATATCAAATAATAGATTATCAAATGAAAACTAAAAAAAATTAAAGATTTAAAAATCATTAAACTATAAAACAAATTGAAAATATGAGAAAAGAACAAGGTATTTTAAAAAATATAAATTTGATGAAGAATCAAAGAGAGCTAATAGAAATAAAAAACAGTCATTGAAATTAAAAATTCAAAGGATGGGTTAAACAAAATTAGAGCTGAAGAAATAATTAGTAATATCAAGAAGACAGATCTGAGGAAATTTCTGAATGCAGCACAGATAGATAAAAAGAAGGGCTAAGAAATGTGAAAGATAACATAGATGCAACATATAATTAATAGGCTAATATCAGTTCATCCTAATATTTCTATATAACTAATATTCCAGAAGAAGTGAATAGAGGAAAAAGTAATATTCAAAGAGATAATGGCGAGAAATTTTTTCAGAACTGATAAAAGACATATTTTCAGATTCAGGAAATACACTAAGTATTTGAAAAAAAAAATTTTTAAATCCACAACCAACTCCTAGAGCTGATAAATGAATTCAATAAAGTTGCAGGATACAAAATCAATATACAAAAATCAGTTGCATTTTTATACTCCAACAATGAACTAGCAGAAAAGAAATCAAGAAAGCATTCCCATTTACAATAGCTACCAAAAAATAAAATACTTAGGAATAAATTTAGTCAAGAAAGTGAAAGATCTCTATGATGAGAACTACAAATTGCTGTTGAAAGAAATTAAGAAGGACACAAAAATATAGAAAGACATTTCATGTTCATGGGTTGGAAGAATTAACATTTTCAAAATGTCTACACTACCCAAAGTGATCTAAAGACTCAATGCAATCACCATCAAAATACCAAAGACATTCTTCACAGAAATAGAAAAAACAATCCTAACATTCATACGGAACAACAAAAGACCACAAATAGCCAAAGCAATCCTGAGCAAAACTAAAAATAAAGCATTATACTACCTGACTTCAAATTCTACTACAAAGCTACAGTAACCAAAACAGCATGGTACTGCCATAAAAACAGACACACAAGCCAATAGCATAGAATAGAGAACCCAGAAATCAGTCCACTTCCAGCCAACTGATCTTTGACAAAGGCATCAAGAACATGCAATGGGGAAAGCACAGCCTCTGCAATAAACAGTGCTAGGAAAACTGTACATCCATATGTAGAAGAATGAAATCAGACCTGTACCTCTCACCATATACCAAAATCAGCTCAAAATGGATTAAAGACTTAAATATAAGACCTGAAACGATAAAACTCCTAGAAGAAAACATAGGGGAAATACTTTAGGATGTTGGACCAGGCAAAGACTTCAGGAATAAGACCCCAAAGCACAGGCGACAAAAGAAAAAACAAACAAGTGGGATTATATCAAACTAAAAAGTTTCTGCACGGCAAAAGAAACAGTTAATAGAGTGAAAAGACAACCTACAGAATGGGAGAAAACATTTGCAAACGAGGCATCCAACAAGGGATTAATACCCACAATATACAAGGACCTCAAACTACAATATAAAGACAAATAACCCAATTTTCAAAATGTGCAAAGGAGCTGACATAGACATTTCTCAAAGTAAGACACAAATGGCCAATAGGTACATGAAAAAATGCTCAACATCACTAATCATCAGGATAATGCAAATCAAAACCACACTGAGCTATCATCTAACCCAAGTTAGACTGGCTATTATCAAAAAGACAGAGAATGACAAATGCTGGTGAGGATGTGGAGAAAGGGGAACCCTCCTACACTGTTGATGGTACTGTAAATTAGTACAGCCATTATGGAAAACAGTATGGAGATTTCTCAAACAACTACAGATAGAACTACCATATGATCCAGCAATCAAATCATCATGTTGAAGTGAAACCTGCACTCCCTTGTTCATCACAGCTCTATTTACAATAGCAAAAATATGGAATCAACCTAAATATCCATCAACGGATGACTGGATAAGGAAAATGTGGTATATATACACAACGGAAAACTACCCAGCCATAAAAAAGAATGTAATTCTACCATTTGCAACAACATGGATGAGCTTGGAGAAAATTATGTTAAGTGAACTAAGCCAGGCACAGAAAGAGAAATACCGCATGTCCTCACTCATAAGAAACGAAGAAAGAAAGAACATAATAAAATGTTGAACTTTCAGGAGAGAACAGATCTATAGTTACTAGAGGTGGAAAATGGGGAGGGGAAGGAGGGGTAGGAAGTAATTGGGTAAGGGACACAAAATGTAGTTATGATTTGTAATGATGAACATGCTAATAATACTGATTTGATCATCACATACTGTACACAGATACTGATAGTGAACTCTGTACTCCATAAATATGTATAAATAAAAATTAAAAACACACACACAAAAGGACATGAAAGATCTGCACAGAGAAAATTATCAATTTTATTTAAAGACATAAAAAGATCTTAATAAATGGAATTTATTAATAATTCTCCCCAAATAAATTCAAAGAAATTCCAAAAAAATTCTAATGGAACTTTTCATGGAATTTCATAAGCTGATCTTAAAATTTGTAAGAATAACTGGTCAAGAGGTGGAATTTTGAATTTGAATATTAAAAGAAGGTTAAGTCTTACCAAATATCAATACTTCTACAAAGCTGTAATGACTAAAGCAGGGTGGAGCCAACTGAACCAAATAGAGCACTTGAAGCATTTATGTATCTATGGAAAGAAGTGGTATTACAAGTCAGCAAGAATAGAGCAGGAATAAGGCTGGGACAACTGTTTACTCATGCATCAAGAGATATATTTAGATTCCAACCTCACATTATGAACAAAAATAACTTCCAGGTGGATTACAGTCTAAGGGATTAAAAGAAAACTTAAAAACTTTTAGGAAAGCAAACAACAATCTATCATCTTCTTAAAAAGACATAAAAAGCACAAATTAGATTCACAAATTTGCCGTTAAAAAAGTCATAGCCTAGGAGAAGATATCTGCAACCCTCAAATAACTAGAAAACATAATGAACGCTTCTGAATCCGTAAAGAATCTGGGAGGAATTTCACAGCTAGAACAAGAAACTCAGTGAGGAAGAAATCAGAACAACAAATGACAAAAGGACAAAATGGTACTTTGCCTCAGTAGTCATTAAGGAAATAAAAATTTTAGTAACAGTGAGGTATCATTTCACATCCATTCAAGTTGGAAAACAAGTCAGTCAGATCATTCCAAGTATTGGTGAGGATACAGGCACATAGGCACTTTTATAAACAGTGTGTATATAAAGTGATAAAACTATCTTTAAGAGCAACTTGGCAATGACTAGTAAATGGTGCCCTGCAGGGACCCAGCAATCCATTTCCAGCTGTCCATGAAGAGAAACTTTCAAAGCTACGCACAAAGAGATACAGGTAAGCATGCTTGTTGCAGTATTGTTTGTAAGAAAAAAAAAAAATAGAGCCTATCTCAGTAGAAAAATAGATAAATAGGCTGGTCAGTTAGCTCAGTTGGTTAGAGCGCAGCCTTGTAAACACTAAGGTCATAGGTTTGGAGACCGGTACTGGCCAGCTGCCAATAAAAAAAGAAAAAGAAAAATAGATAATCTTTTTTTTAACACAATAAATAAATAAACTGGTTAACTCACATTAAACAATTATAATCAATTTAATTAATCTATATACAAGCATGAAACATTTTTGAAACATACTTTTGAGCAAAGAGTTGCAAATTAATACCTACAGTTTGATAACATTTATGTAAATTTTTAAACACACAATTGTATATATTGCTATGGATATATACATATGTAATAAAAGTTCAACAGGCTTTAGAATGATACACAACTTTGTAAGAGTGTGAAGAGGAGGCAATGTGATTTATCTGTATCTGTAATGGTTTATTTCAGAGAAAAAGATGAACTATATTCCCACTATGAAAGCATTTAACAGATACTAAAAAGGTAAGAGAAAAACAACTATCATCCATTCTCCTACCTACAACAGGGCTAACCTGATATTTTCTCTGTGCTTTTTCTTTATATATAATTAAACAGACAATATTCTTGTGTGTATATTGTTACAATCTTGTTACAATCTTTCACTCTGCTCTTCACATACCCCAGGCATGTTCCCTTGTCATTATCTCAAATTTATAAAACTGACACATGTCCATGGTAAAAAGAAAACTTAAACTGCTTATTAGGGCATATAAATAAAGAACATTCATCCCCTAGACTCTACTCCTACTGCCAAAAGTTTCCCATGTGTTAGGTCTAGAAATTATGCTTTTATAACTAAGTAGCACTGAGGTGCCACTGGGTGGAGGCAGAGCTCTCAAAATGAAAACTTTGGCATGAGTTATTTTTTGAGATAATAAATTTGACCATGGCACTTCTAAAACATATTAAATTTCAAATCAGCTCATACTATTTTCATATTTAAAAGTTCAACAAATAAAAAATTTTAAAAAATTAAAGTTCTGTATATTACATTCATTTAAAATTTGGGGTAATTATTTGTATATAGTACAAATGTTTTCTTTTAATGAACATATGAATATCTCCCCCAGTGCTTTTTTTAAAAAAAGATAAAGAAAAAAACTTGAATAATTATACATTTTAAGGAGGAACTGTGTAAAAGCAATAGTTTTCAAAAAAAAAAGCATATACTTATGAATCAGTGTTGTATTTGGCCAGCTTAAGGGCATACAGTTAAAATGGACAAATACAAACTGCAGAGCCAGCCCAGATCTAGATGCAACTTTGCCACGATCACTACCTTGCAGGCAGCAAGGGGCAAGAAGGGTCGGTCCCACACTCCTAGTGTTGGCTGCATTTACCATCTGTCCACTCCTCCTGCCTCCTTTACTTGTCGAGTGCCTCCTCTGTCTCCCCATTATCTGTCTGCCATTAAATAGAGAATTAAAACCACAGAAATGATACAAGCACATAGTCACTGACTGAGAATTAATTTGCAATTAAAGGCTTTACTTCATAAAATTGTTTTTAAAATTAGAACCCTTCCTAAATCATAACTTCAGGAAAGCTATAACAATTGGACATAAAAATTCAAATTGAAAAATACTCACATATCATGATTTGATTGTCTCAAAGACTAAAATTTTCATATAAGTTTTCAACCAATCAACCACTAAATTCTGTTCTCTATTCTTTGGAACCTTGTTCTATTTATACTGCTTCAAAAAAGTCAGAGATTGGAAAAATGGATCAGGTAGGCAGTAATAGGGATAAAGAGTTTTTCAAATTATTTCTAATACAAGAAAACACCATTTTAATTTCAAAACTTCTGTAACTTTACAAAAAAATAAAGCCAATACTTAAATTTCACTTTCCTGAGAAACATACTCTCACGATGTAAAAATTTTCAAAGGAGCATAACAAAGCAATATAATGAAAAGTGTATATGCAAGAAACCATCTCTGAGAGGTATTTCATTTTCTAGCAACAAAAAATATAGTCTTTCTAAACATAAACACAGTTTAATTTTGCTTAAAGATAAGTTGACTCAATAATTCATGAGTTAAATAGCAGAATAACACTCTTTCAATAAAAGAACAGAACTGGAAGAGTAAAACAAAATACTCAAAAACATGCCGATTGGGAATGGCAACCCAAAATAAACTACAGACAGGCTCAACGTCCATAGTTGATTAGTGGCAGAGCTAGGATTCGCACCCAGGTTTCCAAGATCTTCCTCTAATTTTTATTTCTACTATAGATTAAGCTGTTCTTTGAAAGGCTGTTTTCCCTCAAAGCTCAGCACTTCACTCATACAATGAATTGGCTCTTATAATGAGCTGTCTTCACTGTCAATTCTGCTTACGTGACTCCCCAATTTCAACTTAATTATAAACATGTTTTAAAAACAAAGTCTTATATTCAACATTTAATATGCGTTAAATATAATAGTTGCTCAAATTGATCAATAAAACCAATTACTCAAGTGTTCAGGTTTCTTAAAAATGTGTGTATTTTATACATATATAAAATATATCATTTACATACATAAGTAAGAATATATGTATACACCTCATATTCTCAAACAATAAACATTTAAATTAACAACAAAAAGAAAAAAGAGAAAATGAAGCATGAACAAAATTTTTATCGTAGATTTCAAGGCAAATGATTCCTAAAAGAACATGGTAGAAAGTTACTGTGAAAACTACTAAGACTTTTTGTTGGACTCGCCACCTACCAGGAAACTGTGACACTATTGGGGGTGTGTCTTCATCTAAGTCATCGACTCCTCCAGCAATTGGATAGGGTGGAATGGAGACTCTGGGCATCACCACCCAGCTGTGATCGGAATAAAGGGAAGAGGTCAGGCTGGGGAGTCCCGAGTTATGGGCTATCTGAAAGCCACAGATCTTCTCAATCTGTTGCCAGCGAAAAAGTCGTTCTCGTAAACAAGTTGTCAACTCAGAGAGCGCTTTCCTGGAAAAGCCAATATAGGAATTACTTGTTGCATCAAAGAGTCTTTAATATGGCACTGAAAAAAGGCAATTATATGAAAAGTCCATGGCAATTAACTAATTTCAAGAAGAAATTACATACTTTTAGAATTAGTGTAAGTTATGTAATTGTATATGATAAATGATAAATTTAAATATGAATTGTCTATAAATTACTCATTTCAACACAATAGCAAATAAATAGATAGCTAAAATAGCATTCTTACTTTGCTTCCAGAATTTTGTGGTCTACCTCATCTAGGGAGGAGCTATGTGCAACATGCAGAGTTCCAAAGACCGTGCTTCTCTTCTTTTTAATTTTTTCTGCCTAGAAACCCAAGGGGAGAAAAAAAAGGGCTAGGTCTGAAAAAAAAAATACACACATACTAATAAAGTTTATTTTGTTTTCAATCTATTAATAATCATAACACCAGGGGATATAGCTGAGATATAGCCCTGTTTTCCAAGAAAGAAAATAAACAAGAAAGCATGCTTTCCTAAGCCAATCAACGTAATTCAAAACTTTGCTCTGGAGAATTTTTCTTGTATTTCTATGGTTCAGAAGACCCGAATATTCTATTAAAATGAACAGAAAAAACATTAACTATATCCTACTGCAATGGAAATGTTAGTGAGTAAACTGATATTTTTGTTGTTGTTTGCTAGAATTCAGAATAAGACTTATTGACACAATTTAATAAGTGTCAAACATTAATTTCTAGTAATTACTAACCTGAATCAGATATGAAGCAGCAACCTAAAGGAGAAAAACTCTGTATAAAACATTTATGATAATTACAATGATCATTTCAAATGACACTGAAGTCATTTTGAAAGGTATATGCTTCTCCAAATACAATAATTTTACTTTAAAACCCATGATTATGAGAGTGAATTTACACAATAAGTTGCAATTCAATAAAAAGAATCTGTGATAATAAAACTTTTATCCAGATCTTTGTTGATTAATCGTAGAATGCAGTGTAAAAAACAAATTTAGCTAATACTGAAATGTAAGAGAGTACCTCATCTTTAGCAATAGCTAATTGCATTTCGGCATTTTGTCTTTTAATATTGTAGTACTGTACTTCTACTTCATGTGTTAATTGAAGCCATTTTTGAAGTGCATCTGGAACAGACCAGCTGCTTCTCAGTTCAAATTCTTTTTCAGCCTTTTTCAGAGCCATGCGAACCTGGAAGAAGGAAAGGAGGCAGGGAGAGAGGAAGGAAGGAAGGATTAAAATTTTTTTTGTTAACAAAACTAAAAGAAAAAGTAATTTAAATTAGGCTCTTTGTAAACATCTTTTTAAGTCACCAAGTCTAAATGCAATATATTTCTAGCATTAAAATAAGGCTGCAGCATGGTTTTGATGACCCCAAGGTTCAGGATTCAATCCCAGTACTGGCCAGCCACCAAAAACAAACAAAAAAAAACCTACTAAAGCTGAGATTTTAGTTACATCTTAAATCCACTAAGCAATGTTGCAAAGCCAGGGAGGGTGAGGGGGTTTATATATAATCTAAATTGCAATATTTACTATTTATATTTCATAATAGCCAGGCTCACTAAAAGAAAATAGTCCAGGGCATACACAAATTAAAACTGATCACACTTTTTCCCATAATGTATTTTTTTTTTAATTTATGAAGTAGGATATGAAGAAGTGTCCAAAATCAGATAGATACCTGTTCTACTACCCTACCCCTTTTAATGTTCCCAGAAGACGTTACTGTAGCTCCTTAACTATATGTCCATTTTTTTAAAAGTAATTACACCTTTTTCTTGTAGTTTTTCATGTCACTTTCTTTATGGCCAGTTATTTCTCACTGTTACAAGTATATTTGCCTATTATATTCTGTTTTATCACTTCTACTTAATTCACTGCCTCTAATAAACCAGAAAGTAGATACGTGAGCATTTGCAAACCACGGGTAAATTTCCAGCAAATATATTCTAAGTGAGAATCTTCTTAATACTTCCATGAGAAACTATGAAAAGCCTTCAGTGTAAGGACACTGTAGTATTTCTTCCACTTGTTCTTTAACAGAACCAGACAGAAAAAACTAAAATGATTAGTGTGTTGGGTGGTAATAAGTGCTAAGGAAAAAAAATCTTAAGAAAAGACTCACAAAGAAAATGACTTCCTTCACAAAGACGGAAGAGATAATCCATTCTTGGAATGATTTGCTTAAAAACTAGCAAGAGCTCAAACTGAAGATGTGGTACATGGTAGAACTTATGGAACTGTGTATACAAATAAAAAAACCTTAGACAAAGTATGCTTCTGGAGCACCATAACTGCAGATTAATTTTCCTCAAAGCTAAGGTAAGTGAAAGTCTATTTCTAAACTAAAGGGCAGAGGAATGTTTGATCTGACCAAACCCAACTTATTTAAATAAACTTGATCATTTGCCAGAATAAACTAAGAAGAGTACTATACACAAACTTCTGATAAAGAAAGAGAACAGCTGTCAGATAATGTGGAATAAAGAATTATGCAGGAAAATTTTTTTAAAACTCTAAAAATTAACAAAAATTAACAAAAATTAACAATGGGACACTAAGTAGTAGACAATTCAAAAAAGAGACATTGAAGTAAGGGTAAGATAGCACCTACTCGATGAAAAGAAATCCTACATAACATTTGCCTGGCATGATTCATTGTGCAATGTGCTTGGGACAATACTGTGTTTAATAAGACGGTTGGGTAAGCTGTGCGGCGTCACTGCTAATCTCTCGGGAAGAGAGAATTTGAGCTCAGGTCCTGTTACATGAAGTTCTGTCTAACACCACAAAGTGTATGTAAGCAAGCCCTTTTTTCTCAGATTTTAAAGCTAAAATTTCTGTACAATTTTCATTTCCTAGAAAGTATACAGAGAATCTCAACAAATTTCACTCGAGTTATTCTCTTAGATCATAAAGATTTTCCTTAATGTTATTCCATAAGTTTATGCCCCATAAAAGAGCTCAATAGAAACATACTTAACACAGAAATTATATATTGTCAGCGTAAACTGAAGCTGAATAATGTTTAGGTTGACTGTCAAATAATATCTCAAACTTGTGGAAATTCTGACCTTCCAATAATGGTAAATATTTAACTGTTTTCTTTGCTGTTATTCATTTGACTTAAATCTCAACCCTCAGTTTGAACTGCATTGTTAATTGCAGGGGAATGGACACAGTAAAATTTGAGTAATTAATACCTTTTGCAAATGATAAATTACTGTTTAAAAATATGATAATTATTTATATAATTTTTATATTTTAGGAATAAAACAGCAATAAATAAAAACATGTCACAGAAAGAAATGGCCTAAATATTTGAAAACCTAGCTTCTAGACCCAACTTTACCCTTCAGTAAGTTCCTTACCTCCTGAGGCTTATTGTCTCCTATAGAATAGGGGTATTACTACTTGTTCTGGCTATAGGTTTCTTGATACTTTTTTAAAGAACAAAATAATTTATGTAAAAACTATTTAAATCACATAAAATATAAAGTGAGACTATTAATCACCCAAAAATCTTTGTTTTAGAAAAATAACACTATACAAAATACATACCAGGTTTTCCTGCTTTCTAATTTTGAGAAATTGATTATCCCCAGCAAAATATAGTAATGCTTCAAATTACACAGAATTGTGGGTTATGTGACATTATATATAAATTATTTTCTCAGTTAAACTTATTTTTATAAACAGAGCTTTTAATAGCAGTATAGACTTTGCAATGTGACACACAAAAATCTTGTCTTTGACACGTAATAGCTGAGAAACCTAAGGCAAATTATTTAACTTCTCTATATACCTCATCTGTAAATAAGGATAATATCTATGTATTGTGAGGATTAAAATTTATAAGCAAACCATTGGCAATATGTATAGCATACACTTCTGGCACACAATAAACACCCCCCAAAATTGGTTTCTCATTAATAAAATCATGTTGGACATTGTTCTTTTTCTAAAATATCCATTTCCCTTCTTTAAACTACCTTTTATTGACTCAAGATCTCATTATGATTACTGTGTTCATACCAGTACATCATATCGTGGTAATCTTAGGATCTACTAAGGTGTGCAAAGTCTCTATGCCAAAAGCTCAGATTAGGGGGCTGACCCTGTGGCTCACTCGGGAGAGTGTGGTGCTGGGAGCGCAGCGGTGCTCAGCGCCGAGGTCTTGGGTTCGGATCCTATATAGTGATGGCCGGTGCACTCACTGGCTGAGCGCGGTGTGGGCGACACCAAGCCAACGGTTACGATCCGCTTATCGGTCACAAAAAAAAAAAAAAAAAAAAGCTCAGCTTAGGATGTTAGTGATTCTTGGGTCCATTTTTTATATTGTGTCTTCCGCCTCACTGTGAGGCAGTCACCTGTGAAGCACTATTATAAATTTATGTCACTGTAAAAGAACATCTCATTTACTGCTTTCTGATTTGCTCTTTCTTATCTGCAAAGTTTAGAAAAATTGCTAACAAGCTTGTTAGTACTGGGAACAAACTGAGAGCTTGCCATCTCAGTGGGAACAGGCAGGGAGTTCTTACAGAATAAAGGGCATAATATCTAATTCCTGGACAAAGTACAATTTTGGCTAGGCCTTTTCTGTTAACTCCCTGATTCTTTACAATATTCTGTACAGAGAGGGTTTGTCAGGTAAATGGGGCATGACTGTAAAAAATGACTGAGAGTAATTTAAAAGAATAAACTCCTTACAGGGAAGAGATCAAAAATACAGATGTCTGGATATGAGGAAAAGAACAGTAATGAAAGAGATGCCTGTGTTCAGTCAGTCAAATCCTCCCAAAGGACAATCTTGAAGCAAACGGCAATACATACTGCATGTTTTCCCTCTGATTTGAAATTAAAATCATTCATCACATAATTCTTCTTATTTAACATTCAATTGAGAAGGCAACAGTACATAAAAGAAAGTGGGAGGCAGAATATCTAGTTCTTGCCCCTGCTTTACAATTGAGTAACTGAGTTATTTTGAGTAAGTCTTCTAATCCTCTTTTTGCTTTTCAGTTTATTAGTAAAGAAAGAGTCAAAGTGAGAAGGAGATGGGACCATGAAAGGAGAGGCTGGAGTAACATGCTTTGAGGGAAAGGAGGGCCATGAGCCAAGAAATGCAGGCAGCCTCTGGAAGTGGAAAAGGCAAGGAAACAGGTCCTCCCCTACAGCCTTCAGAAGAAACACAGCCCTACAGACCCATTTTAGACTCACTCTGACCTCCAGAACATTAAGATAATAAATTTATGTTTATTTAAGCCACTAAGTCTGTGGTAACTTTTTACAGCAAGAATAGGAAACTAATATATCTGCTTATAATCAAATTCTCCCAGAACCCCATTTTCTGTGAAGAACTCTGTGTAATTCCTAAATGCCTACATTCTACCTTGAGTAACCGAATAGGGCAAACAGATATTAGAAAGATCACCCTGTAGACAGTTTTAGAACTTTTAGATTATATTCTAAACCATCTAAAAGGATTCAAATTGATGTTCAATAGAGATCCTTTATCTTTGCAGAGAAGTTCAAAATTAGATATGCTTTATTTTACTAGGTTAAAGTCAGAAACTCAAACACATTACAGATGTTAAATAAGCACCTTAAATTTACACAAGACAGTTAATAAGTCAAGAGATAAGATTTCATGAGTAAGTGAACATGACGGTCACTATCTTTCAGTTACTACTTCATTATTTTGCTATATGGACTTTGATCAATGCTAACAATATGAACAAATGATTCATCTCTTAACTGTAGAACAGTATAAAGCGGAACTGAATGTAGGAGATAGTATAAAAACAGGACCTGGCTCATCAGAGCAGCAATACAAATATTCTAACAAATACCTTTTAAAAATGTAAATACCTGTTCCAATTCCTGCTCTGCATACTGACGTCTACTCAATTCACATTCAGCTCCCTCCCTTAGCTCTTTCAGCCGACAAGCTTCCTCCTTTGCGTAATTGATTTCATCCATCATTTTGCGTTCTAGATTTTGCTTTTCTACAGCAACATTTCTGTTTTCTTCCTGTGCCTTCTCAAGCCTTATAGGACAATAAAAATGAAAATTCCTCACAACAGTTTCCAAAATTTCTTTTTTACAAAAGAATAAATACTGTGTCAAGTAAGTGGATATATTTTTCAATCAGAATTCACAGAGTTTTCTATTAGCCTTAAGTTTGGATAATAAAAATATAAGGCAACCTAGTATACAGCTATTTTGGTTATATAGGGCTCAAAAGACAGGAATTGCAGGGAAACACTTCTCCAGAAAGAGACTTTGGAGAAGTTCATAATTATTTAAATAAAATTAAAAATAAAATTTAACCACACATATAATTCCACCTATATTTGGCTTACTTCCACTGGTCTTCTGCTCATTTATTCTCAAGGTTATACATTTATAATAAATTTGTAATTATGACAATACTATAAGACTTTTCTAAAAATATGATATAAAATGTAATATATTCCTGATGTGTGTAATAATCTAAATATGGTGTTAAAGCACATGCCCCTATTGCATTTTTACAAATTGTATTTTCCTACATAAACAAGAGTTACAAACTTATGACTTTTTTTTGACTTACCTCTCTTGTAAGTCCATTAGACTTTGCTCTGCGGTTTGTAGACTCTCTAAGTCTTTCATCATTTTTGCAACATGTTCTTTTGATGTCTTATTCTGCGTATAAGCAAACCAGCACCCTCCAACACCAATTACTATAGAAACCGTGAGGATAAAATCCTTCATCCAGTTATGAGGTGGGCCTATGAAGAGAATTACAGATGGTTAAATTAACCTCTGAATGTAAAAGAACCTCAATATATACAGGCACTTTTTAAAAGAATGGTAGGTATCTAAAAGCCAAAAAAAAAATGAAGATCTTCCCATATACAAGCTCTAGCTTTTTAAAAATTATTTTCTCAAATAATCAATGTGCTTATTATAACTATCTGATTTACTAGACTTATAAACCCACACAGACATACCATGCCCCTGCCAGTGGTAGAAGTAGTAGTAACCAAAGTCACAGGGACCCTTGAAAAAGCAACAGCTTCTCCAATTATGTCGTCTGTGGGGTGAAAGGAGCCATAAAGACATCATCATTCCAACTCTTTCCTTCAGTCAATTTAGGCAGCTATCATGCTTAGAAACACAAACTGGAAATCCAACCACTCACCAAAAAGCATTTCCTGCAATCATGTAATAATGTAACCAATCAGGTTAATCAGTGGTTCTCAATAGTCAGTGATATTCCCCCTAGCATACAGCTGAAAATTCCTGGTTGTTACAACTGGGGGATGGATGTCTGGGGAGAATTATTACTGTTATCTAGTAGGTAGAGGCCAGGGATACTGCTGAACATTCTACAGTGCAAAAGACAATCTCCTCCTCACACGTCCTCTGCCAGTAACAAAGAATTATCCAGCCCAAAATGTGAACAGTGCTAAGGCTGAGAAACTCGGGGTTAAATGGTCATAACAATTATTCCATTTTAGATGGCTATTTGCCAGAGATAGAGAGGTTACCACAGGGAAAGAGCAGGATCTCCTTCCCTAACATGCCAGGCATGATGTGACCCCCAACACTATATCTAAAGTAAAGAGTAAGGACCCAGAGCTACTGTCGTCAGTGAAAACAAAAACACAGTCATCACTATTCAAATTTCTTAATTTAGCCCTGTCTCTACACACTAGTTTTCAGGGCTCTCTAGAAGGGAGACACAATGATAGCTAATACAATATAATGCTCCAAAGAGATATAGTTTGCAGTGAAAAACTGTCTAAATGCCCAAGCCTCCAGCTGGAAGACATTTTGCACGTATGAAGAGATGAAGAGTTCTACAGAAATCCCAAGTTCCTATGATGACAAGTCTAGGGTTTGTCTACGTTTACATAATGTAGTAAATAGCATGCTCTATGCCAGAGACCCTCCGTGTCCCACACTTCCAGAGTGCACACCCTAACCTATGGTAGAAGATATACATTGCAAAAGGCTACAGCCTCAAAAGGATTTGTTTTTATTTCTGCCTCAGACTGAGAGGTTCAGCTCAGGCTCTACTTCAACTATAAGCCCCTGTTCTCTGGCTCTGGCTGAGATATAATCACCATAAATAAGTAGATGACAAGTCCCAAACTTTATAACGAGCACCACAAACTCGAAAAGAATTAAGTAAAAACTCCTTTAAATGTATCTCTGCTCATTTGACAATGCTAGTTTTTAATGAATCTAACACAGGTGTTCTGACTGTGGAGCTCATTCACTCAAATAATAATTCTAAACCAAACACATTTAAAGGTAATACATCATTAACTTCTTAACTAGTTTATTTATTAAAATATTTCTTTACAACATTTTTTGAGACTAGTTTCTTTTCAAATGACTTGGTAATATAATATTTGCTTGGCTTGGAAAGTGGCATATTCCCAGATTAATAAAATATAAATATTCCTGATCAAGTTGTATACAGAGACAAATTCTATACTTTAATTCCTACTTTCACCAATCATTCACATGCAAAAAATAAGAATCTTACAGAAGACAATCCCCTAATTCAGTTGAGAACTTAGGACAAGGAAAAGGTTAGAAAGGGGATCATCTCCATGGAACGCTTGGCATTTCAGTAGTGTTCAATTTCCTAGGGTTTGTCACTTCCACCAACAGTACATTTCCACCAACTCTCACAAAGGGAAGTTCCAGCTGTTTCACCAGCTGCTCTTTTAGCCCAAGCCAAAAAAAAAAAAAAAAAAAAAAAGAAACAAAACAAAAAAATCACCACCACCAGTAAAGTCATGAAAATCCATTCTACCACTCCAGTAATCCCTTTTTTAGACAGGACATCCCCAAGACAGTATCATAGAAACCTGAAGTCTCCTGACTCTAAGAATTTGGGTAGAAGAAACATCAGTTTACTAATTTATAATTTGTGAAAGCCATTTTTTGTACTCTGTTAGTCCTTTCTGGCTTCCAAAAATAAAACATCATTCCTCTAAAATGTACACTCCTCACTTTCTCCCAAAGCTTTCGGAAATTTGAAATTAAACAAAATAAACACATGAAACTTCCCTTCTGCGACAAAAGTATTCCTGTCAAAGTAAAGAAATACACAGTTTATTTTCTTAACAAACATGACATATACTTTCTTAAATGTTCCTCTTCAAAACAATCAAATAACATTATCCACTGTGTGCTCCTGCCAGGATAGTCTGTTACTTTATAAAGCTTCAAGTGGGTCTTTGCTTTCTATCTAAGATATATCCTAAGAAATCCTTTCTTCACGGTTAATGAAATCATTAGGATCTATTACTTCATGCCATTAACATGGTAAGATAGCATAATATTTTTAAGGGATCTTTCAGAGAATATCCAGATATAACAACATCAACATTAAAACTGCCACAAATATCCAATGTTTTAAACCCAAAAATTCTAAATTATCAGCTAATCATAGTTTTTACAGCTTTTAACTAAAATTAGTAACCAGTTTTGAAAATTCCACATGCCATGTTTCAATAACAAAAAAAAATCTTGTCCTATAAATCTTTTAAGATAGTATTACATTTCTTTCACAATAGATGATTCTTCCTAGTGGCCTACTGCCTTTCTTACTTTCCCCTCCTTAAATGACACAAAGATGATCAAATTATTATTTTGCATCATACTCTGAATGAAAGAGAATACTAACGTGTTAGAGGTCCAAACAAAACCACATCCAGTGCCTTGAGCTGAAGTTTTTGTCTGTGACTTCGGTCGCTGATTTTCAACTGGGAGATCATAAATGAAGGTTCATGCACTGCTATCCTGTTCATTTAAAAAATACATACATATTAAATGAAAATATTTCTAGGACAACAGGCATACCTCGCTTTATTGTACTTCACTTTCTTGCACTTCCCAAATACTGTGTTTTTTTTAACAAATTGAAGGTTTACGGCACCCTGCATCAAGCAAGACTGGCCGTACCATTTTTCCAACAGCATATGCTCACTTTGTGTCTCTGTGTCACATTTTGGTAATTCTTATAATAATGAAAAAGTTTGAAATGTTACATCTGTTATGATGATTTGTGATCAGTGAACTTTAATGTTTCTATTGTAATTGTTTTGCGGCCCATGAATCACACCCATATAAGACGGCGAACTTAATTGGTAAATGTTGTGTAAATTCTGACTGCTCCACGAACCAGCGGAGCATTCCTTCGTTTGTTCTCCCTCTCCGTGGGCCTCCCTATTCCCTAAGACACAATAATATTTAAATTAGACCAATTATTAACCATACAGTGGACTCTACGTGTTCAAGTGAATGGAAGAGTTACCTATCTCTCACTTTAAACCAAAAGCTAAAAATGATTAAGCTTAGTGAGGAAGGCATGTCAAAAACTAAGACAGGCTAAAAGCTAGGCCTCTTGTGCCAAACAAACAAGTTGTGGATGCAAAGGGAAAGTTCTTGAAGGAAATTAAAAGTGCTATTCCCGTGAACACACAAACGATAAAAAAGTGAAACAGTCTAATTGCTGACATAGAGAAAGTTTTAGTGGTCATACCAGCCACAACAGCCAAAGCCTAGTAAAGAGCAAGGCCCTAACTCTCTTTAATTCTATGAAGGCTGAGAGAAATGAAGAAGCTATAGAAGTCTGAAGCTAGCAGAAGTTGGTTCAGGAGGTTTAAGGAAAGAAGCTGTCTCTGTAACATAAAAGTGCAAGGTAAAGCAGAAAGTGCTGGCATAGAAGCTACAGCAAGTTATCTAGTAGATCTAGCTAAGATCACTGATGAAGGTGGCTACATTAAACAACAGATTTTCAATGTAGATGAAACAGCCCCCTATTGGAATAAGATACTATCTAAGACTTTCACAGCTAGAGAGGAGAAGTCAATGCCTGGCATCAAAGCTTCAAAGGACAGGCTGACTCTAATTAGGGACTAATGCAGTTTATGACTTTAAGTTGAAGTTGATGCTCATTTACCATTCCAAAAATCCTAGGGCCCTCATGACCTATGCTAAATATAAATGTGCTCTATAAATGGAACAACAAAGCCTGAATAGCAGCACATCTGTTTACGGCATAGTTTACTGAATATTTTAAGCCCACTGTTGAGACTTACTGCTCAGAAAAAAAAAAAGATTCCTTTCAAAATATTATTGCTCCTAACAATGCACCTGGTCACCCAAGAGCTCTAATGGAGATGTACAAGGAGATTAAATGTTGTTTTCATTCCTGCTAAGACAACATCCATTCTGCATCCAATGTATTCAAGAGTGATTTCGACTTTCAAATCTTATTATTTAAGAAATATATTTCATAAGTCTGTTGCCATAGTGATTCCTCTGATAAACTTGGACAAAGTAAATTGAAAATCTCCTGGAAAGGATTCATCATTCTAGATACCATTAAGAACATTTGTGATTAATGGGAGGAGGTCAAAATATCAACATTAACAGGAGTTTAGAAGAAGCTGATTCCAGTCCTCATGAATGATTTTGACAGGTGCAAGACTTCAGTGGAGGAAGTAACTGTAGATGTGATGGAACCAGCAAGAGAACTAGAATTAGATATGAAGCCTGAGGATGTGGCTGAATTGCTGCAATATCATGACAAAACTTTCATGGATGAGGAGTTGCTTCTCATAGATGAGCAAAGAAAGTGGTTTCTTGAGATGGAATCTATTCCTGGTAAAGATGCTATGAACATTGTTGAAATGACAACAAAGGATTTAAAGTATTACATAAAGTTAGTTGACAGATAAAGCAGAGACAGGGTTTGAGAGGATTGACTCCAATTCTGAAAGAAGTTCTACTGTGGCTAAAATGCTATCAAACAGCATTGCGTGCTACAGACAAATCTTTTGTGAAAGGAAGAGTCAATCGATGCAGCAAACTTTACTGTCATCTTAAGAAATGACACAGCCATCCCAACCATCAGCAACTACCACCTTGATCAGTCAACAGCCATCAACATCAAGACTAGACCAGCAAAAAGATTACACCTTGCTGAAGGCTCAGACTATTATTAGCATTTTTTTAGCAATAAAGTATTTTTAAATTAAGGTACGTACACTTTTTTTAGACATTAATGCTATTGTACACTTAAAAGACTACAGTACAGTGTAAACATAACTTTTATATACACTGAGAAACCAAAAAGATTCATGGAACTTGCTTCTTTGCGATATTCACTTTATTGTGGTGGTCTGGAACCGATACTGCAATATCTCCAATATATGCCTGTAAACTTAAATATTTCAGCAACACATGTAATACTTTACATATTACTGATGGTCATTGTAAAAGCTCATCCATGTGTCTTAATACTTTATTACATGCTTCAAAAAACCTTTTGATGCAAACTTAGCTGTAGAAAGACTCTAGTATGTTAATAATTTAGTTGCTATATTGATGTTTTTGTTTTCTAAAGTTACTTTCTGCTATAAATTACTATGATTTAGAAATTTATGAAGTTGAAAGTACTTTATAATCATTAATTACCTGTGGCATTTTACTGTGATTTCATAAAAAACAACAAAATTGTAAGCAATTTACTTAATAGCAATAGCAGACTTTAAAAAATAGTTCTCAATTTAAATCATGTCACTTCTTCAAAATTATCTTAAAAATCTATACCTTTATATTCTAATGTTCAAACTGTTTAAAAAAGAATAAAGTACACTGAAATCATAAGTGAGAAGTAAGAAGGCTTATGGGTTGGAGGTGGGGCAGGTAGAGAGATTTATGTAATAAGAAGTACTGACCCATTTTATTAGCAATGAAGAGAGCATGTAGGAGGCCAAAAGGCTCCAGTGAAAAAAGGAAATAAAATCACTTTGTTTTGGACTGCAAATGTACTCAGCACAGTACTCAACTGAGATTTCTTAACAACCAAGAATGATGACAGTAAAGATACTATAACATAAAGTCTAACATAAAATATAAAACAATATAATTAATAATGACAATGTGCTGGGTTCTGTGCCAATGGTTTAATTAATACTCAAGAAAACTCTATAATGTATATAATATCTCCATTTTATAGATGAGATTCTTGTGAAAAGTTGAGTGAACTGCCCAAGGTTACGTAATTAGTAAGAGGTAAGACAGGGATTCAAAGACAAATATGTACGATTCCAAAGACTACTTTGAACCGCTACATTTTAGTACTGATTGGGAAGATACCAGTAGCTCTGAGTATGGAAAAATTATAGATACTACTATGAGGCTTTTATAAAACTTCAGAAAGTAAAGAAGAACTCTAAGTTTCCCTTTTCAAAATGCCTTCCTTCATCTTGTTCACAGGTACCTTTCCTGTATGCTTCCCTTACACACCTTTGACATGACTTACCAAACTGCTTGAAGGCAAAAACTATGTCTTACCTCTGTATACCCAAAGCCTAGCATGACACTTGGCAAAAGTGGAAGCTTGACAAATGTTTGCATAATAGCTGAATGAATGTATGGATGAATTAAGGTAGACTAAATTTAAGAAAGAAAATGAGACGCATTAAAAAAAACTGTATAACAGAATTTTATCCAAGGTTCAATATAAGCCCAGAGGTGGAAGTGATTCTACCTGAGTGAGTGAGGATGCCAGGGAAGGCCACACAGGTCTGAAAGGAATGAGGAGGCATGTGTCAGATGAAGAGGGCCTTAGTAAAAGCTCTGGTAATAAGAAATGCAGAGTACAGAAAATATAGTAAAAGACTTAAGATAACCATTATAGCCAACATAAAACTAACACAATTTTAGCTACTTATAGCAGATATGACAGTGTTTTAATGTCACAGAATGGAAAATCATACTGAACTGTTGTAGGCCCGATATCTGAAATGTGTAATACATTTTCTTAAACATTCTTATAACCAGCTCTTACATCTATAGATACCCTACAACCAGCTCTGTAACTTACATAGCAATTGAAGTTAATTGATATTGCTCCTTTAAGCTGACTCATCTAATAGCCTTTACCATAAAAAAGGGGGCTTTCTCCTCCATTCAAAAAGGTTCCAATTGGCTGACCTAAAAACTGAATTTCTACATTTGTAATTTTTTTCTATAGCAATAAGTTCACTATTTTAAAAAATCGGGATGTTGGTTGTCTCCACAATTCTACCAGAAATTGAAGTACCTCTGATAACCTTTACTTAACCGAAAGAAAACTGGTGTTTATAATGTTTATTGCCAAAATATAAATCAGCCTATTTTAATTCATGTTGTCAAATAAAAAAAACTTCCCAAAAAACATATGAAAAATACTATAAAAATAATTAATAAAAGAAAAATACTATAAGTTCCTCATATCCAGAGTAATACATATAAATCAAAAATTCTAATCTCATTTTAAGGTTCTACTATTTAATGCTTTAATGCTGTGATGTTTTGTTTTAACTTAGGAAACTGTTTAATTTAAAAGCCAGAACTATATCTTATTTTTGTCTTCTTTCTGTTATTTAGTTGCACCATGAACATAAAAGATATTCAATAAGCAGTTGTTGAATTGACTCTTACCTCCATAATTTTAAACTCTAATCATGTACATGATAAAATCAGAAAAAAAAAATAACGTTGATGTTCAGAATACACTTAAGAATGATCTGGAAACTTAACTCAATCCAAAACACAAACTTCAAAGCAACAAACACTGGTTGTTTATATAGGCATATAAGCAAACTGATTAGGGATACAATGTGTATATGTCATCACACATAATAATTAGATTGCAGTAACTGGGTTTTATTGGGTTTTGTTTTTTTTGGTGTAAGAAACAATCCAGTGAGAAATGAACATAAGAAACAATTTTGTAACAGTAAAGTTATGGAAGAATCATTGCAAATTTTAACATTTATAGATTATTAGGTTAAAACTAACAACTGGTTCCAGACAACTAAGGATAAATTGGCATACTGGACTTTAGTATCAGCTATCTGGGTTCAAATGCTACATTGGGCAAAATATTTAACTTGTCTCTGGCTTGTTTTTTTTAACCTATAAAATGGAGATAATAACATATGCCTCATTTTAATAATGGGACTTAAATGAGATAATATAAAGTACTTCTATGTAACATACACTTAAAAATGGATGTTAGTATTTATTTTTTGTTTATTAAACATCATGTTTTAATTGAGATATACCTGTGGCCACTATGTTTAAGTGGTTACTGTTGGCATCAAAAGAATACCAACTAAGATCTATACATTAATCTGTTTGAATAGGTATCTGCATAAAGATTGATCAGTATCAAATAAATACATTTTTCTTAGATTTACCAGGTGATCATAGGTTGACCCTTTGATGTATGTAAAAGGATATATAGTTGGCCTACCTTCTGATTCTCAAAATTATTTTCCTTGGGAATAAGTTTTTTCAAAGGGCCTGATTATTTTGACAAGAAAAATTGATTAAAACTTAAAAGTGCATATCTTAAAAAGACTAAAGAATGGATATACTTTCAATATTTCCTTTGCACCTTCAGCCACAGAAGTAACTTATACATTCAGCATTGAAAATGACATCTAGCATATAAATCTGCATGCATGAAAAAACTCATTTGGATAATGAAGACTCACCTGGGAAGAGTTGTTCCTTTGACATTATTGTCTCTAAAATTCTTCTCATATTGGGGTAATTCAACAAATTCTATCAACCACTGAAGGGTGTCCTCAAGGGTCCAATTATGAACTGCAAGAGATAAAAGGAGAACGTTTATTTTAACACACCTGCTTTCAGAATTAAAATATATATACTATAACTTCAGAGGAAATAAAGATGTTAGATTGAATTTTCAGTTCAATTTAACCAACTGTAAAAACTAAAATGATATCTAGCATTCTAAAAGAAGAAGCTAAAAACAATGAGACATACCTCCTACGCTTAAAGGCTTACAGTGTAAAATGAAAAAACAGATAAAAGTATTTAGGACAAATATTAGCATAATTAATTCTAAAATAAGCATCTAAACAAAGTTTGTACAGGATGAAATAATCCATCATTTCCCTGGTTATAAAAAACTTACAAGATATATACTTGTTCATTCTTTCATCTAGCCATATAATACTGTAATAAGCCTTCTGAGTATCCGGTTCCATTCTGAGCACTTGGCTTATAGCAGTGAACAAGATGGATATAGTCCTTGTCCTTATGAAACTTAAATTCCTTTGGGGTTCAGGAGGGGCAACATATGAAAGAAGGAAGAAGGAGGGAAATTTCAGATAGTGATTAGCTATTAAGAAAGGAAGGAAAAATATCAGGGTATGCCTCTCTGAGGTGTTAACATCTAAACTAAGACCTAAAAATGGCAAGGAGCCACATTGTGAATATCTAGGAGAAAAATATCCCAAACAGAAAAATGCTAGTTAAAAACCTTTCAGATAAGCCTGGCCACTTAGTTGGTTAGAGCACAGCCTTGTAACACCACAGTCAAGGTTCAGATCCCCGTACCAGCCACTGCCAAAAAAAATTAAAATTAAAACAACAACGACAAAAAACCCTTTCAGATAGGAATGAACTAGCTATGTTTGCAAGACAGGCAGAAAGCCACAGAGGGGCCAGGTCATGAAAGACCTTCAAGAACTCTGGATAGTTTTTCTAATTCTATAAGAAGAGGAATAAAATAATCTGTTTGCAAAATATCACTCTTAGATGTGAAGAATGGATTATATGAGATAAGACTGGAAATATAAATGAAAAGACCATTCCTTACATAACTGTCCAGAAAAAAGAGGTCACTGCCTTAAACTCTGGTGGTAACAAACAGATTCAGGACATACTCTGGGGATAATGCTAATAAGATGTGCCAATGAAATGGACAGGGGTTGGTAGCTAGAAGAAAGCCAAAACAAAGCCAAAAGCGTAGACAGTCATTAGCTGAGATAGGAAAGAATGGAGAGAAACAGACTGAGGAAGAAAGTAGGGGCAGGGATGGAGATCAAAAGTTCAGTTTTTAGACATGTTACGTTTAAAGTATGTATCAGACATCAAAGTACAGATAATACAGTAGCAGTGAGATGTACAAGTCTGGAGCTTAGGAGAAAGTGAGGTTAGAAAGAGAGATATTAATGGGGAGTCATCAGCACACAGATGATCTTTAGACAGAAGGAGATTGCCTAAAAGAGTGAAGATAGTTATTAATAGATTCTAGGAGAATAGACCTAAATCATGAACAAAAGATAACTAACATCTCTTTTCCTGGACATTTATTCTGAATTAAGCCCTTTACATGCATTTTCTTCTTTAGACCTTTAAAAAAAAGAAGAAGAAGAAAAAAGAACAAAAGAAACTTACAAGGTGTTAACATGATTATCTCAATTTTGGAGATGAGAACCTGAGAAGTTAATAGGATCGGCACAGTAAACAGCAGAGCTGGATGTGAATTCGGGCAAACTGACAATAGAACCTGACTCTACATTGCTCTGAAAGAAATAATATTAAATAACAGTAAAGATATAAACAAGCAGCAAAATACTGGAAGCAATTCAGAGGTTTCTACTTGTACTCATTTAGTATGAAGGGCAATGATGAGTTTATCCAAAGAAATGTTGTAAGTGTGCTTGAAAAATGAAGAGTTCCATATTGTCTGCATTTAATTTGAGCATTTGGAAAAGCAAGTACTTATAGACTACAGAAGAGGTCAAAGGAGAGTAAAAAAAACAAGTGAGCAATAAAAGCAGATCTGGGAATCCATCTGTAGATAAATAAATCTGAGGAAAGATCTTTCTGATAAACTATAGAAAATTATGGATTCACATTTACAAAAAAGCTAGATTTTCACAATCTACCTTTCAAATTAATTGTTCTTTAGAGTAAAAGCTTAAATAAATCACAATTAACCAACAAAAACTTCATTTAAAAACCATATATGGTAACTGATAATTTTATACTGAGACAAAGCTTTGACTGTTTTTTAATGTTCTCTCCTTCATGTGTTCCTGCCATAAAGCTTGGACATGAGCCTAAAGCTGCTGTATCCATTTAGCCAAATAACAGGATATCAGCCAAAGGTTCAGACCCTGGGTGCTTTCCACTGAATTTAATACATTCAAAGTAGCTTTTTTTACTCTTAAGTTTCTTCCTATTCAAGATGAATTGCATTAAGAATTGCTCTGTCTTGACTGCCAAGAAACCCACAGTGCAGCTGCACCTCACACACCCACACACAAGCCTTGGCCAAGAAGACAGGATAAGATTCTGTCATTTCTCTAACTATTCAGCAATAAAACCCCTTGATCCAAACACTACAGTGCATCAACATATTCACTGAATTCCCACTGAGAGAGTATAGAAAAAAAGAAAAATCAAATGAAAAAGAATACATATTTAAACTACCCAAACCCTAGTATTACTTTACCTAGTAAATAGAAAGTTGAAGTGGTTCTAAAGTAATTTTACAATGAATCTTTGAAACAACAAAATTCTAACACAGAACATGCAGTTTACTTTGGGTTGAGGTTCACTTCTCCTTTTCTGTCTGGTTTCTTTGGTGATGCCTAGTAAAAACCTTTGCTTCTCTTCTCATGACCAGGACTTGAATTTTATATTAGCTTTCTCTGTTCCAAATACTCCAATTGTCTTTCATTTCTTAGGACAGATACTCTGCTATTCCTCAGGCCTTTCAACATGCTGTTACCTCAGTATGAAACCCTTTTCTCTCTCTCTGCCTCATCTTTGCCTATTTATTTTATTAAACCTTCACATCTCAGCTAAAACTTTTTAATTCCTCAGGTGAACCTTTCCAAACACTGCTATAGGATTATAAATCACTCTGTACTTTCTAGGCATAGCATTAGCTAATTATAATTATTTATTTGAGTGATTATTCTTTCAACATCTGTTTATTCCTCTAAAGTAAAAGTTTCTTGCTCACCACTTTATCTCTAGCACTTGGTACACAAAAGGTACTGAACAAATTATTTGTTAGATGCTGTCAAACAAGTGAAGTAGAACATGTTTAACAGGTATTATGAAAATCTATTTTTATGTTTTAGTGAGGAGATAAGCAGAAATAGGTATTTGTCCATAGAAGAAATTCTTGATGGTAAAGGAGTTATTCATTTAAGAATTATCTGATTCCCTATTATCTCCTTCTCATTGGTCTTTTACGACGTAATGTTGCTAAATAGCACTTCCACTGGAGGGCAGGCAGAGAAGGACATGCTATTCCTTTAAAAAATATATTTCCCACTCTGCAGAGTTACAGAAATGCCAATTTCTACATTGTTAACTTGTATTGTTTCTGCTAGAAACTGTGGCCAATGCTATAGGTTGGTGTCTCAGAGTGATTTTTGGCAATTTTTTCTATTCCAAGACCAACAGAAAGAGTTCCGGAATGAAAAGATACCTGCTTCTAGTCCCAGCTGTTGCACTGCTTCTCACACAGTGACATCATAGCCAGGTTATTAACTGTGGCTCAGTTTCTTAACATACAAAACAATGAAATTGAGCTAAACCATCTTTAAAATTCATTCAAATTCTGTTTCTATGATCCCATTAAAACAAATGAGAGTTGGTGTTTAAAATATTGCTAACTAAGCAGTTAGCCTAGAATAGTAGAGAATAGAAAACTAAGAGGGGAAAAGTGACTCTAAGAATTTTCAAGACAGCAATAGAAACTGTTGCTAACATTTATTAAATGCTTACTAAAACATTTAATATTAAACATTTAGTATAAAACACTAAAACAGGAGATTCACAAATGTTATTTCAAATGATCTTTGCAACAACCCCTTGAAGTAGGCACTTTTATCATAATGTTGAACTTAAAAGTTTATGAAGGCAAAGTTCTTAATTAGGTATAACAGATTAGTAAATGGTCCAACCAGGTTTCAGACCAAGCTTGTTTTTAAAGTTGTTAACCACTGTGCAACAACATGGCCTCTTTAGAGTAGCTAAGTGGTCCTAATAATCAGATTAGGCACCACAGGTAAACAGTGTATGGTCCAGTCATACTTGCAGTCATGTTTGCAGCTTTCTGAGTGCACCATATTCCCTCACACCCCATGACATTCCTTCAGCGTGGAATAGCTTTCCTTTCTTCCTTCTTTACCATGCTTGCTCTTCCTTAGCCTTTAAAACCCAGATGAGGAACTCCTCCTCCATGAGTTTTCCTTATCCATCCATCTCCAGATTATAGTTGAAGATTACATCTTCTTTATGCTCCTTCACCACTTATACATATATCAGCCATAAGATTTACCACATGCTATAATGTATTTTCCATGCTCAGCTTACCTTCGGGATGATGAGTTCCTACAGGGCAGGAACATGTTCTTTCACCTAACACAGTGACCATTAACACTAAAATGTGATATTTTTTCGATATAGGGCTTTACATTTTACTATACTTTAGAAACAAACCTTCCAGACATATAGTACTAATATAAATACAAGATTTAAGCATTATATATGAGCAATCTTTCAGAGGTAATTGCATTAATGGACTCAGGATTCTCCTAGAAATCAAGTACAAACTGGGGCATAGTTAAGGCCTGGAGGCAGTAACAGAAAAGCTCAATGGAGCTATGTCAGTTCTTCTTCACGGAGGTGACTCCTACAACTTGGGGGAGGGGGCTGTATAACAGCCTGAAAGACATGATTTTGAAGAGTCAGGGAATTCAGAACTGGAGCAGAGCTCTATAGCAAAGAAGGTGGTGGGGGACAGGAGAGAGTGGGGACAGGATGGTGTACAGAACCAAAGCTCTGAGAGATGAGGAGGTGTGGGGATGTAGGATGTGGGAGAACACACATTTGTGTATTTTCACAGGAACAGAGACAAAGTGAGGATTCTCTTATTCATTATCACTCCCCCTTTCTGTTATCAACAGGGCAATTTTTGTAATAGGGAATGAGGGTCCTGATTCTGCATCAAAACAGCTTCCCTTTCTTCCCCTTCCTACTTGCTACCACCATGTAAATATTTCAGACCAGCACTTGAAAAAGATGAAAACTGGGGCTAGGAGGAGAAACTTTTTGAAAGCAGTGGGGTCTCAGTAATGAGGAAAATAAAGAGATAGGAAGGGCTAGAAATAGCCATCAACAGAGAGGTAAGGAAATTGGATTTCCTGTGGCCACCCAGATGAAGCAGGCTTCTAAAAAATACACATAAGTTATGCTTAGGTGTGTAAGCATACACACATCTTAAATACACATCTGTTATATTTAATATAAGTGAATGCTATCCTAAAAATCTTTAAAGACCATTTGTGAAATCACCTTAATACTGTGGAAAAAAATTAATTTCTTTTTTTTTTTTTTTTTTTGTCTTTTTCGTGACCGGTACTCAGCCAGTGAGTGCACCGGCCATTCCTACATAGGATCCGAACCCGCGGCGGGAGCGTCGCTGCGCTCCCAGCACCGCACTCTCCCGAGTGCACCATGGGCTCGACCCCCAAAAAATTAATTTCTAATTATAACTCATATTTGTGCATGTAGAGAGGTTAATAATAGCAGTAGCTAACATTTTGTGAGCACTTGACAATTTTCAGTAACTGTGCTAAATGCTTTACATAAATTATCTCATGAAATTCTCTTAGCAACCTTATGTAGTAGTAGTCACATAATCCTTGGTTTACAGATCAGGAAGCTGAGGATCAGAGACTTTATTTTCCCAAATTCATAGACCAACTATGTAAGTGGAAATAGGATTCAAAACTATGTTTGCTGACTTCAAAGTCCCAACTCTTAACCATCATGTTCCTCCTCCTCCCGCTCATCTGCATTCTGAGAAAACCTCAACATACAGACAAATTCACCATCAGCTATAGCAGACCTTGGATACACATATTATATTTATTCTGAATTTCATTTTTAAGAGCTCTATCACTTTTTAAAAACTGATGTATCCTAAATTTATTATTTAAAAAATGTGTAATGTCTTTTTTAATGTTAAGAAAGCAACTGGCATAACAGTTTTTTGGTTTGTTTTTGCCTTTGTTTTTTGGCAAACTAATGTATTTTAGAGAAATCAACTTCTGATATCACAAGACAGAACAGTAGAGTTAAATATAATACACTTACTACTTTCTATTAAAGCATGAAAACATCTTTTTAAGCACCAGAATATTTGTTAAGAAGGTCAGGGAGGAGAAAAAGAATAAACATTATTAACAAAATAACTACATTTGAAGTTGGTTGTATGAAATGTTTATGGAAGGAAGTTCTATACTTTGAAGCTTCTCTGTTATACAAGTTAAAAACTTATTAGCAGCTTGAAAAAAGTTTGAATTATTGGCATGTTTATATAAGATATTACATTCTAAAACAATATAGGTGTACACTAGTATCCACCACTTTTCAAATTCAATTTCAACTCAGAATTTCAAGTTACAAAAGCCTCAGAAGTTTTCATCACAGGAAAATTCAATTAACCTAAGGCTTAATATAGTAGGGCTTTGATAATGAAAAGAAATTTTAACCAAATATAATATCAACATGAAAGAAAATCATAACTTTTATAAATCTAAAAGCTAAAGAAGTTTAAGGCCTTCCACATTTCATTTTAACTCTGTGGTTTTATAGACTTTGTGGTGTCACTTCTGAGTAAGACTTCAGATGCTCAGCTGCTCAGCACAGTCAAGACAGGCTTATCTTTAGAACAGGGCCAGAATGTGAGCTCCTCATCTGCGTGGTGATGAGCAGGGCATGTCTTTGTAACATGGACTAAATTCCTGCAACATGCTATATTTGGATACTTAAAGCCACACCCTGAACTTAGGAAGTTCAGATGTTAGTAGTTATATCAAAGAGAAATAAATACTTTTGCTCATGAGCTCCTTATGTTTTATCATGCAAAAATTACATGCAGTTTTTCAAAACACTAGGCAAATGCTGATAAATGTCTGAACATTCATAACTTAAATATTACAAAGGTGTTCTGTTTCCAACAGTGGTATAAGGGACATTAAATGAAGGTTTTATTACCTTTTCTATAATAAACTGCAATCTTATTATTATTGAAACTACATGTATTATTAACACCTAGTCCCATGAAGATGGTGAGAGATAACAAAGACATCCTAAAAATAGGAACTGGAGAAATATTAAGTCCCCAAATCATACGACTGTCTGAAGACTAACTGACAAAATGTGGAAATGGTTCTTATAAATGTGCTCTATAAATGTAAATTACTATCATAATAAAATAAATAACAAGTACAGGATCAGATGTGTTGTGTAATTAAGGAAATTCAAGGAATGTGCTTTCCTCACAAAGGATTCAGAAAACCAGTGGATCTAATGACCATAATGGAACCAAATGTTTAATCAAGTTTTCCTAAACATCCCATTATGGGTGTCATTGAAGATATATATCACCTTAGGGACAGAGTGGCTAACTCTCTGGTTATTCTTTCTTCCATTTTATACTCAGCTTTCCTCTTTTTTTCTTCACACTGAACTGAAAATAAAAAGAGTATTTCACATCAAATTAAGTTCTTTAAGGGAAGGCAATGTTTCTTATTCACTTCTATATTCCCAACATGTTATACAAGGCCAAAAACATACCAGGTACTACACAAATGTTGTATGGCAGGTATGTGGTAGGAACTCAATATTTGTTGGATGAGTAAATGGACGATAAAATAATTCTGTTAACGAAGGCTACCAGGAAAATGTCACCTTTGTTGATTCTTTTTAGTGGCATTTCTAGATAAAGCAACAAACTTTTTCAAAAGTGTGACTAAGCTTCATAAAATGAAGAGGCTGCTATTTTCCAAAGAATATGTTTAACAATAACAAAATTCTACTTATGATTTATTTACAAATGTTTGCTTTAATTTTCTACTATGAAAATTTTTTTCTCTTGGAATTTGAAAGTTTTTTCAAAAGATTTTCTGTACAGGCAACTTGGAATTCCTTCATTCAGCAAATGTTTACTGAGCACACAGTAATTACTACTGGGAACTGGATAAAATAAACAAAACACCAGAGTCACGGAATTAATACCAAGACTAGCAGAAAGCATGATGTAATAAAATACATTAACTTTTAGAGACAGTTCAACAAAAAATGAACACAAAAGCCCAGTTAAAGTTAATAAATTCTTTCTAAAGGGTGTTAAAGCCTAGCTAAAAATTAAGTTTTCACTGCTAGTTGTCACATAATCTCTAGATAAGAATGGATACTTAATTCAAAAACTTGTAAATCCTGGTTAATTTCAAAATTAGAAAAATTCATCAATTCCAAGAGTAGAAATATTTTCAAGATAACTTTACTCAGGAAATTTTTGTTTGACCTCCAATTACATATAACTTTTCCTAGTGCATTTAGCACTAATTTATATCTAAAAGTTTGTAAATACTATTAGCTACATTTACTTGGTACATAACATTTTCCAGCTTAGGCTTCACTTGGTACATACAATAGTGGTTTGACTAATATTATGCTTATGAACAACAAAACAACTTTTAGGAAAAGTCTGCTTAATTGTGAGTACCAACACAATGGTTAAAACATTAAATTACTAAATAGGTTCCCCATTCACGGGAGACCTTTGTCAACATCTAGAGAGTTATGTGAGGGGGACAAAATGTAAATAATGTGCTTCAGTAATAAAAATAAATTCACAAAGACTCATGTGCATAAAGTCACGAGATTATGTTCACTCAGACTTCTGTCCAAAGTTTTTTCCAGTTCTCAAATTCATTTCAAAATCTTTCATTTGCCCATAAGTAGCCGGGTTCTCTACATGAGGATGAGAAGACAGGTTAGCAGTGGCCAGAGTCTAAATAATGCGGACACTGGGGAAGCAGTCCTGTGAAGGCACAGGCCCACACAAGGCAGGCTCCTGAGTGACGTAACACCCCAATGGGGTCACTAGACTGGCTATGTACAGAGGAACTGAGCAAATAAGTTACTATATTGAAGATAACAGAGTCAGGTTCTTCACTGTCAATGAAGGGAGGTACAAATAGGGAAAGAGTTTAAGCTAGAATTAACCCAGTAGTACTGGCCTGAAATTGAAGGTATCAGGTATCAGTATGAATTCATGGTTTTGAATATATAGAGAGAAATAAATGTATGGGGGGGGTGTTTCTTAACTCTGAACACTGAGAAGGCTGGGAGCAACAGTATCTCAGTAGCTATGAACAAACCTAGTACCAAATCTTGGTTTCTAAGTGCCACCTTGACTAAAAGTAACCAGGACTTGGAGAAATGGTTATTTCCAGCACTGAAGCTGAGAAATAATATGATGAGCCTGGTCTTTTTGTGCCAGAAAGTAAGGGCTCAAAAATAATGGAGATATATAAAAGGATATAAAAGCTAGCTTCTACTAACCAAATTTCAGACAATTTGAGCCTCAAAATAATAATAGTAACAAATTAAAACCCATTGAATAAAACAGGAATCCAGGAGTCCACACTATATAAATGAATAAATGTAGAAAATCAATCTTCAGAACAGTCATAAAAACTCAAGACTCAGGATTTCTCCAATTTCTAGTTTCAAGACTTGTCTTTCTTATTTATTTCCCACCATCTTCACAGGACAAGATATTGATAATACACTCTGTTTAAATCTCTTCCTTATAGTAGAATGCCAACTAATATATAGAAGGAATGATGAAATTCAAAAAATTATCATTTGGCAACCATCAGAATAATAACTAATTCAGGCAAGAAACATCCAGCTAAAACTAGTGTGGGAAAGTGATATGAGAAATGTGATTTTACAGAGTCTACAAGTATCTCTCCACAAAACATATTTATTAACTACAAGGGGGGGGTTAATGGTTAACTTCACAGTTTCAGAAGCGTAGCATACACTGTCATCAAGTGAACAAGGTAACTCCACGGGTAACAGAACAAATTGACACCATGTGCCACCCGAAAGGATGCAATAAAAAGAATCAATTCTGTGATAATCCAGCTCAAAATATATAACCTAGATCTATTCATGTGAAAATACCAAACAAATCCTTATTTAGATGCATTCTACAAAACGACATTTTTGAAGATCACTGCCAAAGCTATGAAAGTCAAGGAAACATTAAGGAATTGTTCTGGATTGAAGAAAACTACAGAGACAGGTCAACCAGGTATGATACATAATCATGTATCCTTAAGCTATAAAAAGTCATTATTAGGGCATACTGTCTATCTAGGAAAGGATAGCTGTCCCTTGTGTAGAGTTTTTCCAGATATCGGTATTTAAAAGATGAGAGGCCTCAAAACCCATAATAAGTTTACTTGTTCGGTATTCACTTAGTGACAAGTTGAAAAGATGTATAATCCTAAATCCACAATATCAGAAAGCTCCGAACATGGATTTAAGATTTTTATCTAGCAAAAAAGTAACAAACCATTATAAAATATTTTTGACACCTTTGGAAAACTAGACTTTAAAGGATTCTTTTCTTAACTGGCAGCATTTAGGAATAATATGAAATTTGAGTAGTCTTTTTAGGAACATGGTGATTATATTGGTTTAAATTACTAAAACATTTAAACCACTTACTATTTGTCAATTTTCATGAGCTGGAGTTGAAAACAATCCCCTCTCAACCAGTTTCAGGTTATTTTTGCTTTTTCTAGTTGTTTCTTCAATAATTCCAAGTTCTATCCCTTTCTTTTTCCTTATTCTCTTGCAACTAACTTGTTTCCTAGATCCAGAAATGCTCTCCAGTGTTTTAACTTTTTATCTTTCAGGCCCCCCGCTATGCCAATGAGGAAGAAAGCAATTCTTCTTACACTGGTGAAACAGTGTTGGAGACAAACCAAGAAGTTACCAACTAAATAATTAAATTCAGAGTACTTCTTAAATTATAAATTGCCCTTTCTTATATTTGATATTCCATGTAAACAAAATACTTTATTTATGAAGTAATGATTACTCATTTTAATGGAAGTGTCAACAAACAAAAAATGATAAAAAACAACCTCCAAATCCTGCCTAATCAATCTTCCTGCAAAATAAACAAATTCTTATATTCCAGAACACAAATATAAAACTTATTTGAAGTTTATACATGCTTCAATCTACACAAATGTTACTAATACAAATATTATATCAATTTGGTATTTCAGAGAATTCTGATCCTTGCCTCCTATTAATATAAAGAAAAATAATGTTCACAATGACATCAAATTAATATTTGAAAAAATATTACTCAAATCTTTCATTAATATGGAAAATGAACATGGCACTCTAAACTATAAAACTACCATTTCTTATAGTAGACACATAAAAGTATTTCTTTTCCTAGATTTGATAACAGCAAAATATAACCTACAACTACTTGTAATTTAATGAAACTCTTTTTGTAATTCCATAAAGGCATACCCTCCTAAATAATTCTCTGGATGCCTTAACAAACTTTAATTATACTCACTGGCTTTCTAATTTTATAGTTGTTCCTTCTCTCTCTTGAGAAGGCCTCATTTGGCAAAAATTCACAAGTCACCCAAACAACAGGAACTCTAGCACAGCATGAAGACACAGCACTGCAAAACCTTCCACATTATTCAGCTTTACAGTAAAGTATGACAATTTTTGGTATTCTTGGATATTACTAAAGTATGAAAAATACTATTTGCCTTTTGCAGGTGTTTAGGTCATGTGCCAAGAATCACCTATTCCCTGAATTTACAGGTATTTGGAAGACATCTCTTTTTCAAGATTTCCAACTAACTCAGCATGGACAGTGCCTAATTTTTGTCACCTCAAATTCACTCTTCTCCTTTCCCAACGATGCTTTAAAAAATACCTATATTTTATCTTTCACAGTATAGACATGTTTGGTGATCCTATGTGAACTCAGCCAGTTTCACCTTATCGAACTAAAAAGTGCTGGGCAGTAGTCAAAATGTGTAATAGACAAGAAGATTTTGGAAGTTTTCAGTGGTAAGAGTTACATCAACTCATTTCATTAGAATACCAAAATGGGATTTAATAAAATATCTGTATTTGGGAAATGATATACTCAATTATCATAAAATTGAGAGTGGGGAAAAAAGAGGCCCATGAGAAAATCCATTTATAGTCCAAAAGTTTTGAACAGCAAGAGTCAAGAACATATCAGATTTCTCTGAAAGAGTAGCTATATTTTACATCATGTGACACACATTGCCAAATCCCACCCACCCAGCCATCCCTGGATCTAGAATAACCCTTTTAAGGTCTTGTAAGACAAGACTCCTGATCATCTGGGGAAAGGGGACAGAGGACAAAGTAATCACAGGACACCACCCTTCAGGTCACAGTGACAGATCTAGGTTTGGCGACATTACCAAAGCCAGTAACTTTCTGGCATTTTTCTAACTGGAGCAGGCAAAGAAAACTCCTACTCAACTTTGGTCATCGATCCTGTGAAAAGGTAAGCCTGCAACTGCCAACAGCCACAGAGCTAGCCTCTAGGAAACACAGGAGAAAATAAAATCAAAATCCAGAAAGAAACAGAGAAAAAGACAAGAGCAAAGTAGATTAAGCCCCTAACTACGCACCTGCATTCTTCTATTAAATAAGGATAGTTCTTAAATTAAGACAGTTTGATTTTTTTCCCACATCATTAATTTCTTAACTGGGTCATTCCATTAATATTTAAACACACTGAAAAATGTCCAATCTTTCTAAAAAATAGAAAAATAAAAAACTTTCCTCACATTGTATCTACCTTCAGGTGTCACAGAGTCCCATTTCTCTACTCCTCCTTTTGAAAGTCAATGATATTTACTGTCTTCACTTCCTCTTTAATCCACTTCAATTAGACTTTCACTTCCATCACTACAGTGAAACTGCTTTTGTCAAGATCACCAACAACCTTAACCTCTAATTTGCCAATCCAGTGGTGAGGTCTCTGTCATCATCTTATTCAAATTTCTAGGGCATGTGATACTGCCTCCCCTCTTTCTTGAAACATTTTCTTCACTAGGCTTCCCGGCACCCAGGTTCTTTTGGTTTTCCTTGGATCTCACTGGACATGTCTTCTCAGTCTTCTCTCCAGGATCCGCCTCTGCTTCTTGATCTCACAGCACTCAGTCTTTCACCTCTTTGCATCATGATCTCAGTGAGTATTTTTCAACCATTTCTTTCATTATTGAAGCCCCACCCCCCACAAACCTGTTCAGACTTTTTTCCCCAAAATTGCCTCCACCCCCAAGAAATTTTAATACCACAGGTACATACAAAAAATCATCCTTCATTCCTGTCCCTGACTTCCACCAATATTCTGAATTCAATCCCACAGTAAATCCTGCCGGCTACTCCTTCAACATGTGTCACGTATTAGACCTCCCTGACACCTCACTCTCACCAGATCACCATCACCTCTCACCAGTTCACTGTAAGAGCCTCACAAGATTCCCACTTTTACTCTTGACCACTTGCCCAAGAGTCTAATATCCACACAGTAACTACAATAATCTTTTCAAAAGGTAAATCACATCACTACTTTGTTCTAAACTCCTAGATGGATTTATACTTGCAATATACTCACATTTTATTTATAATAAATAAATTCCATACCCCTTATTGGGCCCTTCAAGGTCCTATGAGATCTGCCTCTGTCTACCTTTCTGATCTTATTTGTCTCCCACCACTCTCCCCATCTCTAACATCACCTTCTGGCCATACTACCCTTCTCACAGTCCCCTTTATACTTCGAAGTCATGCCAGCCTTAGGGTCTTAGCCTGGCTGTCCCTAAACCTGGAATATACTTCTTCCAGCTCTTCCCCTGACCTGGCTCACTTTCTATCATCACTCAGGTCTATAACCAAATACCACTTCTTCTGAGAGTTAGTCCTTGACTACATTATTTAAATAGCCCTTACCCTATGTTGTCACTAACTATCCTGTTACCCTGCTTTATTTTTATCACAAAACTTATCTGTACCAGCAGCTGTGTGAGTGTATATATATTTACACACACATGCAAACTTGTTCACTGTCTCCCGAAGAGTATCAACTCCATGAGAACAGGATATCTATTTTGTTCGATGCTCTATCCTCAAAGCCTAGAATAATGCCTGTCTCACAGGAAGAACTAAATAAATTTTTGATGATGTAATGAATAAATGGAGTAAGTGAGTCTGATTTTTGTCACTTTCAATCAATCAAATCATTGATGATCAAGTATCCTTACAACAACAACAAAAAACAAGACTTACTGAAATAGACAAAGCGCTCAAATTTTAAAACAAAGCTCTATAGTAAAAAAGACATATACTATACTGTAATTTCAAGCCACTCAACAAAGCGTATTGAACAATCAGTTATGCATAGGAATGTATAAAGCGTTTAGTTTTGTAATAAATTCAGCCTCCCATATTTAATACAGTGCAGGTTCCATTAGAAACTAGAGCGATTACTTTTTTGAGCATTCCTTAAAACCAGTCAAAGAATCTGGACACAGTCCCAAAACATATGTTTACTAACTTAAAACAAACTTCCCTCTTTCAAAAGCTTCCAATTATACATCTAAAAGAAAATGTAGTCTAATGTCATGATCAGATTCATGCAATTGAGCATGCTCATTAAAAACAGATGAGAGAAATTTAGACAACTACCAAAGCAGATCAATCTTCAACTATCTCACACTGCAATCTGGGATATACTTACCTTTGCTAAGGTCACAGGCTCTGGATCAGTGGGTATGCAGCTAGTACACAGAAACCTATTATTATTCATTGCAGTAGAGGTGTAGCACTATCATTAAAATTCTGCCACAAAATGTTTGGTACTGGTCAAAACATGGAAAATAATGATGTTAGAATGCTATACGTTTACAGTATATAATTCAGAAACCAAGCAAATGCATAATCCAATTTAAAAGAAAGGTAAGGAATTTCTCGGGCACCCCCTCTCCAATTACTTACCCCTCCATTCTCCCTTTTCCCATTCCCTCTTCCATCCACTTCCAAAAAGTTCAAAACATTGTTTAACAAGGATTGTCATCCAAATTTTTCATAGGAAATGAATTCTAAGAAGGATTTGAAAACGGTTAGTGACATGCCTGTGAGTCACTGCCAACCAGCAATGAAGAATTATTCTGTCAAACTTCTTGCCTCTCTGAGCTTAAATTCCTTTTTCTTTTTTTCTTTTATTTTTTCAGGCGACTGGCTGGTATGAGGATCCGAACCCTTAATCTTGGCATCACAAGGCAGTGCTCTAACCAACTGAGCTAACCGGCCTGCCCTGACTTTTCATTAGCCTAACAAAATCTTTTCAATCCATAAACCAACACAATTATGCATGAAGAAAATAGATGATGACAATAAATAGAAAGATGTAATAAGACCACCTCTTACTACTACATAGTAGGAATTAAAATATCTTTTAAATGTTAAATTTAAAAAATATTGGTCAAGTGCCTCCCTCTTTATTTTAAGTGCAGTCAGATCTACCGGTTCTTAAGAAAACCCATTACTTGGTCATATTACTCATTTGTAGCCGCAATTCAATTTCCTAGCATTTTCTTGCCTATCCCTTAAATAGAGAGCTATCCACTGTTTCTACTTCATATCTACTCATTCTTTTAAATCTTTTTTGTTGCTGTTATGGTATAATACACATGAAATCTACCATCTTAACCATTATTTAGTGTACAGTTCAGTGGTATGAAGTATACTAATATTGTTGTGCAACCTCAGCACAATGCCTTTCCAGAACTCTTTTCACATAACTCCTCATTTTCCCCTACCCCCCCCCAGCCCTGGCAGCCACCATTCTACTTTCTGTCTCTATGATTTTGACTACTTTAAGTACTTCATGTAAGCAAAATAATACAGTATTTGTCTTTTTATGACTGGTTTATTTCATTTAGCATAATGGCCCCAAGATTCATCCATATTATGTGTGTGTCAGAACTTTCTCCCTTTTTAAGGCTGAATAATATTTCATTGTATATATATTCCACATTTTGCATATCCATTCATCCATTGATGGACACTTGGGTTGCTTCCACTTAAATCTTTAAGACTTTTTGTGTGTGACTCCATTCCCCATACCAATATCTACACTGATCTCATAAAGGTTAATAATGATTTTCTTCTTGCTAAATGCAATGGGTTTTTTCCCATACATCATATTTCTCTATTGCAAACAACTATCCATTTTTCATCTTTCCTCTATCTCCTACTGTTAGCGAGGTGGGAAGAGAAGGAGGGAGAGGGAGGAAATTCATTAAAACGAAGGTTCATACAATGAAAAGAGAATAAAAGATGAAAGATGTCAAGGGACCAGGAGGATAAAATGAAGCTGAGTTAAGAGCATGTACAAAATTAACATGAGACCCTTAATAACAGCTACAAAAGGTAGGCAAAGAAGGAAACGAAATTAGTCACAAAAATTCACAAAATTAACAAAACTCTGCTCAGGAGTACATCTATTCATATTACAGAGACCTAAAAGAAATACTCTTCACAAATACTCTTCTTCGCAGATACTTTGCAATGTGGTAGACCATGCCCTCACTATATAACCATCTATCCCTTCCTGAAAACACTCTCCTCTCTAGACATTTATGACACTGTACCTTCCTGATTCTCGATGGCCATTACCGATTTCATTAGTCAATCCTTTGGCTTTGCCTTATTGCCAATATTCCCCAAGGCTATTCCCTTTCCCTTTCCTTCTTTTAGTGAACTCTCTTCTCAATTCATATGACTTTAACTATTAAACTTTTATCATAACTCTATATTGTTAATTTTGTTTTAGAACACAGCCTTTAAGCAACTACATGCTCCTAGTGATAAACACCTGTTTTATACTTTTTTAAAAGCTGATTGCGCAGTAAGGAAAAAAGTTGATGATGGAAGTAAAAACTAAATTTCCTTCAATGAGACATTGATATTTGCTGTTTCATTTTGTCAGACTAATCCAGACTTTTAATTTCAAAGTAATAACTTAAGTATCTGATTGGAAACATCGTGAAATCAAAAGTATCTACATGGTCCATTATTTTCAACATCCAGGAAGAATTCACGCTGATGCAGAAAGAGAAAGAAATAGAAGACTATCTAAGTGTTAGAAGAATGTTTATTGAGGACATCTTATTGAAGAGGTTCTTATCTCTAAAATAGGAAAATCAGATAAGAAAGTTAGACAATATTAGCTTTATTTGTTCTATTCCATCCAGAGTAACCATCCACAGACTGAAAGGATTAAGCATAAGATATGTAAATATGCTATATGATTTATCCTATTTTTATCATTAATTTCCTCTGAGCTATATATTTATGTACATGTAATAATTATATATGTACATACAATTCAGAATTATAGAAATGTTTACAATTTTTAGAAATGAGCCAAGGTCATATTCAAATTGAAAAGCCTGGCTAATACCTTTGAAAATTTTGTTTTTCATTTTTGTATTTTATTTTTCATCGTTGTATTTGTAATTTACATTGTTTCTATTACAGCAGCTTCTAAAATGCTAAGTAATTCAGTTGAATGAGGAAAAAGAAGACCCAAGTAAGCATAAGACTTATATGAAGAGAAAAATATTTGTTTAAACTGACCATTTTTGTAGACAATGCTGTTATCAACAAACAAGTCCCTATTCAAAAGCAGCAAGAATGAGATATTTGTTCCATGTAAAGTAGAATTTAATATAGTGAACCTCCTGCAATAACATACATTTAAATGTGCAGAACTATATCGAGAGTCCCTCCTACCCATCTCCTTCTGAAACCAAGGAATGATAGAGAAAAGTTTAACACAGGTACATATGCAACTGATTCCCAAGTGTTGGGGAAAAGGTGAAAAAAGAGGAAATAACAATATGATGCTCAAAAAAGCCTACTGTTTTCTAGATAGTCCATCAAAGTGAAAAGTGGACAGCCCTCATTTTTTACCTTCTGCAGAAGGTTCTGTTACTGTACTCCAAACGTGAGGTATCCTTTGAGTCTGTGAACATAGCAGAGGAGAAATGTAGAATAATTCAGGTTTATGGAAAACCATAATAAGGCAAATTCACAAACAATCTTAAAATAGTACTTCCTTAAATCATAAGAAAAGCTTCATATGATGAATATATACTGGAAAACTTGTTATGTGAGGAAAAAATGAGGCTCAAAACATGGTTACTTCATGTGTTCCTACAGAACAGACATTGACAAGTTTTCTAGAGTAGAGAGAGATGTGATAGGTAGTTGGTCTCTGCATCCTGTTCTAAGAGATGGTCTCTATTTCAGAATAAAACCAAGAACAATCTATCAAAGGAAGACAGAGTTGTGTCAAAGTTAAGTATTTTCTACCAATCAAAAAGGCATAATTAGTCCTGTAAAATCAGTATATGCAATGACCCAAAAGCCCTAAAACTCAAGTATTCTGAAGTAAAAGAGAAAGATTGACAACAATAAAAGAGAAAGAGAAATAGGAAAGAAGAAAACTAATAAAACCAAAGCCCTGATGAGTATATCTGAAATGAAGGGAACAGAGACACTAAAATGCAAACAGAGGACCATGATTTAAAAAAAAAAAAAAAAAAAAAAAAGATCAGCAACTTATTATGAGTGCTCTGAACTCATTTGGATAATTTTATAATAAAAACAAAACTATCTGATTATAAAGGAATTAAAGGAATAAAGGGCATACTTTATGAAATCAATTACAATTAAAACAGAATATAGAAAACTGTTTGCCAAATCTGTAAATTGATCAAGAAATACTAACACTATTTTTCTAGCAAAAACCCACGTTAAGCTGCCTTAAATGTTGGTTGATAGAGGGAATGGGCAACATGTTTGTGTCAAGTATTCTCTATATGGAAGAAACTTTGACTACAAAAGACCTTTTGTTAGTGGTACAAACGATGACATCTGTCATTCTGAAACTAGACTCCACCTCGAGAACAGGCCTTCCCTTGTATAAACTCCTTTCTATGGAAGAAGAAAAACCAATACCTCTAGCGATGGCTAATGAGAGTTTCTGCTAAAACTAAAAGCACTGTATAAAAGTTGAAAAGTGTTAAAAATCTGATTTACTAAAACAGTGCAAACATTTGTAGCATATTAAGAGCCTTGTGTTTTTTAAATGTGCTATATTAATTACAAATATCCTCAGAGCTATTAATCCAGCAGAGTGTCTCCCAGTTAATGGGTGAGAGGAGATGAAAGGTAAATGTCCCCTAATGCAACCCCTCTGGCCTTACTTGGCCTCTGTAGGCAAACGGATGTGCCTATCCTTTTATTGTCCCACAGTGCCTTCTACATAATCTCAATTAGATTGTGGCACATCCCTTAATGACTTGTTAATAGATCTTTCTCCACCAACAGACTGCAGACAGGTGGAGGACAGAGAACACATTCTTCATCTGTGCATCCTCTGCACCTAGCATAATGCCTTGCTCATAATAAGCATTAACTAAAAAATGTTTATTGTATGAATCAGTTAAATGAGCCCTCTCAAGCCCAATGGGTCCATAATCACAGGAGCCAAAAAAAAAAGGAATTCACTCTAAACACGAGAAAAGTTGATTCAAGTCTTCCTTTAAACATTTTTTCAGAATTCATGTTTTATTCTTCCCACTCAAATCCACATTATATTAAGCTCAATGCTAATCTTCCTGCTTATAGTGAATTTATCTCCCTACAACTTTTCTATATTACAAGGCTTTCTAAAACAAGAAGCTGTAATAGCTGCTAATACTTTGTGCAATGATTATAAAAATGCTAAGATACACTACCACCTCCCAAACACATAGGTAAATATTGCTAATTGATAATTACTAAATGAATATCCTTCTTTACTACTGAGACCAGATACAAACCAAGCTTCTATAATACAGCTCTCTAGGCAACCACCATGGATTGTTAAGCACTGATATAACAGTAAAATCTTACTTGCCACTCTTGGAGAGCTCATCCAGTTTATTTTTTATTTTTATTTTTTTCCTGGCAAAACAAGCTCATTGTGCACTTTATTTAGGTAAATGAAGAAGCTTTGACCTTGTTTCTTTCTGTTTATCTATTTATCTATCTATCTATATCTATCTATCTTGCCAGAAGAAATAATCTTCTTTTATTACCACCCAGACACTGCGACACAAGTAATCAAATCAAACAGAAAGAGGGTGAGAAATCTGCATAGCTGCTCCTGGGGCTCACAACAGTCTGATCTCCCTCTCTTGATTGACCCTATCTCCCACTATTCCCCAACTCAGAGGCCTCTTGCAAGTAATACCACTCGCCAATATCCTGTAAATGTGCCACAGTCACATTTACCTTACAAAAACAGTAATAACAACTGACGTTTGTTGAGCACCTGCTATGTGCTAGGCACTGTTCCAAGCACCTAGCATATACAAATTCATTTCATCCTCAATACCTTTATTTGCTAGACAAATTTTAATCCCATTTAACAGATGACAGAACTAATACACAGAAAGGTTAAGCATGACATGTTAATAGCAAAAAACAAATATTAAAACCATTATTCATTATCTCACATACACTAAAAAATTATTATATTTCTGGTTTGTAACTGTGCTTATTTGAGAGATTTAGCATTTAAGTATGGAATTACACCTATTTGTTTGCTCATGTTAATATGGTAACTTGGATATCCCTCTCTAACTTTATCTCTTTCAAAATCTCACTGAAGAACCATCTCCCTAATGAAGCCTTCCCCATAATGTCTGTTCATTCTCTTAAACTTCTACAATAGTACTACTTATGTAGCATTAATCAAACTTTCTTGTATTGCTATTTAACATTTCATCTGTGTACATGCAAAATATTTTAAGCTCCTGGGGGAGAAAGGCCATATCTTATATCTCCTTGCATCCTGCTACTGACGGCTATGCATATTGTAAATACACAAATAAATATTTTGCTGATGGATGCCACAAAGATAATGCTACCTTATCTGCAAGGCTTACATTTTGTGTTACTCTTCTGACAGTGCTAAACAATATGCACTGATCCATTTACCTTTTTCTTCATTCCAGTCTCATAGTAACCAATAGGATACACCTAAAACAGCTGATAGTTTTTATCAACATTTAGAAATCCACTTCTGCTTTCACACCCAGAAGAAAAATGTTATGGATATAAAGGATCTATATACAGGAAATATTTATAATTCCCCTTACTTTTAGGATTTTAAACATCCATGGCCAAATTTTTTTTTTCCTTCACATTTCCTTTTACATAATATTTACATGTTTGTTGGCCTAAACAGAAAGAAAATACTCTCGTTAATTTTGTCTGTCTAGGCTTTATATACACTTGAACACAACCATTATTAAATGTCTGAATCTCTCTTCTCTCACACATTTTCAGTCTCTTTGAATTTCTAATCCTTAAAAACAAAATTAAACAGTCTAAATTTCCAAATGTCTATTCAATTTGTAAAGCTCAAAATTACACAGTGACCTTAGGTAGGGTAAGATCCATGCTAAACAGGATGGAAAGATTACCTCATGGTTGTCACGTTTTAAGATCAGAAGGATTTTTTGTCTTAAAAACGGTATATTACTTAATCAGGTTTTTTTTAACCTATTATATTATAGTCCTTAAATTTTGTACAAAACCAATTATTTTCTATCTACATTCTCCTTCATTAGGTAACTGGCTACTATTTAACTACATTCAGTAATTCTCACAACTTATACGGTTTATCAAGATCTACCTGAAATCTAATACCTGTTTTTAAAGTGGCTTTCATTTACATTGGACTGTTGCCATGTGCAACTTGATTAAGCATTCTATTTACACACACAAAAATTGCATTCAGGTCATTATTGAAATTTTTCTATTTGAGGTCAGGATCAACTTCCACCTACCACAATTTTACTTTTCCCCAGTTGACGATATTCTATAAAGATTGCGTACATTTCATCAACCAGAGATTTGCACACTATGATGGTAAGTATATAGTCTAATCCGTTCATTTTATTCATGAATATTATGAGACTTAATAAAAAACTTAAATAAAAAACATTACAAAACTTTAAATATGGCTGAACATTTTAGTTTATTCAGCATTAATACAAAAAGAAATCAACCAGTGCCTACCAGGTGTTGTCAGGAATTATGCCAGGCACTTTTACTACATTACTCATGTATTTCACACAAGAATCACATTTTATAAGTGAATTTTCAAATATGTCCAATGTCTCAATGTTCATAAATAGAAAAGCCCAGGATTTAAAGTTATATAGCTTGAAAGCCAACATACTTCCTATACAATACCACCTCCACTTCAAGCAAATTTTCAGGTAACTTTAAGGAGCCATGAGGGAGCTACTATTTATGGTCTACCTCCTTACCTCCTTCCAGAACTCCTGGTCAACCTTCATAGCCTATCGCAAACACCAATTTCTGTGTATAATACTACCAGAGTTAATCACTCTACCCAGTGAGCTACCTCCATTACCCTAAACTTACTTCTATCATTGTACATACTGACTTACATTGTAATTATTTGTTTACTTCGTCTCTCCTACTCAGCTATTTGCTTTGTATAGCCCAGACTCATGTTTAACTCATTTTTATAATATCCAAAATCCAGTGGAATGCCTGCTTAGCCCATAATAGCTATAGTCTACTCTGTTGCATGTGCTTCTGTAACATGAATTAGTTAGCTATGTGAAACTGGTAATTAGGGATATCAGTATAATAAAAAAGTCGCATAATTTCACATGTGATATTTCCAATGTTATCATTTTACCTCGCCAACTAAGAGCAAACGGGTACAAAATATATAAGCCATCATCAAATACAGCAAGCTATGAACATGATGTCCATTCACCTCTCCTTCTTCCTCTTAGCTCAATTTGGCCATAGCCTCTCTCTTGGAAATGCTTGTTACTCGATTCTCATCTTCATGCACCTCTGCCCTTTTCTTCATTTTTTAGCAACCTCAACCCTAGCTAATACTACCTTCCATTAAGTTATCACTTTTTTTAAACATAAATTCCTATATCTACTATTGCATTTACTGATTATAAGTTTAAAATTTCTTTTCATCTGTACTATTATTTTTATTAGTACTGTTGGTGCTCTGGTTACAACACTGCATAGGTCTTGAGTAGTCTGCCTCAACCCCATTTTCCCCATAAACGCTGTCATTTTTAAATTCATAATTTTGCAAAACAAGTTTTTCAGGGATTCAGGTATTACATTTTAACAGGAATTTCTGTACTCGAAATATCTGATGGACTGAATTACTGATAATCCAGTGCTCATCAGGCATTATACTTTCATTCAACAAATACTTACTGAATATCAAAGTGAATAGTCACTGCCGAATGCAAAGTAAATGCACTGCTCTAGGCATTAGAGAGACAATGATGGGCAAAGAATAAATGTATGTTTATGTATGTATGCATATGTGTGTATACATACACTTCTACACATATTCAACTAAACAACCTGAATTACACATTATTGTTAGATTCTAATCTCTACTTCTGCAGTTTTCAAAACTTTTCAGAAGAAACACTTTTTGTTTCCCAAGAGAAATCTTAAACAGAAACCAAACATAACAGATAAAAGCAGAACCCTGCACATTCAGGATCCTGGTGTTTGTTAAACTATGATTTAAAAATCACTGCTCTAACAACAATGCCAACATGACCCCTTTAATAAACAGAGTCTGACAAGTGCTGAGACAAATCAATTAGGTCACTATGAAGCTTCTAGTAAAGTTTATATCACTCCTCTCTCTCTTCCTTCCCTCCTATACAGCTGTGTTAGTAGGAGCCCAGACACAACTACTCCCAGAACTTGACCCCCTAAGAAAGCTATGTTGGAGACTGGGACTTACAGAAAAGGAAGCAGTGTGTAGATAACTTAGGTCAACTGTTTGGACTTAAGGGAAAATCTTCTCACCATCATAATAGTAAGATCTTAGAGGATAAAGATGAAAGTAAAAGCCTAGGGTAAAGGGGTATTAGAGGCTATTCAACTTGAAAAGACCTTAGGCTTACCCTTTTGGATGTGGGGAAGAAAGAGAAGGGAGACAAATGTAATGAATGAATCAATTATATAATATCTTAGAAAGTGACAAATAATATTGGGAAATGAACGTGTAATGCAGAGTAAGAAGGATCAAGAGTGCCAGGAAAAGAAGTGTGAAAGAGGGGATGTGCTTTGCAATTTTAAACACAGTTGTCAGAGTGGGCCTCACTGAGAGAAGAGCCCTTAATAAAGACTTCGTAAAGGAGTTAGCTATGAGGACGCCCGCATTCCTGCATTTGTGGAATAGCAAAGGATCTAGCTTGGATGGAGCACAGTGAGGGAGATGGACAAACTAGAGAAGGTAAGAGAGGTGACAGAGGTGGGAGAAGGAGAGGGCAGATCATGTAGAGGCTTACAGATCTTGTAAAGATTCTGGCTTTTACTCTGAGCCACTACAGGGTATTAAGCCTGATTTATAATTTAAATAGATTATTCTGCTAGGTGAAGAATAGACTACAGCACAGCACAAGTATACACAGGGAGACCGATTAGTCAGCTACTGTATTATCCAGGCAAGAGATGATGGTGGCTGAAACAGAGTGGTACAAGAGTTAAGTGGTCAAATATTTTTTTCCTTCATTCAAACATAGTTAAGGGGGTTCTAGTCAATAGATCACATACCCAAATCCTAAAAAAAATATTAGTAGCAATTGGCTCTGTAATGGATCCACAATTCTTTAAGCAATATCTACTTATTGCTGAGATATTTCATATGAATAAATGAAGTCTGTTGCTGAGTTTTCCACCATTCTATCACTTTTCCCCATGGAATTTATACTCATTTATTTCTATTCCTATCCAAGTTCACATTATTTTTAAATGATGTAGAGAAGGAAAATGGAGAGATAGATTTTTTAAATCTATATACATTTCTTTAAGGCATGGGGGTTTTTTTCCTTCTTTCCTTTTCATTTTCCCAGAATATTTCAACATTCTCCTTTTAAAAAAGAAAAACAAACCTGTAAACAAGCTATAAACCTTCTTTTACATTAAGAAAAATGCTGGGCACTGGAGGGATAGTTTTCTGTATTTTCTCCATCTCCAAATGTTACCATCGACAGTCTAGTAAACTTATTATTTATTCATACGCCTCTTTTAATTTCATTTCACTATTCAAACTTGCAGAGAAAAATGTATGCTGAAACACAATAATTTCACTTTCATAAAAGAACAGAAACATTAGAAAAAAGACATTTTGTTTGACTCTGTTACTCAAAAAAACGTAAACTTAATGAATTTTTTTTTTTTTTTTAGTAGCTTTCTAGTATTAGGGACAGAGTCAGTTTTAGGTCATCGACTTTTCCTGTCATAAACAATTACTGTCCATAAGATAGCTTGAGAATTTAACAGTAGAAAATGGAATAAAATACAAATTAGTCTTATCATGCAACTATTAAAAGACTTCATAAATGATTTACTTAAGTAAAAGCCTAAAAGTTCTGGTCTCCTAAAAACTTTAGAAAGTATTCTCCACAATTAAAAAGAAAACTTTGGGTTTCCATATGTTTACTTGATACACTTTTCATAATAATGCCACTTAATAGATGAAACAATGCCTTACAACTTTAAGTTCTCAGACATATATCATCTTATTTATTCTAGTATATGGTATCAAATTATTGGAAAACAGCCTAATGTTTAATGAATCTAAAAAAGAAAAAAATTACCTTTCAAAACCAAAAATGCAAAAATAATTTACTAAAATATCCTTACAGAAATGTTATTTTGATTTTTTTTTTTTTTTTTTTTGTAAAATATGCAGTTACTCAGTTAACAATGGCTAAGCAAGGCAGAAGCAAAGAAGGGGAGGGATCGAGATCCCTTAAATAGTCTTACCTTCTGATGTTTTCCATCGTTTCCATAAATCCTCAACAGTTATATGCTTATCTTCTCTGTGTAGATGGCTGTGTTTATTAGTAGCATCTTTATATTTCATATCTTCTCTGATAAACTAAGGAAGAGAAAACACTAAGTTAGACATGCTTAAATTCATTATTTTAGTCTTGACAAACTCAGAAAAATAAAATATAATCTGATCCAGGGGATGATTATTTTCAGATAACTGGTATATTTTTACATTTTACAATTACATTATTCTTACATGTGTTCAAAATATATTTAATGAAATGTCTTCTACAACTAATCATAAGAACAATGATAACAGCAGCGATAAAAGCACGTATTCAATGTTCATTACTTAGCAGGTACTATTCTAAGTTATATAACAAATATGTCTGTGTATTTATACACACACACACACATACATACAGAGACAGAGACAGTCATTTAACTTTATGACAGTCCTGTAAAGAAAGTATTATTTATCCCCATTTTATAGAAGAGAACCAAGGCCCAAGGAGGTTAAGTAATTTGCCCAAGATGGAAAAAATAATGAACAGCAGAGCTGTAATTCCAATCCAAGTCATTTGGTTAGACTCAACAGCATAATATTCTGCCTTAATATTATACATTTTACCAAATAGTGAGTGACAAGGATGTTTCAAAACATAATAAATACTAATCTTTCTCAATTACTGAATTGTATTTCTATGCTATTCTGCCTTTTAAGCTATTATATAAAAGTAATTGAAGGACATTTGATTATGCTATTTGTAACTAAAATATTTTACAAAACTGAAGGATGTCCTCTAAGAGAGTACTTCATAAAGTTATGGAAGAATTTATCTCCTAATTCTATTTTCAACCAACTTTTTGAAGTACCCTCATATTAATCTTAATTTAAAATACATAGAGAGGAAGCACTAAAATTATTTTTGCTAAAAAACAATTTGTTCTATATTACTTTTTAAGTTGTTTCCCACTTTTTACCCCAAAAAAGCAAATTCCTTTTTAGGGCTTGCCTACTATTTATCAATCTTGCCCCTTACAATCTTTTAGGCCTTATCTCTTGACACCTTCCCCATATAAACCTATTATTCTAATTATACGAACTAACGGTTTTTCAAAATTTTTATGCTTTTTCTACCTCAATATTTCTGACTTTTTTCTTTTGTTGTTTTACTTAGTATCCCTATTGATTTTTTTCTGGTTCTGAAACTATAAGATCATATAAAAGATTATTTCAGAAATAGAGAATGCAGAAAGTGAAAATCCCCATCCCCCCTAGCTTCAGACACCAGAGGCATATTTTTCTCACTTTTGTATATCGATAATGAACATAATCTTCAGACAAGAGACCAAATTTTGCTTTAGAGTTCTTCTCTTCTAAAACTAAAAAATAAAAATTTAACAGCTGTATAATATTGAACAAATCATTTCACTTTTCTGAACTGCAACAACCTTGGGTGTAAAATGAAGAACAAGGTTTTAGGATCAATAACACTGTTTAACATGTGGTCAGTAAACAAACTGATACTGGACTATAATATGTATAGAAATTGAGAGTAGCCATTTAGGAACCTTTATAGCATTTAAAAAATGCTTTCAAAGCATCTGAGACAAACATGTGATATACATGTGCTCACCTCATAGATCCTATCCACAATAGACTGGGAATTAAAAATCTGGTCATCATCAATAGTTTAAAAAGTACTAATCTAAAAGATCTATTCTAGCATTTATGTATTCTGTTGTTCTAAATACTGTCTTACTCCTTTTATCTAAATGCTCCTTTTTCACATTATATTTAAGGGGGCCAGCCTGATTATCCTAACTCCTCCTGTCATCCCTCCTACTCTTCTTGACTTACACCTCCAGAATCCAGTAGTCAAACCTGCAAAAACCACTGCCACTGAGCTGCTTAGAAACTGCCTCTATCTTGAAAAAGGTCCAAGAGCTGGAGAGAAATTCTAGACTGAAAACCATGATGACAGACAGAGCAGGGAGGAAGTCTGTCTTGGAAATGGTCCAGTCAGTTGGAACAAATGGCAACTATTTCATTTATGTGACAATTATTAAAAATAATGTACTAGGAAATTCTCTTCACCACATGAACACAAAAAATCCAAAAGTAGAGTCTGGGGCTTCAAGATCAATACATTTCAGAAAATAAGCTAATTTAAATACAGACAAAGTGTGGTATTCTAGCCACATAACTATTTTAGAAAGACTAGAAAGAGTTTATGGGCATGTCAAACACATGCTTAACAAATAAAAGATACCAAAAAAAGGCAATTAAAAAAAAAACTTATGAAGATATCTACAGCTTGCTTGGTATAAAAGAATTATTTTTTCCTAAGAAAGTTGGGTAAAAACTGAATAGATACACTGAATTATATTTTCTCTGGAATTACCATCTAAAAATACTTCTGTTTTAATAAAAAAAACAGATATTAAAATTCATCATAAACCACATAAAAGTATATTCTGTACCTTATAGATCTTCAACATTTTGATCTCAGAATGTGACTAGAAAATACTATAATTAGAATTACTTTGTTGACACTAAGTTGAAAAATGTTTAACTGAACCAAACACACTAAACATCATCAGCTTCCATTAAACCCTCTTCCCAATATCCTACAGAACAACATACAACTCTTGACTATTCAGAATTTCAACTTTATAGAAAACTACTAATTTTAGAAATGAGGCAGGCTAACTAGAGAAATTTTAAAAACAGTCACCAATAACTGAATATACATAAACAACAAATACTTCTTAATAACTGAAGTCCATGAATTAAGAAATCTGAAAATAGAATCTGAAATTCAGTGAAGTAAATCTTCAAACAATGTACAGTAAACAATGTATAGTTCCTTGGTAAACATACCCAATTATATGCAAACTTACTACAGGAAATCCTAAATTGACAATACAAATAAGGAGCTCTCAATAAATTAATGACTACTGAATATTCTTTTCAAAAAGATTCACCCAAATGATTCTTTTACATAAACTCCTCTAGTACCATTGAAAGTATGTGCTTTGCATATCCAGTTTCAGGAAGTTAGTTTTTACATAAGAAACTGATTTAGTTTCTCGTACCTATCACATACGTTTTATATTTCTACAGCTACTTTTATGATACTGCTTTTAATAAAATCTGACAGATGTACACCAGCATTAGCGTAGATCACTACATGCGTCCAGTCACCACCCCCCAAAATAACACCCACTACCACAACTATTTGATCAAAGGACGGATGGACATCTCACCGATAAGACAGCAATCCCAAGCTTGTACCAGGACGACAAGATTCTTTCTCACAAGAAACCATGAATGAGATCATGAAAAGTTGAGTAACGTGGAGATAGCTCTGTATTTTTAAAGTGATAAACACACTAGTGTTATAGGTACCATTTTACAGGCAGTCAAAATGGGCCATGTGGCATGGGGAACAGATGAACCAATAAATATGCAGAGAGAGAAAATAATGAAAGAGAACAAAGATAACCAAAGAGAGAAAAAATGGACCAGAATTGCCTCAGTTCTTGATGACTTTCCGGTTTCAGTTACACGGGAAGGATGGGCTGTACAACTTTTATCCTGATTTTCACGATATAAATCTGTGCTTCCATTTTTAAATACACCATTTTAAGACCTCAATACCCAGGAAAGTGATTTATCATCACAGTTCAGCACTTGACTTGGAGTCCAACATATATTCAAACTCTGCACTACTTATATTGTGAGAAATTTGCAAGCTACTTAACCTCTCTTTAGGTTAATATTTCTCCTCTATATAATGAGGAAAATAAAATAGCCTCTCATATGTAGTTATGTGGAAGATTAAACTATAAATGCATACATACTGCACATAGAAGTGTTAGACAAAAATATTTTGATTGTTCTTTATAAACCAGTTGTATTACTGGTGAAGTTTAATGCATGAATAAATGAGTTTCACCCTGACTATATGGATTGGTAGGTTTAACACACAGTTTGGGAAATATCAGACATTTATAAAGGTAAGATTGGCCAATACTCTTAGAGTCCCATTTCAAATATTTCAAACCAAAATACACAACACAGAGATAGAGAGGAAAACCACAGCCTCTTCACTGACAATGTAAGCACAGACTTTCCCAAAGGACACCTGTCATCAAAATAACATAATGTCCAAGGTCTGATATGTGAGTCAGTTATAGCAGATGGGTTCCTTATAAACAATTGCAGGGTCTTCCTGTCTTAAAAATAATACTAAAATAGCTTAGTATTGAAAGAAAGTGAGCCAAGATGCCGGGTACCGTTCAAGCTTTATTAAAGCAAGAAATCTGCTGGGCTGTGCTCAGAGTGGCAGGCAGCCCAGGGCTGCCCTGAAAATGGTAGACAGCACCAGGTGTGGGGGTAGTAGAGCTTATATAGTGCACCAAGGGCTGGCTGATACCGTCAAGGAGGGTCATTATGCTAATGTGGATCAGGATGGAGAACTGTGTCCTTGCGGAAGCAAAAGGGGTTTCTGCTTAAGTCAAGAGGCTTCTTGTAAAGGGAAGGGGGGAGGGGGGGGAGGAGGTGGGCGGCGCCATTTTGTACTTGGGCTTGTCTAAAGGGGTGCTGGTTATGTTGCAGATCTATTAAATATCATGTCTCAAAGGAAAGAATACACAACAAGAAAAGTACTACTATTATTCCCACTTTTAAAGATGAAAAAAATTAAGGCTAGGAAGGATTAGGAATCCATTCTATTTCACATAGCTTTTTAAAAGGACAGCCAATACTGGAAGTAAATTTTTATAAAATCTAAAGTTTAAGTTCTTCCTCACTGTGCTAACCTAGATGTTTTATTAAAAAAATTCACTGATTCCCAAACTCTTAGAAGTGATAATATGCTATTAAGGCATGAATTGCCCATATTTTTCTCTCCATCCCAAAATTGTTATATCAAATAGATGGCATAATGTTTGAGAGCACAGACTTGGTTTCCAAACTATACAGATATCCCAAATCTCCTACTTATATGACCTTAGTAAGTTGCTTTATGTCATTTTTCTCATCCGCAAAATGGTAACCTTCAAAGGGTTATGAGGATTAAGTAATTTATTTCATATGAAGTGTAAAAACAGTGCTTGGTACATAGCAGACACTCAATAATGTCAGCTATTTTAATTTATGTTAAATCTTTTTTTTTAAATGAGTTAAATTTTTACCTTGATTTGCGCACTCTGTATCATTTCTGACATAGAAGGAGTGAAATGAGTGAAGATAGTTTGAGGTACTACAAAACATCAGATTATAATCACTGATCTAAGAATTAAATCTACAAGCAACAGCAATATCATATCTTGACTAAGACTCACAATCTAAGATGCTATCATTGGCGTAGAGAGAGATAGGGGCTAGTACCAAGACATTCCTTGTTTTAATAACCTTGATCTTATCATTTCAGATGGATGATGATAACGACACAAAACACAAAAGAGCACAGGCAAACTGGAATGTATTTTCACAAAAATAAGGGGGAAAAGGGTAAATTATTTAACATTTGAAAAAAAAAACTCTTCAGATCCAAAATTCAAACATTTAAACCCTATGTTAATGAAAACTTTGAGCTGATTTAGACAGTTTCTACACTTTAACACAGGCATAATTTTACCCTTTTGCCCTACCTCCTACCACTGTAACTCCCTGCACTGTTACTATAGCACCAATTCAGCCCTTAATCCTATTCCTCGAGCAACGAACATCCAAAAACCCATCAGCCAATCCCTAGTTTACCTATAACAAATCCACCAAAATGACCTCCTTAGGATTGTATTCTCAGGAGAGCTCATGGTCCAACAGGTTTCACAATTACCATCAACAATATTTGAGCTATATTATACCCTTTTATGAGCTAGCCAGAGAACATAACCATTATTTATAATACTGATTCAATTGGTTGATCAGTCAATAGACAGATCCAAACAACTAATTTACAAAAAAACTTGTTAAAAAAACAATGGTTTTTATGAATTGGAATGTGATTGTATCATTTGTTTTATAAGAACCAATACACAACCTATATTGTGACTACTCATCAAGATTATTATTGATTATAGCCTAAAAACTCTAACAAAATTATCCACGATTCCAATAGTCTACCACTAATAATAAAAAAAAAAAGGTACTCTACTGTCACTAAAAAGAACATCAAAATAAGAGTCTGAACACTTATAACAAATAACTTGCCTTCTATGTTCTCATTTGAAAAATAAAGAGTAAAAACCATCTATCCCACAAAGTTGTAAAGTCTACACTTGATCTTAGCCAAAAGGCCAAGAAGCGATAACAAAGTTGTAAAGTCTAAGAAAAGAGAATATAGCTTTATGAATACATGAAAAACTAAGAAAAGAGAATATAGCTTTATGAAAAACTGTTGCTATTATTAAAGTTAAAAGTAGTAGACACTGTGGAAGCTAGAGATATACCAAAGTGTAGCTTTGGCCTCAGATTCTAGAAATCTGAATATCCAAATAGTGTCTTTCTGCCATCTATGAACTTGCACATGATCAATATTCATGAAATCACATAAGTTAACATTATATCCAATCAGTACAATATCAGTAATATATAAGGCAAGTCATTTGGAACTAACATTAATATGTGAATATTTACTTTATGTAGAGGTAAGCATTCAAGATTTAATAAATAGAAAATCTCCTGTGTCTTATTGGCTCAAATTTGGTAAGTAAGAACTTGCATTTCCAACAAAGATGAAGTTACAGGGACCAGATTTACCATCTCCCCCAAAAAACAACTAAAAAACCAGACAAAATATATAAACAACAGTTTTCAAGACATTGAATATTAGGCAACAAAAGACAGTGATCCATGAAAGACCAGAAACAAGTAAGTATGCCCTATGACTGCCGTAAATTAGTTCCCAGAGAGAATTTCCAGGACAAAATACAGAAAGAGGGAAACAGGCCAGTACCAGGCAACTTCTCTGAATGGAAGAGATGAAACTGGAGTCTGGGGAGGCCAACAGTGTCAGAGATCATAAGAAATACCAGAGAAGAGTAAGCTACACAGAGAGAGAACCCTGGACATCTAGAAAGTGTTGCCTTGAAACTTCAACTGACTACTGATCAGCACATGCACGTGAGGAAGCTATCATGAGCCAAGAGAAAAAAAAAAAAAAAAAAAAAACACCAGAAAGAATTAGAAGAAACAAACCCCAATGATTACACAGGGCAAGGAATAGTTCCTGTTACAACCAGAGAGGGAAAAACCTCACAATTTGTAGGTCACCAGGTAGAATGCTAAGAGGGGTTTTACCTCAGTACTGGGGAATATTAACCCTAGACTGAACTCTGCATGGATCCTGCTTCAAAAAGCTTGTAAGTATGACCCAAGAGGATTAAACTGCTTCCAAGTAACTTAACCCAGTCCTAGAACAAGATAAAGGGCATTTATAGAAACACAAAATATCCAGCAATATTACCAACAAGGTAATATTTACAGTGTCTGACATCCAATGAAAAATTACCAGGTATGCTAAGATACAGGAAAATACAATCCCAAATCAGGAGAAAAATCAATCAATCAAAACCAATACAAAAATGGTCCATATGTGAGAATTAGTAAACAAAGATATTAAAATAATTATTAAAGCCATATTCTATACGCTCAAGAAGCTAGGGCAAATAATGAGCTTGTTAAGTAGAGACATGTAAGATTAAAGTTGTTTTTTTTTTTTTTAAAGAAAAGAAAAAGATGACGCCCAAAAAAATTCTAGACATGAAAACTACAAAATATGAGATAAAAAAATACACTAAATAATATTAATGACAGATCACAGCAGACTAAAATATTAGCAAACTTAAGTAAAATAAGCAGAAGAAACCATCGAAAATGAATAGTGAGCTATGGGAGAACTTCAAGCAGCCTATGTGTAACTTGGTGCGCCTGAGAGAGGAGGTGACAAAAAATATGAGTGTGGGATATACTAAAAAGCATACGTACTTCACAGGGCCTGGTTTTCCAGTCTTAAAGTTTCAAATATTGACCTTGCAAGGACAGGAGATTTTCCTCAGGCTATAAGTCTCTGGTGCAAGATAAGAATTGTGGCACAGCAGGTTGCTGGCTCAAAGACAGACTAGTTACTGATTGTTATGTAAAGACACTGAGAAACTGCTAGAGGGAGAAGGAATGTTTGTTAAGATCAAAGCTTTTGTTGATAGCCTTACTGGAATGTCATCTGGCTTGTTTCACTGAAAGTTACCAGCCTATATTGCTAAACTATAACCCCACCTTTGTTCACTTTCTGTAACTTCCTGGTCTGGAAAATAAATGCAGGAAGAGATCCCCAATTCAGTGTTAATTTCTCAAGGAAGGGTTGCCTCTCACTGGAGGGTGCCTGGGAAGTTAACCTCTTCGGGGCTTCTCACTGCTTGGAAGAGATGGGCTTTGAGTAATCCTTTGCATCTCCGTCACCCAGGGGAAGTTGGGTGACAAATCCATGGGGGTCAAAGCAACATAAAGCAACATATGAGGGTACTTCAAAAACTTTGTGAAAAATAGAACTAAGAAATTTTCTCAATGTAAGCTCCATCAAGTTCAAGACACTTTTGTAAGCCATAATACTAGCCATGTAGTACATCCCTAAAGAACTGATCATTCTGGGAATTTAACCATGTCAATGCAGTTTTATTTACATTATTAAATGAATAAAAATGAGTGTCCTTTAAAGACTTTTTAAGATTAGGAAACAAAAACAAGTCAGAAGGAGCCAAATAGGACTGTGAGGTGAATGCCTAATGATTTCCCATCGAAACTCTCACAATATTGCCCTTGCTTGACAAGAGGAATGAGCAGGAGCATTGGCATAGCAGAAAAGGACTCTCTGATGAAGCTTTCCCAGGTATGTTTCTGCTAATGCTTTGGCTAACTTTCTCCAAACACTCTCATAATAAGCAGATATTATCATTCTTTAATTTTCCAAAAAATCAACAAGCAAAATGCCTTGAATGTCTCAAAACCATGAATGGGGCGATAATCATAGAAAGAAGTGGAGTCAAGAGAAGTTTTTATTTTGTTCTGTTTATAAGACAGAAAAAATCATGGCAGGTTTGAGGCAGATGGGAAAGTTCAAGTAGACAATGGAAAATATGGTTGTTGGAGAAAAAATACTGAAGCATTCCTCTAGAGTAGGGAGGAGATAAGATCGAATACACAAGTGAAAAGAATTCACTTTGTAAATAGCACAAACAGTGAATCCACAGTAACAGGAGAGAAAATAGAGTTTATGAACACAAATGCAGATGGTGAGTCCCCAGTGGTTATATGACTTCTTACGGGGAGAGAGAAGAAACTTCTCTACCCCAAATCCTAACATCTTTGGTTAGTTATTATATCACTGGGATATGATTTGAAACATATCATAAAGTATGAAAAATAAACTAGCAATGGAGAGTTAAAGGAAAACCACTGACCAATTATACTTAATAGATTTTATAGCAACACAAAGATTCTCCTTCATTGTCTTCTATAAAAGAAAGTGACAGTTTTAAATTGTGAGGATCAAAATGTTCTATGTCTCCATTAGGATAGTAGAAACAAGGGTATGCACATTTTTCAAAATTCATTAAACTGTATACCTAAAATCTGCATTGAATTTTATGTAAAATATACTTCAAAAAACTATCAAGTTTTGAAGAAATTCATTGTATTGACACAATTTTATTCATTAAAAAGACATTATTTACTTTTGAATGTACTGCTCATCTCTCAGGATCCTTAAGAAAGTCAATCATTAAGAGATCCCATTAATTTGCCACATATAATTTTATAATGTCTTTCATTGCTTTTTCAAAGGAGAAAAGAGAATAGAAGATGAGTTGAAAATACTTCCATTAATGAGGTTCTGGATAGCAACTATAATCCTTTCCTTTGAACATGAAAATCCTTTATCAGTATACAAGGAATGCTGGCTTTTTAGGCACCCTAGATACAGCCTACAGAAACAGTATAATTACCCTCAATCACTACATGTGTTATGTAACTAATGTGGGACAGGTAAAACCCAAAGAGCAGACTGGATATAGGAAATAAAATGAAAATAAGGGTCAAGCTAAACTACAAACCAACAAATATCATAAAAGAAAACAGTGTAATGCAAAAGATTACTTTAGCTTAGAAGAAAATGCAAGAAAAACAAGGAAGGTTTTATATGGGGAGGTTCTATTTGAATTTAAAAGTAATCTTAAAAGATTACTTGACAAGCTATAATTGAAAAGCAAAATGAAACAGAAAGAGACTGAGAGAAATCATGAGTGAAATGCCTCTATAGGCATAAGAATACAGGATGTGTACAAAAAGCCATCTGCCTATATATTGTCCACCTGGGCAAAAGTGAACAGTACATGAAGAAGCTGCATAGTAAATGACCATGGCTGGAAGGGTGGAATGCAAATGCCAAACTAAGAAGTCTAGACTATATTTAGCAGAGTATGGCCGTGGTTCTCGGAGCATGGTCACTAGACCAACAATATCAGTACTGGCTGGGAACTTGTTAGAAAGCCAAATTCTTGAGTCTCATCCCAGACCTACTGAATCAGAAACTCTGAGGGTGGACCCAGCCATCTGTGTTTTAACAAGTCCTCCAGGAGATTCTGATGCACACTAAAGTCTGAGACAACTGGACTATGGAGATACAATATAAGTTTTTGAGTAAGAGAGAGAATAACAAAATACCATGTTCTAAAATGTCTTAATCAAGCAATAATTGTCAAAATGGATATAAAATAAGGAAAAGGCAAGCAATGGCAAGACCAGTTAGAAATCAAATAACAATAAAACTCAGTAACTCAAAGAGGGAGACAAGAAAGTAAACAAAGATGAGACTGGAGCATTGAGCCAAAGTTGTAGGTAAAATAGCGATACCATCAATAAAAATAACACACTTAAAGAGAAACAGGAAACAGATTGTTTTTAAAAAAACACAGTGACTGATTCAGCATGAGATTTTCTAAGGACACTGAGTTGGAGATCCTAGCAGACTGGAAATTATGTGAGACTAGAATTCTGGGCAAAAGTCAGAACTGAACATATGTAGAAGTGACGATTAAAGCCAGGAGCTTAAATAAAACAACCAAGAAGGTAAAAGAAAGGAAAGAAGAAGCCCAAAGATAAAAATCTTATGGAATACATACATTTAGGGTCAAGAGAGCAAGAATAATGAAAAAATCAGAGAAGACGACAAAAGCAGGAAGAAAGAAAACCAGGCAAGTTCTTTCAATCCTATCCCTGACAATGTAATACTACAGTCAGACTGAATGATTCACTATTGCATAAATTAGGACCGTACTATGTTCTTTCTTTAGTGCTTTTAGCATGTCCTATCTATCATCCAAATCTGTGAAAATCATACCCATTTCACAGGGTCCATCTCAAGTACTCTACATCAAGTTATTCTTGATGCTCCCAAAACAGATGTGCACTCTCTCCTCTGAAACACAATAGTACCTCCACACTTCGACATAATGTGCCTTGTATTATATATATATATATGACACTATGTGCCCAACTAGATGGTAAGCTCATGAAGTTTATACTCATTTGATCATTCTGCCCCATATTTAGTATAGCACTGTATATTTAAATAGGAACTTTAAACTGTTAGATGTCTTTTCTTTTTAAAAGAATGGTCAACAATGACCTAAGGCATACTTCCCAAGCTTTTGAGGGGGCCAAGGAAAAGAAAATAAAGGGCAAATGAGAACAAAACAAAAATCAGCACATAAAAGTTCCCATACCTCCCTAATTAAGACTTAAAAGAAATGTTAGGTACTACATCATATGAAAATAAATCAATAAAGGTCATTTCACAAGGATTAACAAAGTGAAAGGCTCTCAAATACTCTTTATCAATTGTTTTAAACATTTACAATGATCCCTGTACCGGCCAGCAAAAACATATATTTATGTACATATGTGTATATATATATTTTTTTTTTTTCAGGATCAAGGTAAAATATTCTTTCGCTTTTAAAAATACTATCTTCATAAGTTTCAGTGCTCCAGAACCAATAATACTATAAAAAGGCTACTAGGGTAGTATAAAGCGAGTCATCAATACTTGATACAGTAGTACCAATACAAGGTAATGAGCCAAACCAGACCCAGAAAGGCCAGGATAAAAAGTCTAATACAGGGTTATTAAGTAAGGGAAAAAATAATCTTTAGGGTGAGGTATGGTAGATTGTCCATCCAAGCTCAAGATTATACTCAATATATAAGTCAGTATGATAATATTCAAACCAAAATATAGGGAATGAAAAGGGTATGAGGTCCTAGTGAATGAGCTGTCATCAATACCCAAAGGTTTCCAACTAAGATTGAGGTCATTAACAAAAACACAGTTCAAGAACATATGCAGAGAGGTTCTTTCAGTTTCCAAGGCTCAAAACTGAATACGAGTTAAAAACAAACAACAAAAACTTGGAACTCTGTCTAAACATATTACAGAGAGTGAGCAGGACTTGGGATGGCTGAGCTCTAATCCCAGTTCTCCTTACACACACTATGTGACCTAAGTAAATTAATCCCTCTAAGCCTCAGTCTCCTCATCTATAAAATAGGGATAACAACTGTCCTGCTCATCTCAAAAAAGCACTGCTGAAGGTAACGTGAGATAGCATAAATGTTTTATAAACCATGATGTTATAATCACATACAGTGGGGTTATCTGAGGAAAAGACAATTTACCTTACACCTACCTCCCTGATACAGCACAGTTCTTTACCATAAGACCACCCAAACAGCTTTCTATAGTGAAACAGTATTCTGAGACTACATGGTTAGTAACTGCCGTACTAAGTCCTTGGAGAAATTCTAGCAGGCTGAACAATGGATAGATTCATAGGAAAATTTAGACTACTATATAAAATTCTTCAGATATGAAAAGTTGGTTAACACTTTTTGTGGTAGGAATATTTATGATCTACTTTCTTAACAAATTTCAAGTACATAATACAGTATTATTAACTTTAATCATCAGCTGTACATTAGACACCCAGAACTTATTCATCTTATAACTGAAAGTTTATACCCTTTGACATTGCAAGGTAATAGATGTGTTAATTAGCTTCACTATGGTAATCGTTTCACAATGTATACATATATACAATTTTTGTCAAGTATACTTCAATAAAGCTGAAGAAAAAAAATTTTAAGAAAAATACTGGGAAAGCCAAACGAACTTACTAATTTAAAAAAATCCTAAATATCAATGAAAGAATCAATGATTATTATTTTAATACAGAAAAATACTTCTCAGCTGTAGACAAAAAATAACACTTAACTCTTAGAAAGAAAAATAGAAAAATTCCTGAGTGTCTCTGTCATGTTACTAGAAAACAAGCTGTACAGTACAAAATGACTCCAAGTGATAAACTAAATTGAAATAGATACAAGCTTTACTAATAGCACAAATCTTGGCACGATACTTAGATCAACTTAATAATAACTTAGTGAGGGAGCAATATGCAGATAAAGGTAAGTACAATAGAAAGCTGACTATGATAAGCCATAGGGTTAGGGTAAATATATGGCCTGTTTGCCTGGGACGGTCCTCATTTACACCTGTTATCCTGGTATAATTATTAATAGCACACTCTTCACTCTCAAAAGTATCCCAGTTTGGATGATGAATTATACAGTCACCCTATCTATAATAACAATAATGTAAGGCTAATAGTGTTAATGTTACAGTGAAGGTATAATTTTAGTTCTTTTGTGACATGGGAATAAAAAGATCCTGTACTGACCCAAACTTAGACAATTTTTTAGAAGATGAGACAATATGTGAAGTTTGCTTAACTCTCAAAAAAAATTAATTACATAAATGCAATGCCATGCTGTGATCCTGACAATGCTCAGGGAGGGAGGGGGAGGAGAAGAGCAGGACTGGCAGTACAGTCAGGCTAGAACTGAAGAAGAGTACAGATGCACGGTCTTGATTCACACTCCTACTCCTCTGCCCCCTTCCAGTCTGTAACAATGTTGAATATGAAATTCTCCTAGCGGTAAATTAAAAATTAGTGGACCAGAAATGACAAATGATTTTAATGAAAATATATAATTACCATGTGGTCTAACTAAGGAAAGCTGAAATAACTTGGGGAAGGGGCTAAAAGATCTACTAGTTGAACGACAGATTGCAGTAAGTTCCAGAAAGAAGCAAAAGAAACTAGGTAAACAGTTTCAATGTTCCATGATGCCACAGAATGATTTCAGAAGTTCTGGGGTCTTCAAAGACAGATCTCATACTACAGGCCATTCATTCCCAGTTTATAAATAGGTTGTACTTAAGAGTACTTGTTTACCATTTGAAACATATCTTTCCACAGAAACTGTTATGGTGTTTAAGTTCCTAGATCACCACAAAAAGCTACTTAATCCATATGTAACTTAACTACACTCTTATACTACCAATAGTACTTCTCAAATAGCCAATGACTAAGGCAGCCTCAGAAAGAGAAGATTCACTATAAATAATCAGAATTTTGAGGTAGAGATGAGATAGTCTAGATAGTAAGAACTGGTAGGGTAAGAGAAAGTCCTCTGTTTCCTATGGTGGTTGTTTGTACGGATAAACAGATATATGGCTAGAAACACTATAGGAGAATCCGTTCTTACCAAATCTTAAAAACAGAAAAATAACTTAACAGCAGTTGGCAAATAAATTGGAAAATCAAGAGACAGAGGAAGAAGTTCAATAAATAGGTACCATAATTATCAAGGGAAGTCATAAGAGCTTGGGTACTCAACTAAATAAATGCTGAGCAGTGAAGAAATTCACTATTTAAGTAAGAAATATTCTAGGTATAACTATAAAATAATGAGACATTTTCTTAACCATCTAGGTTCCAGAATGATCTTACTTTAACAAAAGCAAAGGATCCCCCCCCCCCAGAAAAATACAACCCTGCTTATAGTAACTGCATGTCCATGACTGCTCACAGAACATTTATGAAATTTTTAAGGTGGAATTTGGCAAAAGTAAAATCACATAGTACAGGGGCAGAAAACAATGTCTTTTGCAAGACCATCACAGCAGCCAAATATAATACTGTGCCTGAGATTATAAAAATTGTTATAAAAGTATAATGCAAAAACAACTATAAGATTAAGGTACGAAGAGTAAATCATAAACCATTTTTTTGTGGATCTAATCATAAGAAATCAAGGTTTATAACCAGGAAGGTACTTCAAAAAGTTCATGGAAAAACAGAATTAAAAGACAATATGAATCTTTCCATGAACTTTTTGAAGTACTCTCATATACTATGTATGCATAAAAAGTCAAGATAAAGAGCTTCCAGCTACTATCAGTGTCCTTCTGGACGGTTTAATCCAGTAGTTCTCAAACTTCATCAGACAATAAAATCACCCAAAGGGCTTGTTTAAACAGATTGCTGGGTCCCACTCACAAGTTTCCAATTCCACAGGGCTGGAGTGAGGCTCAAGAATTGGCATTTCTAACAAGTTATCATGTGAAGCTAATGCTACTTTCCAGGGAACCAACTTTGTCTTAGAACTATGCCAATTCCCTTTTCATCCACTTCTTTTCTCACTTTTGAGGCCCAAGGATTTGGCTGTAATGATCTTTGTCTTTCTTCACTCCATAGGCTAAATGCAAAGTAATAGAGTCCCACAAACTTTTTCTTATCTTACTTTCGAAACGTGTGTATATATAGGCCCCCTATCATTTTGAATAGTTTAAAATGTAGTTAAGTACAGCTGAACCAAGTACAGATAACAAAAATGACACAAGGAGTTCCAGTCAAGATGGAGGAATAGATGGTTCCCAGAATCACTCTCTCCCACAAATCAACCAATTTACAAGTCTAAAAATGTAACAACACCCAAGTTGGGGCTGCTGGAGCTCAGGTGAAGAGGAGGAGAGACCTATGGAGTTCATGAAGGGGGAGAAGTCAGAATGAGAGAAAGAAAAAACTGCTCGGAGTGTTTCAGGCCACAGCTGCTTTAAAGCTGGAGCCGCAGAGCACAAGGAGCAGGAGCCAGCAGAAGCTGCAGCTGTGCCCTTCAGATGAAGTTGCTTGGAGGTGGCCGGGGAGAAGAGGGCTTTGGTGGCCCCCAGGACAGCAAGACCACTAATAGGGTTCCTGTGGACCCATGCAGGAGCAAAGAGCCAGAACAGCTGAAAAAGAGGAGCCATTCAGAGGCCAGTGAGTCATCAGAAGGGACTGGCGCAGGGCCCGTCCCACGGGAAGTGTTTGGAGCATGGGCAGTGGGGGAGATGGGCCCACCGGGGGAACACTGGGGCACAGCAAAGACAGCCAATCTGCCCCCCAATCAGCACAGAACCACTCAGAGGAGACTGGTCAGGAATGCAGAATTGGATGGGGGTGCAGTCTGATGAAAAGATTTGGGCCCAGATCAGAATTTCTACAAAACCCAGGTGACTGGGTTTACAGAGAGCCGGAAATACCTATGAAGTCAACCATTAAACCCTGAGATGCACAGAAAGTCTTCCCTAGGAAAACAGCAGCAAAGCAGCAATTTAGCTCAACAACAGAGCTCAGGTACTGGTTCCCACAGGAAGTTCCCCTGTTTTAGAAGTAAGCAAAGGACAAAAAATTAGTTCTGGTCCAGGCACACCACCAGTGCCTTGGAGTGTGCCAGGGGACCTGAGGTATGGAGCCAGGGACAGAACTTCCAGCCCGCAACCACACACACTGCCAGCCCCTTGGGGCCCTCCCTGCCTGGGGGCCTGGGGCTTACAGCTGGGGACCAGACCTGCCATCCACAACCAGGCACACTGCCAGAACCTCTGGACCCCACCCCGGGCCCTGGGGCATGGATCGGGGACCAGACCTCCCCCCCACAACCAGGCACACTGCCAGCCCCAGAGAGCATGCCAAAAACATCACCTCCATGTGGGTGGCCCACCACCGCCACCACAGTAACCACGGCTGCCATGAAAGTGTCTAGATGTCACAACCACCACACAGATGGTCCACCAGCCACTGGAGTGCATTGACACAAGGAGAGTCACCAACAGAGACTAAAGAAAAGAAGAGGATGTCTCTTTCCACAAAGCCCAATCCAGAGTAACAGAAGAAGCATCTGCTGTATGATAATATTGGGGGACCTGAACACACTCTTCAGCATTGGACAGATCACCTAGGCAACAAAATCAACAGAGTAACCATTAGTCTTTCAGAGGGAGAGAAGAAATCTAGGGTTATCAGTGGTGGAAGGGGGGAAGGAGAGGGAGATAGGGAGAGATTGGACAAGGGGCATAAAGAATAAGTACAATTTGTAACAATATACATACTAGTAATATTGATTTGATCATCATGTCAACACTTAATCCCAAAAATATATAAAACCTGGAAGAGGTAGCTTGTCTCCTCCAGTGCACAGACATCAATGTAAAGGCAAAAGGATAGAGAAAGAACAGAAAAAAATGACACCACCAGAGAAAATCCACAAAGCACCAGCAATGGACCCAGAGGAATGGCAGATCTATGAAGTATCTGACAGAGAATTCAGAATAATCCTCTTAAAGATGTTCAGAGGGAAAATTAGAACAGACAGAAAATTAAAAGATATTTGGAAAACAATCCAGGAGCAGAACAAGAAACTGGACCAAAAAATAGACTCAATTAACAACAAACAACAACATATAAATTCTAGCCATAAATAATACTAAACTGAAAAGCTCAATAGAAAGCTCTAACAGCAGACTTCATCAAACAGAAGAAAAGAATCAGAGAGCTGGAAGACAAAACATATGAAATTATCCAATCAAGAATAAGAAAAAAATTAAACAGAATTGTAGCAATTATGGGACTCCTTCAAGCAAAATAACCACTACAGAGCCGGTGTACCTGAAGGACACAAAAAAGGAAGAGACCGATAAAGCATATTTAAGGAAATAATGGCTGAAAAATTCCCAAATATAGAGAAAGATGACAGCATCCAGGTACAGAAGCTCAGAGGTCACCAAATTCAATCCAAAAAGGAACACCCCAAGGCACATTATAATCAAATTATCAAAAAACTAAGACAAAGAAAGAAGACTGAAAACAGAAAGAAAAAAGGAATTCATAACATTCAACAGAGTCCAAATAAGATTCTCACCAGATTTCTCAGTAGAAACCCTACAGGCTGAGAGAGAGTGAGATGATATAATAAAAGTACTGAAGGAAAAAGACTATTAACCAAGAATTCCATATCCAGCAAAACTAAACTTCAAATACAAAGAAGAAATAAAACCTTTCCCAGACAAACAAAAGCTAAGGGAATTCATCAACACTAGACCTGCCTTACAATAAATGCTAAAGGGAGCTCTTTAAGCTGAAATAGTATGACACAGAAGTGTAATAAGAAAACACTTGAAGTACGAAACCCACTAGTAAAGTAAATACACAGATGTTCTCAGAATACTCCAGTGTTGTATGGGTGGTGAATAAACCACTTACATTTTACTATGAAGACTAAAAGGGAAAAAGCCAACAATAATGAATTCAACAACCATATAAGAGATAGGCAATATTAAAAGATGTAACCTGAAACAACAAAATATTAAAAAGTGGGGAGAAATGATATCAAGGAACAGTTGGCTTTGTTTTCTTTTTCCTTTTTCTTGGTGACCAAAGCTAAGTTATTATTAGTTTAAAACAATCTGTTATAACTATAACATGTTTTTTGTAAGCCTCACGTTAACCATAACATAAAAACCTATAACAGACATACAAAAAATAGTGAGAAATCAAAATACACCACCAGAGAAAACCACTAATCACAAAGACAGAAAGACCAGAAAAAAGGAAAAAAGAACCTACAACCAGAAAAAAAGTAACAAAATGGCAGTAATAAGTCTCTATGTATAACAACTCTAAATATACATGGATTAAAGTCCCCAATTAAAAGACTCGGAGGGGAGGGATGTGGGAGGGAGGTTTCAGTAATGGGCCACAATAATCAACCACATTGTATATTGACAAAATGAAATTAAATTAAATTTAATTTAATTTAAAAAAAGACTCAGAGGGGCTAAATGGATTATGAAACAAGAATATGCTGCCAACAAAATGCTGCCTACAAGAAACTCACTTCACCTGTAAGGATACACATCAACTGAAAGTGAAGGGATGCAAAACGATTTTTCATGCAAATGAAAATCAAAAGAGTGAGAGGAGCTATATAGACTTCAAGCCAAGGAAAGTAAAAAAAGATAAGGAAGGTCAATACATAAAGATAAAACAGATCAACTCAACAAGATGGCATAACAATTCTAAATATATACATACCCTACTCTGGAGCATCCAGATATATAAAGCAAATACTACTAGACCTAATGGGAGAAGTAGACTCCAACACAACAATAGCTGGGGACTTTTTAACCCCTCTTTCAGTAAAGAGCATATAATCCAGACAGAAAATTGACTGCGAAATATCAGAGTTAATCTGTACTGTACACTAATTGGACCTAATGGACTTTTATAGAACATGTCATTCAACAATTACAGAACACACATTTTTCTCAGCAGCACATGGACCACTCTCTAGAACAGACCACAGGTTAGGTCACAAAAGAAGTCTCAATAAATTTTTAAAAATTTGAAATTATACCAACTATCTTATCCAACCACAACAAAATAAAACTAGAAATCAGTAACAGAAGGGACACTGGAAACTGCACAAATACATAGAAATTAAACAACATGCTCTTAAACAATGAATAGGTCAAAGAAATTTAAAAGGAAATTTAAAAATTCCTGAGACAAATGAAAACAAAACATCCCAGAACCTGTGTGATACAGCAAAAGCAGTTCTAAGAGGGAAGTTTATAGCAATAAGTGCCTACATCAAAAAAGAAGAAAGATTTTAAATAAACAACCTAACATTACACCTCAAGGAACTAGAAAAACAACAACAAACCAAACCCAAAGTCAGTAGAAGAAGAGAAGTAACAAAGATCAGAGCAGAAATAAATGAATTAGAGATTAAAAAAAAAAGATCAATGAAACAGTTGGTTTTTTGAAAAGATAAACAAAATCACTAGAACTTTAGCTAGACTAACAAAGAAAAAAAAGACTCAAATAAATAAAATCAAAAATAAAAAGGTAGATTACAGTACAAATGATACCACAAAAATACAAGGAATCCTAAGAGACTATTATGAACAACTATAACCAACTGTAAAATCTAAAAGAAATGAAATGATTCCTGGACACATACAACTTACCAAGGTTGAATCATGAAGAATTAGAAAACCTAAAATGACCAATAATGAGCAATGAGACTAAAGCAGTAATAAAAATTCTCCCAATAAAGAAAACCCCAGGACCTGACAGCTTCACTGTTGAATTCTAAGTAGACCAATTTATTTCATTCATTTCTAGAACCTGATTATATGATAACCCCATTTTGCATTGTTTCCAATTTAAGAAGTATTTAAAGTATGTAAATATATCCTATTGGTCATAAGAAAGAGTGAGATGAAAGTGATGGATTATCAAGAGTTTCACTGTTACTGGAAAACAACTTCTATGGAAAAACTAAGAGGGAAACCAGACTGGGGACGATGGGAATGCTTAAGAACTAAAGACAGTGGAAACAGTAAATTTCTAAATTGGTTGCCTCCAATGAACCACATCTCCCCGTTACCTAGGTCCTTATATAATCCTCTCTTAGATAGGCTCTGAGCTTAGCCAAATGACTTACTTTGGCCAATTTGATGTTAGTAAGCACTGGCAAGCAGAGGCATGGCAAACACTTGCACATGACTTGTCTTCTTCGAACACTACCACCTGGAAGCCAACTGACATGCTACAATGAAGTTTAACCCAGACTCCTGACTGATGAGAGGTCACATAGAGAGAAATCATGAAGGATAAGAGGCCACCGTAGGTATCCCAGCCCCAACAGAGCTCCCAAATGAATACAATTGCCATAGAGACTTCAGCCCATACCAAGGGGAAGAGAAAAACCACCCAGCTGAGCCCAGTCAACATACAGAATCAGGAGAAATAATAAACTGTTGTCATTTCAAGCCACTACTCTTCGGGGTAGTTTGTAAAGCAGCAATACATAACTGGTGTCAGATTAGAATACATGTTTGAGAAATCAAAGAACATGAGACTGAGGGTTTTTAGAAAACTAGGAAGACATATACAAATGGGAAAAAAAAAAAACTATGTAAATATAAAGGGTAAAATTAAAATATAAAGAGTTGAGTCATATGAGTAATAACAAAAAAATTTAAGACTAGAAACAGCCATTCTGTTGTAAGAGAAGACCAGGGAAAAACTTTCCACCTACTTCGTCACTTTCATCTACTTCAATCCCACCGTCTTTGTCGTCATCCATCTGTTTATGAATTGTCTGAAGAGCTTCTAGACTAAATCGATCTTCTTCTGTAAAGCACGGTGGACTCAGAGACATGCAGGGATCTGAAACAGAACAAACAGCAATTACTGATTTGCCATACCAAAGAACAGGATATAGTTAGAGAATGTAATTTAAAAGAATACCAACAAAATTAAACTTCAGAGTTAGTCAAACTAAGAGTCTTTAAAATGTGTAGCAGAGCATTCTTCACATCAAACATATAATATATGAACACAACTGACTAAAAATAAACAATCCAATTTAATTACTATTAGGCAACTATAACCAGTACTAAGATTGTCTAAAATCTTCTACATCTTTAACCATTTCTTCTTATCCAATCCATTATATTTACTAATTGTTCCTCCCTCAAAAAAAGATGATCGCACCCCCAAATAAAAAAAAATTAAGTAAAAATCGCAGAACACAAGTGCTATTTTTGTGCAATCCAGTTTAATTAAAAAGTAGGTCCTAGGAAAATACCACAAAAAAAAAAGGAAATGTAAAATATTTACATGACCCTTTTTAAAATTTTTCTATTTAAGATCATCCAAGAGCCTACCATATGACTTCTTTTAAAATACATAACATGTTAGGTTCAACAAGGAAAAAAGAAAGGAAAAAGACTGGCTAAAACTTTTAAAATCTTATTTCTTGTGTTTTCCTTAATAAAAATTTATTGGTTAAACATCTTCCTATGGAATACGTGTGAATCCTCATATTCAGGTTGTCAAAAACTAACAAGTTAGAGAACAAATAGGGTTGCTCAATGGCTTAAAATCAGCCTCATGAAAATTGCCTACCATTGACCTAACTAGTAAACAACCTATATGCTAAAAGGGGAAAGTACTACCAAATATTTACTCGCACCCAATGTGGCCAACTGGTGGGTTGACAAATTCCAGGAACTAACTTCTGCTATTCTAATGGGTCACTAAAATTATACCCTTTTGAAATGTCATCAGAACTACATGTATTTCTAGAGATAGCATGGCCTTAAAGTTTAATGCGGTTAGCATAAGAGAGGGGTTAGCCACAGTTTGGTTATCTCCTCATCAATGCTTAAGAATCTAGTATATCATTCTGGCCCTGTTATAAATTAACTGTCATCAGTTAACTGTAGGCAAATCACTTGTCCTTGTGTCTTAGTTACTTCTTCTCTAAAATAAAACAAGTAGGCCAGATGCTTACTAAGGTCTTTTGCAGCTATAATAGCCTCTAAATACCTACTTCTGTGCTTAGGAAAAAAGATGACAAAATAGAAGCCAGCACCTGAAACCCACAAATAATTTTCTAAAAAAAAAATCTCAAACCAATATTACCTACATGTTCTAGTTACAGCCAAAAAATATTTTGGCAATTGCTATGAACTGAATAGTATCCCCCAAAATTTCATGTATTAGAAACTTAATACTCACTGTGACATTGTAAAGAGGGTGGGAAATCCCATTATGGTAATTGAAAAATGCGGCCTTGAAGAGGTGATTAGATTGTGAGGACTATGCTCTAGTGAATGGATTAATGCACTTATGGTTAATGGTGATCATAGGCATGGTTATGATGGCTTTAAAAGAAGCTCCCTCTCTCTTGGTCAGCCATTTTGCCATGTGATACCCTGCATCGCTGTGGAGAGTCACAACCCACCAACAAAGCCCTCACCAGATGTGTTCCCTGAACTTTGGACTCTCCAGCCTCCAAAACGGTAAGAAAATATATCGTTTCTTTACAAATTACCCAGTTTCAGGTATTTCTGTTATAAGCAACAGAAACTAATGCAGCAATTTAACATTTTTAATAGTTTTAAATTCAAAATCTAATTTTAATTCCTGTAGTCTTGGAAGGGAAGAAAAGGGAGAAGAAAGCTCTATAAAAGGGGGAAATGTTATTGTATGTTATCTGTGACACATATGTTTACATACAAATATTGAAAACACTGATCAAGTCTTGCTAAAATCTAAGAAATTATAGGCATAATTGTCAATTATAATCCCTTATTTTGAAAAACAATCAGAACCCTGATATGCCTATGAGTTCAAATTCATTTACAATTATTCTGATGGATGCAAAGTACAAGACAAGATCTCAGATATCAAAACAATATATAGTATAAAAAAGATCAGCATATAATGTGTAATGTGCCTCCAACAGACCTATACACACATTTTATTTCACTAATAAACATATAAGGTGAATGTGTTTATTGCAACTGGTATATAAGAAAACAGGCTTTGCTGTTAATGTCTTAGAGGAGTCAACAGTAAGGGCTGTACAAAATTTGAAAGGCTTTAAGAGAAAATCAGGAGCAAATATGATCTAAAAAAATTTTATATAAACATAAAATTGGTAATTATTTACTTAAATGAATGTATTTCACAAACACTTACTAACTCATTTAATAAAATACCGTCTCTCAAGGTCTACATCACGATGTAACTTCTCTGTGAAGTCTTTCAGAAATACTATCTCCTAGTTACCACTTCCTTCTCTGAACTCCATTCCATCCATTCAACTATTGTCTACTGAATACCTACCATGTGCCACGTACTGGAAATACCACAGTGAACAAAAGAGACAAAAATCTTCATAAAACTTACATTCTAGTGGAGGATATGGACAGAACAAGATAGTTAAAAATTATAGGAATGTTAATAATGGTAAGAATTAAGGAAAAAAAGAGATTGTTAAGAGGCCAGATCTCTAAAAGCTCTGTTTTCCATACTAAGGAATGTGGGCTTCTTTCTATCCTGAAAACTATGAGAAGCCATTAAGGGTTTTCAAGGAGGGGACTAACACAATCAGTTCCATCATAGAAAGTTCACTCTGGTGACAGTGGAAGATAGGATGAAAGCAAGACTGAGAGAGGCACAGCTGTGAGAATTTGCTACAGTAATCCTGGCAGTACTCAACAGTCTGTGCCTCCAAGGAATGCAGAAGGTAGATGAAGACTGCTCTAGGCTTAGCGTTTTGCCAAGTTGCAGCAGCAAGGACAGACAAGTTAAAGATATAACAAGAGTGACCTATTTCTCCTCATGAAATTTTACTTCCTTTAAGGTACAATGACTCAAGGCCTAGAAATGTAACTTAAAATAGTCATGAGTTCTGAATGCTATAATCAGTTTTAACACCTTTTTTCATGTCTTTCTCAGTTGTTTTCCTTCTAGGTTAATTCAGCACAAGTGATCATTCTCACTCAAATTAGGTAGGCTAAAATTCTTTTAAAATATACAACCTGTTATAAAAGTTCTATGCCTGTAATGAATCTGGTATAATGGTTTCAACGACAACTGCTAAAATACCAAAATTGTTCTCCTTTATCAATATTTCATAGACACCTACTTTCACTACCCAAAATGTACCAGCTCACATAAGTACTCCATACCTAAAACATGTTTCTCATCTAAACAGAATTCATTCATTTCTTTAATTTTTTATAGAAGTTTTAGTTTTACAGAGAAATTAAGCAGAAAATACAGATAGTTCCCATACCCTCCCCTCCCACACCTATTCATTTAAACAGGATAAAGAATGCCTGTAATGTGCCAGGCCCTGTGCTTGGTGCTGGGCACACAGCGCAACAAGTAAAACAAATTTCCTCCTTTCAGTGCCTCATATTGTATTAAACGCAACATGGTATGATATGTGAGAATTCTTTTACTTTCTCTGGACTGACAGCAGCACTTTGCACTGAGGAACAAGGAATCAACTTCAACAGAATGAGACTCAGCCAAAGTCAGCAATCAACACCATTATTAAATTCTACCTTGTTTTCCTGCACTCAAAGCCAAGCAAACACTCAGTCTTTCTGCAGAAATAAAAAAATTAAAATGATTTCACCTAACAAGAAACATCTACTACGTGCTATTTTACTACAGTAGCCCCCTTATTCAGTTTTGCCCTCCATAGTTTCACTTACTTGTAGTTTCAGTTACTTGCACTTTGTTACCCATGGTCAACTATAATCCAAAAATATTAAATGAAAAAATCCAGAAAATTCAAAATTTTTAAATTGCACACTACTCTGGATAATATGATGAAATATTGTGCCATCCTGCTCCATCCCACCCAGGATGTGAATCATCACTTTGTCCAGTGTATCCACACAGTATAGTTATGTATAGGAAAAAAACATAGTTTATATAGGGTTCAGTAATATCTACAATTTCAGGTATCCACTGGGGGTCTTAGAAAGTATCACCCACAAATAAGGGGAAACTACTGTACATTATTTAGTCCCTACATCCCTGTGTCTTATCTCCCTTTTTCAGATGAGGAAATGAGAATTTTGAATAACTTGCTTAAGATCACACCCTTAAAAACCACAGTTAAGATTCTAACTAAGTCTTCAAGACTACAAATCCATGCTCAAGTGTCAATATAATGAACATAAATAGGTCAGTGTCACCAGTGTCAGAGAGTAATAAAGTATAGCTATCATAGATATTGCCAGGACCTGGCTGAGGAGCTGAGAGTGCCAAGAAGTGATCCCATAGAAAAGGATCACTAGACACTTCTGAATGATATTCACAGTCTAGAATACATAACTGTACTTCCTACCTTACTTTTCCTTTTGATAATGTACCTCCACTTCAATTCACATTCCCCTTGAACACACCACCATACTAAGTATGTTATAGTGTATCATAACATTACCCTAAACTTGATTGTGAGTATGGATTGTATTAATTTTTTATTCTCAATATATACTACAATGACTGACACATTTGTTGAATGCTTTGAGTATATATAAATATTAGAAGCCAAATAAATTAACTCCCAGACACAAGTCATTTATCTAGCAAATATATAAATACCAGACTCTACATTAGAAGCCAGGTATACAAAAGGTAAAAACAAATGAAGCTAAATATGGCAGATGCAATAACAGACATATCTAATAAATGTATAATGGCGGCAAAACTAAGGAAGTAGTCATGTCTACATGCACAGCAAGAAAAGCTTCAAGGAGGAAATGACATTTACACTGATTCTTGAGAGATGAACAAGTGTTCTCTAGGAAGACATGTATAGGCAAGAACATAGCTAACAGTTATTATACCAACAAAATAATGATAATAACTATCAATTATGGAGTATCCATTATACCACATATAAATGTATAAATATAAATATACATCTTACTTTGCCTAAAATTAGGCATTCTTCACATTTAATTAGATAATTAAAAGACAATATCAGTAAGGGCCAGATTAGGGAGGGTTCTATAGATTATTTGAAAGTGACAGTAAAAGAGAGAATATTAATAAATTACTCAGAAAGCCCCTATTTACAGTTTCCTCTGCCTGCAAAGCTCTTTCTCCCAAATATATCCATGGCTAGTCAACTCTTTCATTCCAACTCAAATGTTCCTCCTCAGAAGCCAACTTATTTCCCTATCTGAAATAGCCTTCCCCTTTACTCTTTGCATTTGCTTTATTTTTCTTCGCAGCACTTTATCACTTTATTTGCTTACTATCTAACTCCCCACTATAATGCAACCATTATATAACAGGCTTTGCTTTGATCATGTCTCTTTCCCCAATCCTTGAAAGTGTCTGACATATAATAAGTGCTCAAAAAATAATTCGTTTACTGAATTACTTACCTAATTTCATTTTCAATGTAAGTGTTTGGAAGAGAAAAGCCTTTCAAGAAATCACTTGGCTTATTAGAACACTAAGATGCAGAAACTGACAATAAAACTCTCCTCTTTATAGCACTGAAGTTAAATCTAAGTAGTTGGTAGAAATCTAATAACATCACTCCTCTGATTAAAACTATTCAATGCTCCCCTAAGAACCTGAAGTCTACTCATTGTCGAATATAATTATTTAAATAATTACTGAACAAAATGTATACCATACTATGCAAAAACAGTCAAGGGGAACTTTAAAATATTTAAGACAGTCTTTCTTAAGACTCTAATAGTGAAAATAAAACTCCATAAGGTCAAGGAATGCTACGGGTCAAATGTGTCTCCAAAAAGTCCAAGTACTGCAAATTTGATCTCCATTTTAACAGTGTTAAGAGGGTGGGAAATCCTATTATGGTATCTGAAAGACCTTTTAGGCCTCTGAGGAGTGACTGGATCGTGATGACTGTGTCCTTGTGAAGGGATTAATCCATTCATGAAGTTATGGGTTAGAATGGGCATGGTTCTGACAGCTTTATAAGGAGACTGAGTGAGAAGGTTAGCTCTCTTGCTCTTGCCATTTCTTGCCATGTGATAACCTGGCCACCGTGGAACTCTGTGTAGAGTTCCCAGCAAGAAGAAGGCCCTCACCAGATGTGTTCCCTGGACCATGGAATTTCCATTCTCCAAAACTGTAAGAAATAAATTTCATTTCTTTATAAATTACCATTGTCAAGTATTCTGTTATCAGCAACAGAAATAGACTAACACAAGGACTAAGCCTGTTTCATTGATTTTTAAATATTATTACTATGTATTATTACAATATATTATTACTATTGTTATATTATTGTTCTATTGTAAATATTATGATATACATATATTATTACTGTACATTACAACTAATAAATAATTTGCCTGACTTTTACATGTAAGTAACTGTATTTTCAGTGGTCTTGTGAAAGAAAAATTGGATTTTAGTAAGTGTTGTTAGAAAAAGGGAAAACAAGAACAAACTCAAATAGGAAATAACATGAGCTCTGGAATGCACAAATAGTACACTTTGGCTAGCAGACTGGTTCTCAGTTGAAAGTGCTAAGCCTCCTCTTTTCTTCCTCCTCCTCACTGCTACTGACATTCAGTGGATGGGGGGGGGGGGCGTTGCAAGGATATTAAGTAACTACAATGCATAGGCCAGTCCTACACAACAAAGAATTGTCCTCTGCTATGCCAACATTACTCCTCAATGGGAAGAAGAAAACACCAGCAAGTGATGGGTGGAGTAGCAACACAATGTGAATCTGTAAAGATAGCATGGAGCTGTCAATCAATGAAGCACAATGATCAGTAATGGGAATCTAAGACACCACTGACGATTTTTAAGTAGGACTGTGACAGGATGAAAAATGTAACGTAAAAAAATTTTAAATTACGATTTATATTTTGTAAGATTAGGTGGAAGACAGAGATTTCCCATATACTCCCTGCCCCCAAAACATGCACAGCCTCCCCATTATCAACATCCCCACCAGAGTAGTTTATTTGTTACAACTGATGAACACAGACACACCATTATCACCCAGAGTCCATAGTTTACATTAAGGTTAACTCTTAGTGTTGTACATTTTAGGGTTTGGACAAATTTATAGTGACATGTATCCACCATTATAATATACAAAGTAGTTTCACTGTCCCCAAAATCCTCTGTGCTCCGCCTATTCATTCCTCACTCCCCACTAACCATTGGCAACTCCTTATCTTTTTTACTGTGTCCATAGTTATGCCTTCTCTAGAATGTCATATAGTTATAATCATACAGAATATAGCCTTTTCAGAATTGCTTCTTTTACTTAGTATTGTGCATTTAAGTTTCCTCCATGTCTTTTCATGGCTTGATGGCTCATTTCTCTTTAGCACTGAATAATATTTCATTGTCTGGATGTACCACAGTTTATTTATCCATTCACCTACTGAAGGGCATCTTGGTTGCCTCCAAGTTTTGGCAATTATAAATAAAGCTGCTATAAACATTCACATGCAGAGTTTTGTGTGGACATAATTTTCTAACTCCTTTGGATAAATACCAAGGAGTGTGGAAAATCTGATTATGATATTTGAAAGGTGAAGCCTTTAAGAGGTTACTGGATCATGAGAATTGTGCCCTAGTAAACAGATTAATCCATTAATGGAGTAATGAGTTATCATGGGTGTGGACTGGTAGCTTTATAAGGAGCACACAAGAGACGTTTCTCCATTCTCTCACCATATGATACCCTGCAGCACCACGGGGCCCTGTAGAGAGTCCCCACCCAGAAGGCGGCCCTCACCAGATGTGCCCCCTGGGCCTTTGAACTTCCCAGTCCCCAAAACTTTAAGAAATGAATTTCATTTTCCTTATAAATTTCCCAATTTCAGGTATTCTGTTATAAGCGACAGAAAGGGACTAATACAGAGTACAATTGCTGAATGTTACAGTAAGAATATGTTTAGTTTTATAAGAAATTGACAAACTGTCTTCCAAAGTGGTTGTACCATTTTGCTTTCCCACCAGCAATGAACGAGAGTTCCTGTTGCTCTACATCCTTGCCAGCATTTGATGTTGTCAGTGTTATGGATTTGGGCCATTCTAATAGATGTATAGTGTATCTATATGTATTAATTTGCATTTCCCTAATGACATATGATGTATAGCATATTTTCAAATCCTTGCTTGCCATCTGTATATCTCCTTTGGTAAGATGTGTCAGTTTTATTTTAATCTAGAGATGTATGTTTGCTAACAAAGAATGCCTATCATAACAGTCCAGGCAGGAAATAACAGAATATAACTATAGAAATGGCAGTGAGGATTCAAAGAAAAGGTCATACTGAAGTGACAACTGAATCTAATGAAAGAAAGGCAACAAATATAACTGACATTTCAGGTCTAATATTCATCCATGTAAAACAAAGGTACATTTCTCTTCTATTTTGGCTGAGCCAGACCAAACAACACAGAGCTACAAAAGGCATGAAATGTGATTCCATTATGACTCCACAAAAAAATTAATATGCCATATTCTGTATTTTGTCATCCCAATTGACGTATATAGAAAATACAGTTCAGAAACCTAAGAGCTTAAGAAAAAAATGAAGCTAAAAAAAGAAAATACAGTCTTTAGAGCTAGTTTCCCTCCAATAATACTTTTTAAGTTGGCAAATTTCACGCAGAAAATAACTAAAAAGGGGAATCAGATGGCTCTTAATCACAAACCAATGACTATAGCCCACTAACAGTGAACAAGATCATACACTGCCAAAAACTTGGCTTACCATACTGGCAACTGTTTATGAATCTCATGATTAGGATTTTCTTAATTGCTACCACTGAGGGAAATTTTTTAAATAAATAGTGCTTGTATTTACTACTTCTACTAATAGTTCAAGCATTTACCAAATCAAATACTTCAATCTGAATATTTTTAGAGTATATTTTCTCTAAATTTCCTCTAAAATCTTCAGGGATAATTCTTTGGTGTCATTTTTCAATATACCACAGACCTGATTCAAATTCAAAAAGAGAGTGAATAAATGTCTTCTTTCTCTTCTGATATCCTCTCTAGGGCACAGTCTACCTTATATTGCCAGTATTCTATTATATTCCCAGTATTCTTTTAGAATCCCAGTATCTACTGTACCACAAATACCTTACACATTGTAGGATTAATGGATATTTCCCCAAAAATGTAATAAATAATAAAGTCTGCTGCATACTTTTTTAGAGAAAACATATTACATATTATATTACCTGGTACATACGAGGTATTCAAAATATGCTAATATTTGAGAACATATTACATGCCAAACCACAAAAGAGAAAGGGAAGTTGTAACTGGATAAGTACACACAATGCTATTCCAAGATGCTATAAAAATGTAGGCAGAGGACTCTAGAATCTCTAATATCTACCTGGACTTTTGAAAAGTTCAACAATTAAAGGAAAACAATTAAAAGAAAATAATCACCAATAGAAAGCTGAGAAACCACTGCAGATGTACTTAATTATGGCTTCAGTATATTCTGAACAGAAATTAAACGGCCTTTGCTGAAAACCCATTCTGACTGATGACTGCCTCCTGGAGCTCTGAATCTCTGTAAGCTCTAACTTTGAATAAAAATTAACTATTAATTTACCTGAACCCTGCAAAGAGAAAGACGTTTCCCCTGATCATTAGCTAAAAATTACCATAAAAAATTGCCCATACCTTTCAAATGTTTTAAATATAATGTCTTATACAAACACACTTCCTTTGATCACTTCCTACTTTCCAAGGACATTTTTAAATTTACCAACTTCTGATCATTTCACTCCCACCGATTCCCCCACCTTCTCCCTCCTCCACCACCACCAAACAACTTAAATTCCTGCTAACTTTCTCAGAGCTTCTCTAACTTTCTCGGAGCCAGAAGGTAATGCCTCTACCTCGAAACATCTTAATATGCAATTCATTTACCAACACAATCCTCTATCCAAAAATATCTATACTTATATCATTAACCAATATGTTCCATCAGTGTATACAAACAAACTAGCAGGAGTCGTCATACACTATATTTATCTCTATATTTATTGACAGCTACTTAACTTTTTCCATTCTATTTTATACTATAAGCTCCTAGAAAGCAGTAACGTATCTGTCTAGAACATTCTAGCATCTGTCATATGTGGGAAAATATTGTTCACTAAGTGCAAAAAAAGAAAGTAAACAGGTGCACACATACACTTATTTACTGAATCCTAGTTTCCCAGGATACTACAAAAAATTTAATGAAAAATGTTTTAAACAAAAGAGGAGTTGGGCACAGACACACAAACAGAATCACAGAAGCAATTCCCAACTGCTCTCCAAACATCAGAAAATCTCTTTGACATATACAGTTAAAAGCAACGTGACCAAAATAATTGAGAATCAGGATTCCAAGACACACCAGTTCTTTCAATACCATATCTCATGCCACTAACATTCTGATTAACAATGTTATGTGCACTGAGTAGTGAAAAAGCGTTGTTTATTTTTATTTATTTTGTATTGTTTTACAGGGTAGAATATAATTCAAAGCTACAACTACACATTGTGAATTCTACACTTAATGGTTAAAATGGTCAATTCTATGTTATATGTATTTTACCACAATAAAAGAAAAAAAAACTACAAGCAAAACACAAGCTATGGTGAACAAAGATCATTAATATTATCCTACTTATATCAACACTAGGGATATAACACTTACTGACAGACACTGATCCAAGAGGAATACCTTGTTATACTTCTCTCTCAGTGCAAGAACTTAACAATTATGATGTAAAATAAAATTAGTACCAGAATTTTACAGATGAGAAGTGTTGAACACTCTATAGAGGAAAAAAAGGAACTTTCAATTCATTCTCACCCTGCCACTTACTGTATAACTTCAGGAAAGTTATTTAACCTCTTTATCTTAATTTCCTCATTTGTAGAATGAGAGTAATAGCAACCTTGCAAGGCTGCTGTTAGAATTAAATGAGATATATCATTTAATTCTATAAATATACGTTCCTAGCAGTGTGTGGTACGTATTTGGTACTCAACAAACAGCACTAAATAGATACCTATTGCTATCATCCAGAGAGGTAAGATGCCCATAGCAAATACCTAATAAATGGCACAGTAGGAATTCAAGGCTAAGTCTCCTGAAATCTAAGTCTAGTTTTTCTATTACAGCACTGTTACCTTAACAATTATGAAAAATATCATTTTTAAAAGATTAGACTTAACACTAAATATCTTTTGGCTGATTCTAAAACCAAAGATATCCTAAAATACAAAGAAAGAAGATAAAGAGGGAATAGAGCACTTACTGTGTGACTACTAAGTAAAGCACTAAGTGTGTGCTTTACTTGATTATCGAATTCAAATGCTCCCAACAACCCTGACATGTTAGTATCATACTTCTGATGATGATGATGATGATGAATAAATCAAGGTTCTCATAGGTAAAGGGATTTGCCCACGGTCAAACAGGTAGTTAGTGTTTTGTTGAAATTCAACCAAAGTCTGACCAAATCCAAAGAACTTTAAATTTCCCTTTATCCCACAACCTGTTAAAAGAAAAGGATCTCCTAGTTTTAAAAATATTCAAAAAGAATATTATGAAAGCAAATTCCAAAAGACTATTTCCACAGATAAATTAGCCAAGTTTCTATATAATGCCAATCTCTACATGTGTGAACTAAATCCCATCCCAACTAGCCCCTCAAGAGCATCACTCCAGGAATTCATATTTAACATTTTGCTCTCAATGGATCATTGCCATTAGCATATATAAACAGGCTGTTTTTTCTCCCATCCTTTAAAAAGAAAATAAAAGGCAAAACACTCTCAATCTCACTTCACTACTGCTCCATTTCTTTGCTCCCCTTTGCAGCAAATCTTGAAAACATTCCTGACAATTTCCAATTTCTCTCCTCCCTTTCTCTCTTAAAATCCACTCCAATAAGACTTCAGCTATCAGCACTCCACCTAAATTGCCCTGATCAAAATCACCAGTAACCTCTATATTATTATTTCTCATGTCACTCTGCCTCCCAGTAAGCACTTGCCACAACTGATCATTTACATCTTCATTTAGTTTTAGGACAACACAATATAGTGCTCTTCTCCTCACTGACTGCTTCTCAGTCTCTTCTTACAAAAGGCATGAGGAAACTTTTGGGGATGATGGTTATGTTCATTATCTTGACTGTGGTGATGGTTTCATGGGCATATACATATATTAACATCTATCAAATTATACACTTTAAATATGAACCATTTGTTGTATGTCAATTATACTTCAAAAAAATGTTTTAAAAAATCTGTCAGTCTTCATATATCATTCCTAGTCTCCAAGATTGCTCAGAGATCATGAAAACAGGATTATTGAAGTTTTTAGACCTCAGGGTGAAAAAAATCCTGGCCACTGAGATTCCTTTCTCCACCAATTCTCTCAATATAACGTGGATCTACCATTTTCAATTAAACAATTATTTTCCTAAAAACAGAGAATCAAATAGGTGTGCAGAGTTTGACATTCTTTTTGTCATCTATTATCATTAGAGTAACAAAAATAACTTGCTGCCTTCCTTGTTTTTTCCGCAAACATAACATTTGAAAACGCCTTTTATTATTCTTAGCACTCTTTACAAGCCTCAGCTGAGTTTGGCCTTTAGTATTATGAAGATACTTGTCAGAGATCTGTACAACTTTCTTATTTACTATGTTTCTTATTTACTATCCTATTTTCTATCTTTTTATAATTTTATACCACGTTTCAATTAACATCTACCTATATCAGGTTATTCCAGTAAATACTATTAAGAAATAATTAGTGAAATAATACTTGAAACAAATAGGAAGAAGAATTAGTTCACCAAAACATCTTACAAAACCCAAGCACATTTATGTGTACGCATGTGTACATAAAACTGTGAAGCTAGTGAGACTTCATGGAAATCAAATGTTCAAGGAGCATCTCTGGTAGTGCCACAACTCCAAGCATTTAACAGAACTCATTAGCAATAACAGACTCAGAGAGACACAGCTGGGACAGTGTCAGATTTGTGTTCTGCACAGAATGTAGATTTAAGGACAATAGACTAGGGGCAGGGAAACATGTTTTATTATCCCAAGCAATGAGAATCTAAACTAAGGTTGTGCTAAAAAGGTGAGAAAGAAAAAATATTTACAAGGTAAATTTTACTAATTTCTAGAACTCTTACTAGTTCCACTGTAGTATGCAGCCTCCCTAATATACAGATGTCGGCAAGCAGAAAAAGACCTTATTCCTCATCAAACATAAAACTACCATCTTCTTTTGCATTTTGTAATTTTAGAGAAAGACATACCTAGGTATATAAACCAAATTGTTGATTAGATACTAAAACTAAAGTTGTACTATCATTTAAAAAAATTTATTTTGGCCCCACTAACAACAGGAGGACTGTTTTTACAGACAATTCAAGAAAACTCCATCTACCACATGACAAACTGGAACACTGCAAGATGCAGGGTGGCATAAACTAGGTAGAAACTGGCCTGGGAGGACATGTTGTCAAAAACACTGACAATTACTGCATTTTTCCTGCCTGCAGAACTAAATCAGAAATTTCTAAGAAACAATTTCAAATGATCTAGAATGAGATGAAAGAAGTCATTCATAAAACAATACTGATAGTTTCAGGTAATATTAGTTTTGCTTCCTGAACTGCAGTTACTGTGTAGGTCCTATACTGAAAAGTCTTATTTCCATTATTACCATAATCCAGGCATATATTTAGCTTTCATCTAAAGAAACAGCTTTGTCACTAAAAGAGGTGATTTTTATCCTAAAAGCAGATATACTCTTAACAGTTAAGAGCAAAGTTCTTTACAGATCAGCAATCTGAAGATGATCAAAAGACTGGGTCAATCTTCTAAAAAGCTCTCGCTAGTTCTGATGGGGAGGAAATTAAGTGAGAACAACATCTGTATCTTCTCTAATTATTAAAAGCTCAACTCCAGTTCCTTCCTGTCTTTCCACCACTCCCCTAAGAGACTACCTTATCACTTTTCCCACTGCCTTCCTGTAATGGTCTCCATATCTCTAGCACCAGCACACTACCAATGTATTCCCCCTTTATGGCTACCATATCTCTTCAGTATATGAATCTGGTCACATCACCCCTTCTGTTGAAATCCTTCAGTACCTCCCAGGTCCCCACAGGATAAAGCCCAATCTCCACAGCGTGAAATACAAGGCACATTCTGATCCCTGAAGAATCATTTCACCAATGACTCATCTCCTCTATTAAGCCATCCTGATCTTCTTAACAGTTAGATGTTTCCTATTCTCCACTCTTAATAGCATTTTATGCATAACTATTATAGTTGCAAGTAACTATTTACCTATCAACGCACATCCTCCACTAAATAACTGGTCTCTCAAAGGGATAAAGAGAATTTCACAAGACCACCAACTCTAGAGAGACCTAAGCTCAAATCTCAATTCCACTATTTACTAATGATGTAATCTTCAGCAAACCTCTTAGTATCTTTGGATCTTAGCTTCCTCAGCTGCAAAGGTAGCACAAAATATTCGCTCTCATGGTTTCCTATGAATAAAAATGAAAAAAATATAAAGAATAATAAATCATTCTAGAAAACCTGTAGAACTGTAATGTAGCTAATAACATCCATAAAACCCAAAAAGGAACATTTATCATGTAAAGGACTAACTCTTTCCTATGGTAGGCACAAGTTATACATCTTTGGGCCGGCCTGTGGCTCACTCGGGAGAGTGCGGTGCTGATAACACCAGGGCCCCGGGTTCGGATCCCATATAGGGATGGCCGGTTCGCTCACTGGCTGAGCGTGGTGCTGACAACACCAAGTCAAGGGTTAAGATCCCCTTACCGGTCATCTTTAAAAAAAAAAAAACAAAACAAGTTATACATCTTTGTGATGAGAATACATTTAATAAATTTTTTTTAAAGAAAATGTTCTGATTTTCAGAGGAAAAATGTCACAAGCCTATACAACAGCTAAACTAACATTAAATCTGTCCTTTGACTTTAAGTCAATAAAATTATAATTAATTTTGTATAAATGATTATTGAACCTCACAGAAATTAATATTTAAACAGAACACAGCCTTAGATCCTAAAAATTTTATTCAGAATACTGACAAATCTAGTATTTGACGTTACCTCTAAAAAAATGTGTGTGACCAAATGACCTAAGTAAAAATTTTTAAAACTTTTTAAAAATATGCTACACACATTTTCTACAAAGCTATACACATACAAATGCTTGGGATTTTAAAACTGCCTGACAAAGCTAGGGTCCTCCTTTCGATGTGTCCCTAGGTATCTCATCATTTCACTGCCAGAAAACTTCCTATGACAGGATGGGGAAAAAAGAGGAAATTCTTAAATGAGATCAGACAACAGAAATGAGAATAACGATTAACAATTGCAATATGTGCTGTGCCTTATGGAAGGATCAGGGGAAAGGAGACTGGTGGAGGGAAGGAGGGGGTACAGTCTGGGATATCCTTGTCCTGCTCTTGGCATCAATATACTGCAGCAGTGAGAGAGAGGAAAGAAATCCCTTCTGAAGGATAAGAAAACCACAAATACTGTGCAATATACAGAACCTTCAAAGCTCAAATAAATTTTTCCATTAGTGGTATCAACTTTAAGAATTTGAAGAAAACACTAATTTTTCAGAGTATATTTAGAGAGAAAAAGGAATGAAAGTAGAAAAACTGGATTTCAAGGAACTATCTTTAACAAACAGAATTAGTTTGAAAGTTTTCATGCCGCCAATTATAAATTAAGATTTTACTAAAATTACACTGGAGTAGTGGTTTTCAAAGTAAATTTTCAACTGAATTTCCACTACAAAGTTATGCAGCAACCACACAAGACCATACTTCTCACAGTATTAGATGAATTTTAATCCCTGAAAAGTATAACAAGACTCTCTTTGTCTAGATCCTGGAGGAAAAAAATTCAATAACTACTTTGACGGCAGTTTTAATTACTGGTAACTTAAGAAACTAGAGTCTTAAAATTCCTTTTTCCCTCTAATGTCACATGTACTTTTCTACTAAATTCTTGGGAATGATACACTCAAATACGTACCTGAAGTAGTCAAAGTTTCTCTCAATTACCTTGTATTTCATTTGAAGGAAGGCAAAATAGGAAAAGCCCAAAGATTTGAGAAACAGAAAGCCTGGGCTGTACAGTCAGCTCTGCCTAGCTACTTATACATAACCTTGGGCATTTCTCTGACTTCTGTGGCTTCTATTTCCTACAAACTAGAGGGACACAAATAGATCTCAAAAGTTCCTAATAACTCTCTAACTTTCAATGAATATTTTATCTACATTCCCTAACTTTGAAAGCTTCCGTTTATATAGTTTATAAAGCACTTCTCAGTTTACAAATGAAGAATGGAGGCCCAGAAAGTAAGAGCATACCCAAGACAGTAACTGGAAGAGCCAAAAGTCAAACCTAGCTCAAAGTCCTTCAAAGATTCCTTACAGATTCATTATTCAGAAATCTTCCAAACTTGAAAGCTTAAAACACACACCTAAACAACTGTATTACAGTAATATAGTACACAGTCTATTTTTTAAAAGTGATTATATTCGATAAGCTAAATAATTGTTTACAGGCAAAAAGTATGTAGCATGTAACTCAAAAAATGGATACAAAACAGATAAACTCAAGCTGTTCTTTAAAAAGTATTAATCAGTGACTAAATTTTTCATATAACTACTACCTTTATCATCACAAAAAGATGCTATTTGTACCTTTATTTTTCAAAGAACTAAAAATTAAACCATGTGGGAACTTTTTGCACAAAGAAAGTTCCAAGTTCAGATGGTTTCATTAGTGAGTTCTATCAATAATCAGGAGAAAAGGTATCCCACTCTTACACAAACTCCTCCAGAGAACAGAAAGAAACTTCCTCATGAGTCACAAAACATTGATACCAAAACCAAGAAAACAGTATTAGAAATGAAAATTATAAAGCCAGCCTCACTCGTGAACATAAACACAAAAATCTGATAATATTAGTATATTAAATTCACAGCCACAAAGAGAATAATAATACATCATGATAAAGAAGAGTCGATTCCAGGAATGAAGATTGGTTTAACATTAGAAAATCAATTAATACAATTCACATTAACAGGTTAAAGTTAGAAAAGTTATATGACCATGGGAACAGATACAGAAAAGTATTCCATAAAATTAAACATGAATGCATCATAAAATGTATAGGAATATGAGGAAATGTCCTTAATCTGAAAAATAACCTATGGCAAACCATATTCTAATCAGTAGAGATCAAGAGAAGGGTTGTATTATCTTCATTTCTATTCAAATAGTATTGCAGTCTTATACTACTACAATAAAAAAAGAAAAAGAAGTGTAAGATATAAAGACTTGAAAGGCAGAATAAAAGACTGCTTGCAGATGAGTAATCTACAAATAGAATTAACAAGAATTTAGCAAGGTCACCAGATTTCTTTAAAAAAAAAATCAACGTACAAGAATCATTTGTATTTCCAATTACCTACAGATAGAAAATAAAATTTTATAGAAAATGTCTTTGAAAAACATCAGATATCTTTTTTAAAAAATTCACATATTCAAAGTGATACACAAAGAAAGCGAAGGGGGTTAAAACACCTTATTGGTGTCTTCTGTAGATTGCTAGGATACCAACTCATTACTCTGAAAATTGATAAATAAGGGGGGGAATTGAGCACTTTTCCTGCCTTTTCTATACAGTGTATTTCATGAAAACTAAAAAGTCGATTAAAGTTCTTGATAGTCCAGCTAATAAACGCAGAATAACTAAACTGCAAAAATCACTGTTTTTAAACCCCAGATGAAACATCTGATCTAGGCAACAATCATCAATGGTGATGAGTAGGTGAAAAATGGAAAACCACAACAATTACGTGAAAGATTAATGGAAAGATTTTAAATGAGGAGACAGGGCTGACAAAACCTAAATCCACTGATCAAACTTAGTACTATGTGAAGTGGAACAATTCTCAAGCCCCGCTCCTGCCTGCAGCCAGGCAAGCAACAGAGCCAGCCACAGGAGGTCTTGAGAGGAGAGCTGAGAGCCGGCCCCACACCCTCCCCTCACCTGCAACATCTTAGAATGTACTTATTAGCCATATGGGTTTCTTTGGGGTGTGCAACTTATCTGCTCATGTACTTCACCAAATTTCTGTTTAGATTTTTCTAATTCATTTTTATGAGCTCTTTTGCATTAAGAATCTTAATCTTCTAAGTGTTAAATTTGCTCCTTATCAATTAAGTTTAAATTTAATTTGTGATGTTTTCCTTCATTTCTATGTTGAGAAAATAATTTAAATTAAATTTTTAAAAAAAGAAATGCAAACTAAACAAACTAAAAACATAACACAGGATAATATTATCAGGGTTGAGAAGGATTTCTTAAATAAGACACAGAAAGCATTAATTAATTTGACAATAATAATATTAAGACACTGTAAAGTATATAAAAAGATGAGGCAAAAATTCAGAAGAAACATTGCAATTGTAACCAGACAGGAATGTAAAAAATTCCAAAAAAAACTGTAAGAAAAAAATGGACCAACTTAATAGGAAAATGGACAGAAGACTTTGATAGTTTTCAAAAGAGGAAATCTAGATAACCAGTAATACGAAACAATGCTCAACTTCAAAAGTAATGAGTGAACTGCAAATTAAACTGATAAGAAGATATACAACCACCACAGAGAACATGTAATGCCAATGTTGGTGATGCTGGGAAAGTAAACCAGCACATCCCCTTTGGCAAATAATTTGGCATTACTAAGTAAAATTGATACCATCTGACCCAGCAACCTCCTTGGTTACATACCCTTCAGAAACTCACAAAGATGTACAATAAAGGGATAGTCACAGAAGCATTGTTCATAAAAGGCCAAAACTAGAAACACACAAAATGTTCATTAGAAAAATGGATAAACTATGGAGTATTCAAAATTGGAATATATATAGCAATAAGATGAATGAACTGCAGCTACACACAACAAAATGGACAAATTTCACACTTTTCTTGATCAAAAACAAGAGACAAAAAGCACATGCAATGATTCTATTAATATACATCTCAAAAAAGAATAAAACATAATAATATTATCTAGGTAAACATATACAAGCAGAAAAAGGAAAAAATTATCATCATAGAAGTGACACTTTTGGCAGTAAGACAGGTTGTGATTAAGAACAGGGAACATAGGGGAAGGGAGTTTCTGGGGCTGTTGGTAAAGTTTATTTCTTGACCTAATGGTGGTTTTTAAAGGGTTCCCTTTACTATTCATTAAACTTCATAAACATTTTATGTTCTTTTCTGTATTTTCTGTCACTTCAAAAATGTTTCTTCACTCAGTTACATATTTCATGAATAAAACCTAATGAGTATATTGAAAGAGATACTATCTATGTCAGCTGAATTAATGTATAAGCTTATGAAGCACATGCCCATAGTAAAGTTTTTTTAAAGTGGTTCACCTGGAAATTACTTTAGGTGGAGTCTATAATAGGTTTTATGTGTCAACTTGGCTAGGCTATAGCACTCAATTAGTCAAACACTCACTAATTTAGGTGTTACTGTGGAGATATTCTGTAGATGTAGTTAATATCTAAAATCAGTTTACTTTAAGCAAGAGAGATTATTCTCGATAATGTTGGTGGGCCTGGATCCAATCAGTTGGAAGGCCTTAAAAGCAAAACTAAGGTTTCCCTAAGAAAAAAGAAATTCTGCCTCAAGATTGCAGCATCAACTCCTCCTCAAGATTTTCTAAGCCTTCCTATCTGCCCAACAAATTTCAGACTTGCTAACCCGCACAATCACATGAGCCAATTTCTTAAAATAAATCTCTTATTTATATGTATATGATCACCCATTCTACTGGTTTTTTTTCCTCTGAAGAACTCTGACTGATACTGAGAATTACTGAGAAGAATTCTGTTCTTCTAGAATTACAAGGATGAGTTTTCTGAATTCGTTCTGGAGTTTCTGAAATTGGTTCTCCACTCTGATTAGATTTAGGCGATACTGACTGCAATACTATTTCCAGTGGTAAAGGGCACTGGTTGTCCATGGCATGATGCATGCATCAATAGAAATACACAAAATATAAACACTGGATACACCTAATTACACAATTATAAAAGCAAGATTCTGAGTGACTATATATTTGATACTTTAGAGCATTTGTCAAACGAACAAATATAATAAGATTATCCAGAGGCTCCTAACTGCTAAATAAAGTAGGGAAATAAAAGGAAAAACTCAAGGCTTCATATGCCCGGCTCAAGCATTGCATAAATGACCTGAAAACTTCCATGTCTGGCCTGAAAGAAACCCTTATCTACTGTAGCTGAAGAGCTCAGATTTCTGAAAACCAAACCCAGAATGTCATCCAGGGAGTGGCTGAATTACAAGACAAATTGAATTTCCAACCTTATAAAATACTGTCTATTAGAGTAAGGGCAATGGTCGGGAAGAAATGGGATCCTGAAAATTGGAATGGGGACATGAGGGCAGATCTCCATAAAGCTGGGGACACCAAACACCTAAATTCTACAGGATCTTTGTTAGTAAAAACAGATCTTGTACCCTTGCTAGGTGAACCCTGCTTTGCATGAAGACTTTGTAATTGCCTCCCAATAGCTGCCTTTCCAGACATGGCTGATTCTCCCCAGGACCAACACCAGCTCTACCTCTAGACCTATACAAGGGTACTTCAAAAAGTTCTTGGAAAGATTCATAGTTTTTTAATTCTATTGTCCATGAACTTCTATATCCTCCTATATAACTAGACTCAAGTTCCAGCAGGCCCCAAAAGGTTACATACAAAGTGTCACCCATGAGGAGGTGACTACAATCCTGAAGAACTACATGATTTTGCCAATTTATACACATGGAAATCTGGGGAACATTTGGGGGAACTGACATTTAGGATGTAGGATAATGTGGACAAAATATAAAGTTGTATCAGGCCAAATTTACCAATATGGGCCCACTAAGCAAATATTCTAGATGTAACATTGTATCTCAAGAGATGGGGTTCTAGCAGCTTGGTTGGTTGGTTGGCTAAAACATGAACCAAAATGGGGCATACACTAAACAATGTTGAAATGCCAGAACTGACTTGGTACACTTTAGAGGAAGGTATGCAAAGGTTCAGTGAGATCAAAATGTTAAAGAGTGGTTTTATCATATAAAACCTGCTCACCCACCCCAGGAGTGTCAAGAGATCACATCTTTCACCATAACTATGAGAAATAAATTTGTGAAGAATCTCAACAGAGTCGAAGAGCTCTCTGGTTGCTTTCTAGGTCAGAAATCACAAGGTAATCATTGCCACTGAACTGGGATCCTTAAATGCAATGAGGATAATTAGATCCTAGGAAAGCAGGGGCGAAGCAGCAGTACTTAATCGCCAAATACAAGATAGGCATGGTTACCATAATGAACAGTAGAATGAAAGCAGTAGTCAGAACAGTCTGACTCAGAGACCTGTGGTGCTGGGAGTTGATCATGGCGTGCCCTGAAGAGAAATCGATGGGCTGTCTACTAACTTCTTACTTGATCTGTATAGACAAGTGTTCTAAATCAAGAGAAAAGACTAACTTGAATTGACAAAACAAAGAGTCAAGCCCCTCAATGAATTCCCACACTTGAGCAAGTTTACAAACTCAGAATTCCCTGAATGAAGGGGAGGATAGGTCCCCTTGAGGAAAGACCCCGGTACACTGCAAAAAATGTATGCTATTAATCTTTCTCCCAGTTTCTCCAAATGGATCTAACAGCCTTTTAACAAGGTGATCACTGGACACTGGCTCAGAACTGACATTAATTCCAGGAGACCCAAAATGTCACTGTGGTCTATTTGTCAGAGTACGGGTTTAAGGAGGTCAGAATTTTAGCTCAGGTCCATCTCACAATGTGTCCAGTTGGCCCCCAAACTATCCTGTAGTTATTTCCCCAGTTCCAGAACGTATGATTGGAAGACACATACTCAGCAACTGGCAGAATGTCCACACTGGTTTCCTGACCTGTGGAGCAGGAACTATCATGGTAGGAAGGGCCAAGTAGAAGCCACTAGCACTGCCTCTACCTAGAAAAACAGTAAGCCAAAAGAAATACTGCATTCCTGGAAGGGTGCACAGATTAGTACCACCATCAAGGACCTGAAAGATGCAAGTAGGGGTAGTGATTCCAGCCACATCCCCATTCAACTCACCTATTTGCCCTGTGCAGAAAACAGATTGATCTTGGAAAACGACAGTGTACTATCATAAACTTAGCCAGATGGTGATTCCAATTGTAACTGACATACCAGATGTGGTTTCATTGCTTGAGGAAATTAACACATCCCCTGGTGCCTGGTGCAAATATGGATCTGGCAAATGCTTTTTTTCTCAGTATCTGTTGATGAAAACTGCCAGAAGCAGTTTGTTTTCAGCTGACAAGGCTGAAAGGCAATACACTTTCACTGTCTTAACTCAGGACTATATCAACTTTCCAGCCCTTTGTCATAATTTCGTCCATAGGAACTTTGATCAACTTTCCCTTACACAAAACATCATGCTGACCTATTACATTCATGACATTATGCTAACTGGACCTAGTAAGCAAGAAACTACAACTTCTCTAGACTTATTGGTAAGACTTTTGCACGTCAGAGGGCAGGAAATAAATCAGAAAAAATTCAGAGAAATTATGGACTGAATGTATGTTTCCTCAAAATTTATATGTTAAAATCCTAACTCCCAATATAATGGTATTAAGGGGTCTTTGGGAGGTAATTAGGTCATGAGGGTAGAGCCCTCCTAAACAGGATTAGTGCCATTATAAGAAGAGACAAGAGAGCTTATTTGCTCCCTCTGCTCTCTGCCAATACAATGAAAAGCCGGCCCTCACCAGACACCAGATCTACCAGCACCCCAATCCTGAACTTCCCAGCCTTCCGATCTGTCAGAAATAAATGTTTGGTAATTTGTTACAGCAGTCCAAATACACTAAGAATAGGGCCTTCCTCCTCAGTGAAATTTCAGGGGTCTAGTGGTATGGGGCATATCAACATATCCCTTCTAAAGTGAAGGGTAAGTTGTATCTGGTCCCTCCTACAAACAGACACAACACATAGTGGGCCTCTTTGGATTTTGAAGGCAACATACTCCTCATTTAGATGTGCTACACTGGCCCATTTACTGAGTGTATCAGTAAGAGCTTTCCAGAAAAACAGAACCAATAATGCAATCGAACCAATAGAACCAGTAATGGAATAGTATGTGTGTGTTTGTGTATGTGTACATGTATTTCTGTACATATACACATATATATATACACATACACACGTGTGTAAATATAAGAAATTTATTTTAAGAAACAGGCTAATAAAATTGTACAGGCTGGAAAGTCTGATATCTGTAGTTCAGGCCAACAGTGCTGAAACCTCAGGCAAGAGCTGACATTACAGTCTTGAGTCCAAAATCTGTAACAAAAGCAGGCCAGCAAGCTGGAAATTCAGGCAAGATTTCTACGTTACAGTCTTGAGGCAGAATTCCTCCTTTTCCAAGAAAACTCAGTTTTAGCTCTTAAGGCCTTCAACTGATTGAATAAGGCCCACCCACATTATCAAGGGTAATCTCCTTTACTTAGTGTCAAATGATTGTAGCTATTCATCACACCTACAAATTACTTTCATGACAACATCTACACTAGTGTTTGACCAAACAACTGGGCATCACACACTAGACAAGTTGACACATAATTTATCCATCACATCAACTGACCCAAGAAGTTATGAGTTTTGAACATGGCCCAGAACAAGAAAAAGCCAGGCTGCCATGTAAGCTGCTCTGCCATTTAGGACATATGATCTAGCAGATCCAATGGTGCCTTAAGTGTCAGAGGCAGATAGAGATGTTGTTTGGAGCCTTTGGCAGGACCATATAGGTTAATCAGAGAGTAGACACTTAAAATCTCAGAACAAACCCATGCCATCCTCTGTAAAAAATTGCTTTCCTTTTGAGAAATGATTTTGGCTTGTTACTGGGACTTATTAGAGACTGCTTAACAATGGGCCACCAGGTTACTATGTGACCTGAGCTGCCCATCATGAACTTGGTGTTGTCTGATCCACCAATTCATAAAGTTGGGCATGCAGAGTAGCATTCCTTCATCAAATGAAAATGATACATACAAAATCTAAATCAAGAAGGCCCTGAAGATACAAATAAGTTAGATAAAGAAGTGGCCCAAATGCCCATGGTCCCCATTCCTACCACATTACCTTCTCTCTCCCAGCTCACACCTGTGGCTATTGCCTCCTTACTTTCAGTTGACTGACGAAAAAACTTGGGCCTGGTTTATATAAGATTCTGCACAATATGCACACACCATCCAAAAGTGGACAGCTGCAGCACTGACTGCAGCCCCTTTCTGGAACATTACTTAAGGACAGTGATGAAGGGAAATCCCCCTAGTGGGCAGAAGTTTGAGCAGTGCAACTGGCTGTTCATTTTGCTTGAAAGAAGAAATGCCTAGAGGTACCAATGTGTATACCAATTCATAGGACGTGGCCTGTGTTTTAGCTAGATGGTCAGGGACTTAGAAGGATATGATTGGGAAACTGGTGACAAGAATGTCTGTAGAAAAGGTTTGTAGACAGACGTCTGAAAGGGCAAAGAATGCGAAGATATCTGTGTCCCATGTGAATGATCACCAAAAGGTTACCTCAGCAGAGGAAGATTTTAACAATCACGTAGATAGGATAACTCATTCTATGATCAACCAGCTACCTGGTGGAAAGCTGATTAAACTGGACTTCTTCCATCACGGATGGGGCAGTATTTGTTCTTACTGGAACAGGCATTCTGGACATGAATTTGCCTTCCCTGAGTGCAATGCTTCTACCAAACCTATCATCCATGGACCTATGGAATGTCTTATCCACCATCAAGCACAGCACGTCAAGCATGGCAATGGACCATGCTCATGATTCACTTTTTACCACGTTATCCATCATCCGGTAGCAGCTGGCTTAACAGAACGGTGAAATGGACTTTTCTTTATTGTAACATAAGTGATTATACATATATGTGGGGTACAGAGTTGAATGTCAATGCCTGTGTGCAATATATGGTGTTCAAATCAGGATAATTAGTATATTCAACAACATACAATGTAATCTGAAATGGACTTTTAAAGACTCAGTTACAGCGTCAGCTAGGTGATAATACCTTGCAGGTATGGGGCAATGTTATCCACAAGGCTACGTACTCTCTAAATCAATATCCAATATATGGCACGATTTCTCCCATAATCAGGAACAGATCCAGAATTAAGGGAGGGGGCGGAAATAGGAGTAGCACCATTCACTATCACCCCTAGTGATCCACTTGGACAAAGACATGTGGTGATTACTCACTTTGTAAAAAAAATAGCTGTGTACTAATGACTTATTCCCTTTTCTGTCCATTATACTTAAGTAAAAAGTTTATAAAAAAAATATTCAGTTCAAGACAATGAAAGATAAGATTGAACAGACAACACAAATCAACAGTCCTCAGGAATATCTATGTTTTTGTATGTGCACTAATACTAACATTGTGCTTATTAACTGCACTCAATACTTTCTAATTAAGAAGGCAGGAAAATAAGTAACACATTTTAGAAATAATTTGCTTCTAAATTTTAAAAATAAAATCAGTTTCAAAGAAGTTAAGCTTCGATTACTCAAAAGGCAAAAGAGCAATGGGGTTAAGGATATCAGTTTTTTTGTGAGAATCCTGTCTCTACCACTTGCCAGCTCTGTGAATTTGTGCTTTTCTCAGGGACTCTGTTACCTCCTCTATAAAAGGGAATCTACCTTGTAAGCTCGTAGGGAGGGTTAAATGAGTTACTTCATGTAAAGCGTTCAGAACAGTGTCTGACTCAATAAATGTTGGCTCTTCACTCACGTGGGATACTTTATCCCCCAATGATGCAAAATAAACAGGGTGTTTCTTCTATAGTCAACTGACTGATGAGCAATTAAATATAACAAAAAGCCCCTTCTTAAAATAACTTATACATTACCCTATCTATAAAGCAAGATCATTAAACTGTTAGTTTTCTTTATACTTGAATTTCCCAAAGTGTAGCCATTACAGTAGCAAAAAAATCACTCTAGCCCTATTCTGATTCTTTTTTAAACCTTTATTACAAACAGCTTTAAGAATTAAATCCATTTAGAGCACTGTATCATCACAGAAACGGGAGGATTTTGAAATAATGGTAACGACTAATGTTTTGTAAGAGTTACCTTGGGACACAAATTGCACTAAACATTTTTCCTATATTGATCTTATTTACTGTTTACAACAACTCTATTAAGTAGGTACATTGTTCACCCTGACTAAAATAACATAAGTTCATTTTACTAGAGCACACATTTTATTTCCTTATCCTTCACCTTTTGAGCTGGCACATAGTCTCCCACAGAGGAGGGGCTCAGGACTGTTTGCAGGAATGGATTCAGTATAAAGACAGATTTTAACTCTTAAGACCAACTTGCATTTGAGTGAACTCTAGAACAAGAACTTTCTCTTCCAGAGGAATGTAAGGAATTCAGGTATCTAATCCCATTATTTCATTCCCACTTGAGATAACTGTCTTGGTCTGCTGAGAGGCTCATCCATTTACCAGGGGTTAACCCAGGTGACAATTTGATAATCCTGTTGTTAACAGTAACTTTTCAGTGAATAAGATAAAAGCTAAGAATCAATTTAATGGCTATATAATATGAAATTAAGTTATCGGTATCATACCAAAACATACAACCTTTCAGATTTATATGACTCACTTGGCATAACAACAACACACTCCAATATCTTACATGCTGCTTTTTCTCCATCAATTACAAAAGAAACTTTATTTGATACAGCACTAAATCTCCTTCAAAGAGATCAATAAATGTAGCAGGAAATTTTCATTTTAAATTAAACTTCAGAGTCTTTTCATACCTTATTTTAATTATACAATTCTACTTCCACTGCTTTGTTACAGAGAATGAATCTATTAAACTGCTTTGCCCACCAAAATATCATATATACTTACAGCACCTCAAGCACTGTCCTAGCATATACTAATATACCACATACCTTTGTTTATGTAATAGTCTTCCCAGACATTGTGACAACTCCTTTACTTTCCAAGGAAAAAAGCAACTAATTTACTGAACCCAATTATAAGCTATACAATACAGGCTTGTGTGTGTGTGTGTGTGTGTGTGTGTGTGTGTGTGTGTGTGTGTGTGTGTGTGTGTGTGTGTGTGTGTGTGTGTGTGTGTGTGTGTGTGTGTGTGTGTGTGTGTGTGTGTGTGTGTGTGTGTGTGTGTGTGTGTGTGTGTGTGTGTGTGTGTGTGTGTGTGTGTGTGTGCAATTTAATTCTTACTATGACCTTGATAGGGATTATCTCCTTTTCCCCCCAAGGACAAAATGAGGCACAGAGACTTTCAGTTAGTAAGTAACACACAATTTAAATGCAGAGTTAAACTACTCAGAAACCTAGTTCATTCCTTTATTCCATGCTATGTTTCCCTCCCAACTCTCCCTCTTTCTCACTCTACACAGGAAGTTTCTCTGATCACTACTCTCTATGGTGGAAGAGACACATGGAGAGTCCCTAGATTTAGTACTATAGTTCAAGCCATAAAAAGAGACTAATGAAAAAATTACAGAGCAACTATGCAACTAAGTATCATGGACATTACCGTTTAGAGAAAAGAGTCATACTCAAGCAACATTTGTAATATTTGTGATAACTTACAGTTACTCCTCAGAAATCTGAGTTGTTAAATTAAGAAATTCAAAAAACTAGGTTTCTGGATAAATCCAGAATTACAAGGGCAAATGAAAAACTACCAACAGCTGAAACTTCAACAAAATTAAATAAAAACACACAACTAATCTGCTGGAAAGTTCAACACTTTTAATGATATCACATTTTTTTTACAAGAGTAATCATAATAGAATGTCAGGAAAGAATCAATCTTTATCCTTTCATTAGTTTCTTAAAAGGCAAGATCTTTTACCAGGACCACCTCAGCCCCTAATCACAAACGGAAAAACATCCAAACTCTTTTTTTTTTTTTTCCTCACACATACATTAACTAATGGAAAAGAAAATGTAAGAATCCAAGATTCACATAGGAGGATGAAACTGGAAAAAGGAAACATGAAATCTTAAGCTCCAACTCACTGTCTAATGAGTAGAAAATAGGACTCTCACCCCCGGCTCTTTATCAAATTTTCTTCATGCTGAACACCTGGGAATGAAGTTCAAAATCTTCTCTACATACTGGGTGGGCATGGGTGCATAGAATCCTCCTGCAGGATGGATCATTGTTTCACATTCTCCCATTCATCTGATGACAGTGGCAATGCCAGGAGGCCCAACTTCTGTGCTACAGTTACTGATGGCAATTTTAGATCAAGCACATATTCTTTTCCTGTATCTTCCACTTTGGAGCCTTGTGTAGTTAAGTCCAGTATCTATTATTGCTTTTGTATCTCTTTTGAGAGATTTGGATCTGTTCTCTTTCTTTTGTACTTTTGACTTAAAATGATCTGCTACTGAAAGATTTCGAAGTTGAAGATCATGTAAAATGTGATCTTGTAACAATAGCAGTGACTTCTAGGTTATCTTTTTTAGATGAATGACCTTTATTTTTTAACATGCTGAATCAGGAAAAGTTTTGCTTGGCTATAACAAATCCTATCATCACATCATATCACACTCCTTTCATTCTTCTACTTTCAATTCTGACATCGAGATGTATGAAAGAAATTTCTATCCAATATTTCATCAAGACAAGCCAGCCTCCCAGGCACAGATCTTCAAGCTCTTTAATAATCAAAGAAATGAAAACATATATTTCACCCAAAATAGTAAAGACTCTTTTTCAATGAAAACACTGACAGGCACTCAAAAACACAATCCTTCCAGAAAGCAATGTGCAGAAACCTAACAGTATGCTTCTGGGAATATACCCTTAAAATCCAAAATGTAGAAAAGATTTATGTACATAGATATTTATAACAATATTTTTAAAAGAAAAAGTAGAAACAATCTACCCAACAATGAGTAAATAATTTATATCTTTCATTCCATTTAATTGTTAAGAAAAAGCTCAGGGTATGTTAGATTTTAAAAAGCAAGATACAAAATTACATATAAGAGAACCACAACTTGTCTCAGTCTGCTCCAGCTGCTATAACAAAATACCTTAGACTGGGTAATCTATAAACAGTTGAAATCTGTCACTTACAGTTCTAGAAGGTGGAAGTTCAAGAGCAGGGCACCAGCAGATTCAGTGTCTGGTGAGAGATCTCTGCTTCATAGGTGGCATCTTATTGCTGTGTTCTCACATGGTGGAAGTAAGGACAAAAGGCGCTAACTAGTTCCCTCTGGCCTTTTTCTAGGGTCATTAATCCCATTCATGAGGGCTCTGCCTCATGACCTAACACCTCCCAAAGACTCCACCTCTTAACACCCACCATCACTTTGGGAGTTAAGTTTCAACATATAAATTTTGCATAGACGCATACATTCAGAACATAGCACAATTATATAAATACTGTATATAAAAAAGAACAATACCAAAATGGCTCTTTCTTTTTCAGTCAAAAGACTGAAATTTGTTTTATTCTCTCTGCTGTACTTGTCTTTAGTTTCAAAGTTCATAATAAGAAAAACTATTTACATAAAAGAAGAAAGAAAACTGAGACAACATAGCACCTATTTTAAGAATCATAAGATCTTTTAAAAAGAAAAGATCATTTCTGAAACGTTTACATTAGCATAAATGTTTTAAAATGCAATAAATATTTCTTCTAGCTTAATTCTACCTTGGCTTTCTATCGTAAAGGGAAAAAAAATCAAAATACAGAAAAAGCTTTAGACACAAAAGCTATGAATCAAGACACTAATCCAAAAAGTTTTATGGAGTACCTATGATATAATGAGCACTACCTAGGTACTATGTGAGCAAGACAGACAAGGGCCCTATCTTTTAGCAGCTTACATCTGTGGGAAAGCACAAACAACAAATTAATAAACATTAAAATGTGATTTCTGGTTGTAGGAATTATAAAGGAAATTAACAAAATGCTTTGTATGGTTATTAGGGAAAACAAGAACAGAGACTGATCCTACAGGTCACCAAAAGAAGTCCTGAGAAAAATACAAAAACTGAAACAATAGTAGCCAGCCATGCAAAAAGCTGAAGAGGAACGATGAAAACATAGGACATCTTAAGTGCCACGGCTCAGAAACAGGGAAAGAGTATGGCATATTCTAGAAGCAGAAAGAAAGTCAAGTGGACAAAAAAGGCAAAAAAAAGATGAAGCTGGAGAGGTAGACAAGAGCCAGATCATGCAGGTATTTGCAGGCCAGGGTAAAAAGTTTCTATTTTATCATAATTACAGAGAGAAGCCACTAAAAGGAGGAAGGAAATTGTATTTTTACAGGCTTCTGACAGACTAGACTATAGAAAGTAAAAAATGATACAAGAAGTTTGGAAGGTAACTACAGGAATCCCAGGAAGAGGTAATGGTAGCCTGTACTAGAGTAATGGCTATGCAAACAGAGAAAAGTAGAGAAACTTAAAATATATGTGGTGGTTAGAACCTATCATATTCACTGACAGAAGGTCAGGATGTATGCAATTAGGACCCAGAACAATTAAGTAGCTCTTAGGATTCTGGCTAAATCATTATTTACAAAGCTAAAACTTAAAGTGTGTTTCTAATAATAAAGAAATAATTAAGTATATTATGAAATATCCATCAGATGGAACATTACTAATGTCTGTGGAAGGTCTGCTTGTCTACAATCTATGAGGTAATGGACAGGATACTTGACTATTTAGGCCTCCAGTTTCCTCAAATAACTACTACAAATAATACCTACTGATCTCATAGAGTGTTGGGATGATTAAATGTGAATCTATAAAAAAACACTTAACACAGGGACTGTACTCAATAAATTAAGGCACCAAGAATAAAAAAAGTTATTCAATAAATGTTTTGTGGATTCAAAAACAGGCAGATAAAAGAAATGATGGAGCAGCCCAGGTCATTATCCTTCTCCAAACGATGCACTCTTTACCACAGGTGACCAAAAAAGATTTTTAAAAAATGTGAGAACCATTAAGACTGAAATAAACTAAGGAGAACTATGGAATTCTCTTTAGAGACTTTTTGGTACAAATTACACAACAATACAAGGTCTAGAAGGCTTGGTATCATAACAATCAAGTAGATTAACTTGAACAATAGGTAATTTCTAAGTCGCAAAAATAACTAGAAAGCTTACTAGCCTACTTACAGGCTGATGAGTCAACCTGAATGCAATGCAAAGAGAGAACATGCCTAAAAATTTAGTTGGGGTCGGGGGTGAGGGGGTCAGGCAGCAAAAAGTTATCAAAAAGAAGCCAAAAGCTAGATGGGGAATACAAGTGAGTACCAGGAGAAGAGAACAGAATCCAGAACCTGGAAGAAAAGCCCTAAGAGACATATACCAAAAACCAGGATTAGTCAAGAGTCTGAGAGACAAACACAGACCAAAAGCAGGTATCATAATCTCCAAGGTAGGTGTAAGAAACTGTCTCACCCCCAGGGCCCAGGCAAAGATCCCCTGCTCCTAGGGCAGAGGTAGAAGTGAAAGCCTACTACTTTAGCAGAGAAACAAGAAATGCTCTTGATCCAGGATCCCACACCAAACTTCAGCAGAATGGGGAACACTACACTGGGGGAAGCAGAGGAAACTCTCTGTCCCAAGTCCTACCTACGACACAAGGAAGAGTTTGGCTGCCACTGTGGAGGAGGATAGGAAGGCTGAGAAAGCCTTACTCCCAAGACTCAGGCTTGCAAGCCTTATCTAAGACTGACAAGGAAAACCAAAAACACCTCCAACCCCCATCACAAACCTAGCACACACACAGAAAACTCTGTAGTGAAGGATGCTGGTGATAGCTGCCAATGAAGCAGTACCTGTCTGTACTGCTATAACAAAGTACCTGAGATTGAGTAACTTATAAAGAATAGAAATTTATTTCCTCACAGTTTTGGAGACTGGGAAGTCCAAGATTAAGACACTGGCATCTGGCAAGGGCCTATTTGCTGCATTATCACATGCGGAAGGGCAGAGAGAGAGAGACAAAAGGGGGCCAGACTTGCCCTTTTATAACAGCATTAATCCCACCAATGAGGGCAAAGCCCTCACGACCCAATCACCTCTTAAACATCCCACCTCTTAATACTGCTACAATTGAATTCAATTTCAATATGAGTTTTAGAGGGGACAAATATTCAAACCATAGCAAGGAACGCTACTCAGGCCATATGAAGCACAAAATAACAGCAACCCATCACTAGAGAAAGTTAAGATCTGTGGTGCACCAAAAGTGATGACAGTAAAAACAGAGCCATACCCCATTCAACTACTGACAGAATTGACTCGGCCAATTAGTGTGACATCAGAGGCATAGCCATTTCTGAACACAGGTAATATTTACCTCAGTCTCAACTGTTCTATCATTCAATCAAAACTATGAGACACAAGAAAAACAGCAAGGAAAAAAAACCAAACCATTGTCAAGAGATAAAGCAAATGACCTAACTGAACACAGAGACAACCTACACGTTGAAACTATCAGACAGGGATGCTAAAATAACAATGATGAATACATTAAAAGATCTAGAGAAAAAGATTAACATGTTAAAAGATCTGGACAATATGCTGAACAGAGAATTTCAACAGAGACGTGGAAATTGTAAGAGAGTCAAATGGTAATACTAAAATTAAAAAATACAGTATCAGATAGAGAATTCCTTTGACAGAATTATCTATGAACTTAAGGTAAGTCAATAGAAATCATCCAAACTGAAGCAAACAAAAAGAAGTTTTACTCACAGCAACATGGATAAAGTCAGAGAAAATTATGTTATGTGAAACAAGACAGGTACAGAAAGAGAAATACTGCATGTCCTCACTCATAAGAGGGAGTTGAAAAAAATAAACAAAAAAGAAAGAAAAACACAACAATCACAATTCCTTGAACTTTCAAAAGGAGCGAATGGGGGAACAGCTGAGTACATGGAGCAGGAGCCAGCAAAAGCCGCAGCTATGTCCTTCGGATGGAGTTGCTTGGAGGCAGCAGGGGAGAAGAGGGTCTTGGTGGCCCCCAGGCCAGTAAGACCACTGGTAGGGTTCCCATGGACCCACGTAGGAGCGAGGAGCCACAACAACTGAAAAAATGGAACCATTCAGAGGCCGATGAGTCATCGCAAGGGACTGGTGCATGGTTTGTCCCATGGGAAGTGTTTGCAGCACAGGCTGTGGGAGAGATGAGCCCATTGGGGGAACACTGGGGCATAGCAAGGACAGCTGATCTGCACCCCAGTCAGCACTGGGCCACTCAGAGAAGACTGGTCAGGAATATAGAATTGCATGGGGTGCAGTTTGATGACAAGACTCAGGCCCAGATCAGAGTTACTACACAACCTAGGTGCACTGAGTCTCTAGAGAGCCAGAAGTACCTACAAATTCAACCATTATAACCTGCACAAAAAGCCTTCCCTAGGGAAACAGCAGCAAAGCAGCAATTTAGCTAAACAACAGCTCAAGTACTGGTCCCAACAGGAAGTTCCCCCACTTTAGAAGTAAGCAAAGGACAAAAAAATTAGTTCCAGCTCAGGCACAACACCAGCACCTCAGGTCCACCTGGGGATGTGAGGAATGGAGCTGGGGACCGGAGCCCCCTCTCACAACCTGGCACACCACACCAACGCCTCAGGGCCCAAGGGATGGAGCCGGGAAACAGACCCCCCTCCCACAACCAGGCACACTGAGCCAGTGCCTCAGAGCCCAAGGGATGGAGCCGGGGACCAGACCCCCTCCCACAACAAGGCATACTGCCAGCACCTCGGGACCTGCCCAGGGACCTGAGGCATGGAGCAGAGAACAGATCCCCCTCCCACAACCAGGCACACCGCGCCAGCACCTCGGGGCCCATCCAGGGACCTGAGGCTTAGAGCCAGGGACCGGACCCCCCTCCCACAAGGCACACCACACCAGAGCCTCAGGGCCTGCCCAGGGACCCAAGGGATAGAGCAGGGGACCAGACCCCCCCAAAACCAGGCACACTGCCAGTACAAAGGAGCATGCCAAAAACAGCACCTCCATGTGGGTGGCCCACCACAGCTATCATAATAATCATGGCTGCCTTGAAAGCAGCTAGATGCCATAACCACTACACAGATGGTCCATCAGCCACTGGAGTGCACTGACACAAGCAGAGTCACCAGCAGAGATAAAGAAAAGAGGATGTCACTCTCCACAAAGCCTATTCCAGAGTGACAGAAGAAACATCTGCTCTATGGTAATATTAAGTGACCTGATCACACCTCTTAGCATTGGACAGATCATCTAGGCAACAAATCAACAGAGTAACCATTATTCTTTCAGAAGGACAGAAGAAATCTAGGGTAAGTAGAGGGGGAGAGGGAGGGGGGAGATTGGATAAGGGACATAAAGAATAATTGGTAACAATATATATGCTATTAATATTGATTTGATCAACATATCTCAACGTTGAACCCCAAAAATATGTATAATCAATTTTGATTCAATAAAATTTTTTTTTAAAAAAAGAGAGAATGGAACTGAGGCCACCAGAGGTGGGAAAGGGGAAGAGGGAGCAGGGTTAGGGAGGAACTGGTAAAGGGCCACAAAAAATGTTTACATTGTGTAATGATAAAATATAAATAAATAAGTAAATTTAAAAAGAATACTTTGTTTTTAAAAAAAATAGGGAAAAGACTTGAACAGACATTCACCAAAGAGGTAACCACATGAAAAAATGCTCAGCATCATTTGTCATTAAGATAATGCAAATTAAAACCATGATTAGTAATCACTACACACCTATTAGAAGGCCCAAAGTTCTTTGTAAAAGCTGAAAATATCAGGTGCTGTTGAGAATGTGAGGCAATCTGAACTCTCATACATTGCTTGCTGGTGGCAATGGAAAACAGTATGACCACTCTGGAAAAATAGTTCAGCGGTTTCTTATAAAGCTACACACACTCTCTTATCATATGACCCAGCAATCCCATTCATTGGTTCTTACTCTAGAGAAATAAAACATATTTACATAAAAACCTGTACGTGAATGTTTATACAAGCTCTATTCATAATTGCAAAACTTGGGAACAAGCCAAGTGTCCTTTCAAAGGGATGAGCTACTGATAAATGTAAGAACCTAGAAGAATCTTGCATGATGCTGAATGAAAGAAGACCCCCTCAAAAGATCACACACTGTTTGGTTCCATTTATGTGACATCCTGGAAAAGACAAAACTATGGTGATAGAGAACAGATCTGTGATTGTGGGGATGAGGGGTTGGGGGAGGATGTAACTACAAAGGGGCAGTGGGAGGGAGTTTTTGGGTGGTGATAAAACTGTTCCCTATTCTGATTGTGGTGGTGGTTACACCTATCTATACACCAATTAAAGCTCAGTACTCTATATCCAATAAAAAAAGCCAATTTTGCTGTTAAAAAACGAACCGGAGAAAGGCACCCTCTAGCCATGGGACAGTATCAAACAGTCTAACATATACTAAACTGGAGTCCCAAAGAGAGAAGAGAGAAAACATAGGACAAAATAAGTATATGGAACAGCCAAGGTTTTCCAAAATTAATGAAAGACAACAAACCACAGATTCGAGGAGGTCAAAAAGTACTCTTAAAATTGTGAAGTTATCGTTACCTTAAATCAAGCAAATCAAAGCAAAAGCTTTATACAAAAAATATAGCTTTAAATAATTAACTGTTGGAAAGCATGTACATAGCAGATACTGTACAAACATTTTCTATTATCTTGTGCTGGCCAATTAGCTCACTTAGGAGAGTGTAGTGTTGGTAACACCAAGAGCACAGGTTCGGATCCCCATACCAGCCAGCCACCAAAAAAACAATAATAATAATTTTCTATTATCTATAATAAGACAGCACACTATCTACCACCTCCCCATAAACATGAACTAGAGGAAATGGGCTAAAACAGAAAAGAGATGAAAAAAAACCTAAACTGTAAAGCATAACCCAATAATTAAGTAATAACTTAATAACTTAATAATTAAGTTCCCTTCCAAGAGCCACTAATGTAGATATTCAGACTCTATTACTTTGACAAAAAACTGTCACTTTTCAGCAAGTTCATTAAATAAAGGATTTATGAACATTATTTAATAAACTTGCTGAAAACTGACAGTTTATAATTCAGAGCCTTAGCTCATTACTATTCAATTTCCTCCTTCTCCCATTTCCCCCATCATTCCAGGCGAGTGCTCAATTTTCAGGAAATTCTGAGCCTGTAAACCAAGGCTGTAAATTTACCAATCCAAATCTGTCTCCAACGGATGAGTTTCCTTGGGGGGTGGGGGTGGGGATAAAAAATAATTATGGAACAACCACAATGGAAGATGGAGTTCAACTAGGGATGGAATGAATGATCTTCCAAATCAGAGTAACATTTTGGCTTTTAAGACCTATTCCAAGATCCCAGTGACATCAGTTGGGCTGAGAAGATGTTTATGTCTTTTCTAGTCTCGATTTCTTAAAGGCACTTTAAGAAATTTACTATGCTTTTACAGTATGACTTTGCCTGGTACAACAGCTTCCTCTACTGTTCAATCAGAATAATAAGGTGGTACTCCTGCTGCCTCGGGGGAGCTATGAATTCTTAGGTGTTAAGAATCTACGCAATGTTTAAGTTCTATCTCCCATAATGTAACATGATTCTAACTCTCATACAGTGCTATTCTGTTGCAGATACACTCTTAAGTTGAACATGGAATTGAATTTGGCAATGGCGTACTTCAACGCAATCCATCGCTTTGCAATCTCTTAGGAGCCCTGATTTTCTCTATTAATTGTTTGTCTCACAGCATCTTCCTGAAATGAATTTACTTTAAAGTTAAAGATGATTACAGTGCTGCTTCTGTAGTAGACAATTACATTGCTATAATCTTTGGCAGGGAGAAAAACAGCAGAGCATGAATTTTTCCAAGCTTTTGTTAAAAGGAGAACTGTCAGCTTAATCTAACATACTATAATAACAAAAAACAACTGCTATTAAAATGCAAGATTTTCTAAAAAGGAGTTGTTCAGGAGAATGGAGAAGGATGAAGAGAGAAAGCGAAGGAATCTGTTACGTATTTCTGACCTTCAAAAACACTTTTGTCAGTGAATGCTATAGACAAAATAAACCAAGCCTGAGACCTAAAATAGATAGATAGATAGATAGATAGATAGATAGACAGACAGACAGACAGACAGACAGACAGACAGATAGATAGATAGATAGATAAAGGATTTAGTTATTAGTTGTAAAAACAAATACTGTGTATGAATTTAGTAAATCCTCTGGGATAATTCCATTTTGTGAAAATTCTATTACCCATAAAATTCATTTATAGTTTATCATTTCCACTATTATGAGAATTTGTGTCAGGGTGACTGGAAAAAAGAGGGATCTAGATACTGACAAGAGTAACGCAGAAAAGAGCCAGACTTGTGACTTTTAAAATGCAATCTTGAGTTAAAGGAAATCTAAGCAAAGTCCACCTGGCCTTAAAAGTGTAGCCCTGTGTCTGAAAGCTGGTAGGGTGCAACTATCCAAAGACCCACCTAAGTGGTGGAAACAGAGCCAAGTCAGAATGTCCAAAATCCTTATGTCTCCAGATAAGGGCCCTACAGGAAGAATTCAAATTTTACCAATACCCTGTGAATTACTGAACATGTTTCAGCCATACTAGTGGGGACATTCGAAAACTTGTTGAATAAATTTACCCAAAGCTTTTTCCATTTTATTGATCCAAGTTAATCGACATGTCTGAGACCACTGTGGACCCCTAAGAGTTGTGAATCAACAATTCCAGGAAACAAGAAAAAAGGATATTTAACTTTTCAATGGACTAGATACTGATTCACATACTAATATGCTCCTTTAATGTACATACTATCTACTACAACCTAAAATGGGTTTTCGAGCATCTCATAAGCTACAGAAGGAAATTCTGAACCCTCCCTTGTAAAAAACAAAAGGATAACAAATGGAAATTAACTTTTTACATACTAATTCAGAACATGCAAATTATTCTTTACTCTAGTATTTTTTTCCAGCAAATATAAACATTAATAAGGGTTTTAAGGGGGCTGTAGACACTCATTCCAAAGCCTATTTTTCCCCACAAGATCTTAGTTTTTAAACTTCAAATTTCACCAGGTTAAGATTTTTCAGTAGCATCTCCATCATGATTAGGAAGGAATCATGGTATAAGCATACCATGTCTTGCTTTGTAATTTGTATTTAACTAAAAACAGCTGTTTATCTAGAACTCTTAAAGACTGACTGAATACAAAGACTTATTTTTTCATTCCTGAGCAGAGTGTATTCTCATGTTGTTACATTATAAATTAGAGCCCTAGACATCATAAAATTTTTTACTCCTTTATTAATCTAAAATATGAAGAAAAATATAGTCCTAATTATTAACAGTTTGATATTCAGGGCTTATGATGAATCTATCATGACTACCAGCCACCTGCCTGAAAACAAACTTTTAAAGATTCCAAAATGTAAAACTAAATTTTCAGTAGACTATAAAAGCTACCAGGTATTTTTATAAGCAAGTTTAAAGAAGTTATCACATATTATTCATACATAAACTTGACTAAATTCAGAGGACCAGCATATTTGCTTGTTTCTATAAAGTTCTAAAATAGGACTGGCCGGTTAGCCCAGCTGATTACAGCATGGTTTTATAACACCAAGGTCAGGAGTTTGGATCCCCACACCAGCCAGCCACCAAAGAAAAAATAAGATTCTAAAACTGATCCCACAAAAAAGTTATATAGCATATGGCAAAAACAACACAGGATTAGGAGTTACTAGTTCTGGGTTCTAATTCTAGGTCTAGAAAACTCGGTTAAAGTTGATACTGAGAATACATGTATATGCTTTGTATAAGACTCAAAAGATTTATCATTCTGACTCGTATAACTGATATTATAAATGAGTAAAAAGATTCATAAATAAAACCAATGTGCCACTCAGCTTTAATTAAAGGAATCTAGAAACTGGGATCAGTGGCAATCATAAAATGAGAAAGTTGCCAATTTGTTCTAAGATCACATACTATATATAGCAAAACTACAATTGTAGGACAAATAACCAGAGCATTAAAAGTGAAATCATGAGCAGAGACTTCATTAGTTTAATTTTCTACTATTTTCCAACACCTATAAAGTATCTAGCACACAGCAGGCATTCAAATATTTGTTTAATAAATATATTCCCCAACTAAATAGCACAATGTAACCTCACAGTCGATGCCTAAAACTTACTGACTTTACTATTCCTAATTTCACACTAACCAGCACCTTTTAAATGTCTTTTTAAACTCAGAGAGTACAAGTTGAATCAAATTCCAACCTATTTAATAATCACCTCATTTTAATCTCACTAAATCTTTCAAAAAGATGTGAAATTATCAAAGTATAGAAGATTTCACAACTTAAGCCAAATCAGTAATATATTAATCATAACTGCTCAGTTTATGTAAATGAAGAACTGAAAGTTGATCCTAAACATTCTACCACTAGAAGTTAGCAGTCACAAATAAAGATGTGCCACAGTTCTTCCTAAAAGTATAAATGCATAAAATTTTTCAAATGCCAATAAAGACATCTTAGATAAGAATAGATATCAATGATTAAATCATACTCTACTCTAGACTAATTACCCATACATTTTAAAGTGTTGGCCACACTGAGTCAAAGTAATATTTATAAGACATTGGCCACACTGAGTCAAAGTAATATTTATAAGACTTTAATCACTATACAAACGTAAAGTATCAACAACTACAATAAATTACAAAGACAAACCTTCAAGTCAAAAAGTATCATGAAGCTATGGTACAACTTTTAAAAGAAAGATGCTATAGAAAATGTAGTACATTCATTAAACGGAATATCATTAGGCCTTAAGAAGGAAATCCTGTCATATGCTATAACATACATGAAACTTGAGGACATTATGCTAAATGAAAAAAGCCAGCCACAATAAGTCATATACTATATGATTCCACTTACACAAAGTACCTAAAGTAGTCAAACTCATAGAAACAAAAGTAAAATTGGTTATTACCAGGGGCTGGGGGGAGCAGAAAGAGGGATAGGCAGTTGTTTGATGGGTATAATTTCAGTTTTGCAAGATGAAAAAGTTCTGCAGATGTCTCTCAACAATGTTAATATACTCAACACTACTGAACAGTACACTTAAAAATGATTAAGACAGAAAATTTTATGTTATGTATTTTTCACCATGAAAACAAAATATCATGCAGGCCAAATCAAATAAATAAATAAATCATATCACTTCACTCACTCCCCTCCTTAAAATGCTTATTACCCTCTGAATAAACCCAGACAAGGTAACAAGGTCTATGATGCTCCATACCATCTGGCCCCTCCCTCTTCTATAGCCAGATCTCAGGCTACTCTCTCCCTCCCTCAAAGCAGCTCAGGCAAAATGATATTCTTTCACTTCCACAAATAATTCAAATTGTTTCTTGCCTCAAGGTCTTTGTCCAAGCTATTAACGGTGTAGAACACTCTTTCCCAACTCTTCAGACTTGGCTCCTTACTATTCTTCAGATACCACCTTATATGTGACTTCTTCTGAAGCCTTCCCTATCCAGCCTACCTAAATTAGTAGTTATCCCCACATCATCCACATTATTTTCTGTTTTATATTTCTTTTGTTCCTTAACAGCATTTCTCACAACTTAAATATCATTTGTTTTTTTCTATCTGCCCAACTGAAATACAAGTTCCATGGGAAGAAGGACCTCATCAATCTCATTCATCATTATGTCCCCAATACTTAGTATATATCTGTAATATACATGTCTTTCAGAAATGTATTAATTTCATATTAAAAATAACTATAAGCCTATTAAATATATATAAATATACATACATATCTGAAAAAGTCTGTAAAAAAAATAAAATTTTGATGCTATAGTTATGTCTAGTTGTTGAGGCAGATGTATTTTCTACTTTTACTTTACTTTTCAGTATGTTCTAAATTTTCTATAACAAGCCTTTATACTCAGAAATTAAAGATTTTTTTTTTTGACCGGCCGCACCGCGCTCAGCCAGTGAGCATACCGGCCATCCATATATAGGATCTGAACCCGCGACTGGAGCGCTACCGCGCTCCCAGCGCCGCACTCTCCCGAGTGCGCCACGGGGTTGGCCCAGAAATTAAAGATTTTTAAGCCTGACAATTCAACTGCACAATACTTTAAATCTTTATGTCATATAAAATAATAAGGTACAAAATGACTTAAGCTAATGGCACAACTAAATTTCTGAAATATTATAGTACTTTTCAATCTCACTGTCTATACTTAGCTTTGTGTTTCTACAAAGTTTTAACTAATTCAGACCATTAACAGTCTGGTTATTTAGATCACAGAAGTGCCTCAAGCTATGCCTTCATACCTTTTTAAATGCAACACAAAACATCTTAAAAATACTTCATAAATCACAGCACATATCTACAACTATCCTCCTACTTCTGTATCTATAGATAAAAAGAAAAACAATAAGTCAACAACAACTGAATAGCTACACATGCCCGGATCTGTTCTAAGTACTTTGCATGGATTAACTCATGTATTCTTCAAACCCCATTTTAGCAATAAGGAAATTTAGGCAGTAATAAGTTAAGTCATCTAGCCAAAATCACAAAACTACTCTCAGACTGGGATTCAAATCCAGGAAATCTTGCTCTAGTCTAAAAGCTGCTCGCTTAATCATACCATACAAAAGTGGAAACAGATTTAGGCTAAAAGTTCAAGAAATAAGATGTTATGCTTCTTAAAAACTACATTTCATCTTTAAGGAATATTCACAAAAACAAAGCACAAATACAAATTACTCATTTATTGTGTATGATTTTTAAAAACCACACTTAAATACATAACTTGTATTAGTGGGCCTCAGAAATTATATTTTATAGGAGTTTTTTAAGATCCCAGAATACTTAATAGCAAAATTTTGTTATTTACCAAAGATAAATGAAGAAGGAACTCATAATGCCCTAGACAATAAAGATCTAGGATTTAACATTAATTGCAATCCTTAATTCTGCTACTTCTCCAGCCCCACTTCCTGATTCAACTCCAATCACACCCTATGCTTTAACATAAATATCCTTGGCACTGCAGGATTTTTAAGGTACACACTATGTGAAAGCAGTCCTAAATCTCCATTGTATGTAGACTTATTATGGGGATGATGATAACCTCACAAGGATTCTCTAAGGATTAAATGAGACAAAACATACAAAATGTCTGGCAAAAATCTGAATCCCACATGCAAATATTGGTGTTGGTGCACTGCAAGCATGCTCACCATTCATTCTGTCATCCTGGGTATGTGGTAATTCACAATCACATCCAGCATTCTAAAATGCCAATGTCTACATGTCTTTCCCCATTCAGCTTCCTCCTTTCACACCTTTGGGTTTTTCCACTATGCCCTTCCCTATGTGACAAACTCATACATTCTCGGCACATACCTCTACTGTTGAGAAGACAAATAAAAAACTCTTTACTAATAATCCACTTCTCCACATCAAACTTAGGAACTCTATCTTTGTAATTCAGTAAAATACAGCACAAACCTTTATGCCCTTAAACCCTTGTCACATTGTATCACCACCCTTTAAGTGAGTACACCTTCCAGTAAACTATAGGGCAGGGTCAATATCTTATTGCTCTTGAAATCCCAAACATCTAACTGGTATCAGGCACACAGAAGACTTTGTTTGCTTACTTTTTTGTTTGCTTTTTTTTTTTTTTTGGTTAGGATTTTTTTTAATTAAAACATATTGATCATACATATTTATGGGGCACAGAGTTATAATTCAAAACATGTATACAATGTGTGACAATCAAATTAGGGTATCACAAAATTTTATCATTTCTGTTTGCTTTTTAACGAAAAAGAAAAGTAATACAAAAGAATGAATAAAAAATAACATTTATTTATATTCACCTTGTTCCAAAGAAGGGGAAAGGGAGATTTATTTTTAACGTTGCAAATGTGTAACAAAAAAATCTTCCAAAAATTATTCATATATATATTATTTATAACTTTACTGACATATAGTTGACAATTAAAAAGTATATATATCTAAGGTGTACAACTTGATGATTTGATATATGTATACTTTGTGAAATATTCACAACAATCAAGCTAAGTAACAAAACCATCACCTCACATCCTTAGTTTCTTTGGGGGGGGTGGGGGGGTTTTTTTCGGTGTGGTAAAAACACTTGGTCTACCCTATTAGCAAATTTCAAGTACACAATACTATACAATACTATTAACTATAGTCACATTGTTGTACATTAGATATCCAGAACTTATTTATCTTGCATACTAGAACTTTGTGCCTCTTCACCAACATCTCCTTATATGCTCCACTCCCCAGCTCCTGGTAACCACCATTCTTCTGTTTCTATAAGTTTGTCATTTTTGGATTCTACATACAAGCGGTATGATGTAGTATTTGTCCTTTTGAGTCTGGGTCATTTCACTTAGCATAATGTCCTACAGGTTCATCTGCTGTTGTGAATGGCAGGATTTCCTTCCTTCTTAAGGTTGAATAATATTCCTCTGTGTGTGTGTGTATGCACGTATGTGTGTATCACGGTTTATCCATTCTTCCACTGAGAGACATTTAGGTTGTTTCCATAACTTGGCTATTGTGAATAATGCTGATTAGAACAAAGGAGTGCAGATACCTCTACTAAATGTTTTTAGTAAATGCAGCAATGCTACTAGATAAACTACCAGAATAGTCCCCTTTTAAAAAAACTAAATATGTATATATTTTTTTAGATTATGCAATCCACTGCCAGGCAATTTTCAGGTTTATATTGTTCCTGCCTGGTTAAAAAAAAAAGGTAAATTTCAGCATCTTTATATCCCCAGCTCCTCACATTATGGCTAGCACAAAACGGTCACTAAATAATGTTTAAACCATACGCACGCATACACACATTCACCAAAGACTGACTTTCTCTCTTTAACCCTACAGAGTTCTTTTTAGAACCCACTATGACAGACCAAAAATCAAACACCAAATGCACATTAGAGGATATATTTAAAAAGGCAAATTCAAAAATAGTAAATGGTACCTATACCTACAGTTGGACAAAGATTTAAAGTCATTTTTGCTTGTTTGTTTTAATTTGGTACAAAGAAAGAAAAAGCCAGGATTAACACAGTCTGGACATGTGTGGCAAAGTAGAAGAGCTAAAGATGACAACAGTTCAAGACACTGGAGAAACAGGGAAAATTACATATGTGTCATTAATGGAAAAGCTAGAGGTTTATTGCTGGAGAACTGGAATAAAGAAGGAGGAGGATTAAGAATATTTAGTTATTCAACATTAGATATTTTTAAAAAGGAAAGAAAAACAGTAGTGGAAAAAAACATGAGAACAAAAACATGGCTCTTTGAAATGTACAGTGTGATAAGTAGCAGATAAAAATTTCAAAGGTTTTTAAAAACCTTTTTTACTTATTAAGAATCATTTAAGAAACAAATATAAATCACTTTTGTTACTCTAGGGCTTTTGATGAAGTTATTTAGTATTTTGTAATCACATAAATAAGATATTCATTTAAAGTACTTTTAAAAATTAAAAAACCAGCACTTAATTCAGTAAAATAGTTTTTGAAGTGTTTCAGTTCCATACAACGGCAAGTTTAGGAAAATAAAAGAGAGAGGTAGAAAAAGAAAATAAAAAAGACTAGAGAAAAAAAGAGAAAATTACGCAGAGGCCAAGATCCATAAGCACACATAAAGACAAATTCATATGAAAGAAACACTTGGACAGATACAGGCACTTGGGTTCTGCGATGAATGTCATCCCAAGTAAACTGTTCTTGCCAGGCTCTGTGGTTCACTGTACCTGTGCGGGAGGGGGTGCAGGGGGGCAGGGAGGTACCACTATCTTTAACAAAACATGGAATAGCCACTATTAAACATTCCAGAATTGCTCTGTCTTAATCCTAAAGTTGTTTCACTTAAACAGTATGGCTGACAAAGCCTAGCAGGAAGGAAATTACTCTCAGGGCTGTTGCCATGATGATGTGCAGTATTACCTTGAGGGCCAAATGAAATAAAGCCAAAAGTCAAATCAGTCATTGGCTTGGGGTTCCCTACCCCCAATTTAGAATTTTCCTAGTAATGAAATTCTCTGAGGAGGAAATGTTCAGCTACACTAGAGGAACAGAAGCCTGAGAACAGAGAATTTAGGAGAGAACCACTCTTAAAATTAGCAATAATGAAACCAGTCAAAGAAAGCAGTTACTGAAGGTAGAATTAGAAAGTATGAAGACTGAATTATATAAAGATCTAAATAGATGAGGAGAACAAACCATTTAGACATGGCTTTAGAAATCACCAGCTATAGATCAAACTTGAAATTCACACAGTAATTAAATTCAAAAGTCAACTTTGAAACAAATGATGTGCCAGTTTCCCAGACACTACTATTCACAGATCCGGAGATTGGAGGAGAGTTCAACTCTGACATTCTAACAGTTCAACCTGGAAACATACTTCGTTAAGAAATAAACACAAATTTTTTAATATAGAATACAAAAAGCTTTATATAAGCATCTTACAGCAAATATATTGCCTTGGCTATCAAAAGTCTTCTGGATTATTTGTCAATTAGCAAATATATTTGCAACTGTTTTTGTTAATTTTGTAAATCATGTAAACCCAATCATATACAAAAATAACTAAATTTTATATTAATAAATTGGCACATTCAAAAATTAAGAAGATACTCTATGACAGTGTGTTTCTTTTTGGATTTTTCAAGGGCATGTACCAATTTAAATTATTCTACAAACTCTACGTGTTTAACATTACTGTAATTTTCTATTTCTTAGACTTCCTATAAATAATAGTTGAATTCCTTCCTAACTTAAGAATAAAACAAATTTTATAAAACTTCCTCTAAACATTTTCATACCCACAGCATAATTTAAACCTTCAAGACCTCTCCTTCCATATAGTTTCTAACTGGCCTCCTTACGTCTACTACCTCTTCACTTTCATCTACCCAGAATCAGCTTCCTCAAACGCAGAGGTCGTGTTACTCCCATGTTCAAAAACCACAGTGCCTCCCAACGCCTAAAGACAAGATAATAGATTCAGAACTCCAAGGGTCTATGAACAAAACACTACAGAAGTTCAAAATGCTTTTGTTACCTTTAAAGTAGATTTGCATTCTCCATAACACGAACAAGTTTAGTATTTTTTAAATGTTTTAAATGACCACTGGTTAAATATTTAATGTTTGTTTCCCACATAACCTAGCAAAATGAACATGCCAAGAAAATGTACCATATTTTTCCTACAGTTCCCCTACTCCCCAATACATGGCTGAGTACCCCAGTCTCAGATGTGCTGACATTTTGACACATAGTGAATACACTAGGGAATACTGAAGGAAAGGACAGTTTGGCCCCAACAATCTCCTTGCATTTCCCATCACTCTAATACACCCTATGCTTAACTCAAAAGAAAACTATTAATTTACTCCTTATTCTTGCATATTCCTCCTAGAAAGATTTTTTGCTCATCTTCACATGAAGTCCTATCTATACATCGAGGTCCAGCTCCCAACCTATTCTCCTCCAAGTAATATTTGCTAACAGCCTCTTCCTTTCCCCAAAATTTTGCAGCCCACTGTGGTGCTAATCACAGTCTCATATTATGTTCGGTTGTGTGTATAAGGATGCATACCACACACCAGTTAAGAACTGAAACTTTGGAATCAAAGAAATGCAGGTCAATGTCTAACTCTAGGTGTGATCTTCGGCAAGTTACCTAAGATCATCCTGCATCAGTTTCCTCATCTCTTATACTAGATGTGATGTTGAGCAAGTTATGTAAGATCAGCCTGCATCAGTTTCCTCATCTCTTATATGAAGATAAAAGCAGTTATCTAGCAGGGTTAGTCTCAGAATCAAAAGCAGTGATGTATATAAAGCACTTAGCACTATACTTGTACTGACATCTAGTAACACTTTAATAAATATACCTATTATTACCTAACACCTACCAGTCTGAGTTCCCAACAGGCAGACCTATGTCTTAAGTCTTTTTTGTGTTCTTTCCCATTCCTAGTATGTGGTAGTCTGCATTTTCTTAAAAATTGCTTGGTTGATGAAACCTAATCAACCAGAAGTAATCTCATAGGTAGATCTTAACAAGCTAAGGTTCAAACACTAGTGAAAGTCAAAACTGGCTTGCTAATCCAGCTATTAGCTATTAACTTTAACATTAACCAGTTTATACTTTAACTACCATATACATAAATACAGATCTCCAGGCATCATTTTAAAGTGTCCACACCATATTATCAATGATTATGACAATACCCAAAGTGCCTGATATAGTTATGCAAAAGAAAAGTCTAACTTAATCTAAAAACATTAGTATGTATCCAGCCACAAAGCAAGCCTTTCATTAATTAAAGAATTCCTGTGTCAGATCATCCTTTTGCAGAAAATAAAACTAAATCTTAAACCCACTTTTTCAACTGGCCCTGTGAGTTATTCCTGTGCCATAAGACTCCCAGCAGGGACCAGTCAGTTCTGCCATGGCATTTTTAAGAGTACCAAGGGATGCAATGTTTCCAGATTCATAAGACTACTGCTAATTCTTAAATGTTCAAAATAAACTACATCAAATAGATACAAGCAGACTTTAATCTTGTGCTTAGCAAAAGCAATACGACTAACAGGAATGGCCAAAGACTAGTGAAGATGAGGACTGGTAATGATAACTATGGGGAAGGAAAAAGAGGATACAGCAGAAGACCATCAAAGAAGGCTTTAGAAAATCATAAATTCATAAATTCAGAAAGGGCATCTTCACAAAAGAACAAAGGTTTCTAGTACTATGTGAACTATGCTGTGAGTTTAACGTCACAATGTACACATTAACACATGTAAATTCATTGTAAGATGTTAAGCAACATATGTACACCACACTCATGCCAAGCACTAATAAAAATAAATAAATAAATAAGGTGACCACATTTACTAGATAAATGTTAGAATGCAAAGTGCAGGATAATTAAAAGTTCAGCTTGAAATTTTTCCAATGACAATCATACTAACTTGAGACATTTTCTATCTAAATTAATGAATGCTCCACAACATAGATGTGTTTCACACTACTGGGTAAGGTCACCCTTCTAAATGGTATTATACTTTGAACTTAGAATATTTTAGATTTTCACTGAGATAGTAATACTTCTAAAAGACATGTTTTAAAATACACATTTTATATTTCTAATAACATACCAAATTAATAAAAGTAAAAATGCTTTTTAAAATTCTGAAACAATTAATTACATATATGAAAAAAAAAATTGTTTCAATTATTCTGCCTATTTTCCCACAATAAAGAACTGTGGTAAAGAGTCATTGCCTTTGCATAAACTATTTCTCAGGAACCATATCTGGATAGATCAGTCACTTTCCACTGGGATCAATTCATTGATTCTAAATCTGTTAGGCAAAAAAGAAAAAACAAAAGTAATGTTTTGAATCCTTAAATTGCTTTTAATTTCAATCACTTTCAAAGTAAGAACCCTAAAATATATACATATATAATGCAAAACCCTTACTGTGTAACATTATAAATACTGACCCACCTTATCAAAAACATCTGCACACTGAATTCTGAAAAATATAAAAAAGGAAAACATAAACCTATATTCATTATGACAATGGGTCTGTTTAGTTTGATCATTTGTCATAGCCCCTCTCTTTATAGGAACACTTTGCTTGCTTAAAACTAAGCAAAGGATAGGTGACTTAAAGACAATTTATTCTTAAAACACACTAAACCCCTAAAATCCTTGAGAGGCAAATTTCAGTGGAAAAAAAAATGTTTTCCAGATTTTATTAGTAAGCAGCAAACTCTTATGAAGTTTCTAAAGGTAAGCATTAAAAATACCAATCTGTGTTGCCAGGGGTAGGAAAGGGGGAGAGGGTAGGGGAAAGGGGAGGAATTGGTAAAAGGCCACAAAAATCGATTACATTGTATAATGATGAATAAAAAATTTTTAAAAGACAAGCCAAAACAAAATAGATAGATAGATAGATAGATAGATAGATAGATAGATAGATAGATAGATAGATAGATAGATAGATAGATAGACAGACAGACAGACAGACAGACAGATAGATAAAAATACCAATCCGGTAAGGGAAAGAGAAAAATGATTTTGGCTGTCATTTCACAAAGCTTTTAAGACAACTTTAATCAGGAGGCATACAGACAATTTTTCTCTCAGAACTCATTCAAGAATTTTCAATTTTCAAAATTCACGTTTTAGTTCTCTTTAAACTTATATTCTCCATTTTTATCCATTAACTCTGCCTAGAATATGACACCACAGTATTTTGTAAGTTCAGTCAATGGTTCTACTTCTAGAAGTGTACAATAGCACTAATAAATTATGTTCCGGGCTTAGCACAACATTTACAAATGGAACCATAAAAGAAAGCACTATTCATACAATCTTAAGAATGGAAATTTTCAGCACGTTCTAACTTCATCATGGATTTTCAATTTACCTCCTCCAAGATACCAGCATTTACATAAATTTATTGAAATGACTGCAATTTAACTTGTATGTTGTGTAGTTTTATTATTTTAAACTTTAAATGGAAATGTTTAGCTTGTTAAAAATCAATAGTCTAACAAAAGGAAAGAATAAGAACATTAGAAATAATTTCAGGGTTAACATTATCTTAGCAAAACTTATTTTAAAGCACTACATCTTAAACTCATTTTTTGTAATACATCAGACTTTTTCCCCCAGACATTTTCCCCAATAAGAATCACCTTCTTTCCCACAATGCCATAAACAATTACAGAGAAATTTAAGTCTTAAAAGGAAGAATTATAAACAGCTGATTAAAATAAAATTTCATCTGCAGCAATATTCTTGATATGACCTACATACCATAAAATATATTTGTTAGCAGTAAGTAGATACTAAATTTTCTGAATCCCTTGCCTTTCCATCAATTACATTTTAATAAAGCATTAGCCACTTACTTACTAATCAAACTTTTCTGATCGAGAAACCAACCACAATCCTATAGCTTCTAGAAGTCCCAATTATTTCTGCTCCCTCCCTTCCTGCATGACGTATTACGCCTTCAAATTACTGTACAGCCTTATTTAGTTACTATCCTGATAATGACTATTCTTCACTACATTGTTATTTGCCAAATTTTTATTTGGAGAATAAAAACTATTCAAGCATAAAACTATCCAACCTATCCTCTCATTCAAACTATACTATGCTTTTAATACCGACTATTCTGTGATTTTATCCCAATCACCCAGTGATAGGTTTGTTTCAAGTTCCACTAAATAGGGCTTTATATGTTTCAGGGTAAAGTTAAACATGCAGATCATTGTGTTCTACACCCTTCAACTTCCAAAGCACTTGACAAAGTTTACCAACATCCTTCTTCTGTCTAGAAGAGTAAATATCGTGTCACAGAACCCAGACAATAGTTGCTTTGCTCTAAATAATAAAGCTCCTGAGCACTTCTCAGAGCAGCTGTTAGTAACTTCCAGACGCTTGTTGGACTTTGATTAAATTAATGATGGGTCATCTTGTTCCACTTTTTTTTCCTTTTTAATCTTGCAATTAATGTAGAAAACCTACAGATGCACTTTAAAAATAAATAAATGAAGTACTTAAAAAAAAAAAAGTATTACTATGACTCCAATACTTTTCCCAAAGGAATCACTTCAGTATCCTTACATTACTTAAAATCACAACAGATCAGTTGTGCATGACAGTGGAAGGCTTTGAAAGAACACAATTTTCTCCTTAACCTTACCAAACATGTTTTCAAGCTTTCCATATTTGCGAGAACGTTCTAAATTTTTAAAAGGTGCTGGTGCGGTCTATCAGAACTGCTCTGCTCAAATACAAGCCCCGAATATCCTGCACTTACTAAATCTTGGGTATATTTCTGGTTACCTGCTGAGCTTTTCTGCACCCTTCGTCACCCAGTGATGCTCCCATCAGCAAATAATTTAAAACGGCCTCCTTCTACACCTCAAAACATACACATTAGACTTAGACGTTCCTGCATACTACTACGGAACCACTAATACCACTAGATATTATGGCTCTTAAAAAATCCTTTTTAGCAGCCTCTCAGCGGGGCTTTGATCCGGTGAGACTCGCTGCCAGCTGCCTTTGCAAAAGCAGCACCAGAAGCAGAATCAATACCGCATTGCTGCTGCTGCTGACTTTTTCTAGCAGCCTCAAAAAAACAAACAAACAAAAAAACCCCAGTACCCTGCAGACCCTGCTGGCTCTTCTGCAGCATGAAAGAGAAACCACCGCATTGCTCGGCTTGGAAGATCGGGGAGCCCAGCTGAAGGGCGGGGAAGCGAGTGCAGTCGAGAGGATCGGACGAGGGCGGGGTGTCGGGGTGAGAAGAGGCGTCCAGAGTGTAGGGGACCGCGACGAAGCAGCTGCCAGGGCGCCGGCATCCGGGCGCCGGGCTCGGCATCGCCGACTGACCGGGGCCGTCGAATCGCCGGCGCCTCGGGGAATTGGGGGGTCCGGCTGCGGCCGGCCGAGCCCCTCCCGGCGCCCCCCCGGACCCTCACCTGTCATGAGCGCTGGACTGTCGCCCACCGCCGCGGCGGGAGAGGAAGCGGCAGCCGCGGCAGAGCCCGTCGCCCGCCGCCCGCGGAGGTGCCTCGACACCAGCTCGCATCCGTCCGCCGCTCCAGCCGCCAGCAGCCCGAGCAGCAGCAGCGCAGCCCAGCGCCGCCGCCGCAGCCAGCCCCAGGCCGGGCCGGGATTCGCAGCGGGATAAGGGCGCGGAGGAAGAACGGGGTAAAAGCGCAGCGGCGCCCCGGCCGCCGGCCACTCGCCCTCTCCGCGAGGCGCCGCCGCCGCTGGCGACTCCCCGGGCTGCCCCCGCCGCCTCAGACGCGGGCTGCCGCCGGGCTCCAGCCCGATCCCTCCGGCACCGGCGGCCTCCGGAGCACGGCTCCCGGCTGCGTTCATTGGTTCCGGTTATTTAAAAAAAAAAAAAAAAAGGTGGGGGGCATTAAGGTACAGCGTCTTCGGGCCGTGCACGACACTCGCACTGCTGCCGCGGCGAGACCGGGATCCGCTGCTCTGGCGCCGCCAACACCAGCCACAGCGTCCGCGCCGCCGCCGCGGCGCATCCCCCCGCCCCCTCCGGCCCGCGCTGGCCGTAGTACCACGCTCGGCCGCGACGCCTCCTCGCCTCACACATTCGCTCGTATGCACCAATCCCCCGCCCGCCTCAGCCCCTCCACGGCGCAAGCGCGGCGCTGTTGCACTGCGCATGCGCGGCGCCCTGGCCCCGCCCCCGGACCGTTCCCGGTCCGACGGGAGTGCCGGAGGTGGTTTCTAACGCTCAAGCGAGCCGCCAGGATAGGGGGTGGGGAAGAGGGAGGGCTTGCCTCCCTCCCCCACCTATGCCCCCAGTGCGATTGGGCGTGGGGTAGCAGCAAGTGGGCTGGGAGAAAAGTACCGACATCCCAAATTTTTAGGGCGTGATATACCCGTGTGGAGGGCAGCAAAAATAATTGCATGGGTCAGGAAAACCTTGTTATCGGAAACAACGGCGTCCCCATAATTTCAATATAGGTGGGGCTTACAATGGCTGGCCGTGTAGAAGTGGAGGTTAGCAGAGCCTAGCGTTGTATTTACTTGTCAAACATTTAACAAAGCGCTTGCTATGTGACAGTGTGCCAGGCGTTTCTCTAAGAGCTTTGCAAATTTATACACTGTAACTCAAAGTATTATTGTTATCCCCATTTTACAAATGAGGAAACTAGGGCCCAGAAACATGAAGTAACTTGTTCCCAAGGTCCCACAGTTAATAAGTGGGAGATTGGCCAGATTTAGCAGCCACTGAATGGAAAGATTGAAGAGGGTTTGCTCTCACACTGACTGTCCTACGTTCAGACATCTCTTTCTACCCTCACCCCATCTCGTAGAATCTTTGACGTCAGCTGAACAGGTTGATAGAACAATGATGGCGTACACTTGACTTAGCTTCACCTACCTGGAATGAAGCAAAGTTTCTATGCACCCAAAAACTGCTTTCTGTTGCAGATTCTGCTCAGACCCGGCTTAATTGGTTGTAGAAAAAAGAACCAGAGTCTTGCTCTGCCAACACATTTTCAGGCTACCTCCCTTCAAATATAAAATGAAGTGCTCAACAGTGTCACTATAAATGTAAAGCCCTGTAAATTTAAAGCCCTGAGAATTCACACACACAAACACACACACGGGCACTCTCTCTCCCAGGGTCACAAAGTTGTTTAATATTTGCAGATAACGATTCTTAAGCACAATTTGCTATCAGGTTTTGTTCTTGATTTGGAGTTTTGATTTTTTTATTCGTTTGCTTTCTTAAGTCAAAAAGATACTCGAATTACACAATCTCCTAAAGAATTTCTTAGGCAGCCTGGCCAAGATAACCATGAATACTGTTCGTTGTGGAAGGGGAGATGCACACTTCACAAAAGAATCAAGAGTGTCTTCGAGGCTAATGAATCCATCAACAATTATTGACAGACTTCTTGGGGGCATGGTGTTCAGGTGGCAATTCCTTATAGAGCAACAGATAGATTATATTTCCCCTGCTGAAAAGTGCAACAATAGAGTCACATATTTGCCAAATGCCCACCGCAAGGAAATGATGCCAGGGTACCGGGAAAATATAAAGAAAATAACAGGCTTGTTTCCTGCTCTTTAGGAGGCTTCGTTTCATTCACTCAATATTTACTGAGTGCTCACCACGTGCCAGGCAGGATACCGAGCGGTGGGGATTCAGAAGAAAATGAGACACTTGAAAAAGTCAGTTAAGTCAGAACTCAGGGACATAACACAGACAGCCCAGACCCTACCTGGAGAATCTTATGATCTTGCTTAAGAGATAAAATTTGCACCCATTAAACAATTAGAGGCTAATACAAAATAGTCATCAGTTGCTAAATTGGGTAGTGCAAACTCTGTTACAGCAATAACAACAGGATAAAACCATGAACAAATTAGCAAATCACCGGGACCAAACTTCTTTAAACAAGATGACAAGAGTATTTTTTTTTTTTCTTCTTCTTCTTCTTTTAAAGATAGGGAGGGCGCTGGCAATGAGAAAGTACTGAATTTGGGGTTATAGCCACAAAGGAGATAGGGAACTGGCAAGCACTGACGAGACCAGAAATAAATCCTCCATCTCATGTCTTGTCTTTGTCACATGTACCAAAGTTTCTGGCTTAAATAAGTGGCTGGAATGCACCTTCTTGCTGAATAGGCATACAGCGTCACTGTGCATCACAAAATACACCTAAATACAGAAAAGAGAAAGTCCACTGCTTTGGAAGAAAAGCCCATCCCTAGAATTAGATGCTTGTTTTCCGCAAGCCACACATAAACACAAGGCTCCAGTTGAGTCAACCACTTGCCTTTCTTCTCAGGTTTCCTGTCCCAACTCCAGGCCTTCGCTTTCCCTTTCCTTTCCCTCACCACCCAAAAGCTTCTTCCCTCCTTTCCTCTTGCCAAGTCCCATTCAAAATCTACCTAGAAACCCTTTTCCTTAACACCTACCCAACTCCTACTGCCCAGCCCATACTTCTTAACGTCCAAACCTCACCATTTGCCAGTTATTTACAGAACTTCTTTACTGTCTCATTTTCATCGTCCTGACTTTAAGCGTCTCAGGGGCAACACTGAGCTTTGAAATCAGACAAATCTGGTAGAAACGGCTACTCCACCACTTTCCAGCTGTGTGACCTACGGGCAGGTTAACCCGTTCTCAGATTCTCCATCTGTAAATTGTGGACACGATAAAGCACGCCCCACAAGACTGTTGGTGGCGACGAAAGAGTAAAGGACAGAGGAAGCGTTTGCGCGGTGCCGGACACACAAGTACGTGGTCCTACCTCGGGGATAACTGGCCCCAATCTCTGGGCGTGTATTCTAAGCGTGTTCTTGGCTTAGGATAAACGCATCGCACTTTGTCTGCCGATGTTATTTGATTTCATCTTCCTGCAAATAAATAAATCCCAAACTCCTGGGGCGCGCCCAGCACAGACGCACAGCAGGATCCGTGCACCAGGCCCCTCCTCATCCCAGAGGCAAACACCCTTCCCAAGAGCCGGGCTCCCTCTCCATCTCCTCCACCACCCCCCTCCTCCGCAGCCAGGACAGCCCACGACGAGGGGCCAACTCCAACTCGGAGAACCGGATCTCGGCGGGCGAGGCAGGGCGCCTGCGCCGCCCGGCAGCCTCGCGCATGCGCACTGTCTCTCGCCGGCTCTTCCCCAGGTGCGCGAGCTCTCAGCTCGGTTCCGGGATGCCCGCGGCTTCCGGCTCCCACTCCGTGGGCGGTGCGACCGGGCGCCCGGCCGCCGCGCGATGACGTCACTGCGTGCTTGGGCGCGGCGGGCTGTCTCTGGGGAGCGCGGTGGGCGTGGGGGCGGTAGCTGGGAGGGAGGTAGAGAAGCGGGGAATTCCGGCCCGAGGTTGACCGGGAGGGGCTTCCTCCCGCGTTCCGCCCGCCCACGGAGCTTCTGCCTCTTGCCTTTGACCTAGAGGTCGGGTTGCAAGTAAGTTTTCTTGGCTTCGAGTGCGTGCTGCTGGAATATCGGGGGGCTGACCGAGCACCATCCACGAGGCTGCTTCGCTTGCTCTTCGTGGGCAAACCCCTCAAACACAAAGAGCTGCCTTTGGTGGAAACCCTGTTGTGTACAGACACTTGATGTTTCCCCACTAAGTCCCCACACGAACTTGCAAGGGCACTGAGGTCCTGAGAACTTGGGAAACATCTCCAAAGTGATAGAGCCAATATAATGGTTCCAGATTTCTAACAGTGAAGCGTCAGTATATAAATATGGTCCCCAAATTGTTGGATAAATTAAAGCAATAAGAAAAAGCAATGACAGAGTGGAAGTAACTCAGCAATACTCTTACTCCCTAAATCCAATAAGTCATGGGATATTCCTCACCTATTTTAATGACAGTGGAAAACCTCATTCCATCTTTCTCCTGGAGTGGAAGAAGGAAGTCTTAAAAAGTGTCCTGCATCCAGGGTAGGAAATCAAAAACTTAAGAATTGTTAACATAGTTTTTAAAAAGCCACTGAAAGGAGCAAAAGCAAGTCAGCTTTGCCAGCCAAGGCCAAGGGAGTCAGTGGGTTTGTAGGATCATTTCTATTATTAAACAGGATGTTTACTCTGTTACTGCTTAATTTGAGGTACTAATAAATATTGATTATATAATATCCGATAAGCACTGAAGTAGTAGGAGTATTGACAGTTCCTATAAGAAGAGAAGTAGAATTGTGATGGAGATAAAAGTAATAAAGACAATCACAATTTAAAAACTACGAGAACTGTTTGATTTGCACACAGATGAGTTCTTGGATAGTAATGCAGTTCTGAAGATGGAAGGCAAAGTATGAAGCAGGTAAAACATGATGTGCTTATGCACTTGACACCAAGACACTGTAAAAGTGATTGATGAAAAAACTTCTGAGTGTGATGCGAGAGACTGATGAAATGAAAAAACTTCTGAGTATGATGCGAGAGACTAAGCTGCTAAATCAGATGCTTGCTAACCTAATTAATCTTAATTCACATGAGATTAAGTGTTCTAGAGCTAAAGCTTAGGATGGTAAAATACATACTTCAGGCAAAGTATGGTCCTGTGGGTTCAAGGCACCACTAAAATATTCATCACACACCCAAAACCTGCTAGAACTGATATACAAATTCAGTAAAGTTGCAGGTTACAAAACAAACATACAAAAATCAGTAGTGTTTCTATACACTAACAACAAAATATCCCCCCCAAAAAATTAAGAAACCTATCCCATTTGCAATAGCATCCAAAAAATTAAATTACTTCGGAGTAAATTTAAAGAAAGCAGTGAAAGATCTGTACAATGAAAACCGTAAAACGTTTATGAAAGAAATTGAGGAAGACAAATTAATTGAAAGATATTTCATGTTCGTGGATTGGAAGAATTAATATTGTTAAAATGTTCATACTACCAAAGTGATCTACAAATTCAGTGTAATTTCTATTAAAATTCCAATGTCATTTTTCACAGAAATAGCAAAAAGTTCTCAAATATGTATGGAACCAGAAAAGACCTTGAATAGCCAAAGCAATCTTAAGGAAAAAGAACAAAGGAGGTATTAACACTCCCTGATTTCAAAATATATTATAAAGCTATTATAATTATCTACAGGCAGAAGAACGAAACTGAACCTTTATCTCACACCATATACAAAATCAACTCAAAATGAGTAAAGAACTTAAATGTAAGACCTGAAACTGTAAAGCTACTAGAAGAAAACATAGGAAGAAATCTCCATGACATTGGGCGAGGCAATGATTTCTTTTGGACAGAACTCCAAAACCACAGGCAACAAAAGCAAAAATAGACAAATGGAATTGCATTGAACTAAAAAGCTTCTGCACAGCAAAGGAAACAATTGAGTGAAGAGACAACCTGTGGATTGGGAGAAAATATTTGCAAACCGTAAATCTGATAAGGGCCTAATATCCAAAATATATAAGGTACTCAAACAACTCAGTAGCAAGAAAATGAATAACCTGATTAAAAATTAGGCAAAGGATCTGAACAGAAATTTTTCAAAACAAGAGATATGAGCAGCCAACAGATATAAAAAAAAAATTCTGAACATCTCTAGTCATCAAGGAAATGCAAATTAAAGCCACAGTGAGTTATCACCTTGCAGTTAGAATGGCTATTATCAAAGACAAATGATAACAAGTGTTAGTGAGGATGTGGACAAAAGGGAACCCCTGTATACTGTTGGTAGGAATGTAAATTAGTACAGCCATTACGGAAAATAGCATGGAGGTTCCTCAAAAATTAAAACAGAATTACCATATGATTTAGCAATCTCACTTCTGGGTATACATCCAAAGGAAATCGGTTTGTAGAAAGGGTATCAGCATGCCCATGTTCATTTCAGCATTAGTCACAATAGCCATGAAATGGAAGCAACCTAAGTGCCCATCAACAGATGAATGAATAAAGAAAATGTGGCATATATGCACAATAGAATACAGCCTTAAAAAAGAAAGAAATTCTGTCATTTGCAATAACATGTAGTGAACTGGAGAACATTATGCTAAGTAAAATAAGCCGGGCACAGAAAGACAAATACTGTATGATCTTACCTATGTGGAATCTAAAAAAAAGTTGATCGCAAAGAAACAGTAGAATGGGGGTTACCAGAAGCTTGGGGGATGTGGGGGGGACAGAGATGAGAAAAAGAAAGATGTTGGTCAAAGGGTACAAATGTCAGTTATATGGGAGGAATAAGTTTTAGTGATCTATTCACTGCATGGTGACTACAGTTAATAATAATGTATATTTCAAAACTGGTGAACAGATTTTTAACATTGTCACCACAAAAAAAATAATTTGATGAGTGATAGATATGTTAATTTTTCTACAATGAATACATTAGATCAGAATACATTGTACCCCATAAATACAGTAATTATTGTCAATTAAAAATAAAATAATAATTTTAAAATGTTTATAACATCTGTCAGTTATGCAGGAAGAAACTGCTAAGGGGTTCCCTACGGCAGTTGAAGAGATTATCTAAAAGGGAATTACCTACTGTCAATCTCAAAGTATACAAAACAACTATTTTACGAAAAAGATGTCATAGAACATACATCAGAAAGGAGAAGAGTGTGCCTGTTTTAAAGTTTCAAAGGATTGCCCACCTTCCTCTTCTTTTGAAAGTCCATCCAGGGACTGCAAATTTAAACCCCCTCTTGTTAAGTTTGAATGTATAAAAAATGGATATAAGTAAAAATGGAACCTAATTTTTTTGTAAGGAGAGGAGCTCCTGTAGTTTGATTCCAGGAAAGCCAGGTCCTTGCTCGGGGCTTATTTGAGGTACGATGTCCTTATGAATATAAATTCTGGAGTTCACACAGCCCTTTACTAACTGTGTGACTTTGGTCAATTTATTAAACACATTAGCCTCGTTTCCCTTTCAGTAAAAAGGTGATAATAATAGTACCTAGGCATAGGGTTGTTGTAACCTGAAAATGATTGTAAATGAGCCTGGTCCATAGTTAGCTATTTAAGGCTTTAAGCGTATTAAGGACAAGAACTTGTTTTCAGTTAGACTGTGCAAAAAAAGGAAAGCAGAAAGAACACAAGAAAAATATATGAGCACATACAACAAAGATAAGTGTATAAAAATCTTCACAGGGTACCAGCTAACTACAAAAAAAAAAAAAAAATCATTAAAGGGTCATATGCCTAAAGGAACAATCAAAGGGCATATTTTCATCCAGGTTCCCTAGAAAACAGCAGAAGATGCAGAGACTCATATAACAACAATTCCTTAGAGAGTACAACCCCAGAGAAGTAAACGTGAGGGGAGAGGAGACATGAGACAGGGAAGGAGGGAGAAAAAAATCAAGGAGATGCACTACTGAGCTGGCCACAGCTTTGCAACAAAAACTGCTGCTTTCTCAGGCTCACGTGATGTCTCCATAGAGGATTTGGAAGACCACTGTGTTGTGGAACAGTAGGAGAGGAAGGGAGAAAAACAGAGCTTTTGGCTACCGTCAGTCAAAGGTTCCTGCAAGAGACATGAACTCCCCCCCACTTTTCAATCATACCACCTGCCTCTCCAGGCAGCTACCAGGGAAGCCAGATCCCTGAACAGCAGAGGCATTATTCATGCTTGAGCTGAGCCAGCAAGTGAGTGGGAGCCAATAGCACTCCCCAACTGTCCACCTGCAGCCTGCAGCTTCCCTGCAGAGTCTACCAGCTCCGTAACAACAGGGAAGCCCCAGGAAAGAAGGCTGGGGATTCAAGGGATTATGCAAAGCATATTAAGTCATGCCCAACAGCAACAATGAGAGACCTGGAGCAAGGGAAGCATCACAACATCTTGACCACTACCACCATGGCAGCCACAGAGCTCAACAAGCCTGGCTCCAGTGAAGATTGAAACATCCCTTCTGCACCCTGTAAGAATGCTGTTACATTGTAATGTTCCTAGAAAGTAATAGCAGCATCAAACAGAAAACTATGGCCAAGCAAATCTAGGGAGGCCGATAACCTGGATTTTACATAGGCAATGGCAAAGACATAGGAAAACCAAGGTGTAAAAGATGTTGTGAACTAAGAGAAGCCCTATGTGATTCATGCATCAAATATTGAATATATTTTAGGGGTCAGGTACTTTATTAGGTGCTTAGATCAAAGATGAATAAAATAATCCCTATCCAGAGCTCACAGTCACACAGTAGCAATAGAGATTTAGTTCATTCATTTATTCATGCTTTGTTAATTGTTTAATAATAATATCTGTCATCATTAAATGCTAGTTCTACAATCTATGGCATGGTTAAATCATTCCAAGAGAAGTGGTTCAAGATATTCTTGCCTCAATTAATATCAAGTGAGTTTATGAATGATCTCATACTTCACATAATGCAGCTGCCAGGAACTGTTAAAATTAGGCATCTGTCTGAATGTTTTAATATTTACCCAAAAGTGTTCCAGAATGTGTTTTCAATGAAGGAGTGGAATAATCAAAGAAAGTTTAGGAACAAGCCTTCTGACATGAAAAGGCAGGAAAACAGGAAGCCTGGAAATGTGGATATTCAAATTATGGAGGAGCACATTCTCAAAGCATTACTGCAGATTCGGAAGGAAGAAGATGAGATTTTAAAGTTGTTTCTCTAATTGGGAGAAAGTAGTGCTATTTAGCCAAAATTCACTGGGCCCTTTACTATATGGAAATAAAAAAGGAAAAGAAAATAACTGCTCTCTTGGAATTTACATTCTAGTTGGAGAAGCTGAAAATATGTGAGATTAAATAAGTAACATCTGTTGTATATTAGAGAGTGATATATGCTAAAGGAGGGAGTGGGGGAAGCAAGGAGAAAGGAAGGAGGTGACTCTTGAGTAAAGACCTGAACAAAATGAGATAATTGTACAGATATCTGGGGAGAGAGAATTACAGCAAGCAAAAAGGTTCGGGGGAAAGGGTGTGTGTGGCTTATTCAGGAAGAGCATGGGGATAAGTATAGCTAGAGCATCCAAGGGAGAGAACAGTAGATAATGTAGGAGAAGTGATAGGGGTCAGAACGTGCAGGGGCGTACAAATCTTAGTAAAAACTTGAGCTTTACAGTGAGTTTAGAAACCACTGGAAGGTTTTAAGTAGAGTTATGTGATCTGACATACGTATTTATAGGATCAACTCTAGTTGCTTCATGACAGGAGCAGGGATGCCAGTTGAGAGGCTGCTACACAATCCAGATAAGAAATTATGGCAGTTTGAACCAGAATAGTGGCAGAAGTGATGGTAAAAAGTAGTGGGATTCTTGGTAAATTTTGGATGTAGAATCAACAGGACTTGTAGACCAACCGAATACAATGTGCGAGAGAAAAATCAAGGATAACACTGAAATTTTTGCCTTAAGCAACTAGGTGGATGGACTTGCCATCAACCAAGATAGGGAAGAGTGTGAGAGGAGCAGGATGGGGGCAGAAAGACATTAGAAACTCAGTTTTAGATATGTTCAATTTGAGATGCCTAATAGGCATGCAGTTGTAAACATCAGTGAGCCATTGTATATATAGGCCTGGAGTTCAGAGGAAAAGCCCAGGCTGGAGATTTAAATTTCAAAGTCATCAGCGTATAGATTGTATTTAAAGCCATGAGATTATTCACACTTTCCCCAAACATACTCTTCCTGTCTCATTCTCCATGCACTAAACAGGTGCAAGTAAAAGAAACAGTACTTGTCACAGCAAGGAACAAATTTATAGACTTCACTACTCATTGAAGTAGTACAAAATAAATATTTAAATATTTATTTAATAAGCAAAGAGGGCTTGGTTAAATTAACAGCCAAACAATTCAAAGGAAGTTTATTAAGGGAAATTCAGTAGCTTTCACTCAAATTTGAGATCTTAAGGAGAACGTGTCACAGTAAAAGGAAATGTCTTTAGTACCAATCAACTCTGGGATCAGTCCACTCTGTCTGCCATTGAAAAAATAAATTACATGCCCGTGTTAGTTTGTTAGAGCTGTGTATTAGGGTTCCCCAGAGAGACAGACAATAGGATAGACGGACAGACAGATAGATAGATAAGGGGATTGGTGAGGGGAATTGGCCCATGTGATTATGGATACTGAGAAATTCCATGACAGGCCATCTGCAAGCGGGAAACCCAGGGAAGCCGCTAGTGTGGCTCAGTCCAAGTCTGAAGGCCTCAGAACCAGGAAAGCTGATGGTTTGACTCTCAGTCCCAGACTGAAGGCCTGAAAACCCAGGGAGCCACTGATGCAAGTCCCCGAGTCCAAGGGCTGGAGAACCTGGACTTGTGATGTCTCAGGGATGGAGAAGAAGGGTGTCATGGTGCCAGAAGGGATAGAGTAGATTTGCCTTTCCTCTGCCTTTTGTTCTTTCTGGGTCCCACACCCACTGGATGATGCCCCCCAACACTGAAGGCAGATCTTCTCCACTCAGTCCTCCCACTCATACTCCCGTCTTCTCCAGAAACACCATGAAATAATGCTTTATCAGCTATCTAAGTATTTCTTAATCTAGTCAAGTTCACACCTAACATTAATCATCACAGGCAGCCGTAAAAGTACTACAGGCTGGGCAGCTTAAACAACAAAAATTTATGGTTTCACAGTTCTGGAGGCTAAAAGTCCAAAATGAAGGTGACAGTGGGGTTGGTTCCTTCCAAAGGCTGTGAGAGAAGGATCTCTTCCAGGCCTCCCTCCTTGGCTTGTGGTTGAACATCTCTCTACATTTCTTCACATTTCTATGCATGTCTGTCTCCAAATTTCCCCTTTTTATAAGGACACCAGTCATACTGGATTAGTGTCCACCCTAATGTCCTCACTTTAACTTGATTATCTCTATAAATAACCTATCTCTAAATAAGGGAAGATTCTCAGGTATGGGGGGTTAGGACTTCAACATATAAATGGAGTGAGAGGGAGGCACAATTCAACACATAATAATATTTATGTAAAAATAGCAAACCTAAATTTCAAGACTATCTTGAGGCTTAAATAGATACTGTATCTGACACAGTACCTGGTATATAGTAGAGAATCAAATTGTAGAGTGACAGAGAAAATGGTTTGACAAACAATAGTAATCTAAATACCATCCCTAAGAAACCTTGCACTAACATAAGCTGGCTATAAAAATAATAAAAATGTTACTCTCCCTTAGAGCAAACAAAATGTTACAGATGTTGATGCATTTGAGTGACCCTAAAGCCTGGAAAATGATTTAGAATTTAAAGTTGATGTAATATGGATTTAGAGGTTCACCCAACAACAAGAGAACCTGAATTTATCTGTGTGTTAATTAAAGCTCTTTCATTTGCCATCTATAAGGGTACATCAAAAATTTCATGGAAAACAGAATTAAAAGGTAATATGAATTTTTCCATGAATTTCTCAAAGTACCCTGGTATTTATCAATAGGTTACTAATGCCAGTCACCGTGCTACTAGCTGGGCATCAGAGGTTAAAGAAACAGATTGCCCGCTCCCAAGAAACTTTTCATCTAGTGATGGAGATTGATTAACAAGTGTTTAAAGTAACAATGTGATAATTAGGGTAAAAATAGAACGCTACATAACCACAGTCCAGATAGGACACCAGGAAGACTTTTTTAGAGGAGGTAACAGTTGAGATGGCTTTGAAGGACAAGAAATAATTAGCTGATTAAAGGTTAACTAGACAGAAAGAAAGGGAAGACATTCTAATCAGACATAATATCTAAACTTTCTAAAATATGTAAAGTAAAAACTTCCTTATAGAAAAGTAAACATGCGATCTTTGGAAAACAAGCATAGTTTGTACAACATTAGCATGTCAATAATTGAATAATAGATCTTGGCATCATGAGGCCTGTGTAGTTGTGTGTGTGTGTTTGTATTTTAATATTAACCCACTTGGAAAATACTTAGTACACCGTATTATAAATTGAAAGATCGAAACCTAGAAGCCTATTTCTTCCTAATAAGCAATGTCATTAGACAGATGGAAGAAATCCACATTAATACATATCCACAGGAGCAGAAATGGGTGGGAGAGAATCTTTGAAAAGCTAGTGGCTTATTATTGTAAAGTTCAAGAAAGAAGTAACAATGGCACGAGGCTTCTGGGAATTCAAGGGGCATTTATTTTTTGGCTGCCAGGGGACCCAAAGCTAAATTTGCTGTGAAATTTTAATAACAATATAGCAACTTAAACCTATATAAGTTTACTCTTTTCTCTCAGTTTTTATTCCTCTGTTTTATCAAAATGGTGGCTCTATACATACAGGTGGAGAATTAAAAAGGAGAGATAATTGAATTTAAGATACGTTTCATTTGACATGCTTTTGGTACATGCAGATGCAAAAGTACGGTAGAAGTTTAAGTATATTATGAAGTGCCCAGAACTCAGGACATAGACCTCTTCTCTAGCTATACTCATTCCTTGGTAATTTCATCCAATCTCATGGCTTTAAATGCCATCTGTTTTACTCAGGGTTCTCCAGAAAAACAAAACCAATAGGAGAGATACATACGTATATCACTCCAATAATCAATAGAATATATAATTATATATACATACATAAATACGTACAAGTTTACTTCAAAAAGTTTGTGGAAAAATAGACCTAAAAGATAATATGAACTTTTCCATGAACTTTTTTTTTTTTTAAAGATGACCGGTAAGGGGATCTTAACCCTTGACTTGGTGTTGTCAGCACCACGCTCCACCAAGTGAACTAACTGGCCATCCCTATATAGGGATCCAAACCCACAGCCTTGGTGTCATCAGCACCACACTCTCCCAAGTGAGCCATGGGCTTGCCCTTCCCATGAACTTTTTGAAGCACCCTCATACATAGAGGGAAATTTAGTGTAAGGAATTGGCTCATGTGATTATGGGGAATAAGAAGACCTATGATCTGTAGTTGGCAAGCTGGAGACTCAGGAGAGACAGTGGTATTGTTCCAGTCTGAGGGCAAGAGAAGACCAATGTTTGAGCTCAAGTAGTCATGCGGAAAGTATGCAAATTTTTCCCTTTCTTCACCCTTCTGTTCTGTTCAGGCCCTCAATGAATTGGATGATGCCCACCCACATTGGGGAAAACAATCTGCTTTACTCAGTCTACCAATTCAAATGCTAAACTCATCCAAAACACCCTCACAGACACACCTAGAAATTATGTTTAACCAAATATCTAGGCATCCTGTGGCCTAGTCAAGTTGACACATAAAATTAACCATTACACCACCATATCTTAATGACTCCTAAATTCGTTTCTCCAGCTCAGAGCTATCCTATGAACCCAGACTCACATTGATATCTCCACTTGGATGTCTAATTAGCACCTAAAATTCACATGTTCAAAAACCATACTCCTGATATTCTCCCCAAAACCCACTTCTTTCACAGTCTCATCTCAGTCAATGACCACTCCATTCTTTCTCACATTCACCAAATCCTGATGACTCTGCATTTGAAACAGAAAAGTAATATGACCTATTCTTACCACCTACCAGCTATCACTCTGGTACATGCAACCATCAACTCTTGCCCGGGTTATTGAAATTTTCTCTTAATTGGTTTTCCTGTTTTGCCCATGTGCTCCAATGTCTATTCATGACACATCTGCCAGAGGTCATGTTATTTCTCTTATTACAATTCTCAAACAGCTGTAGTAAAAGCAAAAATGGCCAACAGGCCCTCCATGATCTGGTCCCAATTACCTCTCTGACCTCATTTTCTACTGCTCTTCTTCTTGCTTAACCTGCTGGAGCCGTTCAGTTTCATCACCGCTCCTGGAACAAATCAAGCACAACCTTGCCTCAGGGCTTTTGCCTTTGCTTTTTCTTCTGCTTAGAATATTCTTCCAACAGATATCCACGATAGTTGCTCCCTCATCTTTTTCCTTCAGCTGTTTGCACACGTCCCCTTTTCAGTGGGGCCTTCTCTGACAACTCAATTTAAAATTGTAACCCTCACATCCACCCACAGACACTTTTTAACTTTCTTGCCTGCATTTGTTTTCTCTATAGTCCTTAAAACTACTTAAAATATTATGGATTGCATGTACTTACAGTATTGTCAGTCTTACCCAGAAGAATGTTAAGTTCCATGAGGGTAGGCATTTTATCCAGGGAGCCTAGAAGTGTTCCTGGTAGAGTAGGTGTTCAATTAATATTTGGTGGATATTAAACCAGTCAATGACTGAACACATAGATCTGGAACCCAAGTAGGAGTTTCTGCCAAAGAGGGAAAAAAAGGTGTTGTTCACATATGGGTAGAAATTGGAATTGTGATCAAGGGGCAGATTACCGAAAGAGAATGCTCAAGGAGAGAAATAATGGGTTGAGATGAACCTTAGCAGCAAGCAAAGAAAGAGGTACAATGAAGAAGCCTGAAAATCAATAATAAGAGCATAGAAGGAAAACAAGGAGAGAGTGAGCAACCAAAAGGAGTGGTTAGCAGAAAGGTGAAGGATAGCACTAAAAGGTGTCCATAGTTGCTTAGTCGTTTGGAAAAAAGTAAGTGTATAAATGTAGATTATCTTATACCATATATCCAACTCCAGATGGACAAAGTGTTGAATATAAAAAAAAATCACTGAAAAAATATCCTCTTGATGGGAAAGAATTTTCTAAGCTTAAAGTAATATATAATTTACAAGTGTAGTAACTGGTAAATTTGACTCCATCAAAATAAGAACTATTCTCTATATCAAGAAGAAACTCAACCAAAATGAAAATACTAAAGTAAACAGGAAAAATTCAGATACAATAAGTTTGACAATGAGGAAAATTTTATATTAAAAAAACTCTTACAATAAGAAACATCTTAAAATTCTAATCCATAAAAGGGTGAAAAATATGCACAGACATTTCATAAAAGTGGGAATATAAACAGTTGAAAAATGACCTACTTACCAATAAATGAAGACATGCCAATTAAAACAATGATAAGATTTTTCCTCATATTAATTAAAGTCTAAGAATATAATTATATAAAAATATAATTATGGCAACTGAATTGTGAAACTACTCATGTACTATCAGTAGACCTAAACAAGTACAATCCCTTATATAAAAATATAATTATGGCAAATGAATTGTGAAATTACTCATGTACTATCAGTAGACCTAAACAAGTACAATCCCTTTTAGAAAGCAATTAAAAAATAATAAGATATTCACAATAGCCAAACCTGAAAACCACCCAAATGTCCATCAACAGATGAATGAATAAACAAAATGTGGTACATACATACAATCAAATATTGTTCATCCTTAAAAAGAGATGAAATTCTAACAAACGCTACAACATGGATGAACCTTAAGGACATGATGCTAAGTGAAATAAGCCAGACACAGAAGGACAAACATCTTTCCACTTAATGTGAGACACCTAGATTCCACTTAGGATTTTGCTTATATGAGGTACCTTAGAATAGTCAAGTTTGTAGAGATAGAGAGTACAATGATGGTTGTCTGGTTCTGGGGATGAGGAAATGGGAAGTTATTGTTAATGGATAGAATTTCAGTTTCAGATGATGAAAAAGTTGTGGAGATGGATAGCAGGAAGGGTTGTACAACATTGTGAATGTATCCAATGCCACTGAATTGTAGACTTAAAAATACTCAAAATGGTCAATTTTATATGATGTGTATTTTCCTACAATAAAGAAAATCTCAAAAAATATGAGTTTTTAAAATGACCCAGTAATTCCATTTTTAGAGATTACTCCTTGTGGAGATAAACCAAAGTTGAAGCAAAGATGTTTATCAGAATGTTATTTATAATTGCAAAACAACTCTTGGAAACAAAATAATGGTGAAATAAATGATGGCACACCCACTAAGCTGGCAGCTCCAGGACACAGGGACCTTGTCTGTTCTTGCTCTCCATTTCATCTGTTCCGCCTTCTTGTGTTTGGCACACAGGAGACACTCAATTGTTGAATTAATTAATATGGTGAAATGCTAGGTATAAGAATATTTATAAAGGATTTTAATGACATAGGAAAGTGGTTTGATATAATAAGTGAAGAAAAAAACAGGATAAAACTTGTACATAACAGTTTGATTCAACTGTGCAAAACAAGGCTTCTTGTTATGTGAAATAATGAATCCCCTTATTGTTTAAGCCAATCTGAGTTGTGGCTTATTATACCTGAAAGCATCCCAACTGAGCCTTCCACCCACACAAGAACTTTACTCATAAAGAGTTCCTCATGCCATCCCAGAGCTTATTAAAGAGAAAAGCAGAAAGTAGAAAAATAGTGGCACCATTAATAGGAGTTACTTGAGAGCAAGGGGGAAAAAAAAACAGGAAAATTATTTAAATAAAACACAAAAAGGCAATTGTAGCGCCATAAAACACAGCTGGTTGAAGCCATTTAGTGCAGTATCAGACAGTTTTACAGTCTTGAATAACTTTTTAAGCTATTCTTACAGTAATGGATATTTGTAATAATGATCCTGAGTCACCAATAAAAATGTCCAGTTTATGCAATATATTCTGTTTGAGAAGATGATGCATTATGTAATAGAGTTCGGAAAGATTTTCATCAAAATGTTTAAAATATTTAAAAGTTTTAGGACTTATGCAGGTAAACTGAAATTAAATTTCTTCTGGAAAATTCACTTAGTTGGAACTCCTCATTTTCCCAATATTGTTGAAGAGAAATGAAAAGCTATTTTACTTGACAATCTAAAATTTTTGTATTTATGTTGGAAACTGGGTTTCCCTAGGATCTAGAGTGTCTAGTGGATCACCTGGGATGGGGCAGAGGACTTATTTAAAATGTACTTCTATCAGCTCTTCCTCCAAAGATTCTAATTTAGTCTGTCTGGGGGGAACTTAAGTATCAGCATTTTTAACAGATGATTTTAACCCCAGATGATTTTGTCCAAATGTTCTGAAACAGTAAAATAGAGCTTTAAAGACTTAAGAATTGCTAGAGAGTTCCCTGCTTTACCCTAGCCTCCAGCTCAGAACATATTGATGCTTGCTACCCCACATAAGAAGAGGTAGATAGCCTCACCCTTAGCTTAAAGAAAAGTACCAACCTGCCTAAAATAAGCTGCTGTATTTTTAAGGTAGTTGAAGATCATGCCTGTGCTGACTTTACCAGAATTATTTGATTCTGCTTTTAACTTTAAAGCATAAATAAAGTTTGGGTTTCAGATTTCATATTTAATGTTGATAAAAATGTAATATGGTATATACTGTTGATGAACTTCTGTGTCAGTATATTTATCAGTGTTTTTAGTATGGCGCTTTGGCACCATCTTTTTCCAACTCCTTATCATGTTTAATTACAACATCTGATACTTAGATGGAGGGTGAGTTTTTTGCAAAACAGTGGGAAAAGCATTAAGTGAATATAGAGGAGTTTTAATCAAATACATTGCATGACTGAAAAGTTTGGGGTGACATGGATTTATTTGGACATGGCATTGTTATTTTTTCTTCCTGAGTGGACCTTAACCAAATAAGCATGAAGCTTTAAACACTTTCCAAAAAAATTTTAATACAGGAATTATTTCACAACTCATTAACTTCCATTATATTATGTTTCTGCCAGTGAAGAAAAAATTTTTTCTTGCTTTTTCCCCTTCCTCTTTTTCTTCTCCATGACAGCTCATAACAAACCTCTAGCCATCCAGATGTTTCTAGAAACATACTATATATGCTGCTTGCAATACCTGTTCCTTCTCAAAACTCAGTTCGCATATTAACTTTTCCAAGAAGCCTTTCATAATTGCCCAGACAGAATTAGTCACTCCTTTCTCTGTGATTCTATAGCCTGCTATTACAACATTGATTATGCCATATTCTAATTACTTATGTCTGTCTCCCTGAATAGACTGTGAACAAGTCAAAGGCAGGTCCTATATTTGGGTGACTAGAGATTCACTCTGAGCATGGCATACAAGAGGTCATGGAGTGTTGGGTAGAACTGATAAAACCTGGTGACCAATTAGATATGAGAAATGGACAGAAAGGAGAGAACTGAAAATATTTCTAAGATTTCATTCATTCATTCAACAATTTAGCAACTACTCTGTTACAAGAGAGTGCCTAGATGATATTTCATTAAGAGAAAAGGGAAATCTAAGTGTAGAAACAGATTGGATGAGATCAGATGAGAACATGTTGAGTCATCTGCAAACCCTTCAGGTATGCTGGCCTAGAATGCCCTCAGAAATGCAAGTCTGAAGAGGAGAAGCTGGGCCCAGGCTGAAGATGCAGGGAAACCATCAGCACATGAAGGCCTGGGCAGGACCAGATCCAAGATTTGTGGGGCCTGGTGTTCAGAAAACAGGGAAAAAAATGCCATCAAAGTATCTAAAGATATATAAAATATAAAGCATTTATTTTCTTCCACAATCTCTCTCTCAACATGTCATGTTGTTTCTTTATTTGCTATGTAACATTGTTATAAACAACATAAAATTTTAAATTATTGGCATGAATTTTACCGTTCATCTTTATAGTGCAAAAAGTCAGCTCTAAGTATCAGAACATCTAACTCCTATGCAAAATCACTGCAGTCACACAATTCATATTGGGTGGCTTGACCCTAGAGAGCACCTCAAGTTGGGCAGAAGAAATAAACACAAGCCAGACTCAGAAGTTAGGAAGAGAAAAGGGTCCCCCCAGGCACGGTGTGGCCCAACGGATCCAAAGATACTTGCAGGGCAAGTTCAGATTCTCGCAGTGCCTGGAGTCCTGCTCTGGGACTTGGACGGTTCGTGTGCCCTTGAGTCTGATGATTATCATGTTCCCCCTCCCACCAGCCCCCAGACCCATGCTCCATACTTCAGTAAGGGAAGGGAAAGTCGAGTCAGGCATCTCCCCTTTCCACAGGTCAGCTTTCTTAACCCAGGGCATATGGATGACCCCTGAGGGTATCGCAACCTCTGCACCAGGATGTGCTAGGTATTTGGATTGGGGATGGTAAGAGGCTGGCCCTGCCAAATCACCCACTAATGAGCTGTGGTGCTATTGGCCTGTGTGGGGAACAGCCAACGCTGCCCGGCCTTGCCTGGAGATAGAATCTGAGTGCAGGTGTGAGGACCCCTACCCTCCTCGCACCTGCACTCAGATCCCTCACAGGGCAGAGGGCAGCAGCAGTCTTGAGAAGAGTGCAGGCAGGAACCAGGGTAGGAACATTGGAGGAGTTAGTGGCCAAGAACCCTTCCCAGGGAGGCAGCAAGAAAAGAGACCACACTGAAACTGAAATGCCAACCCATTGGACCTCACTCACAAAACACAGATTCAGAGATGATATCATAAGAATTTCAAGACAGCAGCTGCAGAACATTAATCTCCAAGCGCGGAGGCCTCTGAGTGCGGAGCCCTTGCAACTGTGCTAGTTGCAAACCCATGAAGCCACCTCTAGGTCTGTGTCATTGCCCAAGAAGATGAGAAAAAAGAATGGGACCAAGGAGGAATGCTGGGGAGCCCAAACTGGGGTAAGAGGTGGTGAGGGGGAGCACTAAAATGCAGAATGAATAAGCAGAATGGACAGAGAACTAGGCCCAGAAGCCAAGAGAAGCGGAGTCCTCTACAGCAGAGGCCTCTCCTCGGAGGTCTATAGATATGTTTACTCATCCCACAAGCATTTAAAAAATTTCAGCCAATATTTAGAAGCTGGAAACATTCTCATAAAAACCAAGCCCATCTTTATAAACAAAACCAAAAGATTTAACAATGCTGTGTCCACATTCTCTAAGGCCCAAACCAACCATAGACGGGCAGCAGCTGCTCCCTATGAAGGGACACATGCCCATCCATTTGAAGAGCCTCCTATGACCCACTGGGCATCTGCCTGTGCATCTCACTGGACCCAGCTTCACCCGTGGAGAGCTGCTGACCCATGGGCACCAAACCTCGGGTCTGCACCATTTGTCCAATGCGGCAGATCGGTCAACCAGGAGGGGGCCTAAAAATAGGTCATTGGATCTGGCAAGTAAGAAAACATGGGCAATCTTAATGAGAACAGTCTGAATGGAGATTTGGGATGGAAGCCAGATGGCAGTGGGTTGAGAAGTGAATGGGAGGTGATAAAGTGGAGACAGCAAGAGTGAGGCTAATTTTTCAAGCATTTTTTGTCATAAAGGGGGTGCTGGAAAAGTAGATTGAACCCACCCAGCTAGCCCTATTCCTCCCTCATCCTCCTTCCCACATACCCTCTATAACTAAATAAAGAAGTAAAGCAACATGAAATGAAGCAAGAGCTCTGTTTGAAATTTTACACGTTAGAAAAAAAAATCAATTCAAGACCAGAATGGAAATTAACTGGGATTTCACTGTTCTGTATTAAAGTGTCATACTCAAAGATATCAATCATGAGTATTGCAGCTGGTATTAGTGGTTAGAAAAAATAAATTTAGGCTGTTTGAAACTAACTCACAGGTTTTTTGTTTTTTTTTTAAGCTACTTAAAAATTTTTATCATATGACCGCATAGTTTTTTATGGCAAGTTTTAGGAAAAACACGTTTTGTTTATATTGTGGAAATAAAGCAGAGTCACACAGTTTAGGAGCTACTCTTAAAACTCAGAAAATCGTTTGACAGCCCTATTATTTTTAAATAACAAGGTAAACTTCTCAAACCCTAAGACGTTGTGTAGAATAAGCAACGTTCTCCCTTTGAGTTGTTGAATAAACTAGTCTTAAAATAAATGATGACATCTGTTTCCACCTACTGCACCATTGTTTGAATGTTTGACAGGCTTGTTTGTTCATACAGAATGTAATTTGGAAGGTTTATATTTTATGAACATATTTAGATTTGGATTTAGCAGGCTTTGCATTTTATAAAGGGTCTAACTTGGACAAGTATACCCTATCCCAGAAGTGGAACTTACCAGAATTGTGAAGGCTTAATGCCTCTTCTTGGTGCTACTGGAAATGCTCTTTGATTTGTTAAACAGATTCTGAGAGGTGATTTAGGTCAGGTTTTGGAATCCTTGCAAAGTAATCAGATTTTGACTCTGGCTTCCGCTAGTATGTCAAAGTACAGGAAGCCTGCTCCCTTGTCTGTGGCCTATTCTCACTGACTGTTTATAACATGGTCTGCAGAGTTCACCAGGGTCTTGCGAGATATGCCGCTTTCAACACTTAATGTTATGTGTTGGTGTGATTTTGTGACTTTGAGTGGATGCCAAGTACATGAGACAAGCTACACTTACTAAAAAAAAAAAAGGAGAAAATTGTATAATTCTCTTATTCTTATTTGTCATGAAGTTATAGAAGTCAGCTATCATTTATTTAATAAGTTGCAAGAAGCCCTTAAAAAAACTCTGAGCTACTATTCATAACTGTAAATACCAATCTTTGACACTAATCAATAACTTCAGCCTCCACAATAAACTGATACTGGTTACACACAGACTGTGTTTACATGAACTCCAAACTTGCCAGTCAGGGAGCTAGCTCTGTATACATACGCCCAACTACTGGCCCATTCTAGATTTGGCTGCAGGTGGTGTCAGGAGTCGAATGGGTGAGTACACTGACAGTGTGCAGGGAAAAGGACTTCGTAGTGGCAGAGGAAATGGATGGGAAAGGGGCCCAAGAGTGTGGTAAAACAGGCCATTCTCACTGTCTTACTTCCTCATTATTCAACCACTCTTTAGCCATGAGGAATATAAATTCTGTCTTCGCTAAATCATTGAAACTAACATCTGCAAATCCAGTGGATTTTTCTTCAACCTTTATTCTCCTTAACACATTGCAGTGTGTGACAGTCTAGGCAGGTCCCATTTTCCATGCAATCTTCTCCCTTGGCTTATGGGGCACAGGGCTGTATTGGCCCTCCTGCTGTTTACTTTCCTGCTACTTCTCTACCCCCTTTCTAACCAACCTTTCTCTCACATCCCACAAGATCCCCCACCCCTCAGGCATCCTTGTAGGTCTGACTTCTCCGCTCTCACAATTAGTGATCTCATCCAGTATCATGTTTTTGATTCTCTCATCTACGCAGATGACTACCAAGCCATATTATACAGATCCAACCTCTTTCCTAAGTTATAGACCAATATCAACGAGTAGTGTACTGGAAAGAGCTAGGAAATTGGAGTTGAAATCAAATGAGATCACACATAAAAATGCAAAGTGCTATACAGATGCCAATTTTTGTTTTCTGCCTTCTATAGCTTGCATGCCACTTTCATTCTGTCTTCCTGACATCCCCTAATGATCCCACCTTCCATTTAAATTGGGGTGGGGGTGGGCAGATCGTGCTGCCATCTTTGATTTTCCCTCTCTCATTCATCTCATCCAACCAAGCGCCACAGCCTCTAAATACATTTCTGACAGTCTTTTGCATCCTTTCCTTTTTTCCAAAAGTCATCACATTCACCACTAAGCAGAACAGTCTTCTCACACAGCTCAATTACAGCACTTGGCTCAAGGCTTCAGTGACTCTCCATTTGTAACTAATATCAGTACCAACTTTCCCACCCAGCATTTGAGTTCCTCCACAACATCGACCTTATATGCCTCTGTGTTTTTTTGTTTGACACTCTCCTATTCAATCCCTATGTCCCAGCCAAATTTAATGATTTTCCACTCTCCAACCCCCACTATCCCCCCAAACTCTCCCACCTTTGGACATTTGCTCATGGCAATCTCTTCTATGGAATGCTTTTCTGTCTTCTTCCCCATCCTGCCTTCAAGGCAGTGTTGGTCTGGATCCAGGCAGAAGAACAGAGTCCACTCTAGGTGTTTCAAACCCAGCGAATTTGATACAAGGAATTGTTTTTTAAGGTGCTGGGAGAGTGGGAGGAGCAAAAGGGAGGAGGAAGGGGCTGAAGGACCAAGCAAATAAGCCACATCTAAGCACCCTTGAGCTGAAGCCCCTAAATTTGAACTTACTACTGTGCTGCTTTTCAGTTCTGGATGTGCCAAAGGATAGATGCTGAAAAGGAGCTCCCTCTGCCTGGGCTGCTGCAGTCTGGAATGCCCCCATCCCTGCTGCTGCTCTAGCAACTACCAGCAACCCTCACTGTCAAAGCCAGAACTTCTTTCTCTCTCTCTTTTATTCATTTATTCATTTATTTATTTTTGGCAACTGGCAAGTACAGGAATGGAACCCTGGACCTTGGTGTTATCAGCACCACACTCTAACCAACTGAGCTAACTGGCCAGCTGTTAGCTGTCCATTTCTGTTGCTTATAACAAAATTCTCAGAACTGGGTGATTTACAAGAAAATGAAATTTATTGCTTACAGTTTCAGAGGCTGGGAAGTCCAAAGTCCAGGAAACACATCTGGTGAGGGTCTTGGTGGTGGTGACAGTGATGGCAGAGTATCACATTGTGAGAGGGTGGAGCAGAGAGAGCAAGAGAGAGACAGACAGACTCTGTTCTTTTAAAGCCCTCAGAACCACACACCTGACCACCATTTTTAATCCATTCACTACCGCACAGTCCTACAATCTAATCACCTCTTCAAGGCCCCACCTTTTAATTACCATAACAAGATTTCCCACCCTTTTAACAGCCATAGTGAGGGCCAAGTTTCTAATACATAAAACTTAGGGAGATACAATTCAAGCTTCAGAGAGTTTGGGGGTGACATAATTCAATCCACTACACCAGCCCTTTACATTTTTTAAATTTATTTTTTTAAATTTATTTATTTATTTATTTTTAGGACTCTTTCTGTTACCTTTGGCTTTTCCTCTGGGCCAAGCTGTCAACAAAGCCCAAGAAATATAGCTTTCAGATGCCTAACCCTGTATATAGAGCAGAATATAGAAGGGTAGGTGTGGCTGCAAGATAACAGGTGAATAACTGGCAAGAACCCAATTCAAATACCACATAATTCCTGAATGTTTCTTGACCCTCACCTTTTTCTGCCTCTCCAACATCCCCAGCTAAAGGAAACCTCTCCCTCTTCTGAATTTTGTCCACAGGTCTGTTTAACTCAATTTAAAATATATACGTTGAGGAACCACTCTGTGCCAGGCAGCGCACTAGGGACTGAAAATACAACTATGAGTGAGACAGACTTGGCTTCCATTCCTCTAGAGCTCATGGAGTTTGAGGTCTAGTTGGGGAGACATGCAATTAAACATGCAATTACAATGCTATTTGATAAGCACTAAGATAAGGGAAGCACAAGTGTTGGAGCATGCAGGAATGGTGTTTAAACCAAACAGCAAGGGTCAGCAAGGGCTTCAAGAGGAAGCCAAAGCCTGAAGCCAAAGAGTTAGGAGCCAGGGAAAATGCTCTTGATGGAAAGAAAATCATGTACAAAGGCTCAGAGGTGAGAGAGAGAGCACGTCATATACATTTCTGGCATCACATACATTTTGAGAGAGCACAGCATATCATTTTGAAGGAGACCATGCGAAAGAGGAGAATGGGGAAGGACAGGGCTAGAGGGGACAACAGGTGTCATAGAATGCAAAGCTTGGCAAGCCACATTAAAGAGTTTGGACTTCATCCTAAGAACAATGGGAAGCCATTGAAGGTTTATAGTAGGGATGTGACATGATTGGGTAGTTATTTTAGGAAGTTCTTGTGGACTTCAGGACAGAAAACAGAGTAACGAGAGACAGGGGAACTCGCTAGGAAACTTAGAGAAATCAAGAATGCTGGCTGATGTTGGGTTTTGGCATTGGAAGGAAATGGGTGGATTCAAGAGGTATTTAGAAAGTAGAGTTGATATGAGCACCTGGGAGGTGGGGAGTCAGGATGGCTCCTACAATTCTACCTTGCCTTGAAAACCTGCATGGATAGAAATGGCATGCTGAGATGGAGAAAATAAAAGGAAGTGATACTGTGGGAGTATACACAAATTATCACAAACTTAGTGACTTAGAGCAACACCAATTTATTATCTTACAGGTCTGAAGTCAGAAGTCTATAAGGGTCTCACTGGGCTAAAACCAAGGTGTCATCAGGGCAGCATTCCTTCTGGAGCATCTGAAGTAGAATCCATTTCTTTGTCTTCTCCAGTTTCCACAGGCCACCTGCATTCTTTGGCTCATGGCCCCTTTCTCTGTCTTCAAAGCCACCAAGGTAGCACCTGCAAATCTGTCTCTTTGACTCTGACACTCCAGCCTCCCCCTAATAAGGACCCTTGGGATTACATTGGGCTCACCCAGATAATCCAGGATCATCTTTCCCATCTCAAGATCCTTAACTCAATCACATCTGCAAAGTCCCTTTAGCCATGTAAGATAAAGTCCCTTTAGCCATGTAAGATAACATATTCAAAGTGTTCAGAGATTAGAATGTGGATGCCTTTGGGGGCCATTATCCTGCCTCCCACAGGGTGTGAGGGCACAAATATGAGTTCAACTGTGCACACGTGGAGCTTGGTGAATGTGGCACGTCTAAATGGAAATGCGGAGTAGAAAGCATTCTGAACCTTGGCAACAGAGTTTCCCTGATCATCTAAAATCCAAGAATCATCAAAAGATAGGTGATAATTGAAAACACAGAAGTGAATGGGGTCACCCTGGAAAATTATTTAGAGTAAAAAGAGAAGAGGGATCAAGACCTTGAAAAACATATCTTTCAATGGTGAGCAGAGAAGATCCTGTAAAGGACTGAAAATCAGCTGCCAAAGAGGCAGGAAGGACACTAGGAGTGGGAGCAGTTTTGTTCTCTCTTCAAGACCCCAGAGTCATCCATCTCCACTTTTTGGCATGCCTTCCTTTAAACTGAGCCCTCAGCATGTTAGTGTGTGCATTCCCTAGCCAACAGCCCAGACTGATGGTTGTCTCTTCTTTCCAATTTAAAATTCCAGAAGGGAAAGTCTGATGCCCACAGCTTAAGTCTAGGCATTGATCCAACCTCCAGGACTGTCCCTTACACATAGTAGGCACTCAATTAATATTTGTTGAATGAATGAATACCCAAATCAAAGGTTCACCTGTCGTCTAACCAGAGCATCATCACAGGGCACAAACATGGCTCTGGGAGACCCACATCGAGATGGAGAGGATTTCACAGAGAATGAGAGCGTAGACTGAACAGACAGTCCCAAAAGACGTCCCCTGCTGCACCATCACAGCTCAGATCCTACCTAGTAGAGTTCCTAGCTCACTGCAGGCATTCTGTAAATTTCTGCAGACACACCTACTGGCTGGGGCTTTGGGAGTTCCTGCCTGGCCACTAACATGGAATGTTTGGTGACATTTTGTGTGGAAATAACAAATGGGAACAAGTTCTATTACCCACGGCAGCTTTTAATAGCACAAGCTTCCTTTATCGACTGCCTTATCTGCTTTAAGATGCTTTAGTGAAATTTCATCTCTAAAAATCTCCTCCTTGCTTGAGATTAAAATCTCACCTTTACTGCTACTGACTATATGATTCCATTTATCTGACATTCTGGGAAAGGCAAAACTCTAGGGACAGTGGTTGCCAAGGGCTAGGAGTGGCCAAAGTAGTTGAGTACAAAGGGGCACAAGGGAATTTTTTGTGGTGATGGAAATAAGATTTTATGACTACACGAATATCTGTCAAAACTCATAGAACTATACACTAAAAAGTGTGATTTTACTACTTGTAAATTATACCTCAATAAATCTGACTAAAAAAAAAAGAAAAATCACCCCTTTCCTTCCTGCTGACTCTTGCGTATGTGCCACACCCCTGATTTCTACCTTGTCACTTGCGACGTCTGATTATTTATGTCAACTTAAATATTTGTTACCCGGCAATGTGAAGTCTTTCTGCACTTGTCTCTGTGTGTCTGCAACTATGATTTAAGCTCCTTGATGACAGTGGGCAGAGCTTACTTCCATTCTGATTGTTTTTCCTTCGGTGACTCAGCACTCACTAATTTGAGGGGGTATGTTTTAATCCAGAAGAGTGATTTCAGTTCTTATTGATTTTCTGTCAGCCTTTGGTTCACCTGGTATCCAGCGCAGCCTCTTCTTCTTTTCCTCTAAAGTCATTTGCTAAAACCCTCACTATCTGTTACCGTGCAGATATGAAAGGTTCTAACGAGACAGCCTGCAATATTAAATATTAAACAGGAAGATAAAATGTCTAATTATTTCAAATGTGTAAAGTAAAAAGAAAATCAGAGTTTCTACCATTTGCCTTGGAAAGGAAAGGAATCATGCTGGAGCATCATAATTTCTTTTTCTCTCCAGTTGAACAAACAGCAGCCTGAAGCCTGGCAGGCTTGGCCTGCTTGTGTTTGCAAGGCCAGAGCCTGTGATTGTAAAAGCTATCAGGTTTCTAGAAAAAACAGAAGTCTACCTGTGGAGGATCAGGGAGGGATTTCCCACCCAGAGTGACGCCTTAGGATAAAAAGATTGTTTTACTGTAGTCATTTGCCAAAACTCTGATTGCTTGAGTTGCACAGAAAGACAAATCATGGTTTAAAGAACCCAGTTTTATTTTTGTCTTATGCCCTGGAAAGATTTGGCAGGTAGAGTTCTTGATTTTAACTGGTAGGTGTTTAACATCTCTCATAGCTTGCCCAACATGAAGAAATACTTCATGAAATTACTTTCATTTCAACACAATGACCAACAAAATAATATAATTGGGCATTTTATTTTTGCAAAGTAGCTCGAGGTTGGTATACATCATAAACCTGGCTGATACATATGTGAGCCTTGTTGTTTTCATTCAATAGCACCTTTAAACCTTTAAGACAGAGCAGCAAACTGCTGCCATGGGCCAAATCTGTCCCACCACTTGTTTTTGTAAAAATCCCCATGCCATTTATTTACATATTGTCTATTGTTGCTTTTTCACTACATCATATAGAGTTGTATAGTTGCAACAGAGACCATGCCACCCACAGCTGAAAATATTTATTATCTAACCCTTTTGAGAAAAAGTTTGATGATCCCTCCTCTAAGAGATTACATTTTCCAGAGTCAGTTTCAGAATCCCCATCAATCCTGTGCTTAGGCCTTCTTACTTTTAAGAATGGAAAGATAGCATCTGTGATATGATGTCTCTCCTAGTACAGAAATTTTTTGAATAAAAATAGGAATAAAATTATTCATTTTATTTTTTTCCTAGAAAACCTTAGGCAGTTTCTAGTTGGCCCTCTGTGATATATGAAATTTGTGTCTATCTATCTGTGTGTCTTCATTCACCCTAAATAGTAAATAAAATAACTTATTGGAAAAAGCAATGATCCTTAAATTTTGGGTGGGTTATAGACCCTTTGAGGCACCTGCAAAGACTGGAGATCCTTCCTTCAGGGCTAAAAATGGGCATATGCATGTACATTCAAACTTCGTGTAAATTTCAAGAGTTCGCAGAGGTCTAAGGCTAAGGTGTTCAGTCCAGGTAAATTTCTCCTTTACTGAAGGATGACTCCCTACAAGCAGAACTCCAGGCACAAACCAGTTTGAGGAGGAGGACGTGTGGGTATGTCAGGGCAGTTCCAGTATACATGAAATCACACCTAATAGGCCACTTTGTTTTATAAAACCTGAAGTCTTAACGGGTTTTTAGGCTGAAGATACCAGAGTTTGGGCTCTGGTTCTGTGTGATCTTAAGTGCAAACAAAAACTTTTGAAAGCCTCTGAATTGCAGAAACTGCAGTTTGGTGGTTAGGGGATCTCTAGCAAGAGAAGACACCTGCAGAGATCAGAGATGATAAATATCCCAGAAATATGCAAATTCCACAACTCAGAGTTCTGTGAGCATCCCAAACCTCGTTAGAAGGTCTTGCCTATCTCTTATCCCTTTCAGTATTTCTCCCCATTAGTATAGAGAGGAAGACAGTTTTGCAGGCACATTTAGTCTGCAGACGTAGGATGTCACATACACTTAAAATAACCAAAGTAACAAAAAGATAAACCAGCCATGTTAAAGATAAGAGCCGGGAACGCTCTTGTGAAGTCTCCACTGGAATGCTGGCCCACAGTGCTCGGGAGTCCAGGTCAAACAAGGATGTTTATCATCTACCAACAAGCATTGTTTATTCAAAGACACAACAGAGGGGGTGATTTGCAAGTGCCTGTCACGTTGAATAAACAGTTGTGTAATCTTCCCCCTTCAAATTCAAATGTGAGATTGAGGGCTGTCCTGGTAGTCTCAACCAGAAATCTCTTTTGTGGACCATGGCCACTGTAGGTCAAGAAGCCGAAGTGGATAGAATGGCCAAATCCCTGAGGCCCTATCCCTTGAATTAATTCCTGGATGGTTCCTGTACTGTTTATAGGTGTGGAGGAGGTGCAGAAGCCATTGCCAGGGACCAGCTGTAACCACCAGAGAGCCCTGTTACACAGGAACACGCTGGGCTGACACCTGGATCAGGTTACGTTGCTTACTAAAGAAATTCCAGCAGTGCAAAACCCACCTACTGGATAGTCAGCCAAGCTCTTTGTCCATATGCATCACAAAATGCTGCCAGGACCCAACATAGCAACAGGTTTTAGTCCTGATGAAGTCAAACTAACAAAAAATCTTACTGAAAGAAAGTGAGCCGGGATGCCGGGTACCGTTCACGCTTTATTAAAGAAAGAAATCTGCCGGGCTGTGCTCAGAGTGGCACAGGGCCCAGGGCTGCCCTGAAGATGGGGGACAGCACCAGGTGTGGGGGTGGTGGAGCTTATATAGTGCACCAAGGGCTGGCTGATACCATCACGGAGGGTCATTATGCTAATGTGGATTGGGGTGGAGAGCTGCGTCCTTACTGAAGCAAAAGGGGTTTCTGTTTAAGTCAGGAGGCTTCTCTTAAAGCAAAGTGGGTAGGAGGTGGGCGGCGCCATTTCGTACTTGGGCTTGTCTAAAGGGGCGCTGGTTATGTTGCAGATCTATTACTTACCTGCCTCTAACAAACTTTTACCTTGAGCAATTGGTGATTCATTACTTAGCCTAGATACTTTCTCTACTAAATCATAATGGTTTCTATAGGTATGTGATCAGTTTATCCTTTTATCTGTGAGAGAGAGGGGAAAAAATTGGGAAATTCCACATCTGCATGCAGCAGCTACCTCATCCCTCTCCCCCACCCTCTCTCAGTAAGACTGGAGATGAGTTAGTGGAGAGGGCACTGGGCTAGGAGTTCAAAAGTGTGAGTGTTGATTTGAACTCAGCCGGTTGTTAAGTGGCCTTGGGCAAATTATTTAACCCCTTTGGGCTTGTTTCTTCAGCTGTAGAAAAAGAGCTTAGGACAAGATAATTTCTAAATTCCCTCTCAACTCGAAAATGTGATTTTGGGATTGTTTTGGAACACCTTGGGACATTCAAAGAATCTTTGACTCCCACTGCAGGAACAGAGACCCAGGAGGGATATGGCCTATGTATTGTTTAAACAACTGAAGTGCGATAAGGCTCTTCTCAGTAAGGCGTTTGGTGCAGGCAAGCATTTTACAATAAACTTCCCATGAGCTCATTTAAAGCTCCATTTAAAATTTTTCAAAGTAAGCTCCTTCTAATTACTTGTTATTTGAGCTTCATGTTTCCTTCCAATCTTGAATTCTCAGCATCTGTGGATGCCCAGGGAAAGTCTATAGTTCTCGAGAAAGATAATTCGTTTGGTCAAGGTTGTGGATACAAAGACTAATGGGTATAAATTAAATGGATTTGTCTTAATCTCCCTTCCTGAGTTCTTCCCACCCTCTTGCATCACAGCCCCACCATCTAAAACAGTCACGTAAAAGTTAACATTTACTCGGGGCCTACCAATTGCCATGCAATGTTCTAATGGCTAATGCTAAACATAGCATTTATTCCAGGCACTGTTCTAAGTCCTTCACATTTGTTAATTTGTCAGATATCCTTGGAATCCTATAAGATAGGCACTTTTATTATCCCTATTAACCAATGAGAAAACTGAAGCACGGAGAGGCTAAGTAACTTGTCCAAGGTCACAAAGCTAAGTGGCAAAAGCGGGGTTCAAAGGTGGTGGGGTTCCATTGTCCACACTGTTCACCACTTTACTGTACTTCATTATACTTAGACATACGCAGATTTGGGGAGCAATGTCTTATAGTGGAAGTCATTTCATCATTTCATCGAGCATAGTCTAGTCCAGAAATGATTTGGAAATGGCAAAAGGGTTTCTGCTTGATAAACTTTCAGCACAAAACTACCAGATTATAGTAAAATTTCAAGATTATATAAAACAGCTAAAGTTGTGTCAGTACTTTTGTTTTAATCTCTGCTCCCTTAATGGATTTCTGAACAAGCTGCCAGAAGAGGCTACTTTAAGCCAAGCTAGAGTTCACAGGTCAGGTGGCCTTCATTTAAGGCAGCTGAGGCTAGAGCCTAGGAGGCTGGAATTAATTCCCCAGTTGACATACAATAAGTCTACTCAGGAGCAGTGATCACAATGGGCATCCCCTGTCTCACTCACATAGCCTGTTGTTCCTCTACCAGGCCCATTTTATAGAAGAGGAAACTGAGGCTCAAAGCACTTGATGACTCTCCTGGGGACCACAAGCCTAATGAAAGCCAGAGCCGGGACTGGGGAATTCTGACTTGCACCATTCCGCTGTTTCTGCCCCACCCTTTATCCCCATTGCTGTCGAAGCATCTGCCAAATGAGGTCCTGGAGGAACCATTTCAAAGTTATTTCTTTTCAGGAAATTCAGGTATTGATTTGTTGGGTGGCCTCTGTTAATCTCAAAGCCTAATAAAATGGTTCCACCCTCAAAAACATTTGCTCGAATTTAGGGCTGGGTAGGTGGGTGCCAGCCTGGTGTTCTTGACCCAAATGATGGATTTGGTGACGAAGAGGAGAGATCACTGAAATAGTGGTACATTTAAAGATGAGTAATTTAATTAAGTGAAAGTGAAAATGAAATGTTTTCAATCTTCATGAGCCTTTGTCATTCACCGTGATTGAACTGTGATGGGGGGTGAAAGAAAGCAGCAGTCTACCTGAGTTCCTTAGAGGGGTCTCAAGAGGGCCAAGTTGTCACGATTAAAAGTTAAAAATTAGTTACCTTTTCCCATGATACGATTGAATAAACACATTAACAGTTTATAAAAGAGGTTGTGAAACTTCCTGAGGGGGAAAAACTGTTATGTAACCAGTTTAGGGGAGAGACTTGCCTGGCCCACAGCTCAGCAGGGGGTCGGACTGAATGGCTGGGAGGTTCCTTCCTGTTTCATAACTATTATTATTTCTCTGGAAGGGTTTATCTTTTATTGCTAATAGCACTTTACTCTCCTCTATCCTCTCAATCGACGTCATCACCCACACCCAGAACCATTATAAACATCTACCCAACACCGGGGCACTAACCTTCATGATGTGAAAACAGTCATCTTTTCTGCCTGCCAGCAGAGTTATAACCCTTGAAATGTCATTATGCCAAACTTCACTGGATTTTGTTGTTCGGGTTGTTAAACATCTATCTGAACCCGATCTAACAAAGAACATGTGGACATCAACTATAATGATGTTTTTAAAGTGAGAAGTTTGAAAGCTATATTAAAGAGAGATTAGCAGATTAGATTATGATTGTGACTGCTCTAAGATCTAAGGATAGCCTCTTTGTTTAGAATTAAAAACATGGTTAGTAGTAATGCCATTCATTTTTTTTTTTTTCTTAAATAATGTTCACCTACTATACGTAGACAGTAAGGGCACTAATATGTACAAACTTTAAATTATTTTCAATATTTTCATGATTATTGCCATTATTAAAGATGTATTAGGTAGCTGGGTAAGAATGCTCTAATTAATACTAGATGTAAATGATGGACAGGCAGAACACGAAGTTCTACATGCAGTGGGAATTACAGTTTCCTTTTATTACACAAGCGTAGTTTTCAAATAAAAAAAAAGATGCAAACAATCTGTATTGCATCGAGGGTTTGGTACTGTCTGTGGCTTGAGGCATCGGTGGGGGGTCTTGGAATGTTCTCCTGTGGCTAAAAGTTTCTACTATACAGAAAACATCACTGGAAAAAATAACAGTAATGACTAAATAATGAGACAAGCCTTTATCTACCCAGTTACTCTTGGAAGAGAAGTAAAAGAATCCCAAATCTTTGGATATGAAGAGGGAAATCAAGAAAATAACAATACAAATAGCCAACAAACAGATGAAGGAAATGTTCATCTTGATTAGTAATTGGGGAATATGCAGTGTGTATGGAAGAGCTGTTAAGGTACAAATTCGAATAGCCTTCTGCAGGGCAATTTGGATGTATATTCAAAGCTTTAAACAGGCATGCCCTCTACCCAGCAATTCCACTCTAGGAGTTTATTCTATAGCAAGGGATGCATAAACATGCTCACTTAAACAGTATTTATAATAAAACATTGGAAAAACCTAAAGAGGAATTTATTATGTATATAGTCACGTGAATTTACCTTAAGGAATGACCACGGATGTGTGCAAACATCTATCAACACAAATGTTCATAATAGTAAGTAGCAAATAACAAAAAAATAAATTAAAAAGGAAAGAAAATGACCCCAACTGTTAAAAAGAAGGGATTAGTTATGAAATTTTTATTTATTTATTTATTTTTGTCTTTTTTCGTAACTGGTAAGGGGATGGCAACCCTTGGTGTGGTGTTGCCCGCACCACGCTCAGCCAGTGAGCGCACTGGCCAGTCCTATATAGGATCCGAACCTGTGGTGGGAGCGGCGCTGCGCTCCCAGCGCAGCACTCTCCCGAGTGCGCCACGGGGCAGGCCCCAGTTATGAAAATTTTAATGCAGTTATATAATATGGAAATTATGTGGTAGAAGTCTATAAATATGCATGTGAGAAAGACTGAGAGGACATACAATAAGAGGTTAGCAGTCGTAATCTCAGAGTTGTAGGATTAAAAGTGAATTTTGCTTTTGCGTGTGTATATGTTTTTCTGTTTTCCAGATTTTCTGCATTGAGCATTCGTTAGTTTTGTACTAGGGAAAAATAAGATTATAATAAATAGAAAGAAAAATTTATATTAGTGTAAGATTTTTATACTCGTATTACTCAAGATTCTAAACTGCAAGTGACAGAAAACCCAGCTCAAACTGTCTTAAAAATAAGAAGGAAGCTATTGCTTTGCACGCTTCAGGCATGGCTAGATCCAGGCCTCACACCATGTTGTTGGGATTTGGTTCTTCTCTTGTCTTCCTTTCCTCTCTAATATTGCATTTTCAGGAATGTTCCCCCCATGTGGTGGCAAACATGTTGATGAAGACATTTATAATCTCCTCCCTCAGCAAGCCCAGCCTTTTCAAAAAGAGTGAAAGTAGAAGTCCTGGATCTTATTCTCATTGGCCATCTTGGAACCACGTACCCATCTCTAATCCACTCAAAGAGCCCTGTGAATGGGAGAGCATTAGCAGCTTTGAATCATTTCGATCTCTTGTGGTTGCTTGTGACAAAAAACCTAATTAGAACTGGCTTAAACAACAAAGAAAATTTACTGGCTCACATAACTGAAAAGTCCAGAGGCAAGGCTTAGAGTGAGTCTAAACCACCCAGGATATGGTTCCTACCAGCTCTCCAGTAGTGACAACTTCACCTCCAGAATGTACACAAAGTCTCCTGGCAACTCTGGGCTCTCTCCCCATGGTAGCAAATCACACTGGCAGTTCTATACCTTACACCTTCACAGCACATCAGGTGTGATCCAGGGACAGATCATCTCTTCCAGGATTTTCTGCACAAATCCTGTGATTGTCATCTCTCTCATTAGCCCAAATTGGATCACAAACCCATTTCTGACCAATCCACATGGCCTGAGGAATAAGCTCTGTTAATTAGCTTGAGTCAAGTAGAGTTCTTCCTGGGTTGGGTCAATCCCATCTAAAAACAAAATTCATTGCTTACAGTTTCTGAGGCTGGGAAGTCCAAAGTTCACCTGGTGGTGGAGACAGTGACCCTGGGGTCTCACATTACAAGATGGTGGAAGCAGAGAGAGCAAGCGAGAGACAGACTCTCCTCTCCTTTTAAAGCCCTCAGAACCATGGCCCTGACCACCATTTTTAATCCATTCACTACAGCATGGTCCTATAATCCAATCACCTCTTCTAGGCCCCACCTTTCAATTACCAGAATAGGATTTCCCACCCTCTTAACAATCACAGTGGGGGCTAAGTTTCTAATACATAAAACTTGAGGGACACAATTCAAACTCCAGTGAATTTTGGGGAGACCTAACTCATCCACTACAGTCGGGGAGGGAGGAATCCAGTTTAAAAAGCCAACTGGCAAATGTCTCTCTCAACCTTTTAGGAGTCTGATATGTTTTAAACTCTATCTAGTTCATTTTTGAATGGGAAATATTTATTAGAACTATTTCTTGTTTGTGGCTTAGTGTGTCCCTGATGTTGCAGATTATTGCTAACTTACATGACTAAATGGAGCTAACCTCCATGACCTATGACAGGTCTGGAACCACATCTCAATTTTATTTTATTTGTTTATTTTGCAGATGGCCAGTGTGGGGATGTGAACCACATCTCAATTTTAAACCTTTCAGATGGGCCTGCTGTTATCAAAAGGGTAGAGACTATTAGAACATCATGTGATGGACCCATAGGCAGCCTCTCTTCTCTCGGACTGTAATAACCTAAAACATTTTTTAAAATGTATATACATAAACTTTGTTTAGGGAAACATATGGGGCATTGAAATGTCAGCACACTGGGAGGAAAGCAGGAAGTGTCCAGAGTTTTGTGCTCCTGCCTCTTTTATTTACAGAGTGGGTTCAAAGTCGTGCTGGGTGAGCAAGAAAAACAAACAAAATGATCCATGCCTGCTCTGGGTGACATCTGTCCACTAGGACAGTCACTAGCTTTTGGTTTTAAAAGATTTTTAGTAGATGGCACAGGCTAGGAATGAGATGTTTTCTTTTCATCTCCAGAAGGAAGTTTGCAGGAATCCTTGCAGAGCCAGCCTCTTCTGCAATCAATAAATGTGTCTCTGCCAGAGACAGCAAGAAGGAAACCGCAGCAACTGACAGCTTAAGAGGGGGAAAAAATCACCAAGGATAATGTCATTGCAAATGAGGGACAGCTTTGAAGGTTACATGATTAAAAATGCTCTGCACAGACAACAGTGGGACTCGGCATACGATGTGACTAAATGATCTGTTTTCCTATGTGGTAACTGCTGCAGAAAAATTCCCCATTTGTCTCATATGAGTCAACAGAATTCTGCAAAAGTGTCATAAAATGTCAGTTAAAACATTTCTGCCACCAGGGCTCAGGAGAAGTGGATGTAAAAGTGGAGAGAGGACCACAGAGGGAAGTGGGCCACCTGGCCACCACAGGTCTGCCACACATAAAGAATGGGCACCCAGCTGGCCTGAGCAGGATGAGCAGACTGGGACAGGGACTTCCAGCACAGCCATGGTGAGCCCTGCCATGACTTTCTGGCTCCCCACCACACTCACAGATTATCGCTGCAATTCGACCACTGATAAAGCACCTGCATTAACAGCCAGTAAAGAGAGACTTCATTTTGATAATCTCTGGTTCTTGCCAGAACTATTTTATCTGTTGGATTTTCTAGGTCCAAGACCTACCTAGGCCCTGTGAGATTCCAGGGGTGCAGACATGTGGTTGAGTACCCAAAGAAAACTATTATCAGCTCCAACCTGAAGAAGCACTACAAAACCCAAATTAATAAGGGCTTAAATAAATGCCCACAAAGCACGGAATTATACCAATTTCATTAACTATTGATTATTATAACAATTCATCACATTTGAAAACAATTTTAAGGTTAGATTTTATTTTACTTCAGAAGAATTTCCAAGTCTGTATGACGACTGCTGAGAATCAGAGCCAATTGTAAATTAAATGAGTAACTCATTGCCAAATAATTTCCTCTAAAATTATAGTAGTCCTTTGAAATTATAATAGTCCTTGATAAAACTTCAGCCAAAATTATGTCTTGTGTGAAAGGTAGGTGCATTTTAATATCTTTGCTAAGATGTGAGTGGGACCTTCAGAAGAAAGGGTGGTGAGGACACGAAGGCCTTTCAAACATTCTGGAACCGCTGATTGTTTATTCACAAGCTCTCCCAATTGTGAAGGTACTGCCTTGCACACATCACATGGGAACCCATGCATCCCTGTGTCAAATGCAGCACAGGGGCTGGGGGCACACAGAAACCTGAGCACAGTGATTCCTGTTCACTGAGTAGCCAGCCAACAGATATTTATGTGCCTACTATATATTCCAGGTAATGTTCTGGACACTGAGAATACAGCTGTGAAATCAAATAGATCCCCATACTGAGCTTACAGTCTAATGGGGGCAACGACTATCACCACATAAGCTAAGCATGTAGTATTTTAGATGGAGTAAGAGCTAAGGTGAAAAGTAAAGCAAAGAGACTTTGCAACGTTGAAGGCTGCGATTTTAGACACAGTAGCCAGGGAAGGCCTCATTGAGAAGGGGTTCTTTGAGCAAAGAACTGAAGTTGGTGAGGAAGAGAGTCATGCAGCTGTCTGAGGGAAAGGCATTCCAGCCTGAGGGAAGGGAAAGTACAGTGGCTCCGAGTCAGGAAATATGTGGGTAGTCTGAGGAACAGCAAGAGGCCAGGGCAGCTGTAGAGCAGTGATCAAGGCTGGGACGAATATTTGATAACATCAGAGAGTTGTCATGGAGCCAAACTGGACAGGGCCTCATGAGCCATTACAATGAGTTTGGACTTCATTCTGAGTGAGATGGGAAGTCATTGGAGGCAAAAGTGTGACATGACCTGATTTCTAGGTTAACAAGGTTATTGTGGCTGCAGTTGTGAGCACAGACTGAAGATGACAAGAGCAGAAGCAGGGAAGCCATACTCATAGCTTTTGTTACGACTGTGACAGTGGCTATTGCAATCATCCAGGCAAGAGACAATGACAGCTTGGACCAGGGTGTGTGTGGTGAAGATGATGAGAAATGACCAGATACTGTGTCCATTTAGACTATCGATTCTTACTTGTTTCTGTGTGGATGCTTCCCTCCTCTCTCCACCCCAGAGCTGGACCAGCGCTTCAGGAGCCCAGAAGCACCAGTAGCTTCCCAGTCTATCCCACCAGTGGACATCCCCCCTGGCTGCCTTGACCTCCCACGCACCATCTCTTGTGCCCAGAACCTCCAGGGGCTGCTGTCCTGGGAGAAGAAACAGACGCCTGAGATTAAAGCAAGCTACTCAGAAACGCTAAGGAGAAAAAACCCAGCTACTCTTTTGTTTTAGGAACCAGTTAGTCACTAGGGATTTCTTTTGTCCTTACTTCTGGTGGCTGTCCCAGGAGGTTACGACCTGACTTTGTCTGTAGAGTGCCGATCTCCCTGGCATCTATTTGTTTGGGGATTCCACAGCCATTGTTTCCAGAAGCACAGGTGATTTTTGTACATGTGAGTAAGCCCTGGGTTTACCTTGCACATGACATCAGGAAGGTTGTGTGCTTTTTCAGGATGGCCTTACAATGCTCTGCTTCCACTGGGCCTGTGTTAGTCTGTTTCTGTTGCTTATAACAAAATACCTGGAACTGAGTAATTTGTAAGAAAGTGAAATTTATCGCATACTGTTTTGGAGGCTGGGAAGTCCAAAGTCCAGGGAACACATTTGGTGAAGGCCTTGGTGGTGGCAACCATGACCCAGAATATGGCAGAACAGAGAGAGAGAACTTCTCATGTGCTTGTCTTTTAAAGCCCTCAGAACCACGCCCCTGATCACCATTGTTAATCCATTCCCTGCATCATGTTCCTACAATCTAATCACCTCCTCAAGGCCCACCCTTCAGTTACCATAATGGGATTTCCCACCCTCTCAACAGTTACAGTGGGGGCCAAGTTTCTAATACACAGAACTTGGGGGACACAATTCAAGTTTCAATGAGTTTGATGGGGGACATTCGATCCACAGCAGGGCCCATGGCTCCCAGGCATCTGCAGGCCTGTGGGAACAGGACTGGTGTCAGGGTAGAGGTTAAAAATACACTTTAACAGTATAAAAGTGGTACGTGCCTGCTCAGAAATATTCACACAATATGACACTTTTTAAAAGTTAAAAGTAAAAACTCCTACTCTCTAAGGTGAAACCACCAGAAATAGCTTGAATTATGGCCTTACCAATTCTAGGTGCTCAGGGTCCTCTCTCCCAAGCTACTTCTTTTCTAGGAGCAGAGTGTTGTATTGATATGCATTTCTATAAATGATGATTCTATGCACTCTAAAGTTTGAGAGACCTCTTTCTCAACTTTTCTATGAACACGAAATGTCTAATGTATGCATATAGTTTTTTTCTACACTTGTAGAAATTAAACACATACCCATATACACACAGAGATTCATATGACCCAAACTGAATGCAGCTTAGCTATTTTGACTCAACAATATATCATTGAAAACCTTCCCTGTCAGCATATGCAGCAATATCTCATATTTTTAAAGACCTACTTAACATTCCACAGTGGGGATGGAATGTTAACCAACTTAACCAACTTAACCTACCAGCATTGATAGGCATTTGTGTGGTCTTTGCTTATTTGGGGCTGGTTTTGGATCCCACCGTGGACAGTTTGTAGCATCCTTGGTGAAGTTACTTTGCATTATTTGTTTATAACTCACTTTTTTCCTTCACTCGTAAAATGAGTCTCTCCCAAGGTTGTTGTAGGGATTGAAAGCATTTACCCAAGGGACAGTAATCAACACTGCCCAACCTAGACTCGGTGATTAAATCATAGTTGACTTTCAGTCATTTTCTGACTAGCCTCATACATTGGGGACTAAACATGTGGTAGCCTAAGAAGGGACTCCTGTGTTCCAGCTGGGATACCGCAGGGGTGTGGCTCGCAGTAAGGGGGACTCACGTCACTGTGGTTCCTACTCTGGGTCACTGTACTTGTTGCCATGACATGAAATACAAGTTTGAATCTGCTTTGGGGGTCGTTTTTTTCAAAATGTGTTAAACTTTCTTCTTTCAATTTTTAATTTTAATATAATTTCAGACTTCAGAAATTTGCAAGAATAGTATAGATTGTTCAATCATATCCCTCAAATGTTAACATTTACCACATTTGTTTTACACACACACACACACACACACACACACACACACACACACACACACACACACACACACACACACACACACACACACACACACACACACATTTTTGTCCTGAACCTTTTCAGAGTCAGTTGCAGCTAGGACGAACACCTGTTCCCAGTTTGCCCGGGACTTTCCTGATTTCAACACTGAAAGTTCTGCATCTGGGAACCCCATCCGACCCAGGCAGACCAAAACAATCGGTTACCTTAGTTGTGGCCAATACGCCCACTGACCTGCAAGTGCTTCAGTGTGTATGTACTAAAAACAAGGACATAACCACTGTATAATTTTCAAAATCTGGAAATTAACTTTGATACAAAATATTGTTCAATCTATGTGTATTTTTTCAGGTTTTGCCAATCTTCCCAATAATGTCCTTTGTGAAAGCAAAATCCCAGATCATGCATCCCATTCACTTGTTATGTTTCTTTTCTATTCTTTAATCTAGACCAGTTCCTCAGTCTTTGTCTTTCATGACATTGACATTTATTAGGAGTATAGGCCACATATTATGTGAAATGTCCCTCAATCTGGGTTCATTTGATGTTTTCTCGTGACTGGATTCAGGTTATTTATTTTTGGCAGGAATACCACAGAAGTGAGGTACATGGTATTGATTTATCACATTATCAGGTACATTAACTTTGATCACTTGATTGAGGGAGTTTCTGCCAGGTTTCTCCACTGTAAAGTTGCTATTTTCCCCTTTGCAATTAATAAGTATGTTGTGAGGAGATATTTGGAGATTAGATAAATATCCTGTTTCTCATTAAACTCTACCACTTGTTTTAGTATACATTGATAATTCTTGCCTAAATCAGTTATTTTTGTGGTGGGTTGCTCAATGGTTGGAGTTTCTTTTTGAAAATATTTAACAGTGGAGAATCTTCATTAGAAGAAATGCATAGGTTTATGGAGGAAACAGGCGAGTTACAGTACAATGTTGCAATTGCTCTGTAAAAAAGTAAAGCAGGGGCTGGCAAGCTACAGCCCCTGGGTCAAATCTAGCCCAACATCTATTTTTGTAAATAAAGTTTTACTGGAGTGCAGTCATGCCCATTTACCCATTTACCTAGCATCTATGACTGCTTTTACACTAAAATGGCAGTTGAGAAGTTGCAATCAAGGCCATATGATCCACAAAGCCCAGCCCTTGCAAAAATGTTTGCTGGGCCTTGATGAAAGGCCTATGGAGCGAGCTCTGCTGAACTGAACTTCAAGTCTGTTTAATTCACACAGAGGGAGCATTCATCCCTCTGTAGGCCCTCAGGGGTACACAAAGTCACACGTGTTCCTGAACTAGAACCTGGTAATATGTAGGGCTTCCCCATTTAGGTTACCACACACACTATAGAGGTGTCATGCCATCTCTTACTTAAAAGATATTTACTATGTTTTGCTTTGTTTAGGTATAACTATAAATTATCAAGAAAAAAGAAAATAATACCAAGTCACAGCAATTAAATACAATTACCATAACTTGCCCAACTAAAATCTTTGCATATCAAATATTGCCAAGTCCTATAGGAATGTCTTCTTTATTCCTGGCGAATATTTAGTACAACAAAACCCCAGGGATCAGGAGAATTTGAACAACTCTCAAAGTGTGTAACATAAAGACAGGATTTGTTCTGGCACCAGGTTTGGTAAAGGTAAATCATAAAGGTTATTGAGAGGCTAAAAGTATCAATTAATCATTTACATGTGCAATAATTTTTATTTCCAGAATGTATCTTGTTCACTAAAGTTCCCAGCAGGATTAGGCTAAATCAAACGTGTTGCTCAGAAAGCTGTGTTTTGTGATAGGAAGAGGAAGTTCTGGAAAAGCAATTAAGAACTCAGAGTAACTTAATCTTGTTGATTGTTCCCTTCTCTGGGGAACACCCATGTGGTGCTGGAATGACCAGCTCCAGGAAAAGATCAGACTTTTAGGCCAAACCTATATAATTAAGGAAAAAAGTTAAATATCTTTATGGTGAATTTTGGTCACAAAAAGTCTACCTGGATTTTTCTAAAGCCAAAGCAACCATTTCTTATCAGTAAAAACCATCCATAGTAGATTCCTGCTTGAGACATTGTTGGGATGAGGAAGTAAAGAGGATTTTAGTGAGTGATAGAGCTCCTGCTGACAATTATTTTATGCCATGCTCCAGGGAAGCATGTGACTTTAAAGCACCCAGAACAGTGGACAGAATTTGGAAGATTTGGAAGAACACAAAGACAAAGCCTCAAATGATTGCAAAATGGCAGAAGATGGAAAAAGAAAAGCAGATCGTGTGGCGTAAGACTAAAGCATGGAAGCTTCTGCTCCAGCCACTCACAGAAAATAGATGACAGAAATTCAGCACAGGCAGCAAAGGACGGCTGTGTCCTGGATCGGACGTCTCAGAGGGAGAGAGGGCAGACTCTCCTCTTGTAACCACCGGCAGCCACCTCTGGTCTCAGCACAGGGCATTAGCACACTTTGCTGTAAACAAAGCAAACACTATTTTTGAAGAGTTAGGGGACAGGATATTTGGAATAATTGAATATTCTACTGTCTTAAGAGTTCTTGAATTCCTTGCATTCTTTTAGAATTTCCTAGACATTTTCACATACATGGATTTGGTTTATTATCACAGCACACTCTAAATAAGCACTATGAGTCCTTCTTTACAGATAGGAAAACCAAGAACCAGAAAAGCAAAGTGACTCACCCAAAGTTAGCCAGTCTTCAACTGTGGGCCTCTGGATTTCAGATCGATGCATTTTACAAGGCATGACAGGGACTCTCTGAATTGTCAACTCCTTAGTTGATGTGCAGCAGGAAACTTTGTTTGCCCCAGGTGGTTCACATAGAGAGACTCTAAGGAAGGGGCTGTTATGAGGTATGGGCAGGTACAGGGAATACACACGGAGGTTGGGGCACCCAGAGGGCTGCAGAAGTGGGAAGTGGTTGCTACCCCTAAGAGTCGAAGGCAGAAGGGGAGGATAGAGTGCCCTGCCCCCCACACCCAGCTCACTGAGTGTTGGGGCTGTGAAGGTCGGGCTGCCTGGCAGGAGCTGACATGGGAGGAGAGGCAGGCAGTGCTAGTGATGGGCACTGAAGTGGGGAGGAGGTTGGGAAGAAATACTCCCTCTCTCCTCGCCTGCAGCTCTTCAGCCAGTGCCTGCAACTAGCCATCAAGGGATCCAGCCAGAGTGAGACTGTCCACTGGGGCTGCCTCCCTGGGCAGAGAGCTGGACAGTGGGGTACAGATCCAGGAGGAGATAGGGAAGGAAGGGGGGTGATAAAAAGGGAATATCCTAAAAAATGTCTTACACTAAAATTAAGTTGAATATAATTTATATAGACTGAGCATATAATCCCTTATCTGAATCTCTTTGGCCTATTCTATTTCTGGAATTTAGAATATCTTATATTCTAGAAAGATAATAGTGTGCATGAACCACATATTATGTAATGCCCCCCTGTAGGGCCTGAGGGCAGCACCCTGTAATAAAACACATTCATATTTCTGCAGCCAAATGTAAAAATATTTACTAAGTGAGATAAATAATGGCTATAAATAATTCTCATTAATTTAGGCCAGTGTTTGCTACCAAATGAATTTTGGTGCTAAACTTACTAAAGAAAATCAGATTTCAGAGACTTTAGAATTGTGGAGTTGTGGGTAAAGGATTATTGACCAATAGTTCAATTTTCAGAAGGCATTCTAGGATTTTGTGGCATTTTATTGTCATTGTTATGGTTGTCCGTGTACAGTCTTTCTTTTACTATGAAGTGATTTATATATTTTTTTCCCTAGATGCTAGAAAAATGGGAATTAACCTTATATAGTTTTAAAAACTCAAAAGATAAAAGAGGATGGCAATTCACTTTGCAAAAAGAGTCTTTGTGTTGGGTGTGATTCATAGCGGGATTCCTTTAAACAGCAAACATCCTGCTAGTTACAGTTTGGCTTTGTGGAGCTATGCATTACTTTTCCTGAGTGGCACTGAGTGCAATGTAAAGGGTGGGCCCCTGCAAGTGAAGAGGACATCTCCTAGTCTCCATCCCCCTGAAAGGCTGGTACCCTCTGGAATGCCCAGGTTTCTTGGAATTCAGTGGGGATCTTTAGTAGTAATTCTGCTGGCAGGCATTCCTGGTCTCCAAACCTCTGAAAACTGCAGTTCTCAGAACGACTTAACAGGAAGCCTCACCCATGAACAGAGGAAGCTGAGGAAGGAAGGGAAGATGGCAGTGCTGGGGGAGGGTCAGGGTATTAAACAATAAGCAGTCACACGCCTTGGGACTGCGTCTCCGTGGCTAGAGGAAGCACCCCCACCTACGCCTGCCTCGCTGCCTCCCGCTGTGCTGGGGGTACCCGCGCTCCTGCTGGCCTGGATCCCTCCTCACCTCCTCATTTCCCAGGCTGACTCAGAAATGTCCTGCCTCGGGACATTTGCACACAGGGTTCCCATATCTGGAACACTTCCACTCCCTACTCCTCGTCACCTCCAATGCCACTGCTCAACTATGACCTTGGAAGTCAACACTCACCTATTTTACAAGAAAGTAATTGCTATCCTCTCTCCACTCTGGTAGCCTGCAAAGTGGTTTAGACTTTTTTCATGATATTCGCCAGATTCTACCTTGTACTAGAGAAATTGTCTTATTCCCTTTCTAAAATTAGAAGTTTTTTCATGACTACTCTTTTCCTCATTAATTCATCAAGCTTTTATTTTAAAAACCTGCTCTGTGTAGTACAGTGCTAGGCTTGGGAATTTGAAGATAAATAAGAGAGTTTCTGCATCCTGAAGCTTGTGGTCTAGTGGGCGAAAATAGGCAGTATCAGAACAGGGTGGTTTGGGAGCACATAAGAGGACATGCTGCCCGGCTTTGGTGTGTGCTTATGGAGGGTGGTCAGGGAAGGCTGGAACCTCAATGACAAGTGGGAGGCAGACTAATGAATGGTGGGCAAAGGATGTTCCTGGCAGAGAGAATAGTGTGGCATGGAGCCAGGAGCGTGAAGGTCAGAATGTGTTCCAAGAACTGCATATAATTGAGCATGGCTGGTATAAAGATGTCAAGCAAGAGAATGTAGTGGAGAAAGGACTGGGGAGGGTGAAGCTGGGCATTGAGCAAAGGCCTGATCACGAAGGATCTTATCAACCTTGCTAAGGAGTTTAGATAGTTCAGTCCATGGTGCCTCATAAGTGACCTATATATATGAGGCACTCAATTATGTCACAGGTCAAGATATGTTTAGTTGGTATCATAGGTTGAGTTCCCACAGAAGCAGATTCTGAGACAAAGATTTAATTGCAAGTAGGCTTATTGTGAGATGATCCTAGGAAGGGCTGTTAGGGGACTAGGTCAGAGAGTGGGTCAGGAAAGAGAAGGCAGCCGATCCAAGGTGCACTGATGAGCAGGTTGTTGCTGTGAGCAGCGTGGCTCAGCTGTCTACAAAACTGGAGAACATACTTCAGAGTCTGTACTAGTCTGTTTTGTGTGCTTTTAACAGAATAGCTGAAGCTGGGAAATCTGTAAATAAATGCAATTTTTTTTATTCTAGTTTTGTAGGCTGGGAAGTCCAAAGTCTAGGGAACACATCTGGTGAGGACCCTTTTCTTGGTGGTGACTCTCCACAGCAACACAGGGTATCACATGGCGAAGGCTGAGCAAGAGAAAGGTAACCTGCTCACTTGCTCTCCTTATAAAGTCATCAGAACCACATCCATGACCACCCATTAAACCATCAACCCATTACTCCATGAATGGATTCACTAGAGCAGGGTCCTCACAATCTACTCAATCTAATCCCATCTTAAATGCACACCTTTCAATTACCATAATAGGATTTCCCACCCTCTTAACACTGTTACAATGGCGATCAAGTTTCCAATATATGAACTTTTGGGGGCCACATTTGACTCATAGCAGAGTCCTCCTACCAAAGGGGTGAGGAGGCTGGGGTACTATCCACCAGCTCCCCTTGGCCACTGCTGGAGGGCTGCTCTCAGGGGCGTTAACTCCCCACCATGATGGCCTGCCCTGTGTAAGAGCAAGCAGGAGCCTTCAGCTGGAGAAAACATGTAGGCAGAGAGCGGTAGATGCTTGAAGCAGCCTTGGCTGTGTGTAAAGAATGTGGTGGGACACACGCATATGCCATGTCAGGATGTTCAGAATAATTTGGTGTGGGGGCCAAGGGAAGACATCCCCTTCAACTCCTGAAGTTTCTCTGAAAAATCAACTGATAAACACAGATTAATATGAAGAAAAGGCATAACAACTTTTATTATTTCATAGTTTTACATGACATGAGAGCCTTCAGAATGCAGACCCAAAGATACAGGGAAAATTGTCCATGTTTATGCCTAGGTTCTATGAAGCAGGCACAGCCGAGGAGAAATGTGATTGGACAAGAAGGATATGACCTAATGCTAAGAGACTGAGTGGGGAAGCCCAGCAAGGCCTGTTCGTTCAGATTCTTCTTGGCCTCTCGGTGTGGCATTCCTTCCTCCAGAGTATGGGGCAGCACCCTCTCTGGAGTGGGGTCTTATGACCTACAATCAGATAAGGTAAGCTAGAGAATTTCTTTATGGACAGCTCCAAGACAGAAAGGCAGGGATAGAGATTAGAGTGGATCTGTGACCCACCTTGGGGAAGAGATTCCAGATTCTATCATTTGCCTCAGGGGGAGAATGAGGCTGAGAGACAGGAGGGCAGGAGAAGGTCAGAGGAAAACTTTGCTTTTGAGGCTGCTTCTGAGGCCTTCACTTTGGGGTATCATTTTCTGGGCCTCAACATTGGGAAAACATAGCAGGCTTTGTTTGGTCCTTCACTCTTCTCATGATAGAGGGCAGGAGAGATATGGCACACTTCCAGGGGTAGCTGAAGACAGCTTGAGGAAGGGATGGTTCGCAGAGGAGAGGGCAGGGTGAGGGGCCACGAGGGCGGAGAAGCAGCAGGAGCTGGCATCGGGGAGAAGCCAGTTAGCACTTCTAGATCTGAAGCGGAGGGAACCCAGCCTCCTCCCCGCTCGGGTGGGGCAACGTGAGGCATGGTCCACACGGTTTTCCGGAGGTCTCAGCTGAGCTGCTCAGCCATGCACCTGTACTGGCCCCTTCCTTTTCCTGACCCACACTTCTTCACTCCCCTAAACAGTCCTTGGGATCACCTCCCCATGAACCTACGTGGTGGAATAAGGTAAGAGCTGGAGCCAAAGGAAGGAGGTTGCCCAAGAACAGTGTGGTCTTAGGTAGAAAATCACAGCCCTCCCAAATTACAGCTCACTTGGCAGGAAGCTGAAGGCAGAAACACTGCGTCCCCACTTCTGTCCAGTCCCCCAGCCACAGGAACTGAAAACCAGAGGTCAAGGAAGCCCCAGTGACATGGTCAGTCCTGAGAGAAGCATCTGCCAGAGCACACAGCAGGGAGAAATGTGGAGAGTGCACTGGAAGCGGCGTACAGAGACCGAGCACACGTCTTTCACACCAGGGTGTAGCTTTTAACCCACCCCATTCAGACAGAAAACTCATCTCACTACAAAGCACGACTTTACCTAACAAGCCTTGTGTTGTTGGGCTCCTTACCATTCACAATCACTTTTCATTGACTCAGTCCTCCTTTTGCTTCAAAACAGCTGAATCAGCTGGGCAGAGCAGGTGCTGGTATTCATTCTCTATTAGCCAGAAGTCCAAATCTTATCTTTGGATTCAAAATCCAATGTTCACTTCAGTACATCATTTCTTCCCAAGAAATAAAATATTCATATTTACCATAACATCTTTGGAATAGCTTAGTTGGCTCTTGGAGTCAGTAACTAAACTCAATTTCTGTAGGTCCTTGTTAATTCCAATTTCCTACTTTAATGATGATCTGCCTTAATGCATAACCTTAGATGTGACCTAAGGTGGAAATATCGTATCATTAAGTGTGCAATTTCACGTAAAATCTGCTTAGGCAGAGGGAAGCTAACAGAACTAAAATTGCTGCATGCCTGCCATGTGCCAGGCAACTTGCGTATGTCATCACTTTACAGATGGAGAAATCAGGGCCCAGAGAGGATGAGTGACCTGCTCAAGGTTACACAGCTGGTAAGAGCAGAGCCAGGAATGCAATCTATGTCTTAGGGACTCCAAATTCCATATTCTTCTGCTTTAATAAAGGTTTCTAATGGATTATTGCTAAGAAAATCCATGCTAGTTATTTTTAGAAACACAACAAACAAGGATAAGCACTCTCAGAGGAATCATTTTGGGGCCCTCAATGACGGCATGATGATGCCTCTTGCAAAAATGTGCCCTTCAGCTCTGCTGTCAGCAGTGGCTCAGAGCTTGGGCTCTGGAGCCAGACCACCTGGCACCAGCCTCTCTGGCTTGTCATTTTTCCTTTATTTGCTGTGTAACCTTGGATAAGTTATTCAGTCCCCTGCACCTCAGTTTCCCCATCACCAAGTTAGAGTTAATAGTAGTCCTTACTCTTAGGGTTGTAATGAGCGCTGAATGAAGTTAATGGTGCCTGGCACAGAATTAGCACTCGGTAAGATCAGCTGTAATTGCTTTTATTAGTCTGCATTGTTCTATCAACCTGATATATCCTGTAAATAAATATGTCTTCAAGCCATGGCCTGGCCCAGACAATGTAGGAGTTGACTTTAAAAGGCTAAGAATCCAGGACCCAGAGAGAGAGAGCAACAGGGGCTGGGTGCTTCTGTGTCCTGGTTGAACTGATAATGTCACACATAGATTGGACAGGATGAACTCGCTAAGCAAGTGGCACATTGAAGGTGGGTGGTTCTCGTCGGAAACATATTTTGGCCTGTGGTTTCTCTGAGCCATTTTTGTCTTTGCCAAATGACCCCCTTGGGAAAATGATGCTGCTTGATATATATAAATAGCCAAGATTTGAGAAAGGAAGTGAGAGGTTTCCCTAGAGAGGGCAGGGCATGGCAGGGGCTCTGGGAGCTCAGTATTGGCCTGGCACATGGCACATGGTGGTCAGTGCTGCCCAACCAACTGATTGGTTTACACAACTTTTGTTATAAAGACCTTCTTTCCTCCTTGGACAGATGACACCATCTTGATGGCAGGTGGTAAGTCTGGAATCTTTGGTGATGTCAAGCTGACCATGGCTGAGGCAGGGTGGTTACCCGTCTCCTCACTGTGAGGTTGAGGATGGGAGAATTCCGGATCCTTGCTGTGTGTTCAAGGGAACCCTGCCAACATCCCTAATACACTCGCTGGTAATGTCACAGGGAAAGCAGAAGGAAGCCCTCGGCTTTTCATAGGAGTCAGAGCGCCGTGGGAAGGAAGCATCCAATTCACTCACTCACTCGTTATTGGGTGTTATATTAGTTTCCTGGGGCTGCCATAACAAAATACCACAAGCCAGGTAGCTTAAAACAACAGAAGTTTATTCTCTCACAGTTCTTGAAGACAGGAGTCCAAAGGCCAGCTGTCAGCAGGGCCGAGCTTTCTCCGAAGGCTCCGGCGGACGACCCTTCCTCGCCTCTCCTAGCTCTGGCGTCTGCTGGCGATCCTCAGCGTTCTCGGCTTGCAGCTTCACAGCTCCATTCTCTGCCTCTGTCATCACATGGCCTGCTTCCCCCTGTGTCTGTGTCTGTGTCTGTATGCGTCTTTAAGTGGCCTTCTCATAAGGACATCAGTCACGGGTTTTAGGGCCTGCCCTAATTTAGTGTGATCTCACCTTAACTAAATGCATCTGCAAAGATTCTATTTTGAAATAAAGTCACATTCTGAGGTTCTGCATAGACATAAATTGGGTGGAGGAACACTATTCACCCCTACCCCACAACAGGTGACTTCGTTATGACAGGCAACCTGCCAGTTGTCCTGGACATAAAGATGAGGAAGACCCCCCACAATCTCACAGTCTACTGAAGAGGTAGATACGTAAGTAAATCATCAGAATTCCATGAGAAAAATATGAGATAATTCCTTACATGTATTAAGCATTTACTAAGTGTCTGGCATATTTTAAGCATGTATATTTAAACTCACACAATTCTCATAGCAACTTTAAGAGGCAGCTACTATTATTATCCTCATTTTACAGATGAGGGGTCTGAGTTCCCGACAGGATGAGTGACCTACCAAAGGTCACAGAACTAGTTCCTCTGGCTTTGGAAGTCAGGGCATGCCTCTCTGAGGAGGTTGCATTCGAGCAGATCCTTGGATCAGGGGAAAGCAGCAACTACGGGAAGGCAGGAGGGCAGACAGGGTGAAGACGGGTGTTCCAGGCAGAGGCAAAAGCCAGTGCCAAGACCCTGAGTCGGTGAACGCTCAGCACATGCAAGGGAGAGAAAGAGGCAGCTGGGGCTGAAGCCCAGTGCCAGGAGGCACAGAGCAAGGTGAGGTTAGAGAGGGAGGGCTCTGGAGAGGAATGCGGGTTTTAAACTCTCATACCTTGTAAGCAGGGGAGCACTCTGGTCTAATTTATTCTTTATAAAGTTCTCTGTTTATGAATGGAGAAGGGACAAGAGTGGGTAAGGGTGGAGGTGGGGGGCAGGCTGGGTTTGGGTGTTGCTGATGGAGTGAAGGGTCAGAGGGAAAGAGGACTCAACTCATTTTCAGCCTGAGTGACTGGCTGGGTGAGGAAGCCAAAGGGAGATGGGAAGAGGGGTGGGCAGGAGTGGTGGCTAAGTGCCCTAGGCTTGTTAGGCATCCACTGTCCTCAAAGCCACAGGACCGAGTCTGAATGAGGACGCCTAGGTTGAGAAGCCTGCTGGTATCCATGGCATGGGCTGGGGTCACTTCTACATGGGGCTGCAGGAACTTGTTCCCAAATCTGGTTACCCAGTAGAAAGCCTTGTAGAGCAAGTTCAAAATACAAATTCCTGGCCTATCTCAGACCCCTGAGTCTTAATACAAGAGAGTCCAGGAACATGCAGTTGTAACAGGCCTAGTGTAGAGTTAAGTAGTAATAGCTTACTTACTAAGCCCTTCCTGTAGGCCAGCAGGTCCATTCTCCCCTCCATGTGACAAATGAAAACACTAAGGCTTAGAGCAGCTAAGTAATTTGCCCAAAGTCTCATGGCAAGTCCCAGAATCTGTGGGACAAGGAGTTGGGCCACGTGATCTCAAACCCCAAGGTGATTCCATGACTCTTTGAATCTTCAGGTCCCCTTTCTGTCTTCCAACCAGAGGATTATTTCATTGCTGATGGCTTACTCCAGGAAAGCAATCATCCTCTTCTTGTCCTGAGTCTAGGTTAGAATGTTTCAGCTGTCTGTCAACCTCCTCTTTGAATAAATATTTAAATCAGATTAAAATTTTTCCTCTTCAACCTTTTAAAATAGAAATAAATCTTGCCTTCTGGACTGTGTCTGCTGCTTCCCGTTTATTTGAGAGCTGCATTTATCAAACAGAGTGCTGGTGAAGTGGATCACTGGCAAATCACTAATGGCTGTGGTCAAGAAAGGAGAAGGGAAGGCCCCACAAACCCAGGCTGGCGTCTTCCACAGCGGCTCGGGCCAAGCCAGGCCTGGGCTCTGCTGTGCTGGGCTGCACCTGGTTGTTCTGGCCACTCAGGGGACGGCCTCTTTTACTGAAACAAGGATGCTTTCCAGCTCTTTCACATTTTCATTTAGCTGAGGTCCTCCTGGCTGCCTCCAGGTGAGAGGATCCAGAGCGAGTCATGTCCCAGGTAGACTTCCAGAAATCTACTCAAGATCACTGTCAGATATTACAAATTGTAAACTTTTTAATAACAAAAAAATGTAGCTGCTTACCTGCTTTCTGAGTTAGACTCCCGGACCCTCAAAGACAAGCATATTGAATGAGACTGCTAAGTCTGCCTGCCCATTGAATTCCATTTGGTTTCCAGGAAATTTCACCTTTCCTACCTCAATTCCCCCTTTTCCCTTCCCTTTAATTATAATTTAGCTGCAGTTTACCAGGACATGCCAGCAGTAAAGATTCTTATTCGAAGGCCCTGCAAAATCAAACTTGAAGAAGAGACATTTCTCTCCCCTCCTTCCCCCACGGTCCTCTCTCCTCCCTGTTCTGCCAGGAACCCCACCAGCCTGCCAAGAGCCACCCAGGAACAGATTTCCTCTTTAATCTGCTGCATCTGTTCACCCCTCCTCCTCCCTGTTCATCCCTCCAAATGCACCGTTTGTCACAAATGGCCATGAGACAACTGGGAGCGAGACTTCAGGGCTGCTTCATGTGGCTCCAGCCACTCATTTGTTCTGTTTCTTTCTGAAAAGCAGAGAGGCAGTCACTTTCATTCTACCCCACGAAGTGACACTTGAGAACGCCTCAGTCACGGGGCCACTTTCAAACTCCCAGTCTGTGGAGCCAAGCCTTTGTCACTTATACGTTTGCACACGTCGATTTTACGCCAATGATTTGGTTATACTTATCTGGGAATGGTTCTGATTCAAGCCATGGGAAAGTCAGGAGATGTGGTGGTATTTATGGTTCAGTAATTGTCTTGCTGTGGGCCCTGGCTTGGAAAATAATCCTCTCTGAGCCTGCATTTCTCCATTTCCATGCAACAGCTATTTGTCAGGTGCACCAAAATCTGCTCATAAAAGTACCGTTTGCTTCTTTTCTCCCTTTTCCTTTCCAGTTGTTCTGTCATACCCCCAATGCATCCCTGACACCCAGGGAACCTATATAGAAAACATCATCTGTGATGGATTGAATGTGTGTGTCCCTCCAAAATTCATATTTTGAAGTCCTAATCCCCAAGGTGATCGCATCAGGAGGTCGGGCCTTTGGGAGGTGATTAAATCATGAGGCTAAAGCCCTCATAAGTGGGATTGGTGTCCTTACAGGAAGAGGAAGGGATACCAGGGCTTCCTCTCTCTGCCATGTGAATATACAGTGAGAAGGCAGCCACCTGCAAGCCAGGAAGATGCCCTCACCAGAACCAAATCTGCTGGCACCTTAATCTTGGACTTCTAGTCTCCAGAACAGTTGGAAATGTATATCTGTTGTTAAGTCTCTCAGTCTGTGGTATTTTGTTATAGCAGTTTGCCTAAAACATTATCCTTCCACAATTTTTTCTCCATGTTCATAAAATCATCTATAGACATCAATGTATATTTGCACGGATGACATATACGAGTATAAGGTGTTTGCTGTTGTTTTATTACATATATTTTTTTCTGTATCTTGCTTTTTTTCTCCAACACTCAATGGAATCATTCTTTTTTATATACTTTTTTGGGGGCGGGTGAGGGGGACTGGCCCGTACAGAGATCTGAACACTTGAACTTGGCGTTATCAGCACCACACTCTCCCAAGTGAGCTAACTGGCCAGCTCTTGGAATCACTCTTGATTCACTTGTTTTAGCTCCAATTTATTCTTTTTAATGGCTACATATAAATCTATGGTATAGCCATACTATAATTTATTCAACCATTTCTTTATAGATGACATTCACTTTGTTTCTGGTTTTGGTTTCTTTGTTTTGTTTTGCACCACTGTTTACAATGTATACAGTTCAGTATAAATATGTCGTTAGCTTTTGGAAGCTTTTATTCCAATGGACTAGGTCATTAGGGGTGTGATTTCTGGGTCAAAGATGTATATAATTTAAATGATACATACATCTTTGACGTGGCCACATGGCTTTCCAAAAAGACTGCATTAACACATATGTCCAACCAGAATGTACTAAAGTCTTCACATCCCCTTTAGCAATGAGAATTGCCAGTCTCTTTAATTTTTCCATCTGATCAGAGTAAATTGATGTCTCTTTTAAATTTTATTTGATAGCTCTCTTTGCACATGAGTTTGAGCCTCTTTTCATATGCGAGTGTTGGCCATGTGGAATTGCTTTTCTGTGAATTGCTTAGTCATATCCTTGGCTCAATTTTCTGTTGTAGTGTTTAACTCTGTCTTGTTTATTTGTTTTATAAAAGTGCTTTGTATATTATAGCTATTCACTCTCTGTCTGATCTCTAGGTTAACAGTCTTTCCTTCCTCCCCAATCTAGTATTTATCGGTTGACTTAGTCTGTTCAGGCTACTATAACAAAATACCTTAGACTGGGTAATTTATAAACAGAAATTTATTGCTCATAGTTCTGGAAGCTGGGAAGTCCAAAATCAAGGCACCAGGAGATTCAGTGTCCAGTGAGGACCTGTTCCTCGTAGATGGCACCTTCTGTGTCCTCACATGGTAGAAGGGCTGAACAACCTCCCTCAGGCCTCTTTTATAAAGGCGCTAATCCCAGTTATAACCAGACCACCTCCCAAAGGCCCCACCTCTTAATACTGTCACCTTGGGAGTTAGCTTTCAACCTATAAATTTGCAGGGAGGGGAAACATATATTCAGACCATAGCACTCAGTTTCTGGTATCTTTCCCAAACAAAAGTTTTTCCTTTTTATCCGGTCAAATATGTATATCTGTCCCTTTATAGCTTCTGAGATTCTAGTCTTAATTAAAATGATCTCACCCACCTTAGATTTTACAGGTGTGTTCTATTATCATTGTTGTTTAAGTTTTTACACATAGGTCTTTAACTCACCTACAATTTATTTTAGCATATGGAGTAAAAGAGGGGTCCACTTTTATTTTCTTCTGACTGGAGAGTTAGTTGTTCTAGCACTCTTATTTAATACTGAACACTTCCTCATTGGACTGAAAATCATTTTTTTTTTTTCTGAAAATCATTTTTTATAAGGCAGCTTTATTGAGGCATAATTTATATACCATAGAATTCACTCTTCATTAAGTGACTTTTGTTAATAGTTTTGCAACCATCCCTGAAATCCAATTTTTGAACATTTCCATCACCCCCAAACAGTCTCTCTTGCCTGTTTTCCTTCCAGCCTAGGCAACCACAGATCTACTTTCTACGCCTATAAATTTGCCTTTTCTAGACATGAAAAATCATTTTTCCTACTTGAAACAATAGATACGTAGTTAGATCTGTTCAGGATTCTCTACTGTGTTCCATTGATTTATTTGTCTGTCCTCCAACTGATAAAAATACGAGCAAAGAATATGAAGAGTTTTTGAAAAGAAAATACAAGTGGCTCTTCAGAGATGCTTAACCTCACTCCTAATAAGGGAAAAAAATACAAGTGAAACTATGCTAAGATACCATTTTTTACCTTTATTGGCAGTACTCCAAATTTTGAATAGCACTCTGTGTTGAGGAGGATTTGGGCTAACACATGCTGATTCATTGCTAGTAAGAGCATAACCCCCATGTAAGGCAATTTGGCAAAATTGCAAATGCATGTTCCCAGCAGTTCTACTTTTGGGAAATTATTTTACAGATATATTTTCATTAAGAAAAAAACACATATGTTTTGCAAATTGCTTGTAGTAACAAAATATTAGAAACAACACCAACATTCAGTAATAGTGGACTAAATTATGCTATATTCATATAATGAAAACATGAGGCAGGTATATAATAAAAGACAAAGCTCTTTTTATACTACAAATATCTTAGAGTGAAGCAAGATTCAGTATGTAAAATATGCTTCCCTTTGTGTAAAAAATATGAAAAAACCCCAAGATTCTGTATTCATATCTACTTGTATATGTATAAAGAAATTCTAGAAGGATACCTATGGTGGGGGAAGAGGTAAGATAGGCCTGGACAGATATGGAACAAAGATAAGAGAAAGATTGTCACTGTATAGCTTTTTTTCTTTCTTTCTTTTTTTTTTTTTGACCAGTAAGGGGATCATTACCCCTGGTTCAGTGTGGTCTGCACCACGCTCAACCAGTGAGCACACCGGCCATCCCTATATAGGATCCAAACCTGCAGCCTCAGCGCTACCAGCGCCGCACTCTCCCGAGTGAGCCACGGGCTGGCCCTATAAAGTTTTTTTCAACCTAATTTTATTTTTATATTAAATTTTATGCATTCAAAAACTTCTCTTAGCTGTTCTCAGGAATTTATTCTTCCTTAGAAGTTTTAAGACAATTTTACCCAATTCTCACCATCCCAAAACTGCTGGCATTCCAATTGTAATTGCATTACATTTATATCTTAATTTGGGGAAAATGGAATTTTTAGTTATATTGTCTTCTCAACCAGGACTGAAATATTTTTCCATTTGCTAAGATCTTGGTTTAAATCTTTAATAAAACATTACAATTTTATTTTTCTTTCTTAGTAAGTTTATTTCTAGTAAAAAATTTGTCTTTATTGTGAATTAAACACATTTCACATTCTCTTTTTTAGGTGTTTACTAACAAAAGAGAGAACCAATCCAGTTATTTTATTAATTCCAGTTGTATAATACTGGTGCTGTGAGAGAAACAATGTCAAAACCTTCTACTATAAGTACAAACTGGTTAAAAGTATTTTGAAGAACAGATTGGATTCATAAATAGAAGTCTTTAAAATGTTCATACACTTTCAACCAATTATTCTACTTCTTGAAACTGTAAGCAAATAATCAAGAAAAAAAATATTTTTAAATGTAGAAGGCAGTTATGTAAAGATAAAAGAATTGGGAATAAACTGAATGTCTGACAATATGAGAATGGCTAAATAAATTATGGACCTCCATAAAATGTAATATAATGCAGTTATTTAAATCATAATTTTGGGGAGTACTTAAGACAAGTTTTCAAGATGTAATATTAAATAAAAAAGCAAGATAAAAAACTGCCCTAAAAAATAACTAGGTATGTTTAAATTCCAGGTACACCTCCAAAAAAATGACTGAAAGAAACATTTTTAATAATTTTTTTTGCTAAAAGGTTAATTTAATGTACATGCATACATTAATAAAAAAGAAAGATCACCTTTGTACCTGAGAAAACTAGAAAATGAAGAGCAAACTAAGCCCAGACCTAGCAAAGGGAGTAAACAACAAAAATTAGAGCATAGATAAAAGAAAAAGAAAGTAGAAAAAAAAATAGAGAAAGTCAATGAAACCAAAAGTTGGTACTCTGATGAGATCCACAAAGTTGACAAACCTTTACCTAGATGGACTATGAAAAAAAGAGAGAAGACTCTAACTAAAATCAGAAATGAAAGAGGGGTCATTACAACCAAATTTACATAAATCAAAAGGGTTGTAAGAGAATACTATGAATAATTGTTGGTCAACAAATTAGATCACCTAGATGAAATGAATAAATTCCTAGAAACACACCACCTACCAAGACTGAATTATGAAAAACACCAGAAAGTTTGAACAGAACTATAGCTGGTAAAATGAATGACTACCATTTTTTGGTTTCCTGATGCCGGACTCCCTTGAGGATTTCTTGCAGGGCTGGTCGTGTGGTGGTGAACTCCCACAGTTTTTGTTTGTCTGGAAAATACAGTATTTTTCTTTCATTTCTGAAGTATAGCCTAGCTGGTTACAGTATTCTTGGCTGGCAGTTTTTTTCTTCTGGTATTTTGAATATATCTTCTGGCCTGTTTCTACTGAGAAGTCTGCTGTTAGTCTGATGGGGGCTTCCTTATAGATGACTTGACACTTCTCTTGCTTCTTTTAAGATTCTTTGTCTTTAAGCTTTGCCAGTCTGACTATAATGTGTCTTGGAGAGGATCTTTTTGGGTTGAATCTGTTTGGCAATCTTTGAGCCTCTTGGATCTGAAGGTCTGTATCTCTGCCTATACCTGGGAACATTTGAATTATTATTTTGCTGAACAGGTTTGCCATGCCTTTTCCTGTCTCCTCCCCTTCTGGGATACCTGTGATTCAAATGTTTTTTTGTGCTTAAGATTGTCTGCTAGCTCTCTTAGATTTTCTTCTTTTTTTAAAATTCTTTTTTCCTTTTTTTTTTTTTTTTTTGGTCTGCCTGGGTTATTTTGAGAAGACCATCTTCAAGATCAGAAATTCTTTCTTCTGCTTGGTCTATCTGCTGCTTAAGGTCTCAGTTGTATTTTGTATTTCATTGAGTGAATCTTTCAGTTCCATGAGTTCTGCCACATTCTTTTTTAAGGTATTAATCTCTGTAAATTTCCTCCTGTATTTTTTTTCTCATTTCATTATATTGTTTAACCAAGTCTTCTCATATCTCAGTGAGTTTTCTTAAGATTGTTACTTGGAATTCCTTTTCAGTCACTTCAAGGTTTTTCAGCTCTATAGGATCTGGTATTTGGGAATTACTCTATTCTTTTGGTAGTGTCATCTTTTCTTGGATTTTCGTATTTGTAGTATCTCTGTGTTGCTATCTGGTCATCTGGTGGAGCAGTTGCTTCTTCTGTTACTTTGGAAAAGGTTTTGATGAGAGAGATGTCCTCTTCTTTTTCCAGTCTCCACTAGTGACACTTGTGTCAATGGAGTCAGGTGTCTGTTGGGTTGCCTGCATGGTGGCTGTGGTTACTGTTATGTCATCAAGTCACTTTTGTGGCATCTGTGGCTGTGGTGGGCCACCTACATGGAAGTGGTGTGTTTGGCATGCTCCTTGCCTGCTTCCAGGCAGGGGATACAGCTCTCAGCTCCTGCCTAGGCCCCCTGGGCATGCTCTGCTGCTTGTCTGCTTCTGGGCTACCTTTTTCTTATTCTCTATGGTAATTAATGTTCATTTTTCTAGTTCTTTTATGATTAATTTTGATATTTTGTATGTTGTTTAAAAGACATATTTTATGTTTTCAATTGTCCGTCCATGTATGACTTTTAATTTCTTCTGTATATGTGGTTGTGCCTCCCCTTTTATTTTCAAACTTATGTATTTTTACTTTCTTTCATCTTCAATAAAGCTCATGTAATCCTTCAGTCTTTTCAAATAATTCAATTTTAGATTTACTTATCTTTTAGTATTTTGTTGATTTCTGTTTCTATAATGTTAGAATTTTTCTTTACTAATTTCATCTTCCTAGTTTAACTTATCTTCTTAGTTTTAAAAAATTTAATTTCAAGTTTGAAAGAATTAACAAAATAAGCCTGAAATATACACATAGCAATAATGATTCTTACCTAAAAAAAGAATTTTTCCTTCAAAAGTAAATTAGATTATTAGTGTATAATGGACATTAATATTACTTTTTGCTCCTGCAATATGCATCCCTCTTCATTTTGGCAACAGAACACCAATTTCTCTTTGAGGACTCCTTCCACATCCTTAGTTTATGTGATCCTACCTCCAAGCTCAAAGCTCCTTACTCAGACCTTTCTAATCAGATCTCCATATCTGTCTGGCCAGTGATTGGTTCAGGGATGAGCACATAACCCAAGATGGGTCATCAAAACTCTTCCCAGAGTTTGCTAGAACTATTGGGAAAGAAGCTCTCTCTGTCCTTCCAAGATTTTAGGTGCTGTAAAGTAAGATCATCTGGAGCTGCCAGAGGCTGTCTTTGCTGCTGCTAGAAAGCCAGTCTGAGAATGAAGTCAACACAGAGGTATACAGAGAGAAAAGGATGGATTCTTAATGACATCGGTAATACCCTTTTATCATCATATGTCTGGAGCTGATTCATCCCTTTTGAACATTCTAGTTATGCAAGAGAATAAATTCCCATTTTTGTTTGGTGAGGTTGATTTGGGCTTCTGTCACACATCACAGGACAAATTCTGATAGACACAGACCATGTGGTGCCATTTTCCATGAGAAGCACTTCTGTTGGCAGAGAGGATCATGTTACCCCATATATTTTAGGCCTCACTTCTCTGGCCTTCCCAGCTGCACCCCTCATGTTTTTCTGGATGATCAGTTTTACTCAAAGATTTGGGGAGAATAGATTACTTATTAATTAAGACAGATATTCTTCAGAATAAAAGGGAAAATTCATATAAATCTTTAAGTCTTCAAAGAAATTTTCTGTTTACAGCTGGCTGCTTTGGCCAATGCAGCACAGGTTTCCTGTTGACATACAATCATGATGTAATTTTTCCCACCTTAACGAACCCTCTCCTGACTCCATTTTCCCCTTGAGCTATGCCTGTTTAATCAGCTTCCTTTACAACAAAACTCAAAGAGCTATATCTAGACTTACTGTCTCTACTCCTCCTCAGCCTATTCTCTCCTGAACCCATCCCTATCAGCCTTTTGCTCTTACTTTGCTCTTATCAAGTCCCTGGTAACCTCCATGTTGCTGAATCCTGTGGTCAATTATTTGCTCTCGGCTTATTTGACTGCTGCAGAATCTGACATAGTTTATCAACCTCCTCTGGAAACATTCTCCTCACTTTGCTTCCAGAATCCTACATTCCGCAAGGGTCTCATGTCTCACAGCAGCCATTCCTCTTCAGTTTCCTCGGCTGGTTCTTCTCATTTCCCAGACCACTTAGTATAGGGGGCAGGGGGCTTTGAGGTCTGCTCTCTCCATGTATTCTGACCTGTGATCTCAGCCAGTCCCACAGTTTTAAATACCATCTATATGCTGACAATTTCCAATTTCTGGCCTGGACCTTTGCCCCGAATTCCAACTGCATACTTGACATCCCCACTTGGATGTCTAATATGCATCTCAGACTTCACACACCCAAAAAGGAGACTCCTCAACTTCTCTCAATAAAACTGCTCCTGTCCTATCTTATTAAATGGCAACTCTTTTATATTTTTAGACTTCAAACCACGGAGTCATTGATTCCTCTTTCACTCTTATACCTCACATCCAATCAGTCAGAAAATTGTCTTGACTCTATGTTCCAAATATATCCAGAATTTCCACTAGTACCACCCTGGCTCAAGTTGCTGTCATCCATCATCTCATGCCGAGATTAGTGTCATGGATTCCTAAATGGTCTCCTGGCTTCTGCATTTGCTCACTTTATTTTTATTTTTTTAAAAGATGACCGGTAAGGGGATCTTAACCCTTGACTTGGTGTTGTCAGCACCACGCTCTCCCGAGTGAGCCACGGGCCAGCCCTGTGTTTGCTCACTTTAGACCATTCTCCACCTAGCACTCAAAGTGATTATTTCAATAGCAAAGTCAGATCATGCCATTTCTCTGCTTGGAAACTGTATTAGGTGTTTCTGTTGCTTATAACAAAATACTTGGAACTGGGTGATTTATAAGAAAATACAATTTAATAAGCTTACAGTTTCCAAGGCTAGGAAGTCCAAAGTCCAGGGAGCACATCTGGGGAGGGTCTCGGTGGTGGTGATAGTGATGGCAGAGTATCACACTGCAAAAATGGTGGAGCAGAGAAAGCAGAGAGTAATGTCTTTATTCAGTGACACTTTTTAAAGCTCTCCAAACCATGCCCATGACCACTATTTTTAATTCATTCACTACAGCATGGTCCTATAATCTAATCACTTCTTCAAAGCCCCAACTTTCAGTTACCATAATAGGAATTCCCACCCTCTTTACACTGTCACAGTGGGGACTAAGTTTTGGAGGGACATTCAATCCAAGACAGAACCTTCTAATAGATTCCCAGCTCAATCAGGGTAAAAGCCAAACTCCACGTGATGATCCTCAAGGCATCCCTTGATCTGGACTCTTCTTCTTGCACATTCCACGCTAGCCACACTGGACTCCTTGCTGCCCCTCAGACACACAGGCCTGCTCTTGCCCCACATTTCCTATTCCTGGAATGCCTTCCCCAGCTCTGCTCATGCCTGCTTCTTCACCTTCTCAGGTCTGGGCTAAAATATCACATTGCAGTGAGTCCTTTCCTGATCATCTTATTTAAAATGGCATTCTTCTACCCCTACTCCTGGTACCTACTATAACTTCCCTGATTTATTTTTTCCTTATATTTATGACCATTTAATGCCCAATGATTTATTTATTCGTTTATTCTCTATCTGCCTTCTCTCTAATGTAAACTCTGTGAGGGGTTTTCTTTTTGCCTGTTTTGTTCACCACTATATCCCCTGGCTCACAGAAGGTGCTAAAAAAAATGTTGTTTGAATGAATTGAATCAATGACTAAAGAATGAATGGCATTAGTGTATTCTGCTCGACTGTTATGATGCTTCTCTAGAAAAGCTTGAGATTCGTTGTGGGAAGCAGCAGAAAGCCACACAAGGTTTGGAGCAGGAGAGACAGTGGTGACAAAGGAGAATTGGGAGGTGATTGTTCTGGGAAAGTATGCAGGACTGATTTGGGAATGTGCAGTGAGGATAGGGAGGAAACTGCAGGCAGGTTGGCCAGTAGGAGGCCATTTTAGTAGTCAAGAAAAGAGCTAAAGATGACTTTGGGTCTTAAGTTTTTGTGACTGGGACAGAAAGATAGCACTGCAAGAGAAATACCAACATCTGGAGTAGGAGCAATCACAGAGGCAGGCTCAGTAATCAGCTGTATTTAATTAATTTATTATTGCCCGTGTAAGCAAATGATTTGAATGATTGAATAGAAAAGCAAAAATATAATTTTTTGCATAAATACCACATTTGGTTGAAAAAATGTTTAGATTGTCTCATCCAGACTATATCTCTTTGAGGAAAGTGGTGGTCTTTTTTCTTCAAGAAACATAAGAATGTGCTAAAAAATGGGTCAATATATTTTTCTATAATGCCTTCTTTTTCCCCAAAATTGTAAACTCTACAAGTGTACAGTAAAAATATTTTTTGATATTATCTTGATGATAATCTAAGAAACAAGCCTCCTTTGCAACCCTTAAAAATAATTATCTGTCTTTCTCTCTCAGTGTCTATTTATCTATCTATCCATCTGTCATGATAGCAATCATGTATATAGCTCATTTGTATATGTTCCAGGCACTATTCTAGAGGCTTTACAAATGTCAATTCATTTAAATTTTACAATGACCTTAAGAGGCAGGCAGGCTAACTGCTGTAAAAACTCACACTAAATTCTCAGTATCTTAACATGATAAAAATTTATTTTTACTCAAGTAATAGTTCAGTGGAGGTGTTTGGCAGGCCAGGATTCAAACCCGAGCTGTCAGTCTCCAGTGAGTGGGCTCTTTATCATTATAGCTATGTTGAAGAGCCACTGGGGTCAGTATGAGGTGACAACTCATCATCCAAATAAATGAGTATATATGTATATATAAAAGCAACAGTGACTCCCCAGAGTGCTCCTATTTTCCCGCCCAGTCTCCATCTGCTATTTCCCCTGAGTGTACTACAGCCAAGAGGGCCAGGAGCTCAGCAACTCCCGCCCTCCTTGGATGTGCTTGATAATTAGAGAGCTGCCTCAGCAACCCTCCAATTGCAAATGCCTGTCACCAAGAGCTTGTTGGCTTCTTAACAGGAAGCTAGCCTGACAGGTAGGTGGGGCTATGCGGAGAAAGGTTACCTGCAAGGAGGGGAGGGGTTGGTGGCATAAAAGCTTTCAAAATAGTCTTTCTTGACACATTTAATTTCTGTTAGGGGGACATGTTCAGAATGTCACAGATGGTGACTTATTTAGGCTCTCTCATGGGGCCACAGCAGCAGAAATGGTCCTGAAGAGTTTGCTTCCACTCTCTTCTCTGCTACCCACCAGTGGTGTGACTTTGGACAAATAACTGAATCACAGGCTGTTTGGGCAAAATGAAAAGTTTAGACAATGTCCAAAGACATATAGGAGGTCTTAGAACCAAAAGCATTTGATTAAAACTATGGGTCTTCTCTCCACAAAGTGCACATACCTGCCTAATTTTGCAGGAGTTTAAAGACTTCCTGAATGGTATCCATGAACTACCTGTAAAGGACAGGTGGACTCTAGGCACTTTTTAGCTCTAATGCTCCTCCTTTCCAAAAGCAATAAAGAAAAGAATCACTGCCCTTGACTCTGCTGCCTCCTATGGAAGGAAACCTTCTAGGCACCCTCTTGCTTCCTGGTTCAGCCTCCGTGTGGTCTGCTTGGCTGCAAAGCACAGCACCCCCAGCAGAACTCAGGGCCCCTGGGAACCTACAGTCACCTCGAAGGCACCCCCCGATCAGCTGGCAGCCAGCCTTTGCTGTGGAGCCTTGTGAAGGGTGAGTCACGGCAGATTGCGCTTCTGATTCACAGGTACCACGTATTTGACAATGGAGGTTTAAGGGACCTTGTTTCCCTTTGTACCAATGAATCTTTAAAAATCATTTGTTTCTCAACTCTCAGCTGAGGGTTTTTGTACGTAGCAGCCTTCTGGCTGGTCCCTGGGGATGGGAGAGAGAGCTGGCTGCCAGAGTCCTGCAGCTGTCCTGGGCACAGGAAGTCCATGCTACTTGTAAAAGGCAAGGGTAACTATAAATACCGTAAAAACTGGAGCTTCCAAATTCAAAGGAAGTCCAGATGTTGTCAAGGTCAGTCTGTGGAGGAGAAGGGGCCCAGAAGGAAACTTCCTACTTCCTTCTGAACCTTTGGTAATCCCTGCTGACCTCCAGGGAAAAAACAAAACTCCTGGCCACTTCAAATCCTCTAATCTCAGTCCCCAATTTTTCTTTCCAGCCCCAAGAACTCATCTGTGGCTCCAGATAGCCCCCATAGTGATGCCAAATGTGCCTCCAGCTTTTCCAGTCACACACTGTCATCGTGCTGTTCTTCCATCACAGATAGTCCTTTCCTCCTTTCCTCAGGACTGACTCTACTCCCATGTCCCCCTGGAAACTTCTCTAAACCAATACTAATATTAATAAGCATAGTTCCTCTTTATTGCGCGCCTAGCACACGCCAGGTAGGCACAAACCTTACCACATTTGATTCCCTCTTCAAGCTTGTAAGGCAGTTGTTATCATTCCTATTTTATAAGTGAGAAAATTGTGTTTGAAGGGATTCATTTAACTTCCTGAGGTCAGGTGGCTAGTAAATGACACAACAGCAACTCTTGTGTCATTGACTTCAAAGCCACTGTGTTACGCTGCTGCACTCATACACACCCCTCCCTGCCTCCTCCCACCCATTCACCCCACCATCCATTCAACTGACCACCACTCACACATTTGCTCCTCCCCGATTCCTGCATGTAGCAAGCAGCTAGCTCAATCCTGTGGCACTCAGTGTCTGCAACCCTCCCATATCAGCTCAGTGCAAGGCTTCTCCTTTCCTAGTGTAGGCATTGCTTCTTTAACTAGACTAGAAGCTCTAAGGACAGGGATCAGGTGTCCCACAAAGCCCAGCTAGCCCAGCACTTTGGGGATATTGGATGCTCACCAACTGGTTAATGATTGAACACTCACCCTGCTCCTATGGGCAGCCATGTCCCGAAGGGACAAGGAGCCGGGAGGCAATATCTTCAGGGAAGGCCATTCAAGAAAGTTTAACAGATGAAGGGCCTCTTGCCGGAGTCCAGAGCCACAGTCTCCTAGAACCCTAGTTGAAAACTCTTTCACCTCTTTTTGACAGGGATACACTGCTGTCAAGAAAATTCTGTGGTGAGCATGGAACTTTAACCTTGAGATTGTAATCACAAGAAATGTAGTGTTCAGTTTCCTAAGCAACCATAATTCTTTTTCTTTCCATCCTGCCTGCCTGCCCTTTTATATTACAATGGGATGCCTGGAATACAAATCCACAATACTCTTCAACAGTGTCCAAAGTGGTATTTTTAAAAAGCTCCTGGAGACTCTGGTGCTATGTAGCACGAAGAAAGGGAATTGATACAAGCAGCAGCTGTGTGAACCCAAGCTGTTCCTATGTACACAGAGGAACAGACAAGCAGTCACATTTAGCCATCTGTGCACACACACACTACATCTGTGTGCTGATTCAATGCTGCGGTCCCCACCCTCCCCCACGCCCCTGTCCAGGTGATTCTCCTCTCTCTAGTCCTGGCCATGATTGTGCACTGCCCTTACCGCTCTGTGTTCTATGGTCATCTGTTTACTTGAATGCTTCATCCACTAGACTGTGAACTTCTTGAGAGCAATAACTATGTCATCATCGTCATGATGGTGCTGATAGTTAACATTTTTCAGTGTTAACTATGTGACAGAAACTGTTATCTGCTCTGTGTGCATTATTGGACTTAACTTGCCAAAACCATCTTATGAGGTTGGTGCACTTACAGTTCTCAGGTGCTATTTTATTCTCTGAAGTCCTTTGAATATTTCAGCAAGGTCTATATTACTATAAAAGCTCTTTTGTTTATTTATTTTTAAAAAGCTATTTGGAGAAATTTTAAACAATCCTATTACTCCCCTTTACTGCAAAAGAACTTGTTATCCCTGAGAAATAAACTTTTGAACTTAATTGTAAAGATTGCCGATGCCATGTCAAAATAACAGCTAGAGGGGGCAGGGCGATGTAGAGCGTGTAGAGGGTGTAGAAGGCAGCCAGACCTGCATTTGAAAAAGCCTCTCATAGGCTATGTGACCTTGAGCAAGTCCTCTCGTCACTCTGAGCCTCAGCTCTAACACATGTGAAGAGGGAGTGATAATTCCTTTCTCTCGTTGGGAGAACTAGGGAGGATATAGGCACAATGTCTAGCACGGAGTGTGACACAGAGTGAGTGTTTAATAAATTGTGGCTATTGGTACCATCATCTTCTTGGTCAACACTCAGCCTGTAATATTAGAGAGTAATACAAGCTAGGGTTTAGCTTGGATTTATGTTACAGCAGTTTTAATTCTCTAAAAGTAATCAGCCAATGTTCCCCCAGTCAGAGAACTATTTCTCCTCTCAAATTCAGAGACTGCTTAGTATTAGAACATGAACTTACTATCCGAGAGATGTAAGGATGCTCAAACATATTGTTGTGGTCTAAGGGTTAAGATCTTTTATGTTTTGAGACGATTCATGGGACCCATTTTAGATTAGGGTGACCACAAAAACTCCTGCCCTGAGCCAGTAATACAATCACACAGAGCCCTGGCCCCACAGCAGCTGGAGGCCTTAGGAGCCCCGCAGGTAGAAGAAAGAAGTAGACAGAAAGCCCTTGGAAATGTCTCTTGGGTATATCAAAAGACAAACCACGAAATGATCTGGGAATGCCCATAACAAAGGTTCTGTTGTGTTTTAGTTTGTGATTGGGGGTTTGCCCAGTTGTTCCCTAGTCTAGCATTTGCCAGTAGCCTGGAGAAGCAAGGTGATGATAAGGCCAGCCATGGCCCAGGATCTGAGCTTGGGCTCCTGGGCTCCTACCAAGTGTCTTGTGCAGTCACGAGATGGCTGTGGGCCTGGGAGGTAAGAGGCTTAGACCACAATCTTCAAACTCTCACTACTTTCCCTATACTGGTCTTTAAAAACCCAGCTAGATGGTTTGAGATGGTAGCAAAGACCCAGTCTCCAAGATTGTTTACTAGGGAACCCACTTAGGGGAAACCCTGCAATTCTTGGTGACCCTTGCTCTGATGCTGTCAGTCACCACAGCCTTTGTCTCAGCCTGGGCAGAAAAGGCAGAGAGTTAGTCTCCCTACCACCAGCTTGGTGTGAACCAGTTCATTCGGGTTGCTTCTATAACTGGACAAGGATGATGGAGTTCTTACTGAGAGTGGAAAACCAAAGAGGCAATTTGAAGCCAAAGCCATTGAGTGGCTAAAAATGTCAAGGTTAGCACAGAGCTCCCGGGAGGAAGGAGTGTGAAGTTACTCAATTTCTTCACCCCGACCCCCATCCTCCTGCCTTATATCTTCCCCATCTAGCTATTATTTTGACACTGTATTGCCGACCTTTACACTTCAGTTAAAAAAGCATACCTGCTTTATTTCTCAGGGCTGACAAGTTCTTTGGCATATAAGGGGAAAAATAGGATTGACGAATATTTCTACCAAATAGCTTTTTAAAAAAGTACTTTTTTTTCTTGGAATAAGACATTCCAAACTGTTGTGATCTTAGTGATCTACTCAAAATGCTTTTCAGCAGACCTTCAGCAGATGTTGAGACCACACGTTTTTCCTCATGCATTTCAATAGATGTTTCTCTAAGGCACGGCAAATCTTTGTCAGTGATCAGCCTCAAGAATCAATCACTCCCCAGTCCCTAATTAAATCTTCAAGTTGGAAACTATGTAGTGAGATTCTCTATTCAAAATGCCAAGAGAAAGCATAAGCAGGCCTCATTTCTTGTTGTAACAATGCCAGTTTTCCATAATCTGACCTTCACTTGCCACCAGTGGACCAGAACCTTTCTTCAAAGCAGTGTATATATTTTTATAACCTAGATGCACAAGATGACGACAGAGGATTATCTTCGGTCATTAAAGTTGTTGGAACATTCTTTATTAGATGGAAAAAATAGCCCTGTGGTTAGTTATGATCCATGTTTGAAGCTAACTTGAGTTGTCTTTTGTTGTCACAAGGTGTGGACTCCAACTATAGAATTATAAGTACTTATGTTCTTTGGGACCAATATTTAAAAGTAGATTAGATACATGACTCACATTCTGCAGTCATATGTTGCAGTATAGTTGAGAGTTATGTGTGATCATAAAAAAATTCAAATGTTCTTACAAACAAGAAAACTATCTGTATTTTTTTTTCTGAGTAAGCTGTATTTCTTTTTCAAGGAAAGTTTACTGATACATTGGCTTCAGAATATATGCTCTCTTTTATTCTTCCATGATCTTTTTTGTTTGTTTTATAAGAAGAATTGATGCTGTTTTTAATCCACACATCCTTTTCTTCCAGAATATGAATAAATAAACGATCAGTTACAAGGACACTGGCATAGCCACAAGATGTCGATGTCAAAATAAATTTAGTTTCACAATAACGCTTTTAGTTTAAGCTTTTTCCCTTCAGCATAGAACGTACAGTGCTAAATTTCAAACAAAGAAGCAAAACTGTACGTGTAATTAAGAGTCTGACTTCGGTTTGGATGTTCGGCTGCTGACAATCTTCAAGCTTCCCACTGCCCTTTCCCTTTGGCCTCACATCTGGACAAGCTGGTAGAAAAGCCCAGGTGCATACCTGTTTGGCACCTGTGGGAAGCTGAAAGCATGCAAGGCCCAGTCTGTGCACAGGAACTCTCACCCCAGCCCCTCCCTGTAAACTGTGATTGAAAACCCTAAGCCAGTCTCCTCTCACTGCCGTCTCAAGCCTTTTTTGGACTTCCTTAGGGTCCTGCCCTTCTCTCCCTAGAAAGCTTCCTTATATGAGTAATAAAACTTGCCATAACCTCTTGGAGTGTGTGGCATCAGTTTTGACATCTGAACCAAATTTTGGGTGGGGGGAGTCCATCACTGCAGGGTGGTCATGACAGTACTGGAGCTTGTTCACTGACATTTAGAGGGGCTGAACTCTATAATCCTATTAAAAATGTTCAGTCTATACACATATTAGTAATTATACATGTGAGCAGAGGAAAAAAAGCCACAATGAAAAATTCTAAAACATTAACTGTGATTATCTCCAAGTAACAGGATATGGGTGTTTTCATGTTTCTCTGTATTTTCTAAAAGTTCTGCTATAAAGATACATATTATTTAAGCAAAAAGCAATGTAGCATGCAATAGAGTCTAAAATGTTCTGCTCTAAGTAAACAAAAGGAAATGCTCAAATCGTTTTGATTAGTTTTGTTAAATTTACCTAATCCTGAATTAAAATTTAAAAAAAAAACAAAAAACAAGCTCACATGATCTGTTCTTTCACTTGCAAAGAGAAAAAGGGAGGCATAGCGCATGAAGTTAAATTTCACTTTTTAGAGAAGTTTTAATCTAATCTTTGAAACTATTTGTATGAAAGTCAGCATGGGAAAACATTTCTGCTAAAAAAAATCCTTATCCTCAGGACTTAAAGGCTAAACTGAACTCATTCAAATTTAGAACCATTTAAAAATGTTAATTAAAAATGTATTAACATCAGCATCCTGTATGTGTGTGGGCCATTCCTGTCTTGCAGATTTTTACCCTAGGGACAGTAGGTCCTGTTCTGTAAATTTCCATCTAGATAGATTAAGGTGGGGAAGAGACAGAAACTATTATATGCCAGACAGTCATGACCTCCCTGTGGAAGAGGCTTTATTTCCACATCTTAGAGCTGAGGGAACTGATGTACAATGTTGCATAACTAGAAGGTTGCAGAGCTAATATTTTGAACCAGGTAATCTGACTTGAATGCCCCAACCCCTTTACCTCTGGAGAACCCTGATTCAGCCTGATTTAGAGAGGCTGAACAAATGATGATTTCACTAGAGCAGTAGTCCTCCAACTTGAGTCTGTGCCAGAATCACCTAGAGAGCCCATTAGAACAGATTGCTAGATACCACCACCAGAGATTTTGATTCAGCAGATCTGGGATGGGACCTGAGAATTATTTCTAACAGGTTCCCAGCTGATGCTGATGCTGCTTCCGAGGGAGCAACCATACTGAGAGCCAGTGGTGAGAGCAAGGACCTTAACTTTGGGGCTTTTCAAGGCAGACGTTTCATTCAACGCCTGGATCCCAGAGGCCTCAGGAGTTCATCTGATTTATTGGAAGCTTAAGGCTGTCAGAGGGCCTGTGTGGCACGCAGAACCTTCCAGTCTCATACATAGCCAATCTCCATACACTGGGTTGTTTCTCGACTTGTCAGGAACTTGCCTCCAGAGTTGTTCAGCTTCCTCTCTTGTCCTGTTTTGGCTAGTTACCTACTCCTTCACTAGGCCAATTAACCACTTATGAGCCAGGAAATTTCCTCCCTCTTCCAGCCCTCAAAAGCCTACATTTAAATAGTAGCCATAAGGGAGGTGTTGTTAGGCTGGGGAAAGTGAAGAGAGGAACTAAGTCTACTTATACTAGTCAAGGGAGACCATAGGCCTATCATTGCACTGTGGGTACCTGGCCACTTGCTAGCTGGGACAGTGGTCTTTGGGAGGTTGTTGAACCTCCTCATTTGAGAAATGAAGCTTTTTCTCAGCTTTCCTTTGGGGAACAATGGGGGTTAATTATTGTCTGATGCTCTCAGTAGAGAAAAAACCTGCTCAGTCTCTGAGCTACATGAACTCCTTTAGGTCCAGAGTGGCTTTCACTAAATGGTTAGAAACTGGCAGGGAATTAGAGTCTCAAGAATCTGGGTAAAAAGTGTTATTCCAGAGGGTAAACAGGTTATGTTCTGATAATCGGTTTTATCTGGCATGCGTAGCAGTGCTTAGAAAAATGTCAGTGAACAAGCCCCAAATAAAAGACATGGGGTGATGCCAATGTAGAAACTGAGATTTAAAGAATTCCCTACTTGGTTGCCTTCATGTTGGACATCCTGAGGTCTCAGTTTTTCCCTTCCCTTCCTGTTCTTTCCTGTCAAACCTAGAGAAAGTGAATTAGTTTGCTTTGCTGTAGAGGTTAACTTTTGGCCCAGTGGAATTCTGGGTAAATGTTCTACCATCTGAGAAATGGCCAGTTAAGGCTGTCAGGGGGATTCCTCAGCCTTGGCTCATCCAGAGGGAAGCTCTCAACCAGCCTTTACTTCATCATCAAGCATCCTGCTTTGCCACAGGTGAAGAAATTTGAGTCAAAACTCTGGGATGCAGCTGAACCCAGCAAGGACCTGCGTTAAACGTGGCAAATCCCCTACAACCTGCTCGTATTGCTACACAACTACACAAATTGCCGGGTTAGTGCAATAGCTATGCTAATTGTATTGTTAAAGCAATTCATACTAAGTTCCCATTTGTATTGTCAGGGCTAGGGCTCAGACCCTTCAAACCCATTGTACAGACTGGGTCACAAACCCCTCACATGCCAGGCTGGGTCGTAGACCCCTCACATACAGGTCCACAATAGGAAATTGGGAAAGATCCCGGGAGCCATGGCAGACACGAGCTCAGGAGGCAGCGGCAGCAGTTTACAGCAGCCTCCAGCAGCAGCAGCAGTGGCCTCTCGGTGGGGGTCGCACGGGCACTGGCAGCAACAGCTTGCAGCAACAGCCTCCAGCAGCAGTAGCAGCCTCCCTGTGGCCTCCTGGGGGCGGGGGGCACCGTGGATCAGAGCCGCTTGTCCTTTATACTTAAGTCCATAACCAGGATACTTGGGTGCACATGCACAATTACATTAGACAATAACCAAGGAACACCTGGGCACGCATGCATATTTACATCAAATGCCTGCCAAGATTCTGAACATCTGAGGGGCCCTGACCATTTTCCTGTATTTTCCCAACACTGCTGATGACAGTTGCTTGAGTCTTGCCAAGGGGAAAAATATGTAAATTATAAGCTGGAGTGAGAACAGTCATGCCAAGTCCTGCCAAGTTACAGTCAACAGACCAAATCTTGCATGTCATGAATGGTGCCTAAATGAAAAACAAATCAAGTTAAGTCATGCTGTGTCTTAGGCATGCATCTCCCCAGCCTTTCTTATCTCCTGGCTTGAGTTCCTCAGTGTTACAGCCTGAGACTTTGCAGTTTTGACTTAGTCCAAAACTCAAGTAAGAAGCCAGGGGACCAAGCAATGCCCCAGGGAGTGCTGGGAAGCCTGGACACAGGACTCCAGGGAAAAGTAAGAGGATAGACCAAGGAAAGAAAAGGTAGGCAGATGGTGAAGGCAGAGGCAGTGAGAGAGAAGTGTGTGCTTGCAAGAGCTCTTACCCTGGGGATGTGGGCAGCAGCCTGATCTTGACTGGCTCCCGTAGCTGGGTGGGGTGGGCCCACCGGGTGGGCCCACCCACCCAACCTAGCACTAGGTGTGAAGTAACCTGTAGGGACATACAAGAGCCTGTAGCACCACTCTCCTTCTCCCTTAGTTTCTTATTTTATCTCACTCAGAGTCAACAGGCCAGGACTAGAGAGGCTTGCCTTGATTCTGTACTATTTGTACTTATCAGTATTGTTGAAGGAGGCCCCAGTTGGTTCCATTTTACTCAAACTCCTTGGACCAGGAGCACCTTGCCATCTGGGAACTTGTTAGAAATGCAAAATCCCAGGCCCCACCCTAGATCTACTGAATCAACATCTGCAATTTTAGAAGCTCCCATATGATTCCTAAGAACATGAAGCAATGGTTCTTAAACTTGGCTATACTTTGGAATCACCTAGGGAACTAAAAAATACGCTGATGCTTGGGCTCCAATTTGATTGGCAGGAGTTGTGGCCTGGGTATCAGGATTTTAAAATGATTCCAAAGGATTCTGATATGCTGTAAAGTTTGAGAACCATGGCTAAAGTACCTTCAGATTTTTCTCATAGACTACTGATTCTCAAATTTTAATGAGCACAGGTTTCTCATCTCATTTAGTAGGTCTGGAGCAATTGAGATTCAGCAGTTGTAATGCACTCCCAGGTGATGTCAATGCAGCAGGTCCAAGGACCAGACTTCAAGAAGCAAGACTTTAAGGCATATGGGGGTGACCATTTGAAGGAAAAATTGTGAAATAAACACAGGAAAAATCCAACTGTGTGATACCTGGAACCAGGTGACAGGGTAATGTCAAGAAATACTTCAGGATTCAAAGTTGAGCAGACCTGGGTTCTAGGTCTCCCCCTACCAGGTGTGGAAGCTTGAACAAATTACATAATCTTCCTGATGATGTTTCCTCAGTTTAAAAATGAAGATAAGAAAGCCTAAAAGAGCTATGTAAAGCTCTAAGGTGACCAGCTGTCCTAAGGTTTTCTGTAAAAGAAAACAAAAACATAGAAATAGAACAAATTCTAAAAAATATAATTCAAGAAAACTTAAAAGAGGATTTGAAATTACATAGTAAAACAGCACATCATGAACCTCAGAATGTGAACATAAAACCACCAAGACATATTTTAGTTTATTACTTTGCTTAAGGAAAAAGAAAAAAAAAATCCTTATGAAATCTAGGGAAAAACATCAAGTGACTCATAAGGGAAAAATTAAATTATCATCTAATTTTTCCAGAAGAAAAGACAGTAACATTTAAGATGCTCAAATGTGAGCCAAGGATTTTATATCCAACTAAACTTACTTTCAAATAAAAAGGGTACATACAAGCTGTTATCAGCCTGTAAACTTTAGGGATTATTGTTCCTCCCATGAGCCCTTCTTGAGGAATATAGAAAACAAGCTTTACAAAACCAAAATGACTTGCAAGATATTCACATGAGTACTGGTGGTGAGTAGTCAATATAGTTATCTGTAGAACTAAGACTGCATAAGGTTTAAATAGAAGAGGGTATAGTATGTTTTGACCACATAGATATGGTACAACTACAAACAATGGTACAAGAATGGGGGAGCACATATGACAAAGACAGTTAAAAACTCTTGTGTTGGGGTGATAATCTTATTGTCTTCAGACTATGGCATGTGAATTGTTGGATAAAACGAATGACTAGAGAGATTTTATTCCATCACCTCTTATATCCTTGAGAACGATGACTATCAATATGGAGAAAAAGATATACATATACACACATACACACACACACGAAAGCACATTGTCTTACTTCCTACCATAAAGAACATGAGTCCCACTTATTCCCATACTAGTGAGACTCTTAGTCTTTTTATTCAACCTATAGCCCTAGCTGTACAATTAACAGCCAATAGTATAGCTGGCCATCTACTCATACATTTAAGTGGTGGAGCCTCATTAGTATTAACTAATAGATTTAGTAATATTATTAATACATAAACAATATATATTATAGAAGAGGTTAAGTAAAAACACAGTCTGTATTTGAATTGAAAATTATCTCTGAATGCCTAAGAAGACCAAGTAACAATGACCAACCTAATAGCAATTAATAACCCTAATAACCAGATGGTGGCCTTGAAATACTGTTTTCTGCTAAACAATACCAGGACTTCTTGGAGAATTGGCTGATTTCAGGTTTGGGGTGGAAAATGTACAAGATGGACTTGTCATACCAGACAGCAAGCAAACTTTCAATGATGATTAGAGTCATATCAAGAGAACTCAGAAGCCTCCTTGAAAGAGCTGTCACTGATGAAATATGGGACAACTTGAACTTTAATAAGGATTAAAAACTGAATGATATTTTATGGGACTGAAATCCATAAAATACCATGTTTAAATTTATGAGTTCCCAGTGACATTACAAAATAAATAAAATGACCACCTCTGAAGAATAAGTAACCAACTTATTGCTTTAATAGATGATAAAGGGAAAGAATCAAATATATTGTGGCTTTCCTATATGTTCTTGTCTTAGCCTGTTTTGTGATTCTATAATAGAATACCCGAGATCATATGATTCATGAAAAACAGAAATTTCTTGGCTCACAGTTTTGGAAGCTGGGAAGTCCAATATTACTGGCACCTGGCAAGGGCCTTCTTGCTGCATCTCCATAACAGAAGGGCAAAGAGAGGGAGCCCATGCCTGAAAGTCCTTTTATTAAGGCATTAAACTCATCCGTGAGGGTAGAGCCCTCATGGCCTAATCACTTTTTAAAGGCCCCACCTCCCAAAACTGTTACATTGGCAATTAAATTTCAATATGAATTTTGGAGAGGACAAACATTCAAACCATAGCAATACTGTACCAAATTATTCAAATGCAATTTACAAATTCACCATATTAACACACTAAAAGAGAGAAACGATATGATTATCTCAATAGATACAGAAGAGGTATTTTTACAAATGTCAACATCAATTACTAATGAAGACCCTCAACAAACTTGGAAGAGAAGGAAACTTCCCCAACCTAACAAAATCTCCTGCTCATACCATACTTAATGGAAAAGAGTAAATGCTACCCTCCTTAGATTAGGAAAAGGTGGGGATGTCCACTCTCACAACTTCTACTCAAAATTTTATTCTAAGTTTTAGCCAATGCAAAAAGATAAGAAAAAGAAATAAAAGGCATTGATGTTGGAAAGGAAGAAGTAAAACTGTCATTATTCACAGACAATATCATTTATGTAGAAATATTTGGGAAACTACATAAAAGCTTCAAGAACTAACAAGGAAGTTTAGGAAGATTTTAAGATACAAGATCAAAGTACAAAAATTAATTATATTTTTATGTAATAGCAACAAATAATCAGAAATCGAAATTAAACAATAGCATTTACAATAGCATTAAAAATATGAAACTTAGGGAAAACTCTGTCAAAAGATGTACATGACCCATAATCTGACAACAAAGGCAAAATACATACTGTGACTAATAAAGGGTGCTCTGTGTGTAGAAGGATGGCCAGCTAGGGAACCTGAGTCCATGACTCCAGCTCCCTTCCAAGCCTGCAACACACTGGCTGGGCCCCAAGTCTGAGGTGGGGAGGCCCGCTTCCTCCCTTGAGACCTGCCAGGTAAAGCCTTTGTCATTGCCCATGGTTGGTCCTGAAAAGTCACACACAGGTTTTTGGCCAGATGCAGAGAATCGAGAATAAACCAACACAACTTTTAAAAAAATCAGAGTTGGAAGGCTAAACCTACCTGATGTCAAATTTATAGGCATAAAGTAGTTCATTATACCTCCTGTAGTTATATTATCTCTCTCTTCTGATATGAGTAATTTTTTCCTTTATGCTTTCTCCCTGATCAGTCTGGATAGTGGTTTATAAATTATATTGATCTTGTCAAAGAATCAGCTTTTTGTTTTATTGATTTTCTCTGTTTTTGTGTTCTATTTCGTCAATTTCTGCTCTGATCTTTATTATTTCCTTTCTTCTTCTTCTTTTTTTTTTTTTTTTTTTAAAAAAAAAGATGACTGGTAAGGGGATCTTAACCCTTGACTTGGTGTTGTCAGCCCCACGCTCCCCCAAGTGAGCTAACCGGCCATCCCTACACAGGGATCCGAACCCACGGCCTTGGTGTTATCAACACCACACTCTCCCAAGTGAGCCACAGGCCAGCCCTTATATTTCCTCTCTTCTACTTACTTTTGGTTTCTCTCTCTTTTTTTTTTTTCCTCTTTTATTTTTTTAAAAAAATTGTGGTAAAAACACTTAACATGCTATCTACCTTCTTAAAATTTTAATTGTACAATACAGTATTTGTAACTATAAGCACGATGTTGTAAGGAGAGCTCTAGAACTTATTTATCTTGCATAACTGAAACGTTATACCCACTGAATAGCAACTCCAATTCAACATCCCTCAGCCCCTAAAATCACCATTCTGCTTCTGAGTTTGACTATTTTAGATATCTCATGTAAGTGTAATCATGCAGTATTTGCCCGTGACTGGCTTATTTCACTTAGCATAATGTCCTCAAGGTTCATTCATGTTGTCATGTTATGGCAGGATTTCCTCTATGTCCACTCATCCATTGATGGACATGTAAGTTGTTGCCAAATCATGGCTACTGTAAATAATGCTGCAACAAACATGGGAATTTAAATATGTCTTTGAGATCTTGATTTCAGTTCTTATGGATAAATACTCAGAAGGGGGATTGCTGTATCAGATAGTAGTTCTATTTTCAACTTCTTGAGGAACCTCCATAATGTTTTCCATAGAGGCTGCACTATTTTTCATTCCTACCAACAGTGTAAAAGGGGTTCCAACTTCACATCTTCACCAACACTTTTTTTTCTTTTTTTTTGATACCAGCCATCGAGACAGGTACGAGGTGACACCACACACGCTCAATGTGGTTTTGATGTGCAGTCCCCTCATGATCGGTGAGTGATATTGAGCATCTTTTCATATACCTGTAGGCCATTTGTATTCTTCCAGTTTTTTAATGTAAGCTAAGATCGCTGACGTGGTGTGATGTGTATGTGTAAAAAAAATCTTTATTTCATATTCATTTTTCAAAGATATTTTCACTGTGTAAAGAATTTTAGACTGACAATATTTTTCTTCCAGTACTTTAAGATATTGCTCCACAGTCTTCTAGTTTGCATGTTTCTGACAAGTAATATGCTGTCATTCTTAACCTTGTTCCTCTCTACAGAATAGGACTTCTTTTAAAATTTCCACTTTACCACTAGTTTTAACCAAATTTATTATGATGTATCTTCTTGTAGTTTTATTTTTCTTGTGCTTGGGGTTTGCTGATCTTCTTGGATATGAGGCTTATTATTTTTCATTGAATCTGGAAAAATTTTGCCTTTATTTTTTAGATATCTGTCCTCCCTTCCCTTGCAGCCTCACCCAGATTTGCCCATTCTGGCTCAGGAGCTATGGAGCTCCCCAGCATCTCCTCCTGGGGTCACAGGGTCCTGCCCACAACCCCGGCAACCTTGCCCAGAGAGGCCCACTTCAGCTGAGGAGCTGCAGAGTAACCCAACATTTATCTTGGGTATGCAGAGTCCTGCCCATGACCCCAGAGACCTTGCCCAGAGTCACCCACTCCAGTTGAGGAGTTGCAGAGCACCCCAGCATTTCTTCTGGGAGCACAGGGTTCTTCCCACCAGCCCCAGAGACCTGACCCAGAGTCACTCACTCTAGCTAAGGAGTTGCAGAGCTCCCCAGCATCTCCCCTGGGGGTGCAGAGGTCCCACCCAAGGCCCCAGCAACCCTGCCCAGTGTCACCCACTTCAGCTGAGGAGCTACAGAGTGCCCCAACATCTCTCTTTGGAATCAGAGATCCCAGCAGTCGCCCCAGCGACCTCACCCAGTATTGTCAACTCTAGCTAAGGAGCTGCAGAGCACCCCAGTGCCTCTCCTGGGAGTGCAGGGTCCTGCTTGAACTCCCAGTGACCCCACCCAGAGTTGCCCACTTCAACTGAGGAGTTTCTGAGTACCTCAGGGTCTCTCTTGAACTCCAAGGTCCTGACTGTGGTACCAGCAATCCTGCCCAGGGTCACTCACTCTAAGTGAGGAGCTGCAGAGCACCCCAATGCTTCTCCCAGGAGCCCAGGACCTCACCCACAACCCCAGAGATGCTGCACAGTGTTGCCTATACAACTGAGGGGCCTCAGAAAGTCTCAGAACCTCTCCTGGGAGTTGAGGTCCCAACTGCAGTTCCAGTGCCACCCCTACCCCTCACTCCCCCCCTAGGGTTGACCATTCCAGCTGAGAATCTTGCAGAGTGCCCGCATGCTTCTTTAAGGGGTCCATGTTCCTGCCCATTACCCCAGCGACCCTGCCCACTTTAGTGGAGTTACAGCTGATTGCCATAGTACTGCTCCCAGAACCCTGAAATCCTTATAGAGACCCCAATGTTCCCAGCCAGGATCACCCACTTCAGTGAAGGAAGCACTGAGTGCACCAGTACATCTGCCAGGAGCTTGAGGTCCTGCCTGTAGCCCCAGTAACCCTGCCCAGTGTCCCCCACTCTGGCGAGAAGCTGCCAGGTGCCTCAGCGCCTAAGGCATGAAGGCACTGACAGACGACTCTACCATTGAATACAATCAGAGAAACCACATGGAGATTTCGATTACAAGTATATTAGGTTATTTAAAGTTTACATACAGCTCATTAATTATCTTTTCATTTTCTTTTTAGTCTTTCTCTGTGTTTTATTTTGGATTGTTTCTATTGTAATGTCTTCATAATTCAATAAACTTTTCTTCTGAAATGTCTAATCTGTGAAAACATCCAGTTATTTTTTGTCTCAGACACTGTTTTTTTCCTTTAGAATAATTTGGAAAATTTTTTATCTTCCATGTACTTAACACGGTCAATTTTTCCTCCAGCTTCTTGAACATATAAGACATTGTTATAAAAACTGTTTTAATGTCTTTGTTTATACATTCTATCATGTGTCATTTTCAGTCAGTTTTGATTTAGTGATTTTGTTCCTATTATGAGTTGAATTTTCCTGCTTCTTTGCAAGAATTGTTTATTAAATGCCAAATATTGTGAAATTTACCTTGTTGTATGCTGTATATATTTGTATTCTTATAAATAGTCTTAAGCCCTGTTCTGGGATGAAGTTACTTGGAAACCGTTTGCATTAGTCTATTTTTGTTGCTTATAATAAAATACTTGGAACTGGGTGAGTTATAAAAAAAATGAAATTTATTGCTTACAGTTTCTGAAGCTGGGAAGTCCGAAGTCCAGGGAACACATCTGGTGAGAGCCTTGGTGGCGGCAACAGTGATGGCAGAGTATCACATTGTGTAAATGAAGGAGCAGAGAGAGTGAGAGAGATAGCTAGTCATGTACTCTCCTTTTAAAGCCCTCTGAACCACAGCCCATTTTTAATCCATTCACTACAGCATGGTCCTACAATCTGCTCATCTCTTCAAGGCCCCCGCTTTCAATTACCGTAACAGGATTTCCCACCCACAGCAGTTAGTGGTGATTAAGCCCCAAGGAGGGTGGGGGGACACTCACTCTATAGCACCATTAAATACTCTTGAGTCTTGCTTTTAAGCTTTGCTAGATGGGCCCAGAACAGCATCTAATCTAGGATTAGCATTCTCCACTAAATGAGGCAAAGCCCTTCTGAGTATTCTACCCAATGCCTCATAAATTATGAGGTTTTCCATTCTGACTGGTGGGAACAGGCACTATTCCTGGCCCTGTGTGAGCTCAAGGGATTGTGCCCTCTAATCCTTTTTAGTAGTTCTTTTTTGGCCTGGGGTAGTTTCCTCATGTTCATACTCTAAGTAAAGCTCCCAACTGACTTGTTGAGGAGGATCTTTTGCAGATCCTTAGATTTCCCTCTTTGTGCTCTCTCCTTTCTGATACTCTGTCCTATGAGACTCTTGTTTCCTTGGCCCCCTTGGACTCCCAATCCCATCTCTTCAACTCAAGCACCCTGGGTTCTTCATGGGTTCCTCCTTCCTAAGTTCCATCACGGAAACTTCCGATAGGCAGTAAGTTGGGGCAATCATAAGGCTTCACTGTTTTTTGTACTTGAGGTCCCATGACTTGAGAACTGTTTTTTGTTGTTGTTTGTGTAGTCTGATTTTCAGTTGCTTCAGGTGAAGGGTAAATCTGTTTCTGGTTACTCCATGTCTTAGTCTGCTCCAGCAACTATAACAAAATACCATAGACAGTGTGACTTAACAGAAATTTATTTTTTTACCGTTCTGGAGGCTGAGAAGTCCAAGATCAAGGTGCTGACACAGAAGGATTCATTCTGAGGCCTCTTCTCTTGACTTGTAGGTGGCTGTCATGTTGCCGTGTGCTCACATGATCTCTTCTTTGGAGAGAGAGCTTCAGTCGCTTCTTCTTTTTATAAAGATACTAATCCCATGATGGGGGCTCCATTTTCATGGCCTCTTCTAAACCTAATTACTTCCCAATGCCCATCACATACCATCACATTGGGGATTAGGGCTTCAACATATGGCTTTTGGGAGGGACACATTCAGTCCATAGTATCCATCTTGAACAGATGTGGAAATCTCCCCAAATTGTATTTTTAGGAGGACTAGATCTGCAAGATGTTAATAGTTTGTGTATATGTGATGTTAAAAAGTTTGGGGTTAAGCAGAGATGATCAGGTTGTTTTACTGCAGGAATTCTCAGTCTATAATGGACTAATGTGGAGTGTAAACATCCACAAGGAAAACACAGTATGAAACATTTCCCAAATTTATTGATATTGCGGGAGGTGCCCTCACACAGTGGTTGAATTTTTATATTGATAAGAGAAGTCTGAAAGGTCAAGAAGGGTGTTGTTCCTATTCTCCGGCTGAGGCCACTGACTTTGTCCTAGGGCTGAGTGCTAGGTTGGCCTTCAGTCCGGGAGAGTAGAGTTCCTATTCCTAATACAGTGCCCCCGACAACATTTCTGTATTTGATCACCAGCCTGGCATTATCTAAATGTCTGACAGAGCTGGAAACCACTGTCAGGATAGAGTCCTTTTAGCTGCCTTCTGACCCAAATCTTCTTTGTTTCAATAGATGTATTCAGTTCTTTCCATTCTCTTTATATGCTCATACATGAAATACTCATTCACTCAGTTTCCTCCTACACTAGGGGAGGAAGCCCATCAACACAAAAAATAGTATGCCTTTCTCTCTTTCTCACTTAAACACATGCATTCTCTCTCTCCATGGGTCAGTCCATCACCATAGTTTTTGAGGGAATACCTTGCATGCTACGGGTGCAAAAAGAGTTGCATATTAGAGATAATTTGTTGCTTTCTATTTCAAAAAAACTTTGCAATGATTCCATTTATAAAGGAGGGATCCTTTTGTCTGAGTAATTAAAATAATCCCTCCCCATGCCATGAGTAAGGAGAAACAATGAATAGGCAGAATCCAAAAGAGGGAAAGGAGAACCAAATTCACTAGATGGAAAAAAGAAATAGCTGAGTCGTCAAACTAGTGCTAGAGCAAAGACCACCACAACTCCTGCTGTCTAAAGAAGCAGGCGACTATAATTAGACCATACAGCCTTCCTGAGGGAGCAGCTGCCCCACCACAGACAGGAATGATCTGGACCACAGCAGTAGGGCTTATTGCCGAGTCACCTCTGAGAGGATAGGTCCATCCTCACACCCATTTATCTCACTCCCCATCAGAATTCCAAGCTCCCAAACATCAATTCCTACACTTTTTTCTCTTAATCTGACCTAATCCTCCCCCCACCCATTCCTCTCCCTAGTAAACCGTTCCCTTCTACCTCTTGGAATTCCCAGTGAGAGATCAATGAACTCTTCTCTGGAGGTTCTATCTTTCAACCTCTTCTCTGGAGGTTCTATTCACCCTCTTACTTAGCTAAAAACAGGCCATATCATGGAGATACAGTTTCCCTGCAGCCCTTTTTTTACTCTCATATTCAAAGTGCTTCAGTGCAAGCTTCCTCCTCAATGCCAGTTTTAGAGTGTTATTCCCTCTTGCCTCTTGCAACCCTCTTCTGCTCCTTTGAGGCTCATGCCACCTGGTTATACCACTTTTCCTGTTCCATGCTGCTGTAACCTACTAGTAGTCTCTGGGTCTTTCCTTCTTATTCTCAGGAAAGCTAAGCTTTCAAGTTTTCTTCTTTATCCCTACTCTTGTCATCCTTCTTGGTGACTTCAGCATGTATGCTGATGATGATTCCATCTAACGTCATAGACTCTTGGCTTTTGACTTCCTCTTATTTTCAGTGATGTTTTCTTCTCTACATCAGCCATTCATCATGGCTTACATCTTGGCATCAACCAAAATGGCATCATCTCCAAAATTTCAAAAGCAAATATCTTATTCTGACTGCAATTATTAACCTTCCAAGTCACCTGCCTTCAAAAGTACCCCTTATTCAAAAGTGCTTTTAATTTTTGTTGTGACCTTAAATCTGTCTACCTCTTTATCCATGTCCATTACCAATTCCTCCTTACCTTTCATTTCTCTTCTTTTCTATCTTATATTCCATGATCCATCACTATAGTTTCTTTCTTGCAACCCTCAACTTCCTTGTCCTGTTCAATGATATTTGGAGTCCAATAAACAGCACCCTTCCTCCTGTCTGAGCTCTGCAGTACTTGAGAAAGAAAATTAAAATCTAGGCTGATGAAAGCAGATAAAGATGATATGTCATCTTTCTTACTGATAAAGTTAATCTCAAGGAATGTGACTTAATTTTACAGCAAGAACCAGATTTTTAAATTGAGTGTCTGACTTACACACTTAGTCATAAGCAGCACCAAACAACTGCAGCTATCCCTTCCCTCCACCTCCAGTCCCATACCATGGGATCCAGACTTTCCTAAGCTCAGGAAATAGAGCAGAAGTGCAGAACATATGTTCACTGTGGGCAGCTAGATCCCAAAAGATGAGAGGAGGTTGGCTTTACTGCCCACTCTCTTACCAACTTCATCAATAATACAATTCACTCCTCTGTAGGGTAAGAGGGAATGAGGGCCAGCTATAGGCTGGGAGCACTACACCAGTGATATCCTTCCACATGAAAGGAAATATTAGGACTTGGTGATACATTTCCCCTAACACCTCTCCCTCCATCACACTTGTCCAACTTTTTTGGTCTTTTCCCTATCAGCACCAGAGCAGTAGAAGGTAGTTTTCAAAATACTTTTACATATTTTATCTCATTTGATCATTATAAAAACCACACGACAGAAATCAGATGGGTAGAATCACCTATGTCCTGAGAAAGGGAATTAAAGTAATGGAATTTGTAACTCCCATATGTTATAGTTAGTTTGTCTGCAGAGAAGTGGATTAGTTCCTTCTTTTTGCTGTAACAAATCACCACACACTTAGGGGCTTCAAACAACACAGATTTTTAGTCTTATAGTTCTAGAGGTCAAAAGTCCAAAAATCAAGGTTTTAGCAGAGCTGAGTTCCTTCTGGAGGCTCTAGGGGAGAATCAATTTCCTTGCCTTTTCTAGCTTTTAGAGGCTGTCCACATTCCTTTGCTTGTGGCTCCTTCCTCCATTTTCAAAGCCAGCAGCATAGCACCTTCAAATCCCTCTCCAACACAAACCCTCCTGCCTTTCTCTTTCACTTATAAGGATGCTTTTTGTTACATTAGGCCCACCTGATAATCCAGTATAATCTCCTCATCTCAAAATCCTTAATAACATAAGCAAGTCCCTTCTGCCATCATGTAAGGTAACACATTCACAGGTTTCAAGGATTAGAACATGAACATTGTTGGAGGATCATTGTTTTTCCTACAATAGGAAGAATGGTACTACTTCAAGAAAGTGGTGCCAGGATTCTATTTCCATAGAGAAGTACTACTCTACTTCCAAGAATTACTGTCTCTTATCGCATTTGTTACTGAAAATGCAATCACAAAAATACACATACACATTGAATGCCCAGCACAGAACCTTGCTCTGAGTAAGCATTTACTATTTGCTGAATAAATATATGCACACCACACGTCTCAGAAAAAAGTCTTAAGGATAAAGAATAGTTGAAGAAGTAATAAAAACACAATTTTCTAATTAACATGACAAAGGCACTGATAATATCTGAAGGCAACTGCTTAAAAGAATGATTTTAAGAAGCCATTTGGATCATTAGCAACATAAAACTTACCCAATCTAGCTTCACTGTATGTCAACATTTATCCCTACCTCCTGAATCTGTCTCACTTTCTCCTATTTTTTTTAAACCTAAATTGGCCAATTACATTCATATACATTTTAAGTTATTACACTTATTCAAGAAACAAGTACATTTCATTTAGGTGAGCTGCAACACTTCTGTATTCTATTGCAGGTTCTAGTCAGTGAATAAGGGAAGGAAAAAAAGACATGTATTTGAAAGAAAGAAGCAAAATTGTCTTTATTTATAGATGACATATTATATATGTAGAAAATCCTAGGGAAACTACAAAAAAGTATAGTAGAAGAAGTAAGTTTAGCAAAGTCTTAGGATACAAGGTCAATATAAAAAAATCAACAGTATTTCTATATATTAACAACAAACCATTAGAAATTAAAATTAAAACCACCATTTACAATAACATAAAAAATGTGAAATAATTAGGAATAAATTTAACAAAGTATGTGTAAGAACTGTACTCTGAAAATTACAAAATATTGCTGAGTGAAATTAAAGAAGACCTAAATAAATGGAGAGACATACCATGTTCATGGATTGGAAGACTCAATATTGTTATGATATCAATTGTCCCTAAACTGATCTATAGATTCAATGCTGTCTCAATAAAAATTTCAGTATTTTTTTTTTCATTTTTCTTTTGGTGCAAATTAAGAAGCTGATTGTAAAAGTTATTTAGTAATGCAAAGAAGCTAGAATAGCCATAATAGATGGCTTACACTATCTGATTTTAATGTTTTTTTTTTTTTTTTTTTTTGTCTTTTTCGTGACCAGCACTCAGCCAGTGAGTGCACTGGCCATTCCTATATGGGATCCGAACCCACGGCGGGAGCGCCACCGTGCTCCCAGCGCAGCACTCTACCAAGTGCGCCACGGGCTCGGCCCTACACTATCTGATTTTAAGACTTACTACAAAGCTACAAAAATCCAGACAGTGTAGTATTGGAATAAGAACGACATAAATCCATGGAACAAAACAGAGTCCAGAAACCAGCCCACATATATATGATCAACTGATTTTATACAAAGGTGCAGATGTAAAAGGGAGAGGAGAGTCTTTATGGCAAATGGTGTATATATATCCATATGCAAAAACATGAACTTCAACCCTTAACCTGCACCACATAGAAATTTTTTTTAAAAACCCCAAAAACTGATCATAGACCTAAATTATATGCTAAATCTATAAAGTTTATAGAAGAAAACACAAGAAAAAATCTTTGTGACTTTCAGTTATGCAAAGATTTCTTAAATAGGACACAAAAAATATAAACAATAAAAAATATAAACAATAAAGGAAAAAAAATAGATAAGTTAGACTTCGACAAAATTAAAGCTTTTGCTTTCTAAAAGAGAGTTAAGAAAATTGAGAGAAAAGCCATAGGCTGGGAGAAAATTTTGTAAACCATATAGTGTCTCCAGAATAATTCCTACAACTTGATAAGAAAATAATTTATTTAAAATGGGCAAAAGATTTGAACACTTTATAAAAGAATATATATAAATGGCAAATAAGCATAAAAAGATGCTCAGTATCATTACATTATCATTAGGGAAATACAAATTAAAACCACCTATTAGAATTACTAACATCATAATACCAAGTGTTGGTAAGGATTTGGAGCAACAAGAACTCATATATTGCTGCTGGGAATGTAAAATGGTAGAACCACTTCAGAGGGCTTCTTAGAAAGATAAACAGATGCTTACATACGACCTAGAAATTTTACTTCTAGGTATTTATCCTAGAAATATGAAGATATATGTCCACATGAAGGCTTGTACACCAAAACTGAAAACAACATGGATGTCCATTAACAATGGTGAATAAACAAACTGTGAAATAGTCATACAAGGAAATCCTACTCAGCAATAAAAAGGAATCATGAAACAATGTGGATGGATCTCCAGACATTATGCCAAGCAAAAGAAGCCAGACACAAAACAGTATATATGTATGATTCCATTTACATGAAACTCTAGAAAAGACAGATCTAATCTTTAGGGACAAAAACAGATTAACTGTTGCCTGGAGTAAATGTGTGTATGGGGGATTGAATGGGATGGGACACAGAGATAACTTTTTTGTGTGATGGAAATGTTCTGTGCCTTCATTGTGATGGTGACATGGGTATATACATTCATCAAATCTTAGAGAACTGTATCCTTGAAATATTTTATTTCATATAAAATATATGTACAATTTTTAGTAAAGTTGACTTAAATGAATAATTGAGACTTCCACAGGCAACTCCACAAACCAAGTTGGTGGGTAAAACAGCTGTGTGACATTGGACATGTTAGTTATTACTAACTTGCTCTGAATAAAACAAGTTCCCTCATCAGTAAAATTAGTGAATTAGAATATTTCATTCGTTCAGTCAGTAAAATTAGTGAATTAGAATATTTCATTCGTTCAGTCAATAAACATTTATTAAAACTTACTATGGGTCAAGCACTGTGCTATGTTCTAGAGATATAAAGCTGAAAAGAAACAATTTTTGCCTTCAAGGAGTCACAGTCTATTGGAAGAAAAGGACAAGCTAATGTGATTATGCCTATTTAGGCCTTGAGGAGGATTCTTAAGAGAAGGAGTCTTCCCTGATGATGCAACCCCTGAATTGGGTTTTGAGGTACAAGATAAGAGTTAGGTAAAGAGGGAGGAAAAGGCATTTTAAGCAGAAGGAGCTGTTTGACCCAAGGGCCAAAGGCAAAAAATGTACCTATGTTAGGTACTTCAGGTAGCTTGGTAGGTCTGGAACACAGAATTCATCATTGTAAGGTCATGGTTGTGTCTTGATTGAAAGAAGTTAAAAAATACTACTGTAGTTTGAGCAGCATGTTGACAAAGGTGCTGTACCAAATAATGATACCCATATTACAGTGGGTCACCTAAAAAGACAATAACTACCATTAGTTAGGAACCTTTTCATTGCAAAAAAAGTTTTTGGCTCATGTAACAAAATAGTCCAGGGGTTTTGGCTCATGTAACAAAATGGTCCAGGGGTTTTGGCTCATGTAACAAAATGGTCCAGGGGTAGACTGGTGGATTGCAATCTAGAGATCAACAAGGACAAAAGAGCAGCTTTTCACTGTCTCCATTCCTGCGCTGCAGCAGCTCCAGACCCTACATCCTTTCTTTTTCACATCTAGCTTCCCCGAAAGATTAAACCAAAGCCTTGTAATCAAGTTTAATGGACCTCGGTGGTCTTAGGTGTCGCACTGATCTTGAAGCAATCTCTGTGGCAGAGGGATGGTACATGATGACTGCATGGCCAGAACCCAGAGGTCCTGAGGGTGGGAGTCAGCCTTACCTGAAGCACATGGAGCAGTGAGAAGATCTCCAAATAAAACCTAGAGCCTTTGTGGAAGAAGGAAGACTAGATAGGGAGGACGAATCATGTTTTAAGAAAAACAGATTCCAACCATTTTGAAACAAGTCAGGGGATACAAACACATATGGACAAATTTCTTTTTGCATCTTCCATACCTGGGATAAGTCAATGAAAGTTGCCTCAAGAATAAAGTGACATAATCAGAATACATATATAGAAAAACTATCACTCGATGTTATAAGCACCACAAAGTCAAGGATTTGGATCCCCGCATCAGTCAGCCACCAAAAAAAAAAAAAAAAAAGCACCAAGAATAAATTAACAGTTTTATGAGAACAACAAAGAAAAGGGAATAATTAACTCTAATTTATAGGCTCCAGGGTATCTTCACAATGGAGGAGATTTGTTTGAGAGGCCTTGAAAAATGAAGATCTTTCTGATAGAGATGAAATGAATAGCCATAGCTGGTTGAGGGTCAGCATGTAATCTGGAGAGGCTGAAGTATGGGATGATGGATCAGCGTGGGAACATAGAAATGGAAAGACCAAGCTGTGAAGAACTTTTCCAGCTATGCTACAGAGCTGGACTTTATCCTTTAGGCAATGGGGTTTGTTGAATTTTTTAAGTATTGTAAGTGACGCAATCACATCTGGATTTAGAGAACTATGGGAATAGACTAGACACTTCTTGAGACAAGAAGGCACATGGAGAGATAAAACTAAGTTCTGAAGTAGAAGACTGAGGGAGCTCAAACCTAATGGTCCCTATCTTCCCTGTGAAATGGGAGGACAGAGAACATGCTGAGTGTGACGGGTGCTATGCAGTTAAGACAAGTTGTTCCAAATAAAAAGATATGCCATGCATGGTCCATTCACTTTTTATAGATAAAGTCTCAACTATCAAATAAAAAGATACAAATGATAATGAAGTTGGGCATTCTTCATATATTATCTTCTACCACTTGACCTTAAAATGTCATACACATAATTAATTGCCAACAATGTCATATAATTTGCTTGGTGCTATGCAGTTTAAAAAATCACTTTCAAACATATTTTCTCATTTGGTTCTATACAATCCTGTAAGATAAACAGAACAGATACAATAATTTCCTATTGTCTGTCACACTCCAATTACTGATAAAAGAGATTAAGTTATCTAGGGATTTATAGCCTAAACTAGAATCCCCGTCTTGGGTGCTAGACCACTATAATACCCCTTTTAAAAAAGCCAAAGAAAGAAGCAAAGATAGGCATATCTGTACACATTTGATGCTAATCACTTAAAACTCACTTTCTTGTTAATAGTTTTGCCATTTTCTCAGAGTGAGGGAAGGAGGGAGATGGTAGTCGTAAGTGTGCATGTGCTGTTCTCTCGGTGAATGTGCATTTGGGCACATAGAATGGCAAAGCATATGATTATAGCTGTATCACCTTCAAAAGCAGAAAATGGAGTTTATTTAGAATCAACCACAGAATAAATTATTATTTAGTCCTCAGTAAGTCAAGTGCCTGATGAATAAAAGCATATAATACAGATTTTCAAATTAATAAACTAGTTACACCAAACTTCACCACACTTGAAGTCTTGTGCTAAACCTCACACATTTGCTAATATATACTGCTAAAATAAAAGACTCATGAAATACATTTGGATAAACCTAATAAAATTCTAGGCAATCAGTAAGAGTATCAATCTACTAACTTAGAGTTTTATTGAAGTAATCAGTATCTTGAATTTGAAGTTAAAAATGAAAGACAATGGTTTTTGGACTTTTTCCCCACTTACTGGTATTCCATATTACAGAAATGGTAGGTCTTTAGGAAGTAATATAAAATAATTCCCCAGTCTTGTGTACTAGACCACTACATTAATCCTTTTAAAAAAGCTTACGAATATTTTCCTAAAGAAAGAAGCAAAGATAGGCATATCTGTACACGTTTGACCCTAATCATTTAAAATTCCTTCATTTATAATAAAGACCAAAATAAGATTGATGACTTGCATAATAATAATAGTATTAACAGTTCTAGAATGAATGTATACTACCTACTTCTAGTCTCTTTCAGCTACTCTGCCCTAGAAATAAATCTTGTTAAATGAAGCTTCAGCAAAAGTGGATGTGGTTTTGATTCTTCATTCCCTTCATTCCTTCGGGTGTCCTCCTTGTATACTTCCAACGTGAAAAACCTGGCAACAGGCATCAGCAGTATCAAGTCTTCTAAGCAAGAGATTGAGGATTGAGAAGTGTGAAGGGATCACCCCAGACATTTTGGACTTTTCAGAGAGCAAAGAATAAAATATTGCCAGCTGAAGACAATTGTATTCCTTCTTCAGTAGAGACATTTAAGGGAGAAATAAAACAGAGAGGGAATCTAGAAAATCCCTGGAGAGTGAAAAGTTCTAAAAACACCAAAATATATTTGAATTCCTACTTTTAAGCACTATCTTTTTAAGTTTTCTCATACCCTACCCCACCCCGGCTCTGAATGAAGAGCAACTTATAAGACAAAACAATACATTTTCTAGAGAGAACTTTATAAACTGACATAAAAGAATCGTCCAAGAAGCTACATTACTTCTTGAAGTTTATTACAGTTTCTTTAGCTCTTATTGCATATATTGTTCATGCCTTTTACAAGTCAGAATTACATATATATATATATTATGCTTAATCTAGCAGAATCCCTTCTCTTGAAAATCAGCAGCATGCAATGCAATATTTGGTGTGCAAAGTTATTGTTTCAAAAAGTGAAAAACTACTTAGGTTTAACTGAGGAGGGAACATGATCTTTATTGGCGTATATGCAAAGTTTAATTTTGGTTTTATGCAGAGTTTGCATAGTTCATGATTAGCTTCTAATGGAAAATTAGATGTGTTGTCAGTGACCTTGAAGAAGATCAGGTGACAGTAGCAAACAGAAAAATTTGAAGAAGAGGCATAACTTTTAAAGTAGAAAGGTCAGCAAGAACTGCCTGAAACAAAAAACAAAAAGTATTATTAATAGCAAAGTGAAGTTCATGAAATAAGGTAAAACAGAAACACCATTACAATGTAATTTTGGCATCAACACACTCTAAATTCTTCAGATTTGCCCTCAATCTCTGTACCAAAGCTACAACTTTCCTTCTCTTTTCTGAATATCTTAGTGTTAGTCCATGCTCAATATGCTAAAACATGAAGTAGAAAATAACCCGGACTTTAGTCTTGAGCCTTCTTCAAATATACAAGGTAGCAGGAGTTTATAAGAGGTCTAACATTTCAAGTTGCTTCTATAAATAAACGTACATTATGAATCCTAGTCCCTTTATTCTAGTGAAAGGAGTAACGGACTACAGGAAGTCATTTTGAGATAGACCTAATGTTTATTCAGTTGCAAGACACATAAACATCCTCTTCCCTTTAGACAAAGAATGTAGGCAGCTATTTTAAGGATAAAATTTATATTTCTGTGAGAGAGAACAAATAGAGTAATATGGTAAGTACTATTTAATTGAACCATATTTCAGATAAAAACTATACTATGGAAAAGAAATCAGCTTTAAATAACTCACAATAAAAAATAACCAAAAAAGCCGATGTATCTTTACTTTATCATCCAAACACATGCTCTTTAACTCTCTCAACTAGCTTTTCTTTGTTCTATGACCATAATGCACGGACATGAACAATAATAAGAAAATGCAACATAAGCCCCAATAGTTTCTATTAAAATTACTAGTCGTCTGATTTCCCATAATGGTTATAATGGTTTCCTATAATAATTTTGTCTATGACCCTTTCATAAGAAGATTGTTTTCAAGTAATTAAAGAAATTGAATATTTCATATTACTTGGGTAAAATCAGAACTTACAAGTTTTGCCCAAATTAAAAAATTCGGCTACGGGTAACGTGCATTCTATGCATCAGACACAAAGTGACCGAGCCTGGCAGTCTCTCAGAAACTATTTCCATCCCATCTAAGTGAAACTTATCCTTACTTCAGCTGCAGCCAGTGATGTCACCTCCATCAGGTTCACTGCTCGGAAAGCAAACACGGCAGCTGCCAGGACTGGAAAAGAACGCACACTATTTCAATTGCTGGCCCACTCATCAGCTTGGCAAAGTTACTGCTATGCCCACAACCCACTACGAAAGCTCAGAACTAATGCTTTCCATGACTGCACTCCCACATTCCAAATTAAGGTTTTGGGATGAATGGAAATTGTGTGCTCTAGAGAAAAGTGCCTGATGGCTGGACAAACTGAATCTCATAGTTTTGGGAAAAAGCAAAATTCAGTGGTCTTAAAAAAAGCCATTTTATCTTTCTGTGCCTGACTTGTTTCACTTAATATAATTCTCTCAAGGTCCATCCATGTTGTTGCAAATGGCAGTATTTCATTCGTTTTTATAGCTGAGTAGTATTCCATTGTGTAGATGTACCACATTTTCCGTATCCACTCATGGTGGGAGCTAAAAATTAATATATAAATTCACACACACACACACACACACACAAACCGGGGGCGGGGGGAAGAAGATATAACAACCACAACTACTTGAAGTTGATACGACAAGCAAACAGAAAGGACATTGTTGGGGGGGAGGGGGGAGGGAGAAGGGAGGGAGGTTTTGGTGATGGGGAGCAATAATCAGCCACAATGTATATCGACAAAATAAAACTTAAAACAAAAAAAAAAAACAAAAAACAAACAAACAAACAAAAAGCCATTTTATAAATTGTTTCTTTCATACCTACAATTTAAATTATAACAATTTAAAAATGGCATGAAGATCTAATGGCTGTCTTATAAATTAAAGTCTATCTTGATGCAGGTGTTTCTTATTGCAATGAAAAGATTTCTGAAAAGTTATATGGAGACTGAATTTTTAAATATGTCAGATCATGTTTCATATGTACCAAGGAGGTGCCCTGACAGAAAAATGGCAATAAATCCTTTTCTTAAAAAGTATTTTGACAATATTTTGTTATATTTATATTTTAGTACTCAGCATTGACTTTCTTAGAATGCCAGAAATGGATATATCTGTGGGAAGGGCTGCTGTGGGATTGACTCTGATATTTATATTAATGTTGGCCACAAGGAAAATAAATTGAGACTTCGAAAAAAAAATTATAGGACAACTTGAAGGTCAATAATATACATCAAGTAGAAAACAATATTTGGATTATTGTTTCCATTAAACATATGCATATGAAAAAAGATTAGTGCTAACATATAATACTTATTAATACATAATCTACCATAAAATCCCATGTGAGGGAATGAGTCATGACCAACAGAAGGACCTACGTGAAAAGCAGGCAACCCTGATAAGGAGATGCTACTGCCTAGAGATAACCCTTGACTTCTTCCCTTTTTCTTCCATCACCAGTGATGGTAATGCATTCCCCACCCAACAAGTCACTGAAGTTTAGAAATACTGAAGGTAAGAAATATTCAAAATTATTTGGAAGACTGGTTCCTGGGTATACAGCATAGCTAATGCAAACATATAGTTTTTAAAATATATTTTTACTATGGGAATAATAATAATAACAACAGCAGCGGTTGACTGTCACACCAGCTCTATCAGCCCCATTTTACTAATGTAGAAACTGAGGCATAGTGAGCTAGATGATATGTTCAGAGTAACGTGGATAGAAAATAGTAGAGCCAATACTTGACCCTGGCTCTGGAGCCTGTGGATCAAACCACTATGTGATGATGCTATTAAGACTGAAGGTAAGCAGTAATGACTCATCCCTGATATGAAAATCAGTGTGCTTTCCTAAGAATCATCTGCTCTGCTGTCTCCCAGAATGGTTCTCCAGAGATGGCATGAAGGATAATGCTACGGTAGTTCTGGGCTCTGGCAGGGTAGGTGGTTGTGCCTGAGGAGTAGAAGTCAGAAGCTAAGCCTCTTAATTTCCCCAGCTGGAGGCAGTGTGCAACCAGTGACTGGGAAGTACAGGGACTTTACTAGTAGCACAAAGATTTTGGACAGTCTGGCAAAAAAGCATAAGAACTAGTCAGAGAGGAAAATTCTGAAGGAAAAAAGTGGTGGTGTTAGAACAAAATTTAAGAAGTCAAGTCAGCTGAGATTATTCAATATGTAACATGGGACGCAGAGATCTGGGACAAAGAATTTACTCTTTAAGTAAAAGGAGAAAACTTAAGTACTTTATAGTCACTAAGCTTCACATTTACAAGAATATCAAAGAAAATCATTTCTGTGAACCAGCAAGTCTTTACAGCTTCCTAATACCTGGAATCATATTTTGTACAGTGGAGACATTTTAGAAGCTAAGCAATATAATCACTACCTCCTTTTTGTGTATAATTGAACAGTTGCTGAAAGCTTGACACGATAGCCAAATTTTCTGCTGTAGCAGGAAAGAGTTTTACATAATGGGAAACTGTTTTTCCAAAGGTAGATAAGAGGAGGGAAAAAAAGAGCAGTTCACTAATTGACCTCAGCATCCAAAATGCTTATGTGCTCATAACCTTTATTTATCTTGGTGTCACATCACAGAAGTTCCTTTCTGCCTGCTTCATGTTTGGTTTGCCCAGCCCTTCCGCAGAACAGGTTTGTTTGCCAAGGAGAAAAGATCTATACTACGGGATATTTTTAACTGAAATCATGCTTCGTTATGAAATGTAGAAACTCTAATATTTATTTTTGGTCTTTTAAACTATCCTCATTACTTTAATTCTAAGCGACTCTATGAGGAACAATTAAGACATCTTTGCTTTAAACAGATCTTCAGTAGGCTCTAATTAAGTCACAGTTAAAGTCAGTGATATTTAATAAAATATTTTTAAAGATTATATAATAACTCACTTGATCAAAAAAGGTGGTCCCCAAATACTCATACCAAAAATGTGTGAAATAATCAAGACTAATTTGCATACATCTATATGAGATTATTTACACTTTACTTGAATTCCATGGTAGGGGGCTCCCATCTGTCTAATTTCATTTCTAAATGTTCTACAATTCTTCCCTACTGATTTTTAAAAAGCACTCAGGAAAAGTAGGTGGATGCAACAGTGTGGATTACATTTCTACCTATTCATCAGTAACTTTTTAATTAATATAATGAGCTCACAGAAGAGTGCCTGACTTAGAGCATATACAGTATTCAACATACATTTATTCCTCTTTTCCTTCAGTTTGCTTAGGTGTGATAAGGCACAGAATGAGAGAATTTAAATTGGAAGAGGCCTTGAAGGTTTTCTATTTCAACATTTCTTCAAGGTATAAAACCTCTTTACCCTTCAGGTGACAGTTAAAGAGCCCATTCTACTTTTGGAAAGTTCTAATGATTAGAAAGTACTTACTTTTACTGAGTTCCCTTATTTAATATGCTCTAAATTCTTTTTGAAGTAATACCAATTGTTACATACAACACTCTTCAAAATTTCTGGCATATTCAGAGGAGAGTTATTTGGTGAAAAGTCTAAAATCCTATCACTTGAGAAACAGTGGCAGAAAAGAAGGCTACTGACCCTGGAAAATAGAAGACTTTGGGGAGAGGTAGGGATACAAGTGCAGAAAAAACATGGTAATGACCTTGGTTTAACAGGAGTACATTTTAACAAGCAATATTATCCAGAACTGAAATGGGCCACCTGATAAGACAGGGATTACTCAACACTAAAGTGTTCAGAGCATAAGGACTGCTTGTCAGAAATGTTTAAAAGAAGTTATACCTGATGCCCTTTAGGATTCCTTTATCTAAATTATACATATCATTCAGCCAAAAGAGATGAGGGCAAGCTATTCTTTCCTAACTCATACTTGTAGGGGCTTACAAAAATAAAGAGAGAAGTGTACCAGGAGTTGTTAAAAACATCAGTGATATCTCTGATTATGCCAAGGGTGACATTTATCTTCATGGTACTTTATTACAAGTATTACTCTAATTTTCCCTTTTGAAATGCCACCCAATTACTATAGACCTCACAGCAAGGGAACACTCTGCCAACTTTTCTAATCTCCACCTATGGTTATAAAAAAACCTCATAATTATTATTTGAATTCTTTGATAATCCCATGATAAAAATAATAGTCTATTGTGCAAAAGACAAGCAAAATAATATAATTAATAAGAACTATGTGCCCTGTGTGTTATCACACAATTGCCCTGGGCATATATCTGTTGTAAGAACTGCTTAATTATTAAATAAGAGATGCATCTGTGGCTTTCTGGAAAAAAAAAGATGAAATATTTTTTGCCCTAGGAGAATACGTTAAAGGAGAAACTCAGCCAGCAGGGAAGAAGTCAGAGTCTGTTAGGAAAAAGGAAAAGGTTTTGAATTCAGTATAAATTGAGGTCTGGAAGAACTGAGATTCCAGCTATTCAGGGAGTCACAGTCTGTTTGGATTTTATGCAGTAGCTGAGAAGGGGCACAGAACAGAATGCTAAGACAGCCAGGGGAGTCCACAGTAGATCAGAAGTATAGACCTCATAGACCTCACAGGTGCTAAGAGATAGTAAACCCTGGTTGGACTAAAAGAGGAGAGAGAAGGGGCGGGGAAAATGGGCTTTCCTGGGAATCAAGATGACTAGGAATAGGCTGGTGTTGGGCAGTAGGACAGAATATCAAGATCGCAGAGCCTTAGTACTTGTTTTTTAAGCCAGATAAATCTATTAAATGTTCCTGAATTAGAAATGACAAATAACTGTAGACTTGAACTCCAATTACAGGTGGTGAATGTTAGAAAAGAGAGGAGCCTTACTGTACACACAGAATGTATTTTACAAACAAGCACTTACTCTTACCAGCAAGAATTTCAAGAGAGTTGTATCCAAGGATTCTATCCCACAAAAGCAAGAGTTGATCTGTAGCTAAGTATCCAGAGAAAGCTCGAACCATCCACTTAAATGATATGCGAAGTCTATAAGCAAGGAAAAACGATAATTAATTTTATCACTGAAATTTTTTCTTACAAAAAGGCAATATCAGAAGAGCTCAACTAATTTTATTGTTAAGGTAATTCCCTCATGAGTCTTAAAAAATACTTGGGTATTTAAAACTCAAGTACTATCTTAAAAGCCACAGAAGTGCAGTGGTGAGAATCCCCGATTCCTCAATTAGTGGTCTTAAAGTATTAACAGGAAGAATTATATAGGCTGGGCCCTCCTATATGTTACAGTTCAGCCTTTATAAAACCCATTTCTACATTCTGTTTTTCAGAGTGTGTAGTAACTAACTATCAATGAGCTGATCTTCTAATAGTCTTAACACTGCCAGGCAAGCCATGATAATTTGAATTTTTATTCAAAATTGAGTGTTCAATGGCTTCATATGTTTTCAAGACAATAAATTATATTTCTACATTTCAAATAGGACGTATAAAATAAAACAATGGGTAGAAGTTTTGAAAGGCCAAAAATAGTTTTAAAGCTATGAGAGAACTTATAAATAGATTTCTGATTTCAAACCTTTCATTTTAGTGAGGAGGTTATCAGCATTCTTAAAGATTGACCAGAAAATTCAATTAAATTCCATTTTGCTAAAAAAAAGGCCCTAAAATGTATGAGATCTCACTACTTATATGTTACAATAACTCTGAAATCAGGAAATAAACTCTCTGACTCTGGTGCCTTAAGAGATAAACTATTCTCTCACACTTCTGTATTATCTATTAGCATCTAAAAAATCACCTGACTGCCCGTGAGGTGCTACCCTAACTTTTTGCTGGAATTGTTTTTTGATAAATATCTGTGTTATCCTTTTAAAAGAGAAAAAGGGACCCAGAGATTGCCTTGGTTGGTGTCACTGTATAATTCTCTTAAGACTGAAAAAGATCTCCAAGTTTCAGAAATTTCTCAATACTGGATAACCATTGTTCTAATATAACAAAGTATATTTAGCAGTAGTATTGACAAATTAAGCTTTTTGATTGGTTTTAGAATATCTCTTTAGAGATGCAGAAGAAACTTTTGGTTGCTGGATATTTTAAGACTTAAAAATGCAATGGCTTTTAAGTATAAATTGCTAACTTCAACTACTTTTATTTTACTCAAATTCTCAGGGTCTTATTAGAAAAATAACATCACACATCTCCCTCTACACCCATGAATAGACAGCACAGCATCAATCAGTTTTTCAAAAATAAAGTTTATTGAGCTATAATTTATGCATAATAGAATTTACCCTTATTAATATACAGCTTGATGAATTTTGTATGAGGAAGAACCAAATGTAAATTATTGTAGAACTAAATAATACAATAACCCCCAAAAAACAAAACAAAAAAAACACCTCAATGGATAGGTTCAAAGCAAAATAAAAATGACCCAAGAAAGCAGCCAGTGAATTTGAGACAATGCCCAATCTGAACCATAGAGAAAAAAGGGTTGGGGGAAAAAATGAATAGAGCTTCAGGGATTTGTGGAACAATCCCCAAAGTTTTAATATTTGTATCACTGAAATCCCAGAAGAAAAGGAGAATGAGTATGACAGACAAAATATTTGAAGAAATAATGGCTGAGAACTTCCCAAATTTGGCAAAAGACATAAATCTACAGATTCAAGAAGCTCAGCAAACCCCAAATAGGATAAACCCAAAGAAATTCATGCCTGGGCACATCATAATCAGACTGCTAAGATCTAAAAGCAAAGATCTTGTAGCAGCCAGACAAACAAGGATTGATATTATTTCTTCCTGATATGTTTGTTAGATTTACCAGTGAAGCCATCCAGGCCTAGAGTTTATTTGAGGCTAGAATATGATTAAAGATGTATATTGTAAACCCTATGGTGCCTATCAAAAACATGTTTAAAAAGACAGTATAAATAATAATCCAATAGTAGAGATAAGAGGGAATAAGAAAAATGCTCAATTCAAAGGTAGGCAGTAAAAGAGAGAAAAAGAATAAAGAGCACATGGAACAAACAGAAAATTCTAGCAAGATAGCAGATTTCAATACAATAATATCAATTACATTAAATATAAATGGTAAAAATATACCAATTAAAAGAAAGACTGCCCCATAGGAAGATCTAACTATACTTTTGAAACTCACTTGAAAATGAAAGATATTGATAATCAATATGTTAAAAGTAAAAGAACAGAAAAGAATACATCATGCAAATTGTAATCAAAAGAAACCCAGAATGGCTATATTAATATCAGATGTAGTAGATTTATTACCAGGAATAAAGAAGGACATTACATAATAAAAGAAGGATCAATTTTCTAAAAACAGAGCTTCAAAATACATGAAGTAAAAACCAATAGAGCAATGAAGGAAGAAATAAACAAAATCCACAATTATAATTAGAAACTCTAACATTCCTTTCTCAATAATCAATGAAAATGTAGACAGAAAATTAATAAGTGTATAGATGGCTTGAACACTATCAACAAGCTTGAATTTTATAGGAAATTTATAGGACATTTCTGCCCAACACTGCCAGAATACAAATTCTTTTCAAGTGCACATGGAACATTCACCAAGATAGGATCAAAAAACAAACCTCAACAAATTTAAAATAATTGAAACAATATGAAGCATGTTGTCTAACTGCAACAGAATTAAAACAAAAACTAATAACAGACAGATGTCATATCTTTCCAAATATTTGGAAATTAAATAACACACTTCTATATAACTCATGGTCAAAGAGGAAGGCATAAGAGAAATTAAGAAACATTATGAATTGAATTAAAATGAAAAGACAACATATCAAAATTCATTGGGTGGAGGTAAAGTGATACTTTGAAGGAAATTTATAACATTAATGCTTATATTAGAAAAGAACAAAGGTCCCAAATCAATGACCTAATTGCACTTTAAACTAATAGAAAGACAAGAGCAAAATAAAGCAGGCATAATGAAGAAAACAATAAATATAAGAGCGAAACCAATGAAGGTGAAACAAACAAAAAAATCAATCAAACCAAAGAGTTTCTTTCAAAGATTTATAAAATTGATAAGCCTCTAACCAAATAATCAAGAGAAAGACAGAGACAATATAAAAACTGATCTCAGAAATGACAGAGGTGATGTCACTACTGATCCTATCGATATTAAAAAGCTAATTAAGAATAATTAGGGAATATTATGAATAACTTTATGTCCATAAATATAACTTAGATAAAATCCATAAACTACTGAAGCTCATTCAAGAAGAAATAGATAACCTTACTAATCCTGTATCTATTTAAGAAATTAAATTCAAAATTAAAAACCTTCCAACAGCATCAGTTATATTTATGTAAGCCTTTTAAAAACTGATTTCTAACTAACAATTGGAATTTTATACTTTCTCCTTCATAAGAATTTTAAGGTTTATCATTAGTCATTGAAATAAATTTGTTCCTTTTAATGATTAAAGTATATAAATAGGCTAGAAAAATATCAGAATTTTAGTTTCTAGTAATGAACTAAATGTTTTCATCCTAGTAAAGAAAAGTCTAGTTATATTACAATGTTCATTTCACAAAAGTAAAAAAGAGGTCAATTTATTACAAGTTTAAAAAAAAAGGACGTGCTCAATATAAAATATTTCTGCAATATTCTTGTTTTATAAGATTAGTCATGAATAGAATCCGATTTTTTAATGGCTACAAAGGAAAAAGTATGAGTTTAGTAATATCAATGTATGATACGAAGTGTTTTTTATAAATGACTTTTCTAAGATGTCTGAAATTCAGTGTTACTTTATAGAGAGGAGATTGTATATATATCTCTATATCTATATCTATAATCATTCAGTCTTGAAACAATCCCATAAAGTAGAAACTCTCTTGATTTTTAAGATGAAGAAATTGAATTATCTTGAATTAAAGATAAAGAAATTGAGGGTTAGATAAATTCAACAATTTTACCAGGATTACACAGCTTAATAGAAATGGAATTTGAATCTGGGTTAAATTTCTACCCACTGAGCCATCCATCTGTTGTGGATTCAAGGATGAAGAAGACACATAGCACACTATCCTATTTCCCATTAACTCCTTTAGTGGCCTCAAAGAGTTAAAGCTCTGGCGCACTTGGTAGAGTGCGGCGCTGGGAGCGCTGCGACGCTCCCGCTGTGGGTTCGGATCCTATATAGGACTGGCCGGTGCACTCACTGGCTGAGTGCCGGTCACGAAAAGGACAAAAAATAAATAAATAAATAAAAAATAAAGCTCTTTTCAAACATGCCCTTCTTAATATAGGAAAATGGTTGCTAAGAGGAGAGAGAAGACAGGAACAAAATACTGATAAATCATTTGGAAATTTCTGTTGCTTTAGCAATCATTATTTAAAGAGAGAGACAGAACCAATAATATTGAAGTCCAATAATATTGAATACTACATATTCACCTGTAATTCATACTTAAATCAATGAACAAAATACAAACTTTTGGAAGGAGAAATCACAGTGTACAACTATTGGTAGTAACTGATGTGGTTTCCTTTAGCAAATGTTAACCTTTTATAGCTTTCATAGATGGTTCTCAGATGAATTTAACCTACACTGACTTAATTTTAATATTATCACATTTCTCAGGTAGTATTTGTTCTCACAAATGTTTGCCTCAGTTTTGGCTAACACCTTTCATTATGAATAGAAATTAGTTCATTCTGGTGATTCTTGTACCAGACACAAAAATCCTAGTAAATAAGATTTTATTAGGATCTTGGTAATTCTTCAAAGAATTTTTGGCACAATATAGTTACAATTTACTACTTGATAATTATTGTTTTATTGAGAAAATTGTTAGCTTAATTTTTCTGAAGAATTACTGCATCTTTGCAAGTTCTTATAATGATGAAAAAAGAGCTTTCTGATGTGAAACTACGTATTATTCAATAAGGAGAGAAAAATACTCACGGTTGAGCCCCAATTTCTCGTAGATGATAAAAGAGTTGGGGGAGATAAGTTTGAAGAAGAGTTTCAAACAGCAAACAGAGTGATACAATACCCTGGATACAATAATAAATCATAAGAGAAATAGATATTTTGGTATTTAAAAATTAACGATGCCAACAAATTATTCAAACGAAAAATGAGAAAGACCATTAACATAAATATCCTTTATATTATTTAAGAGACAAAACAGGGAATGCACTAATGGATATCTAACATTGTGTTTAGAGATAAATTTTATTTCTCTTTATGTATACTTACAATTATAGATATGCTAAGGAGCCTCCTTCATAACACAACAGGTTCCTCATGTAACCCAGTATGTAATATTTGGAAAGTCCAAGGAAAACATCATTTTATAGAAACCTGCAAGCCATTATCACTTAGGCCCAGCAAAATTAGTTTTTTCTGGATGCATTCCAGTTTCCAGGTATTTCCCTGGTGCTATGTCCACACCTTTTACTCTCTCCCCCCATATGTCCCTTCCCCTGCAGCCTCACCTATCGGGGAAAATATTTCCTGTTTTTCCTCTCTCTTTCTTTGAAATCCACACCCAAGTAAAGACTGATTGCTGACTCCCTGAAATTTGCATTTGAATTTTTGATTAGTTAGTGTAAAAAAATATATATATATTTTTTTACTGAAATCTACTTTTTAAAAAGGGCTTTATTTGTGAAGTACAAGAAATAATTGATTTAAGCAGATGGTTTTCAAGTGTGTTCATTATTTGACAACTCTGAATAAAGTCTTTCTTGCAGCTCAGCATTCCTCAGGGTTGATCTTTGTGAGGAAGTTTTAATCCTCTTTTTGAGTTTCTAAAGAAAAAAGGCTGTCATGGTTCCAAATAGTTCAGTCTGGCTGCAAGCCAGAAAAGGAGATGAATGCCTGTAAGTCTTTATTCCACTGAATAAAGAAAGGGCAGAGGCAGGACTAGCCCAATCAATTAGCTGAAAAAGGACACCTCAGGGCCAGCATGGAGACAGAGAAGGAAAATACAGAGCTGCCCAATGTCAGGCTTCAGTGCTCTCTGCACAGGGAGAACACCATGGGTGTGTACAGTACAGCCAGTTTTTTTAAAAAACTGTGAATCATAAAATGGTATAGGATATGAGAGTAAAAAATCTGATACTAAAAAAAAAAAATCTGATACTAAGAACGAGATACTAGAGAATTATTAATATTAATTATTATTAATATTTGCAATTATTCTAAATTAAACATTAATGTAAGATAAGAACTAAATCAAATTCTCTTAGAGATAAGACACCCAAGATAATTGGTGGCGCTTTGTTTATCTGTAACAACTTGGAATTTTGCTATTTGCCAACCTTTACTGGCAATGTATAAAAGCAAAACTGGAAGACAGAGGAAGGTGGAATAGGAATAGGCTTAAATAGGAATGAGCTTAAACTGGAGGGGAAAAAGACAGCTTTTTAATTTGGTAGCAGTAACATATCTCCTCTTTGGGGAAATTTAGTCACCCTGAGATATATTCCAATTGAATATTTCTCCTGGAGAGGCAGTCAGGTTACCCACAAGTAGACCAAAGCAGGCCTAAAGGTGGGGGAAAGCAGAACAGAAATAAAATAATCACTGCTTTTACTCAGGCTTACGGGAAGGAAAAAAAAAAAAAGATATGACAAAGGAGCAGCCCTCCCCCACCAAAAAAAAACAGATAAAAATGTTCAACTCCAAATATGCTTTTCCTTGACTCTCATATTGAGGCCAAAGAAGTACTGTATTGAATAAATACAAAGAAAATATCTAGTATGATAACTGACAATTAGCCACATACGAAACTGAGAAACAAGTGACAAATAAATGTTTGATTTTCATTAACAAAGAAGGGATGATGATGATAATTATAACAACAGTAGCCATTTAATTACTGAATACCTGCTATGAGCCAAGTACTAACTACCCTGGGTGCTTTACAGACTTCCCTACAGCACTACAAATGATATTCTATTAACCTCTTTTCATAGATGAGGATCTCAGCAAAGAAGATAGGCATCTTTGTCAAGGAAAATAATACAGATGTCCTATGTTTTTTTCTTTCAGTATACAAAAAGTAATTTAATTTTTTTTTACTTTTTAAAAATTTTTTGCACCTGGCCGGTATGGGAATCAGAACCCGTGACACGTTTGTGTTATAAAAGATAATTTAAATGTAGTTGACAACAGACTTTTTCCTAATTTTTGCCAAAAATATTTAAATATCAATTTCTTTTTCTCTTCCATTTATTCTATAGAAACATGTTGCTTGACATAAAATCTGTCACTTTATAATTCCAGTAGGAGACTTTTTCTTAAGAGAAAAAAAGAACAGATTAGAGTCTAATTTGATCCGATTATTTACATACTTACAGAAGGATGAGAAGAGATGGAATGGAGTCTGAAGAAAAAACGCACATACATCTCACGAAATATCTGATACAGTTTGGAAGGTTCGTGGTATAGAAAACAAAGCGGTGCAACTGAAAGGAAAACTTTAATTGATAATACTGCAGAACTGCTAGAAGTTTTAAAATAAGTTCATGAAATATAAAAGAATAAATCAATATTTTATAGTAATCATATTCATTCACAGACAAGTTTAAACTTATACATGCATTGTTTTGTTCACTTAGAAAAGGGAATATTTGCACATTGTAAAAGTTCAGTCATTAAATATTATAAAGAAAGGAGTAAATTATAAACTATTATAATTTCGACAGTAGAATAAGAATGACATAATGTAATTATATAGGGATATTAAAAATTCCAAGAAACATTTAAAAATAGAGTCAAGTCTTTCTTTTTTAACTGAAGTAACACAAAAGTGATAATCAGGCAACCCGTTTTTACTTTGTCCCACAAAGGATTCAGGCCACTTCTCAAAATTTTTAATTTTGGAAGTCAGGTAAGTAAATATAAGAAGATTTATGACTAGCTTTTAGAATCAGGGTCTTCAATTAGTTCAATTTGAAAATAAAAATTCTGAGTAAAAGCTATACATTATTGGTCTATATTGGCAGATCCCCATATGTATCAAGACAGTTTTAACTGACTTAAAACAATCCTCAGGCAGAGGATTTATTTTTCTAATAAATGGCGAATTAAGTTTTCCTTTGTACCCAGTTCTTGGCAGTTAAGCATGGGTGGGTCAACTCTACCAGACATCCCACAGCTGTACGTCTTAAAGTCCTAATCTCAGAGACCGAACTGACCACGTGATTATTCTATACTCACAAACATGGTCACGCTTTCCATCTTTTCAAGACTCAAGAATTTTAGGCAGCATAAACATATTTATAATGCAGATACATAAAACTGCATTATCTGAATACTAATTTTAATTAAAAATGCCTTAGTTATGGGGTATATTTTAAACAACAGAAATTAGACAAGTGAGAAGTTCTGGGGCTCTATAACCTGTCGGTAATGTCCTGAGGGCAGTAGGCATTAAGCAAGCGGGGAAACCAGTAGGTCAGTTTAGCTCTCTTCTTTTTGATAAAGTGAAAGAAAAAAATGGTAAAATATTTTAAATGCTTACAAACACAAAAGTTCAATAATATGAGATAAAGAGAGGTGTAAGTATTACTGATAAATAAATTATCAAAAACCAGCACTGCAAGTGAGAAATTTTACTTTTTCTGAAGGGCAAAAGAGAAACAAATCACTTTCAGGGGAGCAAATGTCTAAATACACATAAAAATAACTACTTGCATATAATGTATATTATATATACAAAATTTTAAAAACAGCATGTCCTCCCATTTCAAAACTAATTGTTAAAACTTATTTTATGATTAAAATAAATTGCTCCTTATTACAATAGCCCAAATTAGGGTATTCCACATATTTAAAAGGAATAACTCATGTTCTAATTGCAATATCAACCTAAGAAAAAGCAGTGTGGCATGAATACTTGGCGTTATTATAAATTCAAAGAGAAGGTTTGGAATTTATTTACTTTTTAAAGATGATTTATATTTTTTCCTCATTTTTAGAGTTATTGATATGTAAAAACCTGTAACCTGAATCTGAAGATTGTATGGGTTTAGTAATTATTAATGATCATTTCCAGTGAAGGAATAAAGAGAGAATTTTTAAATAAGCACTTTTCTACAAACATGTATTATACAAAAAATCTTTAAAATTAGTTATTATTCAAGATACCACAATTGTTTATGTTAAATTGCCTTATATAGATATGAAATGGAAAAGATTAAGTCCATTATATATAACACATAAAAAATCTTCTACATGATTTAATTTTTTATTTTAAGCATCTTTCCTTATTTGGTTTTTCCATAAAAATACATTTAGCTCATCATCTTTTTAACCAATTAAATATCTGTACTATAGGAATTTATTTATGAAATCATAATATACAATACATCTACAATAGAACTTCATTAATATGCATAAATGGGAGAGCAGAAGGCAGTTTAAATTAGAGAAAAGTTCTGAACTGATTTTAAGAGATAAGAATTATAATTTTAAGAAATACAGTAACTAGAACTGAAGTGGCAAAGTACTAACCAGAGTTCCTTATGGATGATTTGTGATTACTCTAGTATATTGGTTCTAAATCATTGTGGTTGCTGCTAAAGTATTTGTGGATGCTTAAGATAGTTTTCTGAAGCAGTACAGATAAACTCCGTATCAAATATTTTGCATCATCTATTGCCTCAGTGTATGTTTTCCCCTTGGGTGTATAAACCTTAGCCTATTTTTATTTATTCATTGTTTTTGGTGACCGGTACCCTTGGCTTGGTGTCACCGGCACCGTGTGCACCGGCCATCCCTATATAGGATCCGAACCAGCGGCGCCGCAGCGCTCCCAGCGCCGCACTCTTCTGAGTGAGCCACGTGGTCGGCCCAACTTCAGCCTATTTAAATGACCATAAATGTGAATTGGCAGAGGCTGTGTCAGTGATATATTTTGAATACTGAGAACTGCTAGACGATTTAAATTTTCATGCCATCAAGTATCCTCCAAATCACTCAAGTACCCCTTCTAAAAACTCTTTACTTGAACGAATTCTTACAGTTGGAATTATTAAAATGGAAGGATAAAAGGGCTAACATTTTTATAAACGTTTATATTTTTTACTTTTTAAGGTTTTTTATTTTTAATTCCTCACATATTTAAAAAGAGAAATATGCTGTAAGGTCACTATAACATTATGCATTGAGCTATGAATCTTTGGTTGCTCTAGAAAGTAGCGCACCATATAATTCCAGCCTTTGACCCACAGCATCAAGGCAGCATCACGTAAAGCCCCTGGGTACTATAAATCCTTCCCCTGCATGCTAGTTTTTTTTTGTCTTTTTGTGATCGGCCGCACTGCGCTCAGCCAGTGAGCGCACCGGCCATCCCTATATAGGATCCGAACCCGCGGCGGGAGCGCTACTGCGCTCCCAGCGCCGCACTGAGTGCACCACGCGGTCGGCCCTGCATGCTAGTTTTAAGTTTTATCTTATGTCATTCACCATGACTGTCTGATGTTGAACACTGAGATGCTTTTTACAAAGAAAAGTGTTAATTTATTGCTGATTCTTGTTACACAGATAACAAGACATTAAAATCCTTCTGTTTATTCTAAAGATAGGAGGTAGAAATGAGGGCAGTCTTTAACAAGGTTATATGTAATACATGAAAATTTAAAAATTAAGTGGCATTAAGGTGTGGGGCATTCTAATCTTCTTTGAGCTTCTTGTGTTCCTCATTCAACGACATGTGAGGCCCCCAAAAGGCACTCAAAGCTCTCAAGCACATGCATGTTCCACGTGTACCTCAGGATGACCAAATGCTCAGTGGAGTTGTTGCTGAGTATACCAGTAGCCTGGAGAAATTATGAGCTCTAACTTAGTGTTGTCCCTCCCTTTGGATTTTTTTCTGATCTATTATTTTTTTAAAAAGTTCTCATGAGAATTAGCTCAGAAATTTAAGCAACTTGATTTCAACACCTTCTAGAACTAAATATTAATGTATATCTCTAGTTTCCATGGGATCAGAAAATGGTAAACCACAGAACGACTTCCACTGTATGTTCTAATTCTAATTTGTCAAGCAGTCATCACCTAAGAATTATTGATAACCCTCTATTTTTGATTTTTTAAAATTGGACATATAAACAAATACTAAACTCAAGGTTTAAAAATATTCATAATAACTTATTAAGAATGTGGGTGCTGTAATATAAAGTGTGATCTTTATGTTTAATTTTCTAAAGTGTAATAAAAGCAATGACTATTTTAAAGCCCAACTTACCATACATTGAAAATCCATGAAAAGGGATTACACCTAAAAAATAAAAAAAGTATTCCTTTTCAATGAGTACAATACCCACTGTTATTAGGTAAACCTTAAAGGATTAAAACTGAAAATAAAAAGGTTTCCTACTTTTTTGCTTCAACTTGTTCATGAATGTCAGAAAGACTTAGTGATGGTAACCAATAGTAAGATAATGTTTTTTTAACACCTTTAAAAAAGCAAACTAGAGGTTTTCAAACATACATTCAGTTAACTTTCTATTAATAATGCTGAAAAATTAAAACTTTGGATATATGTATACAAAAACATAAGGCAGATCACAGAACTAACTTTAAGAATTACTTATAATGGTCTCAGAAAGTCAAAAGATTACATCCCTCTTAAACAACTTCATTTGGTCTGTTAAAATCCGATCTGTTTAAAGATGAGTGAGCTTTTTGAGGCACTTCTTGAAAACATCACTTTACAGAAAACACCATCAGTGTTTAGTAAATTTACTAAAAATTATACCATGGGGTGTGGCAGAAATATTGACAGGAATATGGTACAAATTCAATATAGTCTTTGGCAAGAATGATACACAAGTAAAGTATACATCCTTTTCAAAGGAATACTCAAAGCCTAAATTGGTTTGTTAAACATCTTGTGACATTCTAAGTAAAAAATTAGATTTGTACAGCTTAGATTCAAAACAGAAGTTCTGTAATATATACCACCATATATGTAACACTGTACTAAATCAGGTTGCAAACACAATACAGAAGAAAGCTAAGTTTAATTTTTTGAAAAAATACTGTAGAAATGCTTTATTCATTTGACATATTCAGAGGCAAAAACTTAAGTGTTGGCAGGGACTTCAGAGGTCACCTAGAAAAAGTTCTAATAAATGGTAGCTTAGTATCAGATTAAAACACGTCCAGAATTAGCAGATGCATTAATTCCCAATGCAATCCACTACTACTTTGAATAGGCTTAATTTGAAGGAGTTATTTCTCATACTGAAGTCAAACTCTGGCTCCCTGTAATCCCTACTTATTGCTCCTAGTTCTGACCACAGAGGTCTCACAAGTCAAACTTATCTTCTATATGAAAACATTCAAAGTACTTGAAGACATTGCTTTCTATTCCCAGACCATCACCATCAGGTTAGTTTTGCTTTAAAACTACAAGTTTCTTTAAATTGTTCCTCCCTATTTTATAGCCTCCCTATTTTATTTTCCTCGGGTCAAGCTGCAGTTTATAACAGTCCTTAAAATGAGGTGACTAAAACCTCTAAGCATTTTTTTCTCTCTGTACACGCCCCCAGCTAAGACAATGCACTTGAGCAGTTGTTTCTGGACCTAAGTAAAGGATTATATTTTTATTGCTACTACATTTCTTCTTTGGTGAACCATTCCAATTGGAGATAGTCTTGGATTTTCACTCTGTTATCTAATGTATTCCTTATTCTTCCTGATTCTACATTACCAGAAAATTTGATAAGTACACTATCTATGTCCTCATCTAAAGCGATACAAAAATGCTGAACAACACAGAGTGAGGACAGGAGTTTTCACTAGAGACCTCCTTCCATGTTGTTATCAATTCATTAATGAGCACCCTATCATGATAAGAGCATGCACTGGATATCAAACAGACTTGGTTCATCTGGCTCTGTCACTTAAGAGCTTTGTATGCCTTTGGGTAAGTTTCTTAACTTCTCTAAGGTTCAGTTTCTTCATCTGTAAATCAGAGATATATCACATGATTAAATGAGATAATGAATGTAGCTTAGCCATTAATAAATAAATAGCTTAGGCCTGTAATAAATGCTCATTTTTGATATTATCATTCACAAATTAGTTCATATTTCTTTGTTGTTTCTAGAAGTAATTTTGCCAAAAAATGTTATGAGGAACATGTAATTGTTATTCTAAACTAGTATGCCAGGCCAACCATCTTCAGAATTTTGTGCAGCATCACTCAAGCTATAACTCTCAGGATCTACCCTCTCCCATGTTTCCCTAGTCTTCTAGCATACAGCACAGATTCACGTTGTCCAACTTTAGCTGAATTCTGTGTCGCTTATCATTTTTCTTGTTCATCTCTATTTGATTAGCCACTCAGTTCTTTCAAAACTTTCCCACCCTGCAAGTGTTTAACACCTGACTGCGGACCTCAACTCTCCCTCACTGGGAGGCCAGTGCCAGCGATGTGAACTCTCACTTGTCTGTTCTTTATATTTCATGTTTTCTCACTTTCCATCTCTGAGAATGATGTATCCCTTTTCTTTTTCAAAGCTAATATCTTCACCTGTGCTCTTAATCCTGTTTCCTTGAGTTTCACAGCAGTTGGTAAGCTATGATCAGGTCCGTAGCTTGTTTATGCATGGCCTGTGAGCTAAGAATGGCTTTTACACCTTTTTAAAAGATTATTTGCAAAAACATCTAAGAATCATGGACTGTTTGCAGCCAGCAAAACTTAAAATATTTACCATTGGCTGGTTACAGAAAGAGTTTGCCAACCCCCGCTTGGGCACCCTACCCCATCAGTTACCCTTCCTCCCTCCTTTATGAGCATCATTCAACAAATACGTATTGAGCCTCTACTATGTGTCAGGCACTGTTCTAAGAACTGGAGCAGACTTTTTATTAGGGACAGAAAAATCATAATAAAATAAGTGAATATATGTAGGATAGTGATAAGTGCTATGAAGAAAAATAGTGGAGGGAAGGGTGACAGGGAGGACAAGGCCAAGGGAGGGTGGAGGAGGCCTGACTGACAAAAAGAGAATTGAAGTTGTGGAGGTGAGAATCACCTGATCAGGGGTGACCTAGAAGCCCTGGGCTTCATGTGATGATTGTCATAAACTGGGATAAATTTACTGCGGATCACTGGTCTGAAGGTGGATAGTGATGGAATCTACTCTTTCCTCTTACTAAAGGAGTAGAGGCAAGAGCTGGGTAGGGCTTATCAAAGTACTCATAACTTTAGTCTCTCATTTCACTGCAACCTTTCAGCCAAGGACATTATACGTATCCTCACATGTAATAATGACAATAGCAATAGTAATAATAATAAGTACATTTTCTTCCTGGACCCTACTTTTCTACCAAACAAATCTCTAATCTCTCTCTTACCTTCAAAGCTAAGCTTAATTTTTTTGAAAACTATCTATATTCACTCCCTTTACTTCTTTTTTATATACCCTCACTTCTGATTGCTAAATCCAGGAGTCTCCTCTTTTTGTGTGTTGTACTTAACAGCCTCACAACAACTGAAAGTTCCTTCTCCAACTTGAGCCAACCATGACACTGTGCAGATCAGGATCCTTGTCTCTCAGAAACTTCTGCTGCCTGATGTTTTGTTTTTGTTTTTGTTTTGGCTAGTTCTCTCTTACTCCTTAACTATAGCTGCACTCCAAGATCCCATCATACTTGTTTTCTCTTTACTTCCATCAGTCTTGTCATCATTAACTGATAATCCAAACGTTAAAAGCCTAGTATCATATTTCTGTAAATGACTCGCCACCTTCCCAGTCATTTAGGGAAGAAAACTTTTGTCATCTCTGCTCTCTAGTTTTCTCTCAGCCCTTATACCTAAATGTGCCTATGTCCCTTTCCCGTTGCTTTAGGATAACAGGTACTTAACTCTACAATCTAATGTCAGCAGCTTCCTTCCCTATTACACAAGCACAACTATAATACTACCAAATTGACTGCCACCCCTTCAGCCTCTCGGCACAGGACAGGGGCTGTAGGCAATGCTCTCCTCTACCTCCAGTCCTGCTCCTGCCCCACCCCTTGAAGATTTTTAAATACTCCCCCTCCTAGAAAGAGCTCCCTGACAGCCCTCTTCTCCTCACCCCTGAGCAATTCATTAACCAATACTCTTGTATCAGCTGCCTTGCCCTGACTGATTGAGGTATTACTCCTTCTCTATTTGCCTAGACAACATTAGGAATTCTGGCTCCACTGCTTTCTACCTGTGTACTCTTAGGTAAGTTACTTAACCTGTTTCCTCATCCAGAACTGCTCTACGGTGGGGGGCTTGTGCTGAGGGCCCTGCTCTGGCCCTACTTTGGCTGTACCCCTCACCCAGATTTTACTTCTCTCCTTTCAGACCACACCCCAGGTATCTAAGACTCTGAAACCCCCAGCCCAAAACTCCCTAAGCCAGCTTCCAGGGCTTGAGTGTTCTCTTAGGTGGAATTAGCCTCTTGATGGTTGTATACCTGAAGATAAAGAGGTAGCCAAAGGGTGGCTATTTGTGGAAGGTGTGATCAGAGGCTGGACCTGCATGCTAAGGAATCCACATGCACGTGCATGAAGCCTGTCCAAGGTGTGAGACAGAGCCATGAATGAAAAGGGAGTGGGACACCATGAGCTAGGGACTGCTGAGGAGTCTGAGAATTCAGAATTTGAACCTAGCCTTCCAGATTTTTATGAAAGTATATGTGTCAAGGCAAGAAAATGGAGCAGACTTTATCAGTTTATATTCCTGCTCTGGGCCCTGCAAAAGTTAGGAACAGACCTGCCTTCGTCTATAAAGTGGAGACAATACCAGTGGGGTGGTGAGGATTAAATAAGATAATGAATGTAGTATAACTAGCAGGATATTTGATACAAAGTCAGTACTTAACCAATGTTGCTTTCCTTCCCTTGTCTTACTGTCTGATAATCATTTTTATTTTTCTCTCTCCCTGTAGAATAATCCTTTGAATAAAGAAACTATTTCTTATCTATCTTTATCTCCAGAAATAAGCACAGTGTGCAGAATGTAATAGGTACTCATTAAATGTTTGTGGAATGGTTATATGAAGCCCTAGAATCTACCACTAGCATTTTTTAACCTTTTATTTCCTTCCCTACTGCCAGGGCCTGAATTCAGGCTTTGATGAACTCTTACCTGTGGCTGTGCAAGAGCCCTCTAATTGGAATCCTTTCCTCCAAACTCTTAGCTCTCCAACCAACTTTCAAAATGGCTCAAGTCGTCTTCTGAAAATATTGATGAGACCATGAGAAAGATCTCTGTCAATTGAGGGTTTTCCACTGACCATTCATCCATCCATCAAATATTTGCTAAGCTCCTACTTATCCAATAAACCAATATTTAAAAACCTACTCCGTAGCCACTGGAGATATCAAAATGAATATGACATTGTCCTGACATTTATGGAATTCAGATTCTGGTCTACAATTGAAATAAAGGCTAAGTGTCTAGAGAGTGGAATTCAAAACCTTTCAGTGGGCCTTAAACATTCACAATTATGTCCTGCAGTCTGAGACACATCTGCCTCCCCTTTGTCATACCATCCTGACTCCATACCCTTTGTGTTATAATCACTAGATTTGTCACCACCAGAACTCATCATGCACTTTCATACTTTGGGAGCTTTGAACTTGATCATTCTGTATCCTTCTTAGCCTATCAAACCTTACTAAGGCCAGCTACAACTTCAGAGAAACATTTCCTGATCTCTTAATCATAATGAAATGCTCATTCTTCCTTATATTTTCCTGGCACTTTGTTCATATTTCCAACATTATGATTTCACTAAACTTTGTGTTACAATTAGCTGTTTAACAGATTGTTCCAGAGGACAAGAAATGTGTTTTATTCATCTTTGTATACAATTCATGGCACCATGCACATAGTTGATGATGAATACATGTTTGCTGAATATGAATGAATGGGTGAATAGATAAGTAAATGATGAATAGAGTAAATGTTTCTTCAAACAGCAAGAAAAGTATTGGTCTCTAGTCAGATCTCTACTCTCCTAGTCAGGCGATCAGAACTGCATTGTTAGCTTAACACAAATCAGCTGGGTTGGCTTAGGAACGTCATTGAACCTATTGAGCTTCAGTAACCTGCCTCACACATAAAGGGACTAAGACTGTCTCTGAAGTATCATCTAACTCTAAAACTTGATGTTAACAACTATGTCTAGAGTAAATGCAGAAAAATTTCTGAGATGTGAAGAAAACTGTATATATAAAGATCTTCCAATAGTAAGATTCTTTACCAACCTAAAGGTCCTTTGCTTTTAAGAAACTGAAAAAATAAATAACCAGGTTAGATTCACATTGCAGGTCAGTATTTCTAACGACACTAAAACCACTAGCTCCAGTTCAAAGGATCACTTAGAAGTAGAACTCAAAAACCAGCTTTTTTCTTCAGGTCTCTTTCTCTTCATATCTTTGGTTGAATCTCTTTTTCTTCCTGTGAACACCCATCTTTTCTACCTCCCCCCTCTGCTCCTTCATTTTATTTCCTTTGCTAATTATAGACTTTCAACAAATAATAAAAAAGTTAACTTGTCTTTTCCACCTTTTCTACAATAAACATTTTGACATGTGAAAGAAAAACTGAGAGAAAACTAAGTTAATACATAGAAGATATATTTTGATGGCTTACAGAAATATAAATCCATATTATATCTTTCTAAATACTAAATCTCAAAGCAGATTGCTATTATACGAAAGCCTTATATTCCTACATCAAAAACACATTTGCCTTCCTCTGTTGAGCCACTGCAGAAACATTTCAACAAGTAGGTTAAGGAAGTAAAAAATGAAGATCTTATTATTATTATTGTCATCTTATACAAATATTTATTAGGGATCTGGTAAGTATAGGAACACCCTACTCAGGACAAAACATTTTGAATAAGGAAGTTTACAATGAATGAATTAGTGAACTGTCAAGAGGCAAAAAGAAATGCATGTATTAAGATGGCTTGTGGTTAACCATACTTTCACTACATTTTCCCCAGATTCTGAAATCCATGGCTGCTCTACAAGCAGTTAGGCTACAAGCTATTTAAGGCAAGGACCACATTTCACACTGTATATTATCTTCAGCATCCAGCACAGTATTTTCTACAAGTGAGATTCTCAGTATATGTTGCTGATGGAAATTTAAGCATTTATAAACATAATCAAGGCTTATAAATAAAATATTAAAGTATAAAATTTATTTATGAATAAGTAATTAAGATATAGGAGAGGAGGCTCTCAATAGTTCAATGATAAAACAATAAATGACCACTGAAGTCATACAGACATAAAAGCGAACTCTGGGCAAGTTACCAACACTCTTTGAATCCTTATTTTCATTTCTGAAAATGGAGATAAACAACACCCACTTCATTGGGTTGCACTAAAGCACAAATGAATTAATGTATTTAAAATGCACTAGTATAGAGGTTATTACACAGCAGATGCTCAATAACCTGTAGCTATTTTATGCTCTTAGTAGGGAAAGTACCACGTTTAAGTATAAAGTTAAACCTAAGAAAATCTTTTTTTTTTTGTATTAGTATTTGATAAGGGTACATTTCAGCTTAGCCAAGACTAGCCAGCACTTAAGGCTCCAGTCAAAGGCTACACAGTCTACTTCGCTGAAGAAGGACAAAGTCAAATTCTGGAAAACAAAATCAGGAGGCATAAGAAGCAGTGAAAAATCCACCAACACTCTGGGGTGCATACCATCTAGAACATTTCTTTGATCTTAGAGGTTGTCATGTTCTTGGCCAGTTGTTCAAAATCCTTTCCTTTGCCTCTCATTACTTCAGCTTTTCAAGGATCAAGTTTCATTCACCTGGCTACCATCCACAAAAGTGCTTCCAACAGGCATTGGGATGCTTGGGACACATCTTGCACAAGTCTGCTATGATTAATTATTTTAAGATACTTGCCTTCCCTTAGCCATCTGAAGAAAGCATAAAATATTACCTTCCTATTCCATTTAATATAAATAACTTCATAAAGTAATGATTTAATTGGCCTTTGACAAAGCTCAGAATGGTAAACATTGTCACCAAAAATAAATCTTGAACTAGATGAGATATAAATATTAAATATGACTCAGAAAATACCCCAAATATTAACATGCTTTGCACTTACTAAATATTTTCCCTTCACTTCCTTACCATCTCTATTAATACTTAGCATTTATGGTTGTACCATAATTCTCACATCTGATTCACTTCAACTTCATCCAGTTGAAAACAAATTTTTACACTCTTTCATTTGGGATTACTTAGTACAGTTTATTTAATTCATTTGTTGAAATAATCATTTCCTCTGTTTATTCTCATTTCACATGTAGCCTACAGGTCCGTAAAAGTAGAGATAGAGATTAGGACAATGGTTAAATTGTTTTCCAGCTATTTCTATTATCTTTTTGAATTAGAACTTCAGATTAAGGATTTAAATATACACCCTGAGACAATAAAACTTCTTAAAGAAAACATAGGAGAAACACTTCAGGAAATAGGACTGGGCACAGACTTCATGAATACGACCCCAAAAGCACGGGCAACCAAAGGAAAAATAAACAAATGGGATTATATCAAACTAAAAAGCTTCTGCACAGCAAAAGAAACAATTAAAAGAGTTAAAAGACAACCAACAGAGTGGGAGAAAATATTTGCAAAATATACATCTGACAAATGATTAATATCCAGAATATATAAGGAACTCAAACAACTTTACAAGAAGAAAACAAGCAACCCAATTAAAAAATGGGCAAAAGAGCTAAGTAGGCATTTCTCTAAGGAAGATATCCAAATGGCCAACAGACATATGAAAAAATGCTCAACATCACTCAGCATCCGGGAAATGCAAATCAAAACCACATTGAGATACCATCTAACCCCAGTTAGGATGGCTAAAATCCAAAAGACTATGAACGATAAATGCTGGCGAGGCTGCGGAGAAAAAGGAACTCTCATACATTGTTGGTGGGACTGCAAAATGGTGCAGCCTCTATGGAAAATGGTATGGAGGTTCCTTAAACAATTGCAAATAGATCTACCATACGACCCAGCCATCCCACTGCTGGGAATATACCCAGAGGAATGGAAATCATCAAGTCGAAGGTATACCTGTTCCCCAATGTTCATCGCAGCACTCTTTACAATAGCCAAGAGTTGGAACCAGCCCAAATGCCCATCATCAGATGAGTGGATACGGAAAATGTGGTACATCTACACAATGGAATACTACTCAGCTATAAAAACGAATGAAATACTGCCATTTGCAACAACATGGATGGACCTTGAGAGAATTATATTAAGTGAAACAAGTCAGGCACAGAAAGAGAAATACCACATGTTCTCACTTATTGGAGGGAGCTAAAAATTAATATATAAATTCACACACACACATACACACACACACACACAAACCGGGGGGGGGGGGAAGAAGATATAACAACCACAATTATTTGAAGTTGATACAACAAGCAAACAGAAAGGACATTGTTGGGGGGGAGGGGGGGAGGGAGAAGGGAGGGAGGTTTTGGTGATGGGGAGCAATAATCAGCTACAATGTATATTGACAAAATAAAATTAAAAAAAAAAAAAAAAGAACTTCAGATTATGACTTTGTTACTTTATCTCAGTAGTTAAACTTTCCCAGGATGTCAGAACATAACCATATTTAAGTAATAATCTAAAAATCATGCTTTAAATGAAATTTTAAAGAAGTTTCAATTTATGTCCAAAGTTACAGTTCAAATGAATTTTGGATCATGAGATGTTTTGAATTTATTTAATTAATATAGTTGACAAAGCCCCATAGAGCAGGAAACCCTTGAAAATGACTGAAAAAGAATTCTGAGTAAAAATCTTAAGGAAACTCAATAAGATACAAGAAGATGCAGTTAGATGACACAATGAGCTGAATAAAGCTATCCAGGATTTAAAAGAAGAAATCTACAAAGAGATTAATACTTTAAAAAAGAAGGGAGCAGAATTCATGGAACTGAAGGAGTCATTCAACAAAATAAAAAACACAACTGAGATCTTAAGCAGCAGGCTAGGGCAAGGAGAAGAAAGAATTTTTGATCTTGAAGACAGTCTCTTCAAAGTAACTCAGGCAGACGAAGAGAAAAAGAAAAAAAGAATTTTTAAAAATAAAGAAAATCTAAGAGAAATAGCAGACAATGTTAAGCATACAAACATCTGAATCATGGGTATTCCTGAAGGGGAGGAGAAAGGAAAAGGCATTGAGAACATACTCAATGAAATAATAGTGTAAAACTTGCCAGGTACAGGGAGAGACATGGACCTTCAAATTCAGGAGGCTCAAAGATCCCTGAACAGATTCAATCCAAAAAGGCCCTATCCAAGGCACACTACAGTCAAACTGGCAAAACTCAAAAGACAAAGAGAGAATTCTAAAAACAGCAGGAGAAAAGCATCAAGTCACCTATAAGGTAGTACACCTCAGACTAACAGCAGACTTCTCAACAGAAACTCTACAGGACAGAAGAGAATGAGACGATATATTCAAAATACTATAACTGCCAGACAAGAATAACATACTGAAGACAAACTCTCATTTGTTTTTCTGGGCAATACACTATTTCTCTGGGAAATATACTCCAGGAGAAATTGTGTATTTCCCAGACAAACAAAAACTACAAGAGTTCATCACCACATAACCAGCCCTACAAAAAATCCTCAAGGGAGTCCTGCATCTGTAATTCAAAAAATGATAATCAGATACATGAACACACAAGAAAGAACAAAACCCAGTGATAGAACAAAAATGCAAATGAGAAAGAGAAAAAAACTGTATCTTACCATTTCAAAAACCAAAAACCACCAAAGACAAGCAATAAAAGTGAAAGAAACAAAAGATATTTAAAACACCCAAATAAAAATTGATAATGTGCCAGAAGACAATACCTTTAAATAACAACCCTAAATATAAATGGATTAAATTCCCCACTCAAAAGACACAGGCTTGACTGATTGGATTAAAAAGCTAGACCCAATGATCTGCTGCTTACAAGAGACTCACCTTGTCTGTAGAGACACACAAATTAAGAGTGAAGGGATGGAAAAAGATACACCACACAAATGGAAATCAAAAACGAGCAGGAGTACCTACTCTTATATCAGATAAAATAGACTTTAAACCAAAAACTATAAAAAGACACAAAGAAGGCCCCTATAAAATGATAAAAGAATCTAACGAGCAAGAAGACATAAAAATCATAATTATATATGCACCCAACATCAGAGCACCCAGATGTAAAACAAACACTATTATAGCTACAGAAAGAGATGGACCCCAATATGATAATAGTCAGGGACCTGAACACCCTCTCTCAACATCAGAGAGATCACCTAGGCAACAAATCAATAGAGAAACACAAGATTTAAACCCCACTTTGGAACAACAGGACTTGGCAGATATCTACAGAACATTTCATCTAACAACTGCAGAACATACATTCTTCTCATCAGCACATGAAACATTCTCCAGGATAGAAAACATGTTAGGACACAAATCAAGCCTCAACAAACATTAAAAAATTGAATTCATTTCAAGTATCTCCTCAGACCACAATGGATTTAAAATAGAAATCAATAACAAGTGAAACTCTGGAAACTATACAAACACATGAAAATTAAACAACATGCTCCTGAACAACATATGGGTCCAAGAAAAAATTAAACAAGAAATTTTAAAAAAATTATTGAAACTAATGAAAATAAAGACACATCATACCAAAACCTTTGGGATGCTACAAAAGCAGTTCTAAGAGGGAAGTTTATTGCTGTAAATGCTTCCATCAAAAGAAGAGAAGATTTCAAATAACCTAACACTACACCTCAGAGAACTAAAAAAACAAGAACAATCCAATCCCAAAGTTAGTAGATGGAAAAAAATATAGAGACCCCCAAAATGACACAAAAGATCAATGAAACAAACAATTGGTTTTTTGAGAAGATAAATAAAATAGACAAACCATTAGCTAGGCTAACTAAAAAAAGAAGAGTGAAGACCCAAATAACAAAAATTTAAAATGAAAAAGTAAATATTACAATTAATACCACAGACATACGAAGAATCTTTAGATACTATTATGAACAACTATATGCCAACAAATTTGAAAACCTGGAGGAAATGGATAAATTTCTGGACACATACAAACTACCAAGACTGAACTCAGAAGAAATATAAAACCTGAACAGACCAATAACAAGCAATATGCTTGAAGCAGTAACCAACAATCTCCCAAAAAATAAAAGCCTAAGACTGGATGGCTTTACTGCTGAATTCTACCAAATCTTTAAAGGAGAATTAATACCAATTCTCTTCAAACTATTCCAAAAAGTTGAAACAGAGGCTATTCTTCCAGACTCATTCTATGAGGCCAGCATCACCCTGATATCAGATACAACAGAAAAATAAAACTACAGGCCAATATCCTTGATGAATATAGACACAAAAATCTTCAAAAATATTAGCAATCAGAATACAGCAACACATCAAAAAATTATACACCATGATCAAGTGGGATTCATCCCAGTAATGCAAGGATGGTTCAACATATGCAAGTCAATAAAAGTGATACACCACAGCAACAAAATTAAAGACAAAAACTATATGATTATCTCGATAGATGCAGAAGCAGTATTTGACAAAATTCAATATCGCTTCATGATAAAGACTCTCAGCAAACTAGGTATAGAAGTAAAGTATCTCAACACAGCAAAGCCATATACAATAAACCCACCACCAATATCATCCTGAAAAGCTTTCAGCTTTTCCCTCAAAAATGGGAACAAGGAAAGGATGCCCATTCTCACCACTCCTATTTAATGTAGTATTGGAAGTACTAGCCAGAGCAATCAGATAAGAGAAAGAAATAAAGAGCACCCAGATTGGAAAAGAAGAAGTCAAACAGTCCCTGTTTGCAGGCATCATGATTCTATATATATAGAAAAGCCTAAAGACTCCACAAAAAAACTCTTGGAGTTGATAAATGATTTCAGTAAAGTTTCAGGATACAAAATCAACATGCAAAAGTCAGTAGCATTTTTATACTCTGACAATGAGCTAGCAGAAAAAGAAATCAAGAAAGTTAGCCCATTTGCAATAGTCACTAAATATATAAAATACCTAGAAATCAATTTAACAAAGGAGGTAAAAGATCTCCAAGATGGGAACTACAAATCATTGCTGAAAAAAATTAAAGAGGACACAAAAAGTTGGAAAGACATTCCAGGTTCTTGGATTAGAAGAGTTCACTTTGCAAAAATGTCCATTCTGCCCAACACAATCTACAGATTCAATGCAATCCTCATCAAAATACCAATGACATTTTTCACAGAAATACAAAAAAAATCCTACTGTACATGTGGAACAACAAAAGACCCTGAAGAGCCAAAGGAATACTGAGCAAAATAAATAAATAAAGCCAGAGGCATAACACTACCTGACTTCAAACTATACTACAAAGCTATAGTAACCAAAACAGCATGGTAATGGCATAAAAACAGACACTTGGACCAATGGAACAGAATAGAGAATCCAGAAATCAACCCACATAGCTACAGCCAACTGATCTTAAACAAAGACACCAAGAACATACATTGGGGAAAAGACTGCCTCTTCAATAAATGGTGCTGGGAAAACTGGACACTAGACCTGTACCTCTCACCCTGTACCAAAAGCAACTCAAAATGTATTATAGACTTAAAAATATAAGACCTGAAACTATAAAACTCCTAAAAGAAAACATAGGGGAAACACTTCAGGAAGTAGGAGTGGACAAACACTTTATGAATATGACCTCCAAAGCACAGGAAACAAAAGGAAAATTTTTTAAAAATGGTATTATATCAAACTACAAAGCTTCTGCACAGCAAAGGAACAATTAACAGAGTGAATAAACAACCTACAGAGTGGAAAAATATATTTGTAAACTATGCATCTGAAAAAGGATTAATATCTAGAATATGCAGGACACTCAAACAACTTAACAGTACAAGAACAAATAACCCAATTAAAAAATGGGCAAAGGAGCTGAATAGGCACTTCTCAAAGAAAGATATACAAATGGCTAACAGACTCATGAAAAAATGCTCAACATCTTTCAGCATCAGGGAAACGCAAATCAAAACCACATAGAGATATCACCTCACCCCAGTTAGACTGGTTATTATCAAAAAGACAGAATAACAAATGCTGCAAAGGATACTGAGAAAGGAGAATCCTCCTGCACTGTTAGTGGGACTGTTAATTGGTGCAGCTATTATGGAAAACAGTATGGAGGTTCCTCAAACAACTACAGATAGAACAGCCATACAATCTAGCAATTCCTCTGCTGGGTATATACCCAAAGAATGGAAATCATCATGTTGAAGGGATACCTGCACCTGCATGTTTACTGCAGCTCTATGTACAATAGCCAAGAGTTGGGACCAACCTAAATATCCATCGTCAGATGACTAGATAAGGAAAATGTGTTATATATACACAATGGAATACTCCTCTACCATAAAAAAGAATGAAATATTGTCATTTGCAGCAACACGAACAAACTTAGAGAAAATCACGTTAAGTGAAATAAGCCAGGCACACAGAAAGAAGTACCACATGTCTTCACTGATAAGTGGGAGCTAATAAATAAGCAAACAAATAAAAATTAAAAGAAAGAAAAAAATATACAACTATCAGAATAATATGTTGAAGTTTCAAAAGGAGAGAACAGAACTGAGGTTGCCAGGGGAAGAAAGGGGTGTAAGGGAGAAAGTGGTAAAGGGCCACAAAAAACCATTACATTGTATATTGTTGAGTACACTAATTATCCTGTTTTGAGCATCACATATTGCACACAGGTATTGATATTCAACTCTGTACCCCACAGGTATGTACAATCAACTATGTTACAATAAAAAGAAAATTAAAAAAAAATAGATGACAAAGTACATTGCTATTTATCAACTTGACACTTGCAGGGAGATTTAAGATGATATACTTTCATCATTTCTTCCAAGAGCCTTTCTTAATCTTTGTTGTAAGAGGCTGTCCTGTGCACTGTGTGACGTTTAGCAGCATTGCTTCCCCTGATTGCAACAACCAAAATGTCTTCAGACATTGTCAAATTTTCCATGGGATATGTGTGAGTGTGTGTGTTGGGGGTAACTGTGCTTGGTTAAGAATCACTGTTCTAAAGTCCTTAAACTCCTCTACCAAGTGGTCACTAGCAATTAATTATTTTCTACTGTCATATAGGAAACAAATGGTATTAGCAAATTATGGTGGCTGTTTATTCCATGTAATTAAGTCTCAGTCAGATCTATTGTATTTTTCTTATAAGTCTGGTTTTCTTGCTTCTATTCTTACATCTCTGTATTATTCTACATTCATTTCCTCATTCATTCACTCACTCATTCAATAATGTTTACTGAGCACAGACTTTATGCCATGCATGATTCTAGGTGCTAGATATGTTGGTCATCAAAACTATTAAGGTCCTTGTTTTCTTGGAGCTTATATTTTTAGTGACACTTTTATTATACGAAGTAGTCTGGATGATCTTTCAAAAGTATTAATCAGAAATTGGAGGAGAGATATCACTGAGGAGACTGGAGAAGAGAACTCTCAAACTCTATCACTCCACTAAAGCAATACTTAAGCTGACAACAACCATCAGAATCAACTTTTTTGAACTCTGGAATTAAACAAAAAACTTACAACAACCAGAGGAATGCTTAATGAAGAAAGAATTTTGGTAAGAGAGCATAATGGCATTTTAATTACCTGCCTACTGTCACCTAATCCTCAGTTTGGAAGCAGCCCTGAAGATAAAGGTCGACATTCCTGATACAGCTTGCTGGTGTCAGAGGGAGCAGTACAGATCTTGTATAAAAAAAATGTGGTTATGTGTTTTGAGCTGTCTAGTAGTTGTGAGATTGACTTAGGAGCTTGCCTTTGTTTTATCTGCCTTGTTGGTGTTTGTCAAAAGCATTTAAAGGCAAATATGAGGTTACTTCAGAAAGTTTGTGGAAAAAAAGAATTAAAAGATAATACAAATCTTTGCACAATCTTTTTGAAGTACCCTCATATTCTAGCTGCAGTCACCTGGGAGAAGGAATAACAGTTGAGGCAAGGAATAGACAGATTGAAGAAGAGGCTATATGAGCAGATAAGGGCTTTGAAAAACTCCTGTGAGTACAGGGGAATCTAGAAAAGACCCAAGGACACCTTAGGCTTTCAGCTCTGATGGACTTTTAGGCTCTGTGCAAGCAGGAAGTGAAGGCTAAGGTAGAGCTGTAAATGGCCTGGCTAAGCCTTAAAGTCATGCTCCAACACTGAGACAATCTGCAAAGACTGGGAGAGTGTTTATTTTTATTTTTTCGGTTCCAGATGTTTAAGGAAATATCTGTCATACACTAGCTAAATCATTGAGCTAATGGAACAGACTTCAGTGTAAACCCAAGACAAAGAATACAGTCTTTATACAAATAGTTTAGAAAAGTTATTAAACAAACAACTACAACCCACAATGAACAACACAAACAAATTCTAGAGATGGGGGGAGAATCTGACTTCCAGAGTTACCACCTTATAATATTCAAGATATCCAAATTTTAACAATGAAAAAAATTACTAGGAATGCAAAGAAATAAGAAAGTATAGACCATTCACAGGAAAAAAAGAAATTAATAGGAACTGTCCCTGAGAGAGCCCCAACACTGGACTTACTAGACAAGACTTTAAATCAACTGTCTCCTTACCTGACCTAGCCTCTGTCTACCTCTCCTCCCTCACCTCGTACCAGTCAATGTTTTGCTCACTATCACCAGTCACAATGGCCATCTTGGTGTTCTTTAAACTATCCAGCTTGTTCCTGCCTCTGGAATGCTCTTCTCTCACTTCTTTACATGGTTCACTCCACATATTTGGGTCTCTGTTCATATTCCACCTCCTCACAGGCACCTTTCCCAACTACCTTATCTAAAAGAGCCACACCCTCCCCAACTCCCTACAATTTCTGTTCCCTTTCATTGTTCACTTCATGACTTTCTGAAATTATTTTCATTATTTTTTTTTAATAGTATGTCTCCCTAACTAGAATGCAAGCCTCCTTGCAGCAGGTATTTTATTTGTATTGGTTACTGTGGACCACCCACCTCGAGCAGTGAGCCAGAGCAGGGATAAATATTTATTAAATTAATAAAGATAATTTGCACATGTTGAACAACCAAAAACCACAAGAAGCTTACAGAATTCCCCTGAGAACTCTCCCTCAGCTCAGAAATTTTGCTTGCTAGCTGTTTAATCAACTAAAGAAAATCTTTCCATTGATGATGCCTCAAATGCAGTGAGAGATTAACACCTGATGTCAGTAAGACCTGTCATTTCCATCCTAGGGAAGGTAATCACAGATGTGTGTGTAGGGCTAGGGTGAGAAAATCTCTGCCCCTCTGTAAACAGCAGCCTGGTCAGGGACCAAGAGTGTGTCAATAAGCTGCTGACAAACCTCTCTGCATGGCTACCCGAGACCAAGAAAGCCAGGCCAGTTTTGGTGGTGGTAGTGGTAAAAGTATCCGTGAGACTTTGAAGTAATACTATCTTTGGCAGAGGTTAAAAAACAGGGTGGGTAATATAAAAATGTTGCTTAGTATTGCCTTGGGTACAGAAAAAAAGGGACAGTAGACTGACTGGTCTTGGTCTCTTTTGGTTCTGCAACTTCAGAATCATTCTCCACAGAAGAATTCTCCCTGACTCTGGTAAGTTCTGAAAGAATCTGAGAGAAGAAATGATACTGTAGAATTAAATTTATGAATAGCTGTGGTTTTATCTCATTAAAGATGAGACTTTTATTTTAATTTTTATTCTGGATGAATCTTTCTAGAACCTATTATATTTATCTTTTCCTCTTTCAGTAATATTAACCACTTTCCTTTCTTCCAAAAGACACTATAGTGAGCTCAGTAACAGTTTCTGAGTCAATAGGGCATGGCGGCAAGAACGCTGCTTCCATGGGCAGACGGCTTGGGTTCAAAGCCTGGCTTTGCCACTCCCCAGGTAGCCAGGTTAACATTTTGTGCTTCAGTTTTTAAAATCAATAAATAAGAATAATATTAGCACCAGCCTCATAGGGTTCTTTAAGGATTAAATGAGTTAATGCATGTAATGTACTTAATACACTGCCTTGTATATAATATATAGCTTGGAAAATGTTAGCTGCTGTTACAATTATTATTACAGCAATTTGGGGGGTGGGGACTTTAGCTCATTATAAAGATCTTAAATTATAATATGCTACAACCTAGTGATTCCATTTTAAAGGGTATAGAGTTATTGGCTTTTACGTGAAATGGTCCCAGTCTGATTTGCTAGAGTGCTCTTGTATGCTGTTTTATAAATTTTATACTTTCCTTTGGGAGGTCTCTGACTTTCATTTCTGACTGTTGGTCATTTTTCATATCTGTATCAGCTTCTATTCATGCTTCTATTTTTGCAGGGAGCATTAAAAAACAGTAAACTAAGTTTGTTAGACATGTGTGTTAAGTAAGAGCCAATATGTTTTAAACTAAGTTGAAAACCTCTCCTATGAATAGAGAGAAGGAACTTGAGTCCATGGACATCTATTTTGGCTATTCAGAGATATTTTATTTTTTCTTATTTCATGTTTCTTAGATAAATATAAAAAGTTATCAGAAAATTAAGTTTCTGGGATGATAAATGTAACAACGGTTACACATAAACGTTAAAATGAACAAACCTCTAATTTAGTTCAAATAAATACTCATTACACTCCTGCTATATGCTAGATACTGAGGGAACAAAAGTGAATGATATGATCCTAAACCTCAAGAAGCTTGCAATTTAGAGAGGAGAGATAAAGTATAAAACAAACAATGTCAAGATAATATAGTAAGAGATCCCAAAGATTTTCACACCAGGTACTATGGGAGCCTAGAAGAAGAGCCCTTAACCTAACCTGGGGACTCAGGGAAAGTTTCCTAAAGAGGATCATGCCTGCACTGAGCCTTGATGACAGCCAGGTGAAGGTCAGATGGGCAATTCTAAGTGTGGCAGCAGGAGAAAGAATGAAGTGGGGAAAAGTATAGTGCTTTTGTGAGAGTATGTAGACATGTGTGTGAAAAACATATAGCTTGATATTGCTGCAATTTAAAAACAACGAAATAGGAAATGGGAGAAATGAACCTAGGAGGTAGAACGTATAAAGATCAGACTTGAGAGGTCTTCCTATGTCATGCTGAGAAACTTGGATGATATTTGTTAAGAGATGGGGAGCCATCAAGAAAACTTGAGGAAAAAGGCAATTTTCAGATTTTCCTTTTAGATGTATAACTCAGACAACAGTGTGAAAGACAGAGCAAAACCAGAAAAGATTAGAGGAAGGGCAACCAGTTAGGTGGTTGCTGTAATAAATAAGCTAGAGATAGTAAGGCCTGAAAGACGGCAAGGCAGCAGTTATGGTGAGGAAGAGAGAGTCCAAAATGTATTTGGAGGATAAAATTGGAAAGCCCTAGTGACTTATTAGATGAGGGGAGTACAAGACTGAGAGGATCCTGGATGACTACCAGGTTTCAGGCCTTAAGTTTCTTGGTAAATGATAATGCACTTAACTGAGAGAGCAATAAGTGGTATATTTTTTGTTTCTTAATTTTAGTTTAGTTTTTGTATTTTTCTTTTGGAGGGTAGGCATAATAAGATAAAATAGTGAGCTCTGGTTGGGACACCTGGGGGTACTTCAGAAAGTTCATGGAAAGATTTGTATTACCTTTTAACTGCTTTTCCGCTAACCTTTTGAAGTATCCTCATATTAAGTTTGAGGTAATTACAGGAGAGGTCAGAACTGGATAAAAATTTTAGAGTAATTAACAAATATGTAGAACCATGAATGCAGATGGAAGCCCTTAGGAAAATGTGTACAAGCAGAAGAGCAGCAGAATAAGGGTGAGATGTTTAAAGAGGGGCAGAGGTTGATGGTCTGTGAAAGAAAGTGGGACACCACATTGAGAGGCACAGGGAGAGAACAGTGCCTTGAAAGCCAACTATGAGTTTCAAACATAGTGGTCAACAGTTAAGACACTCATAACAGCTACATTTTCTGAGCACCTACTTCATGTCAGGCACTGTGCTATTTTATATATCATATCTCATTTAATCTATTATCTACATGGTATAGATGACAAATCTGAAGTTCAGAGAAGTCATGTAACTTACCCAAGGTCATAAGGTGAGCTGGCAGAACTGGGATCTGAACCCAGGTCTGCAGGATTACAAAGCCCATGTTCTTAACTCTGCTGGAGTAAAAGAACTTCTTCAGGATGCAACTTAATAATAATATCATAACAGGACTGCTATATAATGTGTTTCCAAGAAGCATATCTTAAAAACTATCTAATCATCTCAAAAGAATACTCAAAATCTAATAAAGTGATTACACATTTTATCACTTTATATCATCAAAATGGATTACTTTAGTGATACTTCATAATTTTTTCATTTCATAAATACCACACTGGTCAAATTATAAGAACAATAAAGTGCAACACACCACAATCCACTCAACTGACTAGAACACTGCTCCAATAAAGCCAAAAGGAAGATCCTAAACTAGTTAGTGTCCTGCAGAGGAAAACTAAGTGCAGATACCTGAGCCTACTAAGCTTTCTCATAAATCTCCTATTGGTCCAAGGAGAACCAGAGAGGGTATGCATAGTTTAATACAAACCTACCAAAAATATGGAAAAATTCACTAAAATATACGTTCTATGCAAGGTTTATTTTAGATAATAAATGATTATACATTTAAAGATAGAGAATAAGAAACTCATATTCTTATTATAAAAGTTGCAATTTTCTTATTTCCCACTAGAGGAAGCAAAGGCATTGCTCTTACCATTTGGTGGATAAAAGACGGCATATTCTTCTAGTCCTAGCTTTCCTATAAGAGAAAACCATACAGGGTTTTAATATAATTAAGCAAAATAAATCTTTAAAAATTAACTTATTCTGTGAATGCACTAATAATTAATGAAATTTTATTTATTTATTTTAAATTTTTTTTGTTTTTTAAATTTTGATTGATTATACATATTCATGGGGCAAGAGCTGACTATTAGCACCTGTGCCCAAGTTGTGGTGAGCGAATCAATGCTATCAGCATGCCCACCATCTCAAATTGCAATTTTTAACTGTCCAGCATACTGCATAAATATGTGAACTAATGGGGTACTGCAAAGCTTAAGACTTACTTTAATGAACAGAATTATTTATAATTAGCAAAACAATTCAACGCTTATAAATAGATGCTTTTCTTCTTAAGTGCTTAAAGAACTTGAAAGCATTTGTTCTTTTGATTATTTTGTATCACTTCCCTAGTACTTAAGTTTATATTATTGATTTTAGTAGACAAAAAGGTTTGCTAATATCAAAACATTGGCTGGCAAATTTTCAAATTAATTCCATACCATGAAATGAAAAAAAAATCAGACTACAGTAGTTTTAAAAATTTAATTAATGCTCATGAGGATGCAGAGAAAGGGGAACACTTATACATTGTTGGTGGGACTGTAAATTAGTACAGCCATTACAGAAAACAGTATGGAGGTTTCTCAAACAACTACAGATAGAACTACCATACGATCCAGCAATTCCACTATTGGGTATATACCCAAAGGAATGGAAATCATCATGTTGAAGGAATGCCTGCATTCCCATGTTTATCACAGCTCTATTTACAATAGCCAAGAATTGTAACCAACCTAAATGTCTAGTGATGGATTACTGGATAAGGAAGATGTGGGATATATACACCATGGAATATTACTCAGTCATAAAAAAGAATGAAACTCTGCCATTCACAGCAGCATGGATGAGCTTGGAGAAAATAAAGTGAAATAAGCCAAGCACAGAAAGAGAAATACTGCATAACCTCACTCATAAGGTGGAACTAAAAAATAAGTACATAAATAAGAAAGAAAGAAAGAGTAAGGAAGGAAGGCAGGAACAACAATCACAATAATATGTTGAACTTTCAGAAGGAGAACAGAACTGTGGTTACTGCAAGTGGGAAAGGAGAAGTGAGAGGGGGTTTAGTGAGAAACCGGTTAATGGACACAAAGAATGATCACATTTTTAATGATGAATGTGCTAACTATCTTTATTTGGTCACCACATACCATACACAGGTATTTATATTCAACTCTAGCTCACAAATATGTTCAATCAATTATGTTTCAATAAAAAAAATAAAGAAATGTGAGTAGTGGAGACAAAAGAGACTAATATTGTGAGTGAGAATGGAATAATAAAAGACAGACAGACAGACAGACAGACAGACAGACAGACAGACAGACAGACAGATAGATAGATAGATAGATAGATAGATAGATAGATAGATAGATAGATAGATAGACAGATAGACAGATAGAATGATCACTGGGCTAGGTGCTAAGAAGCAAATGGGATACATGTAAGATACTATCCCTCAATTATGTGGTTTATAATCCAGACTAAACCATGAAACATTAGAGTATGTTTGCTAAATTTTCTGGCACAGGCTTTAAGGGATGAGAGGTTCAGAGGGGATGGAAAGTAAACAAAGGTTGGTAGACATGGTGAGACATAGGATTCTTCAAGGATTTTTGGGGTGATTTGGGGGTGGATGAGTGGGAAGCCTTTCATATGCAGGAAATATATGGAGGCTAGAATGAATATGGGGTATGTGGAATAAGCAGGGAAGCAAAGTTAGCTAGAACAAGAAAGTATTAACTGGCCCAAGGCAGCAGCGATGAACCAGTAGGGCAGCTGCCATGCCATGGGACCCATCCCAGGTGAGTCCCTGGCCCCTGAGAGGCCCAACTCACCAAGCCCAGGACCCAAGGCAGCAGCACAGCCCACCACACCAAAGGACCCAGCCCAGGCGAGTCCCCACTCTGCAAGAGGCCCAACCTGCTGACCCCCGGGGCTTAAGGCAGCAGTGCCAAACCATCAGGGCAGCTGCTGCACCATAGGACCCAGCCCACATGAATTCCTGCCCCCCAAGAGGCCCAACCTGCTGACCCCCAGGCCCTGAGGCAGCAGTGCCAAATTGGCAGTCCCTGTGGGATCCAGGCCAGACACCAGGGTGGAACGAGTGGACCATGAAACCCTCTGCTGCAATGACAAAACACCAGAGATACCAGAAATATGAAAAACCAAGAAAGCAAGACACCACCAAAGAAATATGATAACTCTCAAGTTCTAGATCATATAGGACAGTAAGTCCTCGAAATGACTGACAAAGAATTTCAAGCAACAACTCTAAGGAAACTAAATAAGATACAAGAAGACTCAGTTAGACAACACAATGAAATGAGAAAAAAGTATACAGGACCTGAAAGATGAAATGTACAAAGAAATCAATGCCTTGAAAAAGAATGTAGCAGAGCTTGTAGAGCTGAAGGATTCATTCAATGAAATAAAAAATACAACAGAGAGTTTAACTACCAGGCTAGAACAAGCAGAAGAGAGAATCTCTGACATTGAAGATGGCCTGTTTGAAATAACACAAGCAGACAAAAAAAAAAAAAGAATTTAAGAAATTGAAGAAAATCAAAGAGAGATAACAGACAACCTTAACTGCTCAAATATGTGAATCACGTATATTCCAGAAGGGTTGGAAAAAGGAAATGGCACTCAAAACATATTCAATGAAATAACAGCAGAAAACTTCCCCAGTATAGGAAAGACACAGATCTTCAGATTCAGGAGACTCAAAGATCCCCAAACATACTCAACCCAAAAAGGTCTTCTCCAAGACATGTTATAGTCAAATTGGCAAAACTCAAAGACAAAAAGAGAATCTTAAAAGCTGCAAGAGAGAAGTGTCAAGTCACCCATAAGAATAACATCACCCCTAGCAGAATAACATCAGACTTTCCATTGGAAACCCTAAAAGCCGGAAGAGAATGGGATGACCCATATTTAAAATACTAAAAGACAAAAATTCCCAGCCAAGTATATTTTATCCATCAAGGCTATCCTTCCAAAATGAAGGACAAATAGTATATTTCTCAAACAAACAAAAACTGAGGGAGTTCACTACCACATGACCAGCCTTACAAGAAATTCTCAAGGGAGAACTGGGTCTGTTACGTGAAATACAACCATCACTATCATGAATACTCAAGAAAGAACAAATCCCACCAGTAAAATAAAAATGCTAAGAATAAGGAGGAAAAAAAGTATATCTACCATCTGAAGAAACCAACAAACACATAAGACTAACAGTAAATCAGAAAGAAAGGAACAAAAGATATATAAAACATCCAAACAAAAATCAATAAAATGCCAGGAGTAAATCAACACCTTTCAATAATAACTCTTAATGTAAAAGGATTAAATTCTCCACTCAAAAGACACAGACTGATTGATCAAATTAAAAAGATGGACCCAACAATATGCTGCCTTCAAGAGACTCATCTCACATGTAAAGACACACATAGACTAAGAGTGAAAGGTTGGGAAAAGATATACCATGCAAATAGAAACAAAAAACAAGCTGCAGTAGCTATTCTTATATCAGACAAGGTAGACCTTAAATTAAAAACCATAAAAAGAGATAAAGAAGGCCACTATATAATGATAAAGGATCTATCCAACAAAAAGACATAACAATCATAAATGTATATGCACCCAACATTGGAGCAGCAAGATTTATAAAGCAAACACTATTAGACCTAAAGAATGAGATAGACACTAATACCAAATAGTGGGGGACCTGAACGCCCCACTCTCAACATTGGACAGACTATTTAGGCAAAAAATAAACAGAGAAACACAAGATCTAAACAACACTACAGACCAACTGGACTTGGCAGATATTTACAGAACATTTCATCCAACAACCTCAGAATATGCATTCTTCTCATCGGCACATGGAACATTCTCCAGGATAGACCACATGTTAGGTCACAAATCAAGTCTTAACAAATTCAAAAAATTGGAATTATTCCATGTATTTTTTCAGATCACAATGGATTAAAATTAGAAATCAATAACAAAGAAAACTCTGAAAACTATACAAACACATGGAAATTAAACAACATTCTACTTAATGATATATGGTTCCAAGAAGAAATTAAACAGGAAATGAAAAAAATTATTGAAATTAATGAAAACAATGACACCATACCAAAACCTGTGAGATACTGCAAAAGCACATTAAATGCTTACTTCAAATGAATGGAAAGATGGCAAGTAGACAACCTAACACTTCACCTAACACAAACCCAAAGTTAGTAGATGGAAAGAAATAATTAAGATCAGAGCAGAATTAAATGAAATAGAAAACCAAAGGACAATACAAAAGATCAATGAAACAAAACGTTGGTTTTTTGAAAAGATAAATAAAATTAACAAACTATTAGCAAGGTTAACTAGAAAAAGAAGAGAGAAGACACAAAAATTAGAAATGAAAAACGTGATATTACAACCAATAACTCAGAAATACAAGGAATCATTCGAGACTACTATAAACAACTATATGCCAACAAATTTGAAAATCTGGGAGAAATGGATAAATTTCTGGACACACACAAACTACCAAGACTGAGCTAAAAAGACAGAAAATCTGAACAGATAAATAACAATCAAAGAGATTGAAGCTGTTATCAGCAGTCTCCCAACAAAGAGAAGCCCAGGATTGGATGGCTTCACTGCAGAATTCTACCACACCTTCAGAGATGAATTAATAACAATTTTCTACAAACTATCCTAAAAAATGGAAACAGAAGCCATTCTCCCAAACTCATTCTATGAGGAAACATCACCCTGATACCAAAACCAGACAAAGATACAACAAAAAAAGAAAACTACAGGCCAATAATCTTGATGAATATAGATGCAAAAATCCCAATAAAATTCTAGCTAATAGAATACAGCAACACATACATAAAATTATACACCATGATCAAGTGCAGTTCATCCCAGGGATGCCAGGTTTGTTCAACATACACAAATCAACAAGTGTGATACACCACATCAATAAAATCAAAAACAAAAACTATATGATCATCTCTATAGATGCTGAAAAAGCATTTGACAAAATTCACCATTCGTTCATGATAAAGACTCTCTATATATTGGGTACAGAAGGAAAGTATCTCAACACAATTAAAACCATATGACAAACCCACTACCAATATCATCCTGAATGGGAAAAAGTTGAAAGCTTTTCCCTTAAGAACAGGAACAAGACAAGGATGCCCACTCTCACCACTCCTATTATCAGGAAAGAGAGGAAATAAAGGGCATCCAGATTGGAAAAGATAAAGTTAAACCGTCCCTGTTTGCAGATGATATGATCCTATATACAGAACAGCCTAAAGACTCTACAAAAAAACTCTTAGAGTTGATAAATGATTTTAGCAAAGTTGAAGGATACAAAATCAACACACAAAAATCAGTAGCATTTCTATACTCCAACAATGAACTAGCAGAAAAATAAATCAAGAAAGTTAGCTCATTTATAATAGTCACTAAAAAAATAAAATACCTAGGAATAAAGTTAACCAAGGATGTGCAAAATCTCTACTATGAGAACTGCAAATCACTGCAGAGAGAAATTAAAGAAGATACAAAAAGATGTAAAGATATCTCATGATCCTGGATTGGAAGAATTAACATTGTGAAAATGTCCATACTACCCAAAGTGATCTACAGATTCAACGCAATCCCCATCAAAATTCCAATGACATTTTTCTCAGAAATGGAAAAAACAACCCTAACATTCATAGGGAATAAGAAAAGATCATGAATAGCATGGGGGAAATAGAGTGGGGGAAAATATTTGCAAAATATAACATCTGACAAAGGATTAATATCCAGAATATACAAGGAACGCAAATAATTTAATAGTAAAAAAAACCAGTAACCCAATTAAAAAATGGGCAAAGGATCTGAATAGGCATTTCTCAAAGGAAGGAAGATATACAAATAGCCAACAGACACACGAAAAAATGCTCAGCATCACTCAGCATTTGGGAAATACAAATCAAAACCACTTTGCAATACCATCTCACTCCAGTTAGGATGGCTAATATCCAAAAGATTGAGAATAACAAATGCTGGTGAGGATGCGAAGAAAAAGGAATCCTCCTACTCTACTGGTGGGACTGCAAAATGGTGCAGCCTTTATGGAAAATGGTATGGAGGTTCCTTAAACAATTACAGATAGATCTACCATATGACCCAGCTATTCCACTGCTGGTTATACACCCAGAGGAATGGAAATCATCATGTTGTAGAGATACCTGTACTGCCATGTTTATTGCAGCACTATTTACAATAATAGCCAAGAGTTGGAAACAGCCCAAATGTCCATCAACAGATGAGTGGATAAGGGAATTGCAGTATATCTACACAATGGAATACTACTCTGCTATATAAAAAAAAAAAAAAAGAAATACTACCATTTGCAGCAATATGGATGGATGTAGAGAAAATTATATTAAGTGAAGTAAGCCAGGCACAGCAGGCACAGAAAGAGAAATACTGCATGTTCTCATTTATTTGTGGCAGCTAAAAACAAACAAACAAACAAATAAATATACAAACAAATAAAAGGGGTGGGGGGGAGAAGACAGAACAATTACAACAATCCCTTGAACTTGTTAAGACAAGTGAACTGATATGATGTTGACGGGGAGGGAGGTAGGGGAAAGGAGGAATTGGTAAAGGGCCATGAAAATCAACTGCAATGTATATTGATAAAGTAAAATTTTTTTAAAAAGAAGAAAGCATTAACTGATGGAGGGCCTTAAAATTCTAGCTGAGTTTAGAGAGGAGTCCATTAATTAAGTTCCACAGTTAGTTTTTCAGCAGGTAACATAAAAGAAAAAAAGGTTTCTGTAAGTTCAATTTAGAAGCAGTGAAAAAACTAAGCCTCAAATTGGAGGGAGCCCAACTCTAGCACAAGGTAACATGTCTAGTCCTATCGGGCAGGAGTTGGCACAATCAGGCGGATGGGTCAGACTTAAGAGATACAGAAGAAAGTTTATTTCTTTACAGAAAAAGCCGAACAACCCTACACAATGGGGTTATGAGCTTTTAGTGTTGGGTGTTTACCACTTAATAGAAAGGAGAAGTTGGAAAGGGCTTTCAGCTGAAGTTAGTTCAGTTTTCAGGCGATGGCAGGATATTGAAATAGTGATATATATATAAGGCAGTTAGTGATAAAGATAAGGAAGCACTAATACAGAAATTAGAAAACTAATAGCATTCATATTATATAAAAATTTTAAGTATGGTGGAACATTTTGAGAGAAGGAATATAAAAGGTAAAAAAAAAAGAAGTAGAAAAAGCAAATCCATATGATAAACTCATAGTAGAAAGCAAAATAAAAGTCAACAAATATGACAAAAACAGCAATAAAGGAGAGAGCAAATAGGAAAAACAAAGAGGGTAACCTGAAATGCTGCTTCTGGGAGCCATTTAACTGTGATCTGTATGATCAGTTGCTTGGGCACTGATTTAAGTGAGTGAAAGAATGGTTACTACAGTCATCTGAGAAAAATCTTAAGTAATTTACAGTAAAAAATTTGTCAGTACCTATATATGCTATAAAATAAACAACCATTTTGGCATGATTATGTAAGTCTTAAAAAAATACTTCCTTAATATTACTAAAATTTTACCTCTTATGTATGATTTCGGTGGTGAAGCACTGTTGTACGCAAAGTGACTCAACACAGTTGTATCCCGGGAAAAACAAAGTAATACCTGGGTATAACATTGGCAAAAACAAGCAATTAAACACTATAATAAAACCAGATAATTCATTACAATGTCCTACTTGGGAGGCATTACGGTGGAATTGTTCAAGTTCAGTACTGTCCCTTGAAATGAGAAGAGTGCCCTCTACTGGCATACCCACAGTAAGCCGGTAGGTGTTACAGTGGGATACCACGTGCATATGGCCAAAGTTCCTCCCAAAGATTTCTCACTATTTGCCACCAAAACTTTGAACAACAGCAGAAAATTTAAGTTGTTAACTACCAGTTGATTTTTTCTTGTATTTTCTACCTGGAAAAGAGAAACACTGGGGAGAAACTTAACAGATGAGAAATGTATAGTGCAGACCCTAGGTAACTATAGTGGTACAGAGCAATTTGGGAAGTGCAGGGAACTGCAACTAGACTGGGATGCAGCAGGCAGTAGGACACGTCAGGGTGGGAGGGAAGGCAACTCATGGCATTTAGAGGGGATGGCAGCAGCAGTAGAACAAGTGGGGGTGCCCAATACAGGGCAGAATCTGGTTGTCCTGACCAGCAGGTAGAATGTGGCAGCTCTATCTGGAGATGAACATAGGTAGGGCAGAAAGTCAGAATCAAGGATATCTATTAGGAGGAACTGGATTGCTGACACTAGCTTGGAATTTGGGGGAAGGACTCCAATACCCAGAAAGACAATTAGTGACAGGAAATCTGGGTCCTGGATGCTACCAACAAAAGAATATAAGATGACAGGAAAAGGCAGAACAGGGACACAGAGTCGGGGCTGGACTGTGTGGAGAAGTGAATCTGTTTGTGTTCAAGACACAAAAAAGGGGCTCAGCTTTGGAAAAAGCATAGATATGGAGATTGGGTATCAGTAGGCTCAATGGCAGAATGTGTTACCAACCACCGCTGCTGATTTGTTTTTTATATTTTAAAAGATGATATAATACATGTTTATGATAAAAATCAGAAATATAACCATGAGCAAGAAATGAAACCTTTTGTTGTTTTAAGCCCCTGAGATTTTGGTTTTGTATGTTATCATAGCATAATCTAGCCCATCTTGACAAAAAGAAAATTTCATTTAGCATTTTGATAAATTCATTTTGTGGTAAATCATTAACCTCTCTGAAATTTATTTTGGAGCTAGGTGCTAGAGTTTAAATTACAGCCCCACTATTTATTAGCTGGGCGACATCGGGCAAGTTACTAGACTTCCTGGTGTCTATTTCCTCACATGTAATAATGTATACAATAATAATACCTCCATCAAAGTGTATTGTGGGGATTAATTAATATACATGAAGTGCTTGGAACATTTCCCTAGCACATGGTGTTATTAAAATGTTAGCTGCAATTACTACTACTACTATTGCTATTAATTTTCTTCTATATTCTGTACCCCTCCCCCCAATATATTTAATTTGGGGTTATTTTATTTATATGGCTCAACTGTCATGTTACTTTAACTTGAAATTTTATTTATCTCCATTTCTGGGAAATTCTCAACCATTATCTTTTTGAATAATGTCTCTCCCATATTTTCTCTATTTACTTTTACCTGACTCCTATGAGAGAGAAGATTAACCTACACTTATTTAACCTACCATGCCTTTCAATTATTTTTATCTTTCTGTGCTCCATTCTGGAAGACTTCCTCAGATTTTTTTTTTTTTTTAAAGCAGTTTCCTAATTCTCTTCTTTTGCTCCTACTAAGCACCAAGCACTGGTCTAGGTACTTTATGGCTGCGATACAACACAGGAAACAGAAAAATGCCTCCCTTGTGGACCTTAATTATGGTGGGGAGGAGAGTAATAAATAGCAAACACAATAAATAATTACATTGTATAGTATATTAGGTGGTAAGTGCTATTGGAACAAAGTAAAAGGGAACAGGGAAAGAGTGGTTGCCATTTTCAAAGTGGGGATTAGGGTAGGCTTCATTGAGAAGGTGACATATGATAAAAGACTTGAAAGGAGTTAAGAAACTTAGCATATGGATATCTGGGGAAGATCGTTCCAGGCAGAAGAGCCAACAATTGCAAAGTTGCTAAGATAGGAGCATGCCTGGGGTTTTGGAGGAACAGCATGGATGCCAGTGTGGCTGGAACAGGATGAGATAGCTGGAAGAAATATGCCAAAGAAATAAAAAGAGGACAAGTTATGCAAGGCATTGCAGGCCATTGTCCAGATGTTGGCTTTTACTGGGAGTGAAATGGGGAGCCATCGAAGGGTTTTGAGCAGAGGGATGAAATGATCAAACATATTTTATAAGGATCACTCTAGTCACTGTGAAGAGAAATGGCCATGAGAGTCAAGGACAGAAGAAGGGAGACCTGTTAGGGGACTACACATACAAAAAATTCAAGAGTAAAGAATTTTTATATTTTATTTGGTAAACAAACATTTAACTGAAATATCTTATTAGTTCTAATAGTTTTCATTACCTTACATGACAAAAGGGATTTCACAAATGTGATTAAATTAAAGATCTTTGAATGGGGAGATTATCTAGGATTATCTGGCTAGGCCAAATATGATCGCAAGGATCTTAACAAATGAAAGCAAGAGGCAGGGCCAGCCCGTGGCTCACTCGGGAGAGTGCGGTGCTGATAACACCAAGGCCACGGGTTCGGATCCCACATAGGGATGGCCGGTTAGCTCACTGGCTGAGCGTGGTGCTGACAACACCAAGTCAAGGGTTAAGATCCCCTTACCAGTCATCTTTTAGGAAAAAAAAAAAAAAAAAGAAAGCAAGAGGCAGCAGACAGAGTCAGAGAGAGATCTAAAGATGCTATCTGCTGGCTTTGAAGATGGAGGAGGGGGACACAAGCCAAGCAATGCAGGCACACTCTAGAAGCTAGAAAAGCTGAGGGAATGGATTCTTCTCCAGAAGTAACATAGCCCTGTCAACACTTTGATTTTAGCCCAGTAAAACCCATTTCAGACTTCTAAACTTCAGAACTGTAAGAGAATATATTTGTTTTAAACCACTAAATTGGAGGTAATTTCTTACAGCAGCAATAATAAACTAACAATAATAAACTGATATAACTAGTAAAATTAAAGTAAAATAACACAAAAAGAAAATATATTTACAAATATCTTTTTACCATTGCCTAAAGGAAAAGCAATTCCTAAAGAAATGTTTGTATTAACTACCATTTAGTTTAGCATACTGATGGGAGCATAATAATTTTAGAAGAAGTTCTGTGCTTAAACATATTCTGCTAGAGTCCCTAGAGAAGGCAGATATCTAGGACTGCTCTAAGGAGATTATTGGTGACTGTAAGGTGATAATGACAGAGGAGGTATGTTATACAATACGTACTGGTGTGGATCCCTGAGATGTAAGCCAAGAGCTGCTAATTCCTATTTTAACTTGAGTTTTTTGTTTTTAACTTCTGATACTCTAATTTCTATATCAGTAAGGAAATGACAGTTCAATTGTAAATTTGTTAGAAAATATTGTGATTATATAAAGATGACATTTTCAATCAAATTAACTAGAAAATTTAACTTTTATTACTTATAAATTAAGTAAAAGTTAAACTTTTGTGGGGTGAGGTTACACATTGTAGTTTTCTACTTTAGAAGAATTATAAGAAACTGGATGTGTATGTCTGAACTTTTCTTAATATAGCAGAATTATACCTAAAATGTCTAAGGTATAATTACACCTGCAAAAGATTTATGTGGGCCTAAAGCTTTCTTTTATCCCTAGAACGTGTATTTATGAGATATAAGCTATTTGTATAATAAAAAGCACATAAGAAAATGACAGATATCAACTGGACACTTAATGTACAAATATTATCCATTTATTTTCATTCGTGGTGTTCCTGCATTTTTGTCCAAATCAATTTGGAGAATTCCAAATAATACATTTTCAAGAACACCTTTTTAAAACACTCTGCCCTGATTTAAATTTTCATAAATTAAAGGGTAATATGGCTTATTGGGCTTTGAAAATGGATAGAACTAGCTTAAGATTCTCTATGAGCTTGGGCTCTGATCCTCTGCTTCTTCACCTGTAAAAGGGGAGTAAAGCTAGCTTAGACAGTTGCTGTAAGAATTGGTTGTACAGTGGATTCTGGGAAGATGGTGGAGTAGAAAGCACCAGGAATCTGTTTTCTCACCTAGACAACAATTGTACTGGCAAAATCTGTCTGATGTAATTGTTTTGAAACTCTGGAGTCTACTGAAGTCCTGCAACTTTCAGAGGAAGGATGCATGGTAAATTATGGTTAATTTTGGCCAATTTCAGCTCTTAGCATAGTAGCATTTAACCACCCCCCCCTCGCGTGCAAGCCCCTGTGCACATGTTCCAGGAACAGCATGTATGCAGCCTGAAGGACCCAGGGTAGGAAAAAAGCACCCTGTTTTCCAAACATTGGCTATCTATACTCTGATTGCTGATTGCAGCTTCTGATCAGAGAGGTGCAGACAAAGAGGCAGAGGATGGGAATGGGAGAGAGGGGCCACTGTTAATGCATATCCCACCATTGTTGCAAACCCCTCTACCTCTGGCTGAAATGGCTTTCAAGGAATTTAAATATGCAGTACTCCCCCCTCCTTTTCATTTTCTTCTTTTCTCACTTTTGGGGCCAGACAATAAATAGACTAAAACATTAAAAAACAAAACAAAAAAACAAAAAAACCCCTGCATTTATGAAGAAAATTAGAAAGTGACCATGCATGCCCAGGGAAAGACACAGGATCAGAAAACACCTTAACAGACCCTTAAGTTTATACTTCAGGCTGATCCTTGGCACAGCAAGAATCTATGATAATCAAAGAAACAAAAACAATAACAGCAAAAAACAGCAAACACCAGGGAAGGGGTAGAATTTGATTTCTAGAGATACAACATTATTAGATTCAAATATCTAGTTTTCAACGAAATAATCACAAGGAATACAAAGAACTTGAAAAGTATGGCACATTCAAAGGGAAACAAATACAAGTGAAATCAAAAAGTTCATGGAAAAATAGAATTGAAACACAATATAAACTTTTTGAAGTACCCTCACAAATCAACAGAAACTATCCCTGAAAAAGACCTGATGGCGGATCTACTAGACAAAGACTTTAAAACAACTGTCTTAAAAATGCTCAAAGAATTATAGAAAGATGCAGAGAAAGTCAAGAAATGATGTACAAACAAAATGGACAAATTGTTAAAGAGATAGAAAACCTGAGAAGAAACCAAAAAGAAATTCTAGAGCTGGAAAATACAATAACTGAAGTGAAAAATTCACTAGAAAGATTCAAAGGCAGATTTAAGCAGGCAGAAGAATCAGCAAACTTGAAGACAGGGCAATGAAAATAATTGAGTTTGTAGAACAGAAAGAAAAACACTGAATAAAAGTGAATAGAGTCTTAGAAACATGTGGCACATCATCAAACTAACCAATTTATACACTGTAGGCATCCTGGAAGGAGAAGAGAGAAAGAAAACAAAAGAGAAAATATTTGAATAATGGCTGATTAAAAATGATCAAACTATATGCTGTCTATAAGAGACTCATTTTAGATCTAAAGACATAAATAGGTTGAAAGTAAAAGGATGAAAAAATATATTCCATGCAAATAGTAACAAAAGAGAGCAGGGTAGCCATACTCATAGCACATAAAATAGACTTTAAATCAAAAAGGTTACTAGAAACAAAGAAGGACAGTATATATTAATAAAAATTTCAATACAGCAAAAAAATAAACATTTACACAGCTAATAACAGACCCTCAAAATATATGAAGCAAAAACTGACAGAATTGAAGGAAAAAATAGACAGTTCTACAATAATAGTTGAAGATTCCAGTTCCCCACTCTCAATAATGAATAGAACAACCAGACGAAAGGTAGATAAGGAAACAAAGGACATAACACATTAAACCAAATAGATTTTATAAATATATACAGAACATTCTACCCAACAACCACATAATACACATTCTTTGCAAGTGCACATGGGACATTTTCCAGAATAGGTCATACATTAGGCCACAAATTAAGTCTCAGTATGTTAAAAAGAGACATACAAAGATTAGGCAAAATATCTTCCCTGACTACAATGGGATGAAGTTAGAAATCAATATCAGAAGGACACCTGAAAAAATCACAAATTTGTAGACATTAAACAACACATTTTTAAACAACCAATGGACCAAAGAATAAATCACAAGGGATTTTAGAAAATACTTAGAGAACAATAAAAACAAAAACACAACATCAAAACTTATGGGACACAGTAAGAGCAGTGCTAAGGGGGATATTTATAGCTATAAATGCTTACATTAAAAAATAAGAAAGATCTCAAATCAGCAACCTAACTTTTCAACTTCAGGAACTAGAAAAAGAAACTTAACCCAAACTCAGCAGAAGGAAGGAAATAATAAAGAGTAAAGCAGAGTTAGAGAACAGAAAAACAATAGAGATAAATCAATGGAACCAAAAGTTAGTTCTTCAGAAAGATCAACAAAAATGACAAATGTTTAGCTAGATGAACTAAAAAAGAGACAGAAGACTCAAATTACTAAAATCATAAATGAAACTAAGGACATTGCCACTGACTCTACAGAAATAAAAAGAATTATGAGAGTACTATAAATAATGCACACCAACAAACTAAATACCCTAGATGAAGTAGACAAATTACTAGAAACACAAACCCTACCAAGACTAAGTCACAAAAAAAATGGAAAATCTGAACAGAGCTATAACTAGTAAGGAAATTGAATTGGTAATCAAAAATCTCCCAATGAAGAAATGTCCTGGACCTAATGACTTTACTGATGAATTCTACAAACAATTAAAGAACTAACACCAATCCTTCTCAAACTTTTCCACAAAACTGAAGAGAAAGCACATCTTAAATCATTCTATAAGGCCAGCATTACCCTGATACCAAAGCCAGACAAAGACACTACAAGAAACTATAGACAATTATCTCTTATGAACATTCATGCAAAAATCATCAACAAAATACTAGCAAACAAAATTTGTGGGCACAGGTGGTGATGGTATGAATATGCATAACCAAGAAAAATTTTGGTAGGATATTGAAAGGATTATACATCACGACTTTGTGGAATTTATCCTTGGAGTGCAAAATGATTTAACATAGAAATATCATCAATGTAATATACCACATTGATAGAACAAAGGAAAAACTGTCACATGATCATGTCAATTGATGTAAAAAGAACATATGACAAAATTCAACACCCTTACATGATAAAAACATTCAAAAAATGAGAAACAGAAGAAAACTATCTCAACATAATAAAAGACATACACGAAAACTCCACAGAGAACTTCATACTCAATGGTGAAATTCTGAAAGCATTTCATCTAAGATCAGGAACCAGGGAAAGATGCCTGCTTTCAGCACTTCTATTCAACATAATATTGGAAGTTATAGCCAGAGTAATTAGGCAAGAAAAGGAAATAAAAGAAATCCAAATTGGAAAGGAAGAAGAAAAATTATCTCTGTTTGCAGGTGATATGATTCTATATTAAAATCCCCTAAATATTCCACAAAAAGACTGTTAAAACTAATAAATAAATTCAGCAAAGTAGAAGGATAGAAAGTCAACACACAAAAAATCAGTTGCATTTCTTTATACTAACAATGAATAATCTGAAAAGGAAATTAAGAAAAAAAATCCATGTACAATAGCATCAAAAACAATTCGTACAATAAAAACCATAAAACACTGCTAAAAGAAATTAAAGAAATAAATAAAAAAAGATTTACCATGTTCATAGATTTGAAGACTTAATATTGTTAAGATGTCAATACTACCCAAAGTGATCTACAAATTCAATGCAATCTCTACCAAAATTCGAATGACATCTTTTGCAGAAATAGAAAAACCCATCCTAAAATTTATATGGAATCTCAAGGGATCCCAAATAGCCAAAACAATCTTGAAAAAAAAAAAAGAGACAACTCTGGAAGACTCCAACTTCCGATTTAAAAACTTACCGTGATGCTACAATACTTAAAACAATGAGGTACTGGCATAAAGGCAGACATTTAGACCAATGGAATAGAACAGAGCCCAGAAGTAAAACCTCACATATACTTGTATGATCAAATGATTTACAAGTGTGTCAGAACCACTTAATGGGAGAAAGGACACTCTTCCAACAAATGATGCTGGGAAAACTATTTATCCACATGCAAAATAATGGAGTTCAACCTTTATCTAACATCATATCTCAAAGTTAATTCGAAATGGATCAAAGACCTAAAAGTAAGACTAAAACTATAGAACTCTAAGAAGAAAACATAGGGCAAAAGCTTCCCAACACTGGATTTGGCAAGGATTTCTTGGATATAACAGTAAAGGTGCAGACAACATGAGAAAACAAACGGATGAATTGGATTTCATGAAAATTAAAACATTTTGTATATCAAAAGACACTATCAACAAAGTAAAAAGGCAACGCACGGAATGAGTGAAAATATTTGCAAATCTGGTAAGAATTAATATACAGAATATACAGAAATCTCTTAAAAGTCAACAACAACAACAACAAAAAAACCTGATTCAAAAATGGACAAAGGACTTGAATAGATAATTCTCCTACGAAGATATATAAATGGCTAATAAGCACCTGAAAAGATGCTCAACATCACTAATCAATAGGGAAAGGCAAATTGAAACTACAATGAGATACCACCTCACACCCAGTAGGAAGGCTACCATCAAGAAAACAGAAAGTAACATTTGTTGATGAGGAGGTGGAGTAATTGGAACCCTGTACATTGCTGTTGAGTCCATAAAATGGTACAGCTGCTGTGGAAAATACTGCAATGGTTCATCAAAAAGTTAAAAATAAAATTACCTTACTATTCGGCAATTCTAACTCTGGAATTGAAAGCAGGGCCTCAAAGAGACATTTGTACACCCATGTTCATAGCAGCATTATTCAAAATAGCTAAAAGCAACCCAAGTGTCCATTGACAGATGAATGGATAAGCAAAAAGTGGTATACACACACATACACACACACAAACAAACACACATCCACACAGTGGAATTTCTTCCTTTTCAGCCTTAAAAAGGAAGAAAATTCTGACATATACTACAACACAGATGAACCCTGAGGACATTATGGTAAATAAAATAAGCTAGTCACAAAAAGATAAATACTGCAAGATTCCCCTTGTATGCGGTACTTACAGTAGTCACAATCAGAAACACAAAGTAAATCATGGTTGCCAGGGTCTGTGGTGGGGGTGAGGGGAGAACAAAAAGTTATTCTCTAATGGGTATAAACTTGCAGTTTTGCAAGATGCAAAGAGTTCTGCAGATAGATGGTGGTGATGATCATACATTATCAATGTATTTAAATACCTGCAAACTGTACACTTAAATATGGCTAAGGAGGTAAATTTTACATTAAATGTATTTTACCACGATAAAAAAAATGAAAAAAATAAGTATAAGAAGTTTCTAGAGCAGATTGGGGCACATAAGTACTCAATAAATAAACGATAAAGATAGTGCTGATAATCTTGCTTGCAGTGATTAGAAAATACTGGGAGAAAAATAAAAAACAAGGACCTTTCCCTGGTCCAGTTTCTTTCTTAGGCATGGGGATCTCATCCTCTTCTCATCACATTCTTTTTAATTTTTATTTTTTTGGTGTCTGGCCAGTGAGGGGATCTGAACCCTTGACCTTGGTGTTATTAGCACCACACTCTAACCTTCTACCTCAGTGACCTAACCAACCAGCCCAGTTCTCATTACATTCTTCTGGAGAAAAATAAACTTTTAAAATCTTTCCCTTTCCTGTCCTCTAACTTCCAAACTGTATATCCTTCCTGTGTTTCTAATCTTAATTCCCAGAGTCACTATGCTTGTAATTTCTCAAAGCCTGAAAACTTAATCACCCTTGATTCTTCCCTCTCAACCTGCATATTTATTTTTTATTTTGTCAACTTCATTTGCATAAAGGTATATATAGTACTGTCAAATTTTTTAAAATTTCTTTTGTTTCAATGGTTATTATCCCCTTTCTTTTCTTTCTTTTTTTTTTTTTATTGTGGTAAAAAATATATAACGTAAGATTTGCCATTGTGACCATTTTAAAATATAAAATTCCATGGAATTAATTACATTCACAATGCTGTGTGACCATCACCTTTATATATTTCCAAAACTTTTTGGTCATCCTAAGCATAAACTCGGTACCCATTAAGCAATCATTTCCTATTATTCCTTCCCTTCAATGTCTAGTAACCTCTAATCTACTTCTGTCTCTAAAGATTTTCTTTTTTTTTTTCTTAATTGACCCATGATAAGTGTATATATCTATGGAGTACAATGTGATACTTGGGCACATTTATGTGCAAGTATGCAATAATCACATCAGGGTAATTAGCATATCCACCACCTCAAACATTTGTCACCTCTTTGTGTTGGAAACATTCCAAATCCTCTCTACTAGCAACCTGAAGTTATACAATAATTTGTTGTTGACTAGTTTCCCTATAGTGCTATAGAACATTAGATCTTATTCTTCCTATCTAGCTACAATTTGGTATTCATTGACCACCCTCTCCCTATTCCCTCTCCTCTGTACCCCTATCAGTCTCTAATAACCACTATTCTACTCTCCACTTCTATGAGATCAATTTTTTTTAGCTAACACATATGAGTGAGAACATGTGGTATTTCTCTTTCTGTGCTGGCTTGTTTCACTTAACATAATTTTCTCTAAGCTCATCCGTGTTGCTACAAATGGCAGAATTTCATCCTTTTTTATGGCTGAGTAGTATTCCACTGAGCATATATACATTTTCTTTGTCCAACTGTCCATTGATGGACATTTAGGTTAGTTCCATATATTGGCTATTGTGAATGGGGCTACAATAAACATGGAAGTGCAGGTATACCTTTGACATATTAATTTTCTTTCCTTTTGATAAATACCCAGCACTGGGATCTCTGGATTGTATGGTAGTTCTATCTGTAGTTCTTAGAGAAACCTCCATATTGTTTTCCATAAAGGCTGCTGTAATTTACATTCCTACCAATAATTATATATTGCTGTATAATCCTTATACAGAATTCCCCTTTCTTTGCAACCTCACCAGAACTTACTTTCTTTTTGATAACAGCCATTCTAATTGGGGTGAGATGGAATCTTACTGCAGTTTTGATTTGCATTTCTCTGATAATAAGTGATGTTGAACATTTTTTCATATACCTGCAGGCCATTTGTATGTCTTCTTTTGAGAAATGTCTATTCAGCTCATTTGCCCATTTTTACAATTGGGTTATATGCTTTTTTTTTTTTTTTAACACCTGAATTGTTTGAGTTCCTTGTATATTCTGGATATTAATCCTTTGTCATATGAATAGTTTGCAAATATTTTCTCCCATTCTGCATCAACCTGCCTATTTAGCCAGTCACCAAAATCCTCCTGATTCTACCTTTGGTAGCTTCTTCTTTTCCTTCCTTCCCTCCCTCCCTCCCTCCCTGCTTCCCTCCATCCCTCCCTTTATTTCTTTCAAGTATTTATTGAAAACCTACTATATGGCAGGCACTGTTCTAGAGATGGAGAATATAGCCATGAACAAAACAAACAAAATCCATATCCTCATAGTACTCATGTTTTTGTGGGGGGAGACATGAAAAACAGCAGCAAAATATATGGTTTTAAGTGCTATGAAAAGTGCTATGACAAGACAAGGAGGATAATACAGGTGTATGTGCATGAGTGTATATTGGAAGAAGTTTGCTATTTTAATTAGTGAATCTGGGGCAATAAGATTGGGGCAGAAGAAGAGCTCCCTGGGAGCAGAGAGCTAACTAAGCCTGGAGTAGGAGAGATACAGAAAGAGACTAAAAAAAATTGGGAGATGTTAGTGTATAGATATAGTATTTAAAGTCATGAGAACAGATGAGATCACCAAGGGCAAGGATAGGATAAGAAAAAAAGAGATCCAAGGATTTATCCTTGGGGTACTCCAGGGTAGGACAGGGAAATAAGAAGAAACTAGCAGAGGTGAATGAGAATGCCAGCTAGTAAGACTAATTAGTGTGGTTATATGTCCAGCCATGTTCAAATGCATGCTGCAGAATTGGTGGAGAGCTGTATTTAATCAGTGGTAGGGTTTTGTCAGATAATTTCTACTACAAAGAGGGAGGAGGAACCCCAGAAAGTATAATGTTAGAAGCCAAGTGAAGAAAGAAAACCAAGAAGTCAACAGATAAAGTAAGGTGAGAGGTGAGAATTGACTGCTGGATTCAGCAACTTGAAGTCACTAGTGATCTTTGGTGGAGCAGCTGGGCAAGAAAGTCTGATTAATTGGACTCAAGAGAGTGTGAAAAGATATAATATCTACATATTTTTTAAAAGGAGTTCTGCTCAATAAGGAAGCAGGAATGGAGCAGCAGCTGGAAGAGATACGGGATCAATAAAGATTTTTGTTTTATTTTATTTTGCTTTGTCTTTATGATGGGAGGAATAATAGCATATTGTATTCTACGAGGAATGATCCAATAGAGATGGGAAAATTGGCAGTAGGAAAACTGACAACTACAATGCCTTTGAGTAGTAAGGAAAGATAAGTTTTAGTGTCCAAATTCAGAGATTGGCCTTATCTAAAATAAAAGCAAGAGAAGTTTATCCATAACAACAGGCAGGGAAAGCTGAGTAAATGAGTGTAGACGTAGGTAGGAGGGGTATGTGTGGTGGTGAGAATATGTGGGCTTCTCTTCTCATGGCCTTTATTTATTTGTTTATTTTTTTATTCAGAAACAGGAAGCTAAGTCATCAGCTGAGAGAGAGAAAAGAGATGGAGGTCTGAAGAGAGAAAACGGGAAAAGTCATATCAGAGAGTAGATGAATGAAAAGACTAAGATGAATGAATGAAGCAGAAGTACTCTCGACTATGCAGAAATGAGGATTTTCTTGAGGTTAGTGGTCATGAATTTAAAGTAGAGCCAGTTAGTGTGATTACATACATGTCTAGCCATGTTCAAATGCATGCTGCAGCCACAGAATTGGTGGAGAGCTGTATTTAATCAGTGGTAGGGTTTTGTCAGACAATTTCTACTACAAAGAGAGAGAAGGGCAAGAAAGTTGAATATGCATCCGAGAGCAAGTGATGATAATGACAGATCATGCTATTGATATGTGTTTTACATTTGTAACCCTTGACTACAAGGTGGAGGAGAGAGGGAGCCCTGCTTCCTTGGTCACACTCAGTTGAACTGAAGCTTCTTTCATGCTCATCTGGGGGTGGGGGGAGGTGAAAAAAAACGAGTCATGACTCAAATACTACAAATTGTTTTTTCTAAGATTCAGTAGCTTTTCTTGAATAAATGTTTCTTCATTTGCTGACTTGTTGTATAATCTTAGGCCAATTTCTAGAGACTTTAAATGCTTTTTTTAAAAAATAGGTTTCTCTAGTTATGGTTTTTCTGCTGGGGATGGTTCTGTGGAGCTCCACATGCCATCATTCCAGGAGTGATCACTTCCAATCAACCTTTCTGAAGTACAGAGGTTATCAGTAAACTAGCATTTTATATTCAAAAATTTACCGAGGACTAAGAATTAGACATATATTAGCTACATAAGCAAATAAACTTATAGAAGAAGATTTTCATATTTTCCAACTTTTAACTAATAACTAACTTTATATTAAGGAATGAAATTTTAAAATTAATATTTTTAAAATAAAAAAATTTAATTACACATTTGAAATCACAGAAATCTCTTCAAATTGTTTCTAATGTTATTTTAAATTTTAATTTTATAAATAAAATTTATAAAGTCTTTATACTTCGGCTCTTAGAATGTATAATTAATTAAATCTTCTTGAGAGATTCTTATTTATCTTCTCTCTAAAACATATATACACCACCAACACCATGATGAAACAAAAACCTACTAGTCTACATAGCTGGGATTGATTTACATTTAATCAAGCACAAGTTGCTTTGTAGAATCTAGATGTTTCTTTCTTCCATGACATTTATATTGGCTTTTGCTCAAAATCAAATTATTAATATGTATGTGTAATCTTTAGAAAAGAATAACACCTAGGCAATTCTATATATATCACATATTTTCTATTTATGATAAATGCCTAGTAGATGTAAAAAAGACCTAAGTAAGGATCCAAGAATCCACAATATCAACATATGAAATGATCAAAGAGTAATCATTAACACTCCAAATTGATTTCAAAACATTTAATTATTTATTCAATTCCTTTAATAGAAAAATAACAGCAAAATGCTTCCTCTAAACATTTTAGGAAGCTTCCAATTTAAGAATCTGTGCCGACAACAAAGATAGAAAACTTACTTGCCAATACCTCCTGGTTGTAGCATGTATGACTAAAAAGAATAATCCAAACTTATTTGGGAATTCTTGTTCTCCCACCTAATCCCACAATAAGAACAAAAGTTAACCTGATTCCAAACTTAGAACTTTTAATCTGATAAACATGGCTTGGATTTTAGATTTAGTTAATAACAGAGTAAAACAAGAACATTATATATTTAAATTTTTAAACTTACCTGATATAAATAATCTTCAAATACAAAATAATAATCATCATTGCTTGCTGTCAACTTCACATCCTATAATGAAAAGTAGAGAGTACTGAAAAAAACCAAATGAATCTGTATATAGTACTAATGCAAATGTATAATACTTAGAAACAAGATTATAATAGATTTATTATGTTATGTACAATTATAAACTTTTCAATTAGATTTTATCATTGCTATATATTTACTTAACTAATATATGTGACGCATTATCTAACCTGAAATTCCTTACACTTTTTTAGGTTCCATTATTAGTTCTTTTTCATTTATTTCAATTTTATCTCCTTATAATCTAGTATTTAGGTATCGTAAAGGTAGAAAAGAAAAGCAGATGCAATCACAACATCCAGATGCAACCATAACAAGCTGGCCCTAGGTTACTGTTTCAGTCTCACTGTTCAAGTCCACATTCCTGTCATTCCTTCAAAATACCAAATATCTTCCATTCCTTTGGTGATTATTCAGTTGGAAGTTACCACTTTTTACCGGTAGACTAGTAACATTGATTTTCCTGCCTGGTGAACACATATTTTAAGGGGAGTTCATTGACTTCCCCCGAACAGAGTATTAGTTCCTTCCTTTAAATATAACTCTATTCTTACTTCCTCACCTGAGACTAGTTTAAACATTTCTGCTCTCCCTATAAGACCTTAGGCTCTTTGAGGCCCAGTGTCTTAACTATTTTTAATATACTTAGCACCAGCACAGTGCCTAGCACCTAATAAGTACCCAACACATGTTGGATGAATAAACAGAAAATAAAAATATAAAATTATTAACAAAAATTAATTTTACTTTCCTATGAAGCAATGCATCACTAAAAGGTACTCCTCCACAATAACAAATAAATAAAGAAAAGCTCTGAAAAATAAACCAAAACATTTGCATTTCCCCCAGAGTATTTCTCAACATTTCGTACAGTGAGTTGGAACCTGCTACTTGTATGCTTCAGTGTAAAGAACATGGACATTCCAACAGATTTGACCAAGATTTGAAATCCAGTTCCACTACTTCAAACTCTATGACTTTGGTCAGTAACTCCAAGCATAGGTCCCCATATCTCTAAATGCAGATACCACTACCTACTTCAGGAAATAAGGGTAAATGCCTAGGATAGTATCAGATACAGAGTAGGCATCCAGAACACTATTTTAAAAATTCACCAAAAGCCCCTTTATTTACTGTATTCTTCATCTGTTTATAAGTACATGTATTTAAATAGAGATCTTGAACCTTACATGTATCAAAAAAGTCCAGATCTAAAGGGCACTGATATATATTCGATTCAGTAAGTACTGACTGATTAAATGGGATGAAGAATACAAAAATCAAAACCCAAACAAACAAACAAAAACAACAGACAATATTTATCCTCAAGAAGTCTAATCTCACTGGCAAGAATACATACACAGTAAAAATAAGAGAAAACGTACAAAGAAATATTGTAGAAACCCATGATAACACAGCTCAAAAAGTCTACAAAATTCAACCAAGCTAATGAGGAAAGCACCAGTCAGGGGAGAACGGAACTCGTGGATAACTCCAGAGGCAGGGAATATGTGCTAAGTCTGGAAAAACTTAAAAACACAGATTAAGAGGAAAGAAAGGGCCCAGTCTTCTAAGTCAGGAGACAGACAGGCAAAGACAGAGGTCATGCATTCTCAACAGGAATGACATTGCCTCCTACTGGGTAAAAACTGGTTCTCGGGAGGCCAAAAGATGTCACATATCACCACGGCATGTGGACCTCCAAAGCTCATCTCTATTCAACAAAATCTTATTCTCTGGTATTTAATTTTTCTTATTCAAGAGAAAATTTTTCTCCTCAGGGGTGTGATAATGAAGATAGGTTAAGAAACACTGATACAAATTGTCAGTTCATAGTAAATGGTGAAAAACTGTAGAAGGTGTAGATACAAGGCAAATTTGTACAAAAAACAATTCAGACAGGACCATTTAACAATTTAGCTTAGGGAAGGTTTAATGATGTTCTGTATTTAGTATTGCCTTGTTCCCTTCATTCCTTTAACCACTACAGTAATTCTACTTTGTATTCAGTTCAATTTACTTATTTATTTTACTTTATTTTAACTTCTCAATATAATGGTGCAGTCTTCATGGAAAATTGTATAGAGGTTTCTCAAACAATTACAGATAGATCGACCATATGACCCAGCTTTTCCACTGCTGGGAATATACCCAGAGGAATGGAAATCATCATGCCGAAGGGATACCTGTATTTCCGTGTTTATTGCAGCACTATTTACAATAGCCAAGAGTTTCCAGTTCAATTTAAAACAAGTCTGTGCCATGGAGCCTGTAATGAAACTTTAAATAATTTCTTTAAATGCTCATTCCCTTACGAGCTGACTTTAATAATGTTTGAAGTTGCTCCAACGAGATCAGCAGAGCCCAACTAACAGAAGTCAAAAACAACAAGGGACAGATACCTCTCTAAAAACATTCATGTTGTACACAGAATGAGGATTGATGCTACCAAAACTTATATTTGACTCCTCGGGCACAAACTGTTTACTTCCTTCTCAAAACAGATTTTCTTTATTGACTCAAACTAAAATTCATGTTAGCAACAAAAAACTCTCATGCTAGCACTCACTGGTTTTTTTTTGAGCTTTCTCACTTGTGAGTTTCCTCTTATTTGAATAGAAAAGAGGTTAACGGTCTTAAAGGCCAAGAGATCTCTTAAGCTGTTACTAAAATAATTCACTGAGCATAATCATTTGACCTCAAAGTTAATATTAGGACCTACAATCCAAATCTAGTGTAAAAACCTCTGGAGATTTAAGATTTTTCATCAAAGGACTTTGTACTCTAAACTTCCTTATTTCTGCTTACGGTACAGTATATGGTTCTGTATTCAGATTAGCTAGGTTCAAATTTCGGCTTTGCTACTTAATGTGAATTTAAACATTTCTTTAACCTTTTCCTCAGTTCCCTCATCTGTAAAATGGTAAAATAATAGTACTTTCTGTTTTGCTCTAGCACATGTGTTGATATGTGGCTGGTAGGTAAGGGAATGATGTCAGTATAACATGGAAATTATGTTGGTGCAGATGCAATTTTTCTTAAGCAAGGGGAGCTAGAATAGCAAGAGTAGAATTTAAACCTTTAGCAGGAAAGAAAAAAGCCTTCAGCTTACCTGCTGCACAGGCGTTAGCCTCTATAATTGCATTTTAAGAAAATTAAAGACAGACGTTGACAAGGGGGCTCCCTCTCCAGAGAGGCACACTCCCAGCCTGGCATATTTCTCAGTTGCTGTAATTCTTCTTGTGCCCACGTTAACAGCAGCTCCGTGGCCCAGAGCATCACTTCCATCTGCATTATTTTAGCATTTCGATTTTATCAGTTTAGTATATTTTTAATAGCTCCTGTGGGAGCAGTCTGCCTGAGCTGTTTGATTCTTCTCCCAAGCTATCAATTATTATTTTTGTTAGTCTTCTGGTTACAAAGTTGCAAAAGTTTTGAGTGCTCTGCCCCAACCCTATTTTTCCTATGAGCTGTTATTTTTAATGTGTGATTTTGCAGAATTCAAGTTTTCTTTTCCCAGGGAAAAAAATGTATTTATCATTTATAGCCTAAGTGTTGGTATCTGCTATTCTTAAAGTAGTTGTCCTGATTAAATGATAATCTGTGTAAAGGGTTTAGAACATTATAGCACACAGTAAGCAGTCATAAATATTAGCAGTTATTACAATATGTCCTACCCAGACAAATTTTCAGGTCCTCAGTGTGTAAGCGTCTCTCCCCCATTTCTGAGACCTATAATAATATACATTCTCCTCTATCTTTCAAATTCTAAATTTAAAGTCCAAGTTTTTAAAACAGTCTAATTATTAATCCAGAATTAGTCATATCCTATATTATGCTTAAAGCATCTATAACTCAACTTTCAACTTGATTATCAGATGCTTAAAGGCAAAACCTCAATGTATCCCTATCATAAAACTTGAGATATACTTAGCCATATGTCTACAAACTAAAATAAATTAAAAACTCAAAATGACTTGAATACAAAGAGAACAATTAGGCCTCAAAGAATCATGAGATAAATAGGATAAAAATATTATAGTCTGATTTTCTTTTCAGTTGCTTTTTTATTTGGTATGTGTTGAAAACTTGTATTTATAGTGCTAAGAAATACTTATTTTGCTAATCAAAAAATGGGAAGATCATGATGACAGCTTCAAAGGGAAAGAAGATAACATTGAATGCAGACTGCAAATTTTAAAGGCCAACCTGAACTTTAAATGATCTGTAAAATGGTATCATTTTGAGTATAATGATCACTCAAAATTATTTTTTCTAGGTTAATATGTATCATTGTACATTGTGCAGGCCCTGCATATTGAAAACTTTCAATTTTTAAGTATATTAATGAAATGAAAAAAAACTATGCTTACTTTCACTTACTTTATAAATTAGACTATCCACCAAAAGGTCATGTTGTATCACATTGGTCTTAAGCTGCTCATAATACAAGATATCCTAAATTTAAAAGCAAAACAAACAAAAATTAAAAATCAATCACGTTTATAAAGTCAGTCTCAAATTTTAATAAATAATAATCATTAATAGTACTATAAACACAAAGAGGGTAGAAACTCCATTTATTCACTATTATATATCCCATGCTTGATCAATAGCAGTTGTTCAATAAATATACCTACTCCCATCATTTAGGATAATGTCTGGCACCTGGTTGGTATTCAACCAATATTTGCTAAATCTATTAACCACGATTTAACTTTAATAGCAAATATAGTATTTATTAAGTACTTACTAGGTACCAGGCACTGTTTTACCCACTTTTCACGAGTTAACTCATTTAATCCCAACAAAATGAAATGGGTCAGTGGTTATTATTCCCAACTACATTTGAGGAAACTGAGGCCTAGAGAGAAAAGTAACTTGCTACCCAAGGTCACAAAGCTAGTAAGATTTGATCCCAGTAAACCTGGCCCCAGAACCTATACAAAAACCCAGAAGGACCACTCTATAATGCCTTTCTAAAACCTAAATTATTACAAAATAAAAACTTTAAGCATAATAAATCAGCCCTGGGAGTAAAAGCAGTCACACAGCATATAAATTAAGACAGCTTTTAATATTAGAATAAGTTCCATAATACTATAAAATTGAATAACTCTGTACAATGATGAGATTAGGCTAATGTTTAATTTAATAGAGAATGTGAAATAGAAGGAAAAATGGAAAGGAGAAAATAAGGAAGGAAAGGAAGAAATGAGAAGGAAGGAGGGAGAGAAAGAGGGAGTAGGAACTTGAGACTGTAATCAAGTTAAGTACCAGGTTAACTTGGTTGGTTAGGGTATTAAGGATGAAGGTAGGGATCAATTGGGCAGTAGTTTTGCTAAAGGGAGATGGAATACTTTCTCACCGCATAGCTGACCCCTAGATTCCTCCAAATCCATTCATTCATCTCTCAGAAACTTTAGCCCTGGTCTCTGCCCTTATCTGAAGGCTGCTTATCTCCATAGTACACACCAATCTATTTGACTCTTCCTGAAGACATTCCCTCAAAGTAAGGGTTGTGGGACAGGATCGTCTGAGACAAGGAGGAATATTTATTGTACATAGCTGCCTTAGCAACATAATAACTGACTCTATGTTTCCTGAAATATGATTTCTTAATCTTGAAAGATGTTTAATACACAGTTCTCTGGTTTGAGGCAAAGTGCTCTTTTGCCTAAAGATACTGTGGGTATTTACTGGCTATTTTTAGTCATTTTAATTTTAATAAAGAAGCTTTAATTAGTTTTCATTCATGAAGTTTTGATTTTCAAACTAATGCAATATTATTTTATTATTTTATCTACCTTCCATTGTATCTATTGAATCCATCTCCATGGCTAGAATGCAAGGTTCTTAATGGCAGAAACAGCACTACTTCAAATACCAATTCTTGCCAATGCTTAATATTTGTTAGTGAAGTGCAAAAGCTAAGTTTAGAGTTTTGTCTCTTTTTAAAAATAAAGTAAGCTCAAAATTACAAACTAATATATGACCATTAAAATAAGTGAAACAGGGCTGAGCCCGTGGCGCACTCGGTAGCGTGCTGCGCTAGCAGCGCGGCACCGCTCCCGCCGCGGGTTCAGATCCTATATAGGAATGACCGGTGCACTCCCTGGCTGAGCGCCGGTCACGAAAAAAATAAAATAAAATAAAATAAAAATAAAAATAAAAAAATAAGTGAAACAATATAAAGCTGAATAAAGAAAAATTCAATCATCTTTTCTCCTTCCATTCTGCCTTCCTAAAGTAACTAAGTCTAAAATTGCTAAGTCTTTCACTTAACTATTTATAATCCACCTGGAGTTTATTCTTGCATCTGATTATCAAAAGGCCTGTTTTCCTTCAAAAGGATGTACAATTATCAGCATAATTCATTAAATAAACCATGCATTTCCAATTGAAATAAAATGCTAGACCTGAATCTATTTAAAGTCTCACCATTCTTTTTTTTTTTTTTTTCTTCCCAGAACTTATTTGGCTATTCTTAGATATTTAATCTCTGCAAGAACTTTAAGATGATTTCATCCAGTTAAAAATAAAAGGGATTCTCTTACATATTGTTTGGAAAAACTGTCAAGTTTTACAATATTAAGGTTTTCCACCCAAAAATATGATTGAGATCTTTATGTGACCTTAGGCAAACACTTTTCTGGGCCTCAGTAAAATGATGGTAATAATAGGACCTTCTTTGTAGGCCTGATGTAAGGAATAATGAATTAATACATGTAATACGCTCAGAATAGTGCCTGGCACAGTGTGATTGCTATATAATGGTTAGACATTATTGCTCTATGTCCTTTATAAAGAATTATAATTTTCCTCATATGGGTCTTGTCCCTTTCCTGCTAAATTTATTCTGTACATATTTAAATGTTTTTACTATTGTGAATGAGGTATTTTTTTCACTTTTATAGTTCTAATTCATTATTGATAGTACAGAGAAAAGCTACTGATTTTTGTATATTTATTTTATATCCCTGTCTTATTAAAATCTCATCATTACTTCTAGTAATTTTTTTTTTATATCTTGGGTTTTCTGGGTATACAGTCATAATCATCTGAAAAGAAGATGATTGTGTGTCTTTCCCAAAACATAAACTAACTCATTTCTATGTCTTAGACCATTACTAGGGCCTCAAAAACTATGATTAATAATACTGGTGATAGTACCACTGCCTTATTACTAATTCTAATGAAAAGAGCTTCAGCATTTCTGTGTAGTTTGAATATACCGTTAGTTTTAAGAAATAGTCTTACGTTTCAGAAGCTCCATTTATTTCAAAGATTTTATTAGAAATGGCTGCCAAGTTTTCTCAATGCCATTTGACAACTACTGACACAATTGCATTTTTTCTCCTCTATATGCTCATGTATGCGATGTGAAGGCCATGTGGCTGTGACACCCATCACCCTCCAGCACTGTCAGTGTTGAGTCAGCTGATACTTGCTGGTCAGGCCAATGTCCTTTTCCCTCAGTGATTCTCTGGGCTGCATGCTTGTTCAAAGAGGATGACCATCCCTGTTAGAGGACTACTCTTCAGTTGAGAATTATTATTGACCAATTTTTCTTAAACTATCTCACATTTATTAAGGAACTTTTATATCTCCTATAAAAAAGCACAGAGAAATAAAGTAGGTCATGCAGACCTCTGAAAAAAATACTGCTTTAGAACAGTTTTAGTGATTTTACTTTATCATTATTTTAATTTATTATTCTTAAAATTTTTGTATTACATTTGTACTGACATAAAAAACTAAAGTAAAAAATCAATTAAAGGAAATATTTCTTTGGGTACATACTGCAAACACACATTCACATCTGCATTATTACCTACAAATTATAAATGCCCACAGAGAATTTTATTTTAATTGTTATGCTTAACAATAATTTATTTGTAATTGCACTTGTAATGCTTTTTAAATATAAATTAATAGCAGATGCCCTTCATGACGAATGCTAGAAAACTGATAAATATCCTAATAAGAGTAGTCATTAAAATTCTAATTTTAGTATAGGATGCTTCCATAAAGAAACATATCTTCCAAATGCTGTGAATACCTTTTTTTAATCCAGAAGAATATTTTTATTGGATCCTATTGTTTAAAATGGTCAACTAGCCCATAAATATAATTGTACAGTATTCTGATAAATTAATGTGCCATATTGGTTCAGACGTATTATTCACACATATTAAAATATGTAACAAAGCAACAAATATGAAATGCTGAGTAATTAATTGAAGGAAGACTTTGTCATGTTGCCTCAACCACTCCATCTGTCAAGACAAACTTCAAAATCACAGATCATATTTGAAAAGTACTCCATCTTTTAAGTTTATAATTTGTTTTGATACTTTCACATAATTTAATAAATACTTAAAATATATTGACTTTTCCCAATACATCCCTTTATATTGATTTTAGTGTCTACTAAAATACAAAGGAAATTAAAAGAACTTATTGATATTTGCATGTAACAAAGATAATGTATACATAACAAATAATTATGCAATCAGGTTTTTCACAATTTTCCTTTAATTATTCTCTTATATACCACATCATACAGCTAAATAAACAGTAAAATTTTAGTATAACATTTTATTTATAAAATGTATTGAAAGGCTAGAAGATAGGGACAAGCAGTAAACCAGGCAGACAAGTTACCTGACCTCAGCGAACTTGAGACTAAATCAAGACCTCTGTTATCAAGTGAGTTAGGCATAAGTTCAGATAGAGTTCTCAGAATCTGGATTAAGCCGTCCTTTACTAGGATCAACCATGGTGCAATATATCTATGGACAGAATCATATACTCACAGTCCATTCATTTAAAATAAAGTATGTGGATTTTAAATTATGAGTATTTGAACAAATAAAAGCAAGTATTAAGTTGAATTAAATGAAACACTACATTTTCCAACCCACTTATAGTTCCTAAAGATCTAGAAGTATTTATTGAACCAGTTATAGAACTGGTTGCTACCTGAGAACAGCAGGAGCCCCACTCACAAAGTCAATTACTAAGAATGGTTTCCTGAAGGATAAGACATTATCAAAATGCTGTTAATAAATTAGTCTATGACTTTAGACATATAACAGTGCTGTTGACAAAAATCTATTTTCTAGAATAATCTATTTTCTAATTCTAGAGAAAATAATCAGAATCTGAAAAATACAGGAACTTTGAAAATATCTAGTCTACTCTCCTTATTTTCAGATTAAAAAAATGAAATCTGGCAAAGTTAACTGTCTTAGCTGGTGACTGAACTAGTCCTCCTAATTCCTAGTCTAAGCTGTTTGGATTCAATAGTTTTTGGTGTAATTTATACATATAAAATGAGAGACAAACATAGATAGGAGAGTCAAAATTATAACATATGGTTATAGTTGATAGGGACAAGTTTTATATTAATATCTTAATTCTACACTATAAAATACATAAGCATTTACAAAAATTAGTTGATTACCAATAAGAAAACAGGATATTTTAAAGGAGTATTTGGTATAAGTTCTGGCAATATATATTGTAAGAGTAATGAATTACAATTATAAAAGGCAATCTCTGAAAAACAAAGTAGCCCAAATTTTTAGCATCAGAGAATATTTAAATCTCAGGGTTTTGTTGTTGTTGTTTCTGTTTTTCTTTCTTTCTTTCTTTTTTTTTTTTTTTTTTTGTATTTTGTGCAGATTTATACCATTTCTAACTTAAAAAAAGAGAAAATATACTCTCAGGAAATAAAAGAACTTACAGAACATTCCTAATATTTTATAGTAAATTGTTCATTAAACATTTATATGAGCCTGCCATTTCTAGACACTGTACAAGATACTGACATTAAAGATGGTGAAGAAAAACAAATCAAGTAGAGTGAATAAATCAAATAGAGTAAGAAGTATTGCATATGTTTTTCTCTCTTTAGGCTTTTTCTCATGCCCTGGTTATGATAAGAGAAAAGAGAATGAAGTATCTAACTGTGGCAGTGATGGAGCTGGGAGGAGACAGGGTAAAGGGGATAATGTTAGAAAGGCTTCTCAAAAAAGATGATGGAATAAGCTGCATCTTGAAAGATGAGTAGACAAAAGGCAGAGAAGGCATTTCAGGGAGATAATAGTATAGTGCAGAGAGAAACAGTACAGCATCTCTTGGAGGAGCACAAGCACACTGAGGTAAGGGTTCTGCCTTTTCTTTTAGATATCCTGAGCCTGATATATTTTTAAAACATATAATAAAGTTCTTTAGGCAACTGGAAATAAAATTTTAAGCTTACACAAAAGTTTGGGTTGAAAACAGAGTTGAATCCATTAGGGAATAGATGACTTGTGGATGAGGCAGTTCAGGGAAAATGAATAGAATGATAAGAAGAACAAATGGAATTCTAGGAAATACATGCACTTAAGGTCTAGCAGAGAAACCCAAATAGGGACTAAAGAAAGGAAAAAGAGAGAGGGGGGGAAAGGGAAAAAGAAAACAGGGTGAACTAAAATAAAGACCAAGAACATTTCAAGGACAGAGTAGGCAACATTAGATGTAAGGACTAAAATATGTCCACTGTTCCTTGATGAGTTTAGCTGGGGCGGCTGTAGTCATGCAGTTGGGATGTATGCCAAACTGTGGCAGACCAAGTAATTAATGAAATCAAACAATTAATCTTATTAATGTAATTAATTAATTAATGAAATTAAGTCTAGCACAGACTTTTGTTTCAGAAATGTAGCTATGAAAGGAAGGAAAGGGACAGGGAAAAAGCTAGGGAAGACATGGGATTTAAGATTTGATTTTATTCCTTAGATAGAAAAGACCTGAGAATGCATAATACCAGGGGAAGGAACAAGTAAACAGGAAGAGAGTGAAGAAAAATTATCAAAATGACAAAAGGAGGCACAAGTAGAGTCTTGGACAAAATAAGTACATTTCTTCCTCTGACAGGGGTAAGATAAAAATAAGTTCTCGCTGAAGAGAAAGAAAATTAAGGTAGACATTAATAAATTCCATTTTTTTTCCCTATGAAATAAAAAACAAGATCATCTGTTGGGAAAGAATGGAAGAGGGATGAGGTAGAAAGTCTGAAATTTAATACTAAGAGTTGGGTATATCATTTTGGGGAACTGGACAGGGAGTTGCCCAGTCCACCAAAAATGATTGTCATATGTCCCCACCAAAGGTTAATGGAAATTGTGGAGGCAGTAATCTGCATGGGTCTGTGAATCTTAAATAATCAGTTCAGTTACTAAATCATTTTCTGGAATAGAATGCTAGCAAACATGAAGTACATTCTTCCAGGTATTACGATCACACAAAAAGAGTTGCTCTGTTAAGTCTTTACCCTGGTAGTGTTTATTCATCTCATTGGCTTGAGTGACTTTCTTTAAGAAATAGTTTATTGACCATAAGAATAGGTTTATTTAATATCTGCTAATACTTATATCATCAGACTTCTCAAAAATAAGGATTCAATTATTCAACAAATATTTACTGAACACATTTTATGTGCTAGATATGGTACTCCTAGCTCCAGCACCCAGAACAGGCATGGCACAAAGAAGGTATTGAATAAATATATACTGAATAAATGAATAAAAGAACAATATAGTGATGAATAGGTAATATTTTTAATATACTTATATTAACAACTGAATTAACAACCTACTGCAATTCTATGGTTGGTGTATACACACACACCACACAAATACACATGTGTGTATGTTATTTATGTATGTGTATACTTGCAGATATACACATATCTTTTCTTATCCCCCTTTTATGGAAGAGGAGCCCAAGATTTAGAATAATTTAAAATGGAGAAGTAATTTGGCATATAGATAAGAAAGGGCAGAGTCAGAACTTGAACCCGGGTCTATCTGAAGCTAAACACATGGCTGTTAAGTACTAAGTTATACTACTTATCTGCCTTTATAGAAATTATAGTCTTATCTGTTGAGGATACAAAAAAATAATTGGGCATTTGCAGTACAGTATTGTATGTGTTACATAATAGGTAAAAACATGGGGGGAGGACAGGGGAATACATATGAAGAAAGTTCTAACCCAAATATGGGTGCCAGGGAAGTTCTCCTGGAGAAAGTGACATAACAGGCTTGAATTATAAGGGCTTGTCAGGTGAAGGAAAGGCAAAAGAAAGGAATTTTTTATATATATGAAACATGTGCAAAGACCAGGGAAAAAATAAGGAGATTAAAATAAGGGATCTTTAAAAGTTTTTAAGCAGAAGAGCTGAGATATCAGATTTCAGTTTTAGAAAAAGCAAGGTAGACAAAGGACTTGTAGGAGGGAGGCAGGTTGGAGGTACAAGACCAGGTAGGAAATTGTTTTAATTCAAGCAAGAAATGATGGTATTCTGAAATGGAGTGGTAGTATGAATGGCTATAGAGAAATAGTTGGATTTGAAGTATATTTAAGAGTTAAATCAAGAGGGACCTATTGGGTAATATAATATGAGATTCACGTAGAAAGTTAGGGATGAAACCAGGTTTCTTTTTTCTTTTCATTCTTTCTTTTTTTTTTTTTTTTTTTTGTGTGTGTGTGTGGCTGGCCAGAATGGGGGACCGAACCCGTGATCTTGGGATTATGTCTGTGCTCTAACCAACTGAGCTAACCAGTCAGCCCCGACGCTGGGTTTCTGACTGGGGCACCTTGACGGACACTGATACTGAAAAAGGAATCCAGGAAAAGTTTAGATATCCTGAATTTGAGGTGCTTATGAGATATACAAGTGCTTAGGTCCACAAGGCAGTTATGTCTGAAGCTCAGGAAAGAGAGATCTAAGAAGATAAACAGATTTGAGGTAATTGGTAACTGAAGCTATGGGAGTTGTTGAGATTTACCAAGGAACGTACAAATTAGAAGAGACAGACAATCATCAAGAACCCTAACTTAGACGACAAAGACGACCCTCCACAAACGAGGAATGCCAGAAAGAGCACTGTGTCACAAAAGCCAAGGGATATTTCAAGAAAGCGGTAGTCAATGAGGTCAAACACTGCTAAGAGGTGTAAGAGGCAGACATTTCTTCCACTTAAATAAAAGCAGATGAGGAAAGAACAGGTGCTGACACAATTAAGTTTACAAGTTTGGTGGAAGGAATTTGAATGAGTTTCTAATGCTGTCTTCTGTTTTCTGCAGGTATCAGGAGGGGAGGCCTTTTGCTAAGACTCTGAAGAGAAGTGGTTGAGGAAGGTGAAGGTCAGAAACAGGATCTATGGAGGCTAGGTGAGCTGACCAGAAAAACCTAGGAAGGTCAGGCACTGTTGTGGGCCTTGGTAAGGTTGCAGGGAATCTTATCAAGAAATCACAAATGAAAATCTTTTATGTTAATACTAGTCTTGGCTAGTTTATCAGTGATTACTCAGAGCAAAACAGTAAAATTTTCTGTCTTTAATTAGCAAAATGAAATTAAGCAAAAAATTTAAGAATATGAATAAATGTTTACTAAATATGCATATTTTTACATACCTACAGATTTGTAGAAGAAAATATATAAAGAAAATCCTTTTAAACTTATCACACATTTTCTTAAAAGAAAAAAATCAAAATTAGACAATGAAATAATATTATAAATAATATTGAAAGTACTAAATAAATGAATTACTAGAAACTTGAAGTATTATATCCAAAGTCTTTCTATTAAAATAAGATTTTAAAGAATAACTTCATGGATATGAAATGTGAAATATTCCATTTATGTCTCTAACTCCTCAACTATGATTGCAATTATGTGCAGCTTATATTAAGTAATTAAAAAGTAAACAAAAAGTTCAAATCAAGTATTCTTGATAAGAAGCAAGTATTCTTCCTAATCCGTCCCCCGCCCCCCCCCCCCCCCCCCCCCCGCAATGTATCACCTACAGCAATTGTTTTGGAACTGCTATAGCTCATTGAGGTCACTGTTTTACAGCTGAAATTAAGTATAAATGATGAAAGGTGTTTTAATCAATAAAATCAAGGTTGCTTTTCTAAAAACATTAATTTCAATTTACAGATATCAAATATAGTTGTTACTTTGCATTATAGAAAACTCAGATAGCTATTAGCTCCAAAATTCGAGTGTAAAAACAGCTTTTGAACAATTGTAGTAAACACTCCTTATCTAGGATTATTACTTTATCATTATCTGGGATTATTATCTGAGATTGTTAGAATAATATCTCTGGGAACATTCTAAACTTGTCTTTGAAATGGCAGTAATTCCTCTGCAAAGAGACAGGATTTGTTAATATAGGTCCTGAATAGTGAAGTTGGCAGGTCATTCACAAAGTCAGATCAAGACAAAAGTTACATTTTATTCTACGGGAGCTGATAAAAAATGGCCAGCATACACTCAAACCTATTTTGTAAACTGTTATTTCTAAAATGTCACCACAAAAGATTGGCAATATCATTTGATCTAAAACTGTTCTAAAATAAATCACTAGTTTATTCTTTCAAAAAGGAAACAAGTTATTTTTCATAGTGCTGTTCAGAGGGAGATTTACACAATACACACATGCATACATAATTTGCAAAGGTTAGAGGTATACTTTTTATAACAGACACAATATTTGATTTTCTTTAAAACTGCATTATTATTAATTATAATTAATTTATAACATAACTATATGTAATTATTATGACTACTACCATTAATAGTGACCACTTATGTGCCAGGCACTGTGGAAAGACTCACATACATTATTTCATTTTAATTCTCAAAACAATACTGTGATATAAATATTATTACCTGTATTTAAGAACGGGTTAACAGAGGTTTGAAAAAATTTAAGTAACTTGCTCCATGATATATTTCTGGTAAGTTGGGAGAGCTACGCATTGAAACCAGGTCTATATGATTCCAAAACCTATGTTTTTAACCACTAGGCTAGGGAGCTACTAGTGTGCTATTCATCAAAACTGTTAAATGGGGCCGAGCCGTGGCGCACTTGGGAGAGTGCGGCGCTGGGAGTGCGGTAACGCTCCCGCTGCGGGTTCGGATCCTATATGGGAATGGCCGGTGCACTCACTGGCTGAGTGCCGGTCACGAAAAAGACAAAAAAAAAAAAAAAAAAAACTGTTAAATGGATGACTTCTGTGATTAACTGGCTTAAGAAAAACAAACAAAATAAATCCGCATTAAGAATGTTTCAAGAAGAATCAATGTCTTACATAATTTTTCTTTATTGGACCCATTACCTGTCTGCTGGTGATTTCTCTTCATTTTCTTTACATTTCCTAAAATAAAATGTTCTTATATTTGCAAAAATAATATTCACACATAATCTGTCAATTTTTAGAACCATAAAAATAGTACATATTTCAAAGGTAACTGTAGGGACAAATAATTCATTTACTTATACTGAGTTACCTTTCTTTATTTCTCCCTTTTCTAACATCCCAATTCTACCAAACATCATTGCTGATTTAAATGGTCAGCCAACGCTTCTGAAAAATTTTACTTACTGTTTTAATGTAAGTATAAAGTCACTACTTAATTAATTATTAATAATGAAACTTTCTGTTAAGTACACAGTGATTAAATTATACAAAGGTACTTCAAAAAGTGCATAGCAAAATGGAATTAGAAGATCATACAAACCTTTCCATGAACTCTGAAAAATCCTTATAGTTAAATCTTGTCTCAGAGCCAGAACTACAGGGCTTTTGAAAACCAAAAAGGGGTCGGGGGGAGGTGGTGGTAAATAATAGACCAAGAAACAAAAGTTTTTCTGTTTTGAATAACTGGTCTTTGAAAAATAAATATGAATAGCCCAAATTTGGTCTATCCTCTTTTCTTCTTACCTCAGGCTGACTGGAAATGTTCAAAATGAGAGCCCACAATTCAGCTCTCAGTGCTGTGGGACTTCCTTGTCTGACATACTGCTGAGCAGCAGCGCTATCTTGTTCTGCTAGAACTGTCAAAAATATATTAAAACCTCATTAGAAAATTCATAATGTAAGAAATATCACTAAAATCTTTAATTATAAATCTTTTGGGACGCTAACATTTAATCTTTATATCTAACATAATTACATCATATCTTCTTTTACCCTCTGGATTTGGATACGGCCCTATTACCAGCCCTCCAGGTTTCAAGCCTTAAGCTCCTCCACCTCCTACACGGCCTGGTAAAAGCTTTAAAATATAGGCACCTTGAAATCACTTTGCTTTAACTATAGCTAATTACTAATAAATGCACTACTAATAAATTTAATATATTAAATTTAATGTATATAGTAAATTACATAAAATTTTTATACATAAAAAGGCTAAAAATTTTAACAATGTAAGGTAATCATTCTGTTAGATGGCCTCTTAGCTATCTGTCAAAATCAACAGAAAGGAGGAATTTTTTAAAGAAAAGCAAAGAAGATCTTGCAACCTTTTAAGAAGGCCAAAATTATTCTTAAGCAGCCAAGTTCACAAAATTAATATATCAACTTTTTGTTTTTGTTTTTATTTTCTTTAAGGAAAATATCTGCCACACAGACTGTAAATAAAAGCAGAAGAAAACAAAACAAAACAAAACAAAAAACCAAAAAAGGACATACTAGACAACTGCGATGTTTTTCTAACAGTACAGTTTTCTTACATTTTCTTCTTAAAAGGAAAGAGAAAAAAACTTATACTAAATGAAAATGACATGATCAGAAGAAACAAAGGGTCTCAATGAAATAAAAAAGAGATGAAATATATTCTTTAATAAGCAATTACGTTTATTGAAAGTGTCAAATTATACAAATGAATTCTTTTAAATAAATACGATTTCGAAAAATTAAACTAGGAAGTTTGGTACATGATAATATAACAGTCATAGAAGGTTCATTCTGACACAAAGACTAATCTGCACTTCATATTTCAAAGACAAAACAGTGTTTATAAAAACAAGGAAAAGAATCTTCAAAAGATGAGGTAAAATTATTCCCCAGAATACTTGGAGCCACTTCGGTTATTAGGTCATACCATTGTTTAGTCATCGGGAAATGTTACAGTTACGTTTTTTCCTCATGCAAGAGCATATTCCCATTAACTCTAATGAGAGGTGTGTGGATGCATCCAAGAGAGAACGTGTTCTTTGATTTTAAAATGAAATTCTCCTGCTGAATGGATTAAGCTAACATCCCTGAGGAATGTGCATCTGCATTTCCTTTTAGGTGAACCAGCTGTGTACTTCTTTATCTGACATTTATTGATAAAGCCAAAATAATGCATTTTCCCTCTTTATAAAGATTCTCATTATATTATCTGCATAGTTAAATATTACTCCTCGTTAGGTTTTTAGCTTTTCAGACATTACATTTCAATTGACAATATTTGATAGATATTTACCTAGAACTGTCTCGTTTTTCAGAAATTAAAACAACTATAATTAAATGCTTACCTTTTTGCCCAATACGCACATGCTCATTTTCAAAAAGCTCTAAGAATGTTAAAAGAAAATAAAATTATTAGACACAAATATGATCGGCCACACTTAGAACATTAGGTAGGTTTTTTCTGGTATCGATACTTTTAAAGCTGGATGGCTCTATAGAAAACAATAAGAATATCTTATATTTAGAAAATCTTTTTTCCAAGTTTGTTTAAAGTGTGTAGAAATTAAAAGGGAGCTGAAGAAAAATGTAAATTAATTTTCTCTTTGTTAAAATAAAACAGAAAATCTCATAAAACAAAAATGTTTCTGTCCATTCATCTTTTTTTCCAAAAGAAAAACACAAAACTTGTTGACAGCTTCATTTACAAAGAACTACTGCCACTCCAGACTACCATTAAACAATATCTAATAAAGGCCTTACTACTGTATAGGTAAAATCTCACTATATAAATGCCATTTTAAAAGATTATATATGGGGAGGATTACTTTTTTTAAGAAGTACCAATCATAATAGAAAAATAATTATAAACTAGACCATATTAAAATAAAAAACATCTGTTCATCAAAAAAACACCACTAAGAGATTGAAAAGGTAAGTCACAAAGTAGAAGAATATATTTACAAAATGTACATCTGGCAAAAGACTCATATCTAGAAAATACAAAGAACTCTTTGTAGAAAAAGACAGACAATTGTCAGGCACAAATAGGCAAAGGACTTGAACAGGTTCTTCACAAAAGAGGTGACAGAAATGATCAATAAACATGAAAACTTGCTCAATCACATTCGTCATCAGAGAAATGCAATTAAAACCATTATGAAACACACACCACAATAGCTAAAATGAATTCTAAATGCAAAAGATATGGAGTAAATAAACTTCTCATACAAAACTGATGGGAGTGTAAACTGGTACAACCACTTTGGAAAAATGGCAATATCTACTGTGAGGACAACGGAGTTAGTTTAGTCAGGCCCTCTCACCTCAAGTAATGTAAGAGTAGTGTTAGTGCGCATGTGCACCCATGTACCCCTTTGCTCACTGCCCTGTTGTGTAGCTTCGGTATAAAAGGCAGCAGCTCTGAACCACTGGCCAGCAGAGTTCGCATCGGAATAAAGCATGTCTATCCTGTTATCTGCCGCCAGAATCTTTTTTCAACTACCTGACTCAGGCCACCTGCACAGGATAGGGCAGAGGGATCTGTGATCTAGCCCGACATCTACTAACACTGAACACATACATACCCTATGATATTTAGTAATTCATTCTCAGGTATGTACCTTAATGCGTACATATGCACACTAAGAGACATGCACAAGAATATTCACAGCAGCACTATCGATAATAACAAAATAGTACAAACAACTCAAATGGCCATTAATAGTAGACTAGAAAAATAGTGGTATATTCATAGTGGATTAGAAAACAGCAATGAGAACGAATGATTTATAATTCTACACAACACTTTGAATCTTACAGATGACATTAAGCTAAAGAAGTACATACTGTACGGTTCTGTTTCTATAAAGTACAAAAATACGTAAAACTAACTTATCATGTTAGAAATCAGGAGAGCTGCTATTCAGGGGTGACAGAGTGTGGAAGTGTGCCTAAAGGGGCTTCTGGATGCTGGTAACATTCTGTTTCTTGATATGGTTGGGGATTACAAAAGTGTGTCAATGCTATAAAAATTAACCCATCTGTATACTTATGATTTGTGTACTTTTCAGTATGTATATTTCTGTAAAAGTTACTTAAAAATTAGAGAAAAAAGAACAAAAAAAGATTATGAACTATGAGGGGGACAACTTTCAGGTCTTTCCCCACCCCAGGGAAAATCTGTCGCTCAACTTCCTTTCTTCCTCCTCCCCACCTCCTCAGAATGGAGGAGCTGCTAATTGGATTAGTCAGATTCCACAACAGCAATGAGATAACCTTTTCTAATGAATGAGTTAACTGAGTTTTAAAGGTCATGAACTTACATATGACTGTGTCAGTAAGCAGAGACTAGGTCCCCAGGCAAATTGGTAGCGTCTTAGCACTTGATTATCTTCTAACAAGAATGCTCATGCTCAGGCACTTGGCATTTTTATCAAGCTTAGCACTTGATTATCTTCTAACAAGAATGCTCATGCTCAGGCACTTGGCATTTTTATCAAGTATGGCTCAGTGGCCTTCTGGTGTGAGGTATAAAAGGAGAGGGAGACTTGTCCTGGGCTAAGATTTTAACACAGTTTTCTAGAAAGTCTGTTTTGTGATGTCCAGCTTCAGCCTACCTAAATATAAAACAGTACTGTACTCCTATTTTCCATTCATTAATATTTCTTGTGTATACAGCTCTCTTAGGAAGTGGGGAAGGGGCGAAGATTGCTAGGATGAAGAGAGATGAATAGACCAGCACAGAATTTGAGTAATCCAAGTACATCTAAATGCAGACTAAATTACATCATTTAATTCTCAACAATGAATAATAGAAGTAGCCAGTTTTCTATTAACTGGAATACTTTAAAAATCTAATTGTGACATATAAAATTGCAACACTAGGCAAAATCAGAAGAATTTTCTTAATCAAAGAAAAATTAATGTATATTTGGCATATTTTCAGTATTGATAACTTTTTAGATGTAAAAATAATTTAAAATAAAGTTGTTTTTTACTAAATAAAATATTTGAACCACAGTACCCTTTTCTTTTAGTTTATTCTTTTCCTAATGTATCTGAAGTAATTAGTTGGTCAGATTTTATAATGACCAAGAAAAGGGTCTGGGATTTCTGCTAATATACAACCATTTTTTATCATTAAAGTATTCAAATATATTTATTCCAAAGACTGCATATAAAATAACAATACAGGTTCCTTTTAATTAGCTATGACTGCTGAGGCTTAGTAAAGAGACAAAAATCATCAGCCAATTCTTGCTCCCCAATAAAACTGGATGATACTATTGGATAATCCTTTATTATCAGAGCAGTAAAAAAAAAAAAAAGCAATATTCAAAAAGACTTCTTTACAGAATTCAATTATTCAATTATGTAAAAAGCAATAATTTTGCTTTCTAAATGCTATTTTCAAGCCTAAGAATAAGAATCCCAAAGAAGTTAGAACCAGAATATCCAGTCTATACTCTGATTTTGTGTTTCTCAGAGTACTCTGAGGACCGCAATGTTAATAGATGAATCTATATTAACAGATCTTGCCTGAAACAAAAGTTCTTTGGTAAAATGGTTTGGGAGATGCTAAGCTAAAACAGTCTACTTAAGACTTCTCATAGCCTTTAAGTAATACCCAAACCTTATCGGACAAGGTCCTCTTTTTCACAAGGCCCTTTATGAGTGCTCCATAGGGAGTGTGTGCCGATCAGAGAGGTGCCCGGAGAAGCCCAAGACCCGTGGAGACCACGCACCCTGCAGTGCCAGCGTGCGACCCAGCAGGTAGGCCTCGCCGCCGCTGCCCAACTCCATCCCCAGCCTGGCCAAGGGCATGCTGATCAGAGAGGTGCCCAGCCAGAGAAGCCCAAGATCTACAGAGAACACGTGCCCCGCAATGCCAGTATGCAACCCAGCAGGTAGGCCTTGACACCACTGCCTGACTCCATCCCCAGCCCGGCTGAATGGGCACTGACCAGAGAGGCACCTCCCCAGAGAGGCCCAAGACCCGAGGTAACCACACACTTGAGGCACTAGTGGGCAACTGAGCAGACACTGAGGCAGCTGTACCAAATTGGCAGCCCCAGCAGCATCCTAGCCAGACAATACTGTCGAACCAGTGGACCGTGAAATCCCCTGGCACAATGACTAAACATCAAAGGAAAGATACCAGAAATATGAAAAATCAAGAAAGTACAACTCTCAAGCTCTAGATCCTATAGAACAAGAAGCCCTTGAAATGTTTGACAAGGAATTTCAAGTGATAATTCTAAGGAAACTAAATGAGATACAAGGAAAGTCAGCTAGATAATACGATGAAACAAGGAAAAGTATACAGGACCTGAAAGAAGAAATGTACAAGGAAACCAATGCCCTGAAAAAGAATGTAGCAGAGCTTGCCGAGCTGAAGAATTCATTCAATGAAATAAAAAACACAACAGAGAGTTTAACCACCAAGCTAGAACAAGCAGAAGAGAGAACTTCTGACCTTGAAGATGGGCTGTTTGAAATAACACAGGCAGACAAAAAAAAAAAGAAAAAAGAATTAAAAACATTGAAGAAAATCTAAGAGAGATATCAGACAACCTTAAACACTCAAATATCCGAGTCATGGGTATTCCAGAAGGGGAGGAAAAAGGAGATTACATTGAAAACATATTCAACAAAATAGTGGCAGAAAACTTCCCAGGTATAGGAAAAGACACAGATCTTCAGATTCAGGAAGCTTAAAGATCCCCAAACATATTCAACCCAAAAAGATCTTCTCCAAGACATTTCATCACAAACCCTAAAAGCCAGAAAGGAATGGGATGATATATTCAAAATACTAAAAGACAGAGATTGACAGCCAAGAATACTCTACCCCGCAAGGCGATCCTTCCAAAATGAAGGGCAAGTAGTATATTTCTCAGACAAACAAAAACTGCAAGAGTTTACTACCACATGACTACCCTTATGAGAAATTCTCAAGGGAGTACTGGGTTTGGTACCTGAAAAACAACTAACCCTGCCATAAAAACTCAAGAAAAATCAAAACCCACTAGTAAAATTAAAATGCCAACAATGAAGAGAAAAAAAAAAGTTTATCGACAACCCAAGGAACCAACAAATACAGAAGACAAATAGTAAATCAGAAAGAAAGGAACTAAAGACACTTAAGACATCCAAACAAGAATCAATAAAATGCTAGGAGTAAATCAACACTTTTCAATAACAACTCTTAATGGAAAAGGCTTAAATTCCCCAACCAAAAGACACAGACTGGCTGACTGGATTAAAAAGCAGGACCTAACTATATGCTGCCTTCAAGAGACCCACCTCACCTATAAAGACTCACATAGACTAAGAATGAAAGGATGGAAAAAGATTTACCATGCAAACAGAAATGAAAAACGAGCTGGAGTAGCTATCCTTATATCTGATAAAATAGAGTTTAAACTAAAAACCATAAAAAGAGATAATGAGGGACACTACATAATGAGAAAAGGGTTGATCCATCAAGAAGACACAACAATCATAAATATATATGCACCCAATGTTAGAGCAGCCAGATTTATAAAGCAAACTCTATTAGAACTAAAGAAGGAAACAGACACTAATACCATAATAGCAGGGGACCTGAACACCCCACTGTCAATACTGGATAGATTATCTAGGCAAAGAATCAGCAGAGAAACAAAAGATCTAAACAATACTCTAGACCAATTGGACTTGGCAGATATCTACAGAACATTCCATCCAACAACCTCAGAATATTCATTCTTCTCATCAGCACATGGATCATTCTCCAGGATAGATCACATGTTAGGTCACAAAAAAAGTCTCAACAAATTTTAAAAAATTGAAATTATCCCATGTATTTTTTCAGACCACAATGGATTAAAATTAGAAATCAATAACAAATGAAATTCTGGAAACTATACAAACACATGGAAATTAAACAGCATTCTACTTAATGACATATGGATCCAAGAAGAAATTAAACAGGAAATCAAAAAATTTCTTGAAGCTAATGAAAACAATGATACATCATACCAAAACCTGTGGGACACTGCAAAAGCAATTCTAAGGGGGAAATTTATCGAATTACATGCTTACTTCAGAAGAATGGAAAGATGGCAAGTGAACAACCTAACACTTCACCTTAAAGAACTAGAAAAACATGAACAATCCAAATCCAAAGTTAGCAGATGGAAGGAAATCATTAAGATCAGAGCAGAACTTAATGATATTGAAACCCAAAAAACAATACAAAAGATCAATGATCAAAAAGTTGGTTTTTTGAAAAGATAAATAAAATTGACAAACCATTAGAGTGGCTAGCTAAAAAAAGAAGAGAGAAAATCCAAATAACAAAAATTAGAAATGAAAATGGTGATATTACAACTGATATATCTGAAATACAAGGAATCACTCGAGACTACTATAAACAACTATATGCCAACAAATTTGAAAATCTGGAGGAAATGGATAAATTTCTGGACACACAAAAACTACCAAAACTGAGCCAAGAAGACGTAGAAAATCTGAACAGACCAATAACAATAAAAGAGATTGAAGCTGTTATCAGAGGCTCCCAACAAAGAAAATCCCAGGACCAGATGGATTCACAGCAGAATTTTACCAAACATTCAAAGAGGAATTGACACCAATTCTCTGCAAACTATTCCAAAAGATTGAAACAGAGGCAATTCTCCCAAACTCATTCTATGAAGCAAACATCACTCTGATACCAAAACCAGGTAAAGATACAACAAAAACAGAAAACTACAGGCCAATATCCTTGATGAATATAGATGTAAAAATCCTCAATAAAATACTAACAGAATACAGCAACACATACGTAAAATTATACACCATGATCAAGTAGGATTCATCCCAGGCATGCAAGGTTGGTTCAACATACGCAAATCAATAAATGTGATACACCATATCAATAAAATCAAACACAAGGACCATATGATCATCTCTATAGATGCTAAAAAAGCATTTGATAAAATTCAACATTCATTCATGACAAAGACCCTCTGCAAGTTAGGTATAGATGGAAAGCATCTCAACATAATTAAAGCCATATATGATAAACCCACTGCCAATATCATCTTGAACAGGAGCTAGACAAGGATGCCCACTCTCCCCAATGCTATTCAATATAGTGTTGGAAGTACTAGCCAGAGCAATCAGAGAAGAGAAGGAAATAAAGGGCATCCAGATTGGAAAAGATGAAGTTGACATGATCCTATATATTGAACAGCCTAAAGCCTCTATAAAAAAACCTCTTGGAGTTGATAAATGATTTCACAAAGTAGCAGGATACAAAATCAAAACATAAAAATCAGTAGCATTTCTATTCTCCAATAGTGAACATGCAGAAAGAGAAATCAAGAAAGCTTGCCCATTTACAATAGCCACCAAAAAAATAAAATACTTAGGAATTGAGTTAACCAAGGATGTGAAAAATCTCTATAATGAGAACTACAAACTACTGCTGAAAGAAATTAAAGAGGACACAAAAAGATGGAAAGATATCCCATGCTCTTGGGTTGGAAGAATCAACATTGTGCAAATGTCCATACTACCCAAAGTGATATACAAATTCAATGCAATCCCCATCAAAATTCTAATAACATTTTCTCAGAAATAGAAAAAACTATCCAGACATTTATATGGAATAACAAAAGACCATGCATAGCCAAAGCAATTCTGAGCAAAAAAAAAATAAAGCTGGAGGCATAACGCTACCTGACTTTAAATTATACTACAAAGCTATAATAACCAATACAGCATGGTTCTGGAATAAAAACAGACACACTGATCAATGGAATAGAATAGAGAATCCAGAAATCAACCCACATACCTACAGCCATCTGATCTTTGACAAAGGCAGTAAGTTCACATGTTGGGGAAGAGACTGCCTCTTCAACAAATGGTGCTGGGATAACTGGATATCAATATGCAGGAGAATGAAACTAGACCCATACCTTTCACCATGTACTAAAATCAACTCAAAATGTATTAAAGAATTAAATATACACCCTGAAACAATAAAACTTCTCACAGAAAACACAGGAGAAACATTTCAGGAAGTAGGACTGGGCACAGACTTCATGAATAAAACCCCAAAAGCATGGGCAACCAAAGGAAAAATAAATGGGATTATATCAAATGAAAAAGCTTCTGCACAACAAAAGAAATAATTAACAGAGTTAGAAGACAACCAACAGAGTGGGAGAAAATATTTGCAAAATATACATCTGACAAAAGATTAATATCCAGAATGTACAAGGAACTGAAACAACTTTACAACAACAACAAAAAGTAATAAACCAATTAAAAAATGGGCAAAAGAACTAAATAGGCATGTCTCAAAGGAAGATATACAAATGGCCAACAGACATATGAAAAAATGCTCAACATCACTCAGCATTCGGGAAATACAAATCAAAACCACACTGAAATACCATCTCACTCCAGTTAGGATGGCTAATAACCAAAAGACTGTGAATGATAAATGCTGGAGAGGTTGTGGAGAAAAAGGAACTCTCATACATTGTTGGTGGGACTGCAAAGTGGTGCAGCCTCTATGAAAAACGGTACAGAAGATCCTCAAACAATTGCAGATAGATCTACCACATGACCCACCTATCCCACTGCTGGGAATATACCCAGAGGAATGGAAATCATCAAGTCGAAGGTATACCTGTTCCCCAATGTTCATCGCAGCACTCTATACAATAGCCAAGAGTTGGAACCAGCCCAAATGTCCATCATTAGATGAGTGGATACGGAAAATGTGGTACATCTACACAATGGAATACTACTCAGCTATAAAAAAGAATGAAATACTGCCATTTGCAACAACATGGATGGCCCTAGAGAGAATTATATTAAGTGAAACAAGTCAGGCACAGAAAGAGAAATATCACATGTTCTCACTTATTTGTGGGAACTAAAAATAAATACACAAACAACGGGGGGTGGGGCAGAGGGAAGAAGACACAACAATTACAATTCCTTGAAATTGATATGACAAGCAAACAGAAAGGACATTGTTGGGATAGAGGGGAAGAGGGAGGGAGGTTTTGGTAATGGACCACAATAATCAACCACATTGTATATTGACAAAATAAAATTAAATTAAAAAATAAAAATTAAATAAATAAATAAATAAATGCCCAAAAAAAAAAAAAAAAAAATGAGTGCTCCATAGAACATACTTCAGGAATTGCTGTGCCAACTAAAGATGCTTTTTTGTTTTAGAAATAACACGCTGTAGAAAATGTCTATTTAGCAGAACCCCCATCTAATAAGATTCATTATTATATATCTACAGACAATAACATCAGACATATGTCTCCCCCTTTATCATATACTTTATGAAAGAATGCTGATCCTGCTCACCCCGTTAACATCAGTCTTACAAATGGTTTCCATAGTAGACATAAATGTGTGTGCATTTAAAATAAATGCATGAGAGTTTGTAAGAATAATAGATATGCCTAATGCTTTTTTATTATTGTTAAATAAGAATTCTATAGTACAATGGTAAGGACTTCTCTCCTGACTTTTACATAAAATCTGATAAGTTAGTAAATGAGGAATGTGCTTCCAATATAATAATTGAAGAACACTAATGATAAAATATAGGTAAAACAGTCTTTAAAGATGAATAAGAAGAACACAGTTCCTTTACGTTTTACTTAAACTTAATCCTAAATATAAAACTTGCCTGTAACCAAACATAGGATTAGCAACGTTTTCAAATATTTAGTATTACATTTCCAATTTAAACAAAGCCATAGACAAAGACTTAAAAATAAAAATAACAGTGAATTCTAGGCAAAAGCAGTTATATATAACCCCGTTCTTCTTTCCAAGTAATACTGTTGCCTAGCTATTCTCAAGTCAAGCAAAAATCTAAGTACTATACTGCTAAAAACAATCTCATCAGATGACCACTAATTTAACCCAATTTTTAGCAGTCCTGCTTTGAAAAGTAGAGAGAGCAAAAATAATTGCATCAACTAGAGATTATCACTCTCTTCCAGGCATGCTTAGGTGTTTTTTCCTTGGCTCCAACTGCCCCTTATATATAATAATAGCAAATACCACACTGAATCTGTCACTTGCCATTGTATCTTCCTTAAGAGTAGAAATTATGTCATATATGTATGTATTCACCAGTCTCTGGTCCTTCTTCACCAGTCTGGACTCACATTTGTTACATTATGAATGAATCAAAGAAAAAAATCTATACTCTAGGATAAAGAAATACTGTATATTAAGTTTTCTAAAGCAACTATTATAAGATTTAGAATAATTTTAAACAATTCTTAAAGATTATTTCAATAGTGAAAAATACAGATATAATTCAAGGTAGTGTATTTCCATTCCTTTTCTTATAAATGACTATCACTGTCCATGAATGGAAGTGTATCTTATTCTATAAGCTATCTGATATCTTCCTATAAAATAAGAAAAGGCTATCAAATATCTAAGGTGGCAGGAGGGAGACAGCATAGTGTAGCAGACTTTGAAGGCAGACTGCTTAGTTTTGAATCCTGTCTCCACCACTTACTAGCTTTGTGACCTTCACAAGTTACTTAACATGTCCACTTCTTTAAAGTGGGGGTAATACATCTACCTCACATCATATAAGAAAATTTAAAACATAATGCAATACAACTACATGCCACCAGAATGACTAAAACAAAGAAGATGGAATGCACCAAGCATTAGAGAGGATATGCAGCAACTGTGACTCTTATACATTGTTGGTGGAAGTGTAAACTAGTGCTACAACTTTTGAGAACTCTTTGGCAGTTACCTACTAAAGCTGAACATATAACCCTAGGACCTAGAAACTGCATTCCCAGGTGTATAGTCAACAGGAGAGTATACATACAATGGTACAACAGTACTTCAAAAAGTTCACAGAAAAACTGAATTAAAATATAATATGAGTCCTTCCATGAACTTTTTGAAGACCCTTTGTATGTTCACCAAGACGTGTACTAGAATATTCTTAGTAACCTTATTTGTAATAGCTCCAAAAGTGAAACTTCCCAAATACTCATCAACAGTAAAATGGATAGATAAAAGTGTGATATATGCACATAGTGGAACACTGTAAAGCAAGAAAACGATCTAAAACAATATAGAACAATATGGCTGAATTTCACATAAATAACGCTGAAGTCAAATGCCAAAGAGACACACTATATGCTTCATTTGTATGAAGTTCAAGAATTGAGAAAACTAACCTATGCTGCTAGAAATCAGAATAGTGGTTGTCTTTGAATTAGGGGACAAAGATTAAAAAGGGGTAGAAAGGGAGCGTCTGTCTATTGTTTCAGGTGGTATTTTGATAGTTGTATTCAATTTGTAAAAATTCATTGAGCTGTCCTCCTGATACATGTACATTTCTATATGCATTACATATTAATAAAGTTTTTTTTTTTTTTAATTTTATTTTGTCGATATACATTGTAGCTGATTATTGCTCCCCATCACCAAAACCTCTCTCCCTTCTCCCTCCCCCCTCCCCCCCAACAATGTCCTTTCTGTTTGCTTGTCGTATCAACTTCAAATAATTGTGGTTGTTATATCTTCTTCCCCCCCCCCCCCCGGTTTTTGTGTGTGTGTGATAAAGTTTTTTAAAGTAATAATACATACCTTCTAGAGTTGCTGAGAGGTTAAAATGAGATAATATACATGTAACACATAGTATGTGCTCAATAACCATTTATTATTATATAGTAATAATAATAGTAATTATTATATAATGTTACTATTAAAATAGTAATAACAAATAGCATTATTCTATAGAGGAAGAAATAAGTCCAAAAAACATATAGTGACTTGCCCAGCTGATATAGCTAGCCAGTGCCAGAGGAAAGACTAGAACAGTCCCCTAACCTCTGTTTAGTATTATTTCCCACTACAACATAGGTATCCTATAATCTAAGTCAATTTTTACTTCCTCTTTATTATAGCTAAATACCAATTTGGTCTTTTTATGAAAAGTACATTCAATTTGTGCATAAAAAGAGAAAAGTTAGGAAAACTGTCTGGATGATCAAGGTTTAAAAGACACTATTTTTAAAGACTAAATCTACTTGATTTAGATGACAGTGTTCACTTAACTTGGTGATACTAAAATAAAAACAGATAGTGATGGCCAGGAAAGGGAAACATGAGTGTTGCCAATGAAGATTCTGACAACAAAATAACTTATATATGTCTAATGACTTTCAAAATTATTTTAAAGATCTCCAAATAAAAAGACAAAATCTAGTCAAACTGATAATTACAACATACAGGATTCTTTTAAATAATTAACAGTAACCAAGAAAAGGCAAAAGCTTGCTTAGTTTGAAGATATAAAAAAGTTACTAGATTAACTTGGAAATAGCACAATAAACCTTAAACCTATTCTCATTTATCATTTATTATTAATTATATACATACGGGAGAAATACTAACCAGGAGGCACTTGTGTAGAATCATCTATACCCAGTTGTCCTGTATTTAAGCCAAGTTCTACAAAGCATTCTTTCTGAAAAATAACATACATAGAATTAACATACATTTCAGACTTTGCTGCACATTATTAAAAGATCTTCTTCACCTAAACATCAGCTTAAGTAAAAACCAAAATGTAAAATAAATCTTTGTTTCGTTCAAATATCTAAAAAAGAAAAGCATATTACTAGACAACTAAATAATAATGTATTAGTCCAAAATTAAGGAGCATAACAACCATGATTCTTTTTACTACAGATATTACTATATAATATTTATTATTTTCATGTGAAATAAGCCTGAATAGCAAAGATATAAGCATTTAAGAAAAATTTACATATATAATGGGAAAAGAAAGTAAATAAATTTTTCTCCAAATGCAGAGTGTTAGTAATATTTTTCTTCCCTCTAATTTTTCCTACCTAAGTTTTCCCTTTAATTTTAATGGCTTTTGATCAACATGAGTGCTGCCATTGTTTAAAAATAACTTTTTAAAAAATTGTTCTTGATTTTGCCTTTTTAGGTAATAAGACTAATCAGTAAAGTAAGGAATGATAATTATCCTTTTGAGTAAAGAACTACTAACACTCAAACCTTTCCTGAAACAAATACACTCTCTCTCTCTCATACACAGTATATATAGTACTTATCAATTTTATCTGCTAAAATAATTGTCTAAAATTACCAATATGATTTATGATCCTGTATCTGTGCTTTCTATGGTACTATAATTTACTCAGCTCTTAATCAACTAAACACTGCAAACATCCAGAACAAATTGATTTTTAAGTAAAATTGTACTACCATGCACTCTGCTAAAATAAAGTTAAATTGGATTTACTCTCCAGACTTCCTCTACTTATCTAGTAATGTTTAGGGAAAGTAATCATGTTTGTCTGGTGTTTTTTAAATATATAAAAACCTCATATTATTCACATTATTTTTATTCCATATGTAATTAAATATTTCTATTAATATTTGGCTCAGTGTTTTGTTACTATTCTAATTGCTAAAACCATACTTCCTTTCCGTAAAAAAAAAAATGGAATTAGTTTTAATCCTTCCTAATTATCTGTTATTATTTAAGCTAATGAATTACAAATGTCCCTAACAAGACAGTTCAACCATTACACCCACATACACACATTTCATTTTCATATTGATTTTAAGTACTACCATTATATTTCAGTTTTTAACTAAACTTGATTTTATCTACACTTTAAAAAGCACTACAACTTATGTTACAAATTTCTAATGACTAAAGAGGCAAAAATTTAGTTTTATTGTTCCATTTTCAATCACCATTTTCCGTTTTTTTAGGAAGCTCTTCCTTCATTGAAATCATCAGACTGATAATGATGACGTTATTTCATTTTTTAAAATAACCTTGATTTTCATACTAAAGAAGGGATTTAGGCCCAATAACCACTTCAATATTAGATTCTGTAATCAAACTGGAGAGTTTTACGTAGCTTAGACATATTAAGGAGCATAAATAGAATTCTGAACATCCATTTTCTACATCACTGTTCTGGACTACTTTTCACTCAACATCAGCAAATGTGGGCCCTAATCTCTGATTTCAAAACTCATCCCAGTTATCATGCCTTCCAGGAAGCCTACCTTGGTATTCCAGGCTTATACAAGCAACTTTCTAAGCACATATATTATTATTTATCAACCTCTGTCCAAGCACATAACCACATTATAATGAAAATGTCTTTTTACTATCCATCTCTCCACTAGCCTGCTGCTCTTGCAAGACAAGAACTATCTCTCATACACATTTGCACCCCCTAGTACTTAGCATAGAGACTGACAGCAGAGGAGTTCAATAAATACTGAACCACTCTACTGAGCTCTAGTTCCAACCTGCTGCCTCAACATGACTGAATTAGTAAACAGGATTTAGTCACTTCACTTGAATTAATAAATCTCAGTTTTAAAAAATTTCCCTTTAGTATGGATGAGCCTACATAACATTGTGACTAGGTTTAAGGGCTGTTCATTCTAGCATCACAGGACTCACTGAGCCACACCAAGTTCAGTATTCATACAGATAGACCAGGGTCACAGATAAACCATGCATCTTGGAGTAAGAATAAATATATCACCAGGTCACGTGATACAGGGGAGGCAGGGAAAACTATCCCTAATAACTCTAGAAAAGAAGGACTAACCATACTCTTAGAGTGTACAGCCACAATTCCTTGAAAATTAGCCACAGGCTTTTGGTACTCCAATAGCTAAGAATGCATTCACTCCAGCTTAAGATACTTTCAAACAGAGATTATTAGTCCCATGCAATAGGGACTAATAGGGGCTTGAGTCCTATGCTCAAGCTTTTCCTAAATTATCCTTTCCTTGCTATTTACCTAGTAAACTCGTTCAAGACCTAGTTCAAATGGAAGTAGCTCTGAGAAGACTTCCTACCACCTCCAGAAGAATCTGCCACTTCCCCTTCAGTACAGTCACAGCACTTTGTACAAACCTTTAACAATAGAATCTAACATTTTTTAAAAATTACTTTCTAAAAATTAATATTTATCAGAGTTGAAATAGTAATGGTTAATAGATACTGTTCAGTGTTCCAAGTACTGCCTACATGCTTTATATATTGTATTAGTTTCCTTGGACTGTCATAAAGAAAAACCCACAAACTAAGTTGCTTTAACAATAGAAATTTATTCTCATAGTTCTGGAGGCTAGAAGTCCAAAATCAAGGCATTAGTAGGGCTTGCTCTTCCTGAAGTCTCCAGGGGAGATATTGTTCCATGCCCTTCTCTTAGCTTCTGGTGTTGCCAGCATTCCTTGGTGTTTCTTGGCTTGTAGATGCATCACTCTAATCTCTGCCTCCGTTGTCATATGTGTGTCCCTGTGTGTCTCTCTTCTGTGTCTCTTCTCCTCTTCTTATAAGGACACCAGTCATACTAGATTTTAGAGCCCTCCCTACTTCATTAAGCCCTCATCTTAATTGCAGCGGCAAAGACCCTATTTCTAAATAAGGTCACATTCACAGGTACTGGAGGTTCAGACTTCAACATATCTTTTGGGGCAAACACAATTCAACCCACACCATATATCGTAACTTATTTGATATGCACAACACTTATATATCTTTATTATCCCTATTTTACAGATGAGAAAACTAAGGCTCAAAGATGACAAATAACTTGCTCAGCATCACACAGCCAATAAGTGGCAGAGCCAGAATTTAAACCCAGGTTGGTTGGCTTCAGAGTGTCATCAGTTAACCATCATGTGATGCTGCCTCTGCATGCAGCAAATAGTGTAAGGAGTCAGATCAACTAAAAGACTTACACCACCACCACCAAGTTATATATGCTACTCCCCAGCATACCCTCACACACACAATCATAATTGGCCCACTACCCAGGGACAATCACTTTCAGCTTTTTTTTCTGGTATTTATTATTATTTCCAAGTAATAAGTGTACAGTGCTATTTTTAACTACCAGTTTCAGATATCATACATTGATTTTATATGGCAAATGAAGATTTTAGCTCATGGACAGTCTCTTTCCCTCCCTCCATTCTTCCAATATAATTATATATCAATTCTTGATGAAATCTGCATTATAAGAGTCTGCATTATTATGACTATGTAAATTTTATTCACTGGTGAGCCATGTAGTATTGAAAAGTGTTTCCTTTCTTATATTTTTTTTCACACAAGTAAACCATTTTTTCACTTCTACAGTTTTCTCTAATCATTTGCCTCTTCCTACACCCTTTAACAACTCTGAAAAGAACCTCTTCTGTATAATTTTACATGTGCTCAAGCCTGTGAGATCATCTATACTTTTGGTGTTTTTCTTGCAAGCATCCCTCCCGAAACCTTCCAATCTTGTGCTCCAGAGTCGGATTGTTGTGCTCCAGTTCTGTTGCACAACCTTTGACCTGGAACTTTACTCTCATTTCTGAAAAGAATCCTTCTCTTTGGTTGGAATCCTGTATTCTGGGTCCCATATTTTGCTGTTTATGACCTTGTTTGAAGCACTTCTACCAAGAGCTCCCTGAATAAGAGTAAATGTTTTAGATCATGTACATCATACATCTGCAAATGTCTATTCCACCTTCACATCTGTCTGACTCTTGGTTACATACAACATTCTAGGTTTGAAATCATATTTTTAAAGTCATTACTTCAAAATCTCTGGCTTACAATATTGCTGTTGAGAAGTCAGATGCCACTCTGATTCCTAACACTTTGCATACACCCTGTTTTTCTTCTGTAAAAAGTTTTCAGTCTTCTCTTTTTCAGGTGCCTGGATGTGAATTCTCTTTCATTCATGTAACTAGGTACTTGGTGGGTCTTTTCATACTGGAGATCCGTATCTTTCAGGTCTTGGATTAAAATTAAAATTACATTGCCTCTGTTTTCTCTTTCTGGAACTCTTACTAGTTAGATATTAGTTTTCCTGGATTAATCTTCTAACTTAAAATATCTTTTTCCTCCCATTTTTCATTTCCTTCACTTTTTGCTTTCTTCTCTATCTTCTGATAAAGATTTCCTCAGCTTTATTTTCAAGGCTACTACGGATCTTTTTTTTTTCTTTTCATATCATATTCTTGATCCGAAAGCTCTTTTTAATTCACTGTTTTGTTTTGATAAAATTCTGTTCTTGTTTCATGAGTAATATCTTCTCTTACTCTGAGAATATGATGGTACTTCAAAAAGTTCATGGAAAGATTCATATCATCTTTCAATTCTATTTTACCACGAATTTTTTTGAAGTACCCTTGTACTATTTCTTTAAAGTTTTCTTTTGGGAAGAAATGGTTAACATGTCCACGTAAGATAATCTTGGGTTCACCTTCGGCCAGCACTGTTGCTCTAAAAATGTACTAGATCACAAGAAAATACTAAGAGGAATGCCAACTATATTACTAAGCAATGTTATTTATTGAAAAAATATTGACAGTTGACTGGTAAACTACATCTAAAATGGAGGACTGTAGGTGGACTGTAAAAAACTATCGGAAAACACAGGCCTTATTTGCTTTGTGTGGCGCCCCTTGAGAGGATCTGGAAGCTGTGTTCATGTATTATAAGAAATGCTACCTATTGTGTTTAGGACTTCCCTATATTGTGCCCATGTAACCTTGTCACTTCCAATCGCTACATTCCTTTTGGGGCTAGGAAGTAGCATCTGGATGGTTGTAAGGACTTCCAGTGATGATCTACCTGATAGTGGCATTTTGGTGCACTGACATGCTATGTTTTCTGTCCTGTATCATTCTACGAATCTAAGTGAACCTGGTGCCAGGTCATAGTCTATGGTATCCTGTGAATATGAATGTAAATCCAAACCTGAAACATCTATTAGTGGTCATTCCCTAAATAGGCTACTTCTTGTTTTATGTTTTTTGGTTTGTTTTTGTTTTGCTTTAGTTTTATCTCTGCCTTTCAAATTGGAAGAGTTTAAATGTCTGGAGATATTAGTTTGGTCATTCATATTTAGAAATGAAGCAATAAAAACTGACTGAAAACTCCACCTGCAAGGATTGGGTGTAGAGTGTGGTGGGCTTCACTGTGGGGCAGTTTTATAGCCAGCAAGCTGTCTTTTTTGTAAGGTTTCTCCAAATCCCTGTTAGACATTTCTCCAGTATTCTAGAGTTGGTAGAAAGTAGGGAAGTCATAGTGGTGGTGGTAGGGACAGGAGTATTAGTGTCACCATTCAGCAGACTTTCACTTAAGCCCTCTGTTTTCAATATGTCATACCTGATCTGTGTCTGAGGGCTCCGAATGCACAGCCTTTTGAATTCTGTATTTCTAGTGAATACACCTCTGGTCTCCTGTGAGGTAGGAAGAATCATCTGACTATGCATGGTGGTGAGAATCTGGGGGTCTAACTCCTCCTGATACAGACTTTCACATAATCTCCATGTGCAGCTCTATGGCTCACTACAGCCTTTGATGACATGTGTTGTCTCCAATTCTGGAGACTTGCCGAGGTTCTATGGAGATAACCATCTTGCCTCTTGTATCAGTGTCTAGTCAGGAAATAGAAACCATGCCAGAAATGTCAAGAGGGAAGAATAGAAGTAGCAAATGCAGAAAACAACCAACTTCTAGGCTGAAGAAGAGTGAACAAAGAAGGAACTAAGAACTCAGAAAAGGGTCCTTCTAGTCTATAAGTCTTAGATTTGGACCTCTCTGTAGAGGGAGTGGCTGCCACAGGAACATGCAGATCAGGGATGGTGGGAAATCTTGCTGAAGGGAGCAGGCTGGAGCTACCAGGCCCCCTGAAGGCTGATTTGCTGGTACTTGCACCTAGGACAGAAATGAAGCCCCCTCCTCCTGTTACGGCCTTGTAGTGTCCCTCCACAACTTTCTATAGACAATGCCTAACAGGCCAGCTGGCAAAGGAGAAATGTTTATGAGTCCAGTTCTAGTACAGTAAAGCAGAGCAAAAAAAGGTGAATTCAGGGCTGAAAGATAATAATCTGATTTCCAGCATACTTTTCATCCATACCTCCCATCTTCTAGAGGCATTTAGGTTTGACTGTTTCCCCCAGTGTTTGAGGTATTTATCACCAGCTCTCTATCTTAACACATTAAAGCTCAGAGTTGTAAGTGGTCTCCTAGTTCCACCAAAGACAGTATTTACATTTCTGTGCTTCTCATTGCTTTGGAGTGATTAACAAGAGAACAAAGAGTGATAATTTCTTAACTCCACCATCAGGAAATCTCTCCCACCTTTCATTTAAAATGAGCTTTCTCACTAAAATCTGATGGTCTCCAGAAAAAGACTGTCTCTAATTCATTCTTATCTTCCCTGCCTTCCTCAGTGCCTCACCGTGTTACTAGCTCCATAAAGCTTGATTAAAGAAAATACTTCCTTAAAAATAATTTTATAAAACCCATAATTTGTTTCAAGCAGTTTCATAACCATACATCAGACACCTGAATCCCAACAAGCTGTCTCATAAATCTGTTGTTTAATAAAATGAAGAATAAGCAAAGTCATTTATAGGTCAACACAAGCTCATTTTTAGTCCTACCAGCAAAGCAGCTTTCTCTCTATATATACATATTTGCAATAAAAAAGAAATGTTGCTTTATTAATTTGTTTGATGAGTAGATTACCCTATTGCTTCAGATACGTGCTGCACTAAAACATTTTTCTAATGGTTGTCTTCTAAAATATATTAATTTATTTTTAAATGTCTGTACTTACCAATTCAGGGATGTCTTTTACTCTCAGAGGAACTTGGATTAAACCCAAATGAGTCCTGAAACTAAGAGAATCACCATTTTCATAATTTGGGTTGCGAAGATTAATTAATACCTTTAAAAACAAATCCAACAAAATCAGTTAGTTTCTTTATAGGATGTTTACAGTTAGAAAATTGGCAGTGATATTCCTGATGTATCACCACAAAATTTAAAACTACTTGGGGTTATGAATATACTTTAATTAAATTCTAAAATAGTATATGATATGTTAAAATATAATAGCATAAACATACTTCTAATTAGAATGGTTTTAATATTCCAACTAATGATCTAATATGTAAAACTCTAAAGGTTAAGAATTTAATTTGAAATAAAAACTTTTTGATGGTTAGAAAAAATAAAATTGCTTGATTATACTATTTTACCAGGGAAGGTAATAGAAAAAAAAAAAATTTGCTTGATTGCAATATTTATTAGGGAAAATTTTAGAACCAACTCTAACACTTTTAAAACAGAAACTGACAAGATTTTTAGAAAGATGGCTGAGTAACACTGAAGGGTATCTCTTTTAAACCAAACCCATAAGGAAAAAAATTTTTTCAGAAGCAGAGCTAACAAAAAAGACCATTTATATAATTTTCAAAAATAAGCAGCTAAAAATATCTTAATAATCTAAAAATCTCACTTCTATATGTATGAACATGGAATACGATTCTAAGGAAATAATTAAATATTTTTGCAAAGTAGTGCAGAAAGAATGTTAATGAAGTACTGTTTATAATGAAAAAATATGAAACAACTTAAATATCCTATTACAGGGAATTACTTAAATAAATTATGGTCAATTCATATAATAAAATACAATGTAATATGCCTCAGTTAATATAGATAATGACACAGAAAATGTTCACAATATATTATTAGTTTAAAAAGTATAGTAACAATAGTGGTTATTGCTGTGTGATGGTATTGTGGGTAATCTTTGTTTAAAATTTTATTCTTATGTATTTTTCTTATTTTTGTAACAATTACCATGTATTTTTCTGAAAAAAATAATAATGATTTTAAAAAATATTTTAATTGAAACTCTGAAAGAAATCATCAAGAATCCAGTGGAGAAGATTATGATGACAGATACACTCTTGTATCTGAGGAAGGCATAGTCATTTCTTTCACATTACTCCTTCACTAATATATGTATATTTATCCAACAGAACGTACCTCAAGAAAATCCTTAGGTGCATAAACAGGTCTGAAATGGCTTAAATCTACAATAAGATAGATTCACACAAAATCTGAGTTAATATATTATATGAAGTGTTATTAATAACAAATGTTAATGATTCTTTCATATGTTGCTGTGCACATAGATTAATTCAAACATTTGCTGAGTATCAATTATTTGTCACACATTGTGTTAAGTATTGGGAACACAAAAATGAAAAGACAGCCTTGACAGCTCTCCCTTTGACAGCCTAGATGACATATTCTAAAAGAAATTAAATGTCTCCTATTCATAAATTATAATAAATTATGTATAACTGAATTGACAAAACAAAATCAATGTAATGTTAAGGTTCTATATGAGAATTCTCAAAGTACTTAGAATACAAACAATGCATTCTTAGTGAATTCCTCTAGTTGTCTTTAACTGCTCTCCATTTGGACTCCAATAACACACTGCTTCCCCCATGCCAGCATTTATTGCTTGCGTAATCCTCCACATTTTTTTTTTTTTAGCAGTGGTAAAGGAGGGGAGGAGAGGGGTTATGAACATGTCCATCTATACAATTACAGGCATCTATTTTTCATAGTAAATAGACTTGCTATTCATTATATGTTTATAAAATCAACTAGGTTTTAAATATTAAAATAACTAAAATAAATTCTTAAAAACATTTTAAAGTCTTGAAACTTATTTTTTACTATTTAACCTATTTTTAACATCTCAATGTAATTAAATTTGCAAAATATTTTTACCTTAATTAAAAGACAAGAGTCACAGGAATCCACTGAATAAATTTAATTTACTCCTTTATAAAAATGTTTTAAAATGCTGCTTTAATAAAGGGTAAATGATTTAAATATCCTCAGAATAATGGAGAACATAGACCAACTCTAGGAATTCATAAACTGTAAACAGAAGTTTAAACAAACAAAACGAATGATAAGAAATTAGTGGGAAAGGAAAGTTTCTGTCCTTCCAAAAGGATTACTAATTATGTCACTTTGGATCCATACTAAAGATGGCAATTCTTTTCCCAATACTACATTTTGAAAAAAGTTCTTCATATACCTGGCTCATCGGTTCCCATTTCATTCCATTTATTGAGAAGTTCTTTCTGTTCTCCAACTGGCCTCTAAAAAAGGGAATTTTTACATTATTTCATTTTTTGAGGTTTAGCAATGCAGCTAAAAAAACAACAATCAATAACTTGTTTAAGTAAGTCATGATAACATAAGAAAAAATAATTTCATTAAACATGGAGAACTTTTTATGGAATTACACTTAAATTATTATCATTTAACTATTACATCTAGTCTCAATGGCTCATTGAGAATACGGTGCTAATGAGTCCAAGAAAAGAAGGTAAATAATCTGTACTGGCCAGTAAATTTCACAAAGAAAACCTGCTCCTCAGCCACATACTACATCTCTTACCCCATCCAGCAATCTCAGAAATGCATCACAAGGGGGACTGGCCAAGAGAGTGTGACTGTGAGTCAGTAGCATCATCTTCCTACATGAAAGACAGTATATTACACAATACTACACATGTAGACAGTTTTTCATATAAATTTATCCTTTGTTTTACACCATTCTTCTGGGGCCTTCAGTGAATTGTCCTTGGATCCTATTCAATGTATATCCACTATATCCTGTCCAACAGCAGGGAATGAATAGCAGGTGGGAAGAATGAAGGGAAACTTGTTCTCTCAGACTTAAGGACTCTAGGATATCCCTCAAATGTCTTTTCGCTCCTTTCCCATCTCTCTCCCATCAAAGCCCGGAGTGACAAATAAATGTTGAGTATTAGATCTAAACGGAATCCTGTTCTGCAGAGTGATGAGAAATTATTCTTTCCATTCCCTATGTTAATACTGAAAGATGATACCATATTGCCTATTACAAGATCATAGTACGCCTGAACTCCACCTCTGATTCAAGGAAAAGGACTATTGTGCTGAATCAACCAAAAAGGAGACCAAAGGTAATTGAAATCTTTAAGGTGTACTCATATTCTTTACAGCCAAATAGACATAGAATCTATACTACAGATTCTATATTTCTATTTATCCTCAAAGATATTGGTTTATTACAATAATCATTACAGCATACAAAATAGAAATCTATATAAAATATACCCAACATAATTGGCCTCTTACAAATTTTTGTTTCAAAACAAACTGACATACCAGCAAAAAAGAATAAACATGCCTAACAGTTATATAACTTCTTGATACTTTCTAGTACCTGATTCACAATAAGATATTTAAACAGAAAAATATTAAAAGTACCTTTCGTGCCAATGGGATACTCAGTTCAGTGCACATACTATTTAAACTCTTCAAAATTCTTTTTTCCCAACTTCCCTGAAACATAAGGAACAATCTATTATTGTTTCTGGTTTATAATACTGAAACTAGTCAAAAATATTAAAGATATTTTGAGTTACATAGACATGGTAAGGCTAGTTGAGATTGGTTATCTTTATTCATAACTTCACTCAAAAAATATTGATTACTGCCTACTATGTACCAGATACTATCCTTAGTGATGTGAAGTAAGCAGTGAATAACAGAAGGTCTCAGTTCTCAAAGTGACACTCTATTGAGGATGGGAATGAGGATGGATTAAAAAATAAGTCAACAAGTCACATGGTGATAAATATAAGAAAAATTAGAAGGAAATAAAAAGAAATTAAATTTAAGCATTTTATAAATGTTTGATGCTTATAAATCCCACTAACGACCTCATAAAAAAACTTTACAAAAATTATTATACTGCAATTTTTCCAAACATGACATTTTACCCCTAAATAAATATACATCTGTATGCATATTCTTAGAATAAGAACCTTCTCCTACATACCACAATACCATTATCACACCTAAGAAAATGAATAATATTTCATATCATCTAATACACAGTTCATATTCAAAATTTTCCAGTTGTCCCCAAAATATCTTACATATTTTTTTTTTAAATCCAGGATCCATTTTGTTTTTTAAGTTCAGGCCAGTTATCTTTAAGAATGTCACAATCTGGATTTGTCTTACTATTTTTTCACAATATTGATTATTATCTCCTCTGTCTCCTCTATTTCTTGCAAACTGGAAATTAGAAGTTAATTTTAGCAGTCACAGGTTTGATTATTATAGATTTGATTACTAATATATACCATATTTTAATATACTATTCTTTTCAATGCCAAGCTAAAATACCATTTTATATATACATATATATATATATATATATATATATATATATATTTTTTTTTTTTTTTTTTTTTTTGTATTTCCACTAAAATATGCCTAGAGACCACTTCTGGCTAACTAAAACCAAAATAAAATAATACCAAAGTTCCAAAATTCAGACTCTATGAAAAGGAGAGAACCATATACCATAAAGGATAGTTATAATCAGTCAATGAAAATGGAATAATAATAATAGGTCCCTTATGTGCTTGTAATAAAGATTAAAAATGTTAATACATGTTAACTGCTTTGAACAGCAGCATAATAATGGTAATAATAATCATTGAATAATTGATAGCTTTTACTATAGCTATCATTACTCACAGCTTCTTCTTTAACAGACATATTTAAATACATTACTCTTTACCTGGAATATGCTCTCCATGCTCTACTCCAACCCCCACACCCTTATTCCTACTTTATCTAAATAAAACTTATTCACCTTTCATTAAATATCTTCTTCCATTAATCATTCTCACCTGGCCCCGCCCACCCCAGATAGCATTAGGTGCCTTTGCTTATAGGCTCTCACAGCACCCTGTCCTTCAGCTATTATGGAACAAATTACATTTTGTCTAGCACATAATAGATGTTCAATAATTAAACAGATTTCTACTCTAATTTTTTTTCCAATTTTTATTTTTTTATTTTTATTTTTATTATACATACATGTGGGGTACAACGTTGATTTTCAATAATTGTGTAGGATGTGTGGTGGTTATTGCAAGCACTTAAAAGAATTTTAATACAATGGACTGAGCAATGAGTGAGCAGAAAAAAATTCATCTGTAGAAGAAATATACAGCTATGTGAATGTATAAAGTTTAGTTTACTAAATATATAGAAATAGATTTTCAAGAATAAAAGAATACTCTTAATACATTGCATGAAGTAGCCCTTAAACTTACTCCATTTGCTCTTATTTTCAGTTCTCTTGGTTTAGTATAATTAGTTCTCTTAGATTCAAGACTTACTTAGTACCCTTATATGGGTACCTTATTAATGATCAAACATTAATTATAATTATACAACCTACCATCCACCCCTAATATCCTCATCCCCAATTTATGTGGGTAAATGTTATTCACCTTTCAGGTCTCAGCTTAAATATCATTTTCTCTAACAAGACTTTTGTCACCTTCTCCATCCTGAATTGTAAAGGAATCAGGTAAGAAAAAGCTTATTTAAAAAAAAAACAACAAAAAACTTCACTTCCAATTAAGTCATTATTATAAAAATAAAATTTGCATAAGTATTAAAAATCCAGTCCCTGAATTTTTATTATTTATCTGATTACAAAAGGAACCCAATTGCTAGTTATTGAATTATGGTTCCAAATACTCTCCAAATACACTTTCAGTCACTCATGAAAATGGCTCTAGAATTGATAAAAAGACAATTGCTCTCAGACAATAAAACAGAATTAAAGTTACAATGAAATCAATGCATGGCTCACAATATATACTATACATATTTTTAAGATGGTAATACGTAATTTTAATACAGCATAAAACCTAGTAAAAACTAAAATATGAAGGTCATTCAAAATAGAAAGATGACTTTTGGAATGACACCTTGACAAGATACTCTGAAATATATTTGTTAACTTATTCTTTAAAGAATTATTTTGGCAAAAACAGTTCATTCAAATGTTGTCTATAAAGTGATTAATCAACTCTCTCCTAAATAGATATCCCATTGTATGAAGCATTTCATTTTATCAACTTAAAATTTAACATCAGATATAATATATAAAGAAAATAGTTGAGAGAAAAATTTACACAGAAAAGAAATTAGACCAAAAGAAAGTATTTTCAATAGAAGGAGTTGAGGAAATACATAACTATGCGACTTACATGTGTTTACATATATTATTTTATTAATCCTATGAGATGTGTATCATTACCCTTATTTACAAATAAGGAAACTTTTAAAAAAGAACGTATGAAAGCAGAATGAGAAAGAACATTAAGAACTAAAGAAATGCTAATTAAATCTTTATTTGATTATCATTTGTCCTGTGCTCCACAACTAAAGCAAGAACTTAGAAATAATCCAGAACAGAAGAAAGAACATAACTAAAAATCGAAGGAAGAGGAAATAGATGTCCAATTCAGAAAAAGTGGGACTTTTATGGCTAGGACAGAGAGAAATGAGGTTTAAATACCTGAATTTTCAAATAATGAAGACATTGGTTCAACAGATATTTATGGGGCACCTATTAAACACATACCACTAAAGATGAATCAAACAGCATTCCTGTATTAAGAAACACATCACTTTTGTAGTGAAGGTGGGAGGACAAGACAGACACACAAACTACATGTGACAGGTTGCAAAGTTTATAAGAGCATCAGTCCATATGTCAAAAAACTTAGAAAGAACATGAAAGAATGAACAAAGAAACAGGAAGCTAGATATAGCAAAACTTCTACTTATCAATGGAATACATACCACTTCCTTGAAAGACCTAAAAATAATTAAAGAAAAGAGACCGCAGTGGTTGGCCATGTCTTCCCCATCCCTTGTTCCATATCTACAACACAGTTGCAAGGTGGACAGGGCTTTTCCAAGGTATCCCTTGTAAGAACCTCAGTCAGATGGTCAGAGAAGCCATGTCTATAGAAGGTTTGGATGGTCAGAGTAGTTACTTCCATAGAAATCAGGAACAGAATTTCCTGACAATGAGGGGAAATTCAAGAGGAAGCAGCTAGTGGCTACTTTCAAGCTGGGTCATCCTTTAGGTTCTCTCAAGAACTCTAACATTAATTAAGTGGTTGGTATTCATTCATTCCCTTGTTCACTCACTGACACACTAACTAACAAATATTGAACGTCTTCTATGTACCAAGCACAAAACTAAAATCAGTGAGTAAAGTTATAAGGAGCAAATGACCACTTAATACAAAAAAGAAACTTTCCAACAAGTAGAAAGATTTAACCAAACTATGGCTTAACTCAGTGAAATCAAGAGCTCCCTGTTTCCAGAAATCCTCGAGCAAAAGGAGATGGATGAGAGGTGAATACTTGCCAGAATTTGAAGTGGATAAACTTGAAGGTCCACTCTAGCTCCAGTTCTATAGATACTTTGTTTTTCTCAGGTCCTATTTGTGGAGGTGAATAAATAAACCCAAAGTCTCAAAAAGAAATGCTCAGGGAAAAAAATCATCATTATTCTTGTGCTATTACTTAAATAAAAATTTCAATGTACACTTAGCACCAAAATAAATAAATAAATAAAGTAATAGTTTCTACCCAAAAGACTTACAAAATAAATACAAAGCCCTAAAATGTTACTTAAAAGGAAAACAAATGGCTTTTACACTTAAAGTGCTTACATAGGAAGACATTTACCTTTTACCCAAACCCATATCCTCTCTAAATGAAATTACTGTCACTTTCAAGTCAGTTTCCATAATAATAGGAACCTACATATTGACTCAAAGGCTTTCAAGAGTTTTATAAACACAGTAATTTCTAAGCCATGAGAGACAAAAGATTTTACAAGAATCACAACTGTATTAAAATTTTTAAATAGGTATAATGGCCTTGCTACTTTTTTATAACAATGAAAGTAAATAACTTGTCTTCAAAAACCATATATTAAACATGTAGCATGTAAAAAGAACTTATGAAACTATAAAATTAAAAAATATTCTTCACCCTGACCAAAAAAAAAAAAAACAGGATAAAACAAAATAATTGTAAACCAGATATCCAGTGGAAAAATATTTCACTAATTCTTCTCTGATTATAAAAATAATGTTTATTATAGATAATTTGGAACGCAGAACACTATGTAAATAATAAAATGATAGACATCCATAAATTCCATCAACTAAAAATAACTAATACTTTGTTTTCTTCTTTCATTTTTTCTATGTATGCATATGTGTATAACTGAGATATACTCATATATTTACATATACAAACAAGTATTGTAGAATACTTTATATTTACATATACAAACAATATAAAGTAGAATTATATTGTTTTTATATTTTGCTTTTTCCATATAAAATTGCATGCATTTTCCTATTTCATCATATGAGTATTTCTTCAAAAATGACATTTTTGATGTCTATATAACATTGTCTTTTGGAAATACCATGTTTCACTTAAGCAAGTTCTATTGCTAGTTCATTCAGATTATTTTAAATTTTTTACTATTATCATGAACATGTATTTTTGTATTTCTAATTCCTTCCTTTACAAAAGGTTCTAGAAGTGGAATTACTAGGTAAAAGGGTCTCAATATTTTCTAGAGGGGTGCATTCTCCATTTTCTTTGTTTATTCAATTCATTCGTCATTTTAAAAAATATCTATAGAGCATCTACCATATGCCAGGCACTATGCCAGATGTTGGAGATAAACAGTGATGAAAAGTGAAGACACCAGTCCTGTTTCACAGAGACTACAGGATCTATGTGATGATATAGACAACCCAAGTATTATGGTAGGGAAGTACAGAGTGCCTCCCATATGAAGAATGGGAGACACAGGAAAAATACCTGAATACCTGAGATCTGGGGGTCAGAATGCCCTCCTAAAGAAAGTATCATTTTACTTGACAACCTAAATGATGTGCAGAAGTTAGCCAGAAATATATGGGATTGTGTGGAGGCAGTTTCAGGAAGAAACAACAGCATAAGCAAAAGTCCTGCTGGAACAAGTGAAGGAGGTCAAGTATGATTAGAGAGAAAGAGAAAATGTGTATGTGTATGACAGTGGGAATGGTGATGGCAGGATGGGAAGGGACAGTGTAAGAAGGCAAGAGACGAGACTGGAATAGTAAAGAGGGGCACGATCATTTATAGCCTTGTAAGCTGTAACAAATGGTGCCCCGTGTGAGGAATTTTTTGACTCCACGGATCAGAGACTGACCTGCCAAAGCCTTGGAGAGGAGAAGGACGCCTGACATTTATTCATTCCCGTAAGGGAATCACAGGCAGCTTTTCAATTAGCATTGCATGCCTGCAGCAGCGTCTAGCTAGACTTTCACCCGAAGGTTTCTTTTCTCTTATTTTCACTTTTAAAATATGGGAAATTCTTTAACTAAGGAGGAGACTCAACATAAATTACAACTCCAGTGACTCCTTAAAGCAGCTGGCTGTAAAATAACAGAACGACAGCTTGTTAAGTTGTTATTAATTACAAGATAACAATGTCCTTAGTATCCAAAGGAAGGAAACCTTGATTTAGGAGATTGGGAACAAATTGGTCATTGGTTAAAAAATGCAATAGGTCCTGTGAAGGCTTCTCACCTGTCAGTGTGGAATTTATGTTAAATTGCTCTAAGACCTATGCAGGACCTTAATAAAAAACAAAAATGTATTTTTCTTACTTGAAAGGAGGAAGTACGATCTCCGCCACCTCCTCCTCCTCCACCTGCCCCTGATTTTCCACTTCTACCCCCACTTTTAGAGGTGGACAATTCATTCACTCCCTTGATGGAACGATGTCTTAAAGAGGGACATAGTATGGGAGTCGATACTTGTCATGCTTTTCCTGTTATGAGAACTGGACCTAATCCTAGGTATGAAAATCTTCCCTTTTCCTTATTTAAAAAAAATTTTTAAAAACATAATAAAATTGGTTTCCACAATACTTTTACTAAAGGATTTTTAGAATCTATAGCTAATCGTTACAATATGACTCCTTGGGATTGGAAAACACTCAAAAAAACTGTCTTAACAACTGTTCAATATACTGTTTAGTTACAAAAATATTGAGACTATTAATATAACAACTTTAGTAAATATACAAAACAATATTCAAATTGGCATAGACATGTTGTTCAGGGAAGGTTACTTTATGTGTCCCCTCAGGCACAGGCCTTACTTCCTCAACAAGTGCTTGATCAAACAACCTGTACAGCTGTATAAGCATAAAATAAAATTCCACAAACAAATACCCCTACTGGCTCTTTTGCCACCATTGGATAAAGGCCTACTAAACTTTACACAGATTTTAACAGATTTCAAGATGCTATCTCTAGACAAGCAGATAACATTCAGCTGGAAACTTGCCATTGCATACTGTCAGCCACTACCCACCCCCCCACAGGACATCCTTTCCTGTAAAGGAGGGTTGTCTGGACACATTCACAAGACCATCATGACAAATTGTTTACAGTAGTCCCCTATAAAAAAAATTAAGTTGAGGTCTTCATAGAGATCTTCTTTACCTATTGCCTGCAATGACTAATTAAGTACTTAATAACCTTTTAGACCACTGGTGTACATACAAATTCCTTGGGGCCTGGCCCACCCTAGGGAAGATGTGTTAGGTACCACCAGAAATGTCATTCTTGACTTAGAGGGAAGAATGGCTTGAGTTCTCAAGATGGGCTGTCTCCAGATAAGTTAAGCATATTCATCAATTATTTTGGTGAACAGGTTATGCTTCGGGCACTTGCCAGTTCCCAGAGAATAAACTTTCACTAAGTCATGCAGGTGCAATTGGAATGTTGCGACTTTTGTTATCAACTGCTTTAAAAAATCAAAAAAGGTAAAGGACTCAATTCATCCATAACAGAAGATTTAATTTTAGATGAAGCTGGACAAATACAAAAATTGTTTTTACAAAATTATGGGGGCCTTTGCCTAATGATTCAGCAAGACTTATTTTAGGAAAATCTAGTTATTCTAGTCAAGGTATTCAAATAATACCAGAACTTATTGATTCAGGTTGTACTAAACAAATTAAAATCATGGTTACTAGTTTAGAATATCATGTCATTTTCATAAAAATTCATATTGCTCAATTAATATTAATACTATTTATTACCCTAGAAATATAAATTTAAAAAAAGAAAATGGTTTTGATAGTACTGAAACTTGTTGGGTTACAAAGATAATAATGGATGACCCCCCCCCTCACTCTCACCATAAATCAAACAATAACAGGTTTAACTGTTTCAGGAGCAGATATTACTATAATTGTTTCCAAAGACTGGATTCCCTCCCGGAAAACTTGTTCCTCTTTCATGACTGCATTTGGATTGGGAAGAACACGAACCCCACACAAAAACAAATATTCTTTAAAATGTATAGGACTTAAAAGAAAAATTGCAGTTATTGTGTCTTTCATACTGGATCTCCCTATTACTTTATGGGTAAAAAATTTACTAACACATGGGATGTTTACATAGACACTTGCCCTTCCAATTTATTTTAATGGTCACTGCCACTCTCCCATCATTCAAATTGAAACGATGGCCTCTTAAAGATAAAAAAAATCACAATAGGTTTTATTTATTAAAAGTCAATTAGTCCTTAATGATTTACAGAAACTTTTTGGCCATTTTAATTACTCCAGGGGAACCTATTCATTCTATTGTCCTAAACACCCCACATATCCCTACTGGGTTAATATGCCAATTTCTTCCAAATGTAGGAGTTATCACCTATTTCTATTCTTGATGCTTTAACTATATTTATAGATGCTCTAGAAAGTCAGGTAAAGGATCTGTTACCTGACGTGAACAGGGTTCTTGGAAACATTTCCTTACCCTTCATCATAGTTCCACACAACAAGCTGAACTAACAGCTGCTATTACAGCTCTACAACATTTTCCTCATCAACCACTCAATACAGTGGCTGATTCTGCTTATGTAGTTGGTACTTCACAAGTAATTCAAGATTCATTAATTCATTATTGGAATGGACCCCTTTTTAAAAAATGTTTAGATAATTACAAAAATTAGTTCTATGTAAAAATAATCATTCTGTTTTAATAACTCCCACTGAAGAAAGACTTAAACCATTGGTTTTACATGGTCAACCACTACAAAGGCAAAAATGATCAGGGCCTGTTAAATTGTTAACATGGGGAAGAGGGTCTTCTGTTCTTTCTCCTACAGGCCCCCTTTGATACCAGCAAAGGCCATTCGCCAATATCATGTGGCACCACGTGGGCTAAAAACCACCAAAACTCCAAAGATGCCAAAAAACCTGTTTCTGGCCATGCTTTTCCACGTAACTATTAATTCAACAAGATGTGAGGTAACATTAGTATTGATAACGTTTCTCATGCTTTTTTCTCCAACTGTAAGTACTCATGTTTATTGGACACATATAGTAAACCCTCCTGTTTTTGATTTATTAACTTGAGAGGATCATGAGCCTCCTTTTTCTTCTAATGATACTGCTTATAAGGGAGGTAACTGGCTTCCACCCTCAAGTCCTCTTAAAGAATGTGGACAATCCTGCTATAAATTAGGATACAATGCAGGGTGGCATAAACTTACACATGATTGGTATTTCCTCACCAACAAGTTACCCATTTGTATCACACCCAATTGGACAAATAATAATTTATGCATTCCTTTCTCTCCCCAATGGTATGTGAATTATATAATAAAAAAATCCAAATTGACTTTTAGCATTAAAACATCAGTAGTTTATTTCCACTGCCGGAGTTCCAGGAATTCTTTGACCTGGTAAAGATCATCCTAAACCTAATATTCCTATCTGTTCCCATCCCTGGAATTCCACAGAAGATGGTGGAGATCTGGACTGGGTTTCTTATCATTCCATCAATTTTACAGAAAAAAACATTAATTAATAATTTAACATTAGAAAATTGGGGACTTCGAAATTTATTAGTACTTCATTCCAACAGTACTTGGAATTACACTCTTCCTTTTAATTATTCCGGATCCCTTTATAAATGGAATCCAGGTTTGGCTGGTCCAATTTTAAGATTAAAATATGATTCTTATTATTCCCCTCTTAAAAAGACAATTTGGCATCTTGCTATCCCATTCTTCCCTCACATAGTAAAACAAGGACAATTTCAAATTATCAATTAGAGACTACACTGGATAGCTCAAGACCATGTTAATTCAGTTATGATTCGTACTTCTCGTCCTTATATACTTGCTATGTTATCTACAAATTTCTCTTTTTCCTTTACTTCAGAATTTAATACTATCCTTCTGGCTAATTTTACTTGGTTCACTCCTTGCATCACTCACTTTAATATTATTACTCTTAATATATCATATGTTTTCATATTAAAACAAAGAGTTAAAGCTTGGTTACCTGTTAACCTTACATGACAATGTGTGGGAAATTCAGCTTTAGAACAAGTCACTTCTGCTCTTGAACAACCTCACCCTAAGAGGTTTTTCGGTATTCTCATTGCTTCTATAATTGCAGCCACAGCAGCAACTGCCATTGTCACTTTAACTCATTCTATTCAAACAGCACAGACAATAAATAATTATTTTCAAAATGTAAACTCTGAGCTTTTGTCTCAAATTTAAATTGACCAAGAAATTCTACAAAGATTAGATGGCTTAGAGGCAGCTGTATCTTGGATTGGTGAACACCAACAAGCTCTCTGGACTTGAAATCAACTTAATTGTGACACAGGATAGAGCGTCACGTGTGTCATTTCCCTTTCCTTTAATTCCTCCACCTCTTGGGAAGATGTACAAAAAATGTTACATGGAGCCTTTCATTCTGAATTACATGGAGATATTCAAAACTTAAAAATTCAACTTCAACAACAAATAACACAACTTCAAAAAGAAGCTCAACAAATTACTACTGATCATTTAAATGATTTGGCTCATTCACTTAACCCGACCAATTGGTTTTCTGATTTAAACATAAGAATTTGGATTATTGCTGGAATTAGTATCTTATGTGTTCTATGTTTTTTTTTATAGTGATTAAACTTTTATGTTCCGTGTTCTAACAGACTCATTGAGCTGAAGTAATGCTGACTCTTCTTCATCAAAACGCCTTTGTTTCCACCGTTGTCTCCAATTCTTTGATTTCTTCTGATTTTTTTTTTTTAATAATTAAAAGGGGGGAAATGTAGAGGGTTAGAAATCTTGATTCCTATTTGATTATTAGATAGGGTTTTTAAGTAATACACGCATGAGACAAAAGTCTTCAGATAAGAGGCAAGAGCCTAAAGTTAGGAGGGCAAGAGCCCACCAAATCAATTCTAATCACTATTAAGGTTAGGGATTATATACACTGATTGTTAATATAATGGGTTCATTGAAAGATTTTGTGAAAAGGAAACTCACACAGATTTAAAGCCTTTAATGTGAACAAGAGAACTGAAACAAAACAATGATTGTCCTGAGGACAATAACCTTTAATACAACAAAGCTTAAATGATGAGAAAACATGTGAGTTAAGATTTCCAAGGACGTTTTGCTAGATTAATTAGTACGTGGGGGTTGATCCATATTTTGCTTTGAGCTGTTTCTGTGAGTTTCTCAAGAAGTCAGGCACTTTTGTGATTGTCTTATTGTTTCTTTTGCATGTCACCCAGCTTAAATTTATGACTCTTTTGATGGTATATTGTTTAAACTATTTTGAATTATGCATGCTTGGATGAAGATTGTTACACAGCCAATTTCTGTATGTTCTTACTATGACTGATTAGCCATCTGTTCTTTTCCTGTAATTTCCTTGTTTTCTCAATAAAAACTGAAGCAAAAACTGACTTGGGGCTGCTACCGAGTATCTCCTTCTAACAGAGCAGTTGCTGAGGTGCAGTCCCTTTGGGCTCACATCACATTCATGTTGCTTTGAGTAATCCTTTTTCATCTCTGTTACACAGCAAGAGGTGTAACAGTAAGCCATAGTAAGGAATTTCAGCTCTATCCTGAAAGTCCTGGAAGTTTTAAGAAATAGAGTGACAACACAGAAGGCAGAAAGAATAATTAGGGAAGGGGTGAGAACTGAAGTAATGTAAAAATTAACAAAATTCTCATTTTTGCAAAGGTTACAGGATTGATAGAGAACAGAGTAAATTCAATCTTGAGTTTGAGCATTTCTGGGCTAGAGAAACAGACTGACTATCATCAGGTAGTACAGTTTCTGGAGCCAGACTGTCCAAGTTCAAATCCCAGCTCTACCACCTATTAGTTTACAAAGGTAGACATGTCTAAGACCATAAGAGTAACTCAGCCCATAAGGTTGTCATGAATATTAAATTACATAATTACAGTTCTGTGTGCTTACTAGTATTATTTCACAATATTTATTACCATATTTATTGTACTTATACAATATTTATTATTGCACTTATATTTATTACACTGGTATCAGTTTTTTCAAATATTGTTTTCTCTATAAGCTATAGCAAAGTAATTCTCAAACTACTTTACATGAAAATAGCATTTCATGATCATGTAAGTTTGAATAACACTGGACTAAATACAATTAAACCACACAGGCAACCAAAGGAAAAATAAACAAATGGGATTATATCAAACGAAAAAGCTTCTGCACAGCAAAAGAAACAATTAACAGAGTTAAAAGACAACCAACAGAGTGGCAGAAAATGTTTGCAAAATATACATCTGACAAAGGATTAATATCCAGAATACATAAGGAACTCAAACAACTTTACAAGAAAAAAACAAGCAACCCAATTAAAAAATGGGCAAAAGAGCTAAGTAGGCATTTCTCTAAGGAAGATATACGAATGGCCAACAGACATATGAAAAAATGCTCAACATCACTCAGCATCCGGGAAATGCAAATCAAAACCACACTGAGATACCATCTAACCCCAGTTAGAATGGCTAAAATTCAAAAGACTCTGAACGATAAATGCTGGTGAGGTTGCGGAGAAAAAGGAACTCTCATACATTGTTGGTGGGACTGCAAAATGGTGCAGCCTCTATGGAAAATGGTATGGAGGTTCCTCAAACAATTGCAGATAGATCTACCATATGACCCAGCTATCCCACTGTTGGGAATACACCCAGAGGAATGGAAATCATCAAGTCAAAGGTATACCTGTTCCCCAATGTTCATTGCAGCACTCTTTACAATAGCTAAGAGTTGGAACCAGCCCAAATGTCCATCATCAGATGAGTGGATATGGAAAATGTGGTACATCTACACAATGGAATACTACTCTGCTATAAAAATGAATGAAATACTGCCATTTGCAACAACATGGATGGACCTTGAGAGAATTATATTAAGTGAAACGAGTCAGGCACAGAAAGAGAGATACCACATGTTCTCACTTATTGGTGGGAGCTAAAAATTAATATATAAATTCACACACACACACACACACAAAAACAAACTAGTGGGGGAAGAAGATATAACAACCACAATTACTTGAAGTTGATACGACAAGCAAACAGAAAGGACACTGTTGAGGGGGAGGGAGGAGAGGGAGGAGGGAGGGAGGTTTTTGGTAAAGGGCAACAATAATCAACCACAATGGATATCGACAAAATAAAAGTTAAAAATAAATAAATAAATAAAAATTAAAAAATAAAATTCTAAAAAAAATTAAAATAAATTAAATTAAATTAAATTAAACCAGATTTCTTTACTGCAGAACTTCTCTGAGCCTTTAACATGCCAAAATAAATTGTGATCAACAAAATAAAGGCGTATTGGATTAAAACACAAAGTATAAAATAAATATCCATGAGTCTATACTCATATAAATAAATGATTGAATAAATAAATAAGTAGGGAAGAAAAGACAACTCTTCCACGCAGAAGAATTCCAAATAATTTATATAGATATTCCTCCCTTAAGGACATATTTAAGGAGGAGGAACATAATTCCCCACTCCTTAAGTGTGGTCTAAACACAGTGACTTCTTTCCAAAGTGTGCAGTATGGAAAGATGGAAAAAAAGAGTAACATTACAGTGGAGAAACCTCACAAATATTACCTCAGCCAGGCGCTCAAGGTCAACAGCAACAGTGAGAAATCATGTTGACAGCATGCACCATGATATGGTGTGATGAATGTAAGTGGAACTTTACATCTGCGATCTGCCTCAAAAATAAACCCATAATCCCAGTCTATTAATGAGAAAAACATCAGATAAATTCCAACAGAAGGATCTTCTACAATATACCTGAACTTGACAGGCCATCAAAAACAAGAAAAGTCTGAGAAACTGTCATGGCCAAAAGGAGCAAAAGGAGACATGACAACCAAATGTAATGTGGTATCCTAGGTGGGATCCTGGAACAGAAAAAGGACATCAGGTTAAAACTAAACAAATGTGAATAAAGAATGGACTTTAACTAATGATGTATCAATCAATATTGATTCATTAATTGTAACAAATGTGCCATACCAATGTAAAATGTTAATAACAGGGGAAACTGATATGGGATCTATGACAACTCTTTGTACTAGCTTCTCAAAACTCTTCTAAAAAAATCATCTATTAAAAATAATAAAATAAATTGTGATTTATCAAGAGAAAAGCAGTGTGCCTCAATTCCCAAACTTATTTGTCCATGGAACCCTTTTTGTGGTACATTTCTCGGGGTTAATATTCAGCAGAAAATACTCTGGAAAATGCTGATGCAGAATAAGAAGCCTTATAACCCCATCAGCCCAGAAAATTAACTACCAATTTAGCTTGCCAAAAACTGCAGACAGCTGATTTACATCCCAACTCTGAATACATAAGCAAGAGCTAAATGATGTTAAAATAACTCATAAAACTTTCATAGAATAAAAAAGAAGTGGAATCTCTCCAGGATACAAATCATAAATATTTTTTTAGCCCACATTTTACTGAATAAAAAGGAGGAAAAAACACTAACTGGATTTTTAAAAATTCTTTTTGATTGTAAAGAGCAAAGACTACCCTAATAAGAAACCATCTGTACACTGCTCCTTCACCGTGCTCCTACAAAACTTCCTAGCCACCTCCCTTATATGACAGAGCACTTTCTACCTTGTATTACAGAGACTTGCGTCCAAATCTTATTTCAATTACTAAGCCATGCAGTTACCTGAAGGCAGATCTGTATCTAATTTATTTCTGAATCTCCACAACGTAGTGTCTTCTACTCAGGACATTCAGTAAATATCTTTTAAATCACCATTGTAATACTTGGTAGAAGAGACAGCAAACTCTTTTACTGTTAATCCAACATAAACTTACCAAGTTCCTGCTACATAAAGTTCAGTGAACTAGACGCAACAGGTATGTAAAAATGTTTTTAAACTGTTAATTCTTTCAGGAGGCATTTAACAAAAGTTAGAAATATATATATAGAAATTACTAAAATGGAATGCAATTCATGATAAGGGCCATAAAATGATAGAGAGCTATAAGAATTCAAGAGAGGAGACATCCTTTCAACAGGGCAACAATAACATCAAAGAAGAGATGCCATCTAAACTAACCCTCACAAAACAGATGGGATTTCCATAATGCAAAGCAGGTAGAAAGGGCTTCCCAAGTTAGAAAAACAAAATATAAAAAGTGTTAATGATGCAAAAGGAAAAGGCAAAATGATTCACTTGGACAGGCACATAGGACAGTTATAAGACAGAAGAGATTTACAATGCGGAAAGGGAAGCTGGGGACAGATAGTAAAAATTTTTAAATGCTGGGCTTTGAAGTAGGAACTTCATTTGGTAGCCAGTTGGGAGTCACTGAAGGTTTGTTAAAAGGCAGTGAGATACATTATAAGAGTTCATCTGCTTGTAATTAAAGTTAATAGTATTGAGACTACATAAGGAGATGGAGAGAGGGAGACTGAAAGTTGGGAGGTGTAAGACTAAAACAAGGATGTGAATTAAAGCACAATGTCTGAAACAAAGTAAACACTCAATAAAGGATAGTCATCATTATCAGCATTGTCATCATCATTGTTGTGATCACTATGGTTATAGCTTTGGTAATGAAAAGAAAGACTATAAGACTATAAAAGAAATAACTGATATAACTTAGTGACTATCTGGATATGAAAAACTGAGGCCAAAGATATTTCAAGTCTAAATTACTATAATAATGATGCATACCCATTAACAGAAATAATATCAGGAAGAGATGCTCATTTTAGGAAGAACACAGTAAACTCACAGTCTGATCTTACAGAAGAAATGTACATCAGACAGTTGATCATGGAGGACTGGAACAAAAAGAGATGCAGCAGCAAAGAAGAGGGAAGCTGTGGAAGCTTGAATGAAATAATTTGAATATTCTTAATAAATAAGCAAAGGACTAGAATGGCAGATAAAATGGAAGCCTGACGCCTAAAGGGGCAAGAGATTATGAAGTACAAGAGAGAACATAATGGAATGACAATCACAAGATCCAGACTAAGGATCTTTCATGCAAAAAAACGAGAACTGCCCAAGAGAACAGAGAGCTGAAAAACTGGATGTCTCAAGGAGAACAAACATATGGAAATAGACACTTACTGGTAGAGGAAGTTATTAGTATGACCATGGTTAAAGAATCAATTAGTTCAACAATCATTCACTGAGAGTGTTCTCTGGCTAGGCATTATGATAGATGCTGAGGATAAAAAGCACAGTCCACTCTCAAAAAATGAATAATTTAGTGCAGGGGTTGGCAAACCTTCTTTAAAAGGGCAGAGAGTAAATATTTTAAACTTTGCAGGCCATAAGTTCACTTTTGTAACTACGTAATTCTGTCATTGTATTGCAAAAGCAACCATAGACAATATATAAATGAATGAGCAATACTATTTTCCAACAAAACATATTTTATTAATTTCTATAATTTTCAGGTGTCACAGATATTATTATTTTGATTTTTCAGCCAGTTAAAAATGTGCAGATAAATTCCTAACTTGCCAACCCTTTTAAAACAGGTAGCAGGCCAGACTTGACCCATGGGCCGTAGTTTGCCAATTCCTAATGCAGGGGGTAAGTCCAGAAAGAAAAGAGAGGAGTACCATACATTTTATACATACCCTTACCCTTCACATATATTCTCAAACACTAGCAATAGGCTTTAAGAATGAACTTATTATTTCTTCTCTGTCTCTTCTCTGCAGTCATGATAGAAAACCAACCATTGTGTTTTCTTTCTTATATCTAATATGCTAAAACTAATACTTTCTCTATATCTTTTAGAAATTTTCAAATTTTACCAAAAAATTTAGACCCCAAACCTTCTTAGTTTTATTTTCTCGAGTTTAAATCTTTACAACAAAAGACCACACAATTCTTTCACCCTGTATCATTTAACTATTACACTTGATGACAAATCAATAAATATTATGATACCTAGCTCTAAAAAATATCACCTACAGACAGAAATATATTACACATTTCCTCAAATATCTCCATGTTTTTTGCTTATATTGCCTTCTTTCACCATCTAATGTTGAGGATTTTTAAATAAAAATAAAAGTTGAAAAACAAAAATTTGCTTAACATCCACTGCTGTGGAAAAAAGTAACTCAAAGCAGCAGAAAAATTTCAAGAGCAGCAGAACCATGATGTTAATCATTGAAGTTGAGTGATGAGTTCATGGGAATTCTTTAGGATGTATGTGAAACTTTTCATTATAAAAAGGATTTAAAAATCTATTTCTGAGGCTATGGTGGAGAAGGAAGGTAAACTCTCACTGTGATATTAATTAAATGCCTCAGCAGCGACAGTCACAGAGTCCTACCAACACTGTGAGGAAGTCTTACCAACACTGTGAGGAAGTCTTACAAACAAGACTGAGCCAAAGGGAGGTAATCTAGGCTGTGCTGAGGTGAAGGACAGTTGAAAGTTAGGGGCATGTGATAGAATGCATTGAGTTTCTATTTTAAAAGCTTTTTATAGTTTTTCTCCTTAAATTATTTTATTTTATCCTTTTAAAATGATTCTTAGTGGTTGCCAGCCCATTTTGATAGCAGATTCATTTGAGTTCTGTAACAACAGAATTAGCATGTGACAACCTGTTGTGAGAACAAATATATTTCATATACAGTACCAAGAACAATGGCTTCAAAAGTCGAAACTTATAGGGAAGAGGGTGTCAGTTCATTCACATTTCATTCCTTTAATATCACAGGGCTGAGGAATAGATTATCACGTAATACTTAAAGCACATTTTAAATTTCAGGCTAGGATGGTGTGTGATTTTTTTCTTCTTCTACTCAATTTTTTCCATTATTACTATAGTTAAATAGGTATAATCCTTTGTTACTGAAAATAAAAAGGAACAGTATGCAAATACTATTAACATCATATTAGTGGTTCTTATCCAGTCTTTTATATAATGAATAATATATATTTCTGACATTAATAAGGATCTTCTACTCTGTAATATATAACTCAGCATGAAAAAATAAAATGAAAATGAACAATAGCCAACCTGTGCTTTCCTCATGTATACCAAAGGTTCTTTAAGATGTTCAGGAGGTGCAGCAGGATGACTAGGTAAAGGAAACCTAGGAGCAAAAAGAGGCAGCTAAATATTATACATTACTCTTGATAATTAATTCTCCTGGTTAGAAATTACTTACCTCTATAATCCATGTCATAAATAAAATAGAATGTTTGTTAGTAGTTCAATGTGTTTATACAAGGTGCAATAAAACTTTAATTTTTATCCTACTAGTATTGAAGTTCTATATTAAAATTTTAACTACATGTTAAAAGTTAAATTGCATGATAACCTGTATTCACAAACTGAGGTAATTCTTAAATTACCTATCTCTGTAAATGCTCACATGAAAATTGTCATAACCATTAACTTTGGCATACAATATTTTAACATTAACAGAAATTAAAGGTAAAAAAAAATCCATTAACTTACCAATATATCAACTCATTTCATTTCTCCCAACTTCCCTGTTCACGTGATTATATATATTTTTACAAAATCGAAATGATAATATAAATACTATTTTTGGTAACAGCCATGTTTTAATACATGATATACAAACTCACAAATTTAGCAAAATTTAAAAATTTTAATATATTATAAATTACTTCTGTTTTCCAAGTAACACTACACTTTATATCAGAATGTATTGTTTTTATAAAGAATATAGATTCATTTAGTCAATAAATATTAGAGCAATTCTAGGTACCAAAATATGGTAGACAATATCCCATTTTCTAGTAAAGAAAGGCAGTCAATAATTATGAAAAGAAATAATAAATAGAATAATATCAGATAGTAATACGTATCATTTATTTAGAAATATTTGATGAGAACCTATCTAGCAGGTTCCTAAGCAGTTTCCTGTGCTTCCAGACGATTTTCAACCTATTTGGCAACTTGCTTGGCTGTTAGCCAGGAGTGATGTCTTCTTTATTCACCAGTGATTGTATTTCCAGTGTCTAGCATAATGCCTGGCACATACTAGATATGATGTTGACTGGATAAAATGCAAATGTGATCATGTCACTACTTTGCTCAAAATTAGAAAGTGACACCCAAATGCTTTTAGGATCCAGTCTACAAAGCCTTGAGTAAGGTGCTTACTCCTGCCTACATATCTAACATCACCCTTTGCCATGCCCACTGATATGGATTGTGTCCCCAAGTTTTATGTATTAGTATCTTGATCCCCAATGTGACAGTTAAGAGGGTAGGAAATCCTACTATGGTAATTGCAAGTTGGGGCCTTGAAGAGGTAACTAGATTGCTGGGCCATGCCTAACGAATGGATTAAAAGACATTGGTCATGGGTGTGGTTCTGAGGGCTTTTAAAGGAGAGTGCATGAGGAACTCTCTCTCTCTCTGCTCCACCATTTCTGCCATGTGAGACCCCTGGGTCAGGGTTGCCACCATCAAGACCCTCACCAGATGTGTTCCCTGGACTTTGGACTTCACAGCCTCCAAAACTGTAAGCAATAAATTTTGTATTCTTTATAAATCACCCAGTTCCAAATATTTTGTTATAAGCAACAGAAATGGACTAATACACCCCCTTCACCCTCTACCATCCAGCCATATGAACTTTTATTCCTCCATTGCACCACATTCCTTTCCACCTCTAAACCTCTGAGCCCATTCCTTTCTGCCTAAAGTGCTTTTCTTCTCTACTCCTTCCCCTAACTCAGCTCAGCTTTCCTACCTCAGCCTGAATATTGTTTCCTTTGTTAAGTCACCACAGAATCCCCAAATCTGAGTTAAATGCCTGCTCTATGGGCTTCTTGTACTTCCCCTACCATAGCACTTATTATACTGTACTGTAATTGCCTCTTTAAAATCTGTGTGTGCCCCACTGGGATGTAAGCTCCATGAAAGCAACAACTGTCTAGCTTGCTCATTACCCTCAGCACCTGGCTCAGTGCCTAAAACATAGCAAATGTACAGTAGCACTTAAAACTAAGAGGGCAAAGGACTGTATGATTAGGACATTTTGAAAGTACCTAGGACTACTATCTGAGCACTCTTCCAGTGAAAGCCATGAATGTCTATGAAGACTTAACCAAATTTGTGTTCTAGTGTAAGGTACCCATTATCTAAAATCCTTCCACCTTAGGCCCACTTACTGTTCAACACTCATACCTCTCTGTGGTATGGTAGACATTTGCATATACCTTCTATAACAGTAGACTATGGCATATGTTTTTATAACATGGATATATATAGTAAGGTTTTTTTTAAAAGGTTTATTTACTTCTTTAATTTATGTTCCTTAGAGAAAGAGATAGGTCATTTGAGTCTTCATAAATTGCTCTGTACAAAGTACAATGAATACTAAGACACAGAAAGAAATCAGTGCATTTTCATTTTGTATGTAGAGATTGTCTTAGTTAAATCTTTATAGTAAGGTTAAGATTAATAATTATACTGAGTTTCCTTAATTCAACAAATATTTAACATGTTAGCATTGGTAGGTGGCTCAATAACTGTTGACTCAATATCATTTATTTGATGCTATAAGAGATATTAAAAGAAACATAAGACACAATTCTTATTCCAGAACAGTTTTAATCTAGTCCAGTGATAAGATATAGACATATGTGAGATGTAGTAAACGCACAGGCTTTGAAATCAGACAGCTAGAGGTCAAGCCCTAGCACCACCGTTTACTAGCTACACGATCTTCAGCAAATGACTTAAGTGGTCTGCTATGGTTTGAATGTTTGTCCTCCTCAAAACTCATGTTGAAATTTAATTGCCTTGTAACTGTATTAAGATGTGGGGCCTTTGCGAGGTGATTAGGCCATGAGGGCTTCACCCTCATTGGTGAGATTGGTGCCTTTATAAAATGGTGAGTTTGGCCCCTTCTTGCCCTCTCACTTTCTGCCATGTGATGATGCAGCAAGAAGGCTCTCATCAGATGTCAGCACCTGGACCTTGGACTTCCCAGCTTCCAGTCAATAAATTACCCAGTCTCAAGTATTCTGTTATAGCAGCACAAAACAGATGAAGACAGTGGTCTAAGCCTCAATTTTCTCTTCTGTAAAATGGTGACAATAATAAATTCTACTTCACAGAGTTGTTATAAAGATTACATCAAATAGGCAAATGAATATAAAGTGCTAGCATGGTACCTGGCACAAAATAAGCATTCAATCAATGTAGATTATCATTAATATAATATTGGATAGTTATTCACACAATAATAAATATGCAACTGTTTAAAAAGAATGGGAAAGATAATTTAAGTATGCAATCTAAAGTGGGAAGAGCTAGTCACAAATTACATATAAATAACAGGATACAGAAATTTTTCTGTTATATTTGTTAAATAAGAATCTGATAAAATTTTTGGAATGCTTATTTAAAAAAGTAAAATTTAGTGAGCTATTTTCAAGTATGATTTGTATAGCTCATGTGTTCCACACCTCTATTAGGCATAAGAGAGAGTGTGTGTGTACTTTTTAGCTCCAATTATTTAATATTACCTAATGAATATTCTTTCTTTACTTTTTGCTTCCCTTACTTATCCATCTAATGGTTGCTGCCAATGAAAAATGCAACAGAATATGTTAAGTCCACTCTATTCTTTCAATTTATGTTAGAGGAAACACTTCTTCCCCACTCCCGATGTTCCCTTCCATGTGAAAGAGTTCCATTACTGTAACATTCTTGGTCTTTCTCCAGGGCTTTACTCATTACACCACAGAAGAGTTTTAATGTCTTACCCAACTTTTAAATTTGGGAAGATTAAACTGAACATGCTCACCCTGATCCAACACTATTTGATTGGCAGGTTAAGACTACTTAATTCTGGAGTTCAGTTAAGGGACTCATTTTGCTCTCCCACTAAGCTATGTCCTCCTATCCTGTTGTTATCAGTAAAAAATGTAAGTTTGAGCTCCCATCTGCCTTTCTGTTTTATCTTATTTCTCAACTTGTTCAGATTCCAAGTGAGGAAGAAAGGTAGTATTACTGGACTCCTTAAACTATCCCAAGTTATTCAAAAGAATATTTATTTAAAGTTCTGTTGTGTAGGACACTGAAGATATGATCATGAACAAAACAGTTTCTGCCATCACATAAGAAGGCAGTCTGTCACACAGAACAATTTTCAGGAATGCATTAGATCACAAAAATAACAATCATTGGTAACATCTCCTTGGATTGAGAATTCAGTGTTTTGAATTACAGACAATAGGCATATCTACTACACATTGTGAATTTAAAACCTTGTTATGATAAACGTCTATTCCTTTGGTGATTAGTACTGAAGGTACGGTCACAGTTGTAAATGTAGAACCCCCTGCTTCCAACTCGTGTATACGCTATAGAACTTTGTTTTCCCTCTATAGCTAGCCCTTAATGATAAACTAAGATTGTTTCGAAAGCAGACATCGTGTCTCGCCCGATACATTTACCTATATAAACTCCAGCCCTCAGTCGATCTGGGAGGCAGTTGGGACTTTACCCTCTGTCTCCTGGTTGATGTCTTCTGAAGTAAAAAGCCTTTCCTTGAAGTTGTGTCTGGCAGGTATTACTGGTGATCTTATAGCAGCAAGCACTCAGACCCACACAGGTCAGGAATTCCTCCAGAAGGGGAATCCCATGGAATTCGTTCATTACTACAATCAAATTCAATTAATAGAGAGGACTTACATCTGATGTTATTTAAGTATTCAAAAGCCAACTGGGAAGATAGTGATAAGCAAAGAAGCAAATACTAATTTTTTTAAAAGTATATCTAAAACATATATCCATAATCCTTCTTCTAATTCTCTTTATTTTAGAAACAGTTCTGGTAAACTGGGTTACCTCATTTCCCAGTTAACTGCAGATTAGAAGGAGCAAGTTGGAAATAGGAGTGTTAGAAACTAGGGAGTGCTAGAGACCTAGATAAAGTTACAGAAGTAAAAATAAAAATAGCAGACATAAGAACTCTCTTTGACTATGAACTCCATGAGGGCAGAAATTTTCTTTATCATTCTATACTATATCCCCAGTGCCTAGCATAGTACTGGCACATGGTAGGTACTTAATAAATAATTGATGAACAACAGAATGTTTAACAAACTGCAAAAGCTAACATTCTGGATCTACATTTTTTATAAAGCAAATAGTTCTATACACCTTAACAGACCCTGATAGTAAATCTACATAAGCAAAAACATTGATATTCTTATAACGACACCAATTTTGCAAAAACAAGTAGTTATGTTTAGATTGGTCAGTTTATCAAGATCGAAAAAAGTGTAATATCCAAGATGGCAACAATAAAAAAGTTAGTAAGCTTCAATTATCTAAAATATTAATTTAAGAGAAATATCTTAATCCTCAATTACACTGGATGAATGGATTGTTAATATAAAATCTTTGGCAATAAAAAACCCACCTATTTATTATTAATTCTCAGGCAACACTGTAGTAATTTTTAATTTTATTAACTTACTTGAAATGCTACATAAATACTACTGAGAAATAATAATACAGTAAATATATGAGACGTCTTCAAAAAGCTCATGAAAGATTCATATTATCTTTCAATTCTACTTTTCCACAAACTTTTTGAAGTACACTCATCCATAACAATACTGATTTTATTACTGCAAAGTAAATATAGCTAAACAAAACAGTATCTCAAAATAGGTGGGAAAAACTCACACACTCAGTTCACTATAAACAGCATTTTGAAGTTTCTTTTCCCAACCTGTTAAAAAAAGAATAAAATATATGAACATATTAGTTTTTTTAAATAAACATATATCATAATTAAATTCATCTCACCCAAACTTTGGCATCATATTCATTTGTGAAAGAACTTTGTCAACTGCCAATCGCTGTGTGAGTGTTATTAAGGAATTATTTCCTACTTACCACATCCCCTGGCTAACACTGAGTGGCAAAGTCATCAACATGATATTATTTTTAAGTAAAACTATTGTACCATTTTCTCAAGATGGGAGAACTTTTCTTCTTCACTATCGAGGTGCTCAGTGAATGCCAAAATCTTTGGATATTGTACTACTAACGCTATGAGGAATGTGCCAAGAGAAGGGCAAGAAACAGCCAGGCACCTGATAATGATAGATCACAAATAATTAGTTACAATTAACTAGTCAGTAAACTCCTGGACACCAGAAGCAGATTATTGTGAGTTACCACCACTCAGACCAATTAGCTCAGCTGCTTACTAACTACATCTCACTTCCCATGTGCAGAGGTTAGGATAGGGAACGTCTCTTCTGCAACATAAAAAATTAAGATTTTGTTTTTGTTTTCTTTGAAAGCATAGAAAAGAGGTGAAAAAATTGTAGAAGGAAAAAAGCTACGACTGCAAAGTAAAAAGACAAGTTACTTAACTAAGGAACTGCTTAATATATTCAGGATGTGTTTTGGCCATGAAGGCAAATAGTATTTAAAACTGATTAATGCAAAGCAGTCATTCCCACAATGTTCTTGAATTTTTGCACCACTGAAATGTCTAATAGTTACAATTCTTCCCAAAAAAGAAATCTAGTCGGCCACAGTTTTTCACAATTTTGAATGAGTAATTGGAAGGCAGTAATTGGAAGGGATAAAATATTACTTATTTTGCCTTAAAGAATTAGGAATAAATAAAGCATTTTCTTATTTTGCCTTAAAGAATTAGGGGAAAAAATTACAAACCTGATATTTTAAAGAATTCCTTAATATCTTCTTTTAATGATTCAAGTTTAATCTCAGGTCTCTGAAGACTGGCCTAATTTGTTTAAAAAGAAGAAAAATAAGAAGAAAGGAAAAGACAGAGGTCAAAAGTAAATCATTTGGGTTGATATTTAACACTAATAAAATTTTACAAAAGAAGTGCCCAAATATGTATACTATTTAAAAAGTACTCTTTGAGGATACAGCACCTTAGATTTATCTAGAATAGCTCATAAGAAAGACTTCCTTTCTCACCTACCCTTAAACTAGAGGATCTGTTATAATACACTGAAGTCTACTCAAAATATAAAAACTTGCAGCTTATGAATACTTAACTTCTTTATCTAGGGTCTCAAGGAGAAAAAAATACTAAGATTTTACAAATCTATTCCCTTAATACTATACCCAACATACGAGTATGTGGCACCTACAACTAATGACCAAAAAGCCAGTTGCATCCATGCAAATAGATCTTTGTATAGTATTTTCCTCTTTCGATTGCTGCTCAATGTAAGCATGTATTTGTTGTGCATATTTATGGAAAATACATAAAACTACTAGTTCATAAATGCTTATTAATGTCTCATCTTCAAGTGCATGCTTTCTATTCTACTGGTTTTCCACACTACAATTCTGACCAAAAATATTATTTTCCTGCTTGTAATGGCTTTGATTACTCTCAAAGTGTTGATGTTTCATCACCTAGCTCTTTTATCAAATTCTAGAAGTGTATTTCTTGAGAAGGCACTTCTATTAGGGCACGTCGTAAGCATTTCATGCCTAAAAAACCAAAAATTGGTCTTATCTTCCACTCACTACCTTGTTCTTTTTGTTCTATTTCTAAATCTTCATCAATAAAATTAGCATCCACAGAACTTCCAAGTCAGAAACTTCAAAGTTATTCTCCTTTTTGTTTGCTTGTTAGGTTTTTTTAAAAAAAAATTCTTTTAGACATTTACTTGTACATCTTTGTGAGGTACAATGTATTGTTTCAATATGTGCATATACCACACAATGATTTACTTAGGGTAGATAGCACACTTTGTACCTGTTAGTCCACCACTTCTCCTCCCTCCGACCCCCCATCCCCTTTCCTGGCCCCTGGTAACCATTATTCTACTCTCTACTTCTATGAGAACCACTTTTTTTTTTTTTTTTTTTAGATTCCACATATGAGTGAGATTATGCAATATTTGTCTTTCTATGCCTTACTTGCTTGACTTAACATGATGGCTTCCAGTTCCATCCATGTTGCTGCAAATGATAGGATATCGTTTTTTTCCATTGTGTATATATACTGCAGTTGTTTTACCTATTCATCCATTGATGGGCATTTAGGTGGATTCCATCTCTCGGCTATTGTGAATAGCATTGCAATGAACATGGGAGTGAGACTGTCTTTTTGAAATATTGTTTTCATTTCCTTTGGGTATATACCCAGTAGTGGATAGCTGGGTCATAAGGTAGATCTATTTTTAATTCTCTAAGGAACTTATTTTCCACTGTGGCTATACCAAACTTATTCTCAATTCCACCCTAACTTTTCATGATTCAACCCTTTTCTGAGAAGATGGCAGCAGTGACAGTAAGATTTTTTTTTTAATCTCCCCGATTTACACATTGAAAACTGACCAAACAACTAGATAGCAAAACCAAAATCCCATGGAAAATACTTACAACAAAACTGGGTGACAAGACATCCCCTACAAACCCAAAATACAAGGGTACTTCAAAAAGTTCATGGAAAGATTCGCATTATCTTTCAATTCTATTTTTTCAGGAACTTTTTGAAGTACCCTCATACAAGCAGTTGAAGACAAACCAACATCCACAAGACCTACATGGTATTAGCATCTTTACAGGAAGCAGAGGAAAGCAGTGGGGTATCTGATGTATGTGAAAACAAGAGAATGCTAAAATAGCCAACAAATGTACACTCGAATACATGATGAGCCAATTTTAGAATAGGAGCTAAAACTGGGCAGGGTTTTGCCTAATCCAGTATAGCTGTTGAGGTCTGAAGAGACTGAAGCAGTTTAGCACCTATGAATTCTTGAAACTGACCAATCAGGGCTCCCTTTCCAGACAAGGTCACACTGAGGAGAAAATGTTGATAGAGTAATCAAAATTGAGGATGATAGGGAACTAACTCATTTAGTTTAAAACTGGTAAATCTATAGGAACTGAACCCCTGGGTAACCAAATAGTAAATGAGGGGAAATAATTCTTTATAAAAGTTATTCCAGCCAATAGCTAAAATAGATATCATATAATTAGAATATCACAATTTTGCAACCCCCACTAAATTACTAACTCTAGGCATTGATCAGGAACGACTATTAACACAGCAAAAGAGACAACCAGACATTATGTGCTTCTCAATGAAAGAACACTCTACTGCCTATTATCATGCCTCAGGGATGTCACCTGAGTCTGATGAAGCCTCTAGGTCCAGCTGTCAACTTATAAGGCATGCAAATGACAAAGGAACATGCTGATCTGTACCATGAGTTTGCGATCAGAAAAATCCAGGCTGTGGAAAAGTCTAATGTCAAATAGCCCAACTCTGCACCTGACAGATTGTAAAGAAAAAGAAAGGAAGAGGAGAAAACCTGTAGATTAAAAAAGACTTAAAAGACATATCAAAAAAATTTTTAAATGTCAAGACTAGGCTATAATGTCTAGGGATATACATTTGCTTAATAAAACTATCACAAAATGCAGGAAAATGATTATCATAAACATCGGTTGTCAGGGAGGGAAGAGTTTGTGATTGGGATGGGGCAAATGAAGGGGTGTCTAAAAGGGTGTGTGGTATGGCTGGCAACGTTTCACTTCTTTGCAGGGTGACTGTTATAAAATCGTTACCCTTATAATACATTATAGATTTGTTTTGTGTATTTTCTGTTTATATTTTATTTTACAATAAAAAGGTTCAAAAAAGAAAAAATATGTCTCCCAATCTAATCCTTCTCTCCATTTTAAAGTCCCACATTTAGTCTAAGTCCTCATCATTTCTCATTTCTGTTACTGTAACACCTTCTGAACTACACATCTTGCCACCTTACTTAAATTGCAACCACCATCCACCTGGCATTCCCAAACCCCCTTACTCTATTTTTTCTTCTTTCTTAGCATTTGTTACCTCCTAACATATTGTAAGATTAATTTATTCACTGTGTTTATTGGCATAGTGTTTAACTCATTACACTAGAAGTGGTAAGCCTCACTAGGGCAGACATACTTGTCTTTTTTACTGTTGTATCCCAAGTGTTTAGAAAGTTACTTTCACATAGCAGGTGCTCAATAAATGTTTATTACATGAATGAATCAATTTCTCCCTTGTCTAGTCTATTCTGCAGCATTTTCTTCCTAAAACATAAGTCTCTCCTGGCTGTGCTCTCCACAGCATACACAAGAAGTTTAAATTTTTCAGCAGGGCATACTTGGCACTTCATAACGTAGACCAAACTTATCTCTACAAATCCATCTCCTGCTTCTGCTCCACCAAGATAACAACATCCTTTCTTTTCTCACACCTCCTCTCCACACATACCCTAATCTCTAGTCATAATGAATTATATTCACTGATCCCCCAACTGTCAAGTCCTCCAAGGGCTCCAGGCTTTTATACATGTTGTTTCCCCAGATGTTGTACTCCCTCACCAACTTGGCAAACACCTACTAGATTCCAAGTCATCACCTCCTTTCCTAAGTCCCCTCAGCAAAATAGAGCATTATATTTCTTGGCTATAGCACTTATAATTTTCGGTCCACCTATTTATTTTTTTGACTAGACTATAAATTGCATCCCAAGTACTACCCTGGCATTAATTGATGCTTGACAAAATTATAATGACCAAACCATGTTCTATCCTTTTTAATCAATTTTCTCCCCAAATAAATAAGATATAAATAAATAAAACTTGATGAAATTATTTTTATATTTTTATATTTATTATTTTTATATATTATATTTTTATATCCCCAGAGGTAAGTGTTTATAATTGTAATAGCCTTCCTGGCACTCTCAGCACACTACCAAATTAAACTGATAAGGAAATCAAAGAGAAGTAATTGGAAATTTTTATTTTGAAGATAAATCCTAAAATTACTTATCACACATACAAAAATGAGACAAAGATCTTCTGATCGTATAACTGCTAAAACTATGCATAACATGGTCTTACTACCACATGATGTGTTACTGGCTCATTCATTGAACATCTTAGCGGCATCCCATGACAGGGGCTTGCGTTGAGCAGATGCACTTGTGCTTTGCTTGGCCAACACCAAGCACAGCATACCTGCTGCAGTAGCATCCTCACCTGTACAACATACCATGAGCAAACATGCACAAGCCTGAATACTTAAATATACCAGTGCAGAGGTGCATCCTTTCTCATCAATGACATATTCGTAAGCTGTCCCAAACAAATGAAGAGAGATAAAAGAAGCAGGTTTTTTTCTGCGATCTACCCAGAAACAAGTAAATTTGGAAGCACAATAGTGGACGATGCGCTAAGTCCTTGATATTTAATGCATTTGAAAGTGTTGTTTCTTAATATAATTTTTAAATTAAATATTTTTAAATAAATAGAACTTTTCAGAATCCTTGGATATAACAGAGCAGTTTAAAAACCACTTGGGACTAAATTAGAGTAGGAATTTGGCATCAAAAGATCTGGAATCATCTCTCAGCCTTATTTACTAGCTTGGCCAAGTCATTTAACCTCTCTGCATCTCAGTTTTCTTCTTTATGTAATAGATAATAAGTGAGAGCTAAAAAGAAACAATCACAATAATACGTTGAACTTTCAGAAGAATCAAAACAGAACTGTGGTTACTAGAGGTGGGAAAAGGAAAGAAGGTGGGGAGACAGCAAGAAATTGATTAATGGACACAAAGATTGATTACATATTATAATGATGAATATGCTAATTATCCTGATTTAATAATCACATATTGTACACAAGTACCGATAGTCAACTATGTACCCCACAAATACGTATTATCAATTATGTTTCAAGAAATAATTTAAAATTGCAAGACAAAAAATAAATAAACGAATAATACCTGAACTAAGTTGTTGTGAGGCTAGAACAAAAAAAATGTTTAAGTTATTTTTAAGGTGTGAAGTCCAATATAAATTAAAGTTGTGTTATAAAATATAAAATGTGCCCATATGGCAATGCACTAAAATATTTGTAAAAGATTAGCAGGAAAGGGGTGGGAGTGGGGGCTGGAGGTAAAGGTTTTTAAAATATCTACAACAAAAGTTAAGCCTTATCTTTTAAACAAAGTGCTTCTAGCTCACTATAAAAGCTGGTGAAGAATATGTTCACAAATATAATGTAGGGAGATGGTGTACGGTAGATTCCTAGTTATGGTCCAGCATACATGCTGCGCCCATTTATTTATGTTGATTCTGACATCCTCCACCCTTTTGTACTCTCGAAAACATATGGCCACCATCCAACCCCCAAACCCCCAAAACCCAGTTTCATTCTATTCCTACAAAAATAGTCTTAACCCAAAGCAATGGCCACTAGCAATCTTAAATTTCTAATCTTGGTGAGTAAAGGAAACTGGAGAAGCAAAGAGGCTGAAGTAGCAGCTGAGTCAAAGAAGCTGAGAGATAAGCTGTACTCCATCAAGTACAAACCAGGGCATAGAAAGGTCCACAAAGAAAGTTCCAACGATCCTTTAATTCCCTCTAAAGATGCCCTGTCCTCTCCACTTCTCAACTGTGCCATCATGCTAATCCTGGACTTCATCATTCTGTGCTTGAAGAATCACAGAATATCAGGGTTAGAAGGGACTATACTTATTTTATGTCAACTAACCATTTAATACATTTCTCCTCTCTTCAAGAGATTTTCTGTCTTAGAAAACTAACTTTGAAACTCTAAACTAGCTTTCTAGATTAGAAACTGTCTACATCCCTACCTCAGCTAATTCCATCTTTGAATTATTCTGTTAGAAAGTTCTTCCTGATTCTGAGCTAAATCAATTCTTCTTAGCTTCTGCTGCCACCCCTCCCCCAACCCTACCCTGGGGTCACAGAATAAACTTTATCCCTTTTCTGCAAGAGACCTTTAAATATTCAAAGATAGCTATTGTGTCTTCCCTGAAGCATCTTTTCTCAAGGCCACATGCTCATGTATGTGGCCTTCAAGTTCTCTTCATATAACAGAGTCTTCAAGTTCTCTTCATATAACAGAGTCTTCAAGTTCTCTTCATATAACAGAGTCTTCTTACCACCCTGGCCATTCTTTTCTGAGCAAGGTCCAGTCTAACTTGTCCTCTACTGTTGCAGCTTCCTAACTGACCTATTTTACTTATTCCACTAGACCACTAACTCTCAAACATTTTAGTCTCAGGACCCTCAAACTCTTAAAAAGTATTGAGAAACCTAGAGTGCTTTTGTTTATGTAGATTATATCTATTAATATTTACAGCAGTAGAAATTAAAAGATAAACAATATTTGTTTATTATTATGATGGTTCCTCAAAAAATTAAACATAGAATTGATTCAGCAATTCAGTTCTGGGTATACACCCAAAGAATTGAAAGTAGGGACTCAAACAAATACTTATTTGTATACCAGTGTTCATAGCAGCCTTATTCACAATGGCCAAAGGTGGAAACAGCCCAAACGTCTCCAGACAGATGAATGGACAAACAAAATGTGGTATACAGTGGGATATTATTCAGCCTTTAAAAAAGAAGGAAATTCTACACATGCTATAACATGGATGAACTTTGAAGACATCATGCTAAGTGAAATAACCAGTCATGAAAAGACCGATACTGTATGATTCCATTTGCACACGGTACCTAGAGCAGTAAAATTCAGAGACAGTAGCATGGTGGTTGCCAGGAGCTGGGAGAGGGGAGAATAGGGAGCTGTTGTTTAATGGGTAGAGTGTCAGTTTGAAATGATGAAAACGTTGTGGAGATGAGTAGTGGAGATGGGTGCACAACAACGTGAATGTACTTAATGCCAATGAACTGAACACTTAATGGTTAAAATGGTAAATTTTATGTTATGCATATTTTACCACAATGAAAAATTTGTTGAATTCATTTAAAAATAACAATAATAAACCAATCATATATTAAATAATAACCTAAATATTTTTATTTAAAATAACTATTTTCAGAAACAAAAATTAGTGAGAAAAGAGGCATAATTTTACATTTTTGCAAATCTCTTTGATGTCTGGCTTAAAAGAAGACAGCTGGATTCTTAAATCTGCCATGGAATCCAATCTGTGGCATTGTGTTATTTTGCTTGATGTACATAAAAAAAAAACCAGCATCACATATATATGTAACTGGAAAAGAGAGGAGTATTTTACTATCCTTTTCAGATAATTGGGGACATTCTCCTTTGATAGTACACCAAAATTTGACAAGTAGTAGTTTCCTAAAGATTGGTTGCAATGTGGAATCTGAAACATCAATAAACTTTTCATACTCTATAACATAAAAATGCATTGATCTACCTTGCACATTGAATTGATCTTTTACATATACATGATTTTGTAAAATCATGCATTGGTCTTTTAAATATATTGGTTAAGTAAGTTATGCAGTTGAAACATTTCATTAAACACTATCAAAAAGTAACATTCATTAATATCACCACCAATATCATCAGAAAAGTCTTTAAGTACTGTAAAGCTATCAAGTGCAAGTAGATACAAGTTTTCCAAAATATAATTTTCATTTAAAGCTCTAATTTGATCATTGGCAACACAAAATAGCTCTCCTTGAAGTAATGAGTTTACTTAGCTCATTTTAAAGAAAATACTTGCCAAATACCCAAGTATGAGTAACAATAGTTTGGGGTTTTTTTGGTTAGTCACTCTTTCAAGTGTTTCATTAAACAAACAAACAAAAAAAGCAGTTCAGCTTGTAACTCAAATAATCACTAAGTGCTTTTCTTCTAGATAACCATCTTATTTTGGTATGCAGCAGAAGTGATTTATGTGTACTTTCCATTTGTCGAACAGAATATTAAAAAGATGTGTATTCAAGAGATAAAATTTAATAAAGTTAATAATTGTTTAATGTTTCATCAAGGACACACAAATACAACTGACCTTTCCTTTTTCACTGTGAGTATGTGGTGGTGAAGAATTCAAGGACTACTAGTAGAGTTTGATATCAGCTCCATGATTTGTACTGAGAAACCAGCAGTTAAACCCATCACCATTGCTTTTGTACCACCAGTGTAAATGTCTGCCCAATTAATAAGGCCAAAAAAAAAGCAAGTCTTAGCATTATTATAAAATAATTTTGACCTGAAAGGGTAATGGGGCCACCAGGGGTCCACAACCCATACTATGAGAACCACTGCACTAGACTATAATGCTTCTTGAGGAAAAGTGTCTTTCATCTCTGTATCGCAAGATACAGCACAGGAGCTATCACATAGTAAGTCCTTCTAATTAACGCATTTGTCCATTCTTCTATGCACTAAGATTTCTGAGACTGACCTACAGCCTGCAAGACCTCATGGGAAGCACTAGAGGAATAAGACATTGTCCTCATTTTCTGGGAGTTTTAGTCCAGTAAGGAAGATAACCAATATAAAAAAGCCACAATAAGAAAGAAAATACGTTATAACAGAGGAATCATCCATAGAAAAAGTAACAATTCTAATTAAAGAAACTGGAAAGGGGGAGCAAAGCAATACAAGCTGAGGGGATAAACTGAGCAAAAGCATGGGAATGGTCTTGTGCACTGTCGGTTTGTGGAATAGAAAAAGACCAATAGAATGCAGGAAGAAAAAAAAGTTGAAGCTGAAGTTGAAGCACTGTCTCCTACTCCTATCTATCTTGATCACCAGTGCTAATTAATGTTCCTAAAAACCAACTCTATGCCTTCGCCATCCTCAAAATATCTCAATGACCCTTCACTGCCTAAAGAATCAAGGCAAACTCATTCAAGCATTTACAACCCTCTAAAAATCTAGTCACATCCAACCCGTAAAATCTTCTCTCTCTAGGAACGCCCTACAACAGGAACCTTTTGCTTAGCCTTCTCACCGACCCTATATTGGGAATTCACTCCCATCTTCCCACCTTGAGTGCCATCCAAGATGTCTCCAATGCCCATCCATTTCCTCTCAGTATACTTATACCCTATTTTTTTTTTTTTTTTGCATTCTCCTTTCAGTTATTAATTGAACACTTCCTATGTGCCAACTGCTGGGTATAAAAAGAAAAACAAGGTATCTTCCCTCATCTTTGAGGAACTCACTGTATATTGAAGGATATAAACAAAAAGCTAAGAGAGAAGTGCTATTAAAAGAAGACATAATGCTCTTACCCACGTCAATCCCCAGACATCCTTTCCTTATTAGCTAAATTGTATTGGACTTTGTCTAATTTCTCTCTAGAGCCCATCACCACCGCAGATGAGAGGCTCAATTAAAACATGTTGAATTAGGTATCTCCTCTTCTTCCTAATACTATGTTTTTTCTAAAATTGTAGACCAGACTTGTTTCTGTAATCCTAGCAGTCCCAGTGGACACACATTGTCGCCAGGATTAAGTTTTAATTTCAGATTGGAAGTTTTGGCTCTGTGAACATCGACCATGCCTTACACTCTATGTTGCTTAATTCCTGCCCTGCTTTGGTTTCTCTCATCTTAGGATGGATCCCTCACTGGCTTTCTTTTGCTGACATCCCCAAGCCCACCCACTTCTCTGCCAGCACTGGCTGTCTTTTCCTCCCTTCCCCACATCTATTCTTCCTAGCCTCCTTTCATGATATACTTTCAGCCTGAAACAGTTTTCAGTTGACATTTAGTAATCGATTTTCTCCCTCTCATTTCAACTTAGTCTGGCCTAATTCAAGAACCCTACATGACCTTCTCTAAGCAACCCAGTACTGAGACAAAACATGAAGAGTTGCACTTACACAAAGCAAACCTACATTTTAATACTTATCTTATCTCTCAAGTATATATTCTACAGAGACAAGAACTTCTTTTTTGTGAACATCTATACACCATCATTCATTTCTCCACTCTCTTATTTTCCAGGATTAAAGGACACGACAGACCGTAGCCAAAGTAGATATGGGTGAGGATGATACCACTCCCTAGTTCACACTAAATGCTGTCAGAGTCCCTAAATTATTAATTTATATATGAACTGTGGTAATCCAATCTGGAGTTTCCCTTGTATATACCAAATCCTACCCTAAAAAGATATCAAAGAAAGAAGACATTAAATTATAATCATGGCACAGGCCTTTCAATACCAACATATGCTTAATATAGGTGTAGATATAATTTTATAACATTTTTAATAAGGAACACTAGTATTGAGATGCTCTGGGGTTCTAAACGTATAACAACCTATTAGTTGTATTATTCCTTCTCTCTCTAGAGCCTGTCTTCTTTCAGATTCTTTCCTTTCCCAATTCTATTATTCATAATGACAATCTGAGCAATGAGACTTATTAAACACTTAATGGAATGGAAATAACATTTGGAGTTTTACACAACATCCATTTTAAAGACAAATACTGCATAATAACACAAAATAACAGTGCTGATCTGGTGCTAACCATCAAATTTGGAATTAGGCTATCACCTGGTGTCTAGAAGATGAGTGAGCAAATTCAATTTCAAGATGCAGGTTGACTTCATAACAAAGTAATTCAGGAAAACTCAGAAAACAAAAAACATCCCAGGGGCGGGGGCTGTGTGAAAGGCCTCAGTCACCCCACCCCAAGCCCAGCCATGACCAAACCACCACTGGAAGCCCCCTGGGCTCCCCTGCTGGAATGATGGGGGTGCCACAGGCCTCAACCACAACAGCCCTTCCTCCTGCCTCCTCTTTCCACCCTCTCTCCTCCTCCCCCCCAACTGCTCCACCACATCTTAGAATGTGAAATAATAATAATAATAAATAAATAAATCATTTTTTTAAAAAAAGGAAATAAATCAGGGGCATAAAAAAAAGAAAACAAAAAACATAAACCGTATATAAAGAACAGAAAATTCCATCACATTCTTAAATAATTAAACTTCTATATATAAAAGGGATACACTAAAATACAGTCAATGTTTAATTATCTGTGCTAACACAGAAGAACTAGTAGTGTTGGAGAAAAATCTAAAAATCACTTATATGTGGCTTTGAAATATTCTATGTGATTTTATTTTTCTAATTAAGTAGGGCCAACACTGCTCTGGAACTTTCTGAGTGTTGTATCCAAACAGACAAAATGGAGGCAGTACAGAAAAAGCTGATGGCAGGGAAATGCCTTTCTGGTTAAATTGTAAAAGGCAGATAACAAATAAACAACCAGTTATTAAAAGTGCATTATCAAAACTGATTGTAAAGTTGCCTTTTAAGAGTTATGTGATTTCTATTAAATGCCTGTGCTAATGGATATAAACTAAAGCAAAGTTGGTATCGAATATTTTTTTCAAGTCCAAGATTACACTTTTTAAAAGATCTATAATTATATTATTTTAAAGTATGAATCTGTATTACAGATCTTGTATTTTATTTATCTTAAGAACCAGTGAAATATGTTTTTTAGTTTCTCATGTCATCTCCTTATTCTGCTTCATCTTGCTTTCTGTTCCCTTGCCCAACTTCCTGCTATTTCAAGGTAACTAATGTCCTGATGTTATATGTACAGGATGTTATAATCCTTTACAGTAGAAATCCTGAAACCTGAAAAGATTTGAAAACCAAGTTTTTTCGCAACTGAATTGGTGGCAAAATCTGTCCTGACTTGAACTTAATTGATGGCAAAATCTGATCTGATCTGAACTGACATAAGACTACCTATAGTCCTTATTTATCACATTAAGTGTAAAAATTCACACATTTCGCTACAGAAATATTAAAGTATATAATTATAAGGTACTGCCAGACCCTGATAGGGATATTAAATAACATACAGAAAACCCATGAATTACCTTTTTAAAATTTGAAAAAAATATGAATTCCTAAACATATCTGGCCCCCAGTTTTGGATAAAAGGATTATGAACTTGAATGTATTTATCCGTAATACTATTGTACTCCATGAAGGCACAACTTTATTTTATTCCCTGTTGTATCCCCTGGGCCTAGAATTGTGTTTGACACACAGTAAAATCTCAATAAATACTTGTTGAATAATTATATTGATAACCACATTTAATTAACATTGGTAGGTTCAAAATAGAGAGGAACAAAAATATTTCTTCGAGGCAATAATTACAAAATGAAGTTATATTATACACAGGTTTTGAATCTCTGATTTGCAACCGTGAAATATAAAACTTTGAAAACAAAATGTTGTACCATCACTGTTTATTTTCTAGAACCATAAGTTTTCTGATAAATTGGGAAACAGCTATTAATTTTAGATCCCAAATTTGAATAAAAGGAAACACTTAAAGGAAAAACATTTTCAAAGAAAAGCAGAATCAGACACCAGACTTTGAATTCCTTAAGGGCAACAATGCTTTTAGTAAGCTTCTATCACTTAGTGAACTATCTGGCACACATTAGGTACTCAAAATACATTGTTAGCGTGAACATTAGTGGGGATTTACTCCATGTAATAAATACACGTTGAGCACCTATCTGTGCCAGTCATGCTAGGTGTGAAATGCAGCAGAACAAGAGAGACATAGCCTATTCCTGTCTTCAGGAGGTGCATACTTTAGAGGGGAAGGCAGACATTGAAATACAGGTGTGATGAATATTAGAAAAAAGAAAGTTCCAGGTACTATCCATCACCAAAAACAGGTACCCAATCTAAGCTGGGAGGTCATGGAGACTCTGATTTTAATGGGGGGAGAGGGGTAGAATTGAGTTAGGTAAAGAGGAGCCAATGTTTCAGGCAGAAGAAATAGCCTGTGCAGCTATGGCAGAAGAGTAGAGAGTGAAGGGCAGAGTGCCACATGAAAGAGAGTGGGTAGAAGCCAGATCATCCAAGCTTTGTAGGCCTGGTCAAGGATTTTGGACATTTTTCTAAAATCAAAGTACTGAGGGAGTTTTAAGCAAAGAATTGGTACTTCATTTGGACTTTCAAAGAACACCAAGCTTCTTTTTACAAAGCACATACTATGTGCCAGGCATATTATCTTGTTCAATCCTTACAAAATGGGAGGTATATTTCCGAGTTGGATGGAGTGGCTGATCAGCACCCCCGCCTAGAACAACTGGTAGAGCACCCCATTTCTCACCCCACCAATACAAAAATCATCTATTTGAAAGAAGAAGAGAGCTGCTGAAAAAACAAGAATTACAGTAACAGAAAGGAGAGAATCTTGAATGGTGAACTGGCTACGTAGCCATGTTTTCTCTGGAATTATTAGCCTATTTGGGGCATGGACAAGAGGCTGAAAATAGGACAAATTCTGAACAAAGCCTGGTGGAGGGATACTAAGGGCAGAAAGAGAAATAAGCAAAACTTCAGCACAGACGTTTGAATCACATGGCCAGTTTTATCCTCAAGAAAATTTTTTAATACTGAGACACTGTGAGGTGGAAGGCTAAAAACGGAAGCAGGAAACCAGTGAAAAGTTTTTTGGCAGTCTAACAAGAAGATTAGAGTTTGGGACCCAAGGAGGAAAGGACCTACAGAATACATCAAATTCTTAGTTGAAAACCCCGGAGAGTCAGGAAAGAACCAGGGGAAGATTGACCCTGAAAGACTAAAACCCAGACTCAACTCAGCACATTCCCTAATTGGATTAAGGTAACTAGTTACAAGACTACCTTCTCAATGGAGGAGAGGGTAATCCTCTAAAGGAACGTATCATCTAGATGCTCTACTACTTTTTGTACACACTGCCTGGCATTCAATAAAAATTTACAGGAACAGACAAAAATTACACAAACAAAAGCTAAGGGAAAAAAACACCATAGAAAGAGATCCACAGGTGATCCAGATATTGGTGTTAACTGACAAGGACTTTAAAATAATTATGAGTTATATATTTTGAAAACTAGAGAAAAAATTTGTATATCACTTTCGGTAGTATGGACATTTTCACAATGTTGATTCTTCCAACCCAAGAGCATGCGATATCTTTCCATCTTCCTGTATCCTCTCTAATTTCTCTCAGCAGTGGTTTGTAGTTCTCATTATAGAGATTTTTCACATCCTTGGTTAACTCAATTCCTAAGTATTTTATTTTTTTGGTGGCTATTGTAAATGGGCAAGCTTTCTTGACTTCTCTTTCTGCATGTTCACTATTGGAGAATAGAAATGCTATTGATTTTTGTGTGTTGATGTATCCTGCTACTTTGCTGAAATCATTTATCAACTCCAAGAGGTTTTTTGTAGAGGCTTTAGACTGTTCGATATATAGGATCATGTCATCTGCAAACAGGGACAGTTTGACTTCATCTTTTCCAATCTGGATGCCCTTTATTTCCTTCTCTTCTCTGATTGCTCTGGCTAGTACTTCCAACACTATGTTGAATAGGAGTGGTGAGAGTGGGTATCCTTGTCTAGTTCCTGTTCTTAAAGGAAAAGCTTTCAGCTTTTCCCCATTCAGGATGATATTGGCAGTGGGTTTATCATATATGGCTTTAATTATGTTGAGATAATTTCCATCTATACCTAACTTATAGAGGGTCTTTGTCATGAATGAACGTTGAATTTTATCAAATGCTTTTTCAGCATCTATAGAGATGACCATATGGTCCTTGTGTGTGATTTTATTAATATGGTGTATCACATTTATTGATTTGCATATGTTGAACCAACCTTGCATCCCTGGGATGAATCCCACTTGATTGTGGTGAATAATTTTATGTATGTGTTGCTGTATTCTGTTAGCAAATATTTTATTGAGGATTTTTGCATCTATATTCATCAAGGATATCAGCCTGTAGTTTTCTTTTTTAGTTGTATCTTTACCTGATTTTTGTATTAGGATGATGTTTGCTTCACAGAATGAGTTTGGGAGAACTGCCTCTGTTTCAATCTTTTGGAATAGTTTGTAAAGAACTGGTGTCAATTCCTCTTTGAATGTTTGCTAAAATTCTGCTGTGAATTCATCTGGTCCTGGGCTTTTCCTTGTTGGGAGCCTTCAGATAACAGCTTCAATTTCCTTTATTGTTATTGGTCTCTTCAGATTTACTGCGTCTTCTTGGCTCAGTTTCGGGAGCTTATGTGTGTCCAGAAATTTATCCATTTCCTCCAGATTTTCAAATTTGTTGGCATATAGTTGTTTATAATAGTCTCGAATGATTCCTTGTATTTCAGATGTATCAGTTGTAATATCACCTTTTTCATTTCTAATTTGTGTTATTTGGATCTTGTCTCTTCTTTTTTTAGTTAGCCATGCTAATGGTTTGTCAATTTTATTTATCTTTTCAAAAAAACCAACTTTTTGATGACATTTTTATCAGAAATGGAAAGAACTATCCATACATTTATATGGAATAACAAAAGACCACGCATAGCCAAAGCAATGCTGAGCAAAAAAAATTAAAGCTGGAGGAATAACATTACCTGACCTTAAACTATACTACAAAGCTATAATAACCAAAACAGCATGGTACTGGCATAAAAACAGACACACTGATCAATGGAATAGAATAGAGAATCCACAAATCAACCCACACACCACACACCTACAGCCATCTGATCTTTGACAAAGGCACGAAACCTATACACTGGGGAAGAGACTGCCTCTTCAGCAAATGGTGCTGGGATAACTGGATATTCATATGCAGTAGAATGAAACTAGACCCATACCTTTCACCATATACTAAAGTCAACTCAAAATGGATTAAAGAATTAAATATACACCCCGAAACAATAAAACTTCTTAAAGAAAACATAGGAGAAACACTTCAGGAAGTAGGACTGGACACAGACTTCGTGAGTATGACCCCAAAAGGATGGGCAACCAAAGGAAAAATAAACAAATGGGATTATATCAAATGAAAAAGCTTCTGCACAGCAAAAGAAACAATTAACAGAGTTAAAAGACAACCAACAGAGTGGGAGAAAATGTTTGCAAAATATACATCTGACAAAGGATTAATATCCAGAATGTACAAGGAACTCAAACAACTTTACAAGAAAAAAACAAACAACCCAATTAAAAAATGGGCAAAAGAGCTAAATAGGCATTTCTCTAAGGAAGATATACAAATGGCCAACAGACATATGAAAAAATGCTCAACATCACTCAGCATTCGGGAAATGCAAATCAAAACCACACTGAGATACCATCTCACCCCAGTTAAGATGGCTAATATCCAAAAGACTGTGAATGATAAATGCTGGTGAGGTTGCGGAGAAAAAGGAACTCTTATACATTGTTGGTGGGACTGCAAAATGGTGCAGCCTCTATGGAAAATGATATGGAGGTTCCTCAAACAATTGCAGATAAATCTACTATATGACCCAGCTATCCCACTGCTGGGAATATACCCAGAGGAATGGAAATCATCAAGTCGAAGGTATACCTGTTTCCCAATGTTCATCACAGCACTCTTTGCAATAGCTAAGAGTTGGAGCCAGCCCAAATGTCCATCATCAGATAAGTGGATATGGAAAATGTGGTACATCTACACAATGGAATACTACTCTGCTATAAAAAAGAATGAAATACTGCCATTTGTAATGACATGGATGGACCTAGAGAGAATTATATTAAGTGAAACAAGTCAGGCACAGAAAGGGAAATATCACATGTTCTCACTTATTTGTGGGAGCTAAAAATAAATAAATAAATACACAAAAAACCAGGGGTGGGGGGAGGGAAGAAGACATAACAATTACAATTCCTTGAAATTGATAGGACAAGCAAACAGAAAGGACATTGTTGGGAGGGAGGATGGAGAAGGTGGAGGGAAGGAGGTTCGGTAATTGGCCACAATAATCAACCACATTGTATATTGACAAAATAAAATTAAATTTAAAAAATAAGAAAATACAAGTAGAGAAAAAAATTTTTTAAATAGATGAAAAATGAAGAATTTTACCTGCAAATTGGAATCAATAAAAAAGAACCATCTGGAAATTTTAGGACTGAAAAATACATCATGTGAATAATAATTCATTAGATGAATTTACCAGATATGTAAAGAGCATAAAACAGGATTAGTGATTTGGAAGGTCAAAAGAAAATATCCAAACTGAAGCACAGAGAAAAAATAATGGAAAATTTAGAAAAATGAGTATTAAGTAGAGATACATGGGACTCAGTAAAAAGGTCTAACATGCAAATAGGAGTTTCAGAAAGACAGAAGAGAGAAAAATGCAACAGAATAAATATGAGGGTACTTCAAAAAGTTGAGTGGAAATCTGAATTAAAAAGATAATACAAAATTTTCAAAGAACTTTTTGAAGTATGCTCATATTTGGACAGACAAAGGCCCCAAATTTTCCAAAACTGGTGAAAGATATCAACTCCAGATTTAAGAAGCCCCCCAAATCCAAAGCAGAATTAAATAATAATAGTAATAATAATAATACAAATAGCGCCACCACCATACCAAGGCACATCTTAACCAGTCTGCTAAAAATCAAAGGCAGAAAGGAAATGTTAAAAGCAGCCAGGTGGGGGTGGGAGATATATGTTCAGTGGACAACAAAAAGACTGATGGCTGACTTCTCAATAGAAAACAGAGAGTACAGAAGACAATGAAATAACACCTCACATGCTGAAAGAAAATTACTGCCAACCTAGAAATCTATCTGAAGAAAAAAAATTGTTCAAAAATAAAGATGAAATAGGGCCGGCCCTTGGCTCACTTGGGAGAGTGTGGTGCTGATAATACCAAGGCCACGGGTTTGGATCCCATATAGGGATGGCCGGTTAGCTCACTTCAGAGAGCGTGGTGCCGACAACACCAAGTCAAGGGTCAAGATCCCCTTACCGGTCATCTTTTAAATAAATAAATAAATAAATAAATAAATAAATAAATAAATAAATAAATAAATAAATGAAATAAAATAAAGACATCATCAGGCAAATAAAAACTGAGGAATCTGTCACCAGGAAACCTGAATTAAAAGAAATATTAAAAAGAGTCCTCATGGTAAAACAAAAATAATCCCAAGGTAAATATGGAAATGCAGAGGGGAATAATGAAGAACAAAAAGGATAAAAATGTGGTTAAGAATGAATAAATATCGACTGAATAGTAACACTACAAAACAATAATAGCAATGTCTCATGAGATTTAAAATATGCATAGATTTTAAATGCATGATAAAATAACACAAAAGGAAAAAGACGTAAATGAGTAACTTATTTTAATTTTTAGCATTACATCACAGGGAAACAGTGAAAGTAATAATTTATAAAAGACTATAATTAATCAAGAATAAATGCTGTAACCTCTGGATCAGCTACCTAAAAATAATAAAACAAGTTAATGGAAAGGAAAATACAATTTAAAAATATTTGAATAATCCCAAAGAATGCAAGAAATAGACAAAACTGGTGGTGGGAATGCAAAATGGTAGGACCACACTGGAAAACAGGCTGTCAGTTTCTTACAAATGTTAACCATAGTCTCACCATATAATCCAGCCATCGTGCTCCTTGGTATTTACCCAAAGGAGTTAAATACTTATGTCCACACAAAAACCTACACATGAACATTACAGCAGCTTTATTCACAACTGCCAAAAGTTAGGAATTAGAACTAGAAGAAAAGCAGGTATGTCTCTTTTGCCCAATATGTCTCATCTGCCCATCACAGATGCAAGGCAGAGTTTGGCTGCCAAAGGGAAAAGGGGGAAAATGAAGAATATGAAGAAGAGGGATCAAATTTTTTTAAAAATGTTAAGATGAGAGATGAAACCAAATATATCAGTGAATTCATTAAGTGTAAATATAAACTAAATAATACAATTAAAAGACTATAATTCTCAATCTGGATTTTAAAAAACAACTATAACTATATGGCGCTTTCAAGAGACATACCTCAAATATGGTCACAGAGAGGGTGAATATAAAAGAATGGAAAAACCCATACTATGCAACTACTAACCAAAAGACAGCTGGTGTAGCTATACTAACACCACACAAAACAGACTTTAAGGAAAAAAACCTTACTACAGATAGAGGGATATTTCATAATAATAAAGGGTTGTTAATCCAACAGGAAGACATCACAGTATAAATCTGTATGCAACCAATAAAAATACCCTTAAAATATATAAGCAAAAATCTGAAAGAATTAAAAGGAAAAATAGACCAGTATGAAATCATAATGAGAGATTTTAACATATTTCTGTCAATAGCTGATGGAACAAACAAAAAAATAATTCAATAAGATTACAGAAGAGCTGAAAAGCATAATTGCCAACTTGACCTCAGTGACATAGATAATCTGACCCAACAGTGACAGTATACACATTCTTCATAAAGTCACATAGAACATTTAGCAAAATTGACTACATATGGGTCATAAAACAATACAGAAGATAACATAGGAGAAAATCTAGGTCACCTTGGGTTTGGCGATTACTTTTTAGACACAACACTAAGTGCACAATCCATAAATAAAAAGTTGGTAAGATGGACACCATTAAAATTTAAAACTTCTGCTCTGAGAAAGATACTGAAGAGAATGAAAAGACTAGCAATAGAATAGGAGAAAATATTTACAAAACACATATCTGATAAAGGACTTGTACCTAAAACATACAACAAATATTTAAAATTCAACAACAAGAAAAAAAAACAACCTAATTAAAAAATGGGCAAAAGATCTAAACAGACATCTCACCAAAGAAGACATACTGTTGGCAAATAAACATGAAAAGATACTCAATATCATATGTCATTAGGGAATCACAAATTAAAACAGTGAGATATCATGACACACATTAGAATGGCTAAAATCCAAAACACTGATAACACCAAATGCTGACAAGGATGTTAGCACCAAACGCTAACAGGAACTCTCACTCTCTGCTGGTGGGAATGCAAAATGGTAAAACCACACTGGAAAACAGGCTGTCAGTTTCTTACAAATGTTAACCATAGTCTCACCATATAATCCAGCCATCGTGCTCCTTGGTATTTACCCAAAGGAGTTAAATACTTATGTCCACACAAAAACCTACACATGAACATTACAGCAGCTTTATTCACAACTGCCAAAAGTTAGAAGCAACCAATTGAGATAGATATCTTTCAATAGGTGAACATATAAACAAACTATGGACCATCAATACAATTAAATATTATTCTGTGAAAAAAAATTATCAAGCCATGAAAAGACAGAGAGGAACATTAAATACATATTGCTAAGTGAAAGAAGCCAGTGAAAATACTACATACTGTATAATTTCAACCAAATGGCATTCTTAAAGGCAAAACTATAGAGACAGTAAAAAGATCAGTGGTTGCCAGGGTCTCAGAGGAAGGGAGAGATGAATAGGTTGGGAACAGGGGATTTTTAGGGCAGTGAAACATTATTATGTATGATACTGGAATAGTGAATCATGACATATATTTGTCAAAATCCATAAAACTGTACAAACAAAGAATGAATGAACCCTCATATAAACTATGAACTTTAGTTAATAATAAAGTGCCAATATTGGCTCAACTAATATTAGTTCAACTGTAACAAATGTTCCACACTAATGCAAGTTGTGAATAATAGAAGAAAACTATGTGCAAGCAAGGGGAAAGGGATATATGGGAACTCTGTAATTTATGCTCAATTTTTCAGTAAACCCAAGACTTTTCTAAAAAATAAAATCTATTTTTTTAAAATCTTCCCAAACAGAAAATCCCCGACATAGGCTTCACTGGAGAATTCTTTCAAACTTTAAAATATAACAAATCTCATAACACTCTTGCAGCAAATAGAACATAAAGGAGGCAATTCTTCCCTATTCATTTTATGAGGCCAGCAAAACCTTGATGTAAAACTTGACAGACATTACCAAGAAAAGAACATTACATACAATCTTACTCATGACATAGCTGCAATCTCTAAACACATATTATGGGAGTTCTGCTAACTCCACTGTAGAAAGCCACTACAAGATAATGTCACTCCCAGCCCAACATTGAGGAAAAAAACAACAACAGTATAATCTACAAAATCATAACTTTTGAACCCATCAGATAACTGAAGCTGTAAGACAACTGAGTGAACTAAATTCCAAAGAGTCACAAGCTCCTGAAAGGACAGATGGGACTCCAAACTATTTTATCTTTGGCAGAGCACAAGAGGAAAAGGAGGCTACCATACAAGAGAGTAAGAAGAAATCAACTAAAATGTTAACCATTATAGACTAGCTGTGGACTAGCATATCAGTTTGGAATAGCTCGAAGCCCAAAACAAAAGGGGAATCTATACTCACTTGAATGCTCTTTCCATGGGTCTCCTCCAGGTGCCCACACAAAATATTGAGGACAGAGCAGGAAATTGCAGAGAGCACCCTTTTGTGACACAGGTGTGTAAGAAGAGATAGGCTGCCAGTGCAGGACAAGCATAAAACCATGCTACCTTGGCCAAACTCTCCTCTCACATGAGGCAAAGGCATTAAACCACTGGAGGAGGGCTCAGAAACCCTCCCTATTTTAGACAAAGCAGTAATTCATTGCTTCCAGGGGGCAGGATAGATGCAAAATCCCTCTGCCTTACAGGAAAGAAAGAAAACTCTGCTGGGCCTAGGATCCCACACCAATACAAAGAAGAAGTAAACTAGCACTAGAAGAAAAGCAGGTATGTCTCTTTTGCCCAATATGTCTCATCTGCCCATCACAGATGCAAGGCAGAGTTTGGCTGCCAAAGGGAGAAGGGGAAAAAACATGCCAAAGTGAGAAAGACCCATCCCCAAGGCACATGGACTGAGACAGGAAAATAGAGAACCCCTGTGCCTACCAGGAGCCTAGGACTGACTGACAAGCAGCAGACTGCTATTGAGGGAGGAGAAGAGCATGGAGAGAGATCTCCCTCTGATGCACTAACAGAGACTAATGAAAGCTGAGAATGTAGTAGAAACACTGATTCTCAAGTAGCCCAAGACCTATTCTTTTAATTTACTTATTATTTAATTTACTTATTTTTTCATTCCAGTGTCAGGTTTTGTTTGTTTGTTTGTTTTTAACTGAATCATAATTGATTATACATATTTTGGGGGTTCAACATTGATGTATGTTGATCAAATCAATATTATTAGCATATATATCATTACAAATCATACTAATTCTTTATGCCCCTTATCCAATCTCTCTTGATCCCCTCCCCCTCCCCCCTCCCACCTCTGATAACCCTAGATTTTTTCTCTCCTTCTGGAAAAGTAACAGGTTACTTTGGTGATCTGTTGCCTGGATGACCTGTCTGGTGCTGAAAGAGGTGTGTTCGGGTCCCCCACTATTATCATAGAGCAGATGCTTCTTCTATCACTCTGGAATGGGCGTTGTGGAGAGAGACATCCTCTTCTTTTCCTTGGTCTCCGCTGGTGACTCTCCCTGTATCAATGCACTTAAGTGGCTAATAGGCCATCTGCCCTGGTGGTTGTGGCATCTAGCTGCTTTTGTGGAAGCCATGGCTATTGTGGTGGCTGTGGTGGGCCACCCACATGGAAGTGGTGTTTTGGCATGTTCCTTGCCTGGTTGTGGGAGGAGGGGTCAGTCCCTGGCTCCATCTGTTTTTACATTCTAATATGTTGTTGCAGAGCAGTTGGGGAGAGGGGGAGAGGGGAAGGGAGAAGGAAAGAGGGTGGGAGAAGGAGGAATGGGTTGTGATTGAGGCCCGTGGCACCCCCCTCATTACTGCAGGGGAGACCAGGGGACTTCCAGTGGCGGCTTGGTCATTGCTGGGCTGAATCCAGATGTCAGGGGGTGTGGCTGAAGCCCTCAGCCCCCCACTGCCCCAGCTCTGGAGCCTGGGGTGTTTCCTGTGGCAGCTGGGTGGTCATTGCTGGACTGGTTGTGGATGTTGTGGGGGGCATGGCTGAGGCCCCCGGCCCTCCCCACTCCCTGGCTTGGGGGACCAGGGGGCTTCTGGTCCTTCTAGGTTTTATAGGTGTTATTTGGGGAAGTGACACCTTTACTAGTAAATATCAAACTTTGTCTCTGGTCTGTGGGTATTTTGTTTTTCCTTTCAGTTCTGTGTTGGATTATTCACTGTTCCCACTACTTAAACTCTGCATTGGAACTAGTTTGTTGTCCTTTGCTTACTTCTAAAATGGGGGAACTTCCTGTGGGGACCGGCACTTGAGCCCTGTGTTTGAGCTAAATTGCTGCTTTGCTGCTGATTCCCTGGGAAGACTTTTTGTGCAGCTCAAGTTTTAATGGTTGACTTTATAGGTACTTCCTGGTCTCGTGAGATCCAGTGCACCTGGGTTGTGTAGAAACTCTGGTCTGGACCTGAGTCTTTTCAGCAAACTGCACCCCCTGCAGTTCTATATTCCTGACCAGTCTCCACAGAGTGGGCCTGTGCTGACTGGAGGTCAGATCAGTTGTCCTTGCTGTGCCCAATGTTCCCCCCGTGGCCTGCCTCCCCCACTGCCTGTGCTCCAAACACCTGTCATGAGATGGGCTCTGCGCCGGTCCTTTGTGATGACTCACTGGCCTCTAAGTGGCTCCTTTTTTCAATTGTTGTGGCTCCTCACTCTTATGTGGGTCCATGGAGACCCTGTTAGTGGTCTTGCTGGCCTGCAGGCCACCAAGGCCCTCTTCTCCCCTTCCACCTCCAAGCAACTTCATGCAAAGGGCACAGCTGCAGCTTTTGCCAACTCTTGCTCCATGGGCTCACCAGCTCCAGCCCTGAAGCAGCTGGGATTTGAAATGGTGGGAGCAGTCCTTTCTTTCTCTCATTCTGGCTTCTCCTGCCTTCATGCACTCCATAGGTCTCTCCTCCTCTCCCCTGAGCTCTAGCAACCCCAGCTTGACTATCCTTGCTTTTTAATAGTTGTAAATTGGTTGATTTGTGGGAGAGAGTGACACTGGGGACCATCTATTCCTCCATCTTGACCCGAAGTCCCCAAGACCTATTCTAAGCACAAAGTTACAGCAGGCCACCACTCACTAGAGGTATTTGAAACCTGTGGTACACTGAAAGTAATGACAACAATAATAAAACCTGGCTACCCATGACTATATTGACTGAAGCCCCCACACTCAATAAGGATATAGAATACTTGAACAAAATTATCAATCTACTTGACCTAATTGACATTTTTAGAACAGCAACAGCAGAAAGAACATTCTTTTCAAGCACACATGAAACATTCAACAAGAGAGAACTTATTCTGGGTCATAAGAGAAACTCCAGCACATTTAAAAGAACTAAAATCATATACATTATGTTCTTGACCATAATGGAATTAAACTAGAAATCACTCAGAGAAAGATATTAGTAAAATTCTCCAAAATTTGGAAACTAAACAATTCATTTCTAAATCATCCATGGGTCAAAGATATAGTCACAGAAAAATTTTGTAAAAATTCTGTATTGAGTGAAAATGACAATAGACTACATCATAATTCATGGGAACCAGCTAAAGTAGTATACAGAGGGAATTTATAGCATTATATTAGAATAGAATAAAGGTATCAAATCCATCAACTACATTTCCACTTAAAGAACTAGAAATATGCAAATTAAATCCAAAGAAAGCAGAAAAAAAATAATAAAGAGAAAAAATCAGAGAGAGTGAACACAGAAAAACAAAACTAAAAGTTAGTTCTTTGAAAAGATCAGTAAAATGGATAACTCTGGCCAGACTAATCAAGAAAAAAAGATAAAACACAAATTACAGTGTTAGGAATAAAAAAGGGACTATCACTACAAATCCTACAGACACTGAAAGAAAAATAAGGGAATAATATAAATAACTTTATGCCAATAAATTTGATAATGTAGATTAGGTGAAACAATATCTTGAAACATAAAAGATATCAATATTTACATAAGAAAAAAAAGATAACCTGAATAGCCCTGCATATATTTTTTAATCGAATTTTTTATTAAAATGTTTCCACAAAGAAAACTCTAGGTCCCAATGACTTTAGTGGGAATTCTACTGTACATTTAAGGAGGAAATAATATTAATTCTACACAAATTCCTCCAGAAAATAGGAGACGAGGAAATGCTTCCCAGCTCATTTTTAATAAGATTGGCATTAACTTGATATCAAAACCAGACAAAACTGTTACAAGAAAACTACAAACTGATATCTTTCATAAATATAATCACAAAACCTTCAGCAAAATATTAGTGAATTAAATCAAGAAATACATAAGAAGGATAATGGATCATAACCAAGTGAAATTTATCTCAGAAATGCAAACTGGTACAACTGTAGTGGATTGAATTATTTCCACCCAAAACTACTGAAGCTTGAATTGTCTCCCAAGTTTTATGTACTAGAAACTTAGCCCCCACTGTGACTGTTAAGAGGATGGGAAATCCTATTACGGTAATTGAAAGGTGGAGCCTTTAAGAGCTGATTGGACTGTAGGACCATGGGGTAGTGAATGGATTAAAAATGGTAGTCAGGACTGTGGTTCTAAGGGCTTTAAAAGAAGAGGAGAGTCTGTCTTTCTGTTCTTTCTGCTCTCTCTGCTTCCACCATCTTGCAATGTGAGACCCCTGGGTCACTGTCGCCACTACCAGATGGACTTTAGACTTCTCAGCCTCAGAAACTGTAAGCAATAAATTTCAATTTCTTCATAAATCACCCAGTTCTGTGTATTCTGCTATAAGCAACACAAACAGACTAAAACATGCAACATTCAACGCCAATCAGTTATTCGCTATATCAACATACTAAAAGGAAAAAATCACAAATGGAAGTATTAAACAAAATTGTACATCCATTCATGGCAAAACTCTCAGAAAACCAGGAAGAGAATTTCTTCTCTTTAACCTGACTTTAAAAAAGCATCTATACAACACTACACTGGAGGCATCATCCAGTACAATAAGGCAAGATAAAGAAGTAAAAGGCATACAGATTGGAAAGGAAAAATTTAACACTGTCTTTATTCACGACTGGTACATATATACCTGGAAAATCCTAAGTAATCTATAAGAAAGGTACTATCACAAATAAGTACATTTAGCAAGCTGTCAAGATACATGTTGAATATACCAGTATCAATTGTGTTTTTGTATACTAACTATAAAGAATTGGAAATTTAAATGAGAAAAAAAATTACCACTTATAATAACATCAAAGAACATGAAATTCTTAGAGAAAAATATTAACAAAAAGTGTGCAAGACTTATATACTGAAACTACAAAACACTGACAAGAGAAAATAAAGATGATACAAATAAATGAAGAGATAAACTATGTAACAGGCCAGAAGCACAGGCCAGAAAACTAAATATTGTTAAGATGTCAGTTCTCCCCAAATTGATCTATAGATTCAACATAATCCAAATCCAAGTCCCAGCAAGTTGTGTAGTAATTTACAAGTTGATTCTAAAATTTAAATGGCAAAGCAAAGGACCTAGAATAGCCAAAACAATTTTGAAAAAGAGAAACAAAGAGGCTTATTCAAGGCTTACTACAAATTTACCTACACACACACACACACACACACACACACACACACACACACACACACACACACTCTTCTAGGAGTGTGTGTGTGTGTGTGTGTGTTACTGATTTGCAACAAAGGTGCCAAGGAAATTTATGGAGAAAAAATAGATTTTTTCAACAAATAGGTACCGGAAATACTGGATATCCATATGCAAGAAAAAACCCAAAAGCCCCTCCTTGCAGCAAATACAAAAATTAACTCAAAATAGAACACAGATCTAAATGTTAAAGCTAAAACTATAAAACTTCTAGAACAAACAAACATCGAAGAATCTTTTTTGAGACTTTGGGTTAGGGCAAAGATTTATAAGCAGGGCAAAAAAAACACAAATTATTTTTTAAATTAATCAAAATTTACATCATCGAAATTAAAATTTTTTGTTCTTTGAAAGTCCCAGTTAAGAAAATGAAATTATAGATAAGCTACAGACTGGGAGAAAATATGTGCAAGATGCATATTGATAAAGGACTCATATCATATGTTAAAAATCCTTACTACTCAACAATACAAAGATAACATAAGTTTTTTCAATGGGCAAAGGAATTGAACAGACTTCTTACCCGAAGAAGATGAGCACATGAGCAAATGCTTAATATCATTAGTCATTCAGGAAATGCAATTAAAGCTACAATGAGATACTACTATGCTTCTTCTAGAGGAGTGTAATTAATTAATAAAAACTAATAAATAGAAAACTGACGACATACATCAAGCACCATCTAGGATGCGGAACAACCTGAACTCTCACCAATTGTGGCGAGAATGCAAAATGTTCCAGCCACTTGAGAAAGTTCGGCAGTTTCTTATAGAATTAAACACTTACCGTACAACTCAGAAATTCCACTCCTAGGTATGTATCCAAAAAATAAACAATAAAACAAATATCCAAGCAAAGACCTATATCAGAATGTATATATCAGCTTTATTCACAATCTCTAAAACTGGAAAACAATCCAAATGCCCATCAACCAATGAATGGATAAACAAACCGTGGTACATCCAAACAACGAAGTATTATTTAGCAATAAAAAGGAAAAGAAACTACCAAAATACCAACAACACGGATGACTCTCAAAAGCAATTACGCTAAATGACAGAAAGCAGGCACAAAAGTTTACATGTTGTATGGTTCCATTTATATGACATTCACAAAAAAGGCAAAGATCTCCTGATCAATCTGTGCATCCACTGTGCCTAGCACGTTAGAAAGTACTCATTTATTGACAGACCAGGAATGATTGCAGGGAGGGTAAAGTGCAACAAAGCGATACATTGACACGAAAGCAAATAAGCACCTGGAGGCCCAAATCCACCCACAAGAGGGAAAAGTGAGGAGAAGCGTGGTCCAAGCTACCATCAGAGTCCAGCAGCTTGAAAAATTACAACCTGTAAATGACTACAGGAATAGGTGAGTGGCCTCGGCGTTTCTCTGGCGGGAAGAAAGGCGTCATCACGCCCCACCCTTTTTTAAGAATCTATTACCCCCCGCCTGGGGCTGAGCAAGCGGAGCCTGCACCAGAGCGGGGCTGGAGAGACCAGAGGAGAACTGTGGCTTGGGCTCGGGCGCTGGAGAAGGAGACACGACCTCAGCACGGCCCCCCGTCTCCATCCCTTCCCAGCCGGCCTCGCTTACCCAGGCCTGCCGTTCCAGCTGAGCGTACAAATTGGAGCCCTTGAGCTTCTGGACTATCTGGGCAATAATGAGAGACAAATCCGACTCCTCCTGAAACATTTCCCCTGCCCTAGCCCGCCAAGCCGCGGGGACAGGCCGCCGGTTCGGGGAGAACAGGCTACCGGGTCCCACTCAGGGCCAGTGACACTTCTCTGGGACCTTATTACGCTGGGGCTCCTCCAGCGGGCGTTACCAGGCAACTGCCGGGCCGTGTGTCCGTCCCTCTCTGGTCCCCTCCGCGCTTGAAGGCCCCAGCACCTGCGTTCCGCCCGCAGAAAAGGACCTGGGCGGGGACGTTCCATTGTTTCTGCCTAGTCTGTCGTTGAAAGGCGAGGACAGAAGCTCTTTCCTCCAGAGCCACAGCTCCTCTGATGCACAAGGGAAACCCACAGGTTGTGTATTTTTGTATTTTACCATACAAAGGGTCATTCCTCTTTCACCTTTCAATCTGTGCAGAAATAGGGTGCAATGACACAGCAAATTACACTCAAGAATTGTCGGGCCGTGACACCAGCTGTGTGAACTTGGGCGAGGTGCTTAAATTTCAGAACTCAAGTTTCCGCCACCGTAAAATAATATCCAGTTTACAGGATGTTGGGATGATTAGCCGGGGTTAAAATCGTGAAGGTGCAGAGCACTGCACATAGAACTCCGTTTTGTTTCATCTTCTTCCGTTTCCATTCTTTGGAGTCATATGCCGGGAATAAATAGACAATTTCGTCTCATCTAGCAGCTATAAATTAACCAAGAAGTATTATCGTTAGGTTTTCCACTAAGCATTGGCAATTAGAGGATGAATAAAACATTGTTCCAGTCTCCAAAGAATTTACCATCTAGATTCCTTCTCTTCCATGTATTTATTCATTCATTGAATCAATCATTTATTAATTCATTCAGCTTTCGAGGTATCAAGCATTTACATACAAGGAATTGTGTGGGCACAAAGGCCTAATAAAATATGGTTCTTGCCTTCAAGAAAATATATAAAAGATCTTTAGAAGAACTAGAAGTAACTGATTTAACTAATTGAATGACATCCCCAAAGGCCGATGCAACCACAAAAGGGCCTGAGGAATAATGAACACATTAGAATAACCTCACCAAAATAATAAGGATTAATTTCAAATACGTTTTTAAGCAAAGCAAAAGTATTATTCCAAGAAAACAGACCAAGATTGCTGCAAAAGTTACTATAGACTAATGACATTAAATACTAACGTGCTAAGGAATCAAAAGAGATATTGTTAAATCAAATGCAGGTTCTGATTCAGTAGGTCTCTGGTGGGACCTGGTAATCTGAATTTCTGACAAGTCCCGGGAGATTGTGATTTGGTAAAGACTACATTCTGAATAGCAAAGGACTGGAACAGGTAAACAATAGGAATTCAAAGGGACTAGACATCCTGGCATTCATAACACCACCGTTCAGAATACTGTGATAATAAATACAGATTCTAATTAACCCAGTTGGTCATGTCTGTTTATTAAACCAAATCTGGAAAGAGGCAGGCAGGAAAGAAACAAAACACTTAAAGGCAGCTAATGACAACCACAAAACATGTAGTTTCTCTAAAAATCACTCTTCCACAACTCAGAATTTCTCAAACGTGCAGATGAGTAGATTTCCTCAACTCTTTATAGTCTCTTCACTCCAACATCCCACCCATCCATGAATCTCTACCACAAACCTCACCTCAATAAAAAAAAAAAAGAAAAAGAAAACTATGACAGTTCCTTTAAGATTGAAAGGGGTGGGGTGATTAGTAACTAAAGAGATAAGGATGCTTAGGTTGAGAAGGGTCAAAGAGAATAGAGAAAGAAGATGAAGCTGGAGAGCATAAGAAAAAGCACAGTGCATGCAGTCAGAAGACATTCTAGCTCCTCTTCTAGTATGAGCCCTAGGAACTGCATGACTCTTTTTCCCCATCAGAGTTTCAGCTTTCTTATCTGTAACAAAAGGGTAAAACACCCGCCTGAGGGGCTATTATGAGGAGTAAATGTACCTAGCATTAAAATATTAATAAATATTAATAAATTAAATATTAAAGCTTAAATAATTAAGTAAATATAATGCCCAGTACTATTGACAAGAAAATGGAAAGTAACTAAATAAACATAGCAACATAGGTGAAAGTGCCCAGCATAATTCTTTTCACAGAGGACTAAAGTAATTTTTTAGAACAAGTTAAAGCAACAATTAAGAAGTTTCGAGTTGATTCTGAAAGCATGTCCAAGCAAAAAATACTTCTAATCCTAATATTTTAAAAAATGTTTCTTACATACATTGAAGCAGGTGTGTTGGAGTTATAATTTAATTCTAGAATGCCCTTTGCCCCTTTTTTCCAATTCGATTTAGCAAAACTTTTCAGAACATCTGCTCTAGGCTAGAAATGGCAAGGAATACAAAGATGAGTAAGATGTTTTTTTCTCTCAAGGAGTTCTCAGTCTCAAAGAGAAGATTCAGTCAAAGAGCTATTATGGTACACAGAACCCTTTAATCTCCCACCCGTGTATCTGGAAATTTTATTACTCTAAAGTCATCTCCCCACAAGAAACTGAAGGCACAAAGTCCCATCTCAATCACACAAGGGGGAACTTTGCCTTGGAAATCCTTACCATATTCAGAGTTAGTGGAGATGGGGAAAACCCTCTATTTCTGACATTTCAGAGTGAAACATGATCCAGCTTTATAGATGACTAGAGAGAGGGGGTCTTATCCCATCTGAGTGGTTACAACAATGTAAACAGAGACCAAAGTAAAATACATGCAGAGGGAAGTCTCCTCAAAGTTCTTTTAAATTTAGAACACACGTACTTCTAGGCCAACATGTGTAAGGCTCTGGGCTCAACCCTGCCTTTTTCAGACCTGCTCTGCTTTGATCTATTTTACATATAATACTGTGTTGAATTTCATTGGGGAGACACAGTGGTGCATTTGAAAATCACTGACTAGTGGTGCCATGTGACAAGTATGTGGACCATGTCAAAAACACTCTGCCAGCCTAACACAAAATTGAGGTGTACTTCAAGTGTACACTGGAACATATTCTTACTTTATTCATGAGTGTGGCTTGTAAAACTACTACCATCTAAAATTAAAAGTATTTTCAACTGTTGTTTTAGAAGGAGATGTGGCTTTTATCACATTGTGTCTACAGAATAAATAGAATTGTATGTTTCCAGGAATTTACTTAGAATAAATAAAAATTATTATGTGTGTTGTATGTATCACAGATGTCACAAGCCTCACTTTCTTTGGGAACAAATGAGATCATAGTGATGTCAATTACTTGTCACTGGATTGTCTGCCCCATATGCTGGCACAGGATCTCAGGCCCCTCTTCAAAGTCTCTTCTTTTTACTTCTGGGAGTCCTCAGGAAGTGGCAAGTGTGTACTCAGGGGAAAAAAAGTCTGTTCATAAGCTTCTGCTCTGCCTGCCTTGATGATACTGATTTCCAAAAGCCACTGTCCAGGGTGCTGTTCCTTGGTGCTACCAAAGCAGCAAAACCACAAAGGTCCTTAAATCCCAAGGTTCACAAAGGCCCTCATGAAAAAAAGTCCCTTGTGATTCTACTTGCTACCTGTCTTTACAAAGGGGTCATGCCTCGTTTCCAAGTCCAGGCTGAGTATCAGACCATGCTGTCCTCCACATTCCCATCTTTCATGCCTCTGACCTTGGACAATTGTATGTGAACAGGGAGGACTGGGCTATTGACTTCAAGAGTAATCACAGGAACTGTGTTGACTGTATGCAAGATATAAAATTTACAGGAGAAAATCCAACTAACGGTAGTTTAAATAGTAGGATATATACTTTTACCAAGTCTGGAGGAGAGTCCCAAGATTGGTTCAGCATCTCTGTTGCTTTGCTCCCCATGGATTTTTCACCCCTCGTTCCCTGGGTGACGGAGCTGCAAAGGATTACTCAAAGCCCTTCTCTTCTGAGCAGTGAGAAGCCCTGAAGTGGTTAACTTCCCCGAAACCCTCAAGCGAGAGGCATGCCTTTCATTTGGAAAATTAACCACAAGTTGGGGTTCTCTTCCTGCATTTATCCTCCAGACCAGGAAGTTACAGGAAGAGAACATAGGTAGGGTTATAGTTTAACAATATAGGCTGGTAACTTTCAGTGAAACAAGCCAGATGACATTCCAGCAAGGCAATTAAGTGATCCATTAACAAAAGCTTGATCTTAGCAAACATTCCCTTCTTACAGCAATTTCTCAATATCTTTACATATCAATCAGTAACTTGTCTGTCTTGAGCCAGCAACCTTGCTGTGTTAACAATTCCTTATCTTACAACAGAGACTATAGCCTGGGGAAAATTTCCCATCCTTGGCAAGGTCAATATTTGAAACTGCAAGGCTTTGGAAAACCAGGCCCTGTGAGGTACATTTGCTTTAAGAATCCTCTACACGTCTTGACAATGTCTTCAAGAATCTAAGCTCTTTCCTTCTTTTCCGTCTCCTATCCTCAGCATATTGGCTTTCCCTTTCCAGCTTACTGCCCCCATCACAGGATGGCTGGTGCAGTTCCAAATATTACATCCTCCTGCTGCTGCCCTGAAAGGCTGGAAGGAAGCGGGCAAAATAAAAGAGTTCTCAATGACTGTGTATGTCTTTCTTTTTTAAGGGAAGAATTTTTTCCATAAAGCTCCCGAGAAGACATCCTCATTCATCTTATTGCTCAAAGCTGTGTCACATGACCAGTCCTAGCTACAAGAGTCTGGAAAGAGATGATCTGGTATTTTATCCCCAACCCTGGGAGAAAGATGAAGAAGGAGAGGAATGGCTGGCTGGCTGGTTCTGCTATATTGTCCAAAACGACTTCAGGGTAAGGGCAGTGCTGCGATATGAACACTTGTGAGTGAACATCCTGAATGACATATGTGCCAATCAGACCACAAATACATTAAACTTATTAGAGCTCAACAATATTCGGATTACTTAACATTCACACAGAGTTGGTCACGTGCAGTTCAGACCTAAAATCTAATTTACAGTATTTACCTATGTGGACTTTTCTTAGTATCATGATGACGTTTTAAAAGCTAAAACAAACAAGTTTGACTCATTGCAAAATAAGATCTATGGGTGCAAAGTTATATGAGAAGAGCAGAACATTTGCAAATGTTAGTGTAAAAAGGAAAAAAAGAATGTTGACTTGTAAAGAAAGCATTTTGTTCATAAAGTACTTTCAACTAAGGTCTCCCTATATCTAGAGGCCACTGTAATGGAATTCTAGGTTATTCTGTTCGGTCGTACAACAGAAATGATCTTTGGAAATAGTCTGTTCTCTAACACAATCTCTACTGTTTGGGGCAAAAGAGGTTTACTGGTAAAAATTGATGTCCTCATTTCTCCAGGCACTTCTAGGTTTTGGACAACATGGTAGAGCAGAATCCATTCAGCTCATTTTCTCCTCAATTCTCTGATCACAACTGTGCTTTCTTACCTTCTCCAAACTACATCCAACACACACACACACACACACACACACACACACACACACACACACACACACACACACACACACACACACACACACACTTCCACTCCAGGATGTTTCCTCTTTTATAGTTCTTTCTTATTTTATAGAGCTTGATGCCTCCTGGGAAATTTAGATGCTGTCTGTGGTGGGTTCTTTTTCCATTTTTCTTGAAGGCATAGCAACATGTACAAGACAAGCATATATATGAAAACAGGACAGCTACAATATTAGCCCTTGAGATCAAATTGAAGATTGGAATTGTGCCTTTCTCCCTCTATCATGGAAGTTAGCAAATTGTCTATGTGGATGGAGATGGGGAATTAGGATAAAATTACAGGCATAGCAATGTCAGAGGCCCAGTCATCTGGGAGCAGATTACTGTGCGGGGCAGGGCATAGAACTCTAGTGTGTAACCAGCAGGCCCACTACAGTGCCATTAACAGGAGGGGGTTCCAGGGCAGGGGCCAAAAGTCTGTTATGGGGACTTATGCCTGAAACAAGCTCTGTGCAGGGAAAGGAACAAGGTCATGGGCCACAGAACAAAGTGGGCATCTTGGCAAGGAGAAGCCTTTCTAGTTAGAAATTGAATTAAATGTTTCATACAAAGGAGAAGAGATAAAGGGAAAAGACAAAGTCTGGACTAAAACTATGGTTTTCTTTTTTTTTTTTTTTTTCCTGACCAGTAAGGGGATCGCAACCCTCAGCACGGTGTGGTCCACACCACGCTCAGCTAGTGAGCTCACCAGCCATCCCTATGTAGGATCTGAATCCGCAGCCTCAGCTCTACCAGTGCCGCACTCTCCCGAGTGAGCCATGGTGCTGGCCCTAAAAGTATGGTTCTTAACTCAAAATTTCCTTCAGTTATTATGCTTTATCTCAAAAAAACCACAAGATTATGTATGTACTCCAAAATACGTCTGTGTTTATTGTAAAATAAAAATGTTTTAAATAATACAACATCCAGAATATTGATGCACCATTTTTATCTTTGGTTTTCAGTACACTCCCTGGCACACAGCTGTATGTCCCCATGGCATACGGTCTCCCAGAAATCCCAGAAATATTGAACCCAGTGGCCCATGGCCGTACCCTACTTATTAATATACACCGTCTTGTCTTCCTTCCCTTCTTTGTCTTACTTCCCCAACCCTCTACCAGTGTTTCCTGGAATAACCCCCAATACGTTCTTTGTCTTCAAATTCTTATTTCAGCATCTGCTTCTGGGGGGATCCAAACTATGTATGGTGCCTGGATGGTAGCGGGTACTTAAGAAGTGCTAGTTGAAGGAAAAAATAATCATTTCTAATTTTCTCCAGAAGGCATTGCTTGGCTGGGTTCTTGCAGCTTTAATGGTGATTTTCCAGCCTGTGTCTTCCAAAACTTGCGCTGGAGAAGAGCAATGCCAAGAGAGGTGTGTCAGTCAAGGTTCTCAAGAGAAATGGAACCAATTGGAGATTACATATATGTATACACACACACACACACACCGCGTGTGTGTGTGTGTGTGTGTGTATGTGTGTATGTAGACAGAGAGGTAGAGAGAGATGAGGGGAGAAGACAGAGGGGGAGGGAGATAGAGAGAGAGGAAAAGAGAGAGCAAGAGAGAGAGATTTTAGAGATTTGGCTCATGGAATAGTGGGGGCTGGCAAGTATGAAATCCACAGGACAGACCAGCAGCCTGTAAACCCTAGCAGGATTTCTATGTTACAACCTTGAGAAGGAATCATTTTTTCTAGGAAACTTCATGTTTTGGGGTGAAGGCACTCAGCTGATTGGATGAGGCCCACTGACATTATGGAGTGTAATCTGCTTCACTTAAAGTGAACTGATTATAAACATTCATCACATCTACAAATTACCTTCCTAGCAACACCTAGATTAGTGTTTGACCAAACAACTGGGGGCCATAGCTTCGCCAGTTGACACATAATATTAAGCATCACAGCAGATATGTGTGCTCTTGACATAGCCCTTTAACTATCCCTTGGCATGGTCACAGCTTCCTCGCAGTCTCATTTCACTTTGACCCCTCCCTTTACCTCTCTGACACCCTGACTCTCTCTACAACACTCTCTCTGTCTTACGGGGCTCTCTGGCTCTTTACCCCGCTGCATTGTTCTTTTGTCCACGGTTTCTCTGCTGAATTGGGCTTCACTCTTTGGGACTGATCTCTTGAGCTAGGTCCACAGCCCCTTCCAGAATGCCCCTGCTGGCATCCGGGTCTAGAGGTCCCTTGTGCTGGGCCTCAAACAAAGTATGAGATTCTCTCCAGATTCCCAAAACAAAACAAAGTTTAATTCATGGAAGTAAACATAAAATATATGTCAAGTAGCATTTTTGTTAAGGGAAAGGGAATGTGGCAAAATCAAACCACAGCCCTTGGAGGGAAAGGGAGGGGTACCAGTGATTCACCACTAGTATTTTAGTCAGAGCTTTTTTCTTTTCTTTTTTTTCATGGTTTTGTTACTTAATGTCAAAGCATTCTAGAAACACTTTAAAAGAGCATCTTTGACACATTACATCAGAAAAATAAATGTTTCTATCTCAGCTGACTCATTTGGTAGAACAACGTCACTTGACAATACAAATAAAGAGGACAAGAAATGTAGATGGTTAGAAAGTACATTTTACAGTTCTCAGGGTATGAATAAGAGGTAAAATTTTTTATAAATTTTAAGAAAAAAATGTTTTTTTGGCATCTGGCCAGTAAGGGGATCCGAACCTTTGACTTAAGAATTATTTTTATGTTTCTGAAACATGAACCGTCAAAATTAGAACAAACTTGAGAAGTCAAAATTTTCATTTTTTCCTTTTTTTATGTTAAAATTTAATTGTACATATTTGTGAGGTACAGTGTGTTGTTTCAATACATGCATATATTGTACAATGACTCACTTAGGGTAAATAACATATCTATCCTCAGAACATTTATCTTTTCTTTGTGGTAATTTCAGTCCAGATCCTCTTTTCTAGCTATTTAGAAATATAAAATATAATATTATGAACTCTAGTCAACCTAGAATACCAGAACTTATTCTTCCTACCTACCTGTAGCTTTGTACCAGTTAATCCACTACTTCCCCTCCCCCCCAGCCCCCTTTCCTTCCCAGCCTGTGGTAACCATTAGTCTACTCTCTATTTCTATGAGAACTGCTTTTTTTTTAGATTCCATGTATGAGTGAGATCATGTGATATTTGTCTTTTTTCCTTGTCTTACTTCATTTAACATGATGTTCTCAGTTCCATCCATGTTGTTGCAAATGACGGGTATCTTTTTTTGTAGCTGAATAGTATCCCATCGTGTATATATCACAGTTTTTTTATCTATTTATTTGTTGATGAGCATTTAGGTTGATTCCATCTCTTGGCTATTGTGAATAGTGTTACAGTGAACATGTGAGTGCAGGTATCTCTTTGATATATTGATTTCATTTCCTTTGGGCATATACCCAGTAGTGGGATTGCTGGATCATAAGGTGGTTCAATTTTTAGTTCTCTGAGGAACCTCCATAGTGTTTTCCACAATGGAGGTACCAATTTACAACCCCACCAACAGTCTAGGAAAGTTGTATTTGTTATTATCTTATTAGATTTGTTCTTTAGTCTTTTTAGTCTTCATACTAAGTCGTTCATTCACCACTCTTACAACATTGGAGTATTCTGAGTTTGTCTGTGTACTTACTTTACTAGTGAGTTCTGTACCTTCAGACATTTTCTTGTTACACTTTAGCATCATCTTCTTTCAGATTGAAGAACTACATTTAGCATTTCTTGTAAGGCAGGTCTAATGTTGATGAACTTCCTCAGCTTTTGTTTGTCTGGGAGAATACTTTATTTCTTTTTCATATTTAAAGGTTAGTTTTGCTGGATACATAATTCTTGGTTGACGTTTTTTTCCTTCAGCACTTTGACTATATCATCCCAGTCTCTCCTGGCCTATATGGTTTCTACTGAGAAATCCACTGGAAGCCATATTGAGGCTTCACTGAATGTGATGTGTTTCTTTTCTCATGCCACTTTGTCTTTGGTTTTCAATAAATTGGTTATGATGTGCCTTGGGATATTCCTCTTTGGACTGAATTTGATTGGTGACCTCGGATTTTCCTGTACCTGGATGCTGTCATCTTTCTTCATACTTGGGAAATTTTCACCTTTCCAGGTCTCTTCTTTTTTCATATCCTTTGGGTACACCAATTATGTAGAGGTTATTTTGCTTGAAGGTGTCCTATAATTGATGGAATTCTGGTTTGTTTTTTTTTTCCTATTCTTTTTTCTTCTTGCTTCTATCATTGAGTAATTTTTGCATGTTCTGTCTGCAACCTCACTGACTCTTTCCTCTGTTTGATCAAGGCTGCTGTTGCAGATTTCTATTGAGTTTTTCAGTTCAGATAACATAGTATTTATTTCTAGAATTTCTATTTTTTTGTGTATATAATTGATTCTATCTCTTTGTCAAATTTCTTCTTCTGCTCCAGGATTGTTTTCCAAATATTATTTAATTTTCTATCTGCATTTTCTTGTCACTCACTGAACATCTTTTAGAAGATTATTCTGAATTCTCTGTCAGACATTTTATAAATCCACTGTTCTTCTGGGTTCATTACTTGTGCTTTTAAAATTTCTTTTGGTGATATCATATTTCTCTTTTCTTTGTTGATCTTTGTGTCTTTACACTGACGCTTGTGCATTTGAGGAGATGGCTAGCTTATCCAGGTTTTGTAGGTGTTCTTTTGTGGTTTTAGACCTTTATTGCTCAATATTGGAATTTTGTCTCTGGTCTGGTTTTTTCCTCCCCCCATTCTGTGGTGGATTTATAGCAACCACCATCACTTAAACATTGCACTGGAACTAATTTGCTGTCCTGCAGTTAATTCCAGGTTAGGGGAAACTTACTGTGCAGACTAGAACTTGAACATTGTGGCTGAGTTAAATTGCTGCCTCACTATTATTTCTCAGTCTGGGGAAATCTTTTTTTACATACCAGCTTTTAATTGTTGGCCTTTAAGTCACTGCTGGGTCTTGTGGGGACTCCATAAAAGCAACTGGGCTATGTGAAAAGTCCAGCCTATGAACTGAGTCTTTTCCACAAACTGTGCCCCTTGTAGTTCTATCGTGCTGACTGGCCTCCACTGTGTGACACACAGGCCAGTTGGGAGGCAGATAAGCTGTCAATGCTGTGCCCTGATGCACCCCCTGCAAATCAGCTGCCCCCTTATGCCCCCTCCCAACTCCAAACATTTCCCTTGGAGCAGGCCCACAAAAACTGACAGACTTCTGGGCAAATCAGACACCCACCTCCTACTCTCCCCTCTCACTTCTGAGATAGTAGGTCCAGAGGCCCTCTCAGTGTATGGAGCTATGCTGGTCCTAAAGATAATGGATGGGACTCTTTAAAGTGATTCCTTCCTCTCATGGGCTGTGGCCCCTCCCTCCCTCTCATACAGGCACGGGGGAACCTTGTGTGTAGTTACCCTGGCCTGGGAAATGGGATGGGGTGCTCCGAAATACACACACATACGCACACACACACATTTTGTCAGTGGTCACACTACCTTTCTCCCCCGCAGGCTTCAAGTATCTTCATGCAAGAAGTGCTGTGGCAGCTTTCCACCTCCAGGTAGCTGCTCTGAGTGTTGCGCCATGTCAGCCTGGGAAGCGGCTGGAGCTGGGACTGATCAGATTGATCCCTCTTCCTGCTCACCATGGCCTTCCATGCCTTCTCAGACTCAGCAGGTCTCTACTCCTCTTCCCCAGATTTCCAGTGGTTTTAAAATGGCAATTTTGTGTTTTAAAAATCATTGTGAATTGATCTCTTGGGAGGAATGACACCAGGGATCATCTAGTCCACTGCCTTGGTGATATCACTCTGTCCCATTCATTCATTCATTCATTCATTCATTTATGACGAGAGTGAAATTTGTTCTTTCCAAGAGTAAAATTAAGAGAATTGCTTTAAGTCACAGAACAAGATGGAGGCAGAGTTTCAAGTTCATACCCAAGTTTTCTAACAATTTGTCCCATGATTTTCCACTATTCCAGGCTATTTTGGAGTGTGTGGCTTGTTATTTTCTTTTTTCATTTTCTTTTTAATTTTTAGCCCCAGAGCTGCATAGATTCAATGTAGAGGGAAGGAAACTACAGTAATAACTATCTCATTTAACACCTGTAACACCTCACAACATAAGGGTTATTTTCTCCAATTTTTACAGAATAGGAAACTAAAACTTGAAAGTTAGATAATTTGTCAAAAGCCACAATAAGGTTCAGAATAACAGATGTGCGATTTAAACCCAACTTGTTCACAGTTCTTCTCTGGGACAAATGAGTGCAATTTTTGCCTCAAAAATGTTCAGGTCCCACTTTTCTCCAACAAGCCCAACTGTGATAAAAATGACAACTCCAGAATTTTTCAGAAATCTTCCCTTCTAATAATAATATTTAAATGTGAGAACTTTTTTTGACTAATAATCTTTCAAAGTATAAAAGGGGAGAATATTTTCTTTTATTCATTGTGCATTTTCCACATCTCTGTAAGAAGTTACTCTGGACATCTGATATCTTCTATATTATTAACTTCTAGATATTAGAAGAATAATAAAATTGTATTAAATCATACAGATGCAATCTTGGATATGTAAGAAACATAATGAGTGAGAAAAAAGAATATGGGACTCTGCAGCTAAATAATACTGTTTTGACCTATTCTTCTTGAAAATGTATGTTCTCTCTAATAAATGGATAGACCTAAGTGTCACTTTTGCTATTCCTTATATCAAAGATAATAATAAAATTCAGGGAATTATAAGTTTTGTATCTGAGAATAATTATTTCTTCAAGCTATTCCTTGTTTAAAATAGGTCTTATTAGACTTTGAAGTATGTTGGCATTTACGCAAGAGACTATTGCTTCCCTGGAAAGATCTCTGTGAGTCCAATTTTTTTCTTTAGTAACTAAATAACATGGTCTGAGAGACTGGGATATTGTTAAGGTAAAAAACTTTGTTTGGAGGAATCTAATTAAAATTCAAGTGGAATTCATCTTTAGGCTTTGCAAAGAGGGGAGATCATCAAAGCAGAAGAGCATAGTAGTGGTCACGAATTTGGAGCTTATAGACACAGGTTAAATACCCAAATCTAACGCTTACTAGTTGTGTAATCTTGGATACTTTTCTAAGGCTCTTTATGTGTCCTCATTTATAAAATAGGGATAATAATACCTCCTACCTCATAAGGTTATTATGAGGATTAAATGACACACTGAGTATCAAGTACTTACAAGAACGCCTGGTCCCTTGTTGGTTCCAGTGACTGTTTAAATGAGTGCTTCCCAAACATTGGTGAGTATTGGAATCATCCAGGAAACTTAATAAAAATACAAGGACTGGGGCTCTGTTCTATTCAATGTGACTAGAACTTTGTGTTCTTCATTAGCTTTCTAGGTGATACTGAAACATATCAAAGATTGAGAATCACTGGTTTAAACAACAACAATAAACACTTGTTCATCTTTTACATATGCCAGACATTGTGCTCAATGCCTAGGACACAAAGAAGAATGTATCAGTTAGGGTTTAGTTGCAAAAAACAGAAACCACTCCAGATTTCTTTAATAGAAAGACATTTGATAAAGGTCATTTAAACACTAACAAAATAGTTGGAAAGCCTTAGGAGCAAGTTCCAGACCTGGTCTCCAAAAATGACTCTCAGAATAACATTGCCCAGGTGGCCCACCAATGCAGCTGCTACCTCTACCACAGTCAGGACTGGGGGACTCAAAAGACCACCATCAGGAACTGCTGAGTTTGAGGATACGTTGCCTTAGACATCATCTAGTGATGAAGAGCCTACCTCAGCCACCACAACTGTCTCTCAGCATCCTCAGAGGCAGGGACAGGATGTATACTACAACATTCCTGCAGGAAGACCCAGCAGCAATACCTGCAGCAGGTGAAGATGGCCCCTGCCTCCCTTCCACCTTCCAAATATCACATGAGGTCATCTAATTGGGAAATCTAATTTACATTTGGAGACTGGAAGAGAGCATTTTAAGCTATTTGACAGTACAGGAAGACACGTTGGAAGGAGGTTGGAAGGATTGCTGAGTGTCAATCTACCATATTGACTGTAGATTAGTGTATTAGTTTGCTAAGGCTGCCATAGCAAAATACCACAGATTGGGTGGCTTAAACAACATAAATTTATTTCTCACTGTTCTGGAGGCTGAAATTCCAAGGTCAAGGTGCTGGCAGATTTGGTTTCTCCTGAGGCCTCTCTCCTTGGCTTGCAGAGTTACCTTTTCAGTGTGTCCTCATGTGGCCTTTCTTCTGTGAGCACCCACACTCCTGATGTCTGTTCTTTTTATAGGGACACCAGTCCTATTGGATTAGGGCCCCGCCCTTATGACCTCATTTAACCTTAATTACCTCTTTAAGGTCCTATCTCCAAATACTGTCACATTGGGAGCTTGGGCTTCAACATACAAATTTAGGGAGTACACAATTCCGTTCATAACAGTGAGTAAGCCAGGCCTCTGTCCTGGAAGAATTTGCTCTAAGAGAAAAGTTTATAAACACATAGACACACTTGCAGGTGCTAAGTGCCACAACAGAAGTAGGTAGAAAATTTGGTAAGAACACAGCACAAGATGTAAGTGAGCCTTTGATAATGAGTTATATGAACTTGTATAAAGCTTATGAGCAGAATTCCTTAGTCTTATTAATTCTTCTGTTCTATTCCAAATGTAGGGTTCTAGTACAAATTCAAGCGCTCAGCAGTGAGGAAAATAGATAGTACAAAACGTTCCCTGTAGGTGGTTGCTAACATTCTGTAGAAACCTTCACTTTGACTTCAGGAGCAACCCAAGTGTGGAAGGAAAGCAAGACAGCTCATTAGCACCCTGTTTATTAATTTTAAAAATATGTAATAAAAGGCAACAGTTTCAAACACTCATTAAGAAGCGGGCACAGTGCTAAAAGCATTACATGTATATCTTTTTAAAGCCTCATCTCAGAATTACCTACACTTTACAGCTGCTATGATCTGATTGCGACCCCTCAAAATTTATATGTTGAAACTTAATCCCCAAGGTGATGGTATTAAGAGGTGAGTCCCTTGGCAGGTAATTAGGTCATCAGGGCTCTGTGCTCACGAATGAGATTAGTGCCCTTATAAAAGAGGCCCCAGAGAGACCCTTATTCCTTATGCCACATGGGGACACAGCTGGAAGGTGCTATCTATGAACCAGAAAGTGAGCTCTCACAATACACTGAATCTGCTGACACCTTGATCTTGAACTTCCCAGCCTCCATAACTGTGAGAAATAAATTTTGGTTATTTATAAATTACCCAGCCTAAGGTATTTTGTTATAGCAGCCCAAACTGACTAAGACAACAGCTCAGGAGATGAAAACTTAGAGAGGCTAAATGACTTGCCTGGAGTCACACGGTAGAAAATTGGAGAACCTGGATTCGGATCTGGCCATCTATCTCCAATGACTAGGTTGTTATGTATGGTGCTGGGAAATCCAAATCCTCTGTCCTTTTGACCCACTCAGGATTCTAACTCCTGAGAATCACTGCAGGAAGCATTCTAATCCTGCAGTTAAAACCTTTGAACCAACATCTGACATTTTTTTTTTTTTTGCTCAAATTTATTTCTGCTTTTTAATCTTTTCACTTCCTTTTGAATTTTTACCTGTAAAATCTTTTTGAGCTTATTTTATTCCTTACACCTTTTCAATCACTGGCTCTACTTGTTTTATTCAGTCTTGTTTTCCGGTTATTTCTAACTTTTTCTAACTTCTGTATTTGTCTCATAGGACTTTTTTCCTATGTATCCCTTGCATGGAAACTTGGAGTGTTTTATTCCAGAAGAAATAAAAAGGTCTAATTAAGGCCACGTGCCTTCGATGCTCAGATATTCATTGAAAACATTTATTGGGTGTCTTTCTTTCATGTGCCAGACTCTGTCCTAGACATGGGATTCAACAGCAGACTGGACAGTCAATGACTCTGATCTTACTGTGCTTACACCTGTGGAGGAAAGCAATTGTAAACACATAACTGGATTTAAAAAACAAAAAAAAAAGGACCAGTTTAGATAACTGTGGTTGTTTTGAAGAAAACAAAACATATTGATGGGTGGTGATGTCTGATATCATGTTGATGGATGGGGTGTCTGATATATGGGTTGGGTGGTCAGGTATGTCATCTCATACATGGTGACAGTTGACAAGGCTTGTCCAGGCTACTTAGTCATTGACATCAAATTATATTCATCATCCAGATAATAAATACATAATTAAAGGTAGTTATCACTTGTGGGAACAAATGAAAAACGAAGAAAACAAAGCCCAAGCTGCTAGTGGCTAGAGGTGTGGTAGCCATGAAGAGTAAAGATTCTGAAGATAGTTGAATAGAACTGGATAAAAACAGACCTTTCTCATTTGGTGCATGCTCATACTTTAGTAGGTTTTCTTCTCCCTTGTTTTCTAGGCACCAGGGATTTCTTTATAGACCTCCCAGACAGATAAGAGTGAATTCTTAAAACAGCAAGTTATGTGTGGATATTCCCTCCTGTTAATAATCAGTAGAACTCAAGGCTTAATGTCCCAGAGACCCTGCCATTATATTGAAACTTTTGAAATGATTATCTTAATGAGTATTTCCATTTAAAATACACCTCGTTTTGCTGACAGTATGCTGGCTTCTGATTATAAGTTGCAGCTGGATTGCTTCAGTTCTTTCTTTTACATATTTTCCTTTCAACTAATTTCTGATTATATGAGTTGTGCCAGTTCATATCCAACTAAACTATGTTCATGCATTAGTCTAGTAATCATCAGAATCTGTGGCTTAAATTTCCAATTATATTGTGTAGGAACAAATTTTTCTTTGATGATAATATAGACTTAAATGACTGGATCTGTGACTGTAAATCTGGGCAATAAAAAATTCAGGTAGTCATATGATATTTGCAAATAGTTATATGTTTGTCATTATGTAGCCAAAATACCTAGACAATTGACTGTTTTTTTTTTTCCCCCCAATTTTCCTCCATATGATTCAGGGTAGATATAGCCAAGGAAATCTTTGAATCTTAAATGCTCGATTTTCATGGCACATTATAAACTTCTACAACTAGCGTGAATTATTGGTTTTTCTCAGAAAGAATAGTTACTTCAAGGACCAGGATCTTGCTCAGTCAGTGTTCTCAGGAATTCTTTCATCTTAATCTTGAATATAACCTTTGCTCTTTAAAATGAGCTTCTGAATTTGAAACACAAAATGGAAATACTGACAAAAACATAGAACAAGCAAATGATTAAGATTTTAAAGTCTTTATCACTCAGCTAAGCATTTTCTTTCCTTGTAAGGCCAAGGAAAACAAAGGGGAACTGAATGGAAAAAATCAAACTCTTAGAGACTAACCCATCATCTGAGATCATTACCAGTGATCTCATAGCCTGGAAAAAGAACTGCTAAATATCCCCTCCTCTTCCAGAACAGGATTTATTCCAAAGAAGTCATACCAGTCGTCTTTCCCTAGGTTTGAAGTATATAGAATTAGTGTCTTTCTGGAGCCACCAAAGGCTTCTGGGCTTATAAAATGGTGCCCTGTGATGAGGCAGACAGAAACCTGGACATGGATTTCGGGGATCCAGCTCTCAGGCTGGTTCTGCTACAAATTAAGTGTACAGCTTTTCGGGTCTGTGTCTCATTTGAGAACATGATGTGGCTAGACAAGATGATCTCTAAAGATCCTCCATCAAAAATCCGTGATGGTGTAAAGCTAACCAGGAGTCCAGCGGGTCAACAATACTGAATTGTAAGGAAGGAGATATTTGGAAATGTGATGAAAGAACCCAGTATTAAAAATAATCTGTTGACTTTTCTAAGTATACTGATATATATTAAATTTCATGACTATACAGAGAATTACAACATAAAAGATTAATGTAAGTAACTGATTAATCTCGGGACAAAAGGTCATGGTTACACTAGGTGAAAACAACAAATTGATAGGCACTGGAATAGTAACATCTACTGCTCAGCTTAAGTTCAGTTATTATGGAACAATAACAAAAACATACTGCACCTGGCCTTTAGGTCTACATAACAATGAAACACCTCAAAAGACTTTTTTGGTCAACTAGATGTTTAGTCCTCACATTATCAGCTTCCTTGATTATTAAAAGCATTTGGATCTTGTGGCTCTAGCTGATCAGAGTGATTTAGACTTTCTCATCCTCAACATTTTTATCTGCAAAGTAAGGTGCTTGACCATAATAACTCTAAGATTCCCCAAATAGCTAAAATTCTGAGATCTTATATTTTTGAATGATTTGAAAATCTGGACTCTAATTAATAAAATTCAGCCAACCTAAGGAATATATGCTATCATCTGTTCATATCATCTGGAGAGAGGAATGCCTTGACAGCAAACGATATGGCTTCCTAAATAGGAAATTATTTCAAGGATATCCAAAAGCACACTTCTATGTGCTATGTCCTCCTTTCCCCCAGAAAACCGCTCCTGCTGCTTGACATGGAATTAGAGATTCATCTGTTTAATTTAAGACCTTGTCTTCTGGTAAAATACACATGCCTCTAGAAAGGTCACACATTAAACATTATCAGTCATTTCTACCTTTGTTTGAATAACTTTTTTTTTTTCAATTTGATCCTACCTTGTTCTATAAAGGATTTGAAGCTGCTTATTGGGAAGGAGTAAAGCAAATGCATTTCTGAGATCAGATTTGATGTAAGCCTGTGGGAGCCAGAGAATAATGCAAGAAAAAAGGGTGTCACCAACAAGAAAAGCTCTATGTAAATTGCAAAGAGCTGTAAAAATATTACAGATCATAACGAATAACAGGGGGAGGCTGGATGCTTAACGATAAACATTACCCATTTCCTAGTGATTCAGAGCCCACAATTTCAAAAGGTGAAATTATTCTTCATTCTTCTTATGGGGCTTAATGCTTCTTGTCTAATTTTGGACACTCTATTAAAAATAAACCTGTTCATAATTTGCTCTTTACCTTGCTCATGTTGTTTTCTTATTTCCTGAATGGCACAAAATTTTGTTAGCCACAGCAGTGTCTAGGACCATATTTATGCAGTCTCATGATCTTCCCTATTTCCTGGAAATGAGAAGATCCTTCCTTTGTCTTTGCATAAATAGGTACCTAATAAGCTCAGGAAGAAAAAAAATGACTTTAATTATATATATATACATATATATAATTTTTTTTTCTTCGGCAGCTGGACTGTACAGAGATGGAAACCTGGACCTTGGTATTACCAGCGCCATGCTCTAACCAACTGAGCTAACTGGCCAGCCCTGTGACTTTAATTTTAAATGCCTCTCTCAACATTGCCAGAGCTGATTGTAGCAAAACGGACATAATCATCAAGGAAAAGTCATAGCCCAGTTTTCAAAGATACATGTTTTAGCCAAATATAAAATCTTCAAGAATTGTTTTAATTGGACTGTATAGATTACATTTTATTTAGGTCACAGAAGGGCCAAGCCCGTGGCGCACTCGGGAGAGTGCGGCGCTGGGAGCACAGTGACGCACCCGCCGCGGGTTCGGATCCTACATAGGAATGGCCGGTGCACTCACTGGCTGAGTGCTGGTCACGAAAAAGACAAATAAAATAAAATAAAAGAAGCGAGAACACAAATAGGTCACAGAGATAATATAACATTAATAAAGAAAGAAAAAGGAAATTTTGAGTCCTGAGAATTAGTCTGAAAATAAGTCACCTTATTGGAAGATGCTGGCCCAAGAAGGAAACCTACCATTGTGTCAAAGAGCCAAGAAAGAGAAACAGCATTCTTGGACTAGGAAGCTGGCCCTTTGAGGTAGCTTTTCCAACCCTGTTGATAGAATCTAATCTTGAACATGTAATTAAAATATTCTATCAAGAATATAATTAAAATATTCTATTAATATTCTGTTTTACCACTACGTAACTATTGGCCTGAATTAGCAGTCTCTGAAACAGGATTGTGGGGTCAATATTAGAAGTTCTATTTACATAAATTTACTTTATGAAAATGAAATTAAGTTTAAGTGTTATTTAGTATAAGAACTGCCTGCACTCAGTCACCTGTCCTCTAGCCATGTTGCACACTCAGCTTGCAGATGCACTAGAGAAAGAATCCCATGAGGGGCTGACCATGGTAGTACATCAGGCATTTTACTTTCAGCAGTTTAGAGCACATGAACTTGAGCTGGGGGAAGTTAATTTACAGATTGTGTGCTCATGTTTCAATTAAATCAACCCTCACAAATGGACTTAAAAAAAGAGATACCTGCAAAGAAACCATAAACCAGATATATGGTATTAATAATATAAGGACACACACACACAAAGGAAAATCTGTATTTTGTTACTCCTAGTAGCACCTTGTCAGCCACATGACAATGTAAAAAATGATTTTAAAAAGTGATATGACTAGACTCATATTTAAAATATTAATAAGTCTATCTGAAATAGAGGTTTACATTTACTTTCATAAATGATGACCTTTACCTTAAATGTATCTTGCGGTTGAGATACAGTTATTGATAGTTTAAAGGCATCACAGTTTTGCAAGACCCTTAAAAATCAATCAGGCAAGGAGATGCTTAGAAGATGGCAGACTACGAAGCACCAAAAATCTATCTCCCCACCTAGACAACAATTATGCTTGCAGAATCTGTCGGATATAGCTATTTTGGAGCTCTGAAGTCTATTGAAGGCTTGAAACTTCCAGATGAAGATTTAAACAGTAAATTGCAGTTAATTTGGTCAATTTTAGCTCTTTGCTCAGCAGTAGTAATCTTGCAGGGTGAAATAAAAAGATACCAGATGGTTGCTTGAATCAGTATAAAGAAATAAAGATCTCAATAAAGGTAAATACATGGGAAATTATAAAAGGTAGAATTATTGTAACTTTGGTTTGTAACTCTAAATTTTGTTTTCTATATAATTTAAGAGGCTAATGTAATAAAAAATTATTAGTTTACATTTTGGGGCACACAATGTAAAAAGACATAATATTGTGACATCAACAAATGAAAGAGGTGGGTAGGGAGCTGTAAAGGAGCAGAGTTTTTATATGTTATTCAAGTTAAGACGGTATAAATTCAAATTAGGATGCTATAACTTGAAGCTGTTATAGCCCCCTGGTAGCCCCAAAGAAGATAAACATAAAATGTACCCGAAATGAAATGAGAAGGAAATTAAAATATTTCACCACACACACACAAACAGCCAAACACAAAAGATAGTATTGCAGGAAATGAGTGACAAAAAAGAAGCTATAAACCATAAAGAAAACAAATAGAAAAATTGCAGAAGTAAGTTTCTCCTCATCAGTAATCACTTTAAAATCAATTAATTAAGTTCTATAATAAAAAATAAAGATTGATAGAATGGATTAAAAAAAGGAACATGATCCAAATATATGATGCTGTCTACAAGAGACTCACTTTAGATTCAGAGACAGAAATTGGTTGAAAGTGAAAGGATAAAGATATTCCATGCAAATAGTAACCAAAAGAGACTTCAGATCAAAAAATTTTACAAGAGACAAAGAACATTATATTTTATATTATATATGCAGAAAGATTCAGTACAGCAAGAAGATATAGCAACTACAAACATTTACATACCTAATAACAAACCATCAAAATGTATGAAGCAAAAATTAACAGAATTGAAGGGAAAAATAGGCAGTTCTATAACAATGGTTGGAGATGTCAACACTCCTCTTTCAATAATGGATAAAACAACCAGATAGAAGTAAGGAAATAGAGAACTGATCTACACAATGAACTAATTAGATCTAACAGACATACACAGAACATTCTTCCCAACAGCTACAGAATACACATTCGTCACAAGTGCACATGAGACATTTTCCAGGATAAGACCATACTCTCATATTAGGCCACAAATTAAGTCTCAATAGATTTTAAAAGATAGATATAATAAAAATTATCTTCTCCAACCACAAAGGGATGAAGTTAGAAATTAATAACAGGAGGAAAATTGAAACACTCACTAATTTGTGGAAGTTAAACACACACTCTTAAAACAACCAGTGGATCAAAGAAGGGAAATTAGAAAATACTTAGAGACTAATGAAAACATGACATACAAAACAATGGGACACAGAAAGCAGTGCTAAGGGGAAATGTATAGCTGTAAACATGTACGTTAAAAAAGATCTCAAATCAACACCCTAGCTTTACCACTTAAGGATCTAGAAAAAGAAGAGCAAACTAAACCCAAATCTAGAAGAATGAAGGAAATAAAAATTAGAGCAGAGAGAAATGAAATAAAGAATAGAAAAACAATAAAGAAAATAAATGAAAGCAAAAGTTGATATTTGAAAAGAGCAACAAAATCGACAAACCTTAAGCTAGATGAACCAAAAAAAAAAGAAAGAAGACTCAAATTACTAAAATCAGAAATGAAACTGTGAACAATTGCATTCCAACACATTGGATAACCCAGATGAAATGGACAAATTCCTAGAAACACAAAACCTACCAAGACTAAATCTCAAAATCTGAACAGACCTGTCACTAGTAAGGAAGTTGAATCAGTAAAATCTTCCAACAAAGAAAGTTCTGGACGTGTTGCTTCATTGGTAAATTCTACAAACACTGAAAGAACTAACATCAATCCTTCTCACACTTTTTCACAAAATTGAAGAAGAGAGAATGCTTAACTAATTCTACAAGACCAGCATTACCCTGTTGCCAAAACCAGACAAAGACACTGCCAAAAAAGAAGACTACAGTTGATTATCCCTTATAAACACTGATGCAAAAAATCATCAAAAAAATATATATATATACTAGAAAACTGAATTCAGCAACATAGTTAAAGGATTAAACACCATGCCCAAGTGGAATCTATTTCTGGAATGAGAGGATGGTTCAACATATGAAAATCAATGAATGTAATATACCACATTAAAAAAATAAATGGAGAAAAAGCACATGATCGTCTCAATGGAAGCAGAAAAAAGCATGTAATAAAATTCAACACCCTTATATGATAAAAGCCCTCAACCAACTAGGAATAGATAGAAACTACCTCAACAAAAGAAAAGCTACATATGAAAAACCCATAGTGAACATCATACTCAACAGTGAAAACCTGGAAGTTTTCCCTCTAAGATAAGGAACAAGGCAAGGATGCCTGCTTTCCCCACTTCTATTCAAGAATAAAGCTGGAGGGAGGACTCATACTTCCTGATTTCCAAACTCACTACGAAGCTGTAATAACTGAAACTGTGAAAGACAGACATATAGAATAGAGTAGAACAGAGAACCCCAAAATAAACCCTCACATGAATGGTTAAATAATTTTTGACATGGGCTCCAAGGCCATTCAATGGAGAAAGCACAGCTTATTCAACAAATGGTGCTGGGATATCTGGATACCCATAGGCAAAAATGAAGTTGGACCCTTACCTAACATCATACATGAGGGTACTTCAAAAAGTTTGTGGAAAAATGGAATTAAAAGATAACACAAATCTTTCAATGAACTTTTTGAAGTACTCTCATACAAAAATTAACTCAAAACAGATCAAAGACTTAAGCATAATACCTAAAACTCTTAGAAAACATAGGGTCTCATGACATTGGATTTGACGATGATTTCTTGGATATGACACCAAAGGCACAGGCAATAAAACAAAAAACAGACATACTGGACTTCACGAAAATTTTAAAATTGTGTGCGTCAAAAGAAATGATTGAGTAAAAACTCAACTCACAAAGTGAGAAAAATATTTGCAAATTATATATCTGATAAGAGATTAGTATCAGAATATACAGAGAACTTTTAGAACTCAACAATTTTAATAAATCAGTTAAAAAGTATCGATCTAGTACTTTACAACAGCTCGCTAAATTGAATAATAAATATTTAGAATGCTCATGGGAGATGTCTTAAAACGGAAACTGAGCAAGCCACACACCGCTGGAGGAAACGCTTGTTTTTCTCGTGGTGGTGAAAATGGCTGAAATAACGCACTGAAAACAGTACGGTTACAAGCAAATACATATTCATAGTCAGAAAATATTGTTGAAAAATGAATAAATACTGCTGCAAAATCGAACAAATTAGAATTAGCAGAAGTTAAGCAGCTTGGGAAGTTTACTATTCTGTGGGAGGAAAATACAGATGTTGGGACAGGTTTCACTTAATTTGCAGCATCTTCCCAGTAAAGAACATAGGAAGGACAGCTTGTGTATGTGTGTGTGTGTGTGTGTGTGTCTATGCGCACACGTGTGCATGTGCATGTGTGAGACCTTCTAAGTAAAGGAGTCCAGTAATATTCAATGGTGAATTCAATAGGGAATGAATGACTTGCATTAAAAAAACAAATTTTTGGTTAACACCTGTGTTAGTTTAACTCCTGATAGGCAAGAGCTTTAATGGGAATAAATAAATGCATTCAGGGAAAGTTTGCAAAGATACATTCCTGTGGTGGAATTTGTGTAAATATGTTTTAGTGAGATAAGACGTGACCATAAAAATCTTGGGAACCTGTGAGAAGAACGTTCCCTGGGTTCTGCCGCCTGTTATGCTGGTCTCTGGAATAAGACACGTGGAGCAGGCTCGCCGCCCGGAGTCAAGCCCAACCACCGACAGCCAGAAGTGGAGTCAGCCCAGACCTGTGAGCAAAAAATAGTGCTTATGCCATAGGCCAGCGAGACTCTTTGGCTGTTTGTCATCAGTGCAGGAACAGTAGATTAATATGGAATCCCACAGGCAAGGCGGTTATCTCAAGGTAAAGTCATTGTCAAACTCATTTTTCTTTTACAAAAAAAACATAAATATTACAAATTTGCTAACCTTTTCTGTGATAAGAAGTAAATGCCACTAAGAATGCTACCTAGCAGATATTTTTGAAACAAGTAAATATATTTAATCTGTTCCTTCAAGGTAAAAATGATTTTTAACAAAGAATAAAAGAGTCAATTGGTTTTTTTTTAAATATATTTATGCTACAGTGGGATCATTTTGAAAACTAGTATTGGAAATTTTCCACAATTATTTCATGAGGCTGCTCCAGTTTATGTTTATCACCTGTAACAACACACTTCAAAACCTTGGAAGCTGAATTTTCTACTGCTTAAAAAACACTATTGAGCTTACGATCATTGCGTTTTATTGTGCAAGTTATCACTCAATACAAAATAATCTTTTTTCTCAGCAAATAATTTCAATAGATTTTAAACCCATTTGTTAAAAATATAGAGAAAGAACACCTTACGATTAGTTTGCAAGAACAAATAATTGACATCAGCAACGGTGGAAATTTCCTACTTGAATTTCAGCAACAACTCTTGCATAACTGAAGGAAGGGAATGAAAAATGCGCATCATGATTTGGTAAGCAAAGCAAATGCTACACTCCTTCCACCTGGATCTACGTATCTTTGTGAAGTATCTTTTTCAGCTGTGACAGAGAAACAATCAAGCATCAAAATAAGCTGAAATCAGAACCAGACCTTTGAATTGCTGTAATACAAAATGTTAAATCAAAATTTTCAAAAATAGTGAAGCATATTCCATTACTTTGCTGCCGCTAAAAATATTATTATTACTATTAATAATATATAATAATAAATATAAAAAATATTTTAAGTGGTAGACTAATGGGGACAAACTATGCTGTGTGCCCTAAGTGAATCATTGCACGGTACATGCATGTATTGAAACGGCACACTGCACCCCACAAAAATAAATACAAATAAAATTGAAAAAGAAATGTTTTAAGTACAAAATATTTATGTATCATAAATAATGAAAACTATTTTTAAATATTTTATTTTTATATTGTTCTGTTAAAATACCCATTTTGGCACAGTTTTGTAATGCATGTAATAATGGTACATATAAGTAATTTATAAATAAATGAACATACTTGTAACCAGACTAAACCCTCAAACATATTTTGCTGATAGGAATGGCACAATCAGAAAACTTTCAAGACCACTCACCTAAAAAAAAAAAAAAATGCCCATTTTTCTTACATCCATGGGCTCATACCTATGCCCTTCCTCTCCAACATTTTTAGTTCCCCTTGGCGCCTTCTTTCTTTTTATTCAAGCATGCACACCACCATCCTGTTTTGAAATCAAACACACAAGAGCATTCTCACTTGATCCTATAAATGCCTCTAGCTGAGATTCTATTTCTCTCCTTTTTATTGCCAAATATCTGGACCAAGCAGTCATCGATGGTGCCTGTGTTGCTCGAATAACTGTGTCTCCATTGCGTCTTGTCCTTACCACCACCCCCAGCAGACACGTACTTGCTCACACCCTGTTCTTAAGACCTGACAATATGACTTCATGCCTCTGAAACTATTGGTTTGGATATCTCCACAGATCTTAATGCCAAATCTAAGTCTTTGGTTTGTCCTTGACTTTTCTGTCTCCAATCAAATTTATTGCCACCTGTAGGGAAAGTGAAGATAAATGGTCACGGTCCCTTGGGGGGTTGGAGTATTGCTGAGCATTTCATGTAAATAAGCACATGTGCCCAGGTATTCCTTGGCTATTGTCTGATATAGCTGCACGTGGGCACCAAGGTGTTCCTGCATTGTCTGACACACCCAGCTGTCCTGGGTTGTCAGACTTAAGTATAAAGGACGAATGGCTCTGATCCACAGGCCACCGCTAGGCCGATGCTGCTGCTGGAGGCTGTGGCTGGAGGCTGCTGCGGCTGCTACTAGAGGCTGCTATAAGCTGCTATTGCTGAGGAAGCTGAGGACTGAGCTTGTGTCATCTGCTAACGGCTGCCAGGATCTTTCCCAATTACCTGTCGTGGACCTGCGTGTGAGGGGTCTGGTGACCCAGCCTGGCATGTGAGGTGTCATGACCCTGTCTGTACAACATGTTTGAAGGGTATGTGGGCCCCAACCCCTAGCCCTAATCCTTAGCCCAACAACACAATTGCCCTAGCAAGACAATTGGCTATGTCACCAGGATTCCGACAGTTGCCCTAGCCAGACAATTAGCATAGCCATACACCACCTCATGTTACTTTTAAAATATATGCTCAAATAAAATCTCTCTCTCCCATTCTGCATGACTGCAGGAAATTTCATTTCTTGCCAGATAAAGCTGAAGGTTACCAGGTGAGGGATATGTGTCACTTCTCTCAGGATGTTTGTACAAGCCTGCTCTGTTGGGTGCCTCTTGTCATCCTGACACTCTTGCCCAGGTATGGACACAGTCCCTTTCCTCATTCCCCATGGCCCTGATAACACAAGTTTATTGTGAGGAATTATCGCCTAGGGCAAGAAATATTAAATATGATGTCAGTCTTAAACCAAACAACACAAATCCTAAAGTTCACTGACTGCCCTCTCATGGGGGTCAAAAATGGAAATAGGACTGGGGGCATCCAAAACTCCTTAGCCCTAGGCCAGCCACCAAGTTGCAGAGGTTCCACTCCTTGATAAGATTAAAAACCCCTTTCTCACAAGTCAGGCACAGAAAGAGAAATACCACATGTTCTCACTTATTGGAGGGAGCTAAAAATTAATATATAAATTCACACACACACATACACACACACACACACAAACCGGGGTGGGGGGGAAGAAGATATAACAACCACAATTATTTGAAGTTGATACAACAAGCAAACAGAAAGGACATTGTTGGGGGGGAGGGGGGGAGGGAGAAGGGAGGGAGGTTTTGGTGATGGGGAGCAATAATCAGCTACAATGTATATCGACATAATAAAATTAAAAAAAAAAAAAAAAACCCTTTCTCATGTTCTCTCTTTCCTGTGTTCCAACGCCCCATCTCTAGCCCCAGGCAGAAGCAGCTGAACTTCCAAAAGTCTTATACAATCTCTGCACCCAAGAAAGACCATGCTTTTACCTTATATAAATCAGTTTAGTTCAGTGGGCCTCAGCCCTGATTACAGATTACAGTCACCTGGGGAGCTTTTAAAAAATTCCAGTGATTGGACTCTACCTGTGGAGATTTTGATTCACATGTTCAAAACTGGTGCTAGCGTATGGTTATATTTAAAAGCTCCCTATGTGGCCTAATGTGCAGCCAAAGTAAAGAAATCTCAGCTTCCTTGCTCATTATTTTAGCTTCCCAATTCCAGTATGAAAGCTTGCGTTCTTTTGCATGACTAAAAACCTAATCACTCCTTTCTCCCACCAGAGGTGAATCCCAACTTATGACCTTTAACAAAACAAACATTAGGCAGGAACTTTGAAATTATTCATTTTCCTTAAAGGCTGCAAAGACCCCAGATCAAATTTGTAGGTTGGGCTCAGAGCCAAGTGTTCAAGGTTTTCTACCTGGGGAGCTTCTCCTAACCCATGGAGAGACCAGTCCCTACATGGATTGAGAGGGATTGTGGTGGTGGGCGAGTCTTATCTCTTTTTTCTGGAACAAATCTAAGGGGATATGACTTTTAAATTTTTTATTCCTGACAGCTTCACTATGGTAAACTTTTGCCATCTCTCTAATTTCGTTGAAACTTTATCCTAACTTGGCTAGACTCTAAGCCAAATCTCCCTTCTTGTCTCTATTTGGGTCATTATCACCTCTTCTTCTTGCTCAATTTAACTTAGGCCCACCCCAAGCCTCAGTAATTGGCTCTCAACTTTGCTTTTTCTCCACACTTTCTTTAGCAATTACATCCATCCTCTAGTCTAACTATTGGGCTTGGTGCTGGGATACAGTGGAGAGTTTAAGTCAACATGGCCTCTGCCTCATGGGGCTTATATTCTAGTGGGAGGAAACCAATTTATTCAAAAAAGGCAAATGTATAAGTGCATGTTGCCTTAATGAGAGGGATAGATTTATATAAGGGTTTATAACAAAGGGATGTGTCTAGTTTGGGTGATTAAGAAGCCTCTGACATTTGAGCTGGGAAATAAAGGATGAATAAGTGAAATTAGTATGTGCAATGACCTTGAACCTCCCCAATTGGTTTGTAAACTCTTCAAAGAGAAACATTGGGTCTCGCATGTTTGCTGTACCCAACTTTCAGCATCAAGCTTCAGAAGCTCAGCAGGTATCTATTGATGTAAGATTTACTCCAAACAGCAAAACATTTCTAAGGCGACTATTTGTTGTTTTTGCCCATCCTGCACATCTCCTCCAAGTAGAAGAACAGATCCTTCCCCTCCAATCGAATGATACCCCCTCACCCCAATCCTTCAGCCATTCCCCTGTGGAAAGTTACAGTCTCCTATTGCCCTGGCCATGGAGAATGGTTTGAGGATGGGAAAGTGACCAGGCTAGGCAAAACACAGCCTTTCTCTGGGATTTTTCCATTTGGAGTTGATGGGGCAAGGAGATAAAAAATGCGAGGCCAGAGCTATTTATAGCACTCTTCCCTATCACATAAAGAAATCTCATCTTCAACCAGTGAGGATAAGCAAAGAGAGACCATAAAATATGACATACAGATGATGTAGTCCTAAAGCAGTTCAGTTTTAATCCCAGATGTGCCTGGAGCTGCCATGACTCCTGCAAGACTTGCTTCAATTTTGTGAACTACCCTAGTTATAGGATTCACAATTCACTTGGCTTCAGCCAATTTGAAGTGAGTTAAAATTCTACCTCTTCTGACAGGGTCCTGACTAACATGTCTCAGCTCCTCCTGTTCGCAAACAGATATTTGGGTATTCTAACTTGCCTTTAATTAATAGGAGAATGAGTGGCCGTGGTTTATTATAAGTAAAATCAACAAGTAATATAGCACCGGGGCTACAGAGATGAAAAAGAAGTGGGTACTACTGCTATGACACAATCAGGAGGGAGAACACTCAATGGATAGTTACAATATAGTGTTACAGACACACTAAGCTCCTGGCTGAGGCTCCCCCAAATTGACACCAAACTCACAAGTCTGGCTACCTGCCCCCAGACGAAAGCCAAACAAACAAAAGTCAACTGTGGGTGAAAATAGAAATCAGCTTTTATTCAGGAATACCAGTGACTAGAGGAGAGATGTTAGGCTCACCCATCTCTCTGGTTAACCTGCAGGAGAATGGCCAGATTAAAGCCATCTCAAAGATTTGGGTTTACTGAGGGGGTTTTAAAGAGAAGGATGAGGGAATGGAACATGGGAGATGAAAAACAGGAGGGAGGCACATGTGAGCAGTGAGGGCTTCATGCCAGGTCTCAGGGGCAGAGTCTCCCCAAGACTCATCTTTTCTGCCCCTGTCCTTGCTGTTATCTCAGGGTCTTTCTGGAGGGGTGGAATCAGCATAGCTTTATTGATGTCTTCCTTGTTTTTCCAGTGTCTGGATAGTACATGCAAGTCTGCAGCTCCAGGCTGGCTGGAAAACAAGTTTCCAGTCATGTAAATAATATCATCTTGCTTCATAACCAAGGTCCAAAATATCCAATAGCCATGGGAAAAGAGGGAACTCAGAGAAATGCATGCCAAGAAAAAAACTGTCTTTTTAAAATCTTTTACAGCCCATGTGGTTTTAGGTCCCAACATGGCTTCAGTCCTGCTCACTCCAACAACAGTATAAGGACAATGACAAAATTGTATACAGTAATAGTGATCTACTATTACATTATAATTCCAATTTCATCTTGTCATTTATAATTTATGGAGATCTAGTACTTAAGCAGTGTTTGCCTCTGTCTTCTCACTGCCCTAAGTGTGCAGGTGAAAGATGTATTTTAAAATGCCATGAAGTTTTAAAAAAAATCTTATGAAATAATAGCAGAACATTTTCTGTTCTATTGTATGCCCACTGTGATAGTTAATTTGACTGGGTTACAGGACGCCCATATAGCTGGTAAAGCATTATTTCTGGGCATGTCTGTGAGGGTGTTTCTGGAAGAGACAGGCATTTGAATCAGTGGACTGAGTAAGGAAGATCTGCCCTCACCCAATCAGCTGAGGACCCAGATAGAATGAAAAAAGCAGAGGAAAGGCGGATTCCCTCTCTCGCTCTCACTCTTACTCATCTAGAACTGGGACACTTCTCCTCTCCTTGAACATCAGAACTCCAGTTTCTCAAGCCTTTGGACTCTGGGACCTGCACCAGCAGCTGCCCCCGACCTCCCTCCTGTCCACCCCCCCTCCTCACCCTCGTCGATTTCTCAGGCTTTTGGCCTCAGACTGAGAGCCACACCATCCGCTTCCCTGGTTCTCCAGTTCATAGACAGCCTATCATGGGACTTCTCAGTATCCATAATCTGGTAAAACAATTCTCCTAGTAAATTCCCACTCATATATCTATCTATATCTGAACCTATATCTGTCTATCTGTCCATCTATCTATTTATCTACCTCCTATTGGTTCTGTCTCCCTGGAGAACCCTGATTAATAACACGCACATTCATAATCTTAAATCAGGCAGCCAATCAGCATGCCTTTTTCTTTGTTGTAGAATAGTAAATTGTTTTAGAGCAGGAATGTTTAGGAAACACATTTTTCTCCCCCAAAATTCATGAGACTTAATCCCCAATGTGATGGTATCAGGAGTTGGGGCCATTGAAAGGTCATTAAGTCATGAGGCAGAGCCTTCATGAATGAGGTTAGTATCCTTATAAAAGAGACCCCAGAGAGATCCCTCCTTCTTTGCCATGTGAGCACATAGTAGAAAGACGGCCATCTGTGAACCAAGAAGCAGGCCCTCACCAGATATTGAATCTGCCAGGGCCTTGATCTTCAACTCCCCAGCCTCCAGAACTGTGAGAAACAAGTTTATGTTGTTTATGAGCCACCTACTCTGCAATATTCCATTACAGCAGCCGGAACAGAAGACGACAATCTTGTTAGAGCAGAAAGGTTTAGGAAATACATCATTTCAACCCTTCCCCTCCTCTGCGGTGAGCAGATTGGCTTTCGTGCTTTCTTCATGCATTTCCAACCCATGAAACCATTTTCCTTGACTCCTTACTGGTTGTATCAAATCCTTTCAAAAGTAGAAAGAAGGAATTAGGACCCAAAGCTCTAATTCAAGATGAGAAGAGCTGCCTCTCTTTGCTCATGATTCCCCTGGGGATGTATCAGTGCAGCCTGTGTGGGTCGGGCAATTAACTAACAACCTCTGTGAACTTCCATTTGCTTCTCAGTTAAGTGGGGGTGATAATATTACCTCCTTGTAGGCTTCCATTGTGCCCATCTCGTAATAAGTGTTCAACAAATGCCCACTGCCATCTTTCTACTGTGTCAGGTCCAGTGTGGTTTGCACTCCAGTGCTGTGCCTTTACCTGTCCTGTGCACAGTGACATCTCTCACAGCCTGGATCAGGGCCATTTGTTTCTTCCCAAAATTATCTCATCTGTTCCTTTTGAAGTTTATTTTTACTTTCTTTCTTTTCTTCCTTTTTTTTTAGCAGCTGGATGATACTGGGATCCAAACCCTTGATTTTGTTGTTATAACAACATTCTCTAACCACCTGGGCTAACTGGCCATCCCTATTTTTAATTTTGATGGGTAGTTTTCCCTTTGGTGAAGGTGACTTTGAATTATATTTATTTTCCTCAATGTGTTAACAAGGCTCAGTGAAGTAATCAACAAGCAATATAAATAAGCTTGAAAATGTTTTTATCCACATAATAAGAATTAAATCATTTTGACCTCTGTCTCGTGGGGTACAAATCAGTGTGATTCTCCAGGGTGACTTTCAGCCACCTGTCAGCCTACTTGTACTACAGCTTCCTGATTTAATGAGAAAAATCATTATCAGATGTTTATTAACTGCCAAAGCTGTGCTAAGTAGGGGAGAGAGATAGAGATAGAGAGACAGAAAGAAAACCAGAAAGACCTGACCTTGCTTACAGAGAGACACTGGGAATACACACACTTGACCAGGACGTGTAGATAGCAAGAAACATAACAAAACATCATCCAAACGAGTACTTGGCCAATGGAGTATTACATCAAAAACAGGCAAGGAGCTCAATCAAGCAACTGAATTCAAGCATGATATATTTAACTGCCTTTTATGGGTGGGAGCCAAGTTTTAGTATATTAGCTCCAAGAAACACTCCAAGCCAGATTCTATTCTAGACACTGGGGATATGGGACTAACAGTAGAAACTTGCTGCCTTCATGGACTTTACAATTTAGTGAGAGACAGTAAATAAATAAACAAACAAGCAAATATATGAATGTATATATTACACAAGGTGGTTATTGGTCGTTGTGAAGAAAATAAAGCCAGATGATAGAGCAGAGGAGAATGAGGCTGGGAAGTGGAAGGTGGTATTAAGTTAGAAATAATGGTCAAGAAGACCTTTTTCATGAAGTGCTATTGAGCACAGATCTGAATGGATGAGTTGTCTGACCATGCAGGTATCTCTGAGAACACTGCTTAGGCAGCAGGAACAGCAAGTGCAAAGGTCCAGAGACAGGAATGGTTCAACGTGTTTGACAATAAGGAGGCCGGTATGGCTGAAACATGGAGGAGAGAGGGGAGGAAGGTTAGGAAAAGTCACACAGGTTGTGGTGGGGGGAGGGGTGCCGAGGGCCTGGTAGGACATAGAATGGCTTTGGATCTTGTTCTGAGTGAGGTGTGAAACCACTAGAGAGTAATGATGGAAAGACCATTTAGGAGACTTTTGCAATGATACAGTTGAGAGGCAATGGTGGCTTCAATGATGTGGGAAACAGCAGAAGTGGAGAGAAGTGTTCAGGCTGTGTGTAATTTTGCAGGTAGAGCTGACGAGATTTGCTGATGGATTAGACATGGAGTATGACAGAAAGCAAGGAATCAAGGGGGAGTCAGAGTTTTGGCCCGAGCAACTGGGAGAATGAGTTAACATTTACTGAGATACACAAGAAACAGGTTGAGGTCGGGGGTGGGGTCCAGCAGCGAATTAAGAGTGTGGTTTTGACTTATCAAGCACAGCTGGGATCAGGGTGAAGCAAGTGAGGCACTCATCTTGGCCACAGAATATAAGGGGACCCCAAAAACTCAGTAGTCAAAATAAATAATATTTGAATGCAATATTTAAAAAAATAAAAATTAATGGTGCAGGCTTTATGGAAATGGAATGGAGGCTTCTCAAACAATGACAGACAGATCTACCTTATGACCCAGCTATTCCACTGCTGGGAATATACCCAGAAGAATGGAAATCATCATGTCAAAAGGATACCTGTACTCCCATGTTTATAGCAGCATTATTTACAATAGCCGAGAGTTGGAACCAACCCAAATGTCCATCATCAGATGAGTGGATGCAGAAAATGTGGTATATCCACAAAATGGAATACTACACTGCTGTAAAAAGGAATGAATTACTGTCATCCTCAGCAACATGGATGGACTTAGAGAAAATTATATTAAGTGAAATAAGCCAGGAACAGAAAGAGAAATATAGCATGTTCTCACTTATATGTGGGAGCTAATAAAAATAAATAAATATACAAACAAATAAATGGGGGGGGGGCGAAAGAAGACACAACAATCACTATAATTCCTTGAACTTGTTAAGTGAATAGATATGATGTTGATGGGGGAGGGAAGAAGGGGGAAAGGAGGAACTGCTAAAGGAACACAAAAATCAACTACATTGTATACTGATAAAATGAAAAATAAATATAAAAATAAAATAAAGGGATATCTGAATTTAAATAAATAAATAAAATAAATAAAAAATAAAAATTAATGCCAAATATTGATGTTGAACAAAATATCAAAAATATAAATCAAGACAGGCTGTTTTTGGTTTGTTTTGTGATCTTGCATTATTGTGCAACAGGAACAGTCATGGCCATCAGCTCTCGGTTCCTGGATCACAAGGCCATAGTGTCCCCCTTCCCCCTTATGAGAGTTGACAATGGCATGCTAACAGAGTAGGCAACACAAGGCTTTACATGTAGTCATTTTTCCAAATGTAGAGCATTATAACTTTTTTCCACTTGGTTCGAAATACTAGACGATATTTTGATAAGTGAATCCAGGAGTTTACATGTTTTCTTTGCCTCAGGTTCCAATATGGTTTAGCAGGAGGGCTCTGCATCCAAGTGGGAATGCTGGATTGGGATAAAGAGTCTGGTGCACAGGAGAGAAGTTGGAATAGCAGCTATAATGCAGGAGTGTGGGTACAAAAATGCAGTATTTCAAACCACAGTTCTGGAGGAGAGGAGATAAAAGGTTGAAAAGTCAACCCTGAGGAGGAATATGAAGACATAAGGAGAGACCAGCAAATGTGACTGTGAGGGAGCAGCCAGGAGAGGACCCAAGAGGGAGTGACATCACAGAACTCAAGCAACAGGAGCATTTAAGAAGAAGGAAGTACAAAACTGTACAGAGATACCAGTTTTTCATCTATAAGACTGATACAAATTTTTTAAAGGTTTAATAAACTTGTTGCATGGTGGGCTCCCCCCAAAAGACATGTCCATGTGCTACTTTTTCCTGTGAATGTTACCTTATTTGGGAAAAGGGTCTTTGCAGATGTAATTAAGTTAAGGATCTTAAGATGAGATTATCCTGAATTATCCAAGTGGGTCCTAAATGCAAATGACAAGTGAGATGAGATTGTGGCAGAGAGAGATTACATGGACAGAAGAGGATGAGGCAATGTGAAGACAGAGGCAGAGATTGGAGTGATGCAGACACAAGCCAAGGAAGCCAGAGAATGATGACAGATACCAGGAGCTGGAAGAGGCAAACAAGGATTCTCTCCTAGACCATCCAAAGGGATTACGCCCCTGCTGACACCTTGATTTTAGACTTCTGGCCACCAGGACTGTAAGAGAATAACTTTCTGTTGTTTACAGCTATTAGTTCGTAGTGATTTGTTATAGCAGTCTCAGCAAACTAATATAAAACTCCATGATGAGGGTGTGGGGAAAACAATTATCTCACACATTACTGATAAGGCGGTAAATTGCAGGACAACTTCAATGGAGGGCAAGTTGGCAATATTTATCAAAATTTCAAACACACATGTATTTTGGACCAGCAATTCCAATTCAGGAATTTATCATACAGCTGTACTCAACGTACATATAAAATTATGTATGCGCAAGGTTATTCATGGAAGCATTCTTCGTAGCAATAAACTGGAAACAATCTAAACATGTTAACATTTATGTTAAAAGAGGTTGACTTTATAGGGTACAGTAAAAACATAACAATTTTTTTCTCTCATTGTGGGGCTAGCTCTTTTCTGCCCCTGGATGAAATCACAAGCTAGTCTCACTTCTTTCATTTAAGATAATAAAAATGCCTTTGGTAATTTTAATTACAAGATTGGTCCTATTGTATGAGCCTGAATACCTAGCCCACGGTAATGTTAAAATTGTCATGTTCTTATTCTAATTAAGGAGCTCCTCTCCCCCCAGCCACAGGTTAGAAGTCTGCCTCGGTGGAGGGGAAATAGCTAACTGCTGCTTCCTTTCTGGTTCCTCTCCTCCTGGCCCCTGGCTCCACACAGAGTCTGCCTTTGACTTTTCCAGGGTTGGAGGGCTGGGGGAGGGAGATGGCAGTGGTGGGGATGAGGCGAGAGGTAAGGGGCAGAAAAGGCCTTACCTGTTTGTCACAGATAGAATCTGGCCGGGGTAGGTGTCAGAGTGTACTAGTCTGATTTACACTGACTGTAATAACAAACAACCCCAAATTAGAGTGACATAAGAGTGAAAGTTTATTTTTCACCCATGTCACAGACGACATGAATCAGCATTTGGTGGCGGGGGGCAGGGAGGCAGGACTCTGCTCCACACAGTCATTCAAAGTCCCCACTTCTTCCAGCCTGCGGCTTCTCCATTTTCTAGGGCCTCATTCTGTTCTGCTGTTGGTGATCAAAGAGAAAAAGCATGAAGGGTTCTGTGGGATGTACTTTATGGCCAGGTGAGAAGGTTGTCATATCACTTCTGCCTGCACTACATTGGATGTAATTCAGTCACGTGATCCCACTGAACTGCGAGGGCACCTGGGAAATACAGTCTGTGTGCCCAGGCATTGGAATGCATAGCACTGTCTCACTGTATGGAGATTTCCTAAGCTGTTTATCTTGTGGGGTGCTTTCCTAGATTCCCCCCAAACACCCCATGTGATTGCAGCTTCCTTATTGTGGAAAATTCCCCCCTCAGACGGCCTACTTATAATTCTTCCAAAGTTTGTGGGCAATTGGCCATTCACTCCTTCTGCTGGGGCCACAGTACCCCTCCAGAGAGTTGTTTGTATGGAGTCCAAGATGACCCCAAGGTGAATCCTTCTAATTTGTCCCCCAGATGGACCCCCGGGAGGCATCTTTGCTCCCCATCAGTGAAGTACAGTTTGCTCCCAGTGCGGGCCTTTCTACTCAACCACCTCAGGCTACTTCATTCAATTTTAGTATATGTGCTGCCGAAGCGAGCACAGGCTACTTCATTCAGCCATCTGCCTGCAGAGTTTTCCAAAGGTAGGTCAAATACAAATTCCTGTGCTCCTTTAATTCCAGGGGGTACAGGCCAAGCTCTCACACTTGGCTCAAGATGGAAAGACATCCCTCTCCTCCTCAACCTCATCAAAAGAACACAGAATGCACAGCACATGCAACTCTCTCTAAAGAGGATCCTTGACTTTGACTCTGGAAGATCATCCATTGTGACATCACAAAACAAGTTTTTAAAAATATCCTTTGCAAGTCTTGTATAGATGGTCTAGCACCTCGCTTCAGAATGTGGAGGTTCTAGACACATTGTTTTACTCAGGGGGTTTTTGTCACACAATTTTTTTTTTTCCGAGTGTAGTCCAATATGTCATTCTTTTGACCCTGGACAAAAAAAAAAAAAAAAAATTCTTATTCTCCTGCTGGTCTTAGAAACTTTGATTCTCCTTCCCATTCTCCCATTAGCAACTAAGCAGCTATGGGCAAGTTACATAAAAGGTTTGAACCTCAGTTTCTTCATCAGTAATATGGGGTAATAAAATGCAATTCAGAGAGTCATTGTGCAGGTTAAATGGAATATTACCTACCACCATGCTCAGACAGACAAACTCTTCAAAGGGAAAAATCTACCTTCATTTCTATTCTAGATCAGAGATAAGCTTTTTCCAAACTGCAAATGAATAAATAAAGTAACATTTTAAAACTTATGCTTGTAATTTACACGTGACTTTGAAGAGAGGCCCTAACAAGAGGATGAATTTGCTAGAATTCTAACCCAAACTTTCTTTTTATTCTTCTGTGTTGGATGCTCTTATTTTGTAGGCAATGGACTGCTTATTTAAGGTAAACTAAAAGCTGGAAACAAAGATGAAGTACAGATTTTACTTCATTTTAGCCATCCCCAAACTCAGTCCTAAATAAATATCGCCAAATTTGTAAAAGCCACTTATTGCTCCCTGGAAATGTCTTTACTGAATATAAGGTACCATGGATAGACTAATAATGTGCTCTGAAACAAAAGAAAGAAAAAATATCCTGCTTGCAACAGGCAATCAATTTCCTTGTCAGTGTTTGGATAATATTTAGCCCTGACAGAATCAGAGAGCCCTGACAAGTTTGCATACACAAGGACAGTGAAATGTGTTGTTGTGATGGGTTAAACCAACCCCTGGCACAAGCAGTTAATGCAACAAAATTGCAAGCCAAGCATGAAGGGTTCCTGTAACCTACTGGGTGGTTTCTTCTCACTGTTTTCCATATAGAGCACCTAGTCTTGCTGGGAAAACTGAATGTGCTTGAAAAATGGGTAGATTATATAATTTCAGGAGTCCGGTATGGAAATTTCAGCTGTTTCTAATTCCAGTGGTCTTGATCAAACTCCTACTGTGTGCTAGCATATGTGCCAGGGCCTAATACAGTTCTGAACTAATTAAGAAATGAGACAAAGGAGGCAGACAGATTGGGCCCAAGTATCCCCTTTACTGCTGATAAACCCTAGCAATATGTCTGCAGGTAAATGGATTTCCTAACTCTGAACCACAGAATTACCTGCACCTCCCAAGCCCCAGGAGTTGCTGGACTGCAGCCCGCCTTCCACTTAAGGGAGGGAGCCAGTAAAACCTAGGGCAAGGAGAAGCAGTGGAAAAGGAAGGATCCGGGCTGAGCATGTGCAGTTAATTCTTCCTGACTTGCCAGTCAGAAGCAATATTCTTAGGCTCCTGGAGTGAAATGAGTAAAAGGAGCAGGGAGAGGCTGGTTTCTGCAGTCAGTGGAGGGGGATGGCAAGGGTGATGGAAAAGCCTTGCTGGTACTGCAGTAGGACAGGAGGTAACATATGTAAAGGCTGAGAGCAGGCCTTTGCAGCTGGCCACCCCCTGCCTCCCAGTCCAGCCAAGGACTAAGCTTGCAACAGGTCTCAGCTCCAGAATCCTCCACACAGTGCCCCAGGCAGCCACTACCAGTCCCTTGGAGCTGAGCTGTTAAGAGGGACCACTTTCTATCCTGGCGCTGGCTGCTTCCACTTGCTTTATACCCAGCCAGTCTGTGTGAGGAGATTCCTTTAGCTGCTGTTTAGCTGAGTAAAAAGAAACCCAGGCAGTTTATAATAAAATTTATCCCTTCTCTGAAAACTGACCCATATCCCTGGAGGCGATCTTCAACTGCCAAATTTGATATGTATTTTAAATTTTGAACCAAGAACACCACGTAAGAGAGTGGTGGGAGCTGAGTCACATTAATGGTGGTTCTCTGGGAAAAAAGAACTGCAAATATCCAAGGCTGAAGGCTGAACCACAAATGTCCTCAAGTTGCCCTGGTTCCTGATCACTTTCCGGGATTCTGTGAGCCAGCCAATGTCTCTTAACAAATGACCCTCCATGCTTAAGCTGGTTTGAGTTGCATTTCTGTTACTTGCAGCAACAAGGCTCTGATGAAGACAGAGGTGTATGTGGCTTGCTCAAAGTTACATACGCACAACCACACTCCAAGATTTGAAGCCAGGTGCTGTTTCCAAGCCTTGGTGCTCTCTGCACCCACCCACTGCCTCTCGGCATGAAGGTCGTGGCCTGCCATTGCCCATTTAGAGACTTGGACTGCCCTCTTCTCTCTTCTAGCCCCCACATTGCTATGCTGCACCGTGTGTCATCATGGTAAGCCCATGGGCCTCGGTGTCAGCCACATCTGGATACGAATCCTGCTTGGCCACTTATTAGCTGTGCCACTTGGTAGTTATTTTGCCTACTTGAGGCTCAGTTTCCTCGCAGGCAAAATGGTGGGAACAATAGCACTTTCCTGATGGGGTTATTGTAAGTGAGGAGATGTGTGTGAAATACCTGGCTCAGTGCTCGGCTGTAGAAAGTATGAAATCTTTGCAAGGATTATAAACAGTCAATCCTCATTATGTGCAGATTCCTTGTATGTGAATTCACTGCTTGCTAAAGTTTGTTAGTAACCTTCAAATTCATACGGACAGTGCTTTTTTTTTTAAGCCACTCATGGACATTTACAGAACGGCAGAAAATTTGAGTCACTCAGCATGCACGTTTCCAGCTGAGGTTGAACAAGGCAAAGTCCTGCCTCTTGTTTCAGCTTTCATACTGTAAACAAGTGTCCTTTTTGTGGTCTGTTTCATACCCAGTTTTTCACATTTTTGTGCTTGGTGTTGGTGATTTTGCTGTTTAAAATGGCTCCCAGGCATAGTGCTGAAGTGCTGGCTAATGCTCCTAAGCACAAGAAAGCTGTGATGTGCCTTATGGAGAAAATATGTACATTAGATAAGCTTCCTTCAGGCATGAGTTACAGGGCTGCTGGCGGTGAGTTCAACATTAATGAATTGACAATATATGTTAAATAAGGTGTCCTTAAACAGAAACACACATAAAAAGAAGTTACTATTCAACAGCTGATGAAACTGTTGTGATCCGAGGCTTGCAGGAACCTAACCCTTTATTTCCCCTAGGAATAGCAGTTCAGTATTTGCTAACTCAGTGTTCACAGCAATTTTATAGAACATTACAGAGAATAATGAGAATCAACTGTAATAACAGCAATAATAATAATAATATAATAGTCATTTTGTTATTATTAACGTAACGATCAGGACTATTATTATTATTATTAAGGAAGGACAATTTGGCTATGGAGCATTGGCTTCTGGCCCACAGGTCTTGTGATGTAGAAGTTCAGATCTGCCCCCCGGGTAAGAGTTGCAGTGACAGCTGAAGACGTGGATGAAGATGAAGTCATCACTGCAGGCTGCCAGGGTGCTCTTGGGACACTGAACCTTATTCAGCCCTTTCTCAGATACAAGTGATCTGGCAAGATTTTATTTCAGACTCTCCAAATGTCTGTTGCAGTGTGTGGCAACCTGCTTTGACAGAGGTCAGTGAAATGTAATTTTTTTCATATTTGGTGGATTGCCGAAGGGAAGTGTTAACATGATGAAAGGGTTGGGAAAATTGGCTCTAGGAGAAAAGACCAACAAAATTGGTGTCATTTTTCTCAAAGTAAGAGGAAGAAACAGAATAGCTTTCCTGTAAGTGGAGGGACTGTCCTACTGTCTCTCTTTGGTTGAGCTGTTGGTACAGCAAAGATTTTACTGGAGTTGAGATTTCTAGATGAATCCATGAATTCCAAATTACTAATGAGCTATAAGATACTTTTTTTTCTTTAAAATGGCTTTTTTACTTCTATTGACAATAAGAGCAACACATGTTCATGATTTTAAAAATCAAAAAATGCAGAAAAGTGTAAAGAAAAATGTTAAGCTTGGTTGTAAACCCATCACTCAGAGATGATTTTGCTAATATTTTGATGGGTAGTCTTTTGCTAACTCTTAAATCGTAAAGTCCAAAACAATTAAGATGATGTTTATCAGGTACCTTCTTTATCTGCTCCCCACCTGTGGAGTATTGCTATCCTTTCACCCACCCTAGGGTGGGCGAGTAGGGGACGTGCATCTTCACTGCTTGTAGGCTCAACACCACCAGCATGAAATCCATCAGTCATCTCTGTGCCAAGACCCTGATTTGCTCCTCTTCTTTTCTTCTTTTTCTTTGCAGATTAAATTTATTATCATCTGAATGATACATTTTATATCTGACAGGAAATCAAAAGGCAATATATTTTATGTTGTCAGTAAAAAACAATTGTCAGACCCTAGCTAGCCACCAGAGCCAAGTTCAAACATTCTCCAGTAGCTGTAATGAAAAGGAATAAAGAGGATTCTTTTTAACCGCCCCATGGCTGCCTCCACTTTAGCCAGAATACATTCAGCAATAACCTTGTAAATAGAGCTAAGGGAGCTGGAGGAAAAATCTACTTTGTTACTCAAATCATTTCTCTTCTAATTAAAAGTATTTCATAAGTCCAGACATGGATTAACTTAAATTCCTCTAAAGGACAGAAAGTAATTTGGACAATGAAAATAATTAAACTTTCCAAATATGTAAGAGCAATTGTTAAGAGACTGGGAAAACAAAAGCTTCTTCCTTGGAAGTATAAATAATTTTCTAGAGTAAAACAGAGCTGGGTTTTAGGCAATTCTGAGAGAGCTGAAACAGTTTCATTTTGGACTTAGACTATGTAATCTCTGATGACCTTCCAAATATATTTTATTCAGCTGATTTTGGCCTTGTACATGTGCAGATTTTAAAGGGGGCAGACACCACCATGGGGTGACCAGTCAAATTGTGCATGGTTTGCTTGACGTTAAGAAGGATTGGATTTTTAAGTAGTCGAATCTATTGATCTGCTCCTTTGTGATTTCTCCTACTGCTTTTACGTTCAGAAAGTCATTCCTTGTCCCAAGATTGGTTCAATATTCACCTACATCTTCCAGTCCTTTTAGAGTTCCCTTTTGTACAGGTAATTCTTTCAGTCTTCAATTCCCAGAATTTATTTTAAAGTCTTGTAGTAAACATTTATTATGTTTGTGGCTTTCCAGCAACTTTGATACATCTTATGTGTGTGTCTGTGGCGTGCATGTGTGTATATGTATGGGGTGGGGGGAGTGTTCCCACCTTATCAGTTTGTATTTACCCCACAGCAGAAGCCAGAAACTGGATGTCCCAGTTGCAAATAGAGCACAGGCATGTGACCAAGGCTCCAATCAGATAGTTTCATGTGAAATTTCAACTTAGAAACCAATGATGAGCAGAAATAGGGGTCTTTCATTCTGGGAAGGATGGTGGCACAGGCCTCCAGATTTTAGAGGCAGTGTTGACAGAGATTCTGTCATCACCACCCTTTGCCTGGCTATAGCAGTGAGGTCTAGAAGTTGGTACCCAGGCAGGGAGCAGTGGGGTTTCCACTAGGCCTGGCCTGTGCTGTAATGTAGGCTTGGTCCCTGTCTGCGTAGTCCTCAGGCCTCATTCCTGACATAGCCTTTAATAATTCAGTAATTTCCTTTTCCACTTACACTAGCTAGAGAAATTTCTGTTATATACAACCAAGAACACTGTCTAATTCAAACATGCTGTGAGGTATAATAAACTCATCTTTTTAAAAATAGCTAATCAATTGCCCCTATATGAATTGCTGAATGATAATGATAATAATCTGTTTTTTCCCCCAACTGATTTGAGATGTCATTTTATTTTCTTAAATACACTGGAGTCAGATTCTGTGCTCTTGATTGTGTCTGATTGATCGACAGTCAGTTAAATTGCCTGGAAAAGGAAGGAAAGCAGATGACCACAAACCTTGTTCTGGGTGGTGACAGTGAATCTCTGCTTTCCAATTCCACCCACAGATAATTGTGTTCTTGCCTTGACTGCTATTTATATCGTTTAGAGTAATGTGATTTTTACATTCCCAGTCACCACTCTAATTTTTTCCTTAAGCAAAGCCAACTGTGGAAATGTCTAACCCTCTCCATCCCTGTGCCAAGCAAACATCCTGATGACAATTGTTATGTTGTTTAGTGGTTTGGGGCTAGGAAATAAAAATTGGGGTGATGAGCAAAATTTTTCCATTTCACTGTGTAGAACAAGTGGTATAGACAGCATTCTCTTTTCTTTGTGAGGTGGTGGAAATTAAGGGACAAGTATATTTAACCAGTAACCCTGTGGAAAAGTGGGTAATGGTCAGGGTTGTTATCAGAGGCTCTTGCTTTCTGCTGCCTCATTGTCTTCTCTAACCAGGCATTCCTACAAAATCTCCTGCAAACCTTGAGCTCAAGAGGTAGAGGAAAGAGTCTTAATACAGGCACCGGAAGAACCAGGTTCAAATCCGAACTCCACCACTTACTGGCTGTCTGACCTAGGGCAGAAGCTCTGAATATGGGACAACAGCCACGTCAGGATCTGTAGAGGTATATTAGCTCCCCAGGGCTAGCATAAGAAATTACCACAAACTGGGAGACTCCAAACCAGAGAATGTCATTCTCTCGCAGTTCTGGAGGCTGTAAATCTGAAATCAAGGTGTTGGCAGAGTTGGTTTCTTCTGAAGGTTCAGAGGGAGAATCCATTCCGTGCCTGCTCCCAGCGCTAGTGGTGGCCGGCCATCCTCAGCGTGCCGTGGCTTGCAGACAGATGACTCTGATCTTCTTCAGCTTCACTTCACCTTCCTCTCTGTGTGCCTCAGTGTCTTCTCCAGTTCTCATAAGGACATGGGACGTACAGCCCTTTCCAAGTCCAAGAGGATCTCATCTTGAGATCCTTAACTTCTACAAAGACCCTGTTGTTTATAAATAAGGTCACATCGGAGGTTCTGGCTGGACATGAATTTAGGGGGGACACTATTCAATCCATTACAAGGTGCAAGGACTAGAGTCTGGCTGAGGTCAGCGCCTGATTCCTGCATTTCAACCTGGGTGCCGGGGAACCAAAGCAAGCTATGGGACAGAGCCAGATAGTCTGATGACAGAGAAAGTAACCCAGCTCATCACAGAGGCATACAGCAAAAAAGAGAAATGGGGATGCCAGCAAGACCAACAGGAAGGGCAGAAATGCTTGCAGAAGTATGAACAGAACCAAAGGACCATGGGAGGTTGGGCAGAGGACACAGTGTGCTGCTCTAGCTACCTACACTGTGCTCCTGCTTCCATGAGAATTAGTGCTGGATCAGGTCCCAACCTCTTCAGATCCACAGGAGTCAAGTGCCTCATCATGCAGTCCCTGCATTGATGCTGACCAGACAGTCAGCTCACACCTCCCAGAGCTGGTGGAGTCTGGAATTCGTTTTGTGGGACAGGAATCTGTTGTGCCTGGGAAAGCTCCAACATACCAGGCCAGCTTCAGATCTGTAAGCCCTTTCTGTGCTTCTCCATTCCCAGATCCCTTCTGCATCACTCCCTGATTTTCACCAAGGCTCCCCACTTGGAACAAAGCCCCTGCTCATCTACTGACTCAGACCTTCTGGCCTATATGTTACTCCACCACTGCCTGGGGGCCAGCTCCAGACTGCACCTCTTGCTTTTGCTACTAACATACCTGTGCCCTCTTCTGGTTTTTCTTTGAGGTACTAATTCCTTCCCCATTTTCTGTCCTGGTGTCACAGGTGCACTTAACTGTACTCCAGCTCTAGGGTGGGTATGTGTCTTGGGGTTGACCAATCAGATATATTTTCCTGACACTAGTGATGAGTTAAGGGATGGGAACATCACCCAGTCGGAGCTCATGAGGCATAATTAGGCTCCTGCTGGGATTTTGTGGGGAGAGGCAGATTTTCTTCTGATTGAGAACCTGGGAGAATGTGGAGCTGGAGCTGTTTGCAGTCATCTTGCCACCAAGGAGAGCCTGAAAACAGAGCAAACGTAGAGGAAAATAGAGGTCAGAGATGGAGAGACTGGATTCTAGTGACATCATTTGAATCTCCGGATCAAGCCATATTTAAAGCCAAAATATTCTCAGACATTTCCATTTCATTTCTTTTTTGCTTAAGGTAATTTGAGTTTGTTTTGTTTCCTGAAACCCAGAATCTTCATTAGTACTTGCTCAAAACCTTATGGAGTCTATCCACCCCAGAATCTGAAAACTGCTGATGCCTGGCTTCTGGGGTCACCAATACCCAGAGTTTCCTGTGGTTGTACTTTTCCTCTGGACCTCAGCATCCCTTGGGAATATCTTGATATGATGGGCATTCACTACTTTTAGCTACCCAGAATCTGTACACCCCACCCTTTCTATTCAAAAGGATCCCTTTCCCTGACCCCTGGCTAATATAGCATGGACTCCTTTCCCAGGTAAGAATCAATTATTCCATCCAGAAAATGATGCAAAGACACAGGGGCAGTATTCTTAGCAGAAATGGCAGTTTTGAATCCATGGGCCACAATGTCAGTGATAGCCTAGCTAGAAAGTTACTCATTTGAGACCTTGGCTGTGTTTCTGGTAACCTGCATTCCTGTCATTTTTTCCCAACTGGTTCTCTAAATCTTCCACCATTTCTGTCAGAAACATAGTATCCTTCTAATGACTCCCTTTTCTGCCCGAGTTTGCCAAATGTTGCTTCTGTTGCTTGCAAGCAAAAACCCTGATGATACGCTCGGATCTTCACAGCAGTCCAGAGGAAGCCCGTGATTACTATGACCTGCTGGACACTAAATTTTGCATGGAAGGTGGAAGAGCCCAGGAAGAAGCAAGCAAGAGCAGTACCAACCATTTTTTTTCCTCCTGAATAAAATGCTACTTGAAGCTGAAACCGGAAATATGTACTGCTCACTGGAGGCCCATGTCTGGGATGGCCCAGCGAGTCAATAAGAGAGGTCTCCTTAACAAGGCACCTACCTCTGTGAGCTTCATTTTCCTCGTGTGTAGAGGTAATAAAGTGACCCTTGCAAGGTTTTGTGAGACCTAAATCCCCCACTAGAGTGTATATACTCTGGGGCAAGCATCATGTATACCTTGTTTGCTATTGTGTCCTTAATGGCAACAGTGCCTTGAACGTGGTAGGCACTCTAAATATTTCCTGAATAGATTAATAAAATAATGTTTATAAATCACTTAAATGGTTCTACAGACTGAATGTTTCTGTCCCCCCAAAATTTGTGTGTTGAAATCCTAACCCCCAATGTGTTGGTATTAGGAGGTGAGGTCTTGGGAGGTGATTTGGTCATGTGAGTGGGGACCTTATGAATAGGATAAAGAGACCCCAAAGAGCTCCCTCACCCCTTATGCCATGAGAGGACTCAGAGAGAAGGTGCTGTCTATGACCCAGGAAGCAGGCCCTCACCAGACACCAAATCTGTTGGCATCTTAATCTTGGACTTTCCAGCCTCCAGAACTGTGAGAAATAATACCTATTGTTTATAAACCACCCAGTCTATGGTATTCTGTTATAGCAGCCTGAGCTGATTAAACTAAGACAACTGGCTGCTATAGAAAATAGCTATGACTATGACAAAATTATTAGAACCATCCAGTTCAGCCCCAGGATTATCACTCAAGTGTGGTAGATCTTCAGGGTCAAGTTATCTTTCAAGGAAAATTCCTAGTTAAGAGGAAGGGCATCAGAAGAGTGAGACCTTTTCACTGGATTTTCTAGATGACAATGATGTGAGTATTTTGATTAGGACAAATAATTTTAGCTGCTATAACATATCTCAGTAACTTAACAAAAGGACATTTATTTCTAGCTTATACAAAGTTAGATACAGGCCAGATGACACTAGTAGGCAATAGGGTGTGCCTTCAGTGGTTACTCAGGGATCCCAGCCCTTTCCATCATGTGACTCCATCATCTTTGGAGACCTTTGTTCTAGCCATGCAGCTGGAGAACCAAAGAGCATGGAGAATGGCACAGTTTATTAGGGTTCTTCTGAGAAACAGAACCAATAGGATGTGTGTGTGTGTGTGTGTGTGCACGCGCGTGTGCATGCATGTGTGTGCATAACAGATTTATTTTAAAGAATTGATTCATGCAATTATAGGCGCTGGCAAATCCAAAATCTACAGGATGGGCCAACAGGCTGGAGACCAGGAAAGAGCCAGTGCTGCAGTTCAAGCCTGAAGGCCATTAGTTGACAGAATTTCTTCTTGCTCATAGGAGGGTCAGTCTTTTGTGTTCTATTTGAGCCTTTGACAGATTGGATGAGGCCCACCCACATTATGGGGGCTAATCTGCTTTACTCAAAGTCCACTGACTTAAATGTTAATCTCACCCAAAAACACTGTCATAGAAACATCCAGAATAATATTCAATCACATATCTGGGCACTGTGGGCCAGCCAACCTGACACATAAAATTAGCCATACCACATGGCATACTTTATTGTCAGACCTGGAAGGGGTGAGTATTACTTCTTACCATATTGCGCCAGATGTAACTTATCTTAAGGCCTCAATCTATCAACAAGGGAAGCTAAGGAATATAATCTTCCCATGTATCTAGGAAGAGGGACCTAGATTGGTGACAATCTAGCTAGTCTCTGCCATAGTGGGTTTTCAAAATAAAGAATCCTGAGCTTGGAGGAAACCATCCCAGAAATGTTGGAACCAAGTGAGGAGGGTGCCCAACAATTGCCAAAGAGCAGAGGGTGGTGGGATATAGGGTGAGCTAGGAACTCAGAGCAGGGGGCAAACCAAGATCACACTGACCAAACCTATTACTAGGAATCTCATTTTAGAAATTCAGAGGAATTAAAATAATTTGAAGTCTTGACCAACAGCCTACAGTGAATACTCTTTTTAGATTACATGGCTATGAAAATCACCAGAACAGAAAATGTATTACTATGTTTTAGGTTTGTTATTTTCCCAAATCTTAGTGCGTGGGGAGTCCCTTTCTTTTGAGAACTGACTTTGACACGTGACTTCCCTTCTCAGCATGGAAGCCAGAGAGTCAAGAGAGTGTAGAAAGCAATGGTTTTCTGGCAGCAAGAATATGATGGGTAGAAAATGTAGGAAGAAGTTGCATCACAAATTACCTCTATTCCCTAGTGCCTGTTATTTAAAAGGAGGATAATGTAATGAAAACGGCACATCTTGAAATGAGACAAATAGAGTTTAGAACCATGGGTCCACCACATCACACATCAGGAAAGATAATTAATATTTCTAAATATTATTTGTTATTTTTTAAAAATGGATATTAAAAAAAAAAAACACTTACCAGCACAAGGAGTATATGGCATATGGTAGGTGCTCAGACTTGAAGTTACTTAGGAAAGCCCCGTGTATAAGAAGCCAGGCATTCTATTCAATGCTCAGCATGCCTTACTTCATTGAACCATCACAACAACACGATGAGCTGATATTATTGTTCACATTTTTCAGATGAGAAAATGAGGTTGAGAAAGATTTAGTAACTTGTCCAAAGTCACACAACTAGTAAGTGGTATAGCTGGGATTTTAATGCAGATAGTCTGATTCCACAGCTTGTGCTTCTAAATAGTGCATATAATGTATAAGGTAGAACACAGATATACTACGATGCTGGTTCAGAATATACAAATACATCATTGTTGGAACAAAACAGGGAATACAGAAATAGAATAAAGATAGGTTTAAGAAATATGATAAAGGTCGCATTTCAAATCAGAGAAAAAGAATGAACTGTTATTCAATAAACTGTGTTGGAATAATTGACTACCAATTAGAAAATTAAAATTAGGTTCCTGCTTTCCATCATATAAAGAGTAGTAAACTAAAATGTACTAAAAATGTCTTCGAGGCAAAAATCAGTTATTGATTGAGGCAGATTTTCCTAATCATGAAATGAAACCAAGGAGATCACTATATCAGAAAAAACTGACAAATATGCCTGCTTAAAAGTGAGGGGATTGGGTCCCCTTACCAGCCAGCCGCCCCTTCCTCCCCCCACAAAAAATGAGAATCTTCTATTTGGTAAATTAGACTTAAATGAGTTACCACAGTATATAATCACAACATAAAGAGTTCCTACAAAATCACCTAAGAAAATCCATACGACCTAATAGAACATGCTCAAATGATATATTAAAGCAGTTTATTGAAGAAATATTTATGGTTAATAAATATTAACAAGGAGCAAGCTCCTCATAATAGTAAAAGGTATGGATTTAAAATAGCAAGAAGATTCCATTTTCCACCTGTTTCCTGGTACAAAAATATAGAATATTGATTACCTCCAGAGTTGGCAAGCATGTTAAGAAACGGGCACTTTTATACACTTGATGGGAGTATAAAGTAATATAGCTTTTTGGAGCATTATTTGTTAATATCTATCAAAAATATGTACAGTAGGCCCTCTGTATCCATAGATTCTACATCCATGGATTCTGCCAACTACGGATCAGAAATGTTTGGGAAGAAAAGAAAAAAAGGTATCTGCACTAAACATGTACAGACTTCTTTTTCTCATCATTAGTCCCTAAACAATACAGTATAACAGCTGTTTAACATAGCTTACAGTGTTTTAAGTACTATGAATTATCTAAAGATGATTTAAAGTACACAGGAGGAGATGTGTAGGGTATATGCAAATGATATGCGATTTTATGTCAAGGACTTGAGCATCTGAGGATTTTGGCATCTGGGAGTGGGGGAAGGGGTGGTCCTGGAACCCATCCCCCACAGATACTGATGATTGCATAGGTGTAAACTACGACCCAGAAATTCTACTTTTAGGAACTGAACCTTATATTCAGCTCTGTACCCCACAGATATATAAAATCAATTTCTTCAATTAAAAAAAAAAAAATTGAACCTTAAAAAATACTCGTGCCAATATGTAGAGATATGTGTATGAGGATATTTATTTTTATATTGCTTACAATCATAGAAAATAGACTCAATTTAAGTAACCATTGATTGGAGAATGGTTAAATAAATAATGGTACAACCAAACTATGAAACTATTATGCAGCCTTTGGAAAGAATGAAGTAGAGCTACATGTGTTGATCTGGAAAGTGTCCGTCATATACTCTTAAATAAAAATAAACCATTGCAGAAGAGTATAAAAATAGTCCCAGTTACTAAGCCAAGGTAGTGAAAATTAAGAATGGGCAGAGGGGATGTGTTCTTTATACATATATATTTACTGTTTAATTTTTTTTCAAAGAATGTGTTTGAAATGCATATAAAATTGCCTAGAAAGATTCAAATGTAATCTGTTAACAGTGATTATTTCTGGCTGGTTGGACCAGGAAGGGTTGGTTAATGGAGGGTAGGATTATGTTTTTAATTTTACGTTCTTTATTGTTTGAAATGGTTGCAGTAGTATGTATTAATTTGGTGATAACAAAAATCATAGAGAAAAAAACAATTCAAAGCAAAAAGCAAACAAAACAGGCAGAAAATATCATCATTAAGGCCAGCAGCTTTTACTGTTTTTCCTTTAATCTCTGTCTCTACAAATAGAAAAAATGGCTGAGAGTATTTGGAAGATGAGCTTGCTCCAATCAACCAGGCCTGACGGTCTTTATTCTAAGGTACTCAGGGAATGAACAGAAATTACGGGAAAGCTATTAGCCATTATTTTTGAGTTCTTTGGAAGGATAAAGGAAGCCCTCAAAAATGAGAAAAGGTCACCACCTACTCAAAATGAAAAAAGGGTGGCTTTGGGTATTACAGGCTGGATATTTTAAACCCAGTTTTTAATCACTGGAAAGAGAGAAGATCCGCAGAGGAGATTTTCTTTCTTTCTGGGTGGCAGGGTGGGGCATGAATGGCTAGAAAGGGGATCCGCACCCTTGACCTTGGTGTTATCAGATCCACACTCTAAGCAAGTGAGCTAACCAGCCAGCCCTAGAAGATCCTCAAGTAAAAATGTAGCTGTTAGGAGAAACATGAAGTCCTGAGGGGTTGGGGAGGGCTGACATCATAATGAAATGGTCCTTTGGATTTCTAATCACACTCAAATAGATGGCTGGTCCTTTGAAGGTGGCTCTGAGCAGAATCAAACAGGGCAAACCAGTTCTGGAGTCACATGAGCTGGGTCACATCACCTCTACTGCTCTTGAGTGTGTGGGGTATGATCAGGACTTGGCAGCAGAAACCCAGTTCACCTGGCATAAGCTAGAAAAGGAGGGTCTCGGCTTTCTAAATTGAAACTTCCAGTTGGATACGGGCTTTAAAGATGCTGACTTTTTATAAGTTCTGCATTCCTCTGCATCAACTCCATTTTCAGTTGCCTCTTTTCTCCTATGGCCCGTACTCAAAGCTCTATGTCCAGTGAAAAGAAGGCCTTTCTCGAGGTCAGTCTCAAGATGAACTTTGGTTGGCTCTGAGGGTAACTGACCAATTTTCAACGGTGCTCAGGTGATGTATTACTTTAATCCCCACTTCTGGAACCATTGGTTGGCTTGACCTCACACCCCAAGAGTGGAGAAGTAGGCTCCAATAAAAATTGGGATGGTATCAGAAAAAGGGGAAATGGATGCTGGGTGAACAATAAATGTTCACTACAATCACATTGTGGACAGATCACCAAAAATAGCTAAGCCTCAGTTTTCTCATCTGTGTTAATGGGTGTTAAATGCCCACCTAATGGAATTATTGGGAGAATTAAAGTAAAGTAAATGAAAGGACTTGTAATTCAGAAAGCACTATTCAAATAAAAGATATTAATGTCACTATTGACCTTGAATGATAGGAAGAAAAATCTAAACAAGAAAAGAAAGAATAAAGAGAGAGAGAAATGAATCCAGAAAAAGGTACGTCATTTGCAAGAGAAATGAATATGGCAGGGGAAGAATATTAACCTGTGCTACAAATTTTAAAACTAAGGGGTAAAAAGGCAAAACTATGGAGACTGTAAAATGATCGGGGGGGGGGGGAGGGATCAACAGGTGGAGTACAGAGGATTTTTAGGGCAGTGAAACTACTCCAGATGCCATTATAATGTATAATGATACATGTCATTATACATTTGTCCAAACCTATAGAATGTACAACACCAAGAGTGAACCCTAATGTAAACCGTGGACTTTGGGTGATAATGATGTGTCAGGTAGGTTCATCAATTGTAACAAATGTCCCACTGTGGTGGGGGATGTTGATAATGTTGTGCATGTGTGGGGAGCCCCTGTATATGGGAAATCTCTGTACCTTCCACTCAGTTTTGCTGTGAACCTAAACTGCTCTAAGAAAATTAAGTCTTTTAAAAAATGAAGGGATAGCATGACAATTCGTTGAAGAATTATTCCTGACATCAGCATAGGAAATGTTTGTCTGGAACTGGGAACACGGGCAATCTCCGCATCCTGAGGGTGAAGGGGGCACGCTCTGTCTTGGCAGCCAGGGATGGGACCGGCAGCAGCAAACAGCAGCAGGAACCCAGAAGGAGCTCTAGAGACAGGCTTTGTAGATGAGAAACTTTGTAGATGAGAGAGCCGAACGCTCTCTTCAAAATGTAAATCAAGGCTTACTCGGCCTCCCTCTGTTCCCTGGCTCCCTGAATGGCCTTGGGTCGGCACTACACACATTTGGAAAGATAAAAGCATTAAGGTTTGCTTTACTAAAAGCAAACATTTGTCCAACATTTAGCTTGTTAAGGGCGGCATGGGCAGGGCCATTAGATAATGCTTATTTCTCTGGAGGGAACAGGCTGTTTTTACTCCAGTGATAGAATGGAGCCTCTGGTAAAAGTGGCAGCTTAGAAGGCTGACTCTTAGTTTAAGTCTCACCTCTGCCAAGACCCTGGCAAGTGTTTCAAGACCTTTCCTGAGCTTCATTTTCCTCATCTATAAAATGGGGGTAATACAGATACTCAGTTTGTAGGTATGCTGTGAAGAGTAAATGAATTAACACATGAAAACTCTGAAGTACAAGCAACATAAAAGACATTGGTGAGTTTGACTACTCTAGGTACCTCATATAATTGGAATTAGCATTTAATGGATACAGATTTTCAGTTCAGAACGATGAAAAAGTTCTGGAGATGAATAGTGGTTATAATTGCACAAAAATGTGATTGTACTTAATGGCACAGAATGTGCACTAAAAATGATTAAAATGGTAAATTTTATATTATGTATATTTAATCACAATTTTGAAAGGAATTGATGGTATGCTATTTGTCTAGGCATGTAGTAAATGCTCAGTAAATGCTTGCTGATTATTATGATTATGATTATTATTATGATTATCTAAACATAATAATAAAGTACAAGCAACAAATATTAGCTAAGATCAGTACTATCATCACTAATCAATGTCACATTAATCAGGATTATTGCCAATCTAGGCAGGTATAAAATCAGGATAGCAATGAGGTTGCTTTATCTCCTAAACTGAAAAGCTCCCTGAGATTAAGAAAAGAAAGATAAGAAAAATGAACATTTATTATGATCCTTGAGGACTAGGACTATGTCTGTTCTGGTTTATTTCTTTATTCTTACCACATGCACTAGTGATAGGAACATATTAGGTGTTCACTATGTTGTGTGTCAAACAAATCCACATGCATTGCTTTATTTAATCCTTATAATACCAAAGGTAAGTGTTACCACCATTTTACACATACCCAAATAAAACAACTAATCACACCAGAATTAAGAGTTTCTGGATAGAGAAATCCTGGTACATAGTGAGCAGCCACCATTTTTTGATGATAAGAGTGAAAAGGAAGACCTAGGATAAGACTGGAAGAGCCTGGTGATTTTGGCGTAGAGAACAGAGTCACAGTGGTGAAGAGAGCTGACTTACATGGAGAAAAAGAATCAGGACAAGGGTCAAGGTGGAGATTTGTGCAATCATTTATGATTCCTATAGTACACATCATTAAAAGACAAGACCTTTAAAAACAAACGATAGGCTTTCCTTACAACAAAGTAGTTGCCTGCTTGTTGCAGGAGGAACAAAAGCTTATTTTAAGCCACTGCCTGAACTGATTTTGACTGCGACAAAAGTTCTTAATATCTGCCATGGTCTGATGTTTGTGTCTCCCCAAAATTCATATGTTGAAACCCAATCACCAATGTGACAGTATTAGGAGCTGGGGGCTTTGGGGAGGTGATTAGGTAATGAGGGCTAAGCCCTTGTATTAGTCCGTTTCTGTTGCTTATAACAAAATACCTAAAACTGGGTGATTTCTAAAGAAAAACAAAATTTATTGCTTACAGTTTCTGAGGCTGGGAAGTCCAAAATCCATCTGGTGGTGGTGACAGTGACCCAGGGGTCTCACATCACAATATGGTGGAAGCAGAGAGAAAGACTCTCTTCTCTCTTCTTTTAAAGCCCTCAGAACCACGCCCCTAACCACCATTTTTAATCCATTCACTACTGCATGGTCCTACAGTCCAATCACCACTTCAAGGCTCCACCTTTCAACTACCTTAATAGGATTTCCCACCCTCTTAACAGTCACAGTGGGAGCCAAGTTTCTAATACACAATTGAAGCTTCAGGGAGTTTTGGGGGGACATAATTCAATCCATTACAGCCTTCACAGATGATGGGTTAGGGCCTCTATAAAGTAAGCCCAAAGGAGCTTGTTTATCCCTTCTGCCATGTGATGACACAGCTAGAAGGCATCCTCTGTGAACCAGAAAGCAGGCCCTCACCAGACACCAAATCTGACTGCACCTTTATCTTGAATTTCCCAGCATCCAGAACTGTGAGAAATAAATATTTGTTGTTTCTAAACTACCCGGTGTGTGGTATTTTGTTATAGTAGCCCAAACAGACTAAGACAATTTCCTTCACTGTTTGACTTTATAAGTGTTATTTACCAATATTTACTATGAAATATTCATGAAAGCCATTTATTTACATATGCATATAGATCTCTTCACATTTCCTCTGCTCTGCTACCTATTCAAATTACTCCTTTGCTCTGTAATTTGAATTTCTCTCCAGTAAGAATTCTCTGCTCGTCAATAAGTTTGAGCTATGACAAAAGACATTGCCAAATTCAGGGATTTCCCATTGCTGTGAGTTTTCTCAGGTTAAATCAATGAAATTTATAAAAGGTAAGTTTCATTTTTGTTCTCCAGTATGAATTCTGTGATATGAGTAAGGAACAAACATAGCTAATGGTGTTTCCACATTCCTTATACTTAAGTGGTTTTTTCAATGAATGAACTGCCTGAAGTCTACTGAAGTCCTCCCTGCATTCATTACGTACTTACATGGGTTTTTTCTCCAGTGTGAAATCCGCAAAGTTGACAGATATTTGAACTCTGCCTGAAGGACTTCCTACGATTATTATATTCATAGGGCTTTTCTCCAATATGAAGTCTCTCATGGAAGGTCTTGCCTAGGTATGGTCATTCCATTCATAGATTTCATCTTCATTATGAATCCTTTGGCACCTAGTAAGGTATGAGCATTTGCTAAAAGCCTTTCTACACCCGTTACTTTTATAGTTTTTATTCACAGTATGAATTCTGTGATAAGCTAACATTACTCTTAGCTAAAAGCCTTCTCACAGTATTATTTATATCCATAATGTTTTTCTCCAGCATATATTCCTTGATGCTGCGTAAGATGAGAGTCATAGCTAAAGTCTTCCCTATGTTCACGACACAGACTGGTTTTCATTTTCTTATGAACTCTGTGACACTGATAAAATTTTGAGTATTGATGAGGCTATCCCATAATATTTACTCTCAAAGAATTTCCCCACAGAATGAAATTACTGCTCTTAAGAATAAATCCTTTTGTAAATTCACTGCATATCAAGATTTCCCATCTTACATAGGTAGTTCTATGCTTTATTGTGAATATGTTTCTTTTGAAACTTTGATCATGTGGATGATATTTACGTGTTCCCCTCATGGTGAAAGGCTTTTGGACAAAAGGAAATAATGTCAGATGAAAACTTCCCCCAAAGGAGTTTTGTTATGGCTAACTCTGCCCTCAAATTGATCTTCTCTTTCTCATTTTTTTCCTGAACAAAAATATCTCAAGGATATGGCTGGCAAGCTTTTTTCACCATTAACTTTCTCCATCATTCTTGATAAAAAAATATCCAACTTTGGGGTTCACTTCTCTGACACACAGCCAAACTACTTTCCTCTCTGTCTAAAGACCGGCTCCTTAGAATGTGTTTCTGATAGGACACATGATCAGAACTGAAGACTTATAGTCACTGTGCTAGGTGAATAATGTCCCCACAAAGATGTCCACACCCTAATCTCTGGAACCTGTGAATATATTACCTGACACAGCAAACAGGACTTTGCTGACGTAACTTAGTTAGGAACCTTGAGATGGGGTAATGATCCTGGATTATCTGGGTGGGCCCAGTGTAATCACAGGGGTCTCTAAAAGAGGAAGAGGGAGGCCGAAGAGGACAGAGGGAGGGAGGTGTGACCTTGGAAGAAAGGCCAAAGGGATGGGACCTAAGGAGGACTCCAGCCGCTGTCACTGGCTTTGAAGATGAAGGAAGGGTGTCATGAGTCTCTAGAACCTGGGAAAGACAAAGGAACAAATTCTCCTCTAGAGCTTTTCTGTGTTCCAGAAAGGAACACAGCCATATGTGATGCTTGCTTTTAGCCCACTGTGACCCTTGTTGAACTTCTACCCTACAGAACTATAAGATAACACACTGTGATGTTTTAAGCCACTGAGTTTATGGCAATTGTTATGGCAGCAGTAGAGCACTAACACAGCAACAATGGCCATCAACCCTGCAGCCATGATGGTATGTAGGGTCAGGTCATCGAACACCGTATTCTGTGGCAGATGTGGGAGTGTGTCTCTCTAATCTCCCTTGGAGGGAACCTGGTATGAGGAGTGTAGTAGCTATCAGCATCTACAGAAAGGACATCCCCTCTGCAGGCTCCTCCCAGCCAATGACTGAGCATAGCAGGATACTAGAGCCCAGCCATTCCTGCCCAATGGGGGACTCTTCTAACAGGCAATCTTGGACTGGGGCTCCCCACCAGCCTCACCAGGGCTTCCTCAGAGCTGCACTGCAGACTGAAGCTCTTCTTATTCAGCTCTCCTTCCTTCCCACTCTTTCTTCACAGATGTCAAACCTCCCTCCTATTCCTGTTCCTTTGCCCTTTTATCCTACAGGCATTTCCCCCAGTAAATTTCTGTATTTCAAGTTCCATCTTGGCGTCTGCTTCTGGGAAGATCCAAAATGACACATCTTCTAAGGTCCAGCTCCAAAGATCCAATGTCCTTGTATTTTACCAGAAAGGGGCTCTCATGTGCTCCTTTCTGGCTAATCACCACTCCTCTATGTCTTTCTTAAATAGCCTCTCTTGCTTTTTTAAATTGCCATCTCCATCTCTCACCCTGATAGAAACTATCTAAAGCCCAATAACTGATTATTAAGCTAAGCAGTAGCTTAGTATTAGTATTATTCTTAGTATTATTATTATTATTCTAAGCAGGCAGAGAATCCTTGCTCATTCCAGGTGTGTTATATTGTAGTGTGTGTGTATGTCTGTGTGTGTGTAGAAGACTGCAGATATTCATAATTTCATATCTTTCCTGCTTTCTCTATCACATGAAGATAAAGGACCCAAGGATCTGAAAGGCCGAGTAACTTGGCTGAGGTCACATACTGAGCACATGATGAAATCAATTTCAATTCCAGGTCTTGCTGACTGCAAAGCCCATGCTATTTCAACAAAACCATACACATTCTGCGGTGCAAATGTATTTGTTGGAACTCCAGTGGGTGTTCACGGTAGGATTCAGATGCATCTGGAGGAGTAATGAGGACAATCATATCAAGACCTTATTAGCATGAGGAACTGAGGATCCTTCTGGGGAAAAACTCATCCCAGGCTAGAGTCAAGTGCACAGGTGTGATCCATGCTTAGCAGGATTAGCATGCAGGAAAAGTCTGAGCCCTGCATGGTGTCCCATAGTCACTTCCACAGTCTACCCTCTGACCCAGCCCCCAGGGACTCATGCCTAAGTCCCAGGAAGAAGAAATTATAATAACAAACTGTTTTCAGTATATTAACAAAGAGAAAAATACCCAGTGTCAACATATCTACTTCTAATAAAGCGAAGAAGGAAAACATGCAGAGCATAGACACAGGGCAGAAAATGTTAATCACAAAGAAGTCCCTTTCAATCCAGCCCAAAGCAAGAGCAGACTGAGATAGTCGGAGTAGTCATTTCTTTCAAGTGAGGGAAATTGCCAATAATGTAGGAGCTGGAGGAAGGCAAAGAGGATAAAAAGGTAAATACTCCAGGGAGCAGCTGCCCACCTCTCCTGTGGTACTAATAACACTGACGTTAGGCTCTAGAATATTCACTGCCCTATAAAATGCTCTCCATGCTCGATAAGCAACAAAAATCATCACATATCAGTGCTTTCTTTCCATTTTTTGGTTTTGTTTTCTGTTTTTGTTTTTCTCATTTAAAAGGGAAGTGGTGCTTTCTAGCTATTAAAAGCCTTGTTTTTAATTCAATCACCAGTTTAGTATAGTCCCAGCATGTGAACTTTTTAATAAACGAACGAGAGGTAGTCTATTTAAAAGAAAAGCAACACCTGCACACTCTCAACAATTTGGAAATTAAAGGCCACCCGTACCCCAGCCCCTGAGCTCTTTTACTAAAGGAAAGTGGAATACGTTTTCAGTTGGTCAGAAAACCTGTGCATAATGCTTTTGTTGGCTGGGTCATCCTCCAGATTCTAAATCGATTGCTAAGAAAAGTTGGTTCCTTGAACCATTTATCAGGGTGAAAGGCTGCTGAGTATTGGTTGCAGCATTGGCAAAGATTTGAGGAATGGTGGTGCCCTCAAAGATGTTTGGGCAATTCAATAAATCACTGCTTTGTGCTGGTACCTATATTTTCCCTCCATCCCCAATGTCAGCTGTAATCTAGGACTTTTCTTACCACTGTCTCTAATTCAGTGGACTCCAAATTTAGTACATGAGATAATTCATTGAGGGTTAGGATGTTCTCTATTTTTCATCTCATCTTTAAAAAATCCTACATTATTCATAAATAAATAAATTGACCTGTAATAGGAGTGCCTGGTTAAAAATTTTTAGCTGATGGGGGATAGATGAAAAAAGTTTGAATACCTGTTTTAGTCTTACATAGTTCAAACTTTCCAGATCTTTTAAGGTTATTCAGTTTTTTATTCTTTCACCCATCAAATATTTGAGAACCTACTACATCTGGAATATAACAGTGAGACTGAAAATGTCCTTGCTCTCATAGAACTTACTGGGAGACAGAGGAAAAAATATTTTAAATACTATAATATTATATAGTGATAGGTATAATTTAAAAGTTAAGCAAGTCAAGGGGCTCGATATGACGGGTGATAGCCTTTTAGATCAGGTGATCAGGGAAGGTCTCTGTGACAAGGTGGCATTCAAGTACAAGTTTTAAATAAAGTGAAGGGGTGAGTTAGGCAAGTATGGGATAGGCTCTGTAACAGACTCTGCAGTGCAGCTGCCTAAACAAAATAGATACTTATTTCTCTCTCACCTAAAAGACTAAATATAAGTAATCCAGAGACAATATGATAGGAACCTGGAATCTTACTCTGGCTTATCTGTTGTCTTAATCTGTTTTGTGCTGCTATAAATAGAATATCACAGACTAGGTAATTTATAATGACCAGAAATTTATTGGCTCATGATTCTGGAGGCTGGCAAGTCCAAGATCAAGGGGCCAGCATCTTGTGAGGGCCTCCTTGCTGAGTCATTCCATGCAGAAGCGCAAAGAGAGGGTGAGAGAGAGAGAGAAGGGGACCGAACTCACCCATTTATAATCAACCCACTTCTGTGATAACAAACCAGTTCCCACGATAATGGCGCTGATATATTCACGAGAGCAGAGCCTTCATGACCTAGTCACCTCTCATTAGGCCCCACCTCCCAACACTATTGCATTGGGAATTAGGTTTCCAACACATGCTTTTTGGGGGATATACTCAAACTATACCATCTACCACCTCCAAAGCAGGAGTCAGCAAACTGGCACAGTCACAGATCAAATCTAGGCCACGGTCTGTTTTTGTAAATAAAGTTTTATTGAAACATAGTCATGCCAATTCATTTATGTATGGTGGCTTCCTGCATGTTCCAGGTAGAGTTGAATAGTAGCAACAGATACCTTGTGCCCTGTAAAGCCAAAATTGTTCACTATTTGCCCCTTTATAGAAGGAGTTTGCTGATCCCTGCTTTAGCTTATTGGTTTGGAGAACATATTTTAAGTGATACCCTTTCCCTCTTGTAAGCAGTTAGCTTCACTGAGATAGAAAAGACACTGAGGAGAGGCATGGGCCATTTCCCTTGCCCTCAGTTTATAGAGGTCCTTCAGAATGGCTGGGCATTAAGAGAATACAGCAAATTCTGTAGCCCCCATTCCTTTTTTCCTCACCTTCCCACAATAGTATTTTTGCATCATGACCCCAACAGACTCACCGTCCCCAGAAACACCCTCATCCCACACCCTAGTCTTCCCTCCTCCCTGCTCTCTAGTCTACAAGCCCCAGGGGAAAGGCGGCAAGGCCCAGCTGTGGCAGGAAAGGAGCTTCAGTGTGCCTCCTGCCCAGCTAATGCAGGAAGGTCGCAGTGTGAAGGACTCTCTCAGCTGTGAAGCCTGGGGAGCACGTTGCTTCCCGAAATGAGGACATCCCAGCCAGCCAGTCAGGGAGGAGCACTGTAGCAGGAGGGGAGGAGGGACGAGGAGATGGATGGGGCAGGTCTACCTGACATACCACCTCCAGCAGGCAGACAGCACAGGCCAGGCCCATCTCCAGCCTACAGAGACCAGATGCTGGTGTGGGCTTTACGACCAGAGGCACCAGCACCGGGCTGACTGAAGTCCCGCTGGAAGAATGTGGATCTGTGTCATGTCGAGATCTCACAAAGCAAGAGGAAAGAGCCTCTTCTTTTTATCTCCTGTATTTGTGGAGTTTGTCAAGAATGAAGCAACTCAAATAACATCATGATTTGTAAATATGAGGTCTGTCATCATTATATAACATTGTCTGGCCTGTGTTTAAAATCATAGATCAAATAAAGAGCTCAAGGCTTGAAATATTACACACAGATGATTTTAAGAGGTGGTGGTGCCTCTTCCAAAGTTTTGTGGGGCAGGACTGTTTGCCATCTTATAGCCTGCGTTTTATCAGGACTCCCTTGTCTCCTGACCACCATCACCTTGGTGTCGATTTAGGAGGGACACATAATTTGATCCAAAGAAAGAAGACATGATATGAGATGTTATTGTATTTGAGGCTTTAAAAATCCCTTTGTCTAAAAGTGTCTAGCTTGGTTCTCTGTACTAACCACAACATATGAAAGGTTGAATGAAAGGAACCAGTGGTACTGTGTTCATCATGGTGAAATGAGAAGGGAGACCTGATAGAGGGTGTAGGCAAAAGAAGGGAAAGGTGTGGATCACCCTGACCCATTCCTAAGAGTCACAGTGTAAGTGAGCAAATGGCCTCAGGACACAGACAAACAGTGCTGGGGACACTCTGCCTTTCGCTTCCAGAACCTCTTCCCCTAAGTGCCTTCAAATACCCAACTCCCCACTGGTTGTTCCACTTTCCATACCCAAGTCCGTACTCAGAGAGCTCTGAATGTGGTTTATTCTAAGAAGAACATGACTATGAGAACCCAGTGTGTTCCCAGTCCCTACATCTGCTTTTTACTAGAGATAAAAGATAGAACCTGGTGCTGTGGGAGGGAGGGCACTGAGAAGCCAGGAGAGAAAGGCTTGGACGGGGTGTACCCTGAAGTGTATGGCTGCCTCCTCCACCCAGGAGGTCATGGATGCACCTGGCAATCTGAAGGGTGTGGGAAGGGAAAGCTAGAAGAAGGGAAGCCTGGGAAAGGGACCCTGTCCCAAGAGAGGATAAAAGGAGATAGTTTTTTTAAGGCTGTGTAGTACCGAGGTAAGAATGCTTGATATAGTCACTCTGGAAAATAGTTAGGCAATTTCTTAAAAAGTTAAACATAAATTTATCGTAAGACCCAGCAATCCCACTCCTGGGAATTTATTCTAGAGATATTAAAACAGGTTCACACAGAAACCTGTGCAGGAGTGCTCACAGCAGCTCTGCTCACAGCAGCTCTACTCACAATTGCTCCAAACTGAAAACAACCCAGATTGTCTTCTATAGGTGAGTGGATAACTGCACTGTGGCACATGCATACTACGGAATGCTGCTCAGCAATGACAAAGAACAAACTATCCATACACGCAGCAACTTAGATAGATCTCAAATGCATTATCTGAGAGAAAGAAGCCATTCTTGAAAGGTTACTTACTGTATGATTCCATTTATGACATTCTTTTCTTTTCTTTCTTTCTTTTTTTTTTTTCTTTTTTTGTTGCTGGCCAGTACAGGGATCGAACTCTGGACCTTGGTGTTATGAGCACCATGCTCTAACCAACTGAGCTAACTGGCCAGCCCCTGTAAAACATTCTTAAAGACACAAAGACAAGAGACTGAGAACAGACAAGTGGTTGCCAGGGGTTGGGGGAAGGGAGGGTGTGATGATAGAGAGTAACATTAGGGAGTTTTTGGTGATGATGGAACGGTTCCATAACTTGACTGTGGAGGTGGTTACATAACTCTCTATGTGTTAGAATTCATAGAACTCTACACACACACACCCAAAGGTCAATTTCCCTATATGATAATTCAAAATATTATTTAAAATTGTAAATACTTCCAAAGAAGGAGTGCTTGATATGACTTATGGAGACCTGAGTACCACTTCCTACTGGGTATGACTTTGAATAAGTTCATCCATCCATCCATCCACCATGCATTCATTCTAGGCAGGCCTTAAGGATGCACAGACAGAAGGCAGAGTTTCTGCTCACAAGGAACTGATCTAATGGAGGACATCAAGAGGTACACACACAACTTGAACATGGTTTGATAGAGGTTTGCACATGGTGAAGTGGAGGAACCCTCAAGGGGACCCAAACTCAGACTGGGAAGGTCAAGGATGGCTTTGCACTCAGAGCCTCTGTTTCCTCATTTGGAAGTTTGGAGAAAATAGTCTTTCCTGCCCCACCTATTCTAGAGGCTTGTTGGGAGAATCAAGTTCATAAGGAAGGTCTGTGCTCTGTAGGGCACGGTTGGTTGTATAGAAAGGCTGTGATTGTCCAGATTCAAAAGGAGCTGTTTAGTCTCTCAAAAGAAATGGGTGGTTTTAAGAATAATAATTTTGTAGGTAAATGTAATGGGGAGAAGAAGAGGACAAGATGTCTCTGCATCTCCCCATGGGCTGTTATGAAAAATGTGTTTATAAATTTGCTTTAAAATGTTTTGAAGCAACACAGAATTTTACTTCTATTCAGGATTTCCCTGCTGGGCTAACAATTTGATTTCTACAACATTGGCTGGAAGAGAAAATAAAACAGAACTATTGTAAAAGTTATAAGCTAAAATCATATGTGATGTTTTTCTACCAAATTATTCATTCTAAAAGATCTTTCAGACTTTCATTTTTGTTTTCCTGTAGAAAATAGATCTATAACCAATAGACATAAGTTGAAGGTAGACATTATTTTGGCTTTTACATGGAAGAATCTTTTAAAAATTAGCAATGAATAATAATTACCTTTGAGCATTTATTATATGCTAGGTACTTGGTCAAGCATTATATAATCATTATCTCATTTAATCATAAAAACAACACTAATGGTAGATACTGTTACTACTTCCAAGTAGTACAATAAGAAATCTAAAGCTCAGAGGAGTATTTCTGTTTAAACCATTTTGAGTTGATTTTGGTAAATGGTGAGAGTTAGTAGCCTAGCTTCATTCTTCTGCATATGGATATCCAGCTTTCCCAATACCATTTATTGAAGAAGTTGTCATTTCTCTAATGTATGTTCTCAACATCATTGTCAAAGATCAGTTGGCTGTAAATATGTGGATTTATTTCTAGGTTCTTTATTCTGTTCCATTAGTCCATGTGTCTGTTTTTATGCCAGTACCATGCTGTTTTTGGTTACTATAGCTTTGTAGTATATTTTGAAGTCAGGTAGTATAACGTCTCCAGCTTTATTCTTTTTTGCTTGAAATTACTTTGGCTATTTGAGGTCTTTTGTGGTTCCACATGAATAATAGAATTGCTTTTTCTATTTCTGTGAAGAATGTCATTGGTATTTTGATAAGGATTGCATTGAATCTGTGCATTGCTTTTGGTAGTATGGTCATTTTAACAATATTAATTCTTCCAATCCATAGTCATGGAGTGTCTTTCTATTTCTTTATGTCCTCTTTAATTTCTTTCATCAGTGTTTTGTAGTTTTCATTGTAGATATTTTTCACCTTTGTTTAAATTTATTCCTAGGTATTTCATTTTTTTGGTAGCTACTGTAAATGGGATTTCTTTCTTTATTTCTTTTTCTGCTAGTGCATTGCTATCTAGAAATGCTGTTGATTTTCCTGTGTTGATTTTGCATCCTGCAACTTTGCTGAATTTGTTTATCAGTTCTAAGGGGTTTTTTGGTAAAGTCTAGGTTCTTTTATACTTAAGATTATGTCATCTGCAAACAGGGACAATTTGACTTTCTCTTTTCCAATTTAGATGTCCTTTATTTCTTTCTCTTGCCCAATTGCTCTGGCTAGAACTTCCCATACTATGTTAAGTAGGGATAGAAAGAAAGAGCATCCTTGTCTTGTTCCTGTTCTTAGAGGAAAAGCTTTCAACTTTTCCCCATTCAGGATAATATTAGCAGTGGGTTTGTCATATATGGCCTTTATTGTATTGAGATTCTTTCCTTCTATACCTAATTTGTTGAGAGTTGTTATCATGAAGGGATGTCAAATATTATCAATTTTTTTTCTGCTTTATTGAGATGATCATATGGTTTTTGTCCTTCATTGTGTTGCTGTGGTGTATCACATTTATTGAGTTGCATGTGTTAAACCATGTTTGAATCCCTGGAATAAATCTCATTCAATCATGGTGTATAACCTATTTGGTGTTCTGTTGAATTCAGTTTGCTAGCATTTTGTTGAGAATTTTCGTATCTATGTTCATTAGGGATATTGGCCTGTAGTTTTCTACTTTTGTCATGTCCTTGTCTGACTTTGGTATCAGGATGATGCTGGCCTCATAGAATGAGTTTAGGACAATATGCTCTGCTTTGATTTTTTTGGAATAGTTTGAGAGGAATTAACATTAATTCTTCTTTAAAAGTTTGGTAGAATTCAGCAGTGAAGCCATCCAGTTCTGGGCTTTCTTTATTGGGACACTGCTGATTATTGATTTAATCTCATTGCTCATTATTTGTCTCTTCAGGTTTTCTATTTCTTCTTGGTTCAGTCTTGGTAGGTTGTTTGTGTCCAGAAATTGTCCACTTCCTCCAGATTTTCCAATTTTGTTTCCATATTTTATTGGCTTGGAGTCATTAATAATAATCTCTAATGATTCTTTTTATTTCTGTGGCATCAATTATAATGTCTACTTTTTCATTTCTGATTTTCATTATTTGAGTCTTCTCTACTTTTTTCTTAGTCTAGTTAACGGTTTTTCAATTTTATCTTCTCATAAGACCAACTTTTTGTTTCATCAATCTTTTGTATCTTTTCTTGGTCTCTATTTTATTTAGTTCTGCTCTGATCTTTATTATTTCTTTTTATCTACTAATTTTGGGATTGGATTGTTCTTGCTTTTCTAGTTCTTTGAGGTGCTACATTAGGTTGTTTATTTGAAATCTTTCTACTTTTTTGATGTAAGCACTTATTGTAATAAACTTACCTCTTAGTACTGCTTTTGCTGTATCCCATAGATTTGGTATGATGTGTCTTCATTTTCATTAGTTTCAAGAAATTTTTTTATTTCCTGCTTAGCTTCTTCTTTGACCCATAGGTCATTTAGGAGCATGTTGTTTAATTTCCATGTATTTGTATAGTTTCCAAAGTTATGTTTGTCATTAATTTCTAGTTTTATTCTGTTATGGTCTGAAAAGATACTTGATATGATTTTTTTTTTTAGTTTGTTGAGAACTTGATTTGTGACCTAACATGTGGTTGTTCTATCCTGGAGAATGTTACACGTGCTGATGAGAAGAATGTATACATCCAAAAGTGCAGTTTACATCCAAAGCTTCTTTCTTTCTCTTTCTTTCTTTCTTTCTTTCTTTCTTTCTTTCTTTCTTTCTTTCTTTCTTTCTTTCTTTCTTTCTTTCTTTCTCTTTCTTTCTTTCTTTCTTTCTTTTCTTTCTTCTCTCTCTCTCTCTTTTTCTTTCTTTCATTTATTTATTTTTGTCTAGATGATCTGTCCCATGCTGAGAGAGAACTACTATAGTCCTCACCAATTCTTGTATTGGGGTCTATCTCTCCCTTTAGATCCAATAATATTTGCTTTATATATCTAGGTGTTCTGATTTTGAATGTATATATATTTAAAATTGTTATATCCTCTTGCTGAACTGATCACTTTATCATTATATAATGTCCTTTTTTGTTTCTTTTTATAGTTTTTGGTTTAACATCTATTTTATACTGCTCATTTTTGGTTTTCAACTGCACAGTGTATCTTTTCCTTCATCACAATTAGTCTATGTGAGTGAAGTAAGTTTCTTGTAGGCAGAATATAGTTGGGTCTTTTTTTTTTAATCCATTCAGCCAGTGTGTATTTTTTACATGAAAATTTAATCCATTTACATTCAAGGTTGTTATTGAAAGGTATTGCCTTACTCTTGACATTTTATTAATTTTTATAGTTGTTTTATATACTTTTTGTTCCTTTCTTTCTCTTTTTTGTCTTTACTGTCTGATGGTTTTTGTAGTGATAAGTATAATTTCTTTCTCTTTCTCATTTGCATGTCTGCTCTACCAGTGAGTTTTATTCTTTTGCACATTATCATGATAGTAATTACCATTCTTTTTCTTCCAGTTGTCGGACTCCCTTAAGGATTTCTTATAGGGCTGGTCTTGTGGTAGTAAATTCCCACAGTTTTTGTTCATCTGGGAAAGACTATTTTGCCTTTGCTTCTGAAGGATAGCTTTGCTGGGTATAGTATTCTGGGCTGGCAATTTTTTTTTTTTTTAGCATGTTGAATATATCATTCCACTCTCTATTGGCCTGTAAGGTTTCTGCTGAGAAATCTGTTGTTAGCCTGATGGGGATTCCTTACAGGTCACTTGATGCTTTTCTCTTGCTGTTCTTAGAATTCCCTCTTTGTTTTTGACTTTTGACAATTTTACTACAATAGGTCTTGGAGAGGATATTTTTGGGTTACATCTGTTTAGGGATCTTTTAACATGTTGGATCTGGTAGTCCATTTCTCTTTAAATTCTTGGGAAGTTTCCAGATATTATTTCATTAAATAGGTTTTTGATGCCCTTTTTGTACTCTTCACCTGAAGGAACACTCATAATATGGATGTTTGCACACTTAAAGTTGTCCCACAGATTTCACAGCCTTTCTTCATTTTTTAAATTCTTTTTCATTTTTTTTGTCAAACTGGGTTGTTTCAAAAAACCTGTCTTCAAGTTCAGAAATTCTTTCTTCTGCTTGATCTGGCTTATTGCTTAAGCTCTCAGCTGTATTTCTTATTTTATTTAATGAATTCTTCAGTTCCAAGATTTCTTCTTTGTTCCTTTTTATGATATCTATCTCTGTGTTGAATTTCTCCTTCAGATACTGAATTGTTTTTCTCATTTTGTTGTTTTGTCTATCTGTATTTTCTTGCATCTCATTGAGTTTTCTTAAGATTATTCTTTGGAATTCCTTTTCAGGCATTTCATAGATTCTTTGGAGTCTGGTACTGGAGAATCACTGTATTCCTTTGAGTGTGTCATGTCTTCCTTTCTTTTTTTTTTTCCATGTTTCTTGTATCCCTACATGGATGTCTGGGCATCAGGTGGAATAGTCACTTCTTCTAATACTCTGGAGTAGCCTTTGAAGAGAGAGAACCTTTCCTGTAGATGTGTTCTATATCATTGGTTGGATAGGGTGTTTCAGGTTTGGTTCCAGGTGAGCACAGTAGTGTACTGTCCATGTGATTTCTTCAACTATATTCAATGTCAGATTGTCTGTAAGTGCATCTATGGCTTAAGTACTGGGGCACCAGGCAGCTCCTTGCTGTAGTAGGCAACACTAGGCTGGGTCACAGGGGTCATGAATGAGGTCTTGAGCTCTTGGGAGAAGAATTGGGGTGCTCTGCATCTCCTCAACTTCAATGGGCAACCCTGGGCAGGATTGCTGTGGTCACTGTCAGGGCCTTAGACTTTGAGGGAGACAGTGAAGTGCTCAGCACCTCCTCAAGTGAGGTGGGAGATTCTGGGTGGGGTCACTGGGACTTTGGGCTGGGCCCTGTATCCCCAAAGGAGGCATTGAAGTGCTCTGCAGCTCCTCAGCTGAAGCAGGAGACAATAGGTGAGGTTGCTGGGGCCATGGGTGTGCCCTAAGAGAGATGCTAGATTGCTCTGCAGCTGCTCAACCAGAGTGGGTCACTCTGGACGAGCCTGCTGCAGTTGTGCCAGGCCACTGTGCTCCTAAGAGAGATGCTGGGTTGCTCTGCAGGACCATTGTTGTATTGGGCACTCTGAGAGAGGTCATTGTGGATGTGTGTAGGATCCTACACTCCCAAGGGGAACACTCTGAGGTGCTCTGAATCTCCTCAGCTGGAGTGGGCCATTCTGCATAAAGTCATTGGAGTTGTGAGCAGGACCCTGCACCCCCAAGAGAGCTGCTGGGGTGCTCTAGAGCTGTTCAGCTGGAGTGGGTCACTCTGGGCAAGAATGCTGCAGTTGTGGTTGGGTCCCTGTTCCCCCAAGAGAGATGTTGGGTTGCTCTCCAGCTCCTAAGCTGAACTAGGGCACTCTGGGCATGGTTGCCAGGGCCACGGACAGGCCCCTGCATCCCCAAAAGAGACACTGGGTCACTCTGCAGCTCTTTGGCTTATAGTGGGCTGCTTCACACAAGGCCCTGGGGTTGAGGGTGGGCCCCTGTGCTCCTAAGAGTAATGCTAGATCACTCTGCAGCTCCTCAGCTTGGGTGGGCCACTTTGGGAGAGGTCTCTGGGGGCATGAATGGGCTCCTGTACCCCCAAGATAGACACTGGGTTGCTTTGCAGTACCCCAGCTGAGCAGGTGGCCCTGGGCAGGTTCACTGAAGTTGCAGTTATGGCTCTGTGCACCCGAAAGAGTTGTACAAGTGCTCTACACTTTCCGAACTGGAGTGCATGGCACTGGGAGGGTTTGCTAGAGCTGGGGCAGGAGTTCTTGTGTACTGAGGGGGGCTTAAGGCTGTGGAGATGCTGGGGCTATTGGACCCAAGGGTGAAATGCATTTGGATTTATGGCTCTGATCCCCAAATGATGATGTGCTGTGGCAGCCCAGGACATAGGGAATAGGGGGAGCTCAGTGGAAACTCCCTCCCTGCAGTCATGTAGGCTGCCCAGCAGCTCTCCACACTGGGCTCATGGCCTACAAGAACCACACGCTCCCTTGTAGCTTGGATCGAAGGCATCAGGGGTGCAACTCTTGCTTACCTTCTCCCTGCAAGCAGAAGTTCCTCCTGGTTCCCTGCTGCTCCTGGCTGGGAGATGGGTTGGTAGAGGCCAGGTATTTTCTACTATTCTCTATGTGGCTATCCTGAATTTCTGTGCTCACTCGCATTTCCATTACTCCTTTGATGTGCTCCAGTGCTATCCTTTGGTTATTTTCATGCCAGTATAGTCATGTATTCATTCATTGTTTTGTCAGTCTTTGTAGGAGAGACAAGCAGTAGAATCTTCTAGTTAGCAATCTTGCTCCTGGTGCATTTACATTTTTAAAAATACACATATTTTATGACCCATCAATTCCAATGCTTTGGTGTTTTTTTCTAGAGAATTACTTGCTCATGTGCTAAAGAAGGGTACACAAAAGTCTTGACTTTGGCTTTGTTTGCAAAAGCAAAAAGCTGGAAGCAACCTAGTTATTTAGTAAGAAAATGGTAACAGTGTGGGGCATCCATGTTATGGAATATTCAATGTAGCTTAACAGGTTAGGGCAGATCTAGACAGGCTGGAAAACCTCCAAGATGACTCTTGAGTAAAAAGAAGACAGTGCAGGAAAAAAAAATGCAATATAATATCATTTGTGTAAATTCCTTAATAGCACACACCCATATAAAGTCATTCTGTGGATACTGAATGTTATTGGATTCCCTAATAACACAACCATATAAAGTCATTTTGTAGTTAGGTATTTAATGTATAGAAAAAGGATAAAAAGTGAACTGGTAAAAATGGTTACTTCTAGGAAGGGGCTTGTAATTAATTAGTCAAAGGGAACTTAGATATCACCTCTAAAATTTCAATTTTCACTAGAGAAGATGTAGTCCTATATTACTTCATAACTAACAATAAATATTTTTTAAAAATGAAAAAAAACAGGTATGTCTGATTCCAGAGCCTAAGGATATTGTCACATTGGTTCTTAATCTATGGTTTGTGGCTATATTTTAGCAAGTTCATGAACTTCCTAAAATTGTGTGCACATTGTGTGTGCATAGGGGTGTACACTTTTTCTTAGGTAGAGATTCACAATATTGGATTCCCAAAGGGGATCTGTCTTAGTTCATTCAGGTTGCTATAACAAAATACCATAGACTGTGTGGCTTATGAACAATAGAAATTTATTTCTCACAGTTCCAGAGGCTGTTAAGTCCAAGATTAAAGCACTGGAAGATTCGAGTCTGATGAGGGTTCACATCCTGATTCATAGACGGCCATCCTCTTACCGTGTCCTCACGTGGCAGTGTAGGGTCCCTTTTATAAGGGCACTAATCCCATGCATGAGGGCTCCACTTTCATAACCTAATCACCCGCCAAAGGCCCCAGCTCCAAATACCGTCACACTGGAGGTTAGGATTTAACATATGAATTTGGAAAGGGAGTTGGGGAAGGACACAAAGATTCAGTCTGTAGCAGGATCCAAGATCAAAAAAAGGTCAAGAACAATTTTAGTGGGAAATGTTTCTGTTCTTTTGAGGCCTTGGGAAAGTTACTCGGCCTCTCTGGAAAACAGGGATCATAGTTGTACTTACTTCATGGGGTCGATGTGAGGATTAAATCAGTCAATGTGTATAAAGCTCTTGAAATAGACGTCAAAAATGTTAGCTATTATTATTACTTCATTGTTGCTGCTATTAGTAATAGCTTAGAAAGAGCACCTCATTTAAGAGAATCGAGTTCTTAAAGTAGTTATATCCCAAGCAAAATAGAGAGATAATTCTATCCAGTCTGAAAACCCTGCAATTTCAGACTTTTAAATTTTCTTTCATCTGTAAGAATGATAAAATGATATTAAATGACATCAATCCTCTCATCCATTCATTCTTTTACCCAACAGACGTTAGTGAATGCTTACAGTGCACTAGACATTGTAGAAATAGCTGGGGATACAAGTGCAGCCAACGTGGCCAACAGGGTGCTGCCCTCAAGGAGCTCAGAGTCACTGTGGGGACAGATCCCGAAGGCATAATGACATCGCTGCCTAGTAAGCTCTGAAACTGGGCACTTAGGAGCTACGTTGCTCTGTGATCTGTTAATACCCTTCTGAGATAATTGAATTTCCAATCCCAGATTTTGTTATTGGCAGGCGTAGAAATCATATTTTTTAATCCTTAAATCTGACATGTCTCCTTTAATTTATTGGGTCATGATGGTGGCCGATATCAAAAGTTCCATTCCAGCCCTGCTTTCCCAGTAATTAGGCCAGATAAGCATATGTTGCTTAAACATTTCAAGGCACTTGTGTTTCCAATTTCTTTCACTTTTAGTCCGGTTAATGGATTCGGTAGCTGTTACAGTCCCAAAATAGCAAGTGGACATGTGGGTGGATCAGATGCTGGCAGGCACAGCTCTATAAGATTCCCATTAAGAGTGATGTGGCTGGCTCCCCACACCTCCCAGGCATGTGAACTCAGGGCTTTAGTGACCTAAGCGTGCACAGCAGCCTCTTCCGTCGTAACTGTAACGTGTTACCGAGAGACAACTATAACGATGACGTAGCAGGGCATTTGGCTGGCTGAGCTGGGATGTAGCCCTCCACCATCTCCATGTGGGAACATGCATCTCTGTGCATCCACTGATATTCCTGGGGGCTTTTGTCTCTTGATTTCCAGAGGACAAAGGAGTTTGGATGCGGGAGTGCCCCAGGACAGCCAGGAGATGGAGAGCCAGGGTGGGCCTTGAACTGGATTTGAGGATTTTTCGGCGGCTGGCCGGGACACCAAACCCTTGACCTGCTGTTACATGGCCACACTCTGACAACTGAGCTAACCGGCCAGCCACCTGAAATCGAGTTTCTATCAAGTTATGAGAAAAACATTAAGACCACAGTAAATACCCTGTCTGAAGTATTCTTCTCCCAGACTGTCATGAGATTCATTCCCTAATTCATGTCACCTCCTCAGAAAGGCCTTCTCTGCTCACCCGTCACTCTGTCCTCTATCCTTGCTCTGTCTTTCCACATAGCACTCTGACATCATACTCTATTCACTGATTTGTTTATCGTGTGTCCCTGATAGAACGTGAGCTCAGTGAAGGGAGGGACTTATTTTGTTCACTGCCATGAACAGTACCTACCTCTGTTCCTGCCACATAGTAGCTGTTCAATAAATATTTGGCGATGGAATAAAGAAATGGACAAAGCCCATAAACAATTTGTAAAAGATGCTCTTGCTTATCTTAAGTTTGATTAAGTGACAAAGGAAGAAATACAGCTTGTAAGTAAGCAAGAGAAATATTGAGCATCTTTGGTAATTAAAGACACACAAAGCAACAATGAGGTATCTTTTTCAATTATTAAATTAGCAAAATGAAGATGTTAAATAATAATAGCTGATGCTGACAAAACTATAATAAATATTAATAAATAGCAACCTTATAAATTAGTGCAATCTTTTGGAAAGCAATTACCCAGGCCTGCCAGGCTACCAGCCCCACAGGGTCATGCACCTGCATTGACAGCTCCAGGGGGGCACATTTCCATTGAATATTGAACATTAAACATTGAGCGCTGAATGCTGCCCCCCTGGAATTGTGCTGGTGGCAGCCCTGAAGTCACCAATGTACATCAAATGCCACAAAAATATGTGTGCATAAGTGTTCACCACAGTGTCATTTACAAAAACAAAAAGCCAAAATTGAAACCTAAATATCCAATTATATGGAAGTAGTTTGATAAATCTGAGTACATATTCTTAAAGGAATAAACATCACTAAAAATAACACTATGGAGAAATACTAAAACATGATGATAGAATAATACTAAGTGAAAAAAGAAATATACAAAATAGTGTGTACACAAAACATTTGTTTAATTCTCTGGATGATGCGGTCATAGAATTTTTTTTTTTTTTACTTTCTTTTTTATTTTCTTAAATTTTTAAAAAATAAACATATTTTCCAGAATGCTACAAAAGCCAAATTTCTCATTTTGAGGGAAGAATACATCTTAAAATTACATTCTCAAAAAGTGATAAACAGGATGAATCCAGTATGTAGAATATTATTTCAAATTTGTTTTCTTAAAACTGTATTTAGAGGAAAAAGGCTGAAAGGATACTAACCAAACCATCAGCAAAGTTATCTTGAAGCAGTGACATCAAGGATGATTTTAATGTTCCTATCAACATAATTATTGTACATTATTATCATTTACGACATGCCAAGCACTCTGCTGGCTATTTTACACACATTGTGACATGTATTATCCCAGCAGCCGTCTGAAGTGGGTGTTATTACTGTGAACCCATTTTACAGATGAGAAAATGGAGACTCAGAGAGGCAAAAGTACTTGCTCAAAGCCCAGATATGGTTCGCTAAGTTACAGCCTGTTCAAGGAGATGTGGTGCTTGCCTTCTTCTGTGTCGAGGAGGACGGGTTATTCATCAGGAAGGATCCACTAGGATTGCTCCAAGAAGGGAAGCCAATGGGGACTTGGGGCAGTTGCCTGCCGCCCTCCGTGGGGGTCAGGGTTGTGTGAGAGCCTCAGTGCCTCCACCCTCCAGAGCAACACGACTTGGCTCAGTGCACAGTGAGGAGGGAGGAAGTCCCAGTCCATCCCTTCCAGAAGGCTGAGATGGTTAGAGGAAGGAATAGAGGAAAACCCTAGCAGGCAGCAGTCTGGGCTAGTTTGGTCAGAGTGAGGAATGAGGAATTTAGTGATTGACATTCTGAATAGCAGAGTGGAGGAAAATTGCAGAGAGTCGAGAGAATTTTGAGAAATGTCAGGCTGCCCTATGAATTGGGTCTCCCATAACATGCTATTACCTATTAACTATTTCTAGACTGAGTTTCTCAGAAAGCAGCACCACCTTGAGAATAAATCCTGTGGGGCTTTGAGATTTATTTGTGTTATATTGACACCCATTTTTCTGTATTGAAAAAAATTCTCCATGAACATGTGATTAATCTTATAATGAGGGGGAAAAATACATCTTTCAAGTGGTTTTAAAAGAACTGCTCCTTAAAAGGGAGAATAGTTGGGGGAGCAGTTAATAATTTCATTACCCAGGAACCCATTATGATGGCTCATGTTCTTTCTTTCTGGGGCAGTGTCTGGCAGACAAAATAGTCCTTAATACTTACAGGGCTTCGTGACTGCAGGAGGCACTCGGGCTTATGCCCTTCTCAGGCCTGTGTCTCAGAGAAAGGGGAGGCACTTAAACCATTCAGCCCAGTTTAGGCCATTTGTATCAGTTCCCCTGGAACTGTGCCCAGAGGACAGGGCCCGAGCTGAGAGGGCACGTCCATTTCGCCCAGGCTACGGATCGCCTATCTCCCACAGTGGGCCGCAGATTTCATGGAAACAGGAATTCCATCTGCTTGGCTCACCGAGCGCAGGACCTGGCACTTACAAGGCACTCCATCAATGTCTGCTGAGGAACAAATCAAGGGCTGCCACTCTGGAAATGCATCCACTTTTCCCTCAAAAAGGCACTGGAATCTCCCATTGGAATTCTCTCTTTTAGTTTAACTCTTAGGTAGCACTAGCTCACAAACTCAGAGTGAACAATCCAGAGTTGGCCAGGAATAGAACCAATGTAATAGAGTTATAAAAGGATATAATAAGCAATGGAATATTGGCCTCTCTAATATTTCACTCTTTATTCATTTGCGTTTATATGTCAGGCACTGTGCTAGGGGACTTGAGATACAAACCCTGAGTCTGGCAGTGATAATGGGATAAATAGAGCATCCGTTCTCTATTAGGGCATCGCAAGGCTCCCTCCTAGGATTAATCTCACGTACTACTAACAATTACTATCCAGCACTATATTGTTCTAAGTTCCGTCATGTATTGCTTTGTTTGTAGGTAGCATCATCACATCCCCATTTTATAGAAGAGCAAAGTGAGACTCGGAAAGGGTGAATTGTTCATGCTCCACAGCTGGCCAGTGGTGAAGGTCAGGCTTAGGTTCCTGCAGTCTGATGCCTGCCCTCCCCAGGGAACATCCCCAGGTGTTGCTAAGATCACTGGCCTCTGAATCCCCGGGGAGGCTGGGTAAAAATGCAGATTTCCAGGCCTGGTGCTGAAGGATCAGAAGCTCTGTGAGGGAAGTCTGGAAATCCCGATTTTTTAACCACAAAGCCGGGTAATTCAGATGTGCAGTAAAGTTTGTGAAACACAGCATTCAAATGTGCTGCACCCCCTCCTTATGAGTTTACCAAATCTCCAGTATCCACCCCCACTTCCTGCCAGCCAATGAGCAGAAAAGAACAGAATAGGAAGGAAGGGAGGGAGGGAAGGAGAGAAGCAGGGGGAACTTTCCCCCAATTGGGTTCCATTTCTGTTCAGGGCAGGTTGACCCCGTGTTCTCTGTTCTCTGACACTTGGACCTACAACAGCTGTCCCCGCCAACCACGCCTCCACCCCCAGCTATTGAAGCAGCTGCTGATGGGTCTGATGGACCTCAGCAGAAGGCACCCTCTATGGCCGGGGACGTCTGCCCAGCTGAAGCAGTTTAAGCAGCCAGCTGCTGGGAACTGCAGTGAGGTGAGATTTAGCTGTACTCAGGCCTCAAAACCTGAATGCTTCTGCCTTCCCGAATCGGGACACTGCGACGCTGGGTCAGCTCCCGCTAAGCAGGGCCTAGAGTCTGTAGACAGAGAAGATTCCGCCTAAAACAGGCGGCAGGAAGGAGGGGAAGAGACAGGAACCCTGGCTCCCACCGGGCTGCAGGATACGAGAAGGCTGAAGCAAGGCTCCAGGCGGCAGGAAGTGGGGTCCTGAGGGGATTCCCACTGCTGGTTCTTACCAGCCAATCACCTGGCTGCTCTGAGTCTCAGTTTCCTCATTCGTAATAGGAAAATAGCCATTATGATTAGAAGGCTGTTAGTACTGCTGTCTGTGATTTATTTACTGAACAGGTTTTGTGTGTCAGACACTGTCTAGAGTCAGCCAATCTTCATAGCAGATATCTTTAAAGTCATTTTGATCGCCATTTGACAGATGAAGAAAATGAGCCTTAGAGAGGTTAAGAAACTTGGCCACTATTTCCCAGCAGGTAACCAGGGAAGCCAGGATTTGATCCCAGGTCTGTCTGATGCCAAGCCCGTCCTTCTAACAACTACCTATAGCTTCTCTAATGTCCTTTCACTTCTAGTTTCTATGATTAAATGCCCCAAACATGAGGTGTTTATGGTTTCAAAGAAGAGGTACCACTCTGTCTTCCCAGCCCCATGTCGACAGTAAAAATGTCAGTCAGTTCATCCGTGACTGGCATGGACTCAGCAAAGATATGTCATGTAGCTCTGTTGATGGAAGAGTTGTCAGTTAACGAGGAGCCCCACAGGGGTCTAGCAAAAAGACCAAGTCATAGCTTCTCCAAGCTGTGTCATAGCTTCTCTTTCTGATATAGCTTCTCCTGCAGCATGTCAGAAACGCAGGTCCCACTGTTGTTGTCACTTGCTTTCCAAAGGGTCTGCTCTATCTGTGCCATGAGTGTTGGGGGGCTTTCAAGCTCTACAGAGCTTCACAGGAACACCTTCCCCACCCCGGCCAAGCTAGCCTCACCTCCCACTCCTTGCCCTACGCTCATTCCTGCTTCTATTCCTCAAATGGGTCAAGTTCATTCCCACCTCAGGGTCTTGGCACTAGCTGTGACCTCTGCTGAAAATTCTATTCCTTCCGCCTAGAAGCTTCCCCCAGATCTTTGCAAGGCTTTCTCCTCCTGGTTGTCCAGGTCTCAAATCACGGTCCCTTCTGGGAGCCTTTCCTGACTACCCCATCTAAATTAGTACCCCCAATCCATTTCTCTCCATCACTTCTCCTTGCTTCCTCCATGATACTTAACACTATCTGAAATGATCTTGCTCATTATTTGCTGTCGTGCTAGAAAAGTGCCTGGCAAATGGTTGACTCTCAATGAATATGTGCTGAATGCATGGATGAACGAATAAATGAGTGAAAGGGAAATCTCACTAACTTTTTTGTAATAAGGATCCAGGAACCTATATTCAAAAGTGTCCCCCTCCCTTTTGGTTAACAAGTGCAGAGACCACAAGAAATAACACTGTGGTTGGCAACAACTTAACAACCACCCAGCAGCTATATCCACACACATTGCTGGGCATGATTCCAAAGCTAAAAAGGCACTAATTGCCTTTATATAAGGAGGTAGAAACACAGTCCATCCGTGTCCTTTAGTCCTGATGGTCTACATTATCGTATCTGTTACTGTGTTAATTGTGCCTGTCTCACACAGCTAGCTTGGGTTTTATTCTGCATATGTCTGGGATGATGACAGGTTCCTTTCTACACAGAGAAGAGAGGTACTGTGAAAGTGTGTGTGTGTGTGTGTGTGTGTGTGTGTGTATTGCATGTGTGTGTCCATGCATGTGTACACGTGGTGTGTGTGTGTGTGAAAGCAGCCACACTCTAAAAAGGGTTAACTTGCAGCCAGATTGTCTGTGCTCAGGGCCCTAAGATTGGCCCAGGAATGGGAGGGGTGGGCCTGCAAGGTGGATCGAACTTGGCTTGCACACTAGCTGCCTTTCTCACAACAGGAGTGCAAATGCATGCCCAGCTGGACTGAGCATGGTGAACTCGTCACCTTTAGGAATGGCTGAAAAAGCCCACACCTGGAAATCGCTCCCTCCCTGCCCCTCCACGGCAAGTTGCATTTAGGAGACTCTCTGGTCATTAGAGGAATGAGCCGGGAGTGAGCAATTCCCCAGCTCGCCAGCACTTGGTGGGAAGCAGCAGGCAAGGATGGACGTGGTCGACAGCCTTCTTGTGAATGGAAGCGACATCACTCCTCCCTGTGAACTTGGGCTCGAAAATGAGACGCTTTTCTGCTTGGATCAGCCCCATCCTTCCAAAGGTGGGTCTCAGAAGCTTTTTTTTTTTTAATTCAGAAAACTATTGAATTAAGGGAGAAATCAGCAAAGGCAAGGCTGCTAAAGAAAATATAACAGAATCACTGTGAGACTAGGCTGGATAAAGTCATACGTGCAGAAGTTTGGATAAGAAATCAAAGAGCAGAATAGAGTCAAATTTCCTTATTGTTCCCTGTGGGAGAATTGGGGATTCACAAAGAGGACTTGAGGGAACAAAAGCAGTGGGAGGAAGAGCTGAGGGCAGCAAGAAGGACAGCAAGTGTGGAAGCTGGAACTTACAAGCGTTACAGAAAAGGTGCTGTCACGACAGGGCAGTTGCCTTTTCTTGGGGGAATCCCAGCGTGAAGATGTGTTTAAGCAAAATCATGCTGAGCAGCTGGGAAAGAAGGTGATGCCTATTCACTTGAGAAGCTTTGTTCTTAAGAAAGACTGGTTCCCTGAGTGCTCCTTTAACAAACCAACCTTTAAAAATCAAATAACTCACTCTGTGCTTGCCTGCCTGGTTCTGCAAAATGTTGTCAGTACAGGAATAGTTGGGTTCAATGATGTACACTCCTGGGGGCAAAAAATTGGCAGGAAATAACTGCTCACTTCGAGCACTAAGGTTTTAACATTCTGCTGTCATAATCTCCGTCCCTGTCTTGTCCCTTTTCCCCTCTGCAGAGTGGCAGCCGGCGGTGCAGATTCTCCTCTACTCCTTGATATTCCTGCTCAGCGTGCTGGGAAACACGCTGGTCATTACGGTGCTGATTCGGAACAAGAGGATGAGGACCGTCACCAACATCTTCCTGCTCTCCCTGGCTGTCAGCGACCTCATGCTCTGCCTCTTCTGCATGCCTTTCAACCTGATCCCCAACCTGCTCAAGGATTTCATCTTCGGAAGTGCTGTTTGCAAGACCACCACTTACTTCATGGGTAAGTCGCTGCTGGTGACTATTTCCAGAGCACGCCCCAGACCCCACTCCGCCCTAGACCTGCCCAAACCCGTGACAGCCGCAGCGGAGGGACCCTGCCGAGCACCGAAACGGAACATCGGGCTGTGTGGGGCTTTGTACAAGGACATAAGTGCTGGCTTTGAGCAGTCCTCATGTGTCCCCAGAAATCCAACCCCCATCATACATGTCAGAGGTTCATTTCTAAGAGTGAGATAAGTTGATATGAAAATATGGAAGAGGTTGATTTTGCTTGCTTCTGTTCAAAGGGAAGAAGAATTCTAAAGTGACTTCAAGCCATTCTATCCGTTTCTGGAAGCCACTGGCTGAATCCTGATCTTTACTCAACGTCCTGGCTCCTAGGGAAGCCGTGGGTCACGGAGGACAATTCTTTGCTGTGGTTCCTCTTTTTTTCTTACGGAACAAGAGCTATTTGAAAACCAGTTTCATCACAGCTCTACATTCTTTTTTCAAGATTTACTTCCCAGCCTGTTCCCCCAAGGGCTGAGACCACGTCAGGGAGAGAGAGGGAGAGGTCTCTGCCCCTAGATAAGGAGTTCAATTTGCTTCTGGGAGCTGTGGGGTCACTAAGCTGACCCTGATCGGCTGAGATATGTGGCTCTCTTCCTATGCCAAACAAAATGATAATAATAAAAATCACAAGGGCTAATATTTTTTGAGTACATTTTTGCACCAGATGTTGTAGTAAGTGCTTTTACTTCCATGATCTTATTTTATCTCCCAATCACTGTGTGAAGTCAATACAGTTATTCTTCCCTGTCTCACCAAGGAGGGAACAGAGGCACAGAGAGGTTCATAATGTGCCTAAGGACACACAGCAGTAAGCAACTGAGCTGGGATTTGAACCCAGATCAGTAGCCACCACAGTGGTGAGCACACTGTTGCAGTTTGACAACTGCTGTGGCTCTCCTGAAGCTGAACTAAAACAAGACCCTTGGGGCTCTCTGTCTGTCAAATGGCCTTGTCCCTTGAGAACTCGTTGGGAGAGAGGGAGAGGTTGGAAATGAGGAGGGAGTTGTATCTTTCTCTGACCCAAGCCTCATAAAATATGCAGAGCTGAGTGGGGGTAAGACAGTCTTCAATAACCGGAAAGCTTTAAAAGCCTTTATTTTTCCCAATTAAGGAAGCGGGATCCAGCACTGACAAAATGCTGATAAATGACTGACCCTTGTGCTGTGGACAAATAACCAAGGACATGTCCATCTGTGTCCAAGTCCTCTTGAAATAAAAAATAAAAATAAAAGACTTACAAATGAAAAGGATCACTGTTAAATAATGAAGCAGTAATAATAACTAGCATTTTATAGTGTTTTAATTGGGGAAAATAAAGGCTTTTAAAGCTTTCCGGTTATTGAAGACTGTCTTACCCCAACTCAGTTCTGCATATTTTACAAGGCTTGGGTCAGACTTCCAAGGCTTATCCGTATGTATCTTATGGTAATACTCATATGATTTGTGAACCTTAGCCTGAGTATGTGAAAGGAGATTTAAAATGAGTGCTTGAATGGTTACACAACATTGTGGATGCCACGGAATTGTTCAGTTTAAAATGGTCAACTTTATGTTATGTAAAACTCACCTCAAAACAAAAAATTTTTTGACGGCAAAAAAGAAAAGCAAGATAATTCTGAAACTATTTGCAATACCATAATGATTTCGTTGGATTTCTAATTTCAGTAATTTGGATTCTTCTGTCAATACTAACAACTAACATTCATTAAACTCCTAATTTGTAGCACACACACACACACAAAAGAATGCTTGCCTGACAGTGAGTTTATAGTTACAGTTGATACATTACACAGAATGGACTATATTGAGTTTTGGGCTATAGTCTTGGCTTGAAATGTTACCAATTCATTAAAGTAATCTTCACTAAAACACAGCAAGTCCTATCCCAGAACATGAGTTTTTAGTTAATGGTTCTGGAGTCATAGATGCCATTAAAACTCTAAGAAAAGCTAAGCCTAGCCTCCCTAGAAAAAAGACATTTTTTTGTACATAGTTACAGAGAATTAATTTATGTCCATATACATAGTGAGAATCTAAGGAACCCAGATTAAAAGCCTCTGCTCCCAAATGCATATTAATTCTAGGATTTAAGAAATCATGGTAAGAGGTAATCAGAAGAATTGACAGAATTCATAGCTGAGGGACTCTAAAGGGAATTGTAAGGGGATAAGACATTATAATAAGTGTGTGTGTGTGTGTGTGTGTGTGTGTGTGTGTGTGTGTGTGTGTGTATACACACACACACACAATACAAAAATTGAGAAAATTAAGCTTTTTTGACTATGCCTGAGGATGTGTGTTTAAATGAGGTGTATTTGATGTCTTTCCCACTGTAATGATGATGTATGCTCACTCTACAAAATACAGAAAGGCAACAAGAATGATGAGGAAGACCCTAGTCCCCCCAACCAGAGAAGCCTTTAGTTACAGTATAGAGCTGTTCCCCTCCATCGTTTTTTTACTATTTTTTTTAACAAATTACATTTTGAAATTTAGAATGTTTCACTCTTAAAAACAGTGTGTTCCAGAAATTTTTGGAAAGAATCTTACTGCCTTCAGCTCAGATCCCAGTGACCTTTCAGGGCACAGAGTCTTTGAGAATCTTGGGGTTTTAAGGTCAATTTAACTATGAAGATCACGCTCAAAGTGAGAGCTTTTCTTCAGGTTTCTCAGAAATCTCTTCTGTGGGATAGGAACATATTTCATCCCCTTGGTTATTAATTAATGAGCACCTTCGGCCTAAGCAGGAGTTAGATCATAATCAAAGCTCAGTAAACTTACCGAAAAATTGGCAATGAGATGTATTTGCAAATACATTTCTTTAGTTGCCTTAAATCCTTTTTGGAACAAAGCTAGGAATAAATCATCTTTTAAAATATACATGCACAATATTTCTTTACACTGTGAGAGTTTTCCTTTGATACCAAACCTGTGCAGCCCAGATACGCTTAAGCTAATGTGCAACTAAACTTTGGATTTCCGAGCCAACATAACTGACTTCTTTGTTCCCGTCACAGGCACTTCTGTGAGTGTATCCACCTTTAATCTGGTAGCCATATCTCTGGAAAGATATGGTGCAATTTGCAAACCCTTACAGTCCCGAGTCTGGCAAACAAAATCCCATGCTTTCAAGGTGATTGCTGCTACCTGGTGCCTCTCCTTTACCATCATGACTCCGTACCCCATTTATAGCAACTTGGTGCCTTTTACCAAAAATAACAACCAGACCGCAAATATGTGCCGCTTTCTACTGCCAAATGATGTTATGCAGCAGTCCTGGTAAGGTTGCATTGTGTTTATTTTTTAAAATACAACTTGATATAATTTTGGAATATTATGAAAAGCTGGAATGTCTTGCCCAGAGTGGTTAGAACATTAGTTTCTTGGCGACTTTTTGAGAAGGATCATTCTAATATCATTCCAGGATAATAGTGATGGTAAACATTTAGCTAGAGTGCTCTGTTTTACATGCTGTACATATATTAATTCAATTAGTCCTCTCAAAACCCTATAGGGTAGGTACTGTTATTATGCCCATTTTACAGATGAGGAAACTGAGATTTGAAAAGGTTAAGTTGTCCAAATTCACAAACCTAGGAAGGAGCAGAACCTCTGCTTAACCACTATACAGTATGCTTCTGGATGGTCTGGTGGGGGTTTAGTGTAGATGACTTGGGGCACTCCAATCGTTTACAGCATTGGAGATAGAGCACAAAGTGAGTCCCAAATCCCACATGGTTTTTCCTAGAGCTGCACCTATGGTACCTGCACAGAGCACTTTAACAGAAAAATGGTAAGATTCTAATGCTTAGCTTACTAGCTGGGTGACCTTGGGCAAGTTCACATAACCTCTCTGAGCTTCAGGTTCTTTACCTCCACAAAGAGTTAAAAACATGGATATTTAAAAAATCTACCTCACTGGTGGCTGTAAATGAGAGCATGTGTATAAAAACGTCTCTATAAAGGGGCTACACAAATACAGGATACTGTGTTTACTAATTCCAAGGATATTTTAGAAGCAGAGAACTGGACGTTCAAAAACAGCTCAAAACTGCAATCATCTCTGCTTTCTTTGCCTTCCTCCCTTTCTTTCAACCAAGTAGCACACACACAAAAAGAATTATGTTGCAAATGAGAGGGATATTTTTAAGACTTGAAAAGGCATCTTATCAAAACATGTCCAATTGAAATGAGAAATAGCCCAGCCACCGTGAGCTTCTGACAACTTTATGGCCTAATCATGTAACCTTACACATGCCAGACTGCGACAGTGATTTAAGGGCCAGACTCATAAAGGAGGAGGCTGCGATTCCTCAGGAATCAGACGTGTGTAGAGAAAGCATAGCTCTACCCCACCAGGCACTAAAATGACTATGCCACTGCACCAGCTTCACAGGGTCATGGAGAATGAATGCCCATACCAGTTTTGTCCATAGCTGCTGGATCAGAAATAGCCAGAATACCACATTTTGTAACACTAAGATGGTTTTCCATCATCTCTACCTAGGCATTTGATTATTCTGTTATAAAGTCAACAAATGGTATAGTGCAATGCTTAACAGTGTAGGTTGGGTTCAAATGGCTTGGGTTCAAATTCTACCATGTGTCTTTGGACAAGTTACTTAATCCCAGCTTCCTCATCTCTAAAGTAGTTATTAGGATAAAGGTACCTACCTCAAATATTATTATGGGAGTTAAATGTAGAAATATATGTGAAATGCCTAGCCTAGCCTGTAGCACCGCTAATAGGTCCTTGATGAATGTAAGCTTTCATTGTTACCATTTATTTGGTAACAGTTTTCTTGAGATATAATTCATATACCCTTATCATGTTTTTAAGCTTTCATTATTTTTAATATATAGACTTGTTTCATGCACAGAATTGCACAAAACTTTCCAATTTAACTAAGTCTCTTTAAGCAGAGACTTTATCTAAAAAAGAAAAAAAAGTAAACTAAGTTCTAATGACTGAACCTCCAGACATAAAATTTCCAAGGATATTAAGTACTAGTAATCGATGTGTTTGTTCAGAACAGTTAAAATAAAGATGAACCCTATTCATTTCCTCCCATTTGATTTTAAAGGCTTGGAGTTGCTGGTTATTGGATTTCTTTTGATTTTATTAGGCACACGTTCCTGCTACTCATTCTCTTTCTTATTCCTGGAATTGTCATGATGGTGGCATATGGATTAATCTCTTTGGAACTCTACCAAGGAATAAAATTTGATGCTAGCCAGAAGAAATCTGCTAAAGGTAACTATCTCTTAGCTGTATTTTGATGCCAAAAGAGCTCAGTTTGTTTTCTATAACTTAAACAGATATACTCAGAGTGTATATAGAGTATATCGGAGATTTCTGAAAGTATTCTTAAGAGACTGTGTCATAGGCACAGTCATGAGATCCAGTCTGTCTATTTTCTCATCTGTAAAATGGGGAATAATTCTTCTCAAAAGGGTGCTGAGTGGAATAAAATGAGATAATACAGACATAACCCAATTATAAGCAGAAGGCCCATGTGTGACCTTCTGTAATGCTGCACTCAAATGGACACACTTCAGCAATGACAGCTAATTGTAACTCCAATCTGTACTTGTGTCTCTCCAAAGGCATTAGGAGAGATTTTATTTATAACCTACAGCCCAGCTTTTTGTTATCTCCTTTCCCAATCCCCTCTCCTTCCTTTTATTCTCACACTGTGGTTGCCACAAAGCCTCATTTCTTCCCCATTCATTGCCATACATTGAGCACTAAAATTGACCCCAACACCTTTGTTGACATAACTTTTTTCCTTCTCACTCCACCTCCTCACTCAGCTCTTTATAACTTAGTCTCTTTAGCTTCGTCGATTTTCGCTGATTTTCTTCTCATTATCAAATTGCTTGCAATAAAAGCAATCTGGAAGCTTCCCAAGCAAGCAGGAACATTCCTCCTGGGGAGCTAAAGAAAGGAAGGAGAAGTGTAAATATTCATTCTTAATAATTTTGTAATCCTTGGAATCTACATGCATATTACATTATTTTTATTATATCATATATACATATACATATATATATGTGTATATATATATGTATATATATAAAATATAGGACTTTATTAGTTTTAAGTAGCTTTTCATTTGGCGGAAAGAACTATTGCTGATCATACTTTGCCTTATCAGTGTAGGCCCAAGGTTGCATATCCAATTCTTCAAGTTTGGCTTGGCCTCCTAGATACAGGGGGTCGGAGGCTCCATGCCTTCTATCCGGCACGACCCATCCCAAACAGTAAGTGCTGTCACTTGCCCACCCAGAAAGGAAACCGAGCACCGGCAGCAGCGGCAGATACGAGGACAGTGACGGGTGTTACGTGCAGAAGTCCCGGCCGCCGGGGAAGCTGGAGCTTCAGCAGCTGTCCACCAGCAGCAGCGGCAGGGTCGACCGCATCAGGAGCAGCAGCTCCGCGGCCAACCTGCTGGCCAAGAAGCGCGTGATCCGCATGCTCATCGTCATCGTGGTCCTCTTCTTCCTGTGCTGGATGCCCATCTTCAGCGCCAACACCTGGCGGGCCTACGACACCGCCTCTGCCGAGCGCCGCCTCTCGGGGACCCCCATCTCCTTCATCCTCCTCCTCTCCTACACCTCCTCCTGCGTCAACCCCATCATCTACTGCTTCATGAACAAACGCTTCCGCCTCGGCTTCATGGCCACCTTCCCCTGCTGCCCCAAGCCCAGCACTCCGGGGGCGAGAGGAGAGGCGGGAGAGGAGGAGGAGGGCAGGACCACGGGCGCCTCGCTGTCCAGGTACTCGTACAGCCCCATGAGTGGCTCCGCGCTGCCCCGGTGAGCTGTCCCCGGGCCTCCACTATAGACGGAAGGCGGCGTGGGGGAGAAAGAAGAGGAGGAAAAGAAGACGGAAGCGGAAGTGACGACGGAAGGCTCCACTTCCGGTGGGAACTACTTACTTTATGCTTTTCATCTTTTGTCCGGTTCCGGAAGTGGAAGCAATGCTAGGGTGGGGCCCTAACATGGTTTCTAGGCAGTTCAAGGCAGGAAATTTTCAATGACCTTTACCATCAGAAAAACTGCAGTAGATCAGTGATTCAGGGGTCCGAAAGAGCTCCTGCCAAGCACATGTTCAAAATGGAGATGTGGACCCTACTGAGCTTTAGAAGGTTCTAGAACGTCCAAGGTGGGCTCTCCCTGTAATGACACATTTCTATGCTCTGCCTTTCTGCTCATGCAGGACTGTGGAGGCTGCTTTGCCCCTGGGGAGTCCCTCACTCTTTCATGTAGTACTGTAGTCACCTGTCTCATGATGACTGCAGAGGGACCAGGAAGCAAACCCTCTCAGGCCTTTTTTTGATTTTTTTAACTTGAGGTTGGTCAAGGACATTCAGAGACATAAGCTTATGTCATCATCAGAATAGCATAAGGAACATTGTCTGGAAAATAGAATTTAAAATTGAACGTTTCTAGAAAGAAAAGAGACTCCAAGGCAGGTAGCTGATGGAATGCTATATAACTGTAAGGAAGGTTAAGTGTCAGAAGGTGAATACTAAGATTTTTCTTTTATTTTAATGACATATATTGCTTAACTTTTCCTTTATATGGTGATAGTGAACTTAACTCATTTGCCTCAGCTTAATTTCTCATATTCATCTACAGTTCCTCTTTTCCAGAAAGACCTCCAGGTGTTATTGTACCTGGTCTAGGGTGACATGAATAGTCAGGCCCAGAATCAGAACTCGCATATGTGGAATCAGTTAACAAACAGCTTTTAAATGTCAAAGCTATCTGTGCTTTGTATTTGCTAATAATTGGTTCACTAAAATATAATTGTTTTTTACGTATAAGTATACTCTTCGGTGTGTTTTTAAAAAGGTGAATTGTTAATGGGTGTTGGAATTCAGCAAGTGTTATTTTACATTCCTTCATAACAATTCGAGTTTTGTGTGAACTTTGTTTCTTTGCAGAATTAGTATTGAAATTGCTCTCCTCTAATTTAGAAATCTCAATTTAAAATAAGATGTGAGCTATACATGCAGATACCAGGAAGTGCATTTCTGGAATAGTACATGTCAGTCCAGTCCACCAGCACTTCTTTCTCTCATTTGTTAGTGTAACATCGTCCTGTCTGCTTAAATAAATTAATGTGGATATTTTTGACGAAAGCAAGTTTATGTGCTCGTGTGGTAAACAAACAAAAAAGAGAAAGTTCGTAGCTTCCTGCCTCCAAGCATCTGAGAAGAAGTGAGCTTTTCTTTTTCTTGTTTTCATGGGGTCATGACCATCCATTGATCTAGGCCTGACCCTCTGCGTGGGACAAGGGCCAGTCATTTCAACTGTCAAAAAAAAAAAAATCAATGTGAAAAGGGAAAAGGGAACAGTGGCAAGAAGTGATCATGAATAGGGTGACAGATGTTGTATACTTTGACAAGATGTGTGTCACATTTGCTTATTAGGGGGGAAATGGTCATGTGCTAATTGAGAAGAAATTATTGGGGGCATAACTATTTATTACACAGGACTTTTCAAGCCAGACTCTTCCTCAGACTGCAATCTAATTTTACTAGCTGTCACCAGCCATCTCAGTCAAAGATTTCAAGGTAAAAATTCAACTGACTAAAATGCACACTGCTAAAATGGTAATAATAAAAGGTGTAAGAACTAAAAATGTCCCCAATGTGTGAATAAATCATACATTATCTACAACTTTCCTACCCGAAGAATAAGTCCTCCCCTCTGACAGTGTTAGCATATTAAATGGATATCAATTAGGTCCCCATTATTGGGATTCTCTGGAATCTCCAAAGGCATGTTCACCTAAAAATAAGGTTCCCAGATTTAGCTAATGAAAATACAGATTCTCAGCTAAATTCTAATTTCAGATGAGCAATAAATAGATTTTATTGTGACTGTGTCCCATGCAATAAAATACATCCTGTATTTTATCTGGAAACCCTACTTTAAAATATTTTAAAAGCACATAAAAAATAAAACTCCCCGGATATGGAGCAGTAAAATGCCTCTGTTCACTAAATTTATTGGGATGTCTTTCACATAATGGAAGATTTAGTTTAAAAAAGAAGAAAAAAGCTATTAACTTTCAGAATCTGTATCTAAACATATCTTCGGGATGGTCTAATTTTACTCTTAAAAAATTTTTTTTAGTGTAATGCTATTCTTACTTTGTTAACTGCCTTTATTTCATACTAAAGTAGGTTACTAATATGAATTTGAAATAAAGTGGCCAGTAGAGTTAAGAAAACAAATTTATCAATTTTCTGGTATTTTCATATGTCTTCTAGAAGCTTCTATTCATCACCAGAGTAGTTAGAACTTGAGCATTGGAATGGAGTGTTGTAACTTTGCTCTTTAATTAAATCGTGCACCTCTGTGGCTTCTTGTGCCCCAATCGCCATGGCCATCTCGCATAATAAACTGGTAGTGGTGAATGAGTGTGACTGTATTTCTGCGGTTTGGTTACACCTGTCCGTGTGTGATTAACAGATGTCCTCTTCATTCAAGATGTAATCTTCATGAGTCACAGAGAGCCGTTGAATCGCCATTGTGTTTCCTTCTTGTGTTTTGCCCAGGACTCTGCACTGTGAGTGTTCGATAAACATTGTGACTGACTTCTGTTATGCCTTCTGTGCTTTTGACAGCCTCTCTTTCTGTCCACAGCTGTGCCTCTCCACAAGGGTAGACACATTGTTGGGGGAGAGGGATGGTAGCAGAATTTCTAGAAGACTTTTTCCAACTCTGCGTGTGTCCCCACCCAAGATTCTGATGGGTGGGCATTTGCTGTGACCTCTCTCCCCCCCTTTTCTCTCGTCCTTGGTGTGTGTGAGGGGAGGGAGTGAATGTAATCAAAGATGCTCTGCCTATGAATGGTGTTAAGACACAGATAAAAGAAGGTTGGGAACCACTGGTCTATTGTAGTCCTCAGCTTAGTTCCTTCCTGTCCTCGTTCCCTTTAAGGAGGACACTATAAAACTACCAGCACACTTCTAGCATACTTTTCTTTTTTTGTGGCTGGCCAGTACAGGGACCCAAACCCGTGACCTTGGTGTTACAAGGCTGCACTCTAACCAACCAAGCTCACCGGCCAGCCCTTCAGCACATTTCTAATCCATGCTAAAGTACCCAATTTGCTCATCAGGGCTGCTCAGTGTTATCAAAGCCCACATGGCTCCCTTGACCCTTCCCTCCCATCCATCTGCTCCCCTACAGGGCCCCTCTGAGAGCCTTTCTGGGCCACCCCCAACATATGCCACATCTACTGCCTCCCTGTGGCTGGCTCTCAGCTCTAAGCATGGCGCTTTCCTCCCTCTGCTTCCTTGGGTTGGATGTTTCTGACCTCTCCGGCTTCCTGGACCCCCCAGAAGTGGAACATAGCTTCCCGGTTTCCTAAACCTGCTCTCACACCTGAGGGTCAGCCCCACAGCTCTGTGCCCCACTCCAGCTCACGGCAGCCCAGCCTGGGTCGGATTTCAGCTCCTTCTTCTTGCCCAAAAAGAGAGATCAGACAAGTATACATTATCCAGCCCCTAGCATTGCTCATAGCATGTAACAGGTGCGCAATAAACGTTTCAGGAACGGGGTGGATGAGCGAGTGGATGACTAAATGTGAATGGGGTTGTTCCATGATGCCATTCCTTCCCTGGCACGCCTACCCAGCCAGAGGCCTCCTGTGCAGAGCGTGCAGTCGTGATTGATAAACGGTGACGTTCACGGGGCAGCTGCTTTCTGTTTCCAATCATCCACTCTTTAGGTGATGTCCACCAAATCTTGCTTTAGAGTTTGCTGAATAAAAGCCACTTCTGTGGGTAAAGAGGACATACTCTGGACGGGAGATCCAATCTCAGCGCTGTCGCATGTCACACCCCCTCCATGGGTATGAGTTTTCTCTTATGCATAATGAGGGCGGAGGGGTTGTCCTTCTGACTCTGATACTGTGTGATGGGTGGGGCAGAATTTGCTATCCTTTTATTATTCCACACCCTCCCTCAATTTCATTGGCTTCCCACTGACTTTGCAATCAGAGAAGCTCCTTGACTCCCGAGCACATGACCACCTCTGAAGAAGTCTGCTGGGGCGAGAAAGAAAAGGATCAGAAAGGAGACTCTGAGCTCCCGACCCCTTCTAGATCACAGCCTCCCAGAGCAACTTCAGGGAGGCTCATCCCCGGGATACCAACCGCATTCCACATAGTATAGACATAAAAATCCACTCCAAAAACAAATTTTGCCTAGGATTGAGAGGGGTCATTTATTAAAGCCTACTCTATATAGACATTATGTCACTGGTAACAGCAGGGGACAATAAACACTTGTAGATGATATGAATGAATGTCTGTTACATGTGGTTTCTTATTTCTCAAAACCACGTGTGCGGCATCATTTTCTGCATTTCACAGGTGGAGAAATTGAGGTTCAGAGTGGGTGGTAACACATGCAAGGTTGGCAGCTGTCAATGACAGTGGCAGGATCAGGCTCCATTCCAATTCCACCAGGCTGCTGTTGAGATTAGGGGACATTCATTAGTCCAGGTAATCAATAGCTATTTAGTTTCCTATCATGTTTTACAACCCCTAGTCCTTGTGCTATAATAACCCTGAGGAAATCAAACCCCTGTCTTTGCCTTCTCCTCCCTCCCCCCAGAGACATTTGGTTCTCACTCTGAGCTTCCTGAATGTGGAGGATTTCAAAGCTGGATTTATGCACTTGTGTCCAGGATGCTTCTATCCCTGCTTATTTTTAGAAGGAAGATAATATACTTTGCCATTTCCCAGAGAAGCCAAGAGATGGTATCAGTAAGTGAGGTTTCACCTCTTTGGCAAATTATCGGCATGATTAAGGTAGATCTGTCTTCTTGGAATCAACAGAAAAGAGACAGATACAGGCCAACTTACGCATCAGCCTGCAGTGTAAAGCTTCCTGGCTCTCCCCTTCACCTGTTACCTTTTTATGAAGCCCCCCTTTCCCAGTGAAATGTGCAGATCATTGTCTATAGGATGCCCAGATGTCCGCCCCCCACCCCAACTTCACACTCACCATATCTGAAATGGAACTAAGTATCATATCCCAGACCACCTCTCTTCCTGATTCTCCCTGACTGCTAATGGTACTCTCACTTTCCCAGATTCTCAGGCTCAAAATCTGGCTCATCTTTTGAAAGATGGTCTCAGGAAGTGGTGAAGAACTTGGTCGTTGGAGTCAGAAAGACTGAAATTCATATCCCAGATCCAACTACCTGTGGGATAGCACACTAGTTACTCAGCCCCCAAGTCTTAGATTCCTCATAGTACTTATTTCAAAGGGGATTTGTGAGAATTAAATTGTATTACATAAAATTAAAGGATATGAATATTAAATTTTAAATGATATTAAAAAGGATACAGAAAGGGACTTTTCCAGACTCAGATTGTGGCTACAGACAAGGAGTGACAAGTTGTCCAAGATTCCAGAGAGAGGGACAAGATGCAATCCCATGATTTGCCAAGAGACAGTGAAACCTGTTCTTCCACACTTATCCCTTCACCTTTCTCCTGCCCCTACAAATATAAATGAGAGAAAGAGACACAATGTCTTTGATGAGAGTTATCCACTGAGCACGCAGGGAATTCTGTGCCATTTTCCTCTTCCCTCACCGTGGAACCAAGCAAGGGAAACTCCTAGAGACATTTGGAGAGGGTGGACTTTTTGTCAGAAGGGGAAACTGATATCTCACCCTTCTTCCCATGGGACCTCAATTTGGGGGAATAGTTCCAAGGAAACTGGTGTCTCCTGGATTCAGGGTTTGTTTCTGGTCTCTAATGTTGTAAAGTGTTAAGAAAGAGCCTGGCTGGAGCTGGGTTTCCAAGGATGGAGAGCGTCTTAGTCAGTTGGTCTGCTATAAGAAAAATATCATAGACAAGGTGGCTTAAACTGTGAGAAATAAATATTTCTCACAGTTCTGGAGGCTGTTAGGTCAAAGATCAAGGTGTCAGCCAATTTGGTTCCTGGTGAGGGTCCTCTTTCTGGCTTGCAGATGGATATCTTCTTGCTGTATCCTCATCTGATGGAGAGAGAGAGAGATTTCTCTCCTGTCTCTTCCTATAAGGTCACTGATTCCATTCATGGGGGCTCCACTCTTATGACCTAATTATCTCCCAAAGGCCCTACTTCCAAATACAATCAATTGGGGATTAGGGTTTCAACATATGAATTTTGGGGGTAAACAAACATTCAGTCCAAAGCAGAGAGGCAAGGAGGTATGGTTCCATGGGCCCAGTAGACATTGTGGAAAGTAGCCAGGCCTGGTCATCCTGGGACTGAAGGAAGTCATGTAAGATGTTCTACCAGAGCAGGACCTGACTGGAGAATGCATCACTCACATCAGAAAATCATGCAGTATTGAAGGTCCCCACAGAGTGTGCATGGGACAGTGGAGATCTCTGAAAAACCTACAACGTTGCCCCATAAGAGAAAGAGCCAGCATTTGCACATCTGCACAACAAATGTCATTTCACCACTGAAGAAGAATCACAGACAACATCACTTTTGCCCCCTTACCACTTACCCCTCCTGCCACCCTCAAAAGGAGATGGAGCAAGAAAGAGAGAAAAAGAGAAAATGACACCAGCTTCTTCTCCCTGCAGATTTCTTGCCTGAGAACTGTCTGACTTAGAGGAAAAGAGAGAAGCTTCAAACTGAATGTGAAATGAAAGGTTGATTTATATCATACTAAATACCTGAAGACAAAGTTGTTCTGATGAAGAGATGAAAGAGACAGAAGTGGGAAAACCTATGGGATCTGTTGGTAGAAGAAAAATAAAGCTATTTCCTGACTGTTCCCCATCTTTCAATAAATGAGCTTTATATGAAGAGTGTCTGGCAAAACACTAGGTGCTTAATGAATGACAGCCATCGTAAGTGGTATCTAAGACATCTACTTTAGTTATTAGCCTGGTCTGGCTGGTCTTTTCCATTTTTATTGAGAACACCTTAAATCAGAATTATCTTTGTTACTTACAACCCAGAAACTCACAATAGCTGTCCAACTGTTCCCTCCACTGTACTCTACTCGCTGGTAGCAGATTGGTCTTACCAATATAAGGCTTGGATCATCTCACACCCTGCCCAGAGGCTCCCCATTATCTAGAGGTCCAATTTCCTTAGCCAGGTGTCAAGGTCCCCAACAACTGGGAGTCAACCTTCCTTTCCAACCCTCTTCCTTTCTTATCAATTTCTTCTTTTTGTTAGAACAGAATTATTTGCTGTTCCCCAAGCACTTCCTTGTACTCATGCTTCCCTCAGTTTTGGGATGTTTTCCTCTCTTTAGCTCTTCTTGATAAAATCGTATCATTCTACATGGCTCAGCTCACCCATTACATTCCCCATGAAGCCTCCAAAATCCTCTCTCAGAAAGGATTTCTCCTTTCTCTGAGCTCTCATAACACCGTCTTTGTATGCACCTGGTTGCCTAACTGCAGCTTACCCTCCCCCCCACACTGCTACTCATTGCTTGCTAATGAAACCCCATTACCTACAGGCATTGATTGCTATGGATTGAGTGTGTCCCCCCAAAAAGCATGTGCTGTAAACTTAATCCCCAATGCAACAATGTTGGGAAGTTGGGCCTAATGGGAGGTGTTTGGGTAATGGGGGCACCACCCTCATAAAGGGATTGACGCCACTATCCCAGGACTGGGTTTCTTATCACAGGAGTGGGTTTTATCAAAGAACAATTTTGGAACCCTCTTGCTCTCTCTCATCCTCTCTTTGCCCTTCTTCCTTGGGGCAATGCAGCGAGAAGTCCCCTGCCAGATGCCAGCCCCTTGATCTTGAATTGTGAGCCAATAAATTTTCTGTTGATTATTAACTACCCAGTCTCAGGTAGTCTGTTTTAACAGCACAAAATGAACTAAGACAATGAAATTGTGTTCAGAGAAAAAAGTCCATTTCTAAGGGATAAATCATGATGGATCTATGCTAGGCATGATAATCTCATTCCTCTTTGCTAGTTATTGGTTTAAGGGTGAGTATGTGTACCACCTGGCCAATGATGCTTAGCAACATGGCCTCCAGATTTTTTTTTTTTTAAAAGACATAATTTATAGCAAGTTTGCTGATTTCTGTGGTGTAAATACTCTCACCATGGCCAATTTCAAGTCACCAACATGACATCTTTGAACAGGGAGCTGGGAAGAGATATGCTGTAGCATATTATTATATAGTATTTCCACCATGCAGGTACAAGAAACATAAATAACACTAAAAGCATAGATAAGAAATAATTATATAATAAGTAAAATAATTGAGTTTGTATTGCCAAGTCTCCTGAAAATTTAACAATTGGCTCTGACAAGCCAACACTAACACACCAGTGGTTCTAGCCAAGAGGAAATGTAAGGAGGAGTCTGCTTGGGCTTTCTGGGTTTATCGGTCCATGTTTGTTGCATTGTGCTTTAGTAACAACCTCAGAATCTCAAAATGTAGCACAGAGCATCATATATAAAGGTGTTCAAACATGTTTGACGAATGACTCCTCCACCTATAAAACAAAGTATTTGGACTAGATTAGTGGTTCTCAAATTTTAACATGGAGAAACTTTGCTTCTCCCCAAGCAATTCTATATGGAATTCCAAAATGGGAAAGAAATGATTCTATATAGAATTGCAAAAGGGGAAAGAGATAATAATACAGTTGTTCTAGTTGAAGGACCAGGGCTTTAAGACACTTCCTTGAAATGCTAGTGAAACCCCTTGGGTTCCACAGAACATCGTTTGAAAACCACTAATTTGAGTCCACTTCAGGACCAATCATCTGTGATCCCAGGGCCAGCAATATCAGCCTACCCTTATCAGTACTAGCCAGTGACTTCAATTAAGCTTGGCCTTACAAGTTTAGGACCTTAATTTCCAGACTTGCTGTGCCCTTGGCTTGTCAGATGACAGACCCCTTTCCATTAGGCTCTCAGTTACAAATGCCTTCATGCATCATCAGGCCCATCCTGGCATTGCTACAAGACTCTGCCTGTGTGGTTTCCTGCCAGAGGCACATTGGCCCAGTGTTTGCCGCCTCGGGATCTGGGTATTGTTCCCTCTCCAGCAGCCAGAACAACTCCCTGTCTGGTTCCTGGGAGTCAGTCTTCCCCAGGCAGGCTTGTCCACTCATCACAGGGCCCCTCAAGCCAGCTGGGTGACTGGAGTTTGCCAGTGGGCTCCATCCTGCATTAAAGAACTATGATTTTTTATTTTCAAAACCTCCCCTAGAAGGACTAACTATCTCTGATGTAAGGTTTATCCCAACCTCCTGCCATTTTGACTCCTAGCCTTGAGAGAAATTTTCAGAAGGCCCCTCCCACTGGGCTTTTTATAATATAAACTTAGCCTATCAGCCACAACCAGGTGCCTTTCCCCAGGTTTTGTGCAGTTAGGGCCTCAGTGAATAGTTTGCAGAATTCACATTTATTGCATGGAGGGGAATCAGCCCACCATCTATGATAAGGAATACACGAACCCCTCCCCCACTGGCCTCAGCATTTGCCTGTGAGGAACCCCTGAGACAGTATGTCCAACATGCCTCCTGTTGTGAACTGAATTGTGTCCCCCTACAATTCATACACTGACGTTGTAATCATCCCCAGTACCTCAGAATGTGGCTGTATTTAGACACAGTGGTGATTAAGTTAAAATGAGGCTGTTTGGGTGGACCCTAATTCAATCTGACTGGTATCCTTCTAAGAAGGGAGATTAGGACACACAGAGAGACACCAGGGACACTCGTGCACAGAGAGACAACACATGAACAGGCAGCAAGAAGGTGGCCATCTGGCAAACCAAGGAGGGAGCCCTTACCAGAGCTCCACCCTGCCCTTTGCTGACACCTTCATGCTGCACTTCCAGTCTCGAGAACTGTGAGAAAACAAATGTCTGTCGTTTAAGCCACCCAGTCTGTGGTACTTTGTTACAACAGCCCTAGCAAACTAACATACTGCCCCTCCTTGAAGGGTTTGGGGCTTGGAGGCCCCTCTCAATCCTAAGGCCCAGAACCAGCCCAAGCTAGTCAGAGAATGCCCCTTTCATGTCACCGGCCAAAACTCCTGGGATTCCAACCCAAGTCCTTACACCTCTTCCTAGATTTCTTCTCCCTCAACTGCTTCTGTCTTTCCTGGTCTCTAATTTCAGTAGCGCCCCTCAGGCACAGAAGCAGCAGCTGCAACAAAAAAACAGCCGGTTAGCACAGCGAATAAGGCACAGGCAGCTCAGAGGCTTCAGCCCAGGGGTGGAGCCAGCAGAGCTCAAGACCTAGCTCAGCAGGTGTTTTCCTGGGCACCTTCCAGGTGTAGGGTTGCCAGATAAAATATAAAATGCCAATTCAATGTGAATTTCAGATAAGCAGTGAATAATGTTAGTATAAGCATGTACCTTGCAATGCTAAATTTTTACTTAATTTGCTAAATCTGGCAACCCTATCCAGGGGCTATCAGTGGGATAGGTGTGGGCGGTGAGAAAGGAAGACAGAGATGAGAAAACAAATCCGATCGAGTGCTGTGCTGTGGGCTGCACACACAGCGGCAGGATTGGGACTGACACATAATAGGTGCTGAGCCGATTTGGAAAGGAGGAGAGGAGAGCTTCTGTGTGAGGGGTCACTTTCCAGCCCTGAAGCCCCTCATTTGGAGTCAAGCCAAAGAATCCTAGATGTATTAGTTTCCTATTGCTGCTGCAACAAATTACCACAAACCCAGTGCCTTAAAACAACACCGACTTATCTTATAATTCTGGAAGTTACAAGTCTGACATGGGCCTGACTGAGCTAAAATGAAGGTGTCAGCAGGACTCCATTCCTTCTGGAAATTCTATACAATCCATTTCTTACCTTTTCCCGTGTCTTAAGGCTGCCGCACTCCTTGGCTCATGGCCTGTTCCTCCATCTTCAGGGCCAGCAGCGTAGCATCTCCAAAACTCTCTCTCTGCTTCCATCATCCCATCTCCTTCTCTGACTCTCCTGTCTTTTTTATAAGGACTCTTGCACCTTGGCCCACTTGCATAATGGTAACATATTCACAGGTTCTAGGGATTGGGACTTGGACATCTTTGGCGGGGGGGGGGGGAGAAGCCATTATTCCACCTACCACAGTGTTTCTCCCCTGTGACATTTGCCACCTTTTCAAAGCTACTGTTAGGGAAAAAAAAAAAAAAAAAAAAGAGTTTGACCAGGGTCCATGGTTCCGAGATACATACAAGGACAGTGCTGGTAAATCAAGGTTCTGAGTTTGGGGGTTGAGACTTACATACGGACCTGAAAGGGCAAAGAGACAGAGATGGTGCTAGCAGAAAGCCTATAGATTTGAGCTAAAATACACAGATACGGGCCGGCCCCGTGGCTCACTCGGGAGAGTGCGGTGCTGGGAGCACAGTGGGTGCTGGAAGTGCCGAGGCTGCGGGTTCGGATCCTATATAGGGATGGCCGGTGCGCTCACTGGCTGAGCAAGGTGCGGGCGACACCAAGCCAAGGGTTGCGATCCCCTTACTGGTCACAAAAATAAAAAAAAAAAGAAAAGAAAAGAAATACACAGATACACTTAGACAACACATACCAAAGGGTTAGAGAGGCCCGTCCCTTCTGAATATGCTCCTCAGTCTACTCTGCCGGGATGTTCCTGATACTCTGACTGCCTGAAATATTGCTTTCAAGCAGTTTTCACCTGGTTTGAGCAGAGAGGCACAATACGCGTTCTCTCAAGATCCATCCCTGGGGCAGCCTGGAGTCCTCACCATCTTAGCAACAGCTGAGCTTGCAGACTCCTGGCCGGGGAGAGGCTGACCTTTTACAATCTTAATGACTGTATTAGTTTGCTAGGGCTGTCATAACAAAGTACCACAAACTGGTGGCTTAAACAACAGAAATGTATTCTCTCAGTCCTGGAGGCTAGAAGTCCAAGATCAAGGTGTCAGCTGGGTTGGTTCTTTGCAAGGGCTGTGAAGAAGAATCTGATCCATGCCTCTCCCCCAGCCTCTGGGGCTTTGCTGGCAATTCTAATGTTCCTTAGCTCATAGAAGCATCATCCAGTCGCTGCCTCCATCTTCACATGGTATCCAAATGACCTCATCTTAACTAATTACACCAGCATTGACTCCATTTCCAAACTAGGTGACATTCTGAGATACTGGGGGGTTAAGACTTCAACATAAGGATTTGGGGGGGACATAACTCAACCCATAACAATGACTTAGAGACTTCAGGTCTTTAAATTTCACAGCTTTCTGTGAAATAGGCACAAATAGGACCCATGAAGTATTCGCCAGTCTCCCTGAGTGTGTAAATGACATCAGATTCATAAAACGCACATGACCCCTCTGGTTGCTCATGTCAGGAAGCAGTTTCAGATGTGCCTGTCTCTCTCTCTTCTATTCTCACCAAGCCAGAGAGCTCCTTATTAACCTCATTTTGTAGTTGAGACTTTAAGAGACTGAGAAACCCACCCAGAGCCACATCACAGAGGCTAATGTCATGAGGGCAGAGCAGGAAATTAAACCTTTGGGGCACACAGGCCCATTGGCCCTCTCTGAAGAGGGACAAGTGAGCAAGGCTCAGGACTAGGACTCACCAGAGGATGTCCCCTTGCAGGAGAACACAGGAAGAGTGTAAGAAAAATTCAGATTCCTGGGCCTCATCCTGAGGGTCTGCAGTGGCGCTCAGGAATATGCATTATTAACACACTCCCCAGGTGGTATTTATGCAGATGGTTCATGGGGTGCACTTTCAGAATCTCTGTTCCGAAACTTTCTGTTCTTTAGCAGCCTTGACTCCCTGTTTCCCAAGACAAGGATGTATGGGCCAACAGATCTCACCACCGCTCATGCTCATGAGCCACTGAAGGGGCGACTGAGTTACAGGCTGGGACTGACCGAGAACTAAAGTGGCCAAGGGCAGGAAAGGACTATCAGCCTTCCTTTTCCATAAACATTAGGGAACAGATGAGGAAATGGGGTATTGGCAGGGAGGGAGGTGGCAGGGATTTGGAGGGACACCAAGTGTGTGATGTCACCTTGCTCTCCCAGCACCAACCTCTGACTCTCCCTCTCAGGGGGCCCATTGCCGAACCACCAAGAACTGCGTTATAATGGCTGAGGCCTAGCCTGGCTAATTCAGCGAGCATTCCTGCAGCAACCAGGAGGAAGGCAGCAGGGTGCAGCACCTACGCACGCAAGACTAGAGCCGGACTACCCAGGATCACTCGGGCTCCTTCCCCTTGCCAGCTGTGAGCTCGTGGACAGGTTAACCTCTCCATGCCTCAGTTTCACTGTCTGTGAAATGGGGGGAGGAGAGCAGCATCCATTTCAAAGGGAGTTGTGGAGGACGAATGAGGTCATCTGTTTAAAATGCCCTTAAAGGTGCTCAACCATTAGCCAGTGAGACTTGGTTGGAATTGTCACTTTTGCTTCTGGTAAGCCCATAAAGAGGAAAGTGGCACAGAGTAGATGCTCAAGGAATACTTGTTGAAATCGATTGCACCTGCCTCCCCACCACCTGGCCCCACACAGGTGCAGTTCTGCACTGCCTTGCTTTGCCCTGCGACCCATGCTCCACATTCGTGACCTTCCTCAGGAGCTCTTCCTGTCTCCACCCCTAGATCCATGCACCAGGAGGCCAGGTTTAGTGCCTTTTGATCTTCTCCATGCTTCTCAGCACAAGGTTTGCCCAAGATGGGTACCAAGGTCATGGATCAGCTCCCAGGGGTCACTTGAAAAAAAGCCAGATGGAGATGGATTCCATGGGACTGTTACAGCATGTCCCCTAAACCCTCCTCTCATGCTTTAAAAGTGGGCTCACATAACTCCACGTTGCCAAGTTCTCACTCTGAGACTGGTTCACTACCCAATGACTCTACTGATATAAACACATGTGGCCCTATCCCACCTTTCTCACTGGAGTGGATCCCAACAGCAGCTGCACGCTGCTGTTGGAGAAGGCGGGAGGGGACTGGCGGCCAGGCGCTGCTCAGGCCACGTATTGGGCGGGGCAGGTGTCCATGTCGCCCCTTCTCTCCCACTGGGTGAATCTGCAGGTCAACTGGGTCCCGCTGACTCACCGGGACGAGGACCAATGCAAGAACTCGCTGCTCTTGCCCGTTGTAATCGGGAGCCAGCACCACCGAGGACACCAAAAGCCACTGCTGTGCCCCTCAGCTCTTCACGGTTCCCGTTCCTCCTGTTTACCTAAGCGGTGCCTGTGAATCCAGCTGCTGGCTAATTGCAAGATCAAAGCCAAAGATGAGAGGTCTGCCCATGTGTGTGGCAGGGCCAACAGGAAAATGTGTTTAGGTTTTGTTGTTGTCAGTTTTGATCTGTCAATTTCTTATTTTTAGCTCGGCAATAACAAAATATTCTTATTAACTATGAAAAAAACCTTTATTATTGAATTTCCTGTGGGAAAGACAATTTCATTAAGATGAATCTGAAACTCTAGCTTCTGGCCCCCTTCGCCCTTACTTGTATAAGGAGATTTTTGAGCAATTCAGGTATACTGAAGTAAGGCTGGGTTTTCTGTGGAGGAAAGTGGGTGACCCCCCAGTATTGGAACCAAGAATATAAAGGTTCAGAGAGGGAAATGGGATCTGATCAATTTTAGCCCAGGGAAATAGAGTGGGGCCTGGCTTCCTGGAGTTTGGGGTGGATGTTGGAAAGTGCAGGAGCATTTAGGTGAGGGAAGTCCTCTGCAGAATAAAATTATGGGTGCATGGGGGGAAGGGAGTAACATGATCTAAAGACCCTGAGCCCCAGCTGAGATTCATTGTCCTAACTGTGAAAACCCAAGAAAATTGAAAGAGATTAATGCAATGCAAGTCAAGTGGTGAGGTTGGTGGAGGTAGTATTCCGTACCCACGCTGCCTGTGGAAGATTAAATCATTGTTCAGCAAATATCCTTTCTCTAGACATTACTATTGCCTCCTCCATGGGAGGCATATACTTCCTGGCCCCAGTGATACTGGGATTGACCATGACTTGCTTTGGCCAAGAGAATAGAAAGTGGAAGTGACCATGGGCAAGTTTGGAGCCCACGACTGAAGAGGCACTGAGTGTTCCCACTCATGCCTCAGTTTGCAGCTGGTCCAAGAAGGATGAGAGACACATGGAGCAGATCTGGACCTTACCTGCAGCCCAGCAGAGCCTAGCATGGGTCAGTTGAACCCAAGCTGACCAACAGACACAAGGAGAAATAAATGTTAATATGTGTCACTGAGTTTTGGGTGATATGTTACACAACATTACCGTAGCAATGGCTGACTGAAACACTGCCCTTTCTTTGTTTCCTACCACTTCTCTATGTGTCTCCCAATCTTTCTCTTCTGCCTTCTCCCTATCAAAACCTTTAAACCTGAAGGTCTTGGATCAAGCCTTTACCTCTTAGAATAAATTTTAATTACAGACTTTCCCCTACCAAACATGTGCTTTTCAAGTCACTTGTCTCCTTACAGAAAGAAAGACATTGCTATTAGGATTTCAGGAATTAGCAAGCAGGTGGGGATGGCATTTACAGTTTGAGGATCTTTCCTGGGTCTCCTGATTTCACACTCCTAGCAGCCTAGAGGGAGGCAGACACCAGCGCATAGCTGATTTTTCAGGAAGGCTCGAAATCCTGCAAGAAGGGCTCAGCCAAAGCCATGCATGTGTTTCATTCTATTGTTTGCTCAAAGAAAGCTGAAGCATGTTGGTAATTCTAGCTGTGTGGATATGGACTTTTCCCCATCCCCTCCGTCAAAGTTTGGCCAGATCCCCAGTCCAAATGACAGTATGTATTCAGAAAGATGATTAATGTTAGCAGAAGCCTCCAGAGAATCTCTCAGGGCCCTTTTGTTTATTAAATATAAAACCCATGTTTAAATATAATGTCAAAGGTATGACACAGACCAGCATGATCCGAGACAGACTGTTGGCTTTAAACTTCAATAACTAGATGTTCTTCAAGCTTTGACTTCCTGGCATAAAGCCTTTAAGATTTTCCAGGAAGTTTCAAACTGCTCAAGGAAAGGGTCATCGGAGGTCAACAGAGCCCATCCATTTCTTTCCATCATCTGTTCTTAATGGCAGACACTGTGGCTTTCATGTTGGGGTACAGTACATAGTCGGGTCAATATCGTGCCCAGTGGAACAAAGCCATTCCCTGACTGCCTGGCCTGAGCTAGAGAACATGACTATACTCTCCCACAGCACTCAGACTTCTCAGGTTCATTCATTCATTCCTTTAATAGTTATTGAGAACCCGTTATGTGCCAGCCCCAGCTCCAAGAACTGGAGCTATGTGGGGTAAATGGCTTAGCTTCCAGAAATAGAGAGAGAGACAACACACAAGTAAACACATGGGTGGTTTGATAACAAGGACGATGAAGAAAATAAAACAGGGTCGTGCGATACACTTGAATAAAGAGGGTGCATCCCAAGAGGCAGGGTGGTTAGAAAATAACAGAGGCAGAAGTTTCGATGCTGCTTACCCTTTGACAGACAGTGTTCTAGGTACTTCATGTCTGTTAACTCATTTAACCCTCACAGCATCCCTATGAAGCAGGGATTATTACTTCCCCTTTTACCAAAGAGGAAATGGATGCACAGAGAAGTAAAGTAACTTGCCCTGCATCACACAGCTCCTAGGTAGAGCAGCTGGAATGCAGGCCCAGGTGCTGGCATCATCATCCACGATCTTACCCAGTACGTCACATACCGCCTTGTGGAGCAGTAAGGTTGGAGCTGAGTGAGAGGAGGGGGCCAGCCATGTACAAATCTGGGAAAGGATATTCTAGATCAGGGGACAAGATGATCACTGCAATCCTCTAGGCAAGAGAGGAAAGAGGTGGCAACCAGGTGACAGCAGTGGACATGGTGAGGAGTGGCAGGTTTGGGATCTGTTTTTGCTCTGCCATGTCATTTCTTGTTTAAATGTCCACCTTTTCTGCTAAACTGGAAGCTCCATGAGGGCCAGTGCCTCATCTGTTTTGCTCACCTTATGTCTCTAACGCCTAGTACAGTGTTTAGTTCATAGGTTTCTTTAATAATTCTTTTTGGATTAATTAGTTAAATAACTAATTAACAAGCACTGGGCCAGTCTAATGTTGGTTTGAATCCCAAATCCTTCACCTGTTACTTAAAGTTGGGCAAGTTATTTAAACTCTCTGATTTTGTGTGTGATGAGGATAAGACAATCACAAGATTGGCTGTTGAGAAGATTAAATGAGATCCTTTGTAAAGAGTCAATGGTAAGGCCACCACAGGACAGGTTCTACATTAATGTGGGCACTTTTTCTTCCCCTACTACGTAGAAAACCAGAGTTGTTCCAGTGACACGAACCCATTGTAGAATCTAGAGTTGAAAGGGACTCTAAGCCCTTGCTACTCCAAGGACCACCCATCAGCATCTCATGGGAGCTATTTAGAAATAAACTCAGGCCTCACGCCTGATTCACTGAAGCAGAATTTCTGCGGAGAGGCCTGGTTATCTGTATGTATAATAAGCACCTCCCCGGTCCTGCCCCCAGGTGGATTTTTATCTCCAAAAGGAACGTTGGGATAGGCTGAGCCTGCTCTAGGCCAGGATCCCATGTCCTTGCACTGTCCTAAACACTTGAACTCCAACCCTCTATCTCCCTGGTGCTCGGTGCCTGGGCCTCCACACACTGCTGCCAACTCAACTGCCCCTCCTGGCTGGACTTCCAAAGAATTGACAGACACCCCAGCAGATATCCAACCTGGACCAATCAGCTGGGCTTGAGAGGGTCCAGCAACAAGGGGAGCCTGTGCCTGCCTGACTCACTGACCAGTGTCACAACTCCCTGGGAGAGGTGACCACTCTCTTGCAATCCTCCCGGCCCACTGCTGTACCTGAGAAGCATAACAGAACAGGATTCTGACTGTGGAAGGTGGCCTCCTAGATGAATCATCAACCATATAAACAACGCTAAAGACAGAGATATAAGAGAGCACAGATCCTTCTAGCCTACTAAACATCTTCCAGGCCTGTGTCTGCTCATTAATCACTCTGAGCCCAGGGTGTCATAAAAATTTGTTTTTGCTTTTAAGACATGATCCAACCTTCTCTTTGTTGGTGCAGAAGTCACTTTAGTGAGGCATGGAATCTGCTTTTCATTCTTGGTGACAGCACCCCTATGGGATTATTAGGCAAGCTGAAATAAAAACACCTTGCATACCTCTTTGTAATGCCTTTTCTTTGCACCTCAATATACTTGATTTAAATTGTCATTTAGAGACCATTGTACTGGGATGGTGAGCTAAGTGATTATGCTAAAATGTAACTTCTATGATAGTGGCAACCCCATTTGCCACGACCACCCCACTTGGTTCAATATATATCTCCTAATAAATGGCATAAAGTATAGAGGTGCAGATGGACTTTACAAAGATGCTCATCATGATGAGGATTGGCAGCTACATTTTGGGTCATATTTTTATCCAAAGCTACTTACCTTTAAGCCTGTGGCGTGCTGGGACTGACTTGTCTGCTCTGTTACACTGAACTCGCGAAAAACTATTTCCCAGGCCAAGTTCAAACTTGCTGCCACCTACTGGCCAATACTTAACATTATCTTTACCTGTACACATTTAAATTTTAACTACCCTTATGAAGGGTAAAACTTTTACAGAAAATTATGAAAACATAATCTATTATAAAGACTTGCCAGTAGTACTCCATTTTCAGAAGAATGAATACAAACTACTGTTTGGGATTAATAGCCTTTTAAAAGATTGGATTATAAATTACAGCTCAATGAAATATCTAATCAATAATTGATGTTACACCCTCATTTGCTGTTTCTGCCAGGTTTTATGGCTACTCCTTCATAGTCAGTCTGTGGGTCTGGAAAGAAGCAAATTGGGTGTGAAAGATGGAGAACATCTCCTGGAGATGCTCAGGCCAGAGTGGAGAGAGTCAGAAAAGCCTGGCAGGGGTGACTACCTACATGGTAGGATAGGCCGGGAAGTCCAATTTCCCCACTCCCCACCAAAAAAAGTGGGGTGTGTGTGTGTGTGTGTGTATGTGTGTATGTGTGTGTGTGTGTGTTTGCTGTACTTCTTTTTATCTGCAACTGTCCTGGGGGTTGCTGGCAGAGGAGAACGACAGCTCCCTTTACACTGCCCAGCCCCACTGCGTATCATTATGTTCAATTAAGAAAACACACAGACATGTACAGCTTTAATTTCAAAGATTCTTCCCAGACTCAGTGTGGCTCAAGAATGGCCATCAAGAGGTGATAGCTCTGGAACAGGCCCTGATTTTTATACACTCAAAGTCTGGCCAGTGATTCATCAGACCAGAACTGCCAGTGCCTCACAGAATCACAAAAAGCTTACTCTGGCCAGGCACAGGCAGGCAGACTGTGTTGCAGTCCAAGAAACATTTGCCTTCCTTGAAAGATTTAGAGGCTCTGAGAATTAATGTTTGTCCCTGAGAACGTGTGTGTGTGTGTGTGTGTGTGTGCATTTGATGTAACAGGCCTCCTGGACAAGCTCTCACTGGCAGGGATCCCCAACACCACCCTCCTCACCCAGAGCAACCTGTTGGGAAGTCCCCATAAAACTCATTCATTCATAAAATCCATCCAATAAATATTTATGAAGCCTTTACAGACACTGTCCTAGTGGTGAAGAAGACAGACAGTGTTTCTGTGCTCTGGGATCTGGCCTTCTGCTGGCAGAGTAAGGCAATGAACAAGCACACAAACGCAGGAACAGAGAGTGCTACAAGAAAATAGGACGGAATGAGATGAGGGATGAATGAGTTAGGGCACTGTAGGAGACAGATTATGAGGGTGGTCATCTTTGAGAGGTGATATTTGAGCCAACACCTGAATAAAGGGTGGGAGACAGCCATGCAACAATCCTGGGACGAGCAATTCAGGCAGAAGGAGCAGTGGATGAGGACCTCATGGCATGTTCAAGGTGCCAGAGGAAAGCATTTCACACATATGGCCTCAATTTATCTTCACAAAAACTCTCAGAAAAAAGCATTGTCATTATCCCCATTTCACAGATGAAGAAACTGAGGCTCGTGGAGATTAAGTAACTTGTTCCAGATCATCCAACATAAATGGCAGAAACAGGCAAGGCACCCAGGCATTCTGGCTGTGGAGTACAGGCTCTTAAAGAATTAGAATTGGTATGATAAGAAACAAGGGTCATGTATTACCTGGAAGAGTTGGATGGGAGGCACTGGACAGGGGGTGGATCCCAGGACCAAACCAGTCTTTGTGGATAAAGGGTGGCTTTTCCTTCCAATTGTGCAGACTTGTAGAAAAGAATCTTTCAGAGGAGGGCATACCATCAGACAAGAAAAAAAAGCAAGGACCTAGAGTGTGTCTATATGGATCCCCAGTGAAGTGCGTGTGTGTTTTCCCTCGGACTATGGGGACAGTCATATTTAGCACATAAGTTTAAATTCCTCGCCACCTGAGACCCATGTGTCCTAATTACCCAGCTTCTCTGTACAGTCTGAAGGCTTTGTGCAGCCCCATGGGGCATTGTCACGGAGGGGTGGGGCCTCCTCACATCCTGCTTCCCCTGAGCTGGGGACAAGGTGGCAGCATAGGTCAAGGGATGTGTGTGTGAGGGAGATTCTGGGGTTTTGGAGGGTGAACAGAGACAGACTGCATGGCTCACAGCTGAGCTGGCCATGGCAGGCAGGACAGACATCCCTCAGCTTATGTGAGACAGAGGCTTTCCTTCCCAAATGTCCTGAGAGGGTAACCCTTAAAGGAGAGGGTAGGGTAGAGGGACGATGCCTGGGTCTCACTGAGGTCACATACTAGACTTCAAGGTTCCTGAGAACAGTGACAGCATCTGTCTCACATTGTCCTCCCTAGCACCCAGCCCAGGTCCTGGCAGGTAGCAGGTACTCACTAAATAGGTGTTAGATGGTTATCTGATGTGTTTATTGGGAACTTCTGTTGTAAGGGGCAGAATATTTCTGGTTCAAGCCAAAAGAAAATGTCTTCATGTGGTGATGGAAGTCCTGGGGACTAGATTTGGCTTCCACCAACTGGATATGGGGCTGCGATGGCAACCCCAGAACTCCCCGTGTCTCCACGTCTGAGCCCAAGCTCTGGCTATATTTGCTTCACTCTCAGGTGAGACAGCAGTTTCAGCCCCTAGCCTCTCCAGTTCACACCAAGGGGCAAGGAGAGAACCAACTGGGCTGCTGCCAGAGTCCTGGGGAGGATCACTCCGATTGGACCAGCTTACTTCACATTACCAGTCCTGAACCAATCACTGTGGGTGGGGAAATGCAGTGTTTTCATTGGCTGAGATCTGTGTTCTGCCCCAGATCCTTTAAGTGGAAACCCACACTAAGCACAAGGATGGGCAGGGAGACAGAAGTGGACTTCCAGTGAAAGGGAGATCTGGGGTTATATTGGAAAGAAGGAGGGAGGGATGCTGGAAAGGAAATACACTGATCTGTACCGTCAAAGACACAGAGATGGTAATAATAGCAACAATAATTACGTTTATAGAGGGCTAATTTCTACCAGGTACTATTCTAAGCATTTTACAAATATCAGTGCAATGCTCATTACACTTCTGTGGATAGGTAGTATCATTAGTCCCCACTTTACAGATGAAGAAGCACAGAGAGGTTAAGTAACTTGCCCAAGTTTACACAGTGGGGAAATTTTTAAAAAGGCAGAACCGGGAATCAAACCCAAGCATCCAGCTACAAAGTCTATGCTCTTAATTACAACATATGTTAAAAACTGCAGGGGAAGAACAGAAGGGGAACAAATTGGTGGGCAGCATCCCGCAGTGACACCCAGTGCCATGCAGAACCCTGACACTTGGTGGGTGCTCACTAAATATTTGTCAAATGAAAAATCAATGCACTGGTTTCACTCATGTTCGTTTCATATCCTCAGATGGCAAGTGACTTGATTTCTAAGAAAATACTTTATACCGCTTCTATATCCTCCAAGGCTGGAGGTTCATAGTGGGTGCTGACAATTTTATTTTTAGGGGGAAAAGAGTAAGTGATGGTGACTGGAAGAAATATCCACTCCTCCCTACCCCACAGAGGATTCTTATTCTTTATCTACCTTAATTTTTTACCCTAGGAGCAATTCCAGAGACTACATTTCTGGGTAATCTCGATAATGTTTCCCATTTCTGCTCTTCTGAAAAAGCCTCCTTCAGAGACCATATCTACACAACACGCCAAACATTGGGCAGGGGCTGCCAGGTCCCACATGCTGTAGGATTAGAGTTCTAAGCAAGCACCTGCTCAACAAAGGGCAGGTGAGGACCCTGGATCCCGAGGGCTGCGAGGGCAGGGTAATCACTGCAGCTTTTCAGAGCTAGCCCTTCCCTGGCCAGGGTGCCCACCAGGCAAGGGGTGGAGATTGCCCAACTTTGGAATTAACAGCTCTTCTAGGTGGTGCTTTTCCATTAAGTAAGCCCTGTGCTTGGATCTGAGATGTACTGCCAAGGGTCAGAATAAAAGACATAGCATTCATTCATTCATTCATTCCCGTATTCATCATTTCACTGACACTTATTTGAGCACTTACCAAGTGCTAGTCACTCTTTCAGGTGGTGCAGATTTGGAAAGAAAAGGACCAAGATTCTTCCCCCATAACTTTCTCCCACAAGATACCTGCTCACTCTCTTATGAAGCTGAGACTCTCAGGCATTAACCAGACAATTCCACACATAACTGAAAGGACAGGGAGCTGGGAGAGTGTGTAATGACGGAGCTGGTGGAGTTAGGGTGGCAGTGGGGGTGGGAGTGGCAGCAGAGGGCTTTCAGAGGAAGTGATATTTGGGCCAAGCTCAGTAGAGTGAGCGTGAGTTCAAGGTGAAGTGGGTTGAGGCGAGAGGCATTCCAGGCAGAAGGCAGAGACAGGGCACAGGCTCCGGGGCTGGGAGGGAGCAGTGCCAGCGGGGAAGAGGAACTGACAGAGGCAGGGTGGACGGTGCAGAGGGGGAGGCAGCAGAAGGACAGAGGGTCTGAGAGCAGCGGGGACCGGGTGCTGCAGGACTTGTTGGGAATTTCATCTTTCACACTAGAGCATTGACAGTAAGGGGTAATGGGTTTAAGAGAAAGAGATGCGATGAAGTTATTTTAGAAGTTCCCTTTGGCTTGTGTGGAAAACCAGAGGGGATGAGGGAGAGCCATGCAGAGGCTACGGAGAAATCCATGCCAGAGATGGTGGAGGCGTGGACAAGAGTGATGGCCTTGGAAAAGGACAGCAGCGGACAGAGGCAAGACATGTTTAGGACACAAATCCACAAGACGGCCATGTGACCCGAGCAGATTCATTCCACTTCCACCCAGGACAACTGGAAGACTTTCATAACCCGAGGCACTTGTACTTCTTGGGGCCACTCCCCACGTTCATATAACATACCCACATCCTACGTTAAATATAGTTTTGTAGTAAAAAATAAAAATCGACAGGATTTTTCTAATTTTGTCTTTCAAATTATTTAACTACATGAATATTTAATACATTTTATTTACAAATGGTTTGGTTTCTTGGTAATCATCAGGCACATCCAAAAATCCTAGCCTGGAAGAGAAAAACAAACTTACATTATTTTGGAAAATAATGAAAATGTCTGAGTATTGCACTTAAAAACTAATAAGGTGAACAACGTCATGTTTTGGAAACATTTTGCATCAGGCATCTCTGTGCCTCGCCTGCCCTCCCCTTGCCCACCTCTTTACTCTGGCTGTTGCTGTGACAACCAGCTGGCACAGGACTAAGGGACAGCGCCTCACCTCTGCTGCATGGTCCATCTCTCACTTTGTGCCCTGGGGCTTTTCTGCTGCCCCTACATGGGATGCCTGTGTGGACGCACTTGGCCATTCTGACATTTTTTGCAAAACTGGAAATGTGAGGGAGTTTAACACTGCATGGGGAATCCCTCAGCCAGTGAGGAATACTGTCCCTTCCATCCCTCCCCAGCAGTTCCAGTTCTACAGGGCTCCAAAAGAGTCCCCAGGGGAGTCAAACCCCAGTTGCCCACAGCAGTAATCAGCTTGATAATGCACTTTACAAGGCCTTCTCCTTTCTTTTTATACTATTCCCAGTCTCCCACTGCTCCACTACTGTTTCTTGGGATCATTTCCCAAAATAAACTATCTACCTTGGAGCCATTGTCTCAGGTTCTGATTTTTGAGGAAAGCTAGGCTAAGCCCATCGGTACAAGTAGTAGTTCTAAAAAGCAGATCCTGTTGATGAGATTAAGGAACACTGGTCACAGGTTGATTTCCCCAGACCTCCTTTACCTTGGAAGGGGTAGTGAATTGTGCTTTCTGACATTGACGCCTATAGCAGGCACAAGTTTGCTTTCCTTGTCACAGTACCATTACCAGCACTACCATCCAGGACATGGGGTTCTGCATATCATTGTTTCAGATTAAGGGACCAATTTATGGCAAAGAGGTGTGGCAGTGGTGTCTAAGTACAGGACACACTGTTCCTACCATAACACAGCATCACCTGGAAGCAGCTCGTCTAATGGAATGATGGAATGGAGTATTAATGGTCCAGCCGAGATAGCAGCTCAGGAAAGCCCCTGAGGGGCTCGGACGCTGCTCTTCAGGACATGGTACATTCACTAAATCAAAGGTCACAATATGCTACTGTATTTGCAAAAGCCAGAATACTTGGGTCCAGGAACCAGAGAATGAAAGTAGAATTTCTCCCTCTCCCTATCACTCCCAAGGACCCACTTGCAGAATTTGAATTCCTGTTCTCAAAAGTTGAGGCTTTACTCAGTGCCTAATAAGTCTCAGTTAGTGATCAGTGAATCAAGAAAACCCACCATTTAAGTCTTTTTAAAAAGATGGTGATGGGCTGGCTGGTTAGCTCAGTTGGTTAGAGTGCAGTGTTATAACACCAAGGTCAAGTGTTCGGATCCCCGTACTGGCCAGCCACCAAAAAAAAAAAAAAAAAAGATGGTGGATCTGGGACTGGCAAAGTGAGGATGGAGGCGGGGAGAGAGAGTTCTTCTGCAGGTATCTATGAGAGTCGTGGGTACTGGCCATACAGGTGCAGGTCAACATTTAGAGACCCAGAAGAAGAAATGGACATAGGTATACGTAAAGGCCATACACACAAGCCAAGTCCACAGTCCAGGGCAAAGCTGAGGCATAAGAAACTCTGAACATGAAGACACCAGTCTAAGACAAATCAGTAGGCCTCCATAAATCCAGAAGGGAAGGGTGCTCAATACCAGGTCCTCCTGCCTCCCATTGCACAGTGTAGGTAGGCTTCCAGGTGAGGCCATTAAGGTCTGACTGCAGGCAGGAATCTGCAAGGAAGAGTTCTCCAGGAGTCCATGGCCATGACTGACAGGTCCTCCATCAAGGGCTGGGACAGGGCAGAGTCATAAGGGCTAGTTGCCCTAGGTCCCACCTTCACATGTGTCTACAATTTAGAGCTTTGACACTACATCCAAATTAGTCTACACACTATCATTGTTTTTATGCTATGACAAAAGTGTTAATTTATTTTAAACATTTAAAATACACCACAATTTTTAAGAATCCTGTTTTGGCATTCTTTCGCTTTTTAAAAAATTAGGTTTATTGAGATACCATTTACTCCCAGTAAAATTAAATCTTTTTATGTGCATAATTCTATGAATTTGACAAACCTATATAGCTGTATAACCATGACCACAATCAAGACATGGAATGTTTCCCTTATCCCAAAAAGTTCCCTGGAGGCCCTCTGTTCTCAATCCTCTCTCCTGTCCCTAGAAGCCATTGCTCTGATGTCTATCCCCAAAGTTTTGCCTTTTCCAGGTCATATGATGGAATCACAGAGTGCACAACCTTTCATGTGTGGCTTCCCTCACTTACCACAGTGCTCTTCAGACTAATCCAATCAGTGCATGTATTAGCAATTCGTTCCTTTTTATTGCTGAGTAGCATTACATTGTAGGGTATAATACCACAAATTTGGTGGCTTAAAACAACAGAAATTTGTTCCATAACAGTGCTGAAGGCCGGAAGTCCTAAATCAAGGTATTGGTAGGGCTGCGCTCTCTCCAGAGGCTCTTGGGGAGATTTGGTTCCTGGCCTCTCCCAGCTTCTGATGGTTCCAGGTGTTCCTTGGCTTATGGCTGCATCCCTCCAATCTCCACCTCCATCTTCTCATAGCCTTCTCTTCTCCCTCTGTGTGTCTCTTACAAGGACACGTCATTACACTTGGGCCCACCCAGATAATCCAGGTTGATTAATCTCATCTCAAGATTCTTAACTACATCTTCAAAGACCGTTTTTCAAAAAAAGATCACATTCACAGGTTCTGAGAATCAGTGCACAGACATAACTTTTGGGGGCCACCATTCAACTCACTACACAAGGATAGACTACAGTTTGTATATTCTTTTACTTACTGATGGGCATTGGTTGTTTCCAGTTTGGGGACATTATAAATACAGCTGCTCAAACATCCACTGGTCTTTGCATGGGTCTGTGCTTTCAATTTCTTGGGTGTGGGATTAGAGGTCATTTCTTCACTTTGTAACATAAGGGAGGTGCTTCAAAAAAATGGAAGTGGCCCATCCCTCTCTGTCCACCTCTGTGTGGCCCTGCCCTGGGGGCCTCCATCTGCCAGCTCTTACCCACACTTCTCCCCAGCCCTGGCTTCAGGCAAGTTCAGGTCTGGTCAACCTGCCCGGTCACCCCTGATCCCTGCTCCCACACCCCTGCACTTCCAGAGTCCAGTACATTTATATAAATGGGCTCTTAGACAGGAAGAGCCTGTGCAGTGAATGGTGACCAAATCTTATTTCCCGGGACCTGCTTCCTCATGCACCAAGCTCCAGGCTCAGACACGGTAGTTTCTCTTTCTGTCACAGGCCCTGACTCAGGAGTCCTCAGTGACCTTGGGAAACAACAGACAGGTGGATATCCTGCTGCTGTGCCTGCCTCTGGCAACCCACCAAGTAACCACAGCTGGGCTGACCCAGACAGGCTGATGGGAGATAAGAAATCAAGGCACATCCGCTGAGATGCCAATTCTGTAACCAACCTGTAACTTGATTATCTCAAAAATAAATGAACAATCAATATTGCTAATCTCCACAGACTCCCCCACCACGGCAGGGAACTCGGGCTGAGCCTGGCTTGTGTTTGGTTACACATGTCCTCCTGTTGGTTCAAAGGAGTCTTCTGTTTAATGTCAACATTTGCTTTTGAACTCTTTTTCTTCAGTATTTGCTTCTGCTTGTCCTTGCTGTGTGTGAGAACAACCGGATGCGGGGCCCCTTATACCCTAACTTGTTCTGCACCCATGAGATCCTGCACACCTGTGTGACCCTCAAACACAGACTTATCTCCCGCGGACTAGGACAGCTTCACACGTCGGGAGATGAAGGAGCCAATGAGGTGGTTTAGAAAAATGGCCTGTGTTGACCTCATCTGTTCCCCAGGGAAGGCAGCCCCCTACCCTGCGGGTGAGCAGGTTCTCGGTGGGGGGCAAATGAGCCCTGATACAGTTTCCACCTTCTGGTCCCATTATTGACTCGTGGGCTCTTTAAACTGTATGCCCTTGGCCCTCTGGCTGTATCACTAACACAGCCTGTCACTGTGCTGTGCATCGTGGGAAGCTCCACTTCGTCAATGCCCCTCCCAGATTCATTCTGTCCACTAAAAAGCCCTCTCTCTAGCCATCTGTGGGGTCAATCAGCTCGGTGTTTTGCAGTAGTTCAAAACTGCAGCACAACTTCCCTTGAGCAGAGCATCTGTTTTATGGCAGAGACAGAGATATCTGTCCTAACCTCCTCCTAGCTCAACTTTTATATTGTCCGCTACCCTAGAGGCTTCCTGAATTTTGTGCAGCTGAATTCATGACGACAGAGGTGGTTTCTGGAAGTCTGAGAACAGGGAGCATTCACCCTTCTTCCTAGAGAATTCAGGAGGCTGCTCAAACACTGGTGAACCCCCTCATGTCCTCCACCAGGTGTGAGTCTCAGTGGGGTGAAATTCAGTTGGTTTCACAAAAATAGCCCAGGTCTGCCTGAGCTGTTTCCACATGACCCAGATCAAACATAGGATTACATGAGTGACTACTTTATGCAAAGCACTTTCCATATACAGTTTAATTTTTATGTTTATCAACAACCTCAGTGAGGCAGATATCATTATCCTCATTTTACAGATGAAGAAACTGAGGTTCAAAGAAATAAAGTGTTCAAGACCACAGAGCTAGTAGTAAGTGATGAAGCCTGAATTTGAGCCCGTCTTTGTGCCTATAAGGTTCATGTTCTTTTCCTACACCATACTCCAGCTGCACTTACAGCTCCCCAGCTTTAACACTGACAATGCGTCCTCGGAAAAGTCACTTAGCTGCTGTGAGCCTTGGTTTTCTCATCTATGAAATGGGAATAATAAGTCTTGTTCCCCAGTGTTGTGAGTTTTAAAAATGAGGCAGGTAAAGTATTTAGCACAGTTCCTGGAACATAAGTGTCCAGGAAATAGTGTCAACTATTATTTTCTAATAGCAGTGCTCAAGTTTGGATGGCAGTCATAGATCATAGAATCTTCCACCTAGAAGTCACCTTTGAGACCCTCTATTACAATCCTCCACTTTACAGATGAGGAGACAGAGGCCAGACAGTTTAGCTGATCTTCCTGTGGTTAGGAGAAGCAATAGTGACAGAGAGGCAGAAATGCAGGTCTCCTGAGTCCGTGTTTATGCTCTTTCGACTACAGATACAAGTTCATCAAAGTTGACTTTTCGAAGAAAAGATTGTTTTTTGCCCATTGAACTTCATAGCCATATTCTAGGTTGCTTGTTTTTGTTTTTTGGATTTCTTTTGGTGGTGGGGGTGGTGGGGATACCAAGTCACGACTGAGAAGTCGCAAAGGGAAATTAGATATGGGCCAATACCTGTAGTCTTGTGGTTCTCAAAGTGGGATCTTTGGATCAGAAACAGCATCACCTGAAAACTTCTTAAAAATGCAATTTCTTGGGCCCCAACCCAGATTTCCTGAATCAGAAAATCTGGGGGTGGGGCCCAGCAGTCTGCATTTTAACCTCAGGTGATTCTCTTGCAGAGTCAAGTTTGAGAACCACCACCCTAAGGCCAGGAGGATAAATATCTGGTGTCTGAGCAGGTAAACTCCATCTCACACTCACACCAGGCATTACAGATTGCTTGCAACACTCTTTATTTAAACACAGATTATAGCCTCTGAACCTTCTCAACACACAGCACTCCCAACGACCATCACCACTATAGTCCTTGGGGAGACATCAGAGAGTCATGTGTTAATCCACATGCAGAAAGAGTAACCTGCCTGGACTCAGTCATCCAGTCCAGAAGCAGCTGCTGCCGTTTCTGCAGTCATGTTCAAGCATGGAGTCCAGTACAAATCTGGGCCTGATCAGGGAACTTTTGTTTTCTCACCTGTTCATTCTCTCTCCACGGGTACTGGGCTTCCCTTGCTAACACAGGAGCAAAACTGTGGCATAAAACAAACATGGAGAGAGGCTCGACTCAGCTAGGCTGGGTTTGATCAGTAGGATGACAGTGACCAGATCAACAGCGCTTGGTGCCTCTCTGACCTCATTTGGCTTGTGGCTCCTTCTGTAAAAATGAAAACCTATAAGGTATGAGGGAAGTAACACAGATTTTTGGAATCAGACAAATTTATGTTTAAATCCCAGTTGCTGCTTCTGAGCTGTGGAATCTTAGGTGACTTAATTAAGGCATCATTTTCTCATCTGTAAAATGGAAATAATACCTGTTTCTCTGAGCTGTTTAGAGGATTGAATAAGATATGTGTAGAGCCCCTGACCCAGTGCCTAGTCTACAAGACATAAGTGATACATACAAGAGGCCATCAAAAAGTTCATGGAAAATGGGTATTATGAAAAAACTGCATGGACTGCAAATTTTTTTTTTGCACCAAAATAAACTATGAACTTGTACTATCTTATTATAACATGCCTGAACAGTATCTAGTTTGAAGCACTAGGAAGGATAAGACATCAGTTTGAAAAGAGCCCCTATCAGAGCAACATGAATTTTGTTAAAATTGAAGCAAGAACAAACATCAAAGTTATGATGAAGTTTGGGTGGAAGAATGGTGAAATCATTGATGCTGTATGAAGTTTACGGGGACAACGCCCCAAAGAAATCAGTATACAAATGGATAACTTATTGTAAGAAGGGACAAGACAATGTTGAAGATGAAGCCTGCAGCAGACCACCCACATCAATTTGCAAGGAAAAAATAATCTGGTTCATGCTCTAATTGAAGAGGACCAATGATTAACAGCAGAAACAATAGCCAACATCACAGACATCTCAAGTGGTTCAGCTTACACAATTCTGACCAAAAAAGTTGAGCACACTTTCTGCTCGATGGGTACCAAAACTGCTGTGCCCGAATTAGATCAGCTGCAGACAAAGCAGAGTTCCCAATGGAAAATTTAAACAAGTGGGATCAAGATCCTGAAGCATTTCTCTGAAGAATTAGAAGATGAAATGTGACTTTACCAGTACAATCCTGAAGACAAAGCACAATCAAAGCTACAGCTACCAAGAGGTGGAAGTGGTCCAGTCAAAGTGAGAACAGACCAGTCAAGAGCAAAGGTCATGGCAACAGTTTTTTGAGATGCTCAAGGCATTTTGCTTGTGACTTTCTAGAGGGCCAAAGAGCGATAACATATTATGAGGGTGTTCTGAAAAAGTTAGACAAAGATCTGGCAGAAAAATGCCTGGGAGAGGTTCACCAGAGTCTTTCTCCACCAGGACAATGCTCCTGCTCACTTCTCTCATCAGAAAATGGCAATTTTGTGAGAATTTCAATGGGAAATCAGTAGGCATCCACCTTACAGTCCTAATTTGGCTCTTTCTGACTTTTTGTTTTCTGATCTTCAAAATCTTTAAAGGACACCCATTTTTCTTTAGTTAATAATGAAAAAAAAGCTCTCTCTGCTTCCACCATCTTGCAATGGGAGACCCCTGGATCACTGTTCCCTACACCAGATGGACTATGGACTTCTCAGTCTCAGAAACTGTAAGCAATAGAGGCTTCTGGTCAAGATGGTGGAATAGACGGTCCCCAGCATCACTCTCTCCCACAAACCAACCAATTGACAACTATTAAAAAGCAATGACAGCCAAGCTGGGGCAGCTAGAGCTCAGGGGAAGAGGAAAAGAGACCTACGAGTGCATGAAGGTGGGAGAAACCACAATGAAAGAAAAAAACACTCTGACCATTCTGTGCTGTGGCCACTTTAAGGCTGGAGCTGCTGAGCACATGGAACAGGATCTGGCAAAAGCCACAGCTGTGCCCTTCAGATGAAGTTGCTTGGAGGCAGCAGGAGAGAAGAGGGCCTTGGTGGCCCCTAGGCCAGCAGTACCACCAACAGGGTTCCCATGGACCCACATAGGACCGAGGAGCCACAACAACTGAAGAAAAGGAGCCACTCCAAGGCTGGTGAGTCATCACAAGGGACCAGAGCACAGCCCGTCCCATGGGAAGTGTTTGGAGCAAGGACAGCTGATCTGTCCCCCAATCAGTGCAGGACCACTCAGAGGAGACTGGTCAGGAATACAGAATTGCATGGGGTGCAGTTTGATGAAAAGACTCAGGCCCAGACCAGTGTTTCTGTACAACCCAGGTGTATCAGATTTCACCAGATCGAAAGTACCTATAAAGTCAACTACTAAAACCTGAGCTGCACAAAAGGGCTTCCCTAGGGAATCAGCAGCAAAGCAGCAATTTAGCTAAATCACAGATCTCAAGTACTGGTCCCCACAGGAAGTTCCCCCATTTTAAAAGTAAGCAAAGGACAACGAATTAGTTCCAGTGCAGAGTTTAAGTGGTGGGAACAGCAAACAATCCAACTTAGAGCTGAAAGAAAAAACACAGTACCCACAACCAGAGACAAAGTTTGATAACTAGTAAAGGTCTCATTTCACCAAAGAACATCTATAACACCTAGAAGGACCGGAAGTCCCCTGGGCTATCAAGCCAGAAAGGGGGGAAGGATAGGGGCCTCAGCCATGCCCCACAACACCCACAACCAGTCCCAAAGATAAACATCAGGGATGGATCCCATAAATGTTAGGGATGAACATTCATGCTTCCAGGCAAATAGCTGCATATTCCATTACCCTTTAGCTATAGTTCTTCCCAAATACCACACCATTTACACCTTTGGAATCTATTAGCTGCCAGCATGTTCCCAGCTTTGCTCTCTCAATACAATCAATCCCAGGATTCTAGTTTCAGTGATTATACTGATTGTCCAACTGTCCTCAAAGTCACAATTTTTTCCCCAAAACTTTCCATTATATCATCTAAATAACTGAACACCACCATATTAAAAATTTAGTTGTGAAGGCTTAAAAAGCAGGAGAAAACCAGAACCATTCACTTTGAGTTGGGTGATAAAGAAGAACAAAGAAGAACAAATAACAAATCGTGCAGGGAGAAAAAGTTCCAGGAAAAAAGAAAAGCTGCAAATCAGCTCAATAGGCCACAGTGGAATGACCTAGTCAAACTCCTTCCCCTGTTACATTATGAAGGTGGGGAGGGTGACTCTACTCTGTCCAACACCAGCAGAAATTATCAAACAGGTAAAGGAACAAGAAATGACTGACCTGTACGTTCATCTGTAATGAATGAGTAGGGCAGTGGAGTAGGAAATGAAAAGCTGGGACTACACTCATTATGCCAGAAAGAATCTGATACATCTATACTTCATACTTACCTTTAAAATGTCATAGAACATCACATTTTAAAGTGCCACATCCCCAAAGCAAAACAATCTGTAAATTCCAACAGTTACATAATAACCCATCTGCATTTAGTATAAATGTTTCTTGTAGTAAAAAACCTCCTTTTTCTGTATGAGAATATTTTACCTGCATTTTCTATAAACCAAGATTGGTCATGATTTGTATACATGTGAACATGACATCTTTAACTAAACTCTATCAAATACCTAAGTGCCAGGAACACAGCTTATCCTTACCAGAGACTCATGTGCATAACTCATGACTGTCTTACAGGTCCTGACAGGGCTTGAGGCTTACAGTTCTACCTCTTGGCCTTATGCTTTTAGGCTCTAACCCTAGGTCAAGGTAAATCACTTCATTTGTACTTTATATACAACAGCTTCATCTGTCTACCTCAACTGTTTTTTAGTACTACACTTTTTTAGGGTTTCCTTTTTAGTTTACCTTTCTAGATTTTTTTCCCGCCTTTTCTGAGGAGACTTCTTTCTGTGATCACTCACTTTACTAGATTTGGAAACTCACTCAGGGGTTCAATAACAAACAAAAAAAGACAATATATTTAATGTACCTTTTATAAGATTGCTTAGAAAGTTAGGATGTACCATTTACTGCAAGGAGTACGAGCTTATCATCCTAAATTGTAACTCAAGTGACCCACTATCAATCTCAACCTTTAGAGGCCTCATAACTCAAATTCCAACTAAATTGTTTCTTTTTTTAACAATCAATATTTTTATAACAAGATGCCTTTAGCAAAATCCTCCTAACTTTACTCATATCCTTTCTGTGGAAGGGCAGATAAAAACTGAACATGTTATGATTTTAAAACTACGTAATTCCCCCTTTAGAATTGTTTCCGTATTAAACAAAATTTGGCCCCATTTCTTAAAAGCCCACCGAAAAGCACAAACTTTTTGTTCTTTTATATACCATACCAAATGACAACCTTATATTGAAAAAGCAAGCTGTTGCTAAATAATACTCTCCAATTTTGTTGAGATCAGCATTGAACAATCTGAAATTGGGAGATACACACCTTCAGTGACAAATCCCATTTCCCCATTAACATGGGAGAGAGAAAAAAAGACTCTCTCTTTTAAAGCACTACATAGTTTAAAAGGAAATTAAATTAGCACAGCAATATTTTGATGTCATGTAGATGGCAAGGTAAGATGGTAATTACACAAACTATAATACAGAATTTAATTTTGTCTTTATGAAGTATTCTGAAATCAACAACAATAATACATGTATCAGGCACATCCAACAAAAGACTTACAATGGTTTACATTTCCTTTTTATTTATTCTTTGAAACTGCCCATATTGCAGGTTTTTTCATGGATGAAATATGGAACTGAGCAGATTCTCTTTTTCTACAAAATTATGGTATAAACTTGCTCAATTTTCTATCTTATTGCTAATAAACCTTACAGGCGCACAGTTTGTAAAATAAACCCCTTAAGGACTGAATGCATAGAGCATGCTGCAAGGTACAAGAAATAAGCTAAAAATGAGCATATAAACCTACATCTGGACCAACACAGTACTGAATGCTGGCAAACATTTATCACAACACAGGGAAAAATTAATGAAAGGAGATACAGTTCAGTCCTGAAAGGGTTAAATAGAAACCCTAATATATTATTGTTTCTAACCATCCATCCCACATTACAGTGCTTAAAAACGAAGTCAAAAGTCTGGCACAGAAAATTACACACATTTGTTCAGTACTCATCAGAAACACAGCTGCTTTTGAAATCAAAGTAAGTAACTTGGTTAATAATTGAAAAGCATTTTGTTTCAAGAAGGAAACCCCCTGCCCCTACGGATTTTCTGGTTAACATGACCAGTTAGGTTAGTTCTCAAAAACGGTGTTGGAAATTTTCTGTGAGGGCACAGATGGTACCAGTTTCATTAAAAACACAAACAAAAAACCTAACCAGTTATGATTGCAAATAAGTCTGTGCAGTAGGAGTGACGAATATTTCACTAATTAATTCATATATGAAGATGCCTTTAGTTGCCATGGTTTAAGAAAAATCAGCAGCAGGTTAAATATTATACTAGTGTTCAACTCTAAAATCATTCAAAATATAAAGGGCATTCATTCTACATTTAAAGTCTTTAGCTTGCCTTTCCAACCTATGTGATAAATTCAATGGAACTCATAAAAATATATTGGATCACAGGCTCAGCTTCTATGCATACTTTTAGAAACTGCATAGAATCATGAGAGCATAAGATATTCTTCCAAAACAGAATTTTTAAAAAATAAAACATACTATACTTTAACTGTAGTATTCACCATTCTAAGAAGAGAGTCTTTATTAGGGTAAATGACCAGCATCTCTAGTTATGCCATCACTTGGGGAGGGAAATATTCTACTACAACTGGAGGACAAAGCTCCTATAAATTATATAGTGAAAATGATTCACAAATCCATGAAAATATTTTTTAAAGCAGCCGACAAAAGAACTACTGATAAACAATAGGCTACAACAGACATATCATTTCAATCTTCAGTCTGTGGTATAAGAATGGCATAAAATAAGTGGGGAAAATGCCTGTGTAAGTACATTCTTGAACTTAAAAAAAAAAAAAAAAACAGGAAAAGGGTTTACAATCTAATATTTCAATTATCATATTTCGAAGAACCAAAGAACCAAAATAAGATATAAACTTTAAAAAAGCATTAATAAAGCCATGAACTTGAAAAATTATTTCGAGCTGCAAAGCTGGGTAAGGAATAGTTAAGCATCTCATTTGTTATCAATTTAATATGATTTCTTAACTAAATACCAAACTCGGGAAGTAGAGGAAATTTGTGGCCTGTTAAAAGTAAAGCAGCACTGAAAACATGTCCATGCTCTGAACAAAAAGCACTGTGTAATGACTACTTCCACAACTCAACAGAAAAAAGAATAAATACTATTCAGAAATAAGCAAGTTTGTGAGTAAAAGCCCATGAACAGTTACAACCAAAAAAGATAAGGCCACAATGAGTTCTGCCCTCAATCACTGAAACAGATTTAAGGTATGAGGCAGGATTAGTTTACAAGAGAGAAATGAGTGACTGGAGCAGATTTAAAGAGAAAAGGCTACATACAGTATAACACAGCGGGAGGTGGGGGTGATTAAAAAGGCTTCCAGTAAGAAAAAAATGCAATAACTTTGCTTTAACCACTTAACATGTTTTACAAATGACTTTCCCCTTAAAAACTGAGGAAAAGGCAATTTAAAGATATTAGGAATACTATTTACAGTGGCACAGTCTGAGCAAAAGAGTGATGAAGAGAGCAAAGCTGAAAAAAAATGCTACTAATAATGATTTTTCAAAAGTCTATTAATGGAAACTTTTTCAAAATAGCCAAGGACACCAGAAAGACAATGTTCTGTATGGAAGTACTGTATGAAGTTAGTTTTGCATTCATAAGGTACTTGTGGCTCCGGTTTGATGGGACAGTAAAAGCTTACCACAATCTAGAGGTAGTTTTTACTCTAAGAAGGATGATTGTATTACCAGACAGTGTCCTATAACATTACACATGTGGTTCCTGTACTAACTACTGCCCAATAAGTCTACTGCAATTTCTAAGAAACCAAACAAAGGCATCACTAAAGTGCAGGAATGGAAGGAAGCAGTGTAAAACTGGCAAGATCTGCATGCAAGGCCAACACACAACCCTGAATGCAACCAAATCTTAACCGAAAGGAAAATAAATGTTTTCTGAGTAGGAGACATCTGTGGAGATGTTCAGTACTCAAGAAGGGAAGACAAAAAAAAGCAGAGAGAAATGAAAACATAAGTTACATTTGCATTTTTATAATCTTACTGTTTCTAAAGTACTGTCTTCCAGCTATTTTATTTGATCTTCTAATAAAAGCATCTTATGTTTTAAGATTACAATGATGTTCTGGTCTAGGCTACCCCGAAAATGAAATAAAATATAAGGAAAGATAATAAAGCATGCTTTTACTGAGATTTTCCTCATTCCAGCATAAAGGGACCATCTACCAACTGGTAGCAATACTTCTCATGATATTCGTTATGATTTGCCAACAAGGCAGAAAACACCCTGCTGAATGAAATCACTGGGAACATTCCAAGTTCAAAATAAAATGTTTAAGTTACACATAATACAAGCTATGTACAAGATTATGAGGGGGAGAAAAATCTGAACAAATCCTGGAGCACACAGATGTATTTATGTATGGGAAAAGGGGAGAGAACACTTCAAATACCAACATGTTCTGCGCCATAAACTCATTAATGACTTAAATGGCCACACTGAATTTCAGGTAAATGTTAGAACCTCTTGGATTACCATTATAAATACATTTAAAAAAGAAAAAAAAACAAAAACACAGAAATAACTACCAACAGTGTCTGAGAATAGAGACTAAGTTAACGTACATCGCATGTATTGCAGGCAAGGCAGAGGCATTTTTTTAAAGCTTTTGCACAGACTTCATATAATCTTAAAAAAGAAAAAATGCAGGCCTTTACAAGATTTGACTTGCTGAAATCAAAACAATTTTGACTCATGAAAAGTCATAAGACTTCAGCTTAAAAAAAAAAAAAGTTCCAGCCTTAGACCAAAAAAACCTGGAAGAGTATGGGAATTAGATTAAACAAGCATGGTCAGGCTTGGAACCTGAATGTACTTTAGAGAAAAAACTCAAAGCGGGGTGGGGAGGAGAACAACCTATTTGGTAACAACGTGTACTATATACGGTGAAATAAAAAAGGTATGGTGAAAATGTACCTTTTACACTAAAGCTTATACAAGTTCCTTGGTCCATAAAAACTATGTTAGATCTGTGTATTCTAGTTTGCTTAACTTTTATTCCAGCCACATATCTATTTTTTGCCCATTTAAACAAAACCAAACAAAAACTAGCCAACCAACCAACCAACCAAACAAAAAGCTGAAAAACTCTATTTCCAATAGTTTGTACATTTTGGTGGGGTTTTTTGTTTGTTTTACTGTGGCTTCTGCATTTCAAATCAGCACTTGCAGGTAATGGTGTTTTTGAATAGTATCACCTGGTACAAAAAGTTTTCCCAAGAAACCACAAAAGATTGTTCGGGTTTTTTTCCTCTTTCCTTTTTTTTTTTTTTTTTTTTGTCAACTTTTTGCCGCACTCAAGTCAGTTAAGTCCTAGCAAAAAGACGGTAGTTAGGACACCACTGTTGCTGTAGATGATGTGACACTGGTTGAATTTGTGCTGGCATTTGTGTAACTTCCCTCGCTGTTTGTGTTTGATTCATTAGGGGGCACTTGGCTTGAATTGGCTCGAAGGATTGCTCCCGCTGCACTGCAATGTGGCCGTGGCCCTGGTTCTGGTGTGTAGGTAAAGGTAAGACTGGTGGAATAAATGATTCCATCATTACGGACCAAAGTTACTGGAACCTGGACTGGCTGCCGGACCCATCTCCAACCTTCTCGGAATGCAGAAATGTCTGGGACAACACAGAGCATACTCTCCCCACATCTGAGGAGGAAAAAAAAAAAAAAAAAAATCACTTAAAAGCACGTTAGAAAAACCAAGACACATTTTAGAAATGAGAGTTAAAACAAGATTGCTTAATACATTACAATTAATGTCAGAAAAGAATCTCATGCACACCCCTCACAACCTCTGGATGATGAAAACAGTTTATCAAGTACCTGTACATAGTTTCAGCTTCTACATCCCCAAACCATACTCGTAAATTTGGAGTGAAATTCTGTCCTGTAAGTTCGAGCATTGCTACGTCCCCACCACCATTCAACTGCAATTCACAGAAAATCACAACATTAAGAAAACTTTTCATTATTCATTTGAGTACACAATTTAAATTCTCATTCAACTTTCATTTGTGAAAAAATCGGTAATTAAAATACTTCTTTTAATGGCATAATTTAAAAGCTAGCTAGAAACATTTCAAGGTAACATACAAGTAGGTTTAAATTTAAATTATCTTGCATGTATGTTCCCTCCCCTCCTATTTTCACTTTTTATCAATAAATGAATAACAAACTCCCCAAATCACAAGATTTTGAGAAAAATCGAAATCACTATGAAATAAAATTATGCCCAGTCATAGCTGAGTACAGTTGCAAAGAGTTAAAAGCCAACTTGTGACAGTGGTCTCACCTGAAGACTTTCTACGACAGGCACAGGGGTGACTGGGGCAAGGACAGGGCCCATTCCCTCGTAAAATGTATACTCTGCCTTATCTGTGCTAATGATTGTCCAGGAAGCTCCATCATTTATCATCTCTTTATTTGGTTCTTTTGGGCATGGAGTGGCCTTATGAAGAAAGAATGTTTAGAAACTGAGTTTTATACACATTGGTATAAAGAGAATTTTACCAAAGCAACACTCATAGACTGAAGTTAACAAGAAGAGAATTTGGCAAAAAGCTTTACACTTCTTAAAGCATAGTGCTTTACCTAAATAAACACAAATAAAATATTAATATGGAAACCCTACAGTTTTTTTTATAATACAAAATATATACATATTTTAATAATACAAAATATTTCAGTGACATATTAAGTAACTAATAATAACTTTCAGAATAACCATTAAAAGTTCACCAGTGCTGGTACAATTTCATTAATAAAAGATCAGTATCTGTGATGTAAACGGTTATCTAAAACTCTTTCAGGGCTCCTGAGAGAAAGAATGGGAGCCCCTCATGCTTACGGAACACCTAGAAGCTTACGTACTTTCAGCAGAAGGGAACCAAGATCTTAAGTGGCAACTCCCTCTCCCCAACACCTTAACATACCTAGACCTGGGGCACAGCACACCCACCAGTATGTGCGGACATTGCTCTGCAACAGGAGTTTACAAAAGAGTTCCACATGAAACTACAACTATCCTATTAAAGAATCTGCCCATGTCACAAATGTCCTCATGAAAGCCTTCTGAGTAAATGTAGTTAAAAATTAGCTTTTGAAGTAAGTCATCATTAATATCTTGGGAGATCCCAATGTAAATCTGATGACAATGTGAACCCTCCCCCAGAAAAATGCTTTGCCTATACACAGTATTTACAGACAATTTCAGAGGATTCAATGAATACTGAAAATCTATTTTTGGATATCCTGAGGGGCTCTTTATTCCTCAGATTAAGAACCCTGGAACTAGATTTTAACTATTTCTCTGAGACCATTTTTACAGTTTTGAGTTCTTCCCTGAGGAAGGATCACCAGCATGTCTGAGAACCATGTATGTTAAGGACCCTTGGATCTGAGATAAATATCTGAATACAGCTTCATGTATTTGGATACAACTAAGAGCAAATGAGAACTTCATGTTCTGGTAAGCTACTAACCTAAGAGCTTGTACATTTTAGATTTCACTGGTAATTTTAAAACATACCTGAAATTGAATTATTCTTTCTTGAGAAAGGCACAAGTACATTCTTTCTGTATCCTTAAGGTAAAATGCACATTTATGAAGTTGTGATACAGGATCATCTGCATCCAGTAATGCGGTCTGCTTATCAACTTTCCTAATTATCTATATTTCAACAATTAGAAAATAAAAGGTCACTCCCATATGAAAAGAGTTTTCATTTGTACAGTGTCAAGAGTACAAAGCATATGCTATATAATAATACATCACAGTTATTTGTTCTATACCTACATATATGAAAACATTTACAAACAATAAGGCTAGGAATAAAAAATACTTTTAGACTGCAAGCATGTTGGAATGTGAAAATTGTTACTCTCTTCCGTGAACATCTAAAAAAAAAATCAGGCAGGTGTTTGTTTTCTACATCAGTGCTTTTCAAACATAATGTCCAAACAAATCATCTGGGGTTTTTGTTAAAAATAAAGGTTCTTATCCAGCAGGGCTCAGGTGTGGGCTGATATTCTGCATTTCTAACATATTCCCAGGTGATGTTAATGATGCTGGTCTATAAACCATATTTTGAGTAGCAAGTTCTGATGATCTTTCCAATAATATACAATGATAAATATTCCAACATCAAAGGGAAAAATCTCTAGAAGGCTACAGTGGATATGGGCTAGTCAGTGCAGACATTTTATATCTACATAATAATACATTAACCAATATTTACATATTTAAAAACAAAATAAATAATTTTTCAGATTAGGAAACAGGCTCAGAGAGGTCAAGTAAGTTGCTCAAAATCACCAGGTTAATAGGTGAAGAACCAGAATTGATCCCATGGCTGGCTGGCTGCCCAGCCTGACCTTTTCCCATTACACTGTATAATCTTATCATCCAAATAGTCCACAAAATACATATGGACATCTGAAAGATAAAACCTTTTATGACCTTAACACACACAAAGTGATGGAGTTTGGATATGTTGTCCCCTCCAAAACTCATGTGGAAATTTGATCTCCAATGCGGCAGTGTTGGAAACTGATTGAGTCATGGGGGCAGATCCCTCATGAATGGATTAATGCTCTCCCTGGGGGAGGGGGATTAATGAGTGAGTTCTCACTCTATTAGTTCCCACGAGAGCTCGTTGCTTAAAAAGACTCTGGCACCTGCTGTAACTATCACTCATCTTAAAATCACAAGCAAAGAAAATGCTTCCTTGACTACATCTCCCTCTCCCTCCCTCTCAATGCCCATTTCTCTGTTCCCCTTTGTAGCAAACACTTCTTCCTCACCATCCAATCTCCTGTACTCTCTCCAGTCTTTTTCTCAAAGACTCCACTATTGTCAAGGCCACCAAGGACTTCCAAAGAGATGAATCTCATGGCACTTCTCTGTCCTCATCTTACTCCACTTTCTCAGAAGCATCTGACAAAGGCATTCTCTTTTCAGGGCTATACCTGCTCTAAATGACCTTTAGAGACCCAGAGTCGAGTCCTTAGACTTCTTTTCCTCTCTTTATAATCTATAGTCTCTATGCTATTTAGAAGTTGACAACTCCCAAGTTTATATATCCAGCCTTATCTTCTCTCCTGCACTTAACTTGTATATTTAACTACTTATTCAACATTTCCACTTACAATGTCTAAAGGGCACCTCAAGCTTAATATACCAAAAACAGAATTTCGAATTTCCTCCTAAACTTGATCCTTCCCCACCTCACAGTTCAGTAAACGGCACCACCATTCACTCAATCCAAAAACCTTGGAGTCATCATTGACACCCTGCTTTCTCTCATACCCAACCATTCCCATCTGTCAGCAAATTCTGTCAGGTCCACTTCCAAACAAATCAGTCACCTCTCATCACCTCACCACTACAATCCTAGTCTAAGATGCCGTCAACTCTTGCCCAACCACCTGTCTCTCTGCTTCCACCACCACATCCCTATGCTCTCTTCTTCAAATAGCAGCCAGTATTATCCTTCTAAACATAAATCAGCCATCATTCTCTGTTTATAACCTGCCAGTTGCCTTCTATCATAAACAGATAATATAAAGTCCTTACCCTAGATACAGAGAGGGACCCTACAAGATCTTGCCCAGGGCTAACCTTGCAGCTTCATTTCCTGCTACTTGCCTGCTCTAACTACACTGGTTTCCTTACCAGTCCTCACACATAACCTGTCTTAAATTCTTCTGTACTAGTCCTGTCTGCCTGAAATGGTCCTCACTCAGTTAGTGGTTTCTTGACTTCATTTTGGCCTCTGTTCATATATCACCACTTCCAAAAGACTTCCCTGCCCTCTCTGAGCACTCCCCGAGTTCTCTATCCTTTCATACTGTTTTAATTTGTCTTCTCATCGCTATACAAACCTTTTAATACACTATATGGGTATTTCTTTAGCTGTTTTTTGTCTATCTCCCTACCAACACATAAGTTCCATTATTAGGAGAGTAACTGTCTTGCTCACCACTTTATCTCCAGCACCTAGGCCGTGTATGGCACACAGGTGCTCAGGATTTTCTGTAGAAAGCATGCACACATGCACAAATGTAATGCTCTGCTACACAATCCTCAAAAGCAACTCCTCACAGATCTTTGAGTGGATTAAGTAAACCAATATATGTAATAGTGCTTAGAACAGTGCTATTAATATTATGCAATATTACTGGCTTTTACAACTTGATTCATGCCTCACTTATACTCAAAAATCATTTTTCTTCAGCTAAGCCACAACTGCATAAAGCTCCAGTCTTTAAAGTTAACATTCCTTGTATTTACACATTTTTAGCTCTGCAGTTTATTAGTCAGAATATTTGTCACGCACTAACACCAGTAATTTTTAAGTTTAAAAGGGAGACACCATGCTTTTATCAATTATAGCTTCTAAAGATAGTCAGTGAGACTAATTAACCTCAAGCAAAATGCTTCAAATCAATGCTAAAATCTTAAAGCTGTATGTAAAATCAACAAGGTTTTGCTTTTACAGAAATAACTGATTTTTTTAAATGATGTTAAGCCTAAAGCTTCCTGTAAGTCTATAGCACACACTTATATGTCTCCACCACATTTGAGTCATGATTTGTCTGCAGAACTGTGATTTGTGTACCGTTTTTCTCCACTACCTAGTAATAATAAACACATTGAGAATGTGGGCCATGTTTAGTTTGTTTTTTAGTCCCCACAATAGTTCTTTGGACACAAACACTGCTGAATGACCTAGCACTCTCACCAATAAAGAAAGCAAAGATGTCCAAAGATGGCACCAAAAACTTGTTTTGATGTTTTCTAATTATTAAGAAAAGGAAGAAAAAAATGTGAGAAAATAGAAAGTACAAACACATTAAAACTTAAACTACATGTGTGATGTGGACTGTACATTCAAAAAACATCAGGGGTTATTCGAGCCAGCTCGCGCTCTCACGCATGCGCTCTTTCTCTCTCTCTCTCTCTCTCCTCTAAGCTGGTTTTGTAGATTGTTGGTACAGTATTCACCAGACTTCTGAAGTTAAGTGGTTACCCTACAGGAAACATACCTTATTCATATTCCTAGCCCTGTACCTGATAAATGCCCAGTAAATGTTGTCTAGGTTTATGTTACTGGGTTGTTCACCAAATGAGAGTGATGTACTTTCTATACGATACAATGGATAGTGGTTATTAGCGTAATTTAATCACATCGATGAAACCTTAGGAGTAGAGGTATAATGAAGACATAACAAATATTAGAAGCCCCCACCTATGGAGTATCTGACAGTCTTGATGAGTACATGGTGTATATGGCTGATAGGTTTCTTCCTAGATGTGCAGAGACTGTGCCTGTTTTGAGAACACCCTAAGAAAACACTTTTCTTTAGGATATTTATCCTATTGAAACTTGGTTTTGGAGGGATAGTGTTTTCCAAGCAAAGATCTCCAATGAGGCTAGTATTCCAGAAAGCATTAAAAGCAAGTTTTGGTAATAAGGTAGGATTATCCTTTTTATGAAAGCTACAGAGTATCACCTTTGTTGAAAACTGTGTGTAAATGGAGGTCGGGGGTGGAGGGTAGGAAGTAATGTAGATTTCTAAAGCCTATCTATGATTTTGAGGAAATCAGTCAGAATTCCTCAGTCATGGAACCTCTAGAAAGTTGTATTTATCAGCATGTTAATGATGTATTGCAACTTTTTCTAATAACTTTCTAATTTTTTTATTGCAACATTTTGAATAACCACAACACAGTTTTGTTTGTAAAAAGTTCAATTAAAGATGACTTTCAAGTAAGTCAGACTATTGGTACTTTACACGAAACTAAGTGTAAACACTATTTTAAGATTTTGGTCTATCTTCTAAGTGGTCCACATGAAAGTTATTGCTGATCAGAGGCATAAGGCTCTGAAACTCTGTTTCTGTAGCACAAGCATTTAATACCACCAAAGCAAATCATCATCAACCTTGGAAGAGAGCGACGCATAATAAATGAGAAGAACTGAGTAGACGATGATTTGGTTTTTTTTGTTTGCTTCCGTCTTTCCGTTTTCTACACCCTTCCTTTACCCCTTTTACTGTAATTTATTTTTCCAGTTTCAAGGTTTTATAGATTAGTATTACTACACTTCATATTTTTAGCTTATTAAATTGGGAAATAAAATCATCTTGGACAACCATGACACAGAAGAAAACAAAACAAAGACTAAAAACAAAGAAATGATGCATTTACTTACACAACTGTAGATCAAACTAGTCTCTGCTGAAATAGCCCCAGAAAATATTACACCAAGAAGACAAATATAAAGCATGCTCATTAAAAGTAATGCTAAATGTTCTTCCACTTGTCCAACATCACCCCACCCCCCACCAACCTGACCTTGAATCATCAAACTTACTCCTAAATCCTCTTCATCTTTAATATACCTGAATTGTATTGTCTCAGAAAAGGAGAGGGAAAAATTGGGGAGGGGGGAGGTTGGAGTTATAAGCGACTTTTGTTTTCATTTTACTAGGAAAAGCAGCTTTTATAGTTTTAAGATATTCTAGTGAACAAAAAGCCCTAAATCCTACATCTTTCTCTCAGAGTAAGACGTATTAATTTTATTTAATTTTTAATAAATCTATCTTCTTGTGGAAAAGAAATCTAATAAAAATAATGCTAATATTTTTAAAGTAATAAGAATTTCTATTCTTCCGAAAACTTAGTCCTACATTGGGATATAAGAAGTACTACAAAATATGAATAAAGTATATCTGCATTAGTACAGAAAAGCTCATAATGTCCAGTGCCCTCTATTAAATGTGTTTACATATACAACCAAAAAGAAAATTGCCACTAAAATTTATTAGAAATAGTGTAACAGTAAGCGACTATGAATGCACTTGTAAAAATTGGCTAATTGCCTTAAAGCATATCTGAAATAAGGTAGGGTATAATTGTCAATTATAAACAGCAATTATAAACTGACATACCTACTTAAGTTAAAAAGCATAAAACTGAAGTGCACTGCTACATTTGAATGTTGTGACTTGCCTGTTTTAAGAAATAATTTTTAATTCACATATCACAAAAGCAGAAGTAGAACCATACCAATCTCGGGAGTGCCATGCCAGTAACTGAGCACACAAGTTTCACTGTTTGTCCATAATGGATGTAGCCATCTCGCACTGTGAATTCTTCTCCTTCTGATTCATCATCATCCACTGCAGTGGGTGGAAAGAGAGATCAAATCATCAACTTTTAGAATTCATTATCTGCTTAGGAAAATGACAAAATTTAATATATCCATATATATCATTAAAAGAATGCAACAATTTTACACTAAAAACATAAAATTGTACATTTTTATACTCACAGAGATGAATGTAAAATGCTCCCCATTGCTGTGAACTGGCATGGAAATTACCTCCTTCTACATGCAAGTACCTGGTACTAACAGTCTGAGATCGAAGTCGATTAAACAGAGCCACCTTTGTTCCTGAGGCAATGCATACTGCAAACAAAAAACAACTCCTATTTATGTGATTGGGGCAGTGGGGAGGGGGGCAAGAAGAGACTTTTGCTTGGCAGGTTATGATTATTTTTTATCATAATTTAACGACAGATTCTGATGATAAATATTTTAATCTTTCAATAAAGTACAAATGATACCAAAAAATAAGACCAAGGTAAGTCTTACGAATAACATCGAGCTAATGATATAAAATATGTCCATAAAAGTCATTTTAAAATGAGACCTACACAGTATGTTTAATGTATTGCTATTCATTAGAGGGGAAATTATTTTAAAAATAATATATGTCCAACAGTAGGAACTTGATTAAATAAATTATATATATATATATACACACACACACACACACACATATATATATGTATATTTTGGGGGGTGGGCAGGGACATGTGATTGCATGTGTTATTCCATGTGCTTGCATCAATCCTATAGTATACATAGAAAAAAATCTAGAAGGGTGTTTACCAATGTCAATAGCAACTGCCTTATCATATTGTGATTTCAGAGAATTTTGCTTTCTTCTAAATACCTTAATGTATTGAATCGCGTGAAAAATTGTTGGGAAAAAAAAAAAACCACATCTACGTAAGCAAGAAAATATTCTGAAAGTGAAATATATTCTCTGCCATCAAGAAACAAATATTCAATACAAATACAAGGTTAAGAGGTTAAATAAAACCCTTTAATTTGAATTGGAAATAGCCTGAATTTAGGACATCATATGCTTCCTGGTGCACAAGAGCACATCAGCACCTATGAAGTAGGCCTTATCCTTCAGCAACAAAAAAAGAACCAAAGAAAAACAAACTAAATCTGATCAAGCTTCAGATTAACTACTGACAAAGATTCTCCCCTTGACCAAAACCTTAGGCTTCTTTGAGCATTCTTTTCAATGACTCTTCATCCTCGGGCCTGTTTTGGTCTGCTTAGCACAGCTGTAACAAGAATCCTGCTAAGTCATCCCCCCATCGTTGATATATGATCAACTTGGCCTGCCCTTAGCAGGAATCATGTTAAGTCAGTTCAGCAAGAATTCCCCTACCCCTGATGTCTCTTCTTAGTGATTTTCCATCCATTGACCCCTGCACTCTGTTCCTTGGCTATAAATCCTCACTTGTTTTCGTTGTATTTCAGAATTGACCTTGGTTCTATACTTAAGTTTAGACTAACAACAGCAGAACTTACTATAATCAATCTTAACATGACAAAAAATAAAATAACCACAAATTATATGATTTCTAATCCAATGGAAATCAATGTATAGAGGACCAGCTAATTCTGAAAGTCTTTAGGTCTAACCACCAGTTCATGGAGAATATGAGACAGAGAAATATGTGATCAGACAAATGCAGAATATGAAAATTTCACAGGAAAAATGACTCAGTTTCTTCAACAAATAAATGACACAGGAAAAAAATTTTTTTAAGGTGGGAGCAGGAGAGAAGAAACCATTATAGATTAAAATAAATGGACCATAGGGATGGCCAGTTAGCTCAGCTGGATAGAGCGCAGCCTTATAACACCAAGGTCACGGTTTCAGATCCCCAAAACAGCCAGCCGCAAAATAAATAAATAGATAAATAAATAGATGAATAAATAAATAAACGGACCCTGTTTGGATACAAGGGTTTTTTTTGTTTTGGGGGGGCTTTTTTGGGTCCAGGTTTGAACAAACCAACTGTAAAAAGACATGCTGAAACTATATGATAAATCTGTACATGGAATGGATATTAGATGGCATTTAAGAACTACTATCTACTTTGTTGGAAGTAATAATGCTTAAAAAGAAAACTTTTGTTGCAGTCGTTAGTCATGATTGCAAAAATTTTGGTTGAAAGGACAGGATACTTGAGATTTACATTAGGATACTGCAGCAGTTGGAAGAGGAAGACATGTTGGTGGTAATGAAGATAATGAGAATTGGTAAAACCCACTGAGGCCAGGTGGATGCTTATACTATACTGCTTTCTCCATTCTACATAAATTTGCAAGTTTTCATAATAAAAAGTTAAATTCAGAAAAGAAAAAAAAAGTGTGTGGGCTGAAATGTATAATTCAAACAGACAGTATATATCTTTGGTAGTCTAAAAATCTGCTGAAGAGACAGCAGTCTCCGCCAAAGACATCAGCTTAAAAGTTTTGTTTAGGTTCTCAGGATGGTTTTCCAAAGCCCATTTGATATAATAACAATGTATTTCACAGGGGTGCTTTTGATATTCTAGGTGGATCAATTCTTTGTGGAATGGAAACTACCTGGGCATTGCAGAACACTTAGCATCACTTGCCCAAGACTGCCAATGCCAACAGCACCCCCTTCAGTCACTGAGACAACAGAAGGAAAAAAACTCCCCATTTTCCCAAATGCCCCTGGGGAGAGCAGGAAGGAACCAGTTCTGACTGAGGACCACTTCATTAAACCAGGTTCCCGCACATTTTCAATTAAAAAAAGGGGAGGGGAGGGGGACGACACAATAAAGAGGGCCACAAAAATATTAGTAAAGAATGAATTAGTTCTTGGAAAAACAATTCTTAATTTAAAAAATAGCTTGTGTCTTATTAACTCGTGGTGGGAGTTGAGGACAAAAGAAAACTCAAGTATACATACAGTCAGCATTTTTCAATGACTGTTTCTTTTTGGAAGGTTTGGAGATGACTTTTATCCGCTTGCTGAGGAACACACCAATGTCATCACTGTTGCCATAGAACATCTTTACAGACAACATGAAGTGCTTCCTTTTGTCTGAATCAGATATGTACAATGTTTTGGCCGTGCAATAGTTCTGTGAAAGAAAAGGAAAGTTTTAATAGTACCAAAACACTGTTGGTTATGCAGCCACAACCCAGAATGGCCGTGGCTAGGTTTAATCAGGTTTAAATAATTCCAATGGACAGCTGATAAAAACCAACTGTAAAAATTACCGAAGCTGATCTCTGAAGAGAAAGTACAAAATCTTCCTTTATCAAGTCTACATAATACAAATACTGTGATCCATTTTACCCTGTTAAAAAGATCGTTTGAAAAAATACTCTTTTCTTGTTTTACGTAGCTCTACATCTGTTTCACAGAATAATCACTCAATGTTACAGCAGTAATTTTTAAAATAGAATTTTTACAGTTAAAAATATCGATGATTATTTTTCTGCAAAGAAAATATATAAATAAGGCTATCAGAATTCAACAGAATTATGTAAAAGATTTTAGCAGTTGTCCTTCCGAAATAGTGCACACAATATTTTTCTTTATATAGCTGATCTGGAGCCACTTATCAGTCTGAGGAAAACAATGTTAGTCTAAACTGGATGATTATAATATATCAAAGCACAAAGACATTATATGAGTATACACTAAAAAAAATTTTAAAAAGGAGTAACTTTGCCCAAAGTGACCATTCATATTTTATCATCAAAAGAACTGAATTTAAAGGTGCTAGAGAAAATGCTCAAGGCAATATGTCTATTTTACCAGAATATAAATTCTGATAACTGAAAAGATAGTGTCAAAGAGTTATAACACTTGACAAACAGCAAAGACACTTAGAAATGCTATTACTTTAATTATACAAGGGGTCTTCAAAAAGTTAATGGAAGGATTCTTATCTTTCAATTCTATTTTTCCACAAAATGTCTTAAGTTCCCTCATATATGACAATTCTAAAATCTTTCCTATTCCCCTCATCTCTGTGAGTTAAGGAGGGGACTAAATTATTGACCTCCTTTACCAGATAGGGTAAATGATGCTCAAACACACAGAAAGTATCTAAAATATCTGAATTATATTTTTTGAAAGATCAACACTCCACTTTAAAATTAGGCTAAGCAAATTTCTTCAACTATCTTGCTATGTGTTCCTTTCAAAGAGCAGAGCAAATGTGACTTAAGAAATAGCTAATGTGTTCTAGATTTTTACCTTTAAAATTTTACTCATAGCCTTAGTAACACACAAAAATACTGCAATAGTTTATTTCATTTCTCAATAGCAAAGTTATATAAAAAAATTTAGGTGCCATCTTGAATATTCTACACTCAAGTTTTCATAAATTCAAAAGTTTGGAAAAAGCTTTAGGAGGGTTGGCTTTGCAGAAGACAGAATAAGATAAAGCTAATATAGTAATACAAAAAATAAAAACAACAATACTGTGTGGTCAAATAGCTTTTTTCACCCAAGGATCTCCAAAGCATTCAGAAATCGCATCTGTGAGCTGATGTGTGGGTCCACCATACTTTTAAAAATGACAGCACTGAAGGTCAAATTAAGCCTAAACAATGTAACTGCTCTTTAACATAAGATGAGTCCTATAAAAATGGGTATCGATATGCTAGAACAGGCTGGCCAGTTAGCTCAGTTGCTTAGAGTGCAGTGTTGTAACACCAAGGCCAGGGGCTCGGATCCTCATACTGCTAGCTCTGCCCCCCCCCCCACCACCAAAATAAACACACACACTCTCACTCTCTCTAAAGCACATAGTCACAGGAAGCAAAAATGAGATGTGTATCTATATGAAAGGAACTGCATTCTAATGAGAAAGCTTGATGCTGGGACCATTTAAAGTGTTAGCATTAATGAATATGACCTATATATTGGCAAAGAGAAAATACTGAACTCTAGCATAAGTAACAGATTGGCAAACAAAAAAGGGAAAAAAGAGCAGAGAAGGTTGGATCCATAAGACCTATACACAAAGGACTTTATTTTGTTTAGATACAGTCAGCCTTCCATACTCGCAGATTCAACCAACCACAGATCAAAAGTATTCAGAAATTATAAAACAATAAAAAATAACAATACGCATATAATGTGATCAAGATATAAACCTTTGTTGTTTGAAGCCCCCCATATTTTAAAAATACAAAAATAAAAAATAATACAAATTTTAAAAATGATGCAGTATAACAACTATTTGCATTGTATTAGGTATATAAGTAATCTAGAGAAGATTTCAAGAATATGAGAGGAGGTGCAAAGACTATAGCAAATACTTTGCCATTTTATACAAGGGACTTGAGCATCTTTAGATTTTGGTATACATGGAGGTCCTAGAACGGATCCCTCACAGATGCCTATAGATATCTGTATATCTCCTTGCAAAGAAAAGAAATACATCCTTGATTACAGTGAGTAGTTTGAATCTACAAAAATCAAACCTAAGAGAATTTTAGTGGAAATATTGTTTTAGAAAAACTATAAGGCCACTGACCACAAACTACTCAAATTCCATAAAAGAAAAAAGTCACTAGTAATACCAAACAAACCAACCAATGTCTTTACTGCTTGACTTTCCCAGCATAGAAAATATTAAGACTTTAAGAAAATAAGAAAATTAAAATTAAAATTACATTTGTTTTGCCATACTAAAAGGCTTACTTAGCTAATGGAATTCTAGAACAGGAAATGGCATATAATAATCTCTCTAGAAGTAATTAACGTAATTTAACTTAAAAACAACTCTTTGAAGACAAGATCTTTAGGCAATAAAAACAATGTGCTGAAAAAAAAAAAACAGATCTAATGCTGCAAAAATATTATAGAAATATTTGAATTACAGGAACAAAACAATGCTAGCAAGAGTATGCAATATTAAAAATATGAAAAATACAAGTGTGCTAATCAGGGAAGTAGTCCTTGTTGCATAGCTTACCCAGTCGTGACTACATAAAATGCAAAATTGAGGAAAAAATATTTAACAAATTAAAAACATTAAAAACATTATTAACTCTCAGATCCAAAATTACCAACACGCAATCAAATGTCATGACCATGCACTTAAAAAGGCTAAATATACTAGAATTTTGTTGCAATAAATACATAAAATAAGTATAAACAACTAAATAATGAAAAATAATATCTCATATTTCAATAATGACTAGTTGTACTGTTCAATGAACAGACTACTGAAAGAAAATAATACTACCTTACTTAAACAGAAGTTAAGTGAGACAGACAGGAGCAAAGTGCCTTTCTGAAGCTCAGCATCCCACTGCTCAGGACACCTTTGCCCACCTGGCCCCAAGCCATGTTCTTATACGATCATGCTCCAAGCACACGATTACATTGTTCTTCTGCCTGGAATGCCTTCTACTGACTTTCAACCAGTCTTAACTTTAATTAGACTTCTACAATAGCATTTTTCATTAAAATTAAATAATAACATATAATTTAGGCTTACAGACACTATATCGCCCTATTAGTAGGTATTTTAAATACTAGTTAAATGCTCAAGCTCTCTCTCAGGTATTCTCTTCCTCTTCTGCCAATTTCTAGGCCTTTGGGATAGAGCAGAAGGATACAAGTTGAAGAAAGATATAATGGCAGACAGCAGGAGGATCTCCGTGCTGAGGCAGCTCCTAAGGGTATAGAATTTCAATACAGCACTACTAAGCCACGGTGATGGGAAAGGCAAGCAGTGGTGCTACTGGCTGGTCAGTTTGGTATTACCTCGCATGAAATCACTGGAAGCTGGACTGGTTAAAGCAAGTAATGAATTTTGATTAAAACAGTTCTACCCACTGATAGCTAGAATCCTTCGCTTCTTGCTAACATCTGATCTACTCATTCATTGTACTGAATGTCTAGATGTGCAGCTTGCAAGCATATAACTCTGAGACTTTCTATACAACAGAGAAACAGATGAAACATGGCTAAGATTTATTAGATCAAACCACCACTTAAATATATTCTTTACTTTAGCTAGAGGGTCATAATTTAAAAATAGCTTTACTGTTATATTTTCTTTTAGGATGAAACAACCTTTATTATGATAAGTACTATCCCAAACCTAATTTAAGATAGTCAACAAGCCTTACTGATAAAAACTATAAAGATACTGATGGAGTCTGGATGTGTTGTCCCCTCCAAAACTCATGTGGAAATCTGTTCCCCAATGTGGCAGTGTTGGAGGCTGGTTGAGTCATGGGGGCAGATCCCTCATGAATGGATTAATGCTCTCCCTGGGGGAGGGGGTATTAATGAGTGAGTTCTTGCTCTATTAGTTCCCGCGAGAGCTCGTTGCTTAAAAAGACCCTAGCACCTTCTCTTCCTCTCTAGCTTCCTCTCGCCATGTGATCTGCTTATACCCGCTGGCTGCCTGCCACTTTCCGCCATGAGTAGAAGCAGCCTGAGGCCCACGCCAGATGCAGCTGTCCCAGAATCTTAAGCCAGATAAACCTCTTTCCTTTATAAATTACCCAGTCTCAGGTGTTTCTGTTATAGCAACACAAAACAGACTAAAACAGAAAACTGGTACTGACAGTGGGGTGTTGCTATACAGATACCTGAAAATGTGGATGCATCTTTGGAGCTGGGTAATGGGCAAAGGTTGGAGGAATTTGGAGGACGGAGAAGAAGAGAAAAAGATGAGGGAAAGTTTGGAATGTCTTAGAGACTTATGTGGTGGCGAGCAGAATGCTGATAGAAATGTGGACAGTAAAGGCCATGCGGATGATGAGGTCTCAGATAGAAATGAGGAACTTGTTGGGAATTGGACAAAAGATCTCCCTTGCTACACCCCAGCAAGGAACTTGTCTGCATTGTGTCCACGCCCTCAGACTCTGTGGAAGTTGGAACGTAAAAGTTGTGAACCAGAGTATCTGGCGGAAGAAATTTCCAAGCAGCAAATCATTAAGGACACTGCATGGTTATTTCTAACAACCTATGCTGAGTTATGGCGGCAAAATCATGATGTAAAGCCTCAATTTAAAAGGGAATCGGAGCATAAAGATTTGGAAAATATGCAGCCTGGCCGGCCATGTGGTAGAGAAGTGGACAGATGGAGAAAAATGCAAGGGTGAAGCAGATAAACTGGTTGCTAAAGACATTATCTTGGTGGTGAGGCAGCCAGACGCTAATAGGGAGACAATGAGAGGAAAGCCCTGCAAGCATTTCAGAAGTCTGGAAGGGTGCCCCACCCATCACAGGCCCTGAAGTCTAGAAGCACTGAGTTGCTGTGCTGGGTATCCTGCTCCCTGCATCCCAACTGCTCTGGCTGGAGTGGCCCCAAGTGTGGTTCCAGCAGCAGCCCTGGAGAGTAGAGACCTGAAATTTTGGTAGCATCTATATTGTGTTAAGTCTGCTGGCCAGCAGGCCCTGAGAGCAGTGGAGGCGTGGCAGCCTCCACCCAGATTCCAGAGGATGTATGGAAAAGCCTGGGGGTCCAGGCAGAGACCTGCCGCAGGGGCAGAGCCACCGCAGAGGACTTCTACTAGAGCAATGCTCAGCGGGAAAGTGGGGTTGGAGCCCCCACAGAGAGCCCCCACCAGGGAACTATCTAGTAGAGCCAAGGCAGCGGGGCTACCTCCAAAACCCTGGAACTGCAGGGCCACTGGTAACACGCAACACAGGCCTGGAAAAGCTGCAGGCACCAGCGCAGCCCAATGGACTGTGCCTGGCAGAGATGGGGGAGCAAGGCTGCCTGAGGCTCTGGGGGCCCAGATGCCCAATTGTGCCCAGGATGCAGGACTGGGAGTCAAAGAACATTATTTTGGAGCTTTAAGACATAATGTCTGCCCTGCTGGGTTTTGGACTTGTTTGGGGCCTGTTTTTCCTTTCTTTTGGCCTACTCCTCCCTTTTGGAATGGGAATGTATACCCAATGTCTGTTCCACCATTGCATCTTGGCAATAGATAAATTTGGTTTTGTTTTTCAGGTTCACAGCTGGAAGGATTTTTGCTTTTGGTCTCAGATGAGACTTTGGACTTTTAAGTTGGAGCTGGAGCAAGCTAAGACTTTTGGGACTGTTGGGACAAAATGATTGTATTTTGTATGTGAGAGGGACATGAGTTTTGGGGGGTCAGGGGCAGAATGATGGAGTTTGGATGTGTTGTCCCCTCCAAAACTCATGTGGAAATTTGATCTCCAATGTGGCAGTGTTGGAAACTGATTGAGTCATGGGAGTGGATCCTTCATGAATGGATTAATGCTCTCCCTGGGGGAGGGGGGATTAATGAGTGAGTTCTCGCTCTATTAGTTCCTGCGAGAGCTCGTTGCTTAAAAAGACCCTGACACCTTCTCTCTCTCTTGCTTCCTCTCACCGTGTGATCTGTTTGTACCTCCCAGCTGCTTGCCGCTTTCCGCCATGAGTAGAAGCAGCCTGAGGCCCACGTCAGATGCAGCTGTCCCAGAATCATAAGCCAGATAAACCTCTGTTCTTTATAAATTACCCAGTCTCAGGTGTTTCTGTTATAGCAACACAAAATGGACTAAAACAAGATACAAATGGCATAT